>NC_137464.1:111077586-112433180 GCF_964235325.1 Thermobia domestica
AGGTCGTGTCAAACGAATGCCAAACTTGCAGTTTAAAAGGCACCTCAAGTTACTGTTACTTAAACATCTTTTCTATGGTTTAGATGAATATCTTCAGTGTGATCTTTCTTTGTAATGTAAATATTAAGATTTATTTGAATTTTGAAATATATAAAACAAGATACAATTTATATATATTTTTTTAAAAAATACACTAAGTTTTATTGTTACGTATGTATTTTATATTATTATAATATATATTTAATAATTGTATTATTGATTGTAGCGTTTCTCTTGTAATTATTATTATTATTTTTTTCCTCTAAAATATTCCATATTTATTTCAATGTTTCAAATATACCACACACAATCACAAACAGAGCGATTTTTGCCTAATTATTTTGCATTTAAAATTATATATGCTATAACTAATGTTTAAGAAAATATGTCATACTTTTTATCATGTAACTTTAGTTTTGGTTAATGGTTGTCAAAATAAATACAAAGATAATTTTAATTTAAAATTTAACAATCAAATATATATATATATATATATATATATATATATATATATATATATATATATATATATATATATATATATATATATATTAGTTATTAGCATATTTGTTTCAAAATAAACATCGGATAGTTTGGCAACAATATCTTTCGGGTCTTTAATGATTTTGAGCAACAAAGTAAAATCTGTAGATAATGTTGCTACCACTCCCAAATTTACCGGTATTAGCCATGACTTCCAAGAATTTATATTTATTCAAACTGGATTCAAAACATTCTTCATGAACATAGTCAAAGTGGTTGTCAGCCTCCTAGGATGTCTCTACTTCCGTCTTATTGTGTGTTATAGAAGAAAAATCTCGTCCAGTTCTTTACCAGGAGGTAATGTGCCTAAGATCGATGACACATTCCCGCGCTGGATGGCGATGCTGATACGTTGGAAAAGGAATGCAGTAGCTCGGGGGTCACCAGTTTTGATTGTAATATTATTAATTGTAATAGTAACTGTATCTCTTGACGAAGCCATGAACGCTAAGTTCTTACGGCGGAAAATGAAATAAATAAATAAATAAAAATTTCCCAACTCTTCAGTTGGTGCAGCAATACATATCCCAGCAAGTTCATGTACCATAAAATACAAATTGCCAAAATATACATCTATTTTTGAGGGAGAAGCATTTGCAATACGTCAGGCCTTACTGTATATAAAACAAAAAAATAACAAAATCTACTATTTGCTCAGACTCCTTGAGTGTATTAACTTCTCTTAATTCAACTCATTGGAATAAACGCACTACTTGGCTCATATTAAATATCAAACATCTCTATGCAATTATGTCAGAAAACAAATACCAAATAGGATTAATCTTCAGCAAAGCACATGTTAATCTGGATCCAAATTCTAATATCATTGATACAGCTGCTAAAAATGCATGTCAAGGACAAAATACCAACATCAAACTAGGACCACAAAATTTTAAATTTATGGTAGAATGTATCAAATCAGAATTCAATAATTGGAGAGAGATGAACACTTGTTTACCTGGAAAACTTTACTGGGAAATCTACGAAAACAATAAAGTAAACTCCTCCAAACATTTAGCTTCATGGACTAGAAGAGAAGTAATTATATCTTATCGTATCTTATTCAATACTGGTCTAAATCCGATAAAATTATTCCAAATTAAAAAGAAAGAAGCATATCATTGTTGGTGTGACAAAGGTGTTGGCACCTTAGATCACCTCTAGTGTTGCCACGAGACGAGACGAGACGAGACTTCAGGCTGTCTCGTCTCGTCTCGTGCAAAGCATGTCTCGTCTCGTGTCCCGTCTCGAAAAAATGTGCTCGTCCCGTCTCGTGTCTCGTCTCGAGAGGTTCTGTCCCGTCTCGTCTCGTCTCGTTTCGTTTGTCTCGTTTTGTCTCGTCTTGTCTCGTAAAAAATATAGCAGCATACCATGGGAACGAAACTTAAATGTAGCAGGCTGCACCATGCTAATCAAGATCCAACTAAGTTACAAGTATTAACCAGAACACAAAGACAAGAAATGTCACGGTAACTACACCGTGAAGCCTTCACCTCTGGTGTATGTGGTAGTCGGTTCGATCTCGGTTAGTGCCATGTGAGCTTTGTGGTGGACAAACATCGAATGTGTGTGGGGGCCGCGGTAGCTCAGTGGTAGAGCGTTCATCTCTGGCGCTTGGGGTCTCGGGTTCGATCCCAGCCCCTGCCAAGTGAACTTTGTGGTGGACAAACACCGTGTGCGTGGGTTTTCTCGGGGTTCTCCCGTTTCATCCCACTTTCTTCATTTCATTCATTACTCATCATCACCGTCTCCTTTAGCCTAACCGGCATTACCATGGGACCTAAAACTCAAATATTTCATTTCATTTCATTTCATTTTTCGAATGTGTGTGTTTTCTCGAAGTTGTCTAGTATCCTACCACTTTCTTCATTCCACTAATTTTCCCATCATCATCCATTCGGGGTGGGCCAAAGTTGCCTAAAGGTCTTAAAAATAAATTCAAATAAGCTCACAAGGCAAGGACAAATAATTTACAAGATAATATATCTCTGCTGTTAGTTGTCTGAGGCTTCTCGACCCTGGCTTTTTTTTTTTTTTTAACATTCTGAAACATTGAAATTTGTTTCACCAGTTTCAATACACGAATATACAGTAAATTGCTCATAGGTACGTTGAAGATGAAGACACTAATGTCAAATAATGTTTACACGACAAGCAAAGTTCGATGTAAAGGTGTCACCATCCACGACACTATCGTATACTATCAGCCCACTTGCTTTATAGTGTCTGTAAAGATACATACATATATATATATATATATATATATATATATATATATATATATATATATATATATATATATATATATATATATAGATAGATAGATAGATAGATAGATAGATAGATAGATAGATAGATAGATAGAGAGAGAGAGAGAGAGAGAGAGAGAGAGGGAGAGATGGAAAGATATATAGATAAATAGAGAGATAGATATGTGTGTACACTTTGATTTCATATATTCCAGCCTTTAGGTTTCCATACCAATCCAAAAACTACTTTTCATTTTAGCATGTTTAGATTTGTTGCAATTATTTTTTTTTTTAAAAAGCTCGGAACCAAATAATTTTATTGAGTAATGGAAAGTATTTGATTGAAATTTTATATGTTACTGCACAGTAAGCTCTACTTAAAGTGCCATAGTAATGGGAGCTGAACGATACATCGGACCAAAGAATACTTGGGGCCAGTCTTCACCTCCATGGTACAAATCTGTTCCCATAACCGCGGGGTGTGTGCCACTATATGGTGGTTGCCCCGTTTGTGTAACAAACTCATGACAGTACACCTAGATTAGCTAGTGGTCTAAAGAAAGTTGATTTTTGGGTGGCCATTTTGGATTAAAGTTTCTTATATTGTCGTGATCTATTCGCAATCATACAACGTCGAAATGTTGACACATTGGGTACGGGGATTCGAACTTGTAACCGCAGATGATTGTATAATTTATCAATGAGGCATGTTGTGTTAATGCACGAATGATATCTTAATCAATCCATCTTAGTTTTTTCTTGCCATTCATTAGCATATTTACTTGGCTCTGTATAAAACTTTTTGATAATATATCCACCACCGGTTATTAACCACTTTATTGAAACGATCACAATATTATATTTTAGAACTGGCCTTTGAAATTAATTCTTTATTATATTTGCTTTCCAATTCTTTTAACTTCGTTTGGAAACATATTTATTTGGCTTTGTACATACTGTTAGACTTCAGTTTTTCGTTCTCTTTGCCAGGGACGGCGCCAGAAACGTTTGATGGGGTGGGCAGAAAGAGGCGGATCTAGTTTCTGGGTGGGCGGACAATGAAAATAAGAACTGGGCAATGTATATATATATATATATATATATATATATATATATATATATATATATATATATATATATATATATATATATATATATTTTGGACAATAATTAAGTTTCAATTTTTATACTCTTTAGTTAGCTAAGGCTCACACCGAAATAGGGGAGGAACAAGAATGTGGAAAACAGCTGTCTTGCCCTTGTAGAAGGTATAATTCCGGCATCCGCCTGGTGGGACTGAAGAAATGCAGGACTTAGGATGGACTGCGTGAATTAATATAGAAGAACTGCCAGGGGTATTATAGGACAGATGATTCAGAATCTGACGTCAAAATTACAAAACTCAAAATGGCGGATCCAATATAGTGATTACAATTACAAAATGTATTCTGGTTTGAAATTCTCTGTACTTAGCCAATCGAAATTATAGTTGGTAAGGGTTACTACGAGAAGGTTGCAGATCGATTTGAAATCCCTCTCTATTGATTTGAAACCCCTTTATCTTAACATAATGCTTGATTAAAATGAATCTCTCCACCTCTCCCTATTCGAGGTGCTTATGTATAGTGAGTCCCCTTGCCTCTCAGTATGTTAGAACTTCACATTGCCTCAATTGTTATAATTATTAATTTATTGAGAAAGCGCTTCACAGTAATATTTCGCAAAATAAATAAATAAATAAATAAATAAATAAATAAATATCATAAACATTGGAAAACGCTTGACAGTAATGACATTTCGTAAAAAAAAAAAAAAAAACGCATAACGATGCATAAACATTATTTTACACCAAGCTCACCTTATTACAGAAATAACTGTGACAAATCGCAAAACACAACAAATCTTCTTTCAAATAACTGTTTTTGTATCACGCATATCTAATAAGATTTGCAACTCTGGGAGAAGAAAACTGATTATGAATCAGCGATTTGGATCTAAATTATATTATTACGGAGATGTAAATTTATGTTATAGTTGTTGTAGAGGACAGTAGCAGTAAAATATATCAAGAAGTTTTTCCACGACCTAAACACGAACGCATCAAGAAGCTGAATCCTATCAGTTGTTAGTGCTGAATGGTTTCTATTTTGAGGTACTCTTTTGTTCGTAAAATAGGTTGAAAAGTTGATTAATTTTGACCACTCCACGAATCTAATAACAAAATAAAAAAAAAGTTTTACGTCCCATGATTATGCCGACTAGGTATAAAGGAGACGGTGATGATGAGAAATTAATGAAATGGTGGAATGAAGAAAGTGGGAGGAAACGGGAGAACCCAGAGGTAATCCACGCACAAAGTGTTTGTCAACTACAAGGTTCACATGGCGCGGGATGGGATCGAACCCAAATTTCATGCACCAGAGTTGAACTCTCTACTACTGAGCTACCGCGGCCCCCAATAACAAAATGGATTTTGCATTAGACGCTGGGAGAAAGACCCCTTGAAACCATGATCTCACAAGACCTGATCTTAATTTTCCCGAATTTGATGCTTTCACAAGGACATTTTCAGATTAAAAGAGGTTGGTTTGGGCTATAGGGCCAAATGTTCTATTCTTTTCCTGGAAAATAATTACCAACGGTGATAACAGAACACAATTTTCAGAAGTTAAAAGCTGTATGGTGTAGCTGTGAGTCAGATTTATTGACTGTGAAGCACTTTCTACTGTGTGTGGCTGTAAACGCAATAGTGAGAGATGCAGAGACTCACTTTAATCGGTGTCACGTCAGAAGGGCCCGGACAAAAGGGCGAGGACAAAAAGGCCCGAGTCAAAACGGCCCCGCGTCAAAAGGGCCCCGGTCATAAGGGCCCGAGTCAAAAGGGCCCCGCGTCAAAAGGGCCCCGGTCATAAGGGCCCCACGTCAAAAGGGCCCCGCGTCAAAAGGGCCCGGGTCAAAAGGGCCCCGCGACAAAAGGGCCCGAGTCAAAAGGGCCCCGCGTCAAAAGGGCCCCGGTCATAAGGGCCCGAGTCAAAAGGGCCCCGCGTCAAAAGGGCCCGGGTCAAAAGGGCCCGGGTCAAAAGGGCCCCGCGTCAAAAGGGCCCCGCGACAAAAGGGCCCGAGTCAAAAGGGCCCCGCGTCAAAAGGGCCCCGGTTATAAGGGCCCGAGTCAAAACGGCCCCGCGTCAAAAGGGCCCCGGTCATAAGGGCCCGAGTCAAAAGGGCCCCGCGTCCAAAGGGCCCCGGTCATAAGGGCCCGAGTCAAAAGGGCCCTGCGTCCAAAGATGCCGGGTCAAAAGGGTCCCCGGCAAAAGGGCGCGAGTCAAAAAGGCCCTGAGCCAAAAGGGGCCCCGAGTCAAAAGGACCCCGCGATCAAAGGGCCTCACATCAAAAAAGCCTGAGATATAGCGTTTTATTAGATTAAAAGTATTCAGTGGACACCACCTGCTTTGTGTTGAAAGAACGTACATGTATATCTGTATACAGTGTTAGTCAAAGTTATTACAACAGCCCAGTTACGATTCATGTGAACAGAGAAAAGTGTTGCAGGTAGGTATTGATCAGTGCCGTGTCATGGTGCGGGTGAGTGGGGCAACGACCCTGACTGCCGAAGTAAGGTGGCGCAAAATTCGGGAGTAAGAAATAAAAGGAAAGAAGGAAAGAAAGAGAAAGAGAAAAAAATACTTGGAATATTTTAGATCAATAGCAGATTGTGTTACTCGTGTTAGGAAAATCTATGTACACCCAACAACAAAAGTCTCTCCACCCTAAGTGCTCTAATTCCATAACTTGGGGTCCAGGTAATTTGCAGTTGATAGAACGCCTGGACAGATGCAACCCAATTTACACGTAACTTTTCTCGGCACTGACAACAGTTGGTAGCACTGAATCCAGTCTTTATGCAAGTAAAATTGTGAGTAGATTACGCACGAAACATTTCTCCATTCTGAGATGAACCTCTCTGGTTTAGAGCGTGTTGTCCAATGAACATCATATGTTAATCTCAATATTGTTGTGTATGTAATGTATTATTTCACTATATACTGTATATTCAAAGAAATAAAAACACTGATCACACATAAATCAGAAAATGCTTGAAAGTAGACGAAAATATCAAATCTAGAACAACTGCTGGAAATAAGTTAGTAAATAATTGCCTTCATTGAGAGACCTTCTCCAATTCTCCTCATTCCAATATTTTTTTTCTTTCTGGAGGAGAGAAAATCTTGGTTGTCACACTGAGTATGTATTGAAATTGAAATTGAAACATTTGAAAAAGTTAGAAAATGACCGGGATTTGAACGCGGGTCCGCCGAATATAAGTTCAATGCGTTAAAAACTTACCCACCTCGTCACTTCATCTTCCGCCTAAACTATTAGCTAGTTAAAAGCATTGCATGTAAGACTATACACAAAATACCCGTACTAATACTCGTATAAGGAGGTGTTCCTTATGAATGTCACAATGACTTACTCGAGGTTTCCTTCTTTAACTCAAAAACAAGTGATATAGACCTTCGTCAATGAGGAAAATATCGCAAAGCGTTCTTCAAGATGAGGCTACCTCATTGTTTTTAACTGGTCCCGATTTATATTACTGCAATTCTTCCTCACCGTGACTTCTAATTTCTAAAGAAGAAAAGCCGGCAGACATTATTTTCGCATTCTTTGAATTGCATCAACACGTGTAGAAATAGTGTGTGCTATGTTTATGTAACATAGCTACTAGTTTATTTTCTTATCTTTGTATCAAGTGTGAAAGCAGAGAACTGCCATTTCAGTGACTCGGGTTCGAATCCCAGCGTGACAGTTATTTTTTTCTTTATTCGAAGGTATTGTTTATGTAATTGATATTGTAATTCTATTATTATTATTATTATTATTATTTATTATTATTATATTATTATTATTATTATTATTATTATTATTTATTATATTATTATTATTATTATTATTATTATTATTATTATTATTATTATTATTATTTTGCGTATAACTGTATGAATTTCGATGGCAACTGTTGCCGAATATTAAAAAGTGAATATGATAGAACTATGAAATAAAGTAAAGAGATGCGCGTAATTTTATCATAAAATTATATGGCGCAACGAATTTTATCTTATCGTAAACGGTTATCGTCGAATATACACGGTTAAAGGAGCACTCTGTTGATCAAATTAATAGAAGTTGCTAGACAAGTATTGACCACCGGCAGAAAAAAATACAGAGTAACTGCAAGTCGAGTACGTACTATTGTACAGGAGTATACTCAAAGACCTTTAGAGAAATATCTTCGTGGCTTGGTTCACAATTTTAATTTGCAATCCACGCAAGCAGTTTGAGACAAATGTCAATCGTATTTGGCATTTGGAAAGTTAAGCAAAAATGATAATAAACTTATGTCCAATATAAGTTGGAAGAATTTCAAAACATTAAAGTAGCCAGAATTTTTCAATGTAAGTTCACATACTTTATATATCTGCGACTTGGGACTAAAAGGGCTAATGTCAACACGAAGTAGTTTGGAGTATATATACTATTCATATTAACATTTGCTTTTCTTGCAAAAGAAAATATCCATTTATAGGCGTTAAAATTTGACGAACATCTCATTTTTTGCCAACAAGTGACACTGGCCCTTTTAGACCCAATTTAATCGACAAGATATGAAGATTTTTTTCAAGGATTCATGTTAAGTAAGTACTTTTCAAATATAATAAATGTAATATGTTTATCTCAAAAATACTTTTTGTTAGTAATGTCTTTTTTCACTCTTTTTATCTTACTGTAAGGCTTTATGCAAGATTGGTACTTCTAAAATATAATGATCATAGTGTAATGTTAATCAAAGTCAAGTTGTTCAAAAATATACTGTAATGTGAAATAATTATATACGTATAAAATCTGATCAGATGCAACAGAAAATACAAACAAATGCTATTTGTTTGTAATGTTTGTCATTTGTCTTTCAGCTGTTTTTAAATCCTTATTATAAGGCTTCGTGTTAGGTTAGCACCGTTAATATATAATAAGAATAATGTAATGTTCACCGAAGTCAAGTTGTTAATATTATATATATCTATATATATAATTTGATGAGATTTAGTGGAGAAAATATATATAATAGTTTTTTGTTTATAATATACTTCTTGTTTCATTATTTTTTATTTGATTCCATGTCAGTAAGGCCTAGACAAAGAACGACGTGTACAGAAGGGGTCGTCCTCAATTCAATATCGTATATCAGTGGCTCCCAATCATGTTTACCTGGCACCCTCAATGCAAGCCCTTAATACTTCACACATTTCTTACCGCTTGTTGGCTACACGTACTTTTTTCTGATCTTTTATCTGATTTCAGATGCGCCATTGAATTTTCAATTCGATAATAATAATAATAATAATAATAATAATAATAATAATAATAATAATAATCTCAATATATTTATATTTCCTCTAGCAAGACTTCTGAATACCTTTGTAGTCCAATATTATTATTTACCAGCTGTATTCCTAATTAAACCACAGTTCGTATTCAAAAAATATTTTGCATTCCTACTTTTAATTTAACATATCTCTTATATCATTCGTAATATTTCTAATTAAGAATGTAGTTTATTTCTGCCAGTAGCTTCTGCACTTCTGTTCTTCGAAATAACATCCCATCAATGTGGGTTTTCATCGCTCCAACAGTGATAATTTTTTCGGTTCACCAGACCATATAAGGTAAATATCACTTCATCAAAGAATACCGGAGGAAGGGGCACGGTGGTTCAGTGGTAGAACGCTTAGCTCTGGTGTGTAGGACTACTGGTTCGATTCCCGACCAAGTAAGGTTGTGGTGGACAATATTGTATAGGTGAGTTTTCCCAGGGTACCCTCGTTTCCTTTTGATTTCACCCGTTCTTTCATCATCATTCACTTGCTTTAATCATCGTCATCCTAAAGGGCATAATGTGGGACGTTAAACTGACAGTCTGAAAGTTACCAGAGAATACCATGTCATTTACGACAATATTGCTGTCATCGATATTTCATATCATTACTTCGCAAAACTCAATGCGGTGATCAAAGTCGTCTTCCGTTATTTCATGCACTAAACGCATTCTCCTAGGGTTTCAATTTATACCGCCTTATGCAGAGTCGTTTTGACGTATGATTAGCGTCATACTAAAGGTTTGACTACTGCAATTAACATATGTTAATCGAACTCTTTAGTATGGTACTAATCATACTTCAGAATGACTTTACATAAAGAGCATAGTGTACAAAAATTCATTGCGCTGAACTCTGGGAAACACCTAGCTTGTTAGCAACTCTGGTTATCAATGAATGCGGAATTTCCACAAAAGATTCTAAATTAAAAGAAACTGCCAAATTGCTACATTGTTTCGGCCTTCCTGATCGCATGCGGTACCTTTCTGCAAAACATTTAATGGTCTCTTAGGCAGTTGACTTCGAAATTGGGTTATGGTCGGAAAATGTAGCATTAAATAACTGTTGTACCTCTGTATATGATCTCTTCCTATCCTATAACCGGTGTCACGTCAGAAGGGCCCGAACAAAGGGCGAGGACAGAAAGGCCTTAGTCAAAAGGGCTCCAGTCATAAGGGCCTGAGTCAAAAGGACCCTGGTCAAAAGGGCCCCCTAACAAAAAGGCCCCATGTCAAGAAATCTGAGATATAGCCTGCAAAACTTCAGAAGTATAAAAATACTTATTAGATGAAAAATATTACGTGGACATACCTGTTTATTTGTGTTGAAAGAACATACATGTGGAAAAAACATAGGGTTAGTAAAAATGTTACGACAGACCAGTAATAACGATACGCGTGGACGGAGGTAAAGTAAATATTGCAGATGGTGGATTCTGCGATATTTGATATCACTCAATATCTTTTGAATGGAAAGAGGTGGGTTTGACACATCAATTTAGGCTAGAATGTTCCCACGGATGAGAAGAAGAACTCATTTTTTAAAATCTATCTTCATTCGTTTGCGAGATAGGGTGCTACGTTTGACATTTATATCTAGTAGACCAAAGTATCTGGACAGGCAAAGAGACACGTAGACGTAGAAAAGTAAAAGGTTGCAGGTTGATGCGAAAACTACATTGAGTGAGGGCGTGGACATAATGACAGCCATCCTAGATTCGCCATATTGGATATCACATAATATTTTTAAATGGAAAGGAGTATGTTTAGCACATCAATTTAGGATTGAATTTTCCTACAAACGAGAATATGATTCATTCTTTACCAATCCTCATTCTTTTACGAAGAAAGTGTGCTATGTTTGACATTAGTGTGTAGTAGACAAAAGTATCAGGACAATAAAATAATAATGTGGCGGAGGAAAAGCAAATGTTGCAAGTGTGTGTTGTTGCAAAAACTACATTGAATGGGGATGTGGACACTGTTGATCACATAAATATTCAGATATTATTAAAAAACTACTATAAAATGTCCTCTAAAATTATTTTATTCCTCCAAGTTAATACAGTTAGTATTTAATAGCAAACACACAATGATTTATAACTTTCCTTAAGCATTTCTGCATCGTTGTTACAATTTTCTTGGTGTAGTGTGGGGAAATATTGTTCCAATCTGTATGTAATGCTTTTCTCAAACCTTTTTTCACCGTAACTCGTATATATTGACCTTACGTTGCAATTCGCTCCAAAGATTCTCAATGGGATTAAAGCCGGTACTGTGTGGTGGGGTTTAGCGAACTTTTGGGCAGTTTTAAAGCAATCTTTTCTTTACAACATATACTTTGTTTGGGATCAATATCTTGATAAAATTAGAAGTCCTTCTAAGAACGTTAAGATATATATTTCTTCTGTATTTTAAAGCAGGCTGGAAGTTCTTGACATTTATTTCTGTATTTACTTGTCGAAACACTATTATTCTACCATCATATTCATGCAGGTTTAACTTAAATTCGCCGATAAAAACATTCCCACCAGTTTTTGAGTTTATTTTCAAAAGCTCTAGAAAATTTAAGTATCTTATATTTCTTAATTTGGGTATACATGGTTTCTTTCTAGCAATTCTACCATTATATCCTTCCCGTATTAACTCTGCATGGTACAACACATTGACCAGAAGAAACATCGTTATCACCCACTACTATTTGAACGACGTTGTTGAGCTCTACCAAATATTCGAAACTGCACATTAAAGCATTCTATTGCTTTATAGTCGTAAAGTAACAATTAATCACAAATATACTACTATTAAAATGTTATACATACGTGGTAACTTCTCAATTTTTACAAACGTAAGCAAACGAACAGAAACGTTAAGAACACAATGAAGTACTATTTATTAGTTACCTGTCTAAATACTTTTTTCTACTAGAAACAAATGTCAAACTTAGCACACACTATCGCGTAAATGAATAGAGATCGGTCAAAAGTCGACTCAGTAAGGAATGCACAAGAGACGAGTCGAGACAGAATTTTCTGAGAATATCCGAGTCGAGACAGCTCTTCCAATAGAAAAATGCACATTTTTCGAGTCAAGACATCACATTTACAGTACATTTTTGAGACGAGACAGCCTCAAATCTTGTCTCGTGCGCATCCCTAATTCAGATTATCGTTTGTAGCCAGATTCTAGCCTAAATTTATGTGACACAAGTACCTTTGTCTATTTAAAAATATTTTAGGTATATAATATGCGGAATTCAAGTTGGGTGCCATGATCATTTAACGCAGTTTTAACACCAATACCAACCTGTAACATTTACTTTTCCTTTGTCCATTTGTCTCTTTGTTACTGCCCTGTCATGATACTTTTTTTTCTATTAGATACATATGTCACCCTGTCTCATAAACAAATGGTAATGTGTCAAAAATGAGTTCACCTTCACATTTATGGAAATATAAAGCCTAAACTGAAGTGTAAGATCATAGCCTTTTCCATTAAAAAATTGACGATCCGCAATATAGTGTAATTCAAAATGGCTTCCACGGTGACCACACTCCAAGCCAATGCAGTTTTTGCAATAACACCAATTGCAACATTTGATTTTCCCCCATCCACGCGTGTCGTTATTATTGTTCTGTCCCAATACTTTTGACTAACCCTGTATGAATATCCACATGTATGTTCTTACACCAAAATTAAAGAAACGTTTTCAAGATAATATTATTCATATAATACGTATTTTTCTACTTTGATTCAGGGGCAGAAATTGAATTTTAGAACTAAGGGAACAGTCATTAATAGATAGTCTGATTGGGCTAGGTCTCGAGAATACAAACTTAGAGATATGATATGATATGATTTTCACTTTAGCATCCCTTTCAGTAGCGAGGCTGTATGAGATGTGGACCTACTGATTAACGTGGAATTCGAACCACATGAGATCCCGCCGGGAATCGAACCCGGGTCTTTCACGTCTACAAACTCAGAGGGACGCGGTTGAAAGCAAACTTTCATCGAGAAACGACTTAAGCGATAGGGATTGTTGCAGAACAAACAGCAACCAAACAAAATTAAAATCACCATTCAAGTTTCCTTTTTGTCTCTAATAACCACTGATATTCTCCCTTCTATTAGACAATCACTTCTACTTACTAAGGTGGCACTATCCACTCGTGCATCTTTGATTTCCACTTCTGTTTTGATTTCAGGCTTTCTGGCCGTGGAACCCGGGCTCTTTCCACTCAAGCCCTTTTTCGCGGGACCCTTTTGACATGAGGCTCTTTTGACTTGGGCCCTTTTCTTGCGGGGCCATTTTGAGGGAGAGGCCCTTTAGACTCAGGCCCTTTTGTTGCGGTGCCCTTTTGACCCGGGCCCATTTGTCGCAGGGCCCTTTTGACCCGGGCAGTTTTGACGCAAGGCCCTTTTTACACGGGCCCTTTGACCCGGGCCCTTTTGACGCGGGGCCCTTTTGACCCGGGCCCTTTTGACGCGGGGCCCTTTTGACCGGGGCCCTTTTGACGCAGGGCCCTTTTGACCGGGGCCCTTTTGACGCGGGGCCCTTTTGACCGGGGCCCTTTTGACGCGGGGCCCTTTTGACACGGGCCCTTTTGACCCGGGCCCTTTTGACGCGGGGCCCTTTTGACCCGGGCCCTTTTGACGCGGGGCCCTTTTGACCCGGGCCTTTTTGACGCGGGGCCGTTTTGACGCGGGGCCCTTTTGACCCGGGCCCTTTTGACCGGGGCCCTTTTGACGCAGGGCCTTTTTGACCGGGGCCCTTTTGACGCGGGGCCCTTTTGACCCGGGCCCTTTTGACGCGGGGCCGTTTTGACTCGGGCCTTTCTGTCCTCGCCCTTTTGTCCGGGCCCTTCTGACATGGAATCCTTTAATCAAACATCCTATTAAAATGAGTACAGAAGGGGGTTTCAAATTGGTCTGCTACCTCCTCGCAGTAATCTCTGCTAATTATTCTTAGCTAACTACAGAGAATTTCAAACCAGAAGACATTTTGTAATTGTAATTATAATTGTGTTGGATCCGCCATTTTGAATTTTGAAATTTTAGCGTCAGATTCTGAATCAGCTATCAAACCCGCCCCCCCCCTCTCGCAGTATGTTTTCTTCTAAATTAAATGGTTGTTTTCGGTCTGTACTTAGAGACCACCCCTAAGGTTCAAAGGGTGGTTTCTACCCTTAAATCTTCATCATTGCTGAACCCCCCCCCCAAAAAAAAATACGTATCGATTACTTTTCGATGTTTTACAAGTATGCAAAGTTTCATTCAAATCGGTGAGGGACACTTCCGTAAGTGTCCTTGTGGGAAACGAAAGTAATTTTGCATTGCTTTTCTTCCTCATAACGTTTCAAAACTTTCGGGGGAAGTTTCAGTTCCACCTCTGCACTATCGACATCACATCCATTATGTGCAAGTGGTTCAATTTTCTGAAATGAGAGGAAGTGTTCACTTTTAGGATGAAGATTGCTTATCCCACTTATAATCATTGTTCATTGCAGAGTTAAACAGGGTTCTAGAACCTATTACATTACAATCGATACTAGCACCTATTGCTTTTGAAGTACAGGTACACCTTTATTATTCTACTTCTGTTGGGGTGGGCGAGACCATCCATCGGGTGGGCGGTTGCCCACCCCCGCCCACCCTTAATGCCGTCCCTGCTCTTTGCGCAAAAAGGAGAGCTCTTCCTTTGATTTATGCCCCTCACTCTCCACAAAGCAAACGAAAAATAACATAAACAAAGAGTTTTTTTTTTTTATTTCAGTCACAATAGTTATTTCATCTGGCTGCACCCCAATGTCTGATTTGTTTTTTCTTTAAACACCTAACTTCCGTACATTTAATTCTTTCATTATTTACATCAACACGGTTCCGTATAGTAAAGGTAAGTTTAGTGAAGGCACGTCTTGTTTAAACTTTTTCTTGGGTAGAATATTTAGAAGCTCACATTTTAAATTATGTCCATAAGCTTCGGGAATAAAATGATCGGAATAGACGCTGGCGTTTTCAACTTTAAAGATATCTTTCCGACAGCATTTCTTTCGCCAAACTTTCCGCAAAGGAACCGAGGGAAATACATGATAAATAACTTTGGAACCCGTAGTATTTCTACTATAATTGCGACAAATACTTAGTGTAGAATTCGACATGCTTATAGGCTAACACGAGCACTACAGTAATTAATGTTTTCTTAATACAGGAAAGCAAGAATCACTCACTTTCCTGCAAAAATCAAAGAAACAAACAAGGGTGAATGACAAGAACCTTGGGCGAAAGCTGTTTCTGCTCCCGCCGTGACGTCACAATTTTACTGCATCTTCGGTTTTCAAAGAAGGGTAGTTATGCCGCGACCTTAAAAGAGGAAAGAAACAGTAGGGTCGGCGAACCTTGGAAGCAGAGGGCAATTTCGCACACTGGTCAGATCAAACATTTCCGCGTAACAAAACGAAGGTCCCCCTGTAAAACCTCTTCATTTAAAGTGTTATTGTTAGTATCATAAATTTGCTGAAAGCAAACAATTTGAAGGGTTCGTCGATAATATCTGCTTCTTTTTGTCCAAACGAAGAGGTGAATTTTACAACATGACTGCTGTATAATAAGCGAGCGATTGGTAAAATGGTAAAAGTGTATTTTTATGTGTATGTGTGTGTGTGTGTGAGAGAGAGAGAGAGAGAGAACGAGAGAGAAGACAAAATTTTATTTGCAAGATTCCAATTGCCGTTTTCGGTTAATTTCGGTTCATATAGCAAAAAGAATACCGCCACCAGAGAATCCGAAATCTCAACCAGAACTTTCAACTACAGCCTGTAATGAGTGTAGACCGTATCCAGTTTTCAAATTGAATAGATGGGGTGATAGTTCGGTTTCTTGACCTTGTAAAAATCTTCCCTGTCTTTGATTTTGTTTGTCATCATTCCAGCCAGAAATGAAAAAAAAAAAATGAGAATTCCTCAGTTTACAGCAAGGGGAATTGGGGACAAGACATTAAGGATGATATTCCTGGAAGCTCATGTATCTCGATTGATTCATTCAATAGACAGAGGACTCTTTTCTATGAAGGCTTTTCAACATGTTTTCTCACAAAGGGGATTTTCCTTTCGCAATCTATATGACCACTGGCAATTTCAATCTTGGCCATTCCCGCCAGCGTTTGCATTTTCGAGACACGAGACGGGACGAGACATTTCACAAGGCGTCCCGTCTCGTCTCGTGTCTCGTCTCGTTTTCGAGACGGGACAAGCAGTCTGTCTCGTCTCGTGTCTCGTCTAAAAGGGTTCCGTCTCGTCTCGTGTCTCGTCTCGTTAACGAGACGAGACGAGACGGGACACGAGAAATGTCTCGTCTCGTGGCAACACTAATCACCTCATATTTGAATGCGATTTATATAATCTTCACAGAACTAACCTTCTTCAAAAATTATATTCCATTTTGGGATATGTACCATTTTCGTACAAATATATTTGGGCATCAAAAAACTGGAAAGGAATAAGAACAGTAGTACAATTCATATCAAAATCAGGACTCAACTTATAAAAAAAAATAATTAAATAAAAACGAATCATACTACGATTACTTTAGAGTATACAATACAAGGAGGTAATATGTTTAAAAAATTACTATAAACAGATAATAATGCAGTTCTCATGGATAGTTATAACAGAATTCATAAAGAAAAAATAAGAATATATATATAAAACAAGTATTACCTTCAATGGGAAAAACTAATCATATAAACAAACTGACTATTTCCAACATTTGTTGCACAGATCTTTATGGGGTGCAGAAAAAATTAGAAAAACACCAATGATGGTGAAGAAGACAAGACAAGACTCCAATCCTTTCCATAGCAACCATAACATATTTTTGAAGTATAGGTGTATCATTTCTGATTATGATGTATGGCTTGACAAGTTCGTCACACAAGTCTGTGAGAAATCTCTGATACGTAACGTTCTTGTAGTAGTTTGGATGTAGAGCAGTAAATAAAATATAGGCGTTCAGAACTCCAAAATCTAACATATTGAACTAGATAACCATTTTGTCGTTTGACAGTGTGGATATTGACCATTTTGTCCATATAATTTATCTCTAATTTTCTCTTATTATAGTAGAGAATTATTTCGGGTTTACGCTTATCATTTGAAGAGTCGATCTGAGAATCATTGGGCACTGTGCTTACTACTGTGTCTGACACATTTGTTCTTCTTAGATACGTAGCTTGAGAGTGTAATGTTATTGTTGATTGCGAAAACAGATGACCATACTTCTCGATCCTTGCTGTTTTAAAATTGGTGGTATATTTGGTTTGTTGTGGTGCATTGTTCCAACAACTGTTAATCGTTTATTCAACAATTCCTGTGCTGATTCAATATCTGTAAAGAAATTATCTATTGTTATGTTTAATCCAGAGTTGTCAAACTGAGTACACAAATTGTTCACTACTGATGTTCCCACTTTCGTTTGTCTCTGTTCTCCAGGGTTGCGTCCTGTGTAGATAATCCCATCTATAGCATAAGACGTCGCGGAATCACAAGCCCAGAATATTTTGATACTATATTTCCCTGGTTAGTTTAGCATGTAATGTAAGAACTTACAGCGGCCACGAAAAGAGACTAATTGTTCGTCCACCGTAACGCACTCATTAGAATTGAAAAGTTATCGGCAGTTTGATATGAACTTTCCCAACACAAATCTGATAGCAGCTACTTTGTCACTCTACTTACGAGTAACTCGTGTTCGTTTGTCATCAAACCTCAACATTCTTCGAATGTCTTCAAGTCTTTTGATATCCGTTGTAGCACAATACATAGGATTTGACTCAGAATCCATAACAGCTCCAGAACTCCCACATCCAGGGCCGCCCACAGGGGGGATGTATGGCGCAAGCTGCGCCATTGAGAAAAATTTTGGGGGGGATTTTACTCTACTTTCGAACTAGCAATTTTACTGTCGGAATAGCATTAAAACACGATTTTGAGAAGCTAATTTTCAAAAATTTTCCGGGGTGAACCCCCGTACCCCCTGCTTCGATACTCGATGAATGAAGTACCGCGCAAGTAGCCGTATGAAAGGAAAGTTTTTGAAAGGAGGGTTTGTTTTAAGAGAGAAGGGCCGCCCACAGGAGGGATGAATGGCGCAAGTTGTGCCACCGAGAAAAAAATTGGGGGGAATAAAAAAATTGGGGAAGAATTTTACTCTAATGTCGAATAAGTAATTTTGCTGTCGTCAGAATAACATTGGAACACGGTGCGATATTTTTTTTTAAATCTCGAGAATGAATCCCCCCTACTCCCTGTTTAGAAACTCTATGAATGAAGTACCGCGCAAGTTGCTATATGAAAGGATGGCGCCAAGTTCTGGTGAACAACAGTTACAAACACTCAAGGAATCACTTTCAAATTTAGATTTGAAACTTGCCTATGTTGTCTGTTGAAAATTATAAATTAGTTTGACATAATTGTGAACTAATGGTAACCATACAGACAACAGCCAAGTTTCAAATCTAAATTTGAAAGTGATTCCTTGAGTGTTTGTAACAGTTGTCCACCAGAACTTGGCGCCTATTTTTGTGATTTCAATTCTTTTTAAGGCCACTCGTACTTGGCTCTTTTACAGGAATGTTTTTTGTTGGATATCACTTCTTTTTGTAGGCTAATTTCGAGGACAACATTTTCTTTTGGTATCAAACTCAATAACTTGTAACTTGCGTCTTACTTTTCATGTACAAGGGAATTATATCAATATTTTGTAAAGAAAAAAATAATACTACTAATTGTAAAAAAAAAAAAAAATACCTGTGCCATACACAGTGTGTAGAAGTTTTTATACCCTTCAATATCCTTATAGAACATATTTAGTATTGTACACTACCAAGACTACTAATAAAAGTAATGCCATTTTTATAATTACTACTGCCCCTACTACTACTACAAACATTCTATAATACTACTACAGGAAATAAAAACAACAACAAAAATAACAATTACTAGTACTATAAAAACTACTGCTACACTAAGCAATTGTTTTTAAAGGACTTGAGTTTTGAGGAGGGAAGAGATTATTAGTTTTGGGGGGAGTGCGCCATCAGCTTTGGGGGGGATGGGCACCCCTGCCCACATCGAACTCTTTTCTTTACCTGCTAAAAGTAATATTCCAAAAAATGCAAGCAATTCTCCTTGCCGTACTTCTTTCCAGTGTTCGAAGTGGGGGAAAAAGCAGAGGCGGTATGTTTTATTACGATTTTGACTCGACATACCGGTTATCTACATATTGAAGTACAGTGAGGGGATGTTGCCTAAGAGATTGCATTTCTATTTACATAATGATTGAAAACCATTGGAGAACTTCTCTATAGTTACGAGGGGCGGACATGGAAAAACTTTGATCTCCCGCCAACAACTTTCTGAAAAAAGTAAAGAAATCCCCTTATGTTGTATTATAGAGAATTATACACGAAAATGTTCAAAAATCGAATTTTATATTATCAATTTCCTGTGAGAAAATTTCCGGACCTTTCACTCGATTGAGAAGTAATCCAAATCCCCGGAAGATTGTCCTCAAAGCAGACAACTTCTAACCCCGCCCATCCTCAAAACACAACATTTATATGCATTAAGGCAAGACGACACACATATGTAAGAAAGAAAATTCAATATAGCACATCAAAATATAAAGTAGATGAATTTCTTTGAAGACACCTCAGTTTAAGAACAAAAGCTAGGAAAAAGATAAAAATGTCGGTGTTATCAAGTTAGAAATTATTTCTATATAAAAAATAAAATCTTCTTACGTGCAAAGCTATTTGTCAATTACTGTGTATAAAAATGGATTTCTTAAAGGTATTTTAGCATCTACTCTCCAGAGACAGTATGTCTTGATCACTAAAAAAGCAGAGGCGGTATGTAAATACCATCGCATACCGCCTCACTTCGACACTGCTTCTCTCCATTGCCGCTTCCTTTCTTTAGAAACGCGGCGACCCTCAGTGTTGGTACGCATTCTTATTTCTTCGATGATTTCGGGCGAAAACGCAATTCAAAAGCTTCTCGTCGTGTGTTGATTTTGGCATGCGATGTTGGACCCGGCTTTTTTTTTTCTCAAAATGTTGTGTGTTCTTGTTTATGGAGGATTGGGTGACACATTACTCCATGCAGTTCCTGTTTTGTCTGTCCACTCTTTACGGTTGTGAACACAGACAAAGGATATCCTTTGTGTGTGGATTCTAGTATTGTTCACAACCAAATTCTTTGTCTGTGTGTCCTTTGTCTGTGCCAGAATCTTCATCTCCTGAAGTTTCTTTAGACGTTACGCTATTATTACATATTCCAACACTTTCGTCACTATGCTTTTCAATATCTTCTTCTGCATAATCTGACACATAACTCTTTATACTTCGATGTAAAGCACAGCCACTTTCATTAAGAATAGCATGAATCTCTTTGTCGCCTAATAAGCCATTATCTTACACTTCAATTTGATTCAATCCGTCAGCAATATAACATCAAACTTGTTATTTTCACCACCATGACACAAGTTACAGATTTATCCAGCAGATGCCGGCAAAAACAACTACACAATATGTCAGTCTAAATTACTCTGTGTTGAGAGATGCTTATAGTTGCCAAGGAAAGAGTACAAAAAAGGAAATACTTCATAGAATATACTGAGAATGTATTGTAGATTGTAAATATTGCGTAAAATAACTGAAAGTTTATTTTGCAATGAACAAAGGGTAATAAAACATTTAAAATATAAACAAATCCTTGTACTTTAGTACACGAGGCTTCTGTAGACAGTTTAGAAAACTTACATGAAGCAATTGTAACTAAGAGCTATCATAAAGATTAGTCCCTTCAGAGTATATATTTCTAAAACAATCCGATTCAAAATACTACACTAGTAGTAGTAAGTAAGAACTAATCTAATACATATATATATATATATATATATATATATATATATATATATATATATATATATATATACTAATACTAATATATAATAGTAATCTAATACAAAAATATACCGCAGATCAGAAATGACTCATGTTATGTATACTACGTACAGGGTTTTCCAGTATTTTCTGAGAGGGGTGCACCAATAACTACCAGTAAATCTGAATTGAATTGGAATTTTTTAAATGTCTTTAGGCATCTGTGGTGTGAATGAGGAAATGCCCTGGAAATGCTAAGTGTCTGCTCTCGGTGAATTGTTTTCTTTCAACTTTTATAAAATTGACTTAAACTATCGATTTTGCAAAACTTTCCTTTGTTTTAAGTCCAAACGGAAACATGACAGCAGAAATTTTCGGAAAGTGCTGCTATTTTCGCTGATAGCTTGTCACTTTAGGTATTGTATATTTACAACGAAGGGGAGTGCACGTGCTCCTGACTACGTATATATATATATATATATATATATATATATATATATATATATATATATATATATATATATATATATATATATATATATATATATATATATATATTAAATTTAAAAAATAAATGCAAATCAAAAACTTAAATACATTCCGCCTTATGCAGAGTAGTTTTGACGTATGATTAGCGTCATACTAAAGGCCTGAGTACTGTAGGAAACATATGTTAGACGAAGTCTAATATGGCACTAATCACTCGGCAGAATGACTCTGGATAAGGCCTATTGTTTAGATGTAGTAGACAAACCAATAGAAGATGTCTCGGAGAAAAACTGCTGTGTAACTAGTGTTGTAAAAAAACGTTTTTTTTTCTGTGAAGTTTTTCCTTCAATAAAAAAACATCGTTCTTTTTCATGTTTTTTTCAAATGTCTGTTTTTTTCTGGTAACTATTATTTATTGATTTATGTTGCAGATTATTGAAATAATCAACAGAACTTGAGTCGAAGCCCTCGTAACTTGCAAATCGTTAGTTTCTTTGTACCTATATACTAGCAAAATTGTGTGATTATTCCTTTTGGACCGAGGTCATTTTTGGCGTGTTCCAACATTTTCAGTTAGTGACTTATTGCTCAAAAACCATTCATTCGATTGATATGGTTAAGGCCTTGTTTTTTAGAAAATGGATGCGGCTATTTTTTGGTGTAAGTTACATTGCAGTCTTGCCTACGGGTGGGAAATTATTGAGGGAAACGCAGGAGTGAAAATTTTCAAAAAATTCTATAACCGAATTTAAATTTTTTTTTGTATCTAGCACCACTGCTGCCATATGGATTCAAGTCACCTAAAAAAATTCTTTGGTGTGTTGACAAGGTACAATGAAATCCTGAAGTCGTTGGCTTCCATTCAAAGAGGGAAACAAAAAATTCTCTTTCATCATACACATGAAATTTTGACACTTTTTACGCCACAGAAGCAAAAATCAAGAGATATGCCGGGGTTACAGCTTCTCTAATTATCCTATTGAAGCTTTTTATGCTGCGTTCTGTAGGCCAAAGAGGAAGCTTTCAGGTATTGGTAACTTTGTTTCAATATAGCCAGCAAGATGGAAATAATAGAGGGGAAAGGGAAATTTTCCGAAATTTTAACCTAAAAACGGGAATTAATTGTTTTGGCTGGAAACACTGCCATCAGACAGACGAAAACTATCTGAAAATAAACCTTGGTACCCCAAGAATATATCTTGCAAGTATCATGGCGATATCTAACAAAGTAAACATGAAATTAAAAAAGAAATATCTCATTCTACCTCAGAAATTCACCATTATCTTGCCATTTATAGAACATGGTTTATTGTGAACCTCAACTGTACTTTCTCTAATTACTCGAGTGAAGCTTTTTATGGTGCGCTGTGTAGGCTAAGGACGAGGCTTTTAGACACTGGTACGTTTGTTCCAGTGTAGCCAACAAGAGGGAAATAATAGAGACAAAAAGGGAATTTTTCAAAATTTCCACCTAAAATCTGGAATTAAAATTTTCTGTAGCTGGCAACACAGCTATCACACACACACACACACACACACACACACACACACACAAACTATCTTAAAATAAGCTTTGGTATCTCTTTAATATATTCTACAAGTATCGTGACGATATCTAATAAAGTAAGCATGTCAATAAAAAATATCACATTCTACCTAAAAAAAAATCACAGTTATCTTTCCACTTAGAGAACAAGGTCTACTGTAGTAGTAATCGCCCCACTTGAGGCCATTTTTACCGCCCCCTGGAGCGAGGCGCCCGCCGCCGCCGCCAAAATTTTGCGCCCCGGGCCCCCGGCGCCCATTTTTGGGTTACGTGGCCAGGGGTCAATGACCTAGGGGGCGCCCGCCGCCGCCAAAATTTTGCGCCCCTGGCGCCCGGCGCCCATTTTTTGGCTTACGTGGCCCGGGGTCAATGACCTAGGGGTACCTTGGCCCACCCCTAAATTTTGGCAGGGGTACATAGGACCACCCCCCTTAAATTTTGAAAATTGCCAAATCTAAAAATTGGGTGTGGTAGCCTAGGACCATAGTATGTACTTCTATTAGTATTGGGTGTCTATGTCGTTCCCTTTTATGGGTAAAAAATTGCCAAAAATTCAAATTTCGGAGGTTTTTGACCTAATTTATCCCCTTTGATGAGGTGTTAATACCTTATATAGTTATATGGGCGTATACAGGGGTTAATTCCCTTTCATAATATATGGGTATATTAATGCACCCCTTGAAAAATTTGGGAAGGGTACCTTGGCCCACCCCTTAAATTTTGGAAATTGACCAATTTAAACATTGGATATTATAGTATAGGACCCTAATATGTATTATAATAAATTTGGGTGGTCCACCTCGTTCCGTTTTAGGGAAAAAAAAGTTCTCAAACAAAAAATTTAGTTTGATTTTTTTTCCGTAAAACATTTTTTATTTATCGGTAAACTGATTCAGAAAAAAGAAATTGAAAATCGCAGTACAGGAAAAAGAATTTGATTTAGGATGTGAAATAAAACACAGAATCATGTTTCTGTACATTTATTTTTAGCAAGTGAAATAGAATACAGAATTTCTTTTTCTTCAAAGGAAGACGTGTCCGTGACAGGTACAAGTTCTGTAAAGAGAAAATAAAACATATGAATATGCATGGTAATATTTATTTTGTTTCCTGTGAAAGAAGAAAAACAGATTATTAACATCGAACCAACTGATCAAGAAAGAGTGAAGTGAGAAAAGAAAAGCAAATGTGACGTACCTGAATTCCTTTTTTTTTCCCACTGGTTTCTGCAAGGTGATGTCATCTGAGTTTGTCTCCGCTCGTGCATCGTTGAAGCATGTCCCGTGCACGGTCTTGATTCTTTGCCCCGTCTTTGGGAAGTGATGTTGGTGGAATTAGGGAAAAATATGGCTGTTATTCTGTTCTGGCTTTTTTATATCTATAGGGCAATGTCTCATATGTGTCTGGTACTAATCGGCGTTTTTTATAGTTGAAACTGTACTTCTTTTCTTCAGGTTTTGTGACAAGATGATGATCGTGGGTTCTGTAAATTTTGTGCGGCGTACTAATGGAGATTTTTTCACTCGATTGATTTATGATCATTTGCTCCAGACTATTGAAATTTAACTTTTGACTTGCAGTATAATTGAGTGTGAACCCACGAATTTTGCATACATAACTGGTTGATTTCGTGTCGGGGTCGTAGATTTCCAAGGCGTATTGTTTTGGGCCACCAGACACGAATTTTTTAATGTATGCTTTTGGTCCAATTGATTCCAGTTCATTTGACATTGAACCAAGAAATACTTCTGGTTCTATTGTGGGCTGTGATGGTCGCTGCGTGAATATCACGGAATCTGTATCGAAATATAGTACTCTTTCTTGCAGCAATTCTAAATATTCGTAGAGTTCCAGACGAGCTTGACACGTTGTAAATGCTCCAAGGACAACATTAGCATTGTGATTTTGTACTGGAACATCATCTTCATACTGCCAATAAAGGTATAACAACGAATCATTAACAGGTAAAATTTGGTTGACTTTTATATCTGGAGCAGTTAATTTCTGATACAGTTCTTTGGGGTCGTTAATGATGGTCGTTTGG
Organism: Thermobia domestica; assembly: GCF_964235325.1. NCBI lineage: Eukaryota > Metazoa > Arthropoda > Insecta > Zygentoma > Lepismatidae > Thermobia > Thermobia domestica. The sequence goes on from NC_137464.1 coordinate 111,102,874, forward strand.
CTGAAATTGTCTCTTATAGCGAGTCGTCCCCAGAAGGCATTCAAACAGAGTTTTGCAAGACTACGACGTGCTGAATTTGTCATTATATTTGCTGCATCCAAAGTTATGCCTTCACGTTGTTGTACCACTTGAATATACTGCTGCTTTTCTTCTTCGGTGACGCAATTGGCAGGCCATCCAGAAGCTTCCAGCTTAGATTTCAAAAATGTGTTAATGTATTCGCTGAATAATCCACCAGTCTTGGTTTCTGGATCATATACGGTGATGTCGTAATCCCAAATTTCGTAAATTTCAATGACTTGATACCCAAGTTCAATGGCTTTTTGAATTTCATAGGACACCCACGTTCCTGTTAGACTTCGTTCACTGTCCGAATGTGTACATTCAGAATCTTGATTTAATGCTGTGGCACAGGCAGCACAAAGTGGAAACAACAACTTCTTATTTGAGCGAAATGGCAGTACTGGATGAAACACATTTCTGCTAGGCAAAATCTTCAACTTGACTAATCCGTTGACATCTTGAATGTCGGGCATTTCTGGATCTCCCTGTAGATATATTCGTGGATGCCCTATTGGATACCGTCCACATTTATTCACATAAGGATACAGGGAAACGATATCCAAGAATTTTATTTCTTCGCCTTCATTTTCATTTGCGACGTGGTACAATTTAATGGCATTAACACGACCACCATAGAAGCTGTCTCTTGGATTTAATGGTGTCTTATTAGTATAAGGATGTGTGCTTAAAGAAGAGGCCAATGCTGGATTGGATTTTAACACTTGACGAAATTCACATTCCCACCTTTCATGTACTTTATATCCCATGGATCGTAATAACTTCATTTTACGTTGTGTTCTCTCGTAGCGATAGTTCATCGTTTCTTCGGAGTTCTCATAAATGGGCTGATCACGGCCTGTAGGGACACATAGAGGACAGCCATGATAAAAACAGCCGGCATGCTCATACACGTGTTCCTCTTTAGTGTCGGGATCTTTGTAGTAACCGTCCAGATGAAAACCAGCAACATAAACTTCTTTTCCTCTCGCAGCATGTAGAATTGGATGGCCCTCTTTTTCCTCCATGTAGGCAAGCCACTGCAAAGCAATCCGTGACTGATTGTTTCTGTGACGGTATCCTCGTGCAGGAAGAATGCTAATAGTATTGGGCTTTAAGAAATTTCGTCGAAATACTAAATTGCACGCACTCGCCAAAGTGATAGCCTCCAGGAAAGGATTGACGTGAGTTTCTTGTTCAAAAGTGGTCATGAAAGATATACAAGCCATTTGAAGTACGTTGACGTCCTGGACACAATAGTTCACCAATTCTTCTTGGAAAATAAACGTATCGTTCTGGTGTTCGTTGTACCATGTCATGAATTTTTCTCGTTCATCCACTTTCATTTCATCTGCACCATAATAATGGATGTCCGGTAATTTTCCCACATACGCTTGATTTGCAGCAGTATTAAAAAAGTGTGGAAAATATCCTTTGGTCGCTGGTAAATGAAATGCCTTGGATAATTTACTTAAAGCCATTGGCATGAAATTTAAGGAGTCAATAAACGATAAGTGATTCACTTTCATGCTTAAAATTTTTGCTCCGTTCAAGATCAAGGTAGGTTTCAATTCATGTTCTTCCACTAAAGATTTAAGAATAAAATGACCATCATATCCCTTAAAGTTATGTGCCAAAGATACAATAAGTTTGATGTTGGGTCGTGGTTGACGTAAATACGCAAGAAAGGCATTGATCGGATCATCTTGAAAAATATGTTCCCGCTGTCCACAAACTTCACATGGATGATGTATATCTTCATCTTGAACACAGTTGTAACATACTTGTTGGGCCACCAGTAAATTGGGCTTATGAATAAACGTGTCTTCATCGAAGAAAGTATCCTGTGTGGCTTCGATATCATAGAAAACAATCATAGCCTTCTTGGCATGTAACACTGATGGGACTCCAGGTTTTAATTGAGTCGTATCAGGCTTCATGTAGCATTGGTGGGTAGACGTAACGTGTTTATGGCACACATTACAAAAATAATCTGTACAATCATGTTTTCTTTCCCCTGTATGGACAAACGAATAAATGCGTAGACATTTGGAACACTGTTTCACCATCTTGCATATTGGTTGACCTTTATGGTATGGTACAGTCAGATGATTTGTATAGCATGTTTCACCATAAAATTCACGATTGCATTCTGGACACTGATTCTCCGTATTGGTTTTACTGCATGGTGGTTTCTGCAAACATTTCTCACACATGGCCGAACAGTTCTTGACGTGTGCAATACGATGATCATATTTTTTGTGGCATGCAGCACAGTAGTACTTAGTAGAAAAAACCGACGTTAATGACGTGATGATGTCATAATGAGAATTGATGCAATTAAATTGATTGGAATCTTGTCTTCGCCACCCGGTCCTTCATACAGAATATCTTCTCCGGAAAAGCTGGTGTATACAGTAAGTTTATAATTTGTCAAGTAGCGTTGCAATTGTCGCAATTCTTCCACGGATCCCCCATGATCTAAATTCACTGAGGATCGAGACAAAAGTTCATGTACACCTTGTCTCAAAAAGGTTGAGCGCATTCTTTATTGGTGTTTTGAGGCAAAAATTTTCTAAGTCCAGCTTCGGGTATCTTCGGGAAAAAGTAAGCCAGGTTCGAACCTCCAAGCCAGCCTTTGCAATCGGGAAAAAGTTTGCAGATGTGTTTTTCTTCTTTTAAATATAATAAGACTTGTTACCAAGTGTTAAAAAAAACAACATTGATTGAAATACTTAATGATACAATATTTCGAAACCTTTTTTTTCAATCTCAGCACATGCTTGTTTGTCATTTAGCTCTCCATACGTAATGGAACATTTAAATACGTTAACGAATCTTTCCATATGTAAAAGAATGCTCAAAGTTAAGAAATAGAACATAATTATCGCCTGAGTACTAAAATAAAAGTCAAAGTAGAACAGAAACAGCGTTTGTAATGGATATGAATGTCATAATTATCTTGAGATCCGTTAAACATCGCTAGAAGGTTGTGTTAGTTCATTGGTAAGCTGTCGGATTTCAAATCATAAGGTTGAGGGTTCGAATCCCGTCTAGGCTAATCCTTTTTTTAAAATTATATTTTCCGCAATGCATGAAAAATTATATAAAATAATTACATTAGAATACATAAGTTGTGTATATATAACATAAAAATTGCAGAACATAGTAATTATTATGTTTAAAATATAACATCTGAGATAATTTTCACAGTAGGTCGGTATTATATATGAGGATGTAAATACAAGTTAGGAAAATCATTTAATAGCAATAAATAAGTTATGTAGTGTATTTATTTGCATCTATTTGTCATACAGATGTATGACAAATATTCTCATGAATGATATCAATATTCTCATTACAGCATGTCATTTACATTCGTGAAATACAATATATTCCTACGGATATAGAAAGTGTATAAACAGAGTATCCAAAGTCGTATCCTGCTTCAAGACACATAACTTTTCCCGATCCCCTTAACGTCACGGGAAGAAACACAAATTCTCTTTAGAACGGAATGTCGTTACTTAGAGTCTCATTCGAATACGTTGAATATGCTTTTGTATATTCATCTCTCTCTCTCTCTCTCTCTTTCGCTTTGTTTATGTGTGTGTGTGTGTGTGTGTTGCGGAATATCCCAAGTTGAATACAACATTTGCCAAGTATATCAGCATCATATGGGTGATATCAATAAAACGGAGAAGTTACTCATTACGCCCAATTTTAAAGTAGTTACTCGCATTGGTATCAATAAAAAGAGAACTGAGCACTAGTCGCCTCGGCTGACCTCGGAGAAGCCCCGCCGTTTTGAAGTAACCACACCTCTATTCTCGAGCCGAGTAACTACTCCGCGTTTGATATCAATAAAAATCAAAGACTCCTCTGTGATGCTAGTAACTTCTCCAAATTTGTGGAGCAAGCTAAATAGGTGACTCCGTGCGAAATATGGCAGAGTGTATGATTGTTTTACTACGTAGAAAAACTTATAAACTGCATAGAAATGTTGGAAATGGAGATTACAAAAAGCATTATAAGTTTATGAAAGAAAATGTAGTGATTAGCACAACATTTTTAAAGGAGAATCAACCGAAATTCGGGGTGATGGACTACGTAATGATGAAAAGATGAGGGTTTTCTTCAAGGGCGCCGATCCTGAGGGGGCCCGGGCTCCCCAAAACTCATGTGGGCTCCCTATTGTATTTATGAATATACAATATTTGACATAATTAGAGTGCAATTTGTCTTAAAATCCTGATATATATACCTTCTGCATCTGAATGCCCTCCCCCCCCCCAAATTTACAGAGAAATCGGTGCCCTGGGTTTTCTTGCGTTACGTGAGTGATCCGGGATTCCAGGTCGGAATGTCAGGGGATTGTGGTATGGCTCAAAGTACTGTCTATGACTACCTGAAAATGGATTGTTTCCGGAAGTGTGCGTAATATACAAACAGCAAAGGCAGAGTGGCAAGAACAATATACATTTCCGGGTGCTATCGGAGCACTTGACTATACACAAGTGGCATTAAAGAAACCTAGTATTTTGGAGAGTAATACGTTAATAGGAAGAGCTATTTCGTGGCTAAGCGGTTAGCGTACATGCCTTTGGCATAGGAGACCCGCGTTCGATTCCCGGCAGGAGCTCATGTGGTTTGGATTCCACGTTAATCAGTGGGTTCTGTCTCATATAGGCACGCTACTGAAAAGGACGTTAAACTAATAATCAACTCAACTCAACGTTGATAGAAAGGGTGTATACATGACAATGTATTTAGTTTATGTCAAGGCGAAAGGGGACACGTATGGTGTGGAAAACGCAATCATATGGACGTGATTTATGACGTGGGTGGCTGGACTTTTTAAAAAAGAAAACAAAGGAGCCAAGTGTCTGATTTCGTTCTTAAAGCCAAACAATCTACAAAGACCTTGGATAACACGTGATATGCGCTTGTCGTGTTAATCTTGATATTGCTGGATTCCAATCAACATCCATCAGCTCAAATAGGTTCATTCCCATGGTTTTAGTATTACTTTCTTCTATCCCGTTTTTTAAAATTTTTTTTCTTCTTTTTTATTTTTCTTTTATTCTCGCTCGAATATTAAAGATTCTCTTTTGAATTTGTGTCTCAGTCGTAGATTTATTTGATATTTCGGTGCATTTCACTGTAATTACCTTCAAAGTTTCGGCTTTCCTTCGTTTACTTTCTGGTAGCTGTGACTTTGAAAGTACCACTGGAAACTCTTTTACAATATCCACAAATGCACTTTGATTGAAGCTATCGTAGCTACTTGCCCCTTCCATGGCTTTTAAGATACACGCCATAGATTAAAAACAACGAAATGACTGCGCGATGAATGGGAGAAATGAGTAATCACTTCTTTTATTGATACGACTCAGTGCTACGTGCAGAGGAAGCGCGAGTAAACGTTCATAAATCTGGAGCAGACTAGACCTGAGTAGTGGCTTGTTTTATTGATACGAAATTGAGGGAGGAGATTACTCCAGCTGTAGTTACTCCGATTCTCGAGCAGGACTTCTCAGGAGTAGTTACTTATTTTTATTGATATCACCCATTGTCATCGAATACCAGAAATTGAAAATCGTGTTTCTTCAGATTGGGTTTGCGTGTTCATGTTAGCTCACTGGTAGAGTACGGACTTGCCAATAAAGAGGTCTTGAGTTCAAAGCCTACAGCTAATTATCATTCTTTTGTTGGTAGGATTGCACAGAAATCGGATACAAGGAGTGGTTTACTTCTAGAAATATTTTCAGAAGCGTTTAGGTAGCCCTGAAAAGGGCTGTTTTCGGGAGTTAAGGCGGGGACATTAATATTGTGTCCAAGACCCTTCTGAATTTATTACACGCTCCATTCTTCTGGGCATGGAATCTATTACATGGGTGACAAATCTATCTCCTTCCCCTACCTCCAGCCATGCTTCGGAAACAAGATGCCACAGGTCATCCTGAGTTCTTGGTGGATCTGCCTCAGGCCAACTTTTCCTTAGAGTACGCTTCACTTCTGCCCACATATTTTGCATGAGATTGAGGTCTGCTCCACGAGCGGCCAGTCGATTAAATCAATCTCAGGGTGCCCTGCGAACCATTCCTGAATCACTGTATGCTTACTACCAGGAAAGAGAGAAACTTCCCTTAGCTGTCTAGACGTCCTTAGTGGGTCTAACCGGGCTTCGTTTACTAATCTCGCATCATGGGCTTCGGTTGACACATGCGGACGACCAGGAGATCGTAAATTACCAGTCTGACGTGTAGCACCATATTTCCGAATCCATCGCCTTCCTGTAGAGGCCGGGACACCTACTCGTTTGCTAGCTGCAGTTGCAGAATAACCTTCCAACTCCATAAAGTAATTACTGCTGTACGTCTATCCATAGTTATCAATGTTCTGAGCTGTGAGAAGGAAGCAATAGGTAAAAGCTAGTACCTGACGTGTGATTGGTTACTTGCACGACACGCCTATTGTGGAAAACAGCGTTGCCAGATCTAGCATAATGATGCTAGATCTAGCATAATTTGCATGTCTCTAGCATCTAGCATTTTGCTTTTAGCATCCTGCCCAAATCTAGCACAATTTCAGCAAGTTTATCAAAAAGCCGTAAAACCTGGAGATGAGAAAGAAGTTGGTCGTGGGAAGAAAAAGAACGGCAGAAATGTATCCTCTTCCATTGATTCATACAGTCGGTAAACCATACAGGCAGTCTTATTTTTCGAAGTAAGTTCGAAACGTCTTTGGGCTTTTTTGTGGCTCCACCCAGGGTTTTCTAATCCTTTAACTCCGACGCATGGGCGGAGCTATGGGGGCCATTCTCCCCCCAACTTTTTGACAACTTCACCATCTTTATTTCTGACTTCATGATCATATTTATTCCTGAAATGACAGCTCCGAGACCGACCAAAAATCTGCCCCCCCCCCCCAGCAGACAATTCCCAACTCCGCTTATGCTGCGAAGTAATTTTCTTTCAAAATATGTAAACAAAAACTTTGCATTCATTTATACGATATATACGCCATTGAATCTGGCAACGACTGCATTAATTTAGTTGAGTTAAAATTTTGGTGCGTGAAGTATTGAGTTCTATCCATGCATTCTTGCTCTCTGTGTATTTTAAGTTACGTTATCGTATCTCAACTTCGTTTTTTTAAACTCCTGAATTAGTAATTATGAGGATCTAGCATAATTTGACCGAATCTAGCATAAGTTCGATCAGGTTTTGGAATAATTCCGAGCTGTGAGTCTGGCAACGCTGGTGGGGAACGACTTGGTCAACGACTCGCGAAAGAAATCTGAAAATGGTGCGCCGTAATAATAATATTAAAAACAGTTTTTATAAAGAAATATTAATACATACGAAAAGCTGTTTAAAGAATGAATTGTTATACTGACTTTACACGTATAAAAACATATACCATATACCAAACAGATTGAGCGATATGATGATAGCTGTTTTGAGACAAACACTTTCGAAGTCCAACTTCGGGTATCTTCGGAAAACAGTAAACTAAAGCTGCTGGTTCGAACCTCCAAAGCCAACCTTAGTAATCGGGAAACGATGTACAGATATGTTTTTCCTTCTGTTAAATATAATAAGACATGTTGAAATGGTATTAAGTGTAGAAAAAAGTAACATTGAAATACTTAATGATACAATATTTCGAGACTATGTATTCACACTCTTGTTTCGTCATTGTGATTTCCATACGGAAAAGAGCATTTACGTATGAGCTCAGTTATATTTCAGAAGCAGCTTCCGAAAAGCGGTCATGTTAGCTCAGTGGTACACCACCGAGCGCTTAAATCGTGAGTTCGATACCCGTTCAGGTGAAATTCTTTTATGATATTCTACTTTCCTCAATGCATGAAAATTATGTAAAATAGTTACATTACAATTCATCAGTTGTATATATCAGTTGAATATATATATTCATATCATCAGTTGTATATATCAGTTGAATATATATATTCATATCATTTCACGACATAAGTAATTCTTATCTTTAAAATATAACATCTGAGGTATTGACAGAACGTCGGTGTGTTATGTGTGAATATTGAATACAAATTTAAAAAATCGTGTAATAGCAATAAATAAGTTATGTAATGTATTTATTTGCAGCTACTTTCATCGCAGATAACTTCTCAATATTCGCATTACAGCATTTAGGTAGAGCATATCGAAAATCGGATCGTGGTCCAAGACAAAAAACTAGCTAGCCCCAAACTGTCACGCAAGAAATTCGCGAATCGCAAAAGTAAAGCGGCAATTCCTTAATCGCTCTCTCTCAACTCTCTCTTATCTGGATTTATACACATAAAAGTGTATGTATGTATGTTCCAACATAACTCATGTATGCCTAGAGCAGGGTATCTCAACCTGGGAGTCGCGGCCCCTAGGGGATCGCGAAAATAGGCGGAAGAGATAAATATAGTTAGAATCTAATACCAGAAATTATTTTTAAATATTATTTTTAATTTTGTTCTGATAAGCATACTTTTATTTTTTATACACACTGTAAAGAACAATAAAAAATAAGTCTACTGAACATTTTCAAAGGGTGTAGAATTCGTGTTACTATTCGGTTCAAAGTCTCTTGTCGTCGCGAATTCTGTCGAGAAATTTGAAGCTTAAAATATACAAAACGATAATCATGCCTGTTGTTCTGTATGGTTGCGAAACATGGTCGCTTACTCTGAGGGAAGAACATAGACTGAAAGTATTTGAGAACAAGATCCTTAGACGAATATTCGGACCCAAGAGGAACGGGAATGGGGAATGGCGGAAACTTCATAACGAGGAACTACATAATTTATACGGTTTACCCAACATTGTTAGGGTCGTCAAGTCTAGAAGGCTTAGGTGGGCAGGTCATGTAGCTAGAATGGAAGAAAGTAGAAACGCTTTCAAAATCTTGACTGGAAGACCAATCGGAAAACGACCATTAGGAAGACCTAGGCGCAGATGGGAGGACAATATTAAGATGGATCTCGCTGAGATAAGAATACAAAGTAGAAACTGGATCCAATTGGCTAAGGATAGAAGTCAGTGTAGAGCTTTTGTGAACGCGGCATTGAACCTCCGGGTTCCATAGGCCATAGAGTTAGTTAGTTAGTAGAGTTGTTTAAAAATGAATTTAAATCAAAGAGGTATGATATAAAACTAATGAGAACTGTATATAGAAATACTAGAAAAATACACATGCAACAAAACCTGCACATTGAAATACAATTAAAATTAAAACCTAATGAGATACCTAAGCATGGTGTAATTTCACTAGTGCAGCAATGTCCGGTTCAATCTTCATGACGAACATTATCAAACCATTTTCAACTGATAAGCGATTTCTTATCTTTGTTTTAATGTTTACCATAAAAAAACACACTTTCGCACAAGTACGATATAGCAAATGGAATTATTACTTTTAAAGCAGCAATCCCCAGACCAGGATATTCTTCTCTCCTCATCAGGCAGAACTTGTCCAAGTCTTCGTTACAAAAAAGTCCAAGTCCTCGTTACAGTTGCAAAGACTTGTCGCATGATCATTCTATTATTTGGTCAAGAAGTTGTGGGCTTAGATCGGATACGTTAATGGCCTCTTCAATGAAGGAGTTTAACATCCATCTTGAACCAGCACCTTCGACATTGGGAATATAGATATTACAGTTACTGTATCCACTGTCAGTGCCGGGCGCCGAAAAAAGGGGCCACACATTTCGGAGGAAGTGTGTTACTCATGTTAGGAAAGTACATGTGCACATGTGTAAAATAGAAGGAAAAACGTAATAAAATGTGCTTAAAATTAAGGAAAGGTAGGGTTTATTTTGAAAATGTTATTGAGCTTCGTGCCAACCATGGTGGCGCTTCGTAGCTAGTCTGTCGACGTCACTCATATATACGGTGACATCGTACTATACTCTCGCCCCGGGCACTGATTTTCCATGGCACTGTTCACTATAAACAAAAAAATGGATTCTACCATTATAGAAATAGGTATGTTAAAAATCTCACACAAGCTTATTATAAAACAAATTATAAAAGGGTCGCTGGCAAGAGCGTGTGATAAAAGGGGATCGTGATAGGAATTAGATTGAGAACCACTGGTCTAGAGTAATTTTAACCACATTTCTTATAGTTTCAAAAAGATTGCTGTCGGGTTACCTATGGTGAATGGGAGGGGGATACATATAAAAGATTGCTAGAAAATGATCGATATTAGATTCATAGTTTTCGGGGTCGCTTAGATAAATAGTGAGACTTTCAATTTCGCTTAACTCCGATTAAGCTCTCATTAGTAGGGATGGGCACGAACGACTTTCCTTTGAAACTCGACTCGACTCGAAACAGACATCTTCCAGGTCTACTCTTGGACTCGGCGCGAAAAATATCTTCCAACTCGACTCGGATTAGAGTCAAGTCGAACCAAAACGAGCCAAATCCTGTGTGTAGTCCTACCTAGACAATACATAGACAATAATTATTCTATCATCAATTATACTACTATTACTACAAATAATAATAATAATAATAATAATAATAATAATAATAATAATAATAATAATAATAATAATAATAATAATAATAATAATTATTATTATTATTATTATTATTATTATTATTATTATTATTATTATTATTATTATTATTATTATGACAACACCGTGTACAAACATGAACAATAGATGGTTAGTAAAGGAATACTAAAAGCTAGTTGACTGCCGACGTCGGTAGTCATGAACTCTACAAGGCAAAGACATCGTTCATTACTCTAAGCTGTAAGCGTCGGTGGACTACAGATGGTCAACTATTGACCTCTCGCCAGAAATTGGTGGCCCCGCAGCGACGATCCGTGGTGGCCCAAGTTCCATTTGGAAACTTTACCACCAGCAGCAGAGACGCGATGAAACGCCAACGAACCACAAAATTACTCTCCCAAAATATGTCAAAATGCCTATATGTGTGATTTGTTTATATTTAGCTGAATCAAAAAAAACACAAAACAAATACCCGGGGTGGACGCAAACTATCAATATTACGATTACTAGGCACGTGTTCTCCTGACTTCCCCACGGAAACGATCATAAAAAGCTTGGTTGTTGAAGGATAAATCATTGACGTCTTAATTTAGCCAATCAGACAAACCCCTACATCTCGAGTTCTAGAAGGTAATACCGTGAACCGTTTCAGATTTATTGCTTCCTGGTGGAGTACTATCCATGAGCAAAATTTGAGCATAATAGCCGACATACATCTTCGGTGCCTCTTATCTTTAGTACAATTTTAACCAGAGATGGTGTGGGTCAATGAAAATTTGATCCACGACCCACCATGACCCACTATCACCCACCACCCAAATGCCCCATTGGCCCACTCTGACCCATCAACCATCGTGATCCACTCTGACCCACCACCAACTATGAACCACCCTGAACCATTGCGACCAACTCCGAACCACCAAAACCCATCGACATCAACTCTGACCGATGGCTCACGTCCTCCTCTCCATTGACTAAAGAGGTTACACTTGTAATAAAACAAGACTGTGAAATTATCACTTATCGGAGTTTGAATTTCTACCGTCAATGGCTCAAGCACCTCTCTGTTACAATACTGGTGGGTCTGACCTTTATGATATATAATGGCAAAGTGTTTCTCATCTTCCAAATTAAAATGAATTTAAATTTATCATATATAATTATTTCTTTGTTGCCTTACAGACACATTTCAGTAGAAAATAGGTTGAAATTTGAAAGTTTCAAATCAAGGAAAAGTAGACCAACGTAAAAAAAAAAAAAAAAAAAAAAAAAAAGAGAGAGAGAGAGAGAGAGAAACTAATTTTCTATATAATTAAGCATGCCGTACTAATTGAAAATGCCCATGTAATTAAGTTTAGAATACAAATTTTATGGCCATTTTTCTCTAACTTTATGGCACCAGCTTCAGCAATTATAAATAGAAAGCAGTGGGTATAAAATTCAAAAAGAACTTTAGTTTGCATTACTCAATTTGTTTCTCAACTAATATCAATCGTTTTCGATTATTTTTACAAATCAACCCACTACCAATTTCCAATATATAGAAAATGCACCCCCGACCCCCCGCTCATAAAAGATAATTTTAAAAAATGCCAGGACATATTTTCTTTATTTTTAATAAAGAGTTATATGTTGAATTTCAGCTCTCAGTTGAACGGCTTGTAAGATACTAAATTTTTCGCAAAAATTCGGACTTCTACTCCCCCTAAGGATATGTATTATAATGAAAGTGACACGCGTATGGTAACTTCCCAGTTGGGAATGAAGCCTGATTATATACCAAACGTCAATTCATTTGACTTTGCAATTTGACCGTGATGATTACGCAGACATAGTTACTTTCAATTTTTTATGATACATATCCTTATTTCATATGTTACAGATGATTCAAAAATATTTTTTCAAGCAGTTAGCTCCTCTAGAATCTCACAGGCTGCATCCCAAAATCCAACTCCTACTATCCTATGACAATCCAAAAGTGACTGAACTTTTTTTTATTAGAAACAAATGACAAAAGAAAAATGGAGATCTTTAAAGTAAAATGTAGAAAAGCTCGGTGCCCCCAATAACTACATATTTCTCCACCCCTTCATCCCGAACTTAAAAATAAAACTTAATTCGAATATGGTTAATTAGTGAATTTATTACAGTTAAATTCCACTCACTACATGCTACAGCTACAACTATGTAACAAAAAATAACAACTGTGAAACATGTTCTGAATTACTATTAGATTTCTTATGCTATTATTAAACATATTAAAATAGTAAAAGAGGATTGTTCGTGAAATAGTATATTTGCTCTTGATTTATAACTTTTTCATACGGAAAAAATTAAAATATTATTCAAGTTTTAAACTTTGCACTCTGCAAATATGTTGCCCTCTAGGCAATGGGACTAATGTGAAATGTGGACTAATGTGGACTAATGGGAAATGCTGCACTGTTAGCGGCGCTGAAAACTTACGATTCGATTCTAATATCGAATGATTTCGATATCTTTATGTCGCTACGTAACCACCCTGGGTGCTAATGGAAGCTTAATTGGACTTGAATTGAAAGTAGAACTATTCACCTAAGCGACCACGAAACTATAGATTCGATACTAATATCGACCCGTTTCTAGCATTTTTGATATGTATCCCGACAGTACTCTTTTTCCATACTGTAAGAAATATAGTTAAAATTGCTCTAGATATATCAGAATTATGTTGAAATACACACATAAATCCACTTTTATATTCTGTATAAATAGAGAGTGAGCGAGCGAGCGAGCGAGAGAGGGCGACTCAAGGCATCACCACCTCCACATTGCAAAAGCATATATCAGGAATTGAATTGAAAATCTATGTAAAGACTTTCTGCTGTGGCATGCTTCATAAGCACAATTCCAGTCTACTCACGTGACCTTTGGGGTTCATGAATTTTTTTTGCGAGCGTTCCGACTTTGGATTCTCTGTTTATACCTTCTGTTTATGCATCGAATAACTTTTCAAGAACATAAATGACATTCTGTATTATGAATGTTGAGAATTACCCTCTATATGACAAATAGCTGCAAATAAATACACTACATGATTTATTTATTGCTATTGAACGAGTTTCTTAACTTGTATTTACATCCTCATATATAATACCGACCTACTGTGAAAATTATCTCAGATGTTATATTTTAAACATAATAATTACTATGTTCTGCAATGATTATGTTATATATACACAACTTATGTATTCTAATGTAATTATTTTATATAATTTTTCATGCATTGCGGAAAATATAATTTTAAAAAAGGATTAGCCTAGACGGGATTCGAACCCTCAACCTCATGATTTGAAATCCGACAGCTTACCAATGAGCTAACACAACCTTCTAGCGATGTATAACGGATCTCAAGATAATTATGACATTCATATCCATTACAAACGCCGTTTCTGTTCTACTTTGGCTTTTATTTTAGTACTCAGGCGATAATTATGTTCTATTTCTTAACTTTGAGCATTCTTTTACATATGGAAAGATTCGTTAACGTATTTAAATGTTCCATTACGTATGGAGAGCTAAATGACAAACAAGCATGTGCTGAGATTGAAAAAAAAGGTTTCGAAATATTGTATCATTAAGTATTTCAATCAATGTTGCTTTTTTTAACACTTGGTAACAAGTCTTATTATATTTAAAAGAAGAAAAACACATCTGCAAACTTTTTCCCGATTGCAAAGGCTGGCTTGGAGGTTCGAACCTGGCTTACTTTTTCCCGAAGATACCCGAAGCTGGACTTAGAAAATTATTGCCTCAAAACACCAGTAAAGAATGCGCTCAACCTTTTTGAGACAAGGTGTACGTCTGGAATAACAACAAACTTGCGCTGTTTCCGATATTGATTGTACAGTTGCTGATTTGTATCTTTATATTTCTTTAGGCCAATAGCAATCACAATTGCATAAGCCAAGCATTTCTTGTCGGTGTTTTTTACTCGTAGAATGCCTTTCTTGCATTTTAATAATTCGTCGTTTGATAAAAGACCTCGACGCACCAATCCAAATCCACGGGGCACATCCACATGATGAAAATGTACAATGAACGGTTCATTCATGAGAAAACTATCGTTACTTTGAAGGATGCGATCAAAGGAAGCCCATAAAGTCTCCAGTGTCAAATTACTTGCACGCCGAAAAGATAAATAAAACGGTTTGTTCTTTTCATCATGAGATAAAATCGATAATCCAACCATCGATGATTCGTCAACATTTTCCAATAAGTAATCTAACATCTGTTGAAAGGAGGCCTGAACCCACTCAACAATATCGGTGCCACTGGTCGGAGCATTAATTTGAATTTCCAGCATTCGTCCTTCAAGATTAAAACGCCGATAATGTCTATTGATTTCTCGCAAGACAGTAAAGCCAGAAGTAGCCATATTCAAATAGGAAAAAGGTAAGGTAAGCAAAAAGGAATAGGCAAAGAAAACAAATATCTAAAACGAGAAGAGAAAAAAAAAGCACGAATTAAAATTGAATTCAGAGATCACTACGTTATCAAAATGACTACACGATCAATCCTAAAAGAATTATCATATCTCAAACAGTTCTACTGTTAAAATTTTTATTGTCGTCATACTGGAAATCAAACCTGGGACCAATATGTAACTGACCTAACTTTCTGTAGTGATAAAAAGAATGAATGAAATTGTTTTTCTAACTGTGTTGAGAGAATCATTGTAGTAAGCATTTTTTTCTGACACTGAACTTTAAAACGTATGACGAACATGAAACGAAAACAAAATCTCATGCGCTTGCTTTTCTCGAGCTAAGGCAAGAAAGACTCGAATTCGTTTCTCGGCGGGAGATCAGATCCCACATTAAACTGTAGGTCCACGTCTCACGTTGTAGGGAACAAAATCGTGCGTAGTTTCTTTGTTTACGTTAATCGTAACTTTCAGAAACTGAGCTAAGTGGTTAGCGTTACGCACATCTGGCCCGGGTTCAACACCCAGTATGCGATCAGATTCAACATTAAGCTGTATTCCTAGCACCCCACTACTAAAGGGACGCTAAACCAAAATCAACAAATTTCTCGCGCTTACTTCTAATGTGTGGGATTCCTAATTCGATCCCCGGTCAAGTAAGTGAGGATTATTCTTCCATTTGCTAAATATTTCATGCTAAAATAAAAACAATGATAACAATGTTATCCTCATGCAAAAGCACTCCATTGATATTAAGAAAACGCGGTTGATACTTACCTCAAATTCAAGGAACGGAGTAAAGTCACGCTGACACAAGAGGTACACCTACGTTCATTCACGATCTTCGTGGAAGTAGAACTTCAAAAAATGAAATTAAGAATTTTATTTAGGTCTGAAACGTGTTCAACTATAAAGTGACATCACTATCAGCCAATCAGAAACGAGGAAAATGAATAAATGACATCACGGAGAACCAATGAAAACACAGCTTTCATCATGTATCATGAGCCGAAACGTGATGTAAGAAGCAATCTGATTGGTTGTGACATTATTCACGTTTTTTCTCCTTACACATCAATCGTTACGACATCTAGTATCGCAATTTTGATCATGACATCATACCGTTGACTCGTTAGTTTAATACGACATTCAAATTACCACATCTAAAATGTGATTCATTTTCCTTAAACTTGATTGAAAAATGTAACACTCATCGATATGTTATGAAACTGTCTTTGACATAAATGTAAAGTTGAGCTTTAAAAGTCCGTCAGCTGAGAAAAAAAATGCTGATGTAGTACTCTTCGTAAAAGCACATGCTGCAATTTCACAATAACAAACTTCTATGCTTAACAACGAGCAGAAATGTGTAATGTAACATAATCTGATCATGTTCTTTTTCATACGCAAAACTGCTCGCATTGAATGGAGTACGATGGCTCAGCGTTTTTTTGTTTTTTTTTTCCCGATGTGTGAGGTCTCTGCTTCAATCCGCAAGCAAGTAAGTTCATGTTTCCTCCTATCATTTCTCATCATCGTTTTCAAGGGGACGTTAACATTTCCTAAAACTAACACCAAGAATCAAACTCGGGACCATTGCATAGTAATCAACACACGTGTACGATGGCTCAGCGTTTGCCTCTACTGTATGAGGTCCCTGCTTCAATCCTCAGTAAAGTAAGTTTATGTTTCGTCCTATCATTTCTCACCGTTTTCGCGGGGACGTTAAATTCAACATTTCCAAGAATCAAACTCGGGACGATTCCAAGGTATCCATGTTCACCCCTAAAGCGGAACAAAATGCCCCCTAAAAGGGAACGAGGTAAACCACTGTATCCATGTTCACCCCTAAAGCGGAACAAAATGGCCCCTAAAAGGGAACGAAGTGGACCACCCAAATTTATAGTAATATATATTAGGGTCCAGTACTATGATACCAAATGTTTAAATTTGGCAATTTCTAAAACTTAAGGGGTGGGCCAAGGTATCATTCCCAAAAAAAAAAATTCAAGGGGGGTGCACAAATGTACCTATGTCTTATAATAGGGGATGGACCCCTATACATGACCATATAACCATATAAGGTAATAGGACCTCATCCATTGGAATAAATTAGGTAAAAAAAACCAAACACGTGATACAACGTATTGCTTACGTTTATATTTTGGCAATTTTATACCCCTAAAAGGGAACGAGGTAGACCACCTAAATTTATAGTAATCTATATTAGGGTTTTATACTATTATACCAAATGTTTAAATTGGGCGATTTCCAAAATTTAAGGGGTGGGCCAAGGTACTCCTCCCAAAATTTTAAAGGGGTGCACCAATATACCCATGTCTTATGATAGGTAATGGACCCCTATACATAACCATATAACTATATAAGGTAATAGGACCTCATCAAAGGGGGATAAAATGGACCAAAAAGCAAACACGTGGTACAACGTATTGCTTACGTTTATATTTTTGGCAATTTTGTACCCCTAAAAGGGAACGAGGTGGACCACCCAAATTTATTATAATACATATTAGGGTCCTATACTATAATATCCAATGTTTAAATTGGTCAATTTCCAAAATTTAAGGGGTGGGCCAAGGTACCCTTCCCAAATTTTTCAAGGGGTGCATTAATATACCCATATATTATGAAAGGGAATTAACCCCTGTATACGCCCATATAACTATATAAGGTATTAACACCTCATCAAAGGGGATAAATTAGGTCAAAAACCTCCGAAATTTGAATTTTTGGCAATTTTTTACCCATAAAAGGGAACGACATAGACACCCAATACTAATAGAGGTACATACTATGGTCCTAGGCTACCACACCCAATTTTTAGATTTGGCAATTTTCAAAATTTAAGGGGGTGGTCCTATGTACCCCTGCCAAAATTTAGGGGTGGGCCAAGGTACCCCTAGGTCATTGACCCCGGGCCACGTAAGCCAAAAAATGGGCGCCGGGCGCCAGGGGCGCAAAATTTTGGCGGCGGCGGGCGCCCCCTAGGTCATTGACCCCTGGCCACGTAACCCAAAAATGGGCGCCGGGGGCCCGGGGCGCAAAATTTTGGCGGCGGCGGCGGGCGCCTCGCTCCAGGGGGCGGTAAAATGGCCTCAAGTGGGGCGATTACTACTACTGTAAACCTCAACTGTACTTCCCCTAATTATCCTATTGAAACTTTCTATAGTGCGTTGTGTAGGACAAAGACGAGGCTTTCAGATACTTGTACGTTTGTTCCGATGTAGTCAACAAGAGGGAAATAATAGAGACAAAACAAATAATTTTCCCAAAATTTCCCCCTAAAGTCTGAAATTAATTTTTTTTTTTTTTTTTTTTTTGTAGCTGACAACTCTGCTACTAAACAGACGCAAACTATCTTAAATTAAACATTGGTACACCACTAATATATCCTCAAGTATCATGCCGATATTTAAGGAACAAAGCATCTAATTACCAAAAATATATTACGGTAAACAGAAAAGTAGGGAAAAACTAGAAAAATCAAGGGTTAGAACCTAAATACGAATTTCCGTACGCCCCCTAATTACCCCATTGTAACGACCTGTACCGCGTTTGTTCAGTAAGAACAAATGTTCGACTGGCGTAAGTTGATTTGCACTCGGTCGTATAGATACGGATTTATAAACAAAAATTTCGATTCTTTTGTCTAAATTTAGGAATATTTTAATCTAATAAGTCTTCGTAGTACTTATTACATGTTACGTACAATTATAAACAATACATCAGGTAAAATAGCACCTCAAACAGTCTTTGCTACAAGTGTTCGATGTGAGCTTCATGTCACACGGCACACGTCTAGTCGATAGACGAGAAAGGCCCATAAACTTTCCGCCATATGGCACAAAACACATTCAATTTAGGGAAGTGTCGTTTCAACCATGGGCGGCGATTAGGGAAGGCAAAGGGGTTCAGTTGCCCCCCCCCACTTTTTTGAAGTAATCTATTAAGGTATATAGATTCATTTGGAAATGTAAAGTTTTTGTATGTATTACTGGTTCATAGAAAAAACGGTACCATATAATATTTACTGTTGCGTGAGTACGTATTAGTTGTCTTCCCATGGGGTTGAGAAAGCTATACAGCAATTGGGTTTTAATTGCCATCGAAAATAACCCAAAAATGAACCTATTTGAGCACAACAATTCCAGCATGCTTTCATTTCTTCTTACAAGAGTTTTCTTCTTTCTAATAGTAAGGAATTTTGATTAAAAAAGGAATAATATGAAACAACTTCTACCTTTTCCATTGTTTTGCAGTGTAATATACAAGTGAAGTGGTGTGTTTGTTTAGGGGTGTACGAGTGTATGTTTAGTGAATTCAACATAGGCTAATTCTAGGTTTTAGGATTATTTTGTATAACTGGAGTGTGGAGTGATTCTAAGTATCGTGCTTTGATCTGGTCCAAAAAAGTAAAAACTGCTATTAATGGCAACGAATATGTTTCGGGAATCTGCGAAAGCAAATATTTCTTTAAATGTACGGTAGTATATGCTTGCAGTATTCACTGTCTCATTTTCTAAGAGTAATAACATACGTTTAATAACATGTGTGGAATTAAAAATTAAATTGTTCATTAATTCCAGTTTCAATGTAACTTCTACAAAACAAGCCTCATTATTCATTACTATGATTAATATTATCCTTTCTATTTATTTGCTTTGCAAATTTGTTCTTTAATAATCTGATCACACAATTTTCCAGACAGAGTTTTAAGATGTTTATGAGCAAGGAATCAAATTTCTTCTTACACTTCGTTGTTTAAGAGTACAAAGGAGCTAATACCTACTTCTGTCGCTTTCCGTTAAAATGATAAGGTGAGTCCATTGGACTCATCTCGGAAAATAAATCAATTTCAGTAGTTTACTATAAAACATTATAGATGCCTCCGTCAATATATGATCCCTTTGTTTACTATCATCGACGAATAAACAAGCAGCCCTGATGCATGTGGAAGGTTTATTAGCTAAAAATATGCCTAAAATTCAAAATAGTGAAGAAAAACAAGTTGAGTCCAAAGGACTCACCTCTGGGGCGGATCCAGGACGGACTTCTGAGGGGGGGGGGAGCGGTGGGTTGTAATACTGCTACTTAGAGCTACTTTTAAGAGCTCCAAACTCTGGGATGGGTTTTATTTATATATAAAATTAAAAAACTTTCCTCTTCTGGGACAGCGATCGCCCCCCTGGATCCACCACTGACTCACCTCATCATTTTGTGTTACAAAAAAGGCTTATCATTTTAAGGGTTAGTAAAATATAAAATACAACATACGGTATTTTAACTGAAAAAGATAGTATCCTATTAGTTATACAACCTTCCGTCAAATAAAGTATTAGAAACAACCAGGGAAACTAAGATTGATACACAAATATTCAGATCATGTCTTGCACCCCCCCACTTTTAACATCCAATCGCCGCCACTGGTTTCAACTGTACCATCTTCTGAGGATTTGCTGACCGCCAGATGCGAACATTATGAGTATTCACATTAGCTCTTAGGTGAAATGTCGATTTATCACTGAAGACGACACGATCTAGAAAATCTTCATTGTTATATTTTCATTTGCGAAATTGGTACCTAAACCGTAGTCTGTAGGCTTTAGACCTTTAACAACTGCAAACGGGAAGAACGTAGTTGCAAGCGTCTCCTTAATATTCTTCACACAGACGGTTGCACTGTAACTACAGATTCAGTCTTGATTAAAACAAACAACTTTCTGTTCTCTAGTCTCCATCTTTGCTACTAGCTCTTTCTAACGGCAGACAGAGGAAACAATGCATGTGCATGCGTGCATACAAAACTGTTTGAGATGCTCTTTTATTTGATTATATTTATAATTGTAAGTTAATTGTACAAGTTTCAAAACCCTAATATTCATTTTGAAACACCCTGCTTTACTTCAAATTAAGTCATCCTATATTCATGTCTTGTATATACATATCATCAGGGCCAGCCCTAGACAATTTGTCACCCCGTGCAATGGCATAATTTACCGCCTCCCCTTAAGTATGCTACTCCAGCATGAACAACGAAGGGGAGGGTAAGTGAAGTCGCACTCAGAAAGACTTAAATACTTACTAAAATTACAAAGTCCTTGTGTCTGTTGTTTTTTCTTTAAATATTAATCTGTAATGTTAGTGAGAGATAAAGGAAACACACATGCAGAGGAAAGATGGTAAACCTTTTCACAGAATTCAATATCGAGGTTCAATCTCAATGTATCAGTTTGCAATTCCAATGCAACTAGCTCTATTATCTTTATTTCTTGATTTTTTTAACATCTGTTAACATTTTTAAAAAACTTGTTTCTATCTTCAATGATAAGGAAATTGTTTGTGACAAAAACAAGACTAGTTGTCATATCAAAACTGTAATAACTAACTAAATGAAACAGATATTCGCTACTATTCGAGAATTGAGTTCTTGCATTTGACAACAATCAAGGAATTTGTGCTGGAATTTATTTGACCATTTGCTTTAGCATTGTCCATGCGACCTTAAACTAATGTGACCTAAACATAATTTATGAATGTAGTATTCAAATATTAGGTCAGCTTAGTAAATGTAACTACCATCATCATGAAGTCTGTTTCCAACAAGAAATATTTAGTGTAAATAGTATACTTATGTCAGATTTTGCCGGACCCTCCAAACTTGCCGCTCCATGCAAATGCACGTGTTTCACATATGGTAGAGCCGGCTCTGCATATCATATATATATCTAGTCGACAAGTTACTTATATATTATATTTAGAAAAATACTACTCGGCAGATTAGTATTAGCTTTTACCTTTAGACAAGTTATATGAATTTTATACTGTTCGTGACATTATTTTTATACTTATTAAAGACATGCTTTCACGAAAAAACAAAATTTCATTTCTACTTTTATTTCTAAGTCGATATTGATGAAAAGTGCTGAAACCCGAATTGTTAATAGGTATGGTATTCATGTAAATTGTAAAATATATGTAGCGTATTAGTATCTAGCGTTTAATTTATGTTGCATTTTACGGTAATTACACCTACATAAAAATATTTCATACTTAAATAGACGTAAGATGCATTACAAATGACTATTTGAAATTTAGAAAAAAACGAGAGGCAATGTTTTTTTCTAAAAAAAACGTACATTTCTGAAAAAATACGAACGGTTTTTTTTTTCTATTTACAACACTATGTGTAACAAATATTACAGGCAAAAATCTATAGGTACCTAATTTACTGTTGGGTCATTTTTGACCCGTGTTCTGCGTTTTAGGGTTAAAAAGGGAAAAAAAGAAAAGAAAGAAAAGCGTGCTTGGCAAATATAGATTTCCTGCGATGTCTCCTTCTTGATGAAGAATTTTTAATGGCAAATGATGTAGTTCCACATTTATGCTCTGAGGCTAGGGAAGATGGTGATTATGATAACGAACATATAGTTATTCAGATTCGATGCTAAAAAAGGGAACAATAGATATGTAATTTCCAGTTGTAAAAAGGGAGAAACTTAGAGACAGAATCGTTTCTTCACACGCTGACAGTAGTGGCGCTAAAGGAGGCGAGGAGGGGCGACTGCCACCACAATATTCTTTCTCGACCCCTTTTTGGTCCACACTTTTTTATGTACAACCGATGACTATTAATAATAATAATAATAATAATAATAATAATAATAATAATAATAATAATAATAATAATAATAATAATAATAATAATAATTAGTGTTGTAAAAAACTTTTTTTTCTGTGAAGTTTTTTTTTCAATAAAAAACCGTTCTTTTTCATGTTTTTTTTCAAATCTCTGTTTTTTTTCTGGCAACTATTATTTATCGATTTACGTCTCAGATTATTGAAATAATCAACAGAACTTGAGTAGAAGCCCTCGTAACTTACAAATCTTTTGTTTATTTGCACCTATATACTAGCAAAATTGTGTGATTATTCCTTTCGGCCCCAGGTCATTTTTGGCGTTTTCCTACATTTCCAGTTAGTGACTTATTGCTCAAAAACCATTCATTCGATTGATATGGTTAAGGCCTTGTTTTTTAGAAAATGGATGTGGCTATCTTTTGGTGTAAGTTGCATTGCAGTGTTGCCAATGGGTGGGAAATTATTGAGGGAAATGTAGGGGTGAAAATTTACAAAAATTCACTAACCGAATTTCAAAATTTTTTGTATCTAGTACCACTGCTGCTATATGGGTTTAAGTCGTTTTAAAAAATCTTTGGTGTGTTGACATATTACAGTGAAATCCTGAAGTTGCTTGCTTCCATCCAAAGAGGGAAAGAAAAAATTCTGTCATACACGAAATTTTGACACTTTTTACGCCATACACAAGCAAAAATCAAATATGCCGGGGCTACAGCTTCTTTAATTATCCTATTGAAACTTTTTATGGTGCGTTCTGTAGGGAAAAGAGGAAGCTTTCAGGTAGTGGTACGTTTGTTTCAATGTAGTCAGCAAGAGGGTAATAATAGAGAGGAAAAGGGAAATTTTCCGAATTTTTCACCTAAAAGCGGGAATTAATTGTTTTGGCTGGAAGCACTGCCATCAGACAGACGAAAATTATCTGAAAATAGCCCTTAGTACTCCAAGAATATATCCTACAAGTATCATGGCGATATATAACAAAGTAAGCATGAATTTTTTAAAAAAAAATCTCATTCTACCTCAGAAATTCACCATTAGGCTGTTAGACACTGGTACGTTTGTTCGAATGTAGCCAACAAGAAGGAAATAATAGAAATAAAAAAGGGATTTTTTTCCAAAATTTGCCCTAAAATATGGAATTAAAATTTTCTGTAGCTGGCAACACTACTATCAAACACACACAAACTATCTTAAAATAAGCTTTGGTATCCCTCTAATATATCTTACAAGTATTGTGACGATATCTAATAAAGTAAGCATGTCAATAAAAAATATCTCATTCTACCTTTAAAAAAATCACAGTAATCTTCCCAATTAGAGAACAAGGACTACTGTACTTCCCCTAATTATCCTATTGAAACTTTCTATAATGCGTTGTGTAGAGCAAAGACGAGACTTCCAGATACTGGTACGTTTGGTCCGATATAGCCAAAAAGAGGGAAATAATAGAGACAAAACAGATATTTTTTTCAAAATTTCCCCCTAAAATCTGGAATTAAAATATTCTGTAGCTGGTAACACTGCTACCAGATAGACGCAAACTATCTTAAATTAAATATTGGTATACGACGATATTTAAGGAACAACACTTCTAATTACCAAAAATATATTACTGTAAACAGAAAAGTAGGGAAAAACTAGAAAAATCAAGGGTTAGAACCTAAATACGAATTTTTCGTGCGTTCCCTAATTACCCCATTGTAACGATCTGTACTTGCGTTTGTTAAGTAAGGACAAATGTTCGATTGGCGTAAGTTGACTTGCACTCAGACGTATAGGTACGGATTTATAAACAAAAATTTCTAATTTTCCCCCCAAATTTAGGAAAATTTTAATTTCCCTAATTGGCAACACTGCGCGCAGGCCCGTCTAATTGATGTCAACAGTTAGGTATCCATCCGAAGTATCTACCTGGCAAGTATAAGGAGGTCTTTCTACAACGAAGGAAGCTACAGGGAAATAAAAAGTAAAGGAAATACGAAATTAGAAAATTCTCGAATTTTTTACTGGGGCGAAATTTGAGAAGGAAATTCGACACCAGAAGAAAAAAAATAATATGATAAACTATAGTCCAACCATATTTTGCAGGAATAATATCCCGATATCTTAATTAGTGTCCACACAGGAGCGGATTAAACAAATGACACACCCGTGTGTGCCACTTTGGCTACCTGGGCCACCGAGTATACATTTGATTACATTTTTTTGATTACTAACTCGTATTGTTGTTGTAGTTATAGTCTCGGCTAATAATAATATAGTTGTTGTAAACAATAACTTTATAAGGAAAATTTTCTCTCCGTTTTACATCTTAGTTCCAACACTGTTGGTGAGAAATGCAGGGTGTTTCAAAATGAATTTTGGGGTTTTAAGTCTTCGTAGTACTTATTACATTTTACGTACAATTCAATGCATCAAGTAAAAGAGGACCTCAAACAATCTTTGCTACAAGTGTTCAATGTGAGATTCATTTGTCACACGGCACACATCTAGTCGATAGGCGAGAAAGGCCCATATACTTTCCGCTATATGGCACAAAACACATTCAATTTAGGGGTCTCATTTCAAGTGTACCATCTCCTGAGAATTTGATGACGGCCAGATACAAACATTATGAGTGTTCACATTAGCTCTTAGGTGAAATGTCTATTTATCACTGAAGACTACACGATCCAGAAAATCTTAATTGTTATGCAGCAATATTTCACTTGCGAAATTGGCACGTAAACCGTAGTCTGTAGGCTTTAGACCTGTAGCAACTGCAAACGATAAGGACGTAGTTGCAAGCGTCTCCTTAATATTCTTCACACAGACCGTTGCACTCTACAGATTCAGTCTTTATTAAAACACAAAAAAACTTTCTGCTCTCTAGTCTACATCTTTTCTGCTTGCTCTTTCTAACGGCAGACAGAAGAAACAATGCATGTACATGCGTGCGTACAAAACTGTTTGAGTTGCTCTTTCATTTGATATAATATTTATAATTGTAAGTTAATTGTAATAGATACTACAAAGTTTCAAACCCCAAATATTAATTTTGAAACACCCTGCTTTACTTCAAATTGAGTCATCCTATATTCATGTCTTTTATATACATGTCATCAGGGCCGGCCCTAGTCAATTTGTCGCCCCATGTAATGGCATAATTTGCCGCCTCCCCCTTTCTCCAGAAAGAACAAATCTTAAAAGTCATGATTTTAAGTATGCTACTCCAGCATGAACAACAAAGGTGAGGGTAAGTGCAGTTGCACTCAGAAAGGCTTAAATACTTACTAAAAATGCAATCCCGTTGTGTCTTTTTTTTTTTAAATATATTAATCTATTACGTTAGTGAAAGATAAAGCAAACACACCTGCAGAGGAAAAATGGTAATCCTTTTTATAGAATTCACTATCGAGCTTCAATCTCAATGTATCAGTTTGCAATTCCAGTGCAACTAGCTCTTTTATCTTTATTTCTTAATTTCCCTTCAATATCTGTTAACATTTTTAAAAAAACTTGTTTCTATCTTCAATGAAAAGGAACTTGTTTCTGACAAAAACAAGACTAGTTGTCATATCAAAACTGTGATAACTTACTAACTGGAACAGATATTCACTACTATTCGAGAACTGAATTCTTGCATTTGGCAATAATCAAGCTGCAACCAGCTGCTGGGATTTTTTTAAATCATTTGCTTTAGCATTGTCCATGTGGCCTTGACAAATGCAAACTAAACATAATTTATGAATGTAGTATTCAAATAGAAGGTCAGCTTAGTAAATGTAACTACCATCATCATGAAGTCTGTTTCCAACAAGAAATATTTAATTTAAATAATATACTTATGACAGATTTTACCGGACCATCCAAACTTGCCGCTCCACGCAAATGTACGTGTTGCATATATGGTAGAGCCGGCATATCATATATATCTAGTCGACAAATTATTTATATATGACATTTAGAAAAATACTATTAGGCAAATTAGTATTAGTTTTTACCTTTAGACAAGTTATTTGAATTTTATACTGTTCGTGACATTATTTTCGTACTTATTAAAGGCCTGCTTTCACGAAAAAACAAAATTTCATTTCTACATTTATTTCTTAGTTGATATTGATGAAAACTGCTGAAACCCGAATTGTTAATAGCTATGGCATTCATGTAAATTGTAAAATATTTGTAGCGTATTAGTATCTAGCGTTTAATTTATGTTGCATTTTACGGTGATTATACCTACATAAAAATATTTATTACTTAAACAGACGTATGATGTATTAGAAATGACTATTTGAAAAAAAAAACGAAATTTAGAAAAAAAACGAGAGGCAATGTATTTTTTCTAAAAAAACGAACATTTCTGAAAAATACGAACGTTTTTTTTTCTATTTACAACACTAATAATAATAATAATAATAATATATTCAACTGATAATATCAGAAAAATAAACACACTGCTGAACAAGACTGCACTTATTTAATATAAAAACACATTTACACGTGACGTTTCGATCTTCTAGCCAAGATCCTCATCAGACGTACACTGAGTGATACAAAAAATTACTCAAGTATATGTACACGATTCATGAAGTATCATAAAATAAAAAGCTTCAAAAGATTTGGCCAAGGTCGACGGATATGATAAAAAATAGTAAGACATAATCTACATATAAGAGATTGGACATCTATATCTATATTTTTATCTATCAATCAATCAATCAATCAATCAATCAATCAATCAATCAATCAATCAATCAATCAATCAATCAATCAATCAATCAACAAACTTTTTTCACATCGTTCGATCTTGGTCAATTTTTTTCCAAAAAAAATGAAATGAAATGAAACTTTTGAGTTTTATATCTCACGCTTATGCCGGGTAGGCTAAAGGAGACGGTAATAATGAGAAATGAATGAAATGGTGGAATATGAAGAAAGTGGGAGGAAACGGGAGAACCCCGAGGAAACCCATGCATACGGTGTTTGTCCACCACAAAGTTCACTTGGCGGGAGCAGGGTTTGAACCTGGGACCCCATGATTACTTTGCAGTGTTACTTCATATCGTCACACCGTCAAGACGTTTCATATTTCTCTTCTTGTCTCTTGGCTTGTCGTCAAGTGTTGCTTTCTACATCGATCATAATTTCTTTCTCCAATATCTCCACCCCACTGCCCATTTGAGGCGCCTGGTATCAAAAGCCACCAAATCCACTTTTTTCTTTTTTCTTTTTTCTTTTTCTTTTTTCTTTTTTTATACCGAAATTGGGTTATATATCGCTTGTTATATGTTTGATCTAAAGGAATTCCATGGAAACAAAATTTTGTTTAAAAGCTTAATATGTCATACTAAAAAATTAGCTCAAATATGGGACTTTTTACGCGTGCATATGGAGCTTCGCTGCACATTTTGCGAGGTTACTTCAAACTAAGGGAAATGGATATGGCGGGTTTTGGTACTAGGCCCCTTATTTCTTCTTTATTGTGACTGTCCAAAAATATCTTCTCTCAGTTAGACTTAAGTATTCAATTCTGCCCATTCTTTATTTTCAGTTTCAATCTTTAGATTGGTTGCAAAATTGTTGTGCTGAACATCACTTTCGTGTTTTCCAAATTAATTTTTAGTCCGCATTTCTTGCTCTTCAAATTATACTCTTCTATCACATCTTGCAGATGTGTGTTGTTGTTTTTTTTTTTAAAACGATGTCAACAGGGAAATGGTTGTGGATGTTTTCCAGGGTCATATATTTTCCATTTACACTTACCCCTTTATTCTTTATATTGAAGAAAGTACATACTGATGTTCGTTAAAGAAGAAAAGCAGGTAAGAAATAGTTCACCTTGAATAGAAGACGGATTATATCCTCTATTCGTATATAATTCTCTATTTATTTGCCTCTGTTACTCGGTTATCTTGTTATTCGATTTATTTAATCTATTATTATTAAATTTATTTTCTTCCATGAATCAATGTATAACTATATTTATTTTAAAATTGTGTTACACCGATTTTTCCTAAATTTTCATGTTTGTAATGTCATACCAAAAGCTGTTTCACGTTTATCTGCGAAGATGGAGTATAATGGACAAGTACAGACGCATGTCGCAAGGTGGCAGCACAGCTTGACGTCAGCTGAACAGAAAGTTCTCTGTAAAAGGAAAAGAAATACATGTGAAGTGAGAAAAACGGAAGTGGTTTTTATTTAGTTTAGGGGAAAACCATACGTTCCTCGGCAGTGTACTGAGAGTGTATGCATTTCTTCTAATCTATTATTGTGTTGTTCAATAGTGAATTATAAAACACCTGAAATGAAGTCCCAAACAGGACCAAAGGAGAAGCGAAGGTGAGTGAGTGATATTTTTGTTTATCTTGGCGCGTGTATGTGGGTCACTATAATGTCGGGGATATTTTTGAAAGGCTAGAAGCAATTTATGACAGAAAGTATGTTTTTCTTCAACAACACAAAGTGTGTAAGGAAAATTGAAACAATTATGCATTGGTTTCAATTCAAATTACGATGATTTGTTTCTTTGTGGGTGGAGACTTCGTTCTGTTGTGACAATAGTTGCTTCTTTGTATTGGTCCTTTAAATAGCAATTGAGAGTTGGTGTGCGTGAAGGAATATTTGAAACATTGCGGAAGATTACTTTGCATTAAGTTTACCAGCGCATGTGTTTCACACGTAGAGAATAGAACACACTTTCTCAGTTCGTGACTTTCGTTGTTGAAGGATGGTTTCGGAGCTAGTTAGGACTGTAATAACACCACGTAGAAATTTTACGAATGCAGTGTATGGAAAGAGTAATATAGATGAAACTGATTTGTTTCTCTTCCGAAAATAAAGAAATGTAGCCTAGATGCAGTAACAGTGTAATACGAATTGGGTAATTACCATAAAGCACAACTGTAGTATTTACCAAATGGCTGCTGGTCAAGTTTAAACACACCATATTTTGCAAAATTTACAGGTGAAATTCAACAATCAGCATAGAAAGAAGTGTTTATAATAAACGAATTTCTGCAGGCGGCTGAATTATATAGCAAATAAATAGGGCTATATTTCAAAAGTGTAGAGTTGTTAGTAGTATTACAAGCGCTCTACGGTGGTTAAAGTAAGTGAATGTGTAAGTAAGATGTACTATTTTCCGCCGGCGTACAACTCCTGCACGAAGTACAAAAGTTGTATTTTATGTTAATAGTGTGAAACAGTTACAAGTGCTATATGAAGTCGTATGACTGTCGAAACCCACATGTTTTCACTACCTTCGATTACGTACATACCACCGACACGTCAGCTGCATACAGACATGACCCTCACTCTGGTTAGGGCCCTTATGTTGCGCTTCTGCCCCGACTCGGTTAGATAGCATTCGTTCCTTTTAAGGCTACGTAGCACAGATGGGTTTGTTTTTGCATTGTATTTTTATGGCATATGTCCGAACGCTGTGTTCATACGCAAGTCATGAAAGAATTGTGATTTCACAATTCAGGATGCAAAATTTCCGTCGGCAGGTCGCCATTGGCGACTAGAAATTTCGAGTTGGCGACCAGTGCTCAGTAGGAATGATTTCTACCTAATCCCACAGGGCTGCTCAGTTTCTGTTTCGCATGAGAATTAATTGTCGCTGAGTGCGAGAAAACCCAAATGTGAAGTCTACAGACATGGAAAGTGAAATCTTCGCAACGTTGTAATTTGTCCCTCCTTTCCCACCCTCAATCGAAAGTTATAGGATATTTTTAACATATATATGAATTATCTAATTCATAATTTATTATGCTGAATCTGATTGTCTGGTTTTGAAACTTTATGCCCTGATGTAATCTCTTTCTTTGTCAAACCAAAGGCCCGGGGGAGGGGGGTTAAGAAGATTGTTTCTTGCGCATGGGGAGTGCATTAATTGTAATTCTGTATGTTACAATATTAATCTGCACATTCATTTTTTTTTTTTTTTTTTGTGTCAGGATTTAAGTGTTGAAATTCAATCCTTTGCGAATTTCTTTTTTAGTGTGGCCAGGACGGTGCAGGTTAAGTTTAAGTAGGTAACCCACAGTTTGCAAGATTTGAGGATAAAATTGAACACTGCATGGTACTCTTGCATTTATATAAAAAAAAAAAAAAAAAAAAAAAAAAAACAATTTCTAGTAAGCGGCTGATTGAAATAGTAAATAATACAGCTGTATTTTATGTTTACGAGTGTAGGAACAATAGTCTAAAATCATTACAAGTGTACGACGCTTAAATAAGAAGGACTGTGATACATGTTGTTTTCTGACGGCGTAGTATTTCTGCACAGTACACAAAAGCTGTATCGTATTTTAGAAGTGTAACGTTGTTACACTGACAAGGACTATAGAGCAGGGTTGGCTGGTTTAAACCAGCTGTTAGAAAAAAAAAAATTAATCCAAATAAACGAAAAATGTTCGTAAAATCGTGATGGACGCACATTTGTTTGTTATCACGTTTCACTCCCGTATATTATACGTACTATATTTAGACTTAAATTTTTCATTCATTACTCAAAGAGATTATACTACAAAAGCAACTTTTGTTTAATTTTTAAGTTTATGAATGTTTCTTTTGTGATTTTTTTTTTTATATAGTTTGTTATTAGTGTTATTCAATTGCAATCGAAGAAAATTCTAAATATTGTTTCGTTTAACAATGTTTACTATTCATAAAATACGTCGAAATCCCGTACTTTTGTGGAGTAGGGTCTTACAAACCCCACGAAAGGCATTTATTAAAATCAGAACTATCTTTGGTATCTATCTATGTATAAATTTGTCAGAGCCAAAGTGGACTCAAATAATTCGTAATCGCATCTTTATTCACTTTTCTTACTGATATGCAAATTAAGTCGTCATATTTCTTTAACTTGGACTAATAAAAGTCGTAGTGAACTAATTTGGACTAAATTAGTTCTTCTGTACTCTGCAGTATTTTGAAATTGTCCATATGTAATTCTGTATAATGGTTTCACTTCTGCATCTGTTTATCTTTTTGTCCTATGACTCTTGACAATCATATTAAAAGTATGTAAAGATCAGTACACCGTATTTTTATCAGGAGTCCTTCGTGAGTGGGTCGGCAAGCGTATCGCATTTATACCCAATTAGTCCCGGTTTAGAGTTCAAATGGAGGACAATTTCTCTCGGATGTAAGCCGAAAATACTTTTGGATTCCGCTGTAAGCTTATGTGATCCGCATAACGTGGTTGTTGCATAATAACACTGAGGCGAAACAAAGTTATTTCTGTCCATATGTGATGTAAATACATAGAGAAAAACCGGGTTTAAACCAAAAAACCTTTTTTTTTTTTTCAATAAAAACCATGGTTTTTCAACCCTGCTATAGGGTTATTAGCAGGGTTAGCGCTTCATACTTTATCAAACCTCCATACTTAATTCACATTGTAATGCCATGCGAGCGATAGTGATTGAAGGCTGGGTAGTAACCAGGTTGATAACTTTTCTTATTACGACTTAATGGGGATGCTGCCCAGTGTTTTAGAGCTCTGCCCAAAAACCCAATAAAAGTACTTGTAAATGCAACGTACAAGTATTACCAAATATATTCTACTAATTCATTTGTTGTAATTTTGCCTTACCCTACCCCAATCTACGATCTGTAACAATAAAACTGCCCAAGAGGTAAGGCATCTAGTAATATGAGAAGTGTATTTTTACTACAATCGGTTGCGCGCATGTCCATCGTCGCTGATGCGCCTGCTGTGTACGGACGCGCTACCACACGGGACCACCAGCTTTACCGTGGCTCGAATCGATTAGTAACATTAATAGTTTTAGCGTACACTTAGCAAAGATTGATTTTTTTCCTCTGTTGTTTTTACGGCATATGTCAGGATGTTGTATTTGTATGTAAAAGGTAATAGAGGTGTAATTTTTGCAAAGTTATAAGTGGTCGCCCTCGAACTTTATCTATGCTAAGTGTGTATTGTCATGCCACCCAGGACAAATGTTTTGGAGGACAAGATTTAAAAAAATAGCGAATGAATTACGATTTTCCAACAATTCTTTAAAGTGGTGTACCTAAATTTAACCTGCACGGCTTAACCATTGTTGTTCACCAGCAAGCTTATTAGTCTAGAGCTATCCCTTTACATTTACAACACCGAACTGTCCCTTCGTGTTCAATGGTTAGCTCGTATGCTATCTGTTAGTTTTATCCGGCTTGAGATACAAAACTTCGGTTACAATCACGAATAGTGGTTGAAATCCTACTTGAAGGAATAGGAGGAAACTCGGTAATGCAGTAGTGGAGTATTTACCATTGGTGCGAGGGATCTAGTTCGATCCCAGTCTATGTGGCGTGGTGGTGGACAACATCTTAGTTTTCTTAGGGTTCTCCCATTTGCTTTCACATTTTTATTCTACCATGTTTCATATAATAATTCACTTTCATTGATTGTCTGTCTCCTATAGCTTATAAGGCATAATCATAGAATGTAAAACTAACTTCATTTCATTTTGGAGAAATTCTAACATAGTAGAAAAGTTAAATATGTCAAGTATTACTTACACAGGGACATCTCTTCATTCTGAGTTAGGTATTCATCTGATTGTGAAAGGTATTTAATAGTACGGTAATACTAAAAGGCGTTGTGATGTACTTTGCATGAGGTTCTATTCCTTTGATTCTCACTATCTGTTGTGAGATTCCAAATTTCAAATACGTTTTGCATGGAGTGTTATTTTCAGCCATTTTTATATCATACAAGAACACACTCATGTGGTTCATTTGCGCTACCAAGAGTGCCGGGGCGTACGTGTTAATAGCTTATGCCTTACATTTTTTCTTTGCTATTATAAAATCGTTTTCGTACTTTTTCACTAATCTAACATTACTTCTACTACAGACTCTAATTTTATTTGATAAAACGCATGTTCCTTGAAACTTTTAAGTCAGATTACGGAGGAGGCTTGTATATAACGGTTTATGTGTCTTTAAATGTTTTTTGTAGAAGAGAGGTTTTAACTTATTTACCAGCATAGCTAGTTGAATCTTTAAACCAGTAGAGCAGAAGTAAGTGGCTGGTGACATGGTCATGTCATCTAGTTCTGTTGGAAGTTGAATAGTATGGTGGGGTACAGTCTATGCTTTGAGAGTTTATCTTGTATGATAGCCTACTCATCCACCAGCTACGCCGGATTCGAGCCCTACGCATAAGGCAGTAGTAATCTGGAAATTAAGGTATTAAAGTGGAGTGGAAAGATAGGTTAGAATGTAGCATTAGGATTGGATTGCATTTTGAGTGTAGCGCCTCTTTCAGGAGCGAAGAAGGGAATGAGACATGGACCTACAGCTTAACGTGGGATCTGAACCACGTGCATTTCCGCCGGCAGTCGAATTCATGTCCTCCACGCCAATTTAGTATTAGGGATATTAGGACTATGCGTAGAAGAATTAAACAATTATGACTAAAATACTTAGATACTTATTTGCAGTCCTGTGAAAAGGCGTTTCCTATAGTGTCCAGAAGCCAGTTCTATGACAAGTGTTTTGTAGTTCAGATGCAACATGATTAGAGTTTCATATAGGTAACGCAACAAATTGTTCGCAGATTTGTGCATCAAATGGGTGAATAACTTTTTGCTCGGTGGCTCAGTTATAGAGCGCTCACCTCTGGTGCGAGAGATCCGTGATTCGATCCCAGGCTATAGGAGTTTGTGCTGAATATTATTATGTTCATGTGGATTTTCTCGGTGTTCTTCGGTTTCCTCCCACATTATCATTTCATAAATTCCTTTCATAATCATTCGCTTTCATTGATCATCCGTCTTTCTTATCCTAAAGGCAGAGATGGAAAATGGACCGATTCTTGTGAAAACTCTCCGGACACGTTCCTACCTTTAGCATGGGCTCTTGCTACCTGAATCAGCTCTTTTTCCATCCCTGCCTAAAGGAGATAAATGTGGGATACCGGTAGTACATTAAATATTTCGTTTTTTCTCTTTGAGAGCTGGAAACATAGTGCGTTCAGTTTTCAAATTATAAGTAATCTGTTGAGATTTGCTAAAGTCCTGAGAGAAAGTTGTATAATTATTGAACAAAAGTACAATTCCTTTATAGAAATAGGAGATGGTCGCAAGAAACAAATGTTCGCTATGAGCGTATATTCTGAGTTCAATTAGCGTTCGTGGTTTTTTTTTTTTTTTTTTTTTTTATATATACTTTTTAATCCAGCCTGTGATTTCAGCCCCTTGATGTAGCCTTCGTCAATTAAAGTTAAGGTAAAATTCTGAAGTTAAGGTTTCTTCTTACATTTTATAATATTGAAGCGTCGCCACGTATGATGGTACTATAGGTTATTTTCAGTTATAGTCACTTGTGCAATAGATAATTTTCACTAATTCTTGATTGTATATGTACACACTTTTTTTTTTTTTTTTTTTTTTCGTCGTATTAGGTAGTGTACTGTTATGCATATGGCTGTTCAATGCTTAATATTTTGTTACTGACCAACGAAATTTTGCTGAATTCAGAGCAGTCGAGTACGTAGGCTTTTGGGGAGGATGTCCAAATTCAACACAAGAATAAATTATATTAAAACGTTGTGAAGTCACCCCGAAATTTGTTAAAAATCGGGATTTCAAGGAGATGATGTCCGGAACCTCAGGACCCACTCCCAGCGTAAGTCCTTCCTTCAGAGTAATGAGTTTGGGGAATCTTATGTTCTCTAGACGAAGAGTTCTTATGTTTGTTGACTGCCCAACAAAA
Organism: Thermobia domestica; assembly: GCF_964235325.1. Taxonomy (NCBI): domain Eukaryota; kingdom Metazoa; phylum Arthropoda; class Insecta; order Zygentoma; family Lepismatidae; genus Thermobia; species Thermobia domestica. The sequence continues at coordinate 111,138,324 of NC_137464.1, forward strand.
CAAATCAAAACCAAAAGTAATAATAATAAATATAAATTAGTAATGTGTTGCAGTAATATATGCTCTCTTGTGGACAACGAAATATATTCTTCACCATACTGAGTTAAGTACTCTGAGATCTTGTAACTGCGTGCTGCATACGATGGTCGAAATTTTAGCTTAACCTGGTTTTAGGCTGCTCCATGAAAAAAGAACTGTCATGTCTTTCGTGGTGTTATTTTACGTCCCATCTTAGAAACTAAATTGTCCCAGTATTGTATGACTGCATATGTATGTTTTTCAGTTTTTTTTATTTATTTATTTTTTTTTTTTATACGTAATTCTTCATTACACGTCATTGTCGTAGTACAATCTCTGGGTCCTAGAAGTTGCGATTTCATTTAAATATGTCCTTATTTTCCTCGTACATGTTTTTATTTTTAAAGTGTCATATTTTATAATTACCTTTACAGTTGTGATGGATCTCAAATAGGATAGTCTGCTTTCTTGTCTATAGATGCATATTGTTTTCAAATGGGTGCTTGATTCTTGTGGCCAAGAAAAGCTGTAGTTATTTTGTCGTTTTCAACATTTGCTGACGTAGAACAAGCGATAGTTCATTCACCTGGCCATTTTGCATTCTTGAAGTGATGTTCTATTGGAAATAGGTCAACGCAGCAGAATATTCCAAAATAAGGGATTCTGTTGGTTCTAAAAGAGGTGGCATACCTTGTGAAAGTTTCATGATAGACATCATCGCAGTAGAAGTGCTTCGAGGCAAAATTTTCTTTCATAAAATATGTTATTGTGCCTTTGTGCAGTTGACTTCTTTTGTATGAATCGTGTACTATTTTATGCGTATAGAGGTCTTTTAAATTTAATGTCTATTTAGAATTCCATACTTCTTTACGTTTTTCCCCCTGAAATTCATCCACTGACCAAAAGTAAAATTCAAATAGATATCTTTAAAGATTTGTCAGACTCTGTATCTTGCGTTACTTAGAAGATTGTTGTAGACAGTTTTTCCTATATACGTGATTACTTTTGAAATGGAAAGCAGTGTTTTCGCTGTAGAATGGTAGATTTATTGTCTTGTGACATCACATATATCAGGTGTACCAGAAGGAAGTGGCAATACTTTGGGAAACGATAGTATGGGTGATTTTAGAAAAGACTCTATTCTCAGCATATTGAAAGCTATGGGTTGTGAGCCATTTTTTCGTTATGTTGCTTATTGTTCACCTTATAGTTATTCTACACAGATGAGACAGCATATTTAAAAGGTGAAGGAATACCCTTTTCAACGGTATGAAATATGTTGCAGTGGTGTCTTTAGGATGGAGTTATTGAGGGAAAATTTGAAATCAGTGCTCCTACTCAACTTCTTTAATTAATATAATCTGAACTTTCCCCAAATGCATGTTGGGAAAACTTGCACAACCATTCTGTTGTAAACCAGTGCGTTGAGTTTTACTTATAATAGGGATTATCTCCAGTTATAACGAGTGGTAATGTATTTGTAGTTTTGGAAAGAAGTTATCTCGACCAGCAAACGGGTACAGGCGGCTGATTTTGTAATTAAAATGACAGTAGTGTTTCCAACCGGTTTACTTGTGATTAATCAATCAGAGGTCTTTTTGTCCTGTCCGTAATTGACCATTTCACGCATAAGTCAACCAATCCCTTGCAACCTTATGTAGCATATTTTAATGTTTAGACTTGAAATAAAGGTCACAACTGGTTAAAAAGGATTGCCTTTGACTTTGAATTCCACATGTCGATAGCAATACAGGGCTTAGAGGCGGAAAGGGAAGAGGATGAGGGCAGGTTTCATTAAACAAGACCGTACATATGATACGCTTGAGCTATGGACAGCTTGTGCTAAACAGTCCTCTCAAGTCGACAAATCTCATTAAAAAGATGTTCGATAGAATAGCGTGTTAGCGTTATGTTTCACAGACTCAAAGATAACACTAGGTTCGCAAGTTTCAAAATTATGCTGTGTGTGAAAACCGTTAGTTATCACCTAAATGCTGGAACCAGGGATAAATTTAGCGGGAGTCCAGGGGGAATTTTTGTTCTCGTAAATAAAAGTTGTCATGCTGAAGCAATGGTACGCTCATGTTTTATCAAATACTTTCATTCCAACTGTGCCAAAGAACTGAGTTTCGATAATAATCCTGAAAGAAAAGTGTGCTGTAATCAAATTTTACAAGTCAATCCCGAAAGGCAAGTTATCCAATCCCATAATCCTTTAAAAAGTACACGGAAAGCTTCATTTTTTTCTCCCTCTCTCTCTCTCTCCAAAGGATTTACAACCTCGAAAAGATTTTAAATGAACATCCTATGATTATGCCCTTTAGACCAGAGGAGACAGATAATTAATGAAAGTGAAGGATTGATATGTTAATTTTTTTGTGCTCTCACCGGGAATCGAACATGATATCACATGCGCAGGGGGAACACACAATATCCATTAGACCAGTGGAGAGAACTTAATATTCCTCGAGTAAAAACATATCTGAATTCTTTTCTGGCTGAAACTCGAGAAAATAATTTGTGACAAACGATAAACTTACATGTAAAACATACACACAAACACATTCTTCATAAAGTTTGTTGAACTTACAAGATATCTCGCAAATCTCTAAACTATTAACCTTAAATGAATCTATTAGTCATTGACATTGTCATTCTTACCTTTTACAGGGTGCTCCTGTTTTATAATGAAATCGAATAAAAAGTACCCAATTTTTATACAATCTGCTTAATTGTAAAGCATGGTAGAATCTTGCTGAATTGTGAATTGATGTGTTATTCTTGCATTGGTAATTTCCATGCATATACTGCGTCAGGTTGTGAGCCAGAATTTAGAAAATGTTTCTGAGGGTTAGGTCAAATTTAGTACTAAATTTTGAGAATGATTCGGGCTCGAGGTAATTTTTTTAAAAAATTATCGGGCTGGGGTCGGGCCAAAAACTTTTAAAATTTATCGGGCCCGGGCCGGGCTTGGGCCAAGAATTTTGAAAAACTTATCGGGCCGGGCTCGGGCCGAAAATCTCCAAAACTTTTCGGCCCATGCAGGTCTCTACCGCGCTCGTCCAGTAACTGAGGTAAGCACAACACTAGGGCTCCAAGCCAAAATCAGCACTGCTATCCTGGTCAGGTAATACACTGTTTCGTACAATTGTTTTATTGTCATTTTCTTTGTTTACAGATTGGTTACAAGTTACTTTCAAATTCATTCATGTTTGCACATAATGATATAAGTTTTTTTTTAACGAATTAATTGGATGAGAAGATCCGTTAAAGAATAACGTTTTAAATGCAGTAACGTAATATTTTTTTTTTAAAAAAATTAAAAGCTGTAGTTCAAAATAGTAATTAATGGATAATGTCTAACATATATTTGTTTGTTTTCTAATAGTCTACATCTGAAAGAAAAAGGACAATATTAAAAATAGACACGCTTTCTATTGCTTCAGTGATGGTGTAAAAAAGGAGGCACTGTTCATTCTCTTTTTAAAAAAGTGCCGTACGAGATAATCCTCTTTGTTTCAGTGGTCTTGTATTAAGTTTTCTTCCTAAGTAAATAAATTGATTTATGAAGTAAAGATGTGTTTGTTATATTGTCCCTTTATTACTAATATACATGTTGGAAATAGTCGAGTTTTACATGTAGAAAACTGGAAAAACAAAGAAAGGAGCTAGAATGGATGGAGAACTGAAATTTTATATATATAATATAAAAAAGCCTTTTGGAGGTAGATTGAAAGTAAGAGGGGGAAGATAATTACAGTTGCGGATGCATTAGAGTGAGTGATTTATGTCATGGTCAGGTGGTTAGCAAAGAGTCGTAGGAAATTCTTGTAAGAAGGAAGGAGTGTGAAGAAAAGCGTATGTAAAAATACTTAAATTGACAATAGCTCGAATTAAACTGTTAATAATAAAAGAAAAAAATATCTTACTTCTCAGATTAAACGTTTGATTAAATTCCATAAATTTTTGTGAAGGGAAAGCAGGTCGAAACATTACCATAGATATTACCCATCTAACGAGTTGGTGCATTTGTTTTGTACAGTCACTGTGGAGTATTATACGCTGTTACTGGTTGAAGGAGTTGACGGGAAAGGAAGTATGAGAACTTTTCTGTTTTGGTTTACAGGGTGGCCAGAACGTACGAGCACTTAAAGGCATGTTATACTATTGTTGAAGTGGAAGATAACAATCGAAAAAAAAAATCAGTAGGCCTACATAAAGTAACGCATTCCGATATTAAAAGTACTATCTAAAGTAATAAAACTTTGAAGAAAGGAAAGAAAAAATTATACTTATGTTGCATTTAATGAAACAACAGAAACAGCTGCCTGTGTGATAGACAGAAGTGTGAGAACTGTTATTAAAGTTGGAATATTTTGTTCAGTCATATTGAAAGTGTATGTCTAAATTCACACTGTAGACCAATGGCATATCGAAAGGACTGACATAAACCCCCTCTTGGTATGGTGATATCAAAAATTGATTCTACTAATATGCAGAATATTCCAGTTGTAATCTCTGATAATACGACTTTTCTTAGAATTTATCACAAATATTGTGCAGTCATGTTACAATCAAATCTTACTTCCCAGAAGCCCCCTTTAAGCTTATATAAGATTTCAACAATTTGGTTGTGTAGTGAATTATTCTTCTTTTAGGAGGAGGGACTCTTTGTCGTCACTATCAGCATCAAAATGTATCCTCTACGGGAACGAGTAACAGCATTACAAAATACAGGTTTCTAAAGTTTTTTTTTTTCAACTTATTGATCTGCTTGGCCGAATTCTAATGTACGCGACTTCGTGTTCTCTGGTTCTATTCCCAATTTCACCACTAACATTTTCCCTTGTTGACACAGGGCTACGGTGGTCAGTGGTAGAGTGCTCATCTCTGGCCAATGGAATCCCTAATTTGATCCTAGCTGGCACCACGTTGGGTTTGTGGTGGACAACCACAGTTGCATGAGTTTTCTCGTCTTTCTCGCTTCCTTCCATTTTCGTTCATGATCATAGTCTCCTTGTTCTTCAAGACATAATCGTGGAGCGTAAAACTGGAAGATTTTATTTAATTTTTTCATCATTATGAGTCATTTGGGGAACTACGTGAATTAAGAAGTACCTACCTCAGATCCAGAAAGTCGGAAATAATCAGAAAAACACACTGCTGAACAAGACTGTACTTATTTAATATAAAAACACATTTACACGTGACGTTTCGATCTTCTAGCCAAGATCCTCATCAGACGTACACTCTGAAATAATGACCTGGGAGCTGGTGCACTGATCACAGATCACCACGTTGAACGTGCTACATGCGGGTAGGCATAGCCCTTCGATTATAGCGACAGTGAGTTGAGTATTTCTTTCTATCTGTTAACTCATTACTTTAGCATTTTAAACCCGTAGAACTATAAACAAAACTAAAAAGAATGAGTTTTGCTTGTTATCTCCCTCCCCTGTAATTCGGCTGACACCTTTGTACTGAAATAAAATACTTAATGTTATGATGCAAGAGCACATCAAAATCTATCCGACATGCGAACGTTTCAGCCGGTGACGCATGGTCTGTGCATCGACTTGTATGCTTGTCTCCGCCAGTGCAGTAGACGTAATAAATTAAGTTTTTTTTTTTTTTTTTTTAATACTATTTAACATTCTTTAAGTTCTATTTTCGTATGGGAAAGATAAGTTCACAGCCATCTACATCTTGTTTGTACCCATATTAAAGTAGTTTTATATATTTAGCGCTCATGGACAAAGCGTATACCCGACTGTTTCCATTAAATTGATCCTTTTGATTTTCTTGAAAAACTGCATGTAAAAGAAATCTTAAGTATAACCAGTATCTCTTGCAACCCTGCCATGTGACTGATGTCACTTGTAAACAAGGAAATTAGTAACTTTGGCGCACGCACAGATAAATCAAACGAATTTGTATCATTTTTCAGGCATATTTTTTATGTGTGAAGAAAGAAAAAGATTCTTGACCCCATCAGCTTAAGTAATCGTTGTTTCGTAGTTGAATGTAATGGTAGTGTTCCTGTCAGGATTCTTTATTATTATTATTATTATTATTATTATTATTATTATTATTATTAGAATACCAATGTAAGCGATTCCTTTGATTAAACACTTTATAGAAGGAAATTATCCGTACCATCTGTTCCCATTAAAAAAAAAAAAAAAGAGAGAGAGAATTTACGAGGGATTGGAAATTTCCTGTTCAAAATTTTACTAGGATTTAAATTTATAAATGTTTTCTTTGGCAGGAGATTAATTCCGTATTCCTTTGTTCATTTAGATTTTCCTAAATGGTTACGTGATCACGAGTTACGTAAGGTAAACTTAAAAAAAAAAAAAAAAATGCAACACTCTCGAAACTTTAAGAAATCCAGAACCATCTTTTGGTTTTAAACAATACATTAAGTTCTATCTACAGAAGAATAACTGGATTTTACAATTTTTGTTGTTCCCAATATATATTTTAAGCTTGAACTTTGGTTTTGGTTTTATAGTATTGTAGTTTTGAGGTATTAATTGAGTAATTGTATTTTGATGTTTCTTTTCGACACCAAAGTTATATATAAAAAAGGAGAGATTCATTCGTAAAGTCAAGTCCGTAACACTACTCGTATTTTATCCGATACAAGTAACTGCCATCGGGAACCTATTTGCAACCACTGACACAGAAAGAGTGCGTATTTTAACTTTTCACGTATGGGCACAGTTTGTGTAGTCCATGACAAAGAAAAGAAAAGAAAAAAAGTTGTACATCGCACGGGTATGCTCTTTATGCTAATTGGGACGAATTATTAGTAAAAGTGAATTATAATATGGAAGGAAACAGAACAACTTATGTACTCCGTGCAAGGATGCCCATCAGGGGTCAAGGTGGTGCTTGCCCCTCCCCCTAATGGAAATTGTACTTCGGAAGATCGAAAACCCAATTTTTAGAATAGTTACAGCAAAATTTGAAACTATATTTGAAATGTTGATTATACTTGCCTCCCTCTGGAAACCACAACATGGGCGCCCTTGACTCTGTGTGTTCACTACAAACTGATATGACGTGCGATCAATATGGGGAAATGAAATGAAATTAAATTTGTAGTTTTACGTCCAACGCATATGCCCTGTAGGGTAAAAGAGACAGGTGATTGTGAAAGGATTAGTGGGATGAGAATGTGGGAACTCCGATGAAACCTGCGAACACGATCTTATCCATCACAAACTCACATTGCCCGGGATCGAACCAGGGACCCCTCGTACCAGTAGTGAATGCTCTATTATAGCAACCGTGTCTCCCGATCAAAGTTAGGGTTTTCAGTTTGTAGTTACGGTTTTTTAATCGTTTATCTTTGTATTGTAGAATAATTCTTTCCATCTTCACCCAAATACGCGAAATTCATATAACTGTATTGTATCATTGTATTTGTGTATTTTTACCAGTTTTAACATCGGGTTTTTTCACCGTCTGCAATTAAGACTAAACATTGAGTTCAGTACAGTGGTAAAAATGATGAACGACCACTTTTCTAGAAGTTTTCTAGACTGAGACCTATATAGTTCTTTAATTTCAGCAATTGTAATCTAGCTATATTATTCATTGAAGGAAGTGTGTACGAATTTGAGCGTCGTCAAATAATACCTATATGCGTAAAGAAAACACGTCTAGTATTTAGGACACTCAACGTGAGTAAAAAATGTATTTTCCAGTAGAATGTGAAGAATTTTTTATTCATGATTCCAAATATGGATGCAAGTCGTACAAATACTGGTAGTAAAGATTTGTGTAATTAAATCAAGAATTCGCTCTCGCCTTCAGTGCGAGCGGTCCTGGGTTCGATTCCCGGTAAAGGACACTGTCGAAAAAGTGTAAAACGCTTTTTCAGGCCAGCCACCCTGGATGAGGTTTTCCTCATTCACACCAGGCAAATGCCGGGGTAGTACCTAAGGTTTCAGGCCACTTTGTTCCTTCTCTTTCCTTGGATAGTGTGCTCGCGGAGGGACGTCATCCTCAAATGTGACGGGCTAAGTGATCTTAGATGCCGAGAGCCCAGAAATCTAAATCCTAAATCAAGAAGTATTGCATTATTTACTAAATATTACAATTCTTGGGTAAATTTGCTTTAATTTTGGTGTAGGAAACCTAAGCCATGTTCGTGGCCCATACACAGTACTCGTAAATTGTAAAATATTTCCCCATAGTTAATTGATGCTTTCATTTGCTATGAATTTTAACACATTTCCTTGAAGCGTACACATTTACAAGATGAAGTTCATAGCATCTTCTGATTAAACAAATTGCTTCTGATCTCGTTTTGTAAATATGTAGAGTGTAATGTCTGAGACAGTTGGTTTGTAGACTTAATTTAAACGATACAAAATAGGTGGAAGTTACGGTAATAAGTTAGTCAAACAGTACTAGTATTTTATGCAAGTTATGTTGAGTAAGAAATATTGTTGTGACTAGCATTGTATATGAAGAAATGCTCCGATTCCTTCCGTATATTAAACTAATGTTAGCTATTAACATTACATTTTCCACATAAAACAAAACGAACAAACAAAAAACGCAAGTTGCAGTAACATGTTGAAATTTGATAGTTTTGGTAGATGTGTCATTCTCTAGAATCATTAACTTTAAAGAAGTTTAAAGTTGATTTTATCTTAATTACTTAATGATTGTATCTTCTTGTTTTGGTTTAGAGGTTGTCAACTTTTTGTAGCAATTTTTTTCGTGTTATAACTACTAGAATAAGGAAGGTATATCGACCTTGAATTGTTCATACTTTTGAGTTTTTTTTTTTTTTCAAGACACGCAATACAGAGTAGCCTGGTGGTAGCGTTGCATACCTTCTCTATGTGATCTTGGGTTCGGTTCCTTTTAGGGAAAAGAAGATATGTTATTTCATTTGGGGTGATGATAACTGGCATTTAAGCTATGTATTTACATAGTCTTCTTGTAACGAACGTTAAAATTTTAATTTCTCATTTATGTAATTAATGTAAATTTTTAGTCGTGATCGTATATTTCATATTCAGTGTTAAACGACAGATCGCGTCTCGTGTAGCATCACTACTAAAGGAGAATATTCAAGTCAGTTACTATGTCTGGCGTTAGGTATTTTCTTAAAATATTTCGACATTTTATGACAATTTGAGTTGTCATTTCCTTGCTGCTTGAAGATAAGTGACATCCTTTTGAAGCTTAAATTGGAGTAGAAATTATCGATTTACCAGCTAAATAATCAGTTGGTTGTTCCAAACCTTGCACATTTCTCCTTTCGGTTTCATCAGCCACATACGTAGGATGTGTGTGTGTCATAGTCAGGTTTGTGGCGATTTATTTTTTCAATGGAAGTTGTCGTATAGTCAGTCATTTGAAGCTTCGTAGTTTTTCTGTCAGCGAGTGATCTCAGAATTCGTACTTAGTTCCATTTTAGATTTACGTATTCATCATTTACTTACAGAATGCAATGCTGTAGTGATACAACCGAAATATGGTGAGTGAGTAAAACGAATGCCGTTTTTATATGTTATAGCTAAGCAACCGAATTTTAATTTCCTTTTACTTTTTAGTACGTCCCAATGTGAATTCTATATGGCATGTATGCAACTGGAAATATATATATATTCTATTAATGGTATGCTTTGTTGGAAGCTTGTTATTCACTTGAGAACTTTTGTCCAAAGCAGTAAGACCATGATACCCGTAATGAGGAATGCTTAACTGTATAGTTATTTCAACACCCATGTTTCTTATAAAGAAGAAGCCCGTTTTATTATCTGTGCATTTAGAAATCTTTTTTTCTTCGTTTTACATTCTTATTGGAAGCTGATGCTTCATGTTGCCTTCAAGTTTTACAGATACAAGTACAGAGTTTGATAGAGGTGGATTATTATTATTATTATTATTATTATTATTATTATTATTATTATTATTATTATTAAAAGCGATAATAGAAGAATTAATCTGTAGTTTCTGTCAGTTACTTTTGCCTTTTTAAAAATGGAAGTTTTCAATTTAACCTTCCACAGCTAAGGAGACGAATGATGAGTGAATAATTGTGAAATTAATTTTTTTTTGTACTCTCTTACTCGGAATCAAACCCGGAACCGAATCGAAAACACATGCTAGGGACTATACTGGGGGCAGGACTTTTTGTCTTGAATCATGTCTTAATAGAGTTAAGAGTGTTCTCATATTGCCGTATAGTTGATGCTCGTGATTCTATCTTTGATTCTCTATGGAGTCACAAATTTTGGTGTTGATCGACCACATCGTGAGTAAGTTTGGGTGTTGTTTGAAGTGCGAAGGTTGTTACAAAAGTTCTAAGCCTACCTATGAATGGAGCAGCAGATAGTTTATGGATGAAATGAAATGAAATTTTTGAGTTTTACGTCCCAGGTTATGCCGGTTAGGCTAAAGGAGACGGTGATGAGAGATGAATGAAATGGTGGAATAAAGAAAGTGGGTGGAAACGGGAGAACCCCGAGAAAACCCACGCACACGGTATTTGTCCACCACAAAGTTCACTTGGCGGTAGCAGGGTTTGAACCCGGGACCCCAAGCACCAGAGTTGAACGCTCTATTACTGAGCCACCGCGTATCTGGAAATAGGGTACCCGTATCTGGAAATATGTAGACAGTATTGTAAACAAAATTAAACTGCATTTTCGTATGTATAAGTGAATGTTTTTAGTAGTAAAAATTTAGAATTTGAAATTTAAGTCATATGTCTGTATTGTGTTAAGTGGTGTTAACATTTACGTGATGACGCTCTCTGATGACGTACGATTGGTTTTCACTTTCTCTTTTGAGCATGTAGTCCACAAACAAATAGATATATGAATTTTTTGTGGTTTAGTACATATCCAAGAGAGGAGGAAGAATAATAAATAATTATTTGAAAGCAGCTATTTATGTATATTAAACGTTTCATTACTAACTACTGCTTTAAGTTGGTTGGTTAGCAATTACAACCTGACACGGAGAGAGCAAAATAGTGCGTAAATTGTAAGTACTTTTTAATGCTGGAGTTCCTGTGATTGAACCAGGCAAAATGTTTTATATTTATTATTTTTAAAGGACTCTTACTTACAATGGCAAATTACGTATGTGAAAGAAATATGTAGCCTGCTCATTCGTTCGGAAGCTAATATCCGTACACCACTATTGATCAACAATGTCAGATTGGTACGTTGCTACTATGCGTCATGAAATTTCGTAATGATTAGTGTTAATTGAAGCATCTCTCTCTCTCTCTCTCTCTCTCTCTTTTTTTTTTTTTTTTTTTTCTAATAACAGAGGATAAATTTGAAAGATATTTCCATATTTCGTATGTGCACGTAAAAGTGAAAAATGCGGATAGCAAGTTAGCTTATGTATAGCTAATTAAGGTAATTCTGGAGTGAAGTCATGCTAAAAATAACGAACGTAGTGTTAGCATTTTCTAAAGATCAGCAAGTAACCGTTATAGTAATAATATATAATAATAATAATAATAATAATAATAATAATAATGCAATTGTTTGATCTTGAAGATTTGTTACTTGAGGCACGATGGTTCATTGTGGTGGATAACATCTGTCTGGATTTTTTCTCGGAGTTCTTCCATTTCGCCTCACATTATAATTACATCAAATCTTTAATAATCATTCACTTTCAGTAGTCATCCGTTTCTTTTAGCTTAAAGCAGTATTTTCCAACTTTAGGGACGTGAGGATTGTGAGATTATGAAAAAAAGCATCACCTGTAGCGACCATCGCTTTAGGGAGGCCGCGGTGGCTTAGTGCTAGAGCGCTTACTACTTGCGCGTGAGTTTCCTGGTTCGATTTCAGCTCGCGCCAAGTAGGCTTTGTGGTTGATAAACACAGTGTGCGTGGATGTGCTCGAGGCTTTCCAGTTTGTTCCCATTTCCTTTATTGCACCATTGTCATCCATCTCATTATCACTGTCTCCCTTAGTCTCGGTGCGTAATAGTAGGACGTTGGAAGAAAAATAATTTTTTCAAGCTTGACAGAGCTACATATTTAATATTTTGTGATTATTTTGGACTTTCTTTAGAAATTTAAACTGGAAGTTAACCAAACTACATCCTGTTGATGTGATAAGACGTAATGTTAACTTTGTCTATCTTGTTTGTGTGAATACTCTGACGTCAATTCCTGGACAGTACATTTTAATTCCCCTTTTCTTTTCTTTTATCTTTTCCTGTGGTTGTTCGATGCCTGCAAGTTGTCTTCTGTGTTTTCTTTATCCCGTGGTACTAACATGGTACAGGTGATATGTATGTCACACAGGAAGACTTATCACCTCCAAGCTCAAGATATATTTAGAAGAGAAACAATTTTGAGTTCTGAAAAACTAGAGGTATTTTATAGCAAGGGTGAATTAAAAGAGAAAATAATTATGGCAGGCTTTTTAATATATATATTTATATAGTTTCGAGCGACGTTTCACATCTCGTACGTACCAATTATCAAACAGTGCATTTGCTGGTTTGTATATCCGTTGGGCTGCACCAAAATCGAATTTTGTAGTTTTGAGTTTTTCGGGCACTAATTATTTGTCTATACTTTGGTTACGATTGGTGAACGGGAATCAAAAAAATACTGTTTTAGCTAAAAGGCTTGGACGATTTTGTTCGTGCTTTATAAATGTATGTCATTCATTTGTTTCAGAAAAAAAAAATATACATGAGGGATAGTTTGCTAATCACGATTAGTTTTGTTAATCTTGGAGTTATTCATAGCCAATCACTTGTGGAGAAGAATTGAACACGTATCTTGCTCAGAGAACAAGATTTTTATTCGTGTTTGGTCGTTACTAGCTGTTTTAAAAAATCACATACGTAGTATGGACATTGTGCTTGTTTTCTTCAATTTGCCTTAATTCATTTGCGCAATACCGAAACAGATTTGTCAGTTGTTATTTTGGTATCTTAACTTGGTTGCAGAACTTGAAACTTACTCAAACCAAGCTCTCTGGGATTGTTCCTGATTCGATCCCGGATTATTTGGTGTGTGATGGAGAGCATTGTACCTGGGTTTTCTGGGGGTTCTCCCGTTTCTCCCCTATTCTTATTTCATCAATACTTTGACACTCATTCATTTTCTATAATCATCCGTCTCCATTAGCCTAAGAGGGTCAACCATGAGGCGTAAATGTAGAAATTTCATTTCCCTTTAGAGGGCATGCCAAATGTTTTACTTTCCACTTGTTTCATCGTAACCGAAAAGTTTATTAGCATATGCCATCATAAGCGTCGTAGTATGGGAAAAAGGCAAACAAAGCCAAGCAAGAGCTAGTTTAAATGTAATCTTGTGTAGAGGAAAGTGTTGTTTATTCACGTATGGACATTTGGTTGCCAATTCTGCGTTTTGGGCTGATGCTTTTTCTAACTAATAAAGAAAATTTTTCTTTAACTTCCAGTTCTTTCTTATTCATGCAAGTCTTCAAAAATAAATTTTCGTACAAATACGTTCGTTTTAATCTTTTACCTACAAACTATGGTTTTAGGATTTCTGAAAGAACTCTGTAATGATTTCTCTCACCATTTTCCCCGTTCAGTAATTGTATAAACACTGATGAAAATGAGTGACCATTGTAGAAGGGTTATAGGTCACTGATAGAAAGAAGGTTGCCCTAACTATGCAGCTATCTATGTTGTACTCTGGGCGCGGTTATCCTTGAAGATTGAGTATGTTTGTGTTTTTCTTCTGTTTGATATTTACTTTATTTTCGTCAATATCAGTGGATGATTAACCGTACTAATAATAACATATGAAAAGAGTTGTTTACCGAGTTAATGCTTTTACTGTGTAAGAAGCATCTTTTCTTGTTCTTTTCCAGATATCGTGTGTACTTAATCTCGTTTGTAGATTAGCAGTTCCCGGTAAATAATAACTTCGTAAATACGTATTAGTAATAGATTTTTTAATCAGAAATACTAACGGAAATAGAAGCATGTAAACATTATGTTGGTACAGAATTTCATATATCGTTATCCTGACTAGCTTCCTCTTTCTTCTGGTGTGTGTGTGCGAGGGAAAGAGGAGTGAACCTTTTTCTAGTCTCTATGTTTGGCATCAAATACAGGCTCGTTTGGTAACGAAAATCATGATAATCTGATTTAAGTTGGCTCGAGGCCTGGGGTGTCCAACTCTCGGGCTCGAGTTTAATAGTGCAGCACGAGTTCTGTGAATTGATGGAGAGCTAAGAGCCCGAGTCTGAGCCAGATCGAGCACCAGTATGATTAGTGACCACAAATACGAGCGCGGTGCAAGCGCAATTGAAGATAAACGAAGTTAAGCTCGTAGTAAGCGTGAGCCCAGTAAAATTAATGAGGACGAGCCTCATTGAAGATAGTGAGCCTGAGTCTGCACGAACTTCAGTGAGATTCCAGTTGCAAAATGACCATCTCTGCTCGACGCATAATGTACTGCGCACTGAGCTTACCGAGCGTTGCCCTCGAACTAAGTATATCCGTAACAAACATTTTTCCAGCGAGGAATGCGTGGCTCATCGTAGTGGTTAGCTACGTACGTGTTTTCTGGACGTTTGTCCTCGTATCACCGGTTTTTCTCGTAAATTAGAGATTAAGAATTGAAACAGATAAACTATATTCTAAGATTTGTTGCACTTTCTGTAGTAGTTTGTCGCATTATAATTTACCTTTCAAGGAAATAAGTAGTCTGAATGTTTTCTATAGACTAGCCATTTTCAGCTGGTCGGTGTATGATGTAGGAGGGCGATTTTACAATCTGAGTAAAGGGGAGAGAAACAGGACAAGAGGGAAGTGACATCAGGTAGGAGAATGAAATAAGCAAGTATTTTCAGTACATGCGTAATCATAATCCTAAGGTAATATGCCTGCAAAACCATCTACTACGCTTTCACTGTTGTTTGTCTGTCATCAGTGTGTTTTTATCAATGTCAGATATATCTACTAGCTCCTTCCCGCTTCGTGTAATTTGCCGAGAAAGGAGCAAGAAACTGTGACGTCACAGAACATTCAGTTGAAAAACTTGTGGTCTTCACGCATGACTTTGATCTGCTTAATTCCTTATGCGAGTGCAAGTGTCACACCAAAATACTCGATACTGATCCATTGTGGAGGAGCGATTTTGAGTAACGCAATTAAGCCGAAATAAGAATTAAATTAGAGGCCACTCGTCCAGCAAATAATGTTGACTACAAGAGAAGAATTGTGGAACTGTCTTGTCTCAAAAAGGTGTGGAAATGATGTCTCATTTCATGGGCAAGCCTACCGGCACGGCCCATGGAAATATTCTAAATTTCTTAAACTCGTATGTCTGCAGCACTACGAAATAGGTTTAAGTGGAAAGAGAAATGATATCTCACTTCAGGATCAAGCGACTGAATATAGAGTAGAATGGAGGAATGTACGAAAATTACAAATGTACAATGGAACGCAGATTTCTGCGACATTTATTTATTTTTTAAGTTTTGTTGCTCCAAAATAAGCTTTGCAATTTTCAGTTTCTCGAGAGCGTTACGTGTTGAAGACAAAGCAATCGGTCGCTTCTCATTTTCTGCGGAGACAGAAGTTAATGCCACTATGTGCCAGCTGGCTTCTAGAGGTTCGTATAGGAATGCTTTCCTACTTAATCCACTATTTAAAAATCAGCATGGTGGGCACTTTAAATTAATATTTTCGTAGTTCAGTTAATGTATATTACCTGCCTCCCAATCGCTAGTCATCAATTAATAGATTGGATTGAAGTAGGCACAATTTTTTGTGGAGACACTATACCACATATTCATAATCTCATGGCTTACTGTCACGTAAGTTTAACAATTGTGCGGGTGACGACAGAGAAAGGGTTATGGCCATGATCGTGTATAATCCTTTGATCCCAACTTTTATTTTTCTTTTCGAAAACTATCATCACAGCCGGAAGAATATCTTCGTTATGGACAAAGGTGAAATCGTGAAAGATCTTTTTTTTTTTTTTTCCCTCTCTGAAAGACATCTTTTGCAGATAACTTATTTTTCAAAATCTAACAATTTTTCTTTTGCCAGTTTTTCGTAAGTGAAAGGAGATAATGAAATGTAACTTACCTCAGTAGTAAATAATGTTATTCTACACCCGAAAATACGAATCGGAGGAATTTTCAGTGTTGCCATCCATAGAAATTACAGTGTGACCAGAATTTGAATTAATCCAAAAATCTAGGTTATGGCAGTGACTAGAAAAGTGAACTCAACGGCAATTGATGACCTATCATGCTGTCTGTGTTCCTTGCTAATTACTTTTTAAATAGTATTTGTATTTATTTTGTAATAAAGAGTACAAAATAAATAATTTTTAATAAACAGTAGAATTAAAATACAAATATTATTTAGAAAGTAATTAACAAGGAACGCAGCACAATAAATCATCGATTGCCGTTGAGTTCATTTTTCTAGTCGCTGCCATAACCTAGTTTTTTTAGTAATTCAAATTCTGGTCACACTGTAAGTTCTATGGATGGCAACACTAAAAATTCTTCCGATTCGTATTTTCGGGTGTAGAATAACATTATCTATTACTGAGGTAAGTTACATTTCATTATTTGTTTTCACTCACGAAAAATATGCAAAAGAAAATTTGTTGGCTTTTGAAAAATATTTAGTAGTCTGCCCTCTTAACGAAGAGACGTGGAACTAGGGGGCCCTCCCCACTGGTCTAGTAGTTAGCGCTTGTGCCTTTGGTGGAGGTGGTTCCGGATTCGATTCCCAGTGGGGTAGTACAAAAAATTTCAAAATCGTCCATTTTCATTAATCATGCGTCTCCTGTAGCCTAAAGGCCATAACCATGGGACGGTAAACTAAAACAAAAATTCTATTTCCTGAAACGTGACGTGCAGACAACAGAGGATGCAAAGTTTTATGGTAAATATTATTCACACACGGAAGGACATAACGACAAACGAAATGCCGGTAGTCTATATAACAGTACTGTTATCCTGTTCAGTATGTATTATCTGCCTAACCCGTTAAAATGATAAATGGTATTTGTAAAACCAACTGAAGTGCCAGTTTTTCGCACGGAGAGAATAGATTTATGGAAAATATTTGAATCCCCTTTCTCCTCAGAACATTCATTTCAATAAACGTGTAATGGTAAAATACATAAAACTCTCTAGCTTTGGCATAAATATTAAAATATCCTCCCCCCACAGAATACTACCTTAATCAAATCCAAAAACCCAGCTTAAAATGGGCACTATCTTCCAAAAGTCATTTCAAACGGGTCAGACGTTTTCCTGACCCGGAAAACTATGAATTTGAGATAAGTCTGAGTCATTTTTACATTATATTTTACATCCCCTCACCTCACATTTAGCAAGTGGAGATGAATTTGGAACTAAATTATTTGGGAGCGACAATATTCATTTCAACGACCCCTAAAACTACGGATTCGACACAAATATTGGTCATTTTCAATTATTTTTACATGCCATAATTTCATCCCTACCTAGCCTGCTAATGGGGAATAAATTTAAATGTCATCTGGAGTGTCATTCTTTGTTTAGTCGACCCTGAAAATGATGAATTCGACACTAATATCAATCGTTTCTTATTTTTATATCTGCCCTCCCACTCCCCGTAGGAGTGCTTAGAGAGCCCCAAGTGGAGACTGAACTTGAACTTAAACGGCCTCAGGACTGCCACCAGTTAACTTAGCGACACTGAAAAAACTAATGGTTCGACACAAATATAGGTCATTTCGATATTTTACATGTGTCCATTTCACCCATCCCTGGGTGCTAATGAGGGGATAATTCGAACTTAGACAGCGTCGAGTGTGTCAGTGTTTATCTGAGCGATTCCGAAAACTATGGATTTGAGTCTAATATCGGTCGTTTTCGATCATTTTATGTCTCCCTAGGAGTGCTAGGGGTCTGCTCCAACTGAGAGCTAACCTTGGAATTAAATGGCTCAAAACAATCAACTTAGGGACCCCCAAAACTATGGATTCGACACTAATATCGGTCATTGTCAGTTTTCACATGCGACCGTGTCCCCTGAGAAATACTAACGGGACTGAATTTGGATTTAAACGGTGTGAGAAGTATCACTGTTATGTCAGCGACCCTTAATACTACGGATTCGTATCGGCTTTTTTGATCATTTTTGTCACGCCTCTACTTCTCTTAGGTGTGCCAGGGATGTTACCGTCATCAGGAGGAATGAAGTTGGACTTAAAGGACATCAAAACCGTCACCAATCAGCTCATGGACCCAAAAACTATGGATTTGGTACTAATATTGGTCTTTTTCGATCATTTTGTCTCCCCCTTCCCCTAGGTGTGCTAGAGAGATCTTACACCGACAGTACTCTTTTCCAGACTGTAAGTAGTGTGTATACCAAATTTTGTTAAAATTCCTCCAAGCATTGTAGTTACGCTGAAATATACTACACGCCACATACATATATATATATTTTTTTATTTCGTTCACACTTGCAATTTCAGTTGTGTTGTTATTGCAGTTGCCATCGTAATTATTACATTAAAACAACAATAATACGTCAGGAAAGAGTACTCCTTTCTTCTTTGTTTGAAGGTCAGCATCGGAAATGAGGTCCAAACTTGATTCTTTATTAATATAGAAATAGTTCTTTAAAAATAATGGCTACATATTGTAGACTATATAATATCCTTAGAAATATAAGCTCAATATATTATTTCTTTCCTGGGTTTAAAATAGATCAGGATAGCATTCAAATTAGATCAGGATAGCATTCAAATTATTTAAGGAAATGCCCTATAAATTTCCCTTTATTCGCGGTAATTGCCTTAAGAGATTCATTATAATGTCAGAAGTGAATATCTCAAGTTTGTTCCAAAATCCAGAGTATCCTCTTCTCCATCCACCCAGTAATCTTCGATTCAATTTTTAAGTGGTTCTAAAAATACTGTTCTTTTTTGTTTGACATTTCCAGTATTCCTTAGGTTTTCGTTTCCCTTCCTATAGAGTGTAAGTAACCATATATCACACGAGAGTCAGGATATTGTACGTTTCGGTAATTATCGTAAATGTTGGCAGATTTGCTGTTGAATTACCCCCAGACACTTAAAGGATACCTTTCGAAAGAACTGAGAATACTTTGTGTCTCTGAATGTGATGCTGTTAAGCCTTCAGGCTTACAACGACTGTTTTTAACGAAGAATTTTTCCATTTATTGTATTGATCATTTTCGGAATTGTTTTTGAGCAGAGATCCACAAGCAGGGATAAATCCCAATATTTCTTCGCGTATATACCTTTAGACTTCCGGCAACGCGTGACGAAGATTGCGCGAATGGCAGCGACCCTCATATATGTAGCACTATCATATACATTGGCCAGCCAAAACGTTACACGCACCCGCTACTTAAACGAAGTCGTTGAGTTAACGTAAGAGGCATGGGACAAAGCAGAACCGCTCCACAAACGGTGACAGGAATCTCTGTCAGTTAGTATGATGTTTGTGCGTAGAATAGAGAAGAGCGCCGATATATCATAGTTTGATACTGGCCAGATTGTGATGCTCAATCGGCTGGAAACGAGTATCTCGGAAACAGTGCGACTTGTCGGGTGTTTGCGAGTTGCCATGGTCAGTGTTTTCCAAAGATGAAAAAAGGTCGATGGAACCAGCACCAAACCACAAGACATGGGGTAGCCACACCTCATAAAAAATGTCGGACGTCGTGGAGTGTTGAAGTTGGTACAACAGAATAGGCGCAGACTGTGGTATAGTTAACAGACTTTAACAGTAAGACAAAGTACAAGTCTGTCCTAGGACATAGATCATGGCCATCCGCAGCCCATGTCCCACACGTGCATCAATGTTAGCTGCATTGCATCATCGATAACGACAAGAAGGAGCACGTCCCCTTCGTCACTGGACCGTCGTTCACTTACACAACGTTACATGGTCTGATGAATCACGATATTGTATTCATCAGATCAATAGTTAGATCAGAATTCGTCGTTTTCCAGGGAGACACCTACTCGAGACGTGCACGGTAGCCCATCAGGCCATTGGTGGCTTCATTATGATTTGAGGAAGCTTCACATGGTCATCCATAGGCCCACTAGTGCATATGGAGGATATTATGATAGCTCTTAGCAGTCGGCAGATCATTCCTGATCTCGTCATCCACTCATGTTGACCGTATTTCCGGATGGGAAAAACACCTTTCAGCAGGACAGGGGTCCTTGTCAGAAGGCCCACGTTGTGCTGCAGTTGTTTGTTGTTTGTTGTTTGAGGGGCATAGGGATTAATTTGAGTTGCTGCAAACTCCCAAACTCGCCCGATATTAATCCAGTTGAGCACATTTGGGATACCATTGAACATCAGATCCCCAACTCATCGCTCCTGCGCGGAATTTATAGGAATTAAGTGACTTGTATGCGTGCATATGTGATGTGCTATGTCTCAGAGTTACCAAGATCTCATTGCTTCCATGCCAAACCGCATTGCTGCTTTCCTGCGAGCCAAGGGCGGACATTCCAAGATATTAGGCAGATGGATATAATGTTATTGCTGGTCATTGTGGATCAGTCATTTCCAACTGTCTGAGGTATGACGTCAGCACAGTTCTAGGTCGGCCGCATATTCAGTAGAGGACAGAACAGCCCAATCGAGGTTCAGCTCAATGTTGAGCAACTTTGAAACGATAGCTCGAGGAATCCAAGTACAGCGGTTTTATTACAAAACCTATTTCTCTTTCCTCTGTAATATCGCTTCCATTTCAATATCTGTTTTGGTTCTAAAGCCAGCACCGAGTTTGAGACATTCGAGTTTAGTTTCAGGATCGAAACCAAGTTTCTCGGAAAACTGATTTCGGAACCGAGTCCGAAACCGTTTTTATCAGTCATTTAGGTTCTGCGTCCTGAATATGTATTTGGAGGGATCGGCTCCGCTACCGTTAACAACACTGGTTGAAAATGACCAGTATAGGCACCTTCCGTAACTATACTGACATTGTTTTTGCCTGCTACAACTAGAATAAAATTTATGTAAGAATTTTCTTCCGTATTTTCTGCTGCTGTATCAGTGTGTTCTGTCACAGTACTACATTTTGCCGCTATATAGGGGTTATTGGCAGCACTTTAATCTATAACCTATATTACTGCTTTGTAGACTAACAAGAGATCATAAGTACTAGAATTAAATTATAATGGAGTAATTAGTAGTTAGGATGTAGGAGGGGAAGTAATAATATTTAAAGAACCCCTTTAATTAACTTGCAGTAGACTTATTAATTCAATATGCTTTATTAATTGGAAGCCAAACGTAATCCTATGCTTTTTTTAAACTTTGTTCTTTTCTTGAGTGGTATTGTCATAGTATGATTCTCACATGAATG
Organism: Thermobia domestica; assembly: GCF_964235325.1. Classification (NCBI taxonomy): domain Eukaryota; kingdom Metazoa; phylum Arthropoda; class Insecta; order Zygentoma; family Lepismatidae; genus Thermobia; species Thermobia domestica. Next base: position 111,159,712 of record NC_137464.1, read on the forward strand.
TTTGATGAATATAAATACCATAACGAGCGTAACTATGATTTAATTCTTTAAATATGCACAAACTCTTATTGTGAGTTTTTGAATGACTGCTGATGTTTAAAAATTGTAATTTTAGAATGAAACTTAAATCAGGAAGAAATTATTTCTTTAGTAAATTATATTATTTGGCTCAGCTTGTTTTCGCAATGAAGTGTGTCTTTAGGCAAGAAACGCCTGTTGTGCGCTTGACCGTTGGAAAATACGCACCCATTCCATTATAATTTTTATAGGTAACAGGTGGCCAATGACCTGTTTCATGAGTTCATAGTTTACGAGGAACATCCTTTACCAATTTGCTATTTCACAATCATTGTCCGACCATGTGCTGCATTCAGCTATAACTATTGTTCTTAAAGAGAAAGAAATTAACATATGATCAAGCCATTTCGCAGTTGACCTCATAATCAATGTGACAAATTGCTAAACCATCAGTTAATTTTTTTTCCTGTTTTTCCTCAAAAGAGTTGTTTGTTCTTCATTACGCAGGAAACGGAAGAAAATATAAGGGACATAAAATTGTATATTAAAGGAAGGGAGTAAGAAATTTTAACACTGAAATGCACTCGTAGAGTACACGCAAATATCATTGAAAAACCACGCGTCATTTCATTACATTTTAGATACATTAAAATATTATGAAATGTTTCTTTTCAGCATTACTTGTTATTAATTCGCATATTTACAGTCTTAAGTATTCCTGTGTCCTGTACACAAAATCATACGAGGAGCAGTCGTGAAGTTCGTTTCATCCCTTCGAGTAACGAGGCGTTGCACTGAACTTCACTAATCCGAGCAATAATATGCCTTTCAGGGTTCTATGGCCTTTGTGTGGTGTAGTACCGCCGGTCACTGCTAGAGGTCCAGATTCAAGATACCTCCTCGCCAGCCATATACCCAGGAGAGAGCTCTAAATAATTTGAATTTATATCACTGTGGAAATCGTGTAGAGTATATAATCCTTAAATTATATTGACAGACACCAATTTCATGTACAATAATATACTTGGGTAGCAGTAGAGACGGCGCGATTTCTGCTTTTCACTCTTTTGCAAACGTAAGTTTTAAGAAAGCAATAAGGTCGTAACCTAACTTTTCATATCTATTAAAACAAATTCGAATCTTTAAAAAAATATATTCCTTCCCGTGATAAATTCTTATAACAATGTTTCTTTTTTCAGTTGTTAGAATTGTACCTTTATACAGTCCGCAGCAGAAAACCTGTAACATGAGCATTAAGTTTATTGCGAAACTACGCCTAACAGCACAAGGAATCAACATAACGTTTAAGTGCTTGGCTATTTGAGAAAGCGTTTCGGATGCGTTACCGCCCACAGCGAACGCGACAAAGGTGGCTACTCGGTAATTTTACTCCCGGCAGAGTTATAAATCATACTGTGAGCTAGTCAGGTTTTCAGTTTTTTTTTTTTTTTTTTTTTTTTTTTTTTTTGCCAGATCCAGGTTCATAATAGCAGAGTTCCAATACTCTGCACAAAGAATCTTCCAAACAGCTGTTTCTTGCTAAAAATCCCTTACCAGGCAACACGCCTTTCCTTTTTTCCTTTCTTTAGACAACTTTTAAACAGTAGGCGGTCTATTGTTCCGAAACGCACCAAATACGCTCGAGCCGACGTTTTCTCCGCGTTTGCAGCACATTGTGATTAGCTATCCACATTTAAATACATGGCCAGCGTATTCCAAGCGTACGCATGAGCAATAAAAACGCTGTGCGAACGCTTCAAAAAGCCGCCCTGTAAATGGCACGAATAACGCCAGGAGAAACCTCGGCGTCCTTCCCTGCACACTTATTGTGGAGCAAAAGACTTCGTCGTTTCACAATAAACTTACATGCTCATTGCAGGATTTTTTCTGCGAACTGTACAGGTTGACCCAATAAAACTTTCCACATTTTGATTGGCTGTAGTACAATTAGTGGGGGAACGAAAGAAGTGAGGCTGTTGCTTCCCCGTACCACTGTCTTGTTGTTTTCAATCATCCTTATGGTTTGGTCAGAGCTCATCGTGCGTACACAGTCGACATGTTTTTTCAAAAATAGCTGTTCTGTGATTACAAAACATGAAATATTTCAGTTTAAGGTTTGATGATTATGCCCTTTAGGGTAAGGGAATTTGATGATTAATTGAAGTGAATGATGGAAGAATTGGTGGAATGAGAATGTTGGAAGAAACAAGTGTATGCCGAGAAAACCCAAATACATGTTCACAAGTTTATTTGGCCGGGGATCAAACCAGGAGCCCCACACACTAAAGGTAAGCGCTCCATCACTGAGTCACCGCACCTTTTCCTCTGATTACGGTACAGGTAGCTTTTCGCTTAAAGTTTGCTATTTCACATAGTCTTCCGATCAAGAACATGTTTATTGTGTGGAATAGCAAACCTTACGCAAAAAGCTCTTTGCACTGTAATCACAGAATTGTTGCTTTTAAAAAAATATTTCCACTGCGTACTCATGATGAGCTCCTAATGAAATCATCATAATGACTGAACACGGCAGGAGAATGATGAGCGTACTTGCTGAGCACCACTTCTCTCGCCCATCTCTTTACCCTCCCTCAAGCGCTACAGTCGATCGAAATGTGGGAGGTTTTATTGGGTAGTATGTGGTTTTATTGACAATAATCGTATTGTCAGTTGTGTCATTGCCACATATTGGCACAGAGTAATTCAACTCATAACACAGTACTTAGTTTACAAACTGTTTTCAATACCATTTTATATTTTTTTTAATGAACAAGTTTCTTTCTGCAATATTCCTATTTTATTGGCCTTTCAAATGTGGGAGGTTGTTTTGGGTCGCCCTGTATTATTAGAAGAAAGAAAGAGAGAGAGAAACGCACTATTCTCATTGGCTTGAAACTCAATATTTGGAGTTACTTGACACGGTTGAAGTAGTACATATACAATGTTACATATATGATGAAAGGTTTCTTTAAATTACGATTCATGACATTTTGCTGTGAGTACAGCAGAACGTGAGCCTTTCTTTCTCTTTTTCCGTATAGCTACTTCCGTTTCTCTTTTCAAATCAGATATTGATTTTTAGTGCTCCCAACTTGTATAGTTCGCGGCATAGAAAATGTTACAAAAAGTTTAAGTCCAACTTAGGAACAAATTCTTGCGCCGTTTGCGTATGAATTCAGAAACAACTTCTCGATTGACTACTTCATTCTGGTATCAGCTCAACTCTCCACCTCTCCTCGTCTAAAGGAGTGTGTTACGTAATACACTTTCCATTCAGACGGAAAAAACAGGAACGTGGTTTACAAGATTTATATCTCTAAAACCGTCTCTTTCATTCGTTTGTTTTAAAATGCCATTTTAGCCTGATTAAAAAAAATGTCTCAAAATGTCCCCATAGCTTCATAAACGCCTTTATTTACATTCTTTCTTTCCCTTCTTCAAATACTGCAAACTAGGAAGGTGCTCCTTGTGAAATATATGGAAATTGCTAATCACAACAGTAGGTTTTGTGCATCCTAAAATATGTAATACAGGACACGTAAGTTTGGCCCTTCACTGTACAACGCGTGATGCGGTTGCCGACCGTTTTTTGTTTTCAATGTGTCATGTGGACCCAAGGATGTTATAAAATACAGGATCTGCCCATACAACAAAATCGTGAAGCCATACGTCACAGCTTTGCCACGCCTACTCTGCCCACTCTGCGTCACGAAGATCGCAATGTTTCGAGCCAACAGTCATGGCGGAAACGAGAGTAGCCAATCAGACGTGCCGGCTCAGACGATGCTCGATTGTTTTTCGGCTTCACTGAGTTCATATAATGAAGATACGTATGGGCAAATCTCTATTTTATAACATCCTTGTGTGGACCTTCCTCTTCCGTCAGCAGTAACCCGTTCACCTGTGAGTGTCATGGTGTGAAAGTGCTGCGGTAAAATGGGCGACCTGACAGACTTCCAAAGAGGCATGATCGTTGGTGCCCGTCTGGTTGGAGCTTCAGTGGCGAACATTGTGGGGGTATCGGAAGGCACTGTGTCCAATGTCATGAGGGCATACACAATTCATGGGCAAACGACGTCTGCAAAGCACAACAGTGGTCGAAAAACAATCCTGTCATATAGGGACCGGAGGGCATTAAAACGGATTGTAGCAGATAAAAAGAAGACCACTGGAATGAAAATTACGTCTGAACTCAATTCCGACCTACAGAACTCGGTTTAATCAAAAACAGTGCGACGGGAACTTCATAAAATGAAAATTCTTGGCAGGACCGCTATGCCAAACCCCTGGTTACAGCAGTAAATGCGAAGATGCGTATCCAGTGGTGCAAGGACCACAAGGCGTGGACTCATGAGCAGTGGAAACACGTAATGTGGTCCGATGACTCGATCTTCAGTTTGTTTCCAACAACCGGTCGTGTTTACGTATAGAGAATACCGTCGCAGGCCTATGATACATACTGTCTGCTCCCAACTGTAAAGCATGGGGGTGGTTCTGTTACAGTATGGGCAGTGATATCGTGGTTTACCGCAGGCCCCATTATAGGCCTGCATGGAATGATGAATGATGCTAAGGCGTATGAGGCCATTTTGGGGGTCCAGGTTCTACCCATGGCCCAAATATTGCTCCCTGATGGTGATAGCATTTACCAAGATGATTTGGCACCTGCCACGCTGCAAAAACTGTGAAATCATGGTTTGAGGAGCATGACCAGGAGCTATCACATCTTCCCTGGGTCCCATAATCACCAGATCTGAACATCATTGAGCCATTGTGGTCTGAGTTAGAAAGCCGTGTTCGGTCTCATTACTCTCTACCGGCATCCCTTAAGGAACTGGAGCATGTTTCGGAGGGATAATGATACAAAATTCCACATACCACGATTCAGGAGCTGTATACGTCCATTCCACGTCGGATCCAATCTGTTTTGGACACAAAAGAAGGCCACACCATACTAGGTATGATTTTCACACTTTTGCAAACGTTTTAGACTTTTTTGTTCAGTCCCTGTATTTTTCAAGTGTTTCCGTGTCATATACATTTGACAAAATTTTATTTTTGGAATGTGATTTGTTTCTCCTGAAAAGTTGTGGTTTGTAATACATAGCGGTTCTGTGAGGCGCAGCGATGATATACAAATTTAGAATTGGAGAAAAAAAATGATCGGACATATCCGTATTATGATGAAAATTGTAATTTTCTGAAACAGAAGAAGGATCGCATTAAGCAGTTGTCGAATTAAGATGGAGAAGTTTTTTTTTTTTAGAGCATCGGATGATCATCATACTCCTAAAAAAATATAATAGTAAAGATTCCCTTTCTATCTTTTTTGTTGAAAAAATCATATAATCATTTGTAAGATTTTTTTCATGTTTTAATCCGCAAAAAATATGATCCTATAGTTCAATTTTCGCACGGCTGACCTTGCTTTTTATTTATAATAATCAAACTATTCAGTAAAACAAATTTTGTAGCCTATGGCAGATAACCTGTGGGATTTTAAAGGCGAATTTTTATTTTGATGTTATTCAGAATTTTATAACGGAATTGTCATTCATGTATTCTTTGTAGAAAATTAATTTACTTGGCTGTTATTTCAAAGTGGACATACGATAATACATTGTAAATCAGAAAAAAAAAAAAAACTGGTTTCCTGCATGTATTTAAATTGCGCAAAAGAACTTCGTAGCAGCTCTGAAATCCGAGGGAGACGTTCGGGCAAGAAAGAAAAACAAAATTGCTGGCAATTAGTAATTATGTTTGTCTGTCTAGATATTATCAACATCAGTTCTTGGATATTTGCCAACACTAAAATTGTGTTAACTATATTTTGTATGTGTGTGTGTGTGTGTGTGTATTTCGTGGAATTTTTGAACGTGATACAGTGTGACCACAGTAGCAGTTTTTTTTTTTTTTAAATTGTATATTGCAAGACCGGTTTAGGTTTTCCCTTAGTTTAAAAAATGAGTTGGTTTATCCCTCAAGTTAGTGATTTAATTATTTTTTGTTTTGTTTGTTCTCTTTCATTTTTCAATGAACTAATCAGCCACAACGTAAGGAGGCTAAAACGAAGTTTTCTACCCACCATGATTCTTCGAAGGCAAGACAGGGAAGATAGGATAGGGATGAGATGTTCCAGCCGAGGTCACAGAACAATGCCTGGAGGTGTCTCGCTAAAGAACCTCATGTAGCCAACTAAAAGTAATAATAAAAAAGTCTGAAGATCTGCCACATTATACGTAGAGAGAATTTCATGTTACTCTTTATGGCCAACGTGTTTAGAAATACGTTTCGGGATTAAGTGCTATTTTTTCTTCCTTTTTTTTACACTGTATAAAGGGAAATCATATTTTGTTAAAATAAATATTTCTCTTAGTACAAATGTTTGTCGTTGCTAAAGGTAGTAAATAGGATCACGCGTAACTTATACAGATAGCCATTATCCGTTAAGATAACGGATAGAATCTATTAACGAACACCAGGATAATTGCTCTAGCGAGAAACAATTCAAAAATTCGTTTGTGTGTATACGTTCAAATAGAAAAACAAATCACTGAACAAAGCAACATTTAATATAATAACTGTGTGACTGTTTCGCCAACTCAACTGAACATATTCTAGCTTCATCAGACACTAAAAACAAGAGAGATTTGTATATAAATATAACAGAATCCCAGAAAATGGTTCCGAATGCTGATTGGCGGATCAAAACAGATTCAGTCAATTATAAGGAAAATTGACAAAAGTGACAAAGGCTTGCAGCATTGTAACAAATAAGGTGATTTGTCAACAGTGTCTCTATCATTGCATTGGTATTTTCAATGAATAAACGCATTGCCTGGTAGTAGCCTCTTCTCGCTCTCTCTCTCTCTCCCCATCTCTGTGTTAACTTTCGCTCATTTCCTTAGACGTGCGAGTCAGTACGTGATGGATAAAATAAATTATTTATCACTGTTCTGCAAAGATCAGATCGTGGAGTTCGGAAGTGATAATGCCTCGATCGTGTAAATGACTGTACTAGTAGGGTATTCGAGAACAATTGTTGGGGGAGTTAATCAACATCGTTGTAAGCAGGGACAAGTCTCGAACCGTCGGCAAAAGTGCACTGGATGGTTTGAGGCTGATTGTGTGGTTAATCGTCGCATTCATCCATTACTATGGGCTCAGATTTAGCACGGTGGAACTCGAAAGTATGACCATGCTCCGTACACTTGTAGGTATATGGCATGGCAAACACCTTTCAGTGGTAGAGTGTCCACCTGTGGAGCATGGGATCCTTGGTTCGATCCCAGCTCGCGCCAAGTGAACTTTGTGGTGGACAAACACCGTGTGCGTGGGTTTCCTCGGGGTTCTCCCGTTTCCTCCTACTTCATTCCACCATTTCGTACATTACTCATCATCACTGTTTCCTTTAGCCTACCGGCATAACCGTGGGACGTAAAACTCAAAGATTTCATTGCATTTTCCAGCAGACATCTCCAGTATCACTTACTCCTCATTTGTGTTTATGAGCGCCAATGCCTTATCTGGTGCAACGGCCATGCAAATTGTGCGACAGTGAAAGAAGATCCACTGGTCTGATACGCGTTCTGTATTCCACTCTGTGGATGGTCCTATATCTATTTTGCGGAAACCTCACGAGATGTTGGAGCATTCTTTCTCGTGTATGCTGTGAACAGTACAGGTTAGGTGGTTGTTTAGTGGTGTGGAGCATGTTTACATGGTTCCCTAGGTTCCCTGATGATTGTAGGTGTACACGTAACTGGTGCCTGGTATCGCAATTTCTTGGCAGACTGGGTACACCCATCCTGTTGCACTTTTCTCCCATGACGATAGTATCTTCCAAGACGGTAACACACCTTTTGTGCAAGAATGGCTCGAGAGACAGTGTCTGAGTTTCCAGAATCTTTCATGGGCTCGAAACTCCCTAGATCTCAATTTGTTGAGCATATGTGAAGTGCCATTCAACGGTACTTCATTCTCCGGAAATATCCATTGTAGTAGTGAATGCCGCATTACGTGCAGCTTAGGTTTTTTTTTTTTTTTTTTTTTTTTTTTTCATACTGGGATCGGTGCTGTATGAAAGACGTAGACTAGTAAGTAGGTGGCCATAATTTAGGATCGGTTGGTATATGTAATATTTTAAAGTACATTCAGTACCAGATGTATGGTCTGATAATTGTATAGTCATGAAAGATTAACAGATCAAGAACTAATTGGCCTGTTCGTCTCATGGTGTGGAGTAAGTCTTCCTTTTCCCTTACCGGCAAAAGAAGCAAGGTTGCAAGTATGGATAAACTGCATTTTAAGTTTCGATCATGGGTTTTATTCCAGGTATGCGCAGATGTACAGTAGATTGGCATCTCTTATATTCTTGTGTTGAAAATTGATGTGAAATTAAACAGTTAACGAAGTAAAACAATCATCAAGTAAGATTGTGGTGAACAATATCGTGTCCGTGGGTTTTCTCGTGTTATTTCCGTTTACATGTTATTCTACATTTTCAATCTACCAGTTCTTTCATCTTTATTCACTTGCCGTAATCATCCGTCTTTCTTAGCTTAAGGGCCGTAACCATGGGATATTAAACTGAAACTTTCATTTCCAAAACTAAGTCATGAGAGTCGAAGCAAATACAATAGTGTTTACTAAGTTTTAAGTTACAAAGCGCGTAAATTTTAATGATCATTTGTGTTCTACGCACTTTTAGCAGTGTTTCGAAACAGCAAGATTATTTTATTATATTTAGTTGAGAGGTATTCTCAAGGCTAAAAGAAATGTAATTGTACAGCAAATGCGACAAACATGTATTAACATGGCGTGAAGATTATAATTATTATGATTTAAACTATGTCGTTCATGGGTTTTCTTTCGTGCACTGTTTTTTATGCTTTAAAATATGTTTTTACCGTGACTTAAAAAAAAAGAAATTTAAAGCATTTCAATACAGTTTATGTGTAATATCAGTTTTTATATGTGGTCTGAGTTGAGCTTGGGAACAAGGTGATCTTGGCGAATTATGAGTTTGTGTCGAACAAATCAGGTTTGTAAATTTTCTCGAGTCCTCCCTATCATCTCATCATCATCTGCATTTATTATCCGTCTCTAGCCATCACAGCAGAAGCATGGATAAAGATTTTCTTTCTTTTCCTGATTTGCCTCGTTTGTCACGTGTCAAAGTGAATCAGTTTGTATAAAATGGTATTTGAATTACTGTTTCACCTATCTGTATTATTTTATTGTAAGGATAGCCAACCTAAGGCACGCGTGCTATAACATAGAGACGTTTCCTAAATGGCATTCTAAAAAAAATGGCAAAATGAAACCACTTTTACGAACTAAAAAGCATGACTTCTCGTTTTTCTTTTCTCAGACTTTATAGAAAAGAATTAAATAAAAGTACATTCTAAAGATTCTTGTATGCCACTGTACAGATAGAAATGGCATATGATGTTCCTGGAACAAAACCGATTATTATTTAATTATTCAACAGGTTACGTGCATTTGAGAGACCCAGAGGATGCACTAATATTGTTCTTGATTTTTATGATTATTAAAGAGAAGAGGTGACCAGGAAGTCCCTTCTACACTCAATATTACATTTTATCACTAAATTGTACAAAGGGTAATGAATACTATTAATATTAAACCACAGTCTTACTTTGATTTGCTTTTCTTCATAGTGCGATTGGCAGTAACTACATTCATGGGCGCCCGAAGGGAAGGGCACGGCACGGTGGCTGGCTAACGAAAATGTATACGTGATATAGCAAACCACGAATATTAAATACCAGATGTAATATAGCAACCATGGAGATGGCCCCCTCCCTAGAAAATTTTCTTCGGGTGCCTCTGACTACATTGTTGTTCCTTGGTGGTAGAACAAACAAACACTCAAGTTCAGTGCAGTGAGTCGGGATGCGGATGCAAGCATTTTCACTTACGCTTTGCCCATTGGCAAGCGCCTAAATGAAATTTTCCCATATCACTGGATCAGGACTAGGGATGGCCAAAATTTTCCGGAATCGGAAATTTCACTTTCCGAATTTCGGAAAAATTCAGGATTTTTTCCGAATCCCAGAATTGGCAAGTCCTAGTCAGGACAGCTTCCGGCTTCTTGGCCTTGGGCTCCAGTTATCATCACACCTGACAGTACACTCTGGGACATTGTGAAAGACGAAGTGCGACAGACCTGATATACTAATAACGAACAACTGAAAGACGAAGTTCTTGCATCATTTCAAAAAGTTACCCATGATATGTTGTTGTGGATGAACAATCGGACATGGAGGCACATAAGGATATACTATGAACATGGAGGAATCCACACGGATGTTTTAGATCCATAGGGGATAGGCAGTACGTAATCATATAATCATAAAGTGAATGTAAAAGGACTTCCTGGCCACACTGTATATATCCAAAGCCGTCAAATGAATGAATATATGCTTAAGTGAAGTATTATTTGTCTAATGTTAACTCAATAGCAACAAATAATATGGTCATTTTGGAAAGTATATAAACTAATAGTTTAAAAGCACTATTGAGGGAGTTGTTTTTATGGTCTTTTACTTTCTGTGGGAATTCGATTGCTTGAAAACCTATTGGTTTATTCAATAGCATATTGAATGTATTATGCGTTTCAATTTTTTAAAAATATTCTTTATCAGTGACTGGTCTAAGCGATAAAATTTAAATTCTTACTGGTGCGATTTCCCTTAAGAGGAATCACTTTCTTTATCGTGTTCTAAGTTATCCAGCACACTTAGAAAAGTGATGATCTTAGTCATCATCATCATCATATGCATTTTGCCATTACACTAGCCTGCTATGATTCTGTTTTTCAACATTAGATGGTGGATTCCTATGTATCTTTTTGCGCTTAACACAAAAAGAACATTAGTTTGTTTCCTTCACGTCAGACTTGTTTGCAAATGGCAATGTACCAAATGTAGTATATGTAGAAAAATATCACAAATATGCGACACAATGACAGTTTCATCATCGATATTACCTTAAGATCGCCGCACATGACCCACTGATGATCGTCATACTTAATATTCTGGAGCACAAATGGTAAATGTTCGTAACGTTCTTGTAAGTCTACGGAATGTCCTATGGGTATTGACGCATACCTGTTTATGTTGTGGAGTAGGCCAACTGTTAGACTTCGTTTCGACGAATAGATTAACAGTCTCCAGTCAGTGCTTTCGTGCGGAATGTTAAATGTCTGAAACTGTCCACACACATCATTGCAAAATACTAAGTCGTCTTCTTCCGACAAGTCTGGAAGAAATTGTTCTCTGTGTCTGAACCAGGACAACAAAGTGCCAGTTGCGACCAAATTATTTTCTTTCAGCCTGGAATTATGAAATGCTGCCGCCTCGTTGGTGAGACGTAAATCACATCATTCAGTTCCGATTGTGTAAATGGTTGTGTTGCAGACGTGCCAGGTTCCTAAGCCTCGTCATTCTCGGTCGTTGTATTTACGTCCTTCACTTTCGGAACCATCTAGGTCAGGTGAATGTTCTGGTTGCATAGACACGGGCACGTCTAGACCATGAGGGACAGGACGTAACGCTGATGGCACATTTGGATAGACGATGTTCTGTCGAATTCCCCTTCCAATTCAACTCCTCTCATTTCTTCCCTTATTCTAACACTTATATACTGGTTCCTTATGAGTCTTTGATTTTTCCATTCCAACCCAGCTTTCTTTAGGATTCCCATCAATAATTTCTAGTTTACCTGGACAGACATTTTCTCCTATTTCTGAACACTTTTCATTGAGTACGTTTAATAAGCCAGTTGCATTTCTTGTGCTCTTACTTCTTCTAAACCTGAACTGTTTCTTCTCAATTTAATTTGTTTTTGTATACAACTTTCTGTTAAGTATTCGGAGCATACTTTCTATTGCATACTATATGCGGTTAATAGTTCTGTACTCCTCACATCTCTTTAGGTTCGATTTCTTAGCCAACGGCATCATGATCGTCTTTAGGAACCCTTTTGGCCACTCCTCTGTTTCATATAGTTTCATATACAATATATATATATATATATATATATATATATATATATATATATATATATATATATATATATAATTATTATTATTGCAGAGTCTAAACAGTTTTTTCGTGCATTTGTCTCCCATATTCTTTATGAATTCGACTGGTACATAATCTATTCCGGCTGCCTTTCCATTTGTAATCTTGGATAAAGGTTTTTCAAACTCATCTCGAAGAACGTTGTAAGGTCCATACCCCCACGTACAGGAACTACATACTTCGAACATGTATTATTGTGTTCAAACATAAACAACAGCAGACGACGAGCTCCTTCGTGGCTAAGCGGTTAGCGTACGAGCCTTGGGCGTGGGAGACGAGGATTCGATTCCCGGCGGGAGCTTATGTGGTTCAGATTCCACGTTAACCAGTGGGTCCACGTCTCATATAGCCTTGATGCTGAACGAGACAAACTCAGAATCAACTCAACTCAATCAACTCAACAGCAGACGACGGAAGAAGACTACTAGAAAGACACAAAGAGGATTCAGAAGAAATACAAAGATGGACGGCTGACCTTCCTGTCAAGAAGTTATCTATAAACGAGGACAAAAGTATCAGTTGACAGCTGATCAATCACCGACCAACACCTTTCTCCTGGGGCGGGTATGGGCTACAGAGAGCTCCTTTAAAACCCATGTCGTGAGGCTGCTATGAGAAAATCATTCTCCCGAGGCTGCATCGAGAAGGAAACATACTCTAACCACCTATTCTTGAGGCTATACTGAGCAAAAGGCAAACCTTTTCTGAGGCCACTTATGTGTGCCAAAAACTTATTTTAACTCTAAAAACATATTTTAGATTTACAAAGAAACTTTGTCAACTGTTTATAAGACTTTAGTTTTGTAATAAGAGATGAAAGATTTAAATCCTGAACTTTATTATCTAGACTCTACCAAAGAAAGCATTCCAAAATTAAGCCCTTTATCATACCTCCGTCATTTTCTGCTTCAACATCTAGGGCACACGGTCTATCCCTACTCGTACAAATCTTCAACAGATTCTTTCCATCTTCCTAAGACATCACTTCTTTAGTTTTACTACTTCCAATTCTTATTTTCTGCTACTATCGTAATACTCCCTTGTTTCCCTAGAAGTTCCATAGATAAAGGAGATAGTTCCTGCTTGTACATTCCTATTTTCCAGCTTTTTCTAATTATTCTATGTCCTCACATTTTCTGTTGTAAAACTCTTCCCTTACTTTGTCTTTCCCTTCGTATCTCGTTGTTTAATTTCCTGGACATCTTTCTCCTCTTTACTGTATTAACTGGTTTCCACCCTGTCCTGTCCCTCATTTTATGCAACATCTGTTGTGTAACCCGTAGTGGTTTCTTAGCAGTTTTCTATTCACGCTAATTTACTACTACTACTTCTGCAGCCTACTATATGCAAAGTTTAATATACTTCCACTGTGTGTTATACGTGAGTAGTCTCAGAAGTATCCAACTTGACGTATAGGTGATGGTTGTTGTTTGAAAAGCATTACCATGGTTCAAAAGTACCAACCTTATAAAGCTTAAGTTTGAAGACGCAACGTTGTTTAGTATTTGTTTAGCAGCCATCGATGGTGAACCCTCTCAGTGAATTTGTAATTTGGAAAAATGGGTCATCGTTATGTGATAGAATACTTTCATTTGAAAGGTCTCAGTCCAACCAATATCTACAATGGACATTCCAAAAGTAATGTCTCCACCGTGATAACTCTTTATATATATATATATATATAAAATCATAATACAATGAAACTTCATACAGATGTAATATAATGTTAGTGTGCACATTTTTCTATTTGCTGATAAGTAAATTAAGAATGTGAATAGCAGTAAAAAACAAAGAACTGTGAGATTATGTTCTGCCGAGATGATGGCTCTAAAGATACATAACTGGTTGCATATTGAAAATATGCAGTTATTATTAGCAGTGTTAGAAGATAGATGAAGTTCTGGGTGGGAGAAATCTCGGTAGAGTATACGTATAAACAGCGGAGTGGTAGACCTGACCTGAATTGACGTATGAAGACATGTACTGATTAGAGAGAACCGTCGCGTGATCATACTGGAATTTTATTAGGTATTTGGTTCCGGATATAATGCATGGGAAACGTGAGTTCACGAGTTAAAGAAACTATTCGACGAATAAAAATTACACTTTAGTGGGCAGGGTTACTTTTCATTATCATAGCACCTACTGTATATTCTCGTGTGAATGAAAAGATCACAGAACATTGTGAAAATATCAGTAATGCTGCATCCTCGTTACAGTCCTACGGTGGTCTCATCGAACATTCATTCGCTTTTCCCTCTCAAAACAACCTTCGTGGATAGCATTTTCAACATTGAAAGGCTGAATATATAGAACAATAAAACAAATCAACATTTTTCAGAGTGAATTTCAGCATAGAGTTGAAAAGTGACAGACATCTATCGTAAGCAAAGGTCAGTATTTTGAATAATCTTATTAGCAGTGATGGAATGCTAAATTTTGGATAGGTATACGCTCGATCGTTAAAAAGAAAGAAAAGAAAAAAGTTATTCTAGACCCCATATACGCCAGTTCTGTCGTAAATTTGCGGTGGGTATACGTTGGACTATGAAAATAATATTCCTATATGCACCCCCTGCTTATTAAGTACCCAACATGTATATCTTTTTTTACACAAAATTTCCAATTCTTCCTCCTTTATATTCTTCCTCCTTTTATAAACTCGGAAAAACATGGTGCTTTTGAAATGATAAAATACGTGTTTTTCAGTTTGGTATCTGCTGAGTCATTTCAGATTTCATGGGGTGGCCAAAGACTTTTCAATGCAAACTGTTTTAACATTTTGACCTGCCGCCATTTTGTACAGGTTTACCATAGAACATCGAAACTTATTCCATCGTCTTTCTTTTGTAAATAGCTTTCAAACGATATACTACTTGACCTCCCTTTCAATTTGAAAATTTTGAGTTGGACCCCTTTTGGGACCCTGGGGCAATTTTGTTTCAATCAATACGTGATACTTTTGAAATGATGAAATACGTGTTTTTCGTTTTGACATATATTTCACCGTTTCCGAGTTTTAAAGGTGGCAAATGACTTTATGGACACCCTGTATATATTACAGCAAAGGGATATTACTTTTTGGGTGACCCTTATATAAGTAATAAGTGGATATATAATAATTGAAACGTTGATGTATATCAGTGGAAATATTTATCGTAGTAGCATATGGCTTGTTCAACCGGGTCTGGAGAATTAAAAAAAAATAATAATAATAAATCCTGTCCTTTGATGTCTTTATTAGCAGTTTATCCTTGTTCTTTGTGTATATTGGGATTAAATGAACATTATACAGTATTTTTAAATTGTTGTGAATGAGAATAAAATTGAATTAGCGATTGTACATTTGGTGTAATCAAATAAGCAAAACAGGATTTTTTTCCGAAAGTGATTATATTATTTTTACTGTTGGTGAAAGAGGTTTTACTTATAAGTAAGAAAGAAAAGAAATGCTGTAGTTTTACCCACTGAGAATCTGTGCATTATTTTTGTACATTGTACCAATATTTATTCGGTTACTGTGTATAAACGGGTGGTTGAACCGTTAATTACTATGAAATAAGGCAAATGGTGCATCACGCATGCTGTAAATTAACTGCATGTCGTCACGTGGTTGAGGTAACTTCAGTTTCTGTATAATGAACCATTTATGTTGGTGTAGTGTTTTGAGACCTGATTTTCATTTTTGTAACGAAGCCAAGTTCCAGAGATTCTATTTTGGTTTGTTAATTCATGAAGTGTGGGGTTTCTTGGTAGTTCTTACACAACTAGTATGATTTTCTCCAACTGCAAAAACAAGTTGTTTTTCATTGACTTCTAAGAAAATTTTTATTAAAATTGTTTTGCGAAAATTTCATTAAATCCAGGAGCCAAATTCCATGGTCCATAACTTGGGAGCCAAAATCCTGCATACCGTAATACGAGGTGAATTCAAGTTATAACACATCCATTTTTTCTCTGGACTGATAACATTGAAACGTGCTGTTTGTTTTAGAATACGCGAGCACTCAGTATGTGACAGAGATGACAACACGTAAGGCACACACAACTCTAGCGGCAGTGGTGAGAGTTTCTGATACTTACGACTCGTAAAATGACAACGTTTCCATTATGAGAACGGCGTTAACCATTCGTTTTCTCCATTTGCGTGGTGTGACTCCGCTTAAAATTCATCGTCAGTTGAGTGAAACATGTGATGATGGTATCATGAATGTGTCTAACTGCGTTCGTGTGTACGACAGTTCAAAGAAAGAACTTCGTGTTACAACAAACCAAGACAATCTCGGCCTCGCTCAAGCCGGTCTGACAACAATGTACACAGATCCCACGGAAATGCTAACTTCGGAGGCGATGTTTTCCACACACATTCAGCAATTCTCCAAACAACTTTCTCCACTCATTCGATCATATCCTCAGCCTGGTTTGTGCTAGGTCGAGATTGTCTTGGTTTGTTGTCACATGACGTTCTGCCTTCTTTGAACTGTTGCACCCACGAACGCATGAGCATGAATGCATGAGCGTTACACATCCATGACACCATCACCTCATGTCTCACTCAACTGGCGATGGATTTCAAGCGGTGTCACATCACGCAAATGGAGAGAACGACGGATATTGTATCAAAAACACTCATCACTCGCACTGCTGCTGCTCGAGTTCTGTGTGCTGTACGGTGTTGCCATTTCTATCACGCATTGGCAACGAGTGGTCATGTATTGTAAAACAAACAGCACGATTCTCTCTCTTACCAGTCCCAAGAAAAAGAAAACATTGGAGCTGTTATAATTTGAATGCACCTCGTATTTCACACGTTTGTATATCAGGTCAAAGTCTACCACCATGCTAAATTTGATGTCCCATAACTCGGAGACCATATTACAGGTGCGTACTAAGCTTGTCAAAGTCTACCACCATGCCAAGTTCCATCTAGATCGCGGATGGGTTCTGTTGAATGTGCATGCGTTGATTTTTAAAGGAAAAATCAATGAAGGACGGGAAATATTGGTGACATGAATCGTACTAGTTAAGTAATAAGGATCCCTCCTTAGGAAAATGTCATTTGGAGAGGGTAGCGAGGAAATAAGTAATAATCTTTGTGGTTTCCCTTCTTACTATGGTTTAGAATACCGTAGGTGGTAAGTAGGAAGTGTTCTCATCTTTGGCTCAGGAGAACCAACCTTTATTTCCAGTACGTACATGTCATGATCCACAGCTGTGAGTTTTTTCTTTTATCTATCTTATTAATAACATCAGTGTTAAAAAGGACGCTAGTATCTAAACAAACGAATAAAAAAAATGCTAAATTTGATTGATAAATCATCAAAGTACTTGTACATGGTTGTGATAAATTGGCGACTCGAGTAATAATCCTATAGCTACTAATTATAAAGCTTGGAAGTGACCCGAATCTTACTTAATAACCTGTTGACGAAAGTATTTATTGTGTTTTCCCATTTCGTCATACGGAGTCTACAACTTAGACTTATTTTTGTGGAACTTGTTCTTCCAGAGGGATGTCCTTAAAACGTGAATTGATTACCTCAAGAAAGAAATAAAATCTTCAAATAAATAAAAGTATAAACAAATATAAATAGATGCTTTGAGTGAGAGTTATAAATTTTCGTATATGCTAGTTTTCTTGCAGAAATCTCTCCTAGAATAGCCATGCAAGCTGTTTAAACATAAAACCTCCCAATTGCGAAGCAAAATAATAAGCAACAATCTCTTAAAAGAATAAGGTTTTTATAATTTTGTCTTTATTAATTATATATCTATTTTCCTGACATGATTCATTTTGGTGACGTTTGCTATTAGACATTTGTTGAAATGAGTATATATTTTAAAATTCAAAAATATAAATTTAAGTTCTAATATTTTTTATTATTCCCATCCCCCACGATATTCTATAAAAGTCGATTTAAAAAAAATATGTATAACCATCTCCGTCAAGTTTTATATATTCGACTATCTAATGTAAAATTATTTTTTTCTTCCTTGTGAAATTAGTTTGTTAAAAAAAAAAGCGTTACATATTCGATTCAAATTGGATTTTGAGTTAATACTCGAATAAATAAAAATTTAAAAACAAAATTGTGTAGAACAAATTAAACCTCATAACCAAGAATAGCGAATAAATTCATCCCCCACATGTTTGGAAGTAGCATGAGAAATATAGTTTGTTATGCCATTTACAAATAAAGAACAAGATAAAAATTATGCTCCAATTAGAACAATAAACCAGGAATGATAAATTCCTCGTGTAGATGATAAAAAAAAGGAAATGAAAGTTCTAACTTTACGTCCCACGCTTAATGCCCTTTAGGCCAAAGGAAGTGAAAATATGAAGCAATTGGTTCAATGATAAATGGGAGGAAAACGGAGAACTTCGAGTAAACCTACAAATAGGATGTTCTTTGCAAGGGATCGAATAAAGGACCGCTGATACGAGAGGTGAGCGCTCTATCTCTTAAATCACACTGACCCCTTGAGACCTAGATAATGTTATTTTCCAACACCTTTAGATTTGTAATGAAAAGGAAATCTGTAGTTTTACGTCCCATGAATATGCTCTGTAGGCTAAAGGAGGCGGATGATTAATGAAAGTGAACGAATATAAAATAATTGGTGGAATGACAATATACGAGGAAACAGGAAACGAATGAGTGAAGTAACTACGCATGTGTAAACACACATACACACATGCAAAGACCATTACTGTCCATTTACATAAAATTCGGTAGATTTTCGCTGGTCGAGTACGGAAAGAACCAAATGACTCCAATTCCTTTCAGAATTTGCTTGTGTTGTGCTCACTCTGTAACAGCCGAGAATGGATTTTAAGATTTATTCCATCTTAAGTCTTTTTACTACGTTCTCCACCAGTTTTAGACTTCGAAAGTATGCTATTCATAAGCGTTGAAGTGTTATAGAACGGCTTTGTCCGTGTGTTGACAGGTATTAGAATAAAAGCGGTAAGAGTTATCAATAAGAGGCTTTTTTCAATCGATTTAGCGTCCAAAGAATATGTTCCTCCCCTCCACTGAAGCTCTATTCAAACAGAAAGTGGTTCAAATTAACGGTGTTCGATTAGAGCCTTTATCACCATAGAATAAAGCAGTAAGGGATAGCGATTAATGTCTTTCTGATATGGATTCAACGTCCGAGGATCAGGTTCTATCTTTGATCTTGGGTACGGTGGCTCAGTGGTAGAGCGTTCACCTCCGGTGCTTGGGGTCCCTGGTTCGATCCCAGCTCGCACCGTGTGGACTTTGTGGTGGACAAACACCATGCTCTTGGATTCTCCCGTTTCCTCCCACTTTATTCATTCATTTCTCATCATCACCGTCTCCTTTAGCCTAACCGGCATAAGATTTCATTTCATTTTCTATTGCAACCAGTAGTTATAGATGTACTACTTTAAGTTTAGGTATTGAATTCACATATTTTAGAAGTTTACCATAGTTTCACACTATGAAACGAAACCCACTTGTTTCTTTCTAATTTTAGTGAATAACCGACAATAAAGTGTAGGTGTATAAAAGTATAGAAAGTTGTTCCAGATAGAATTCCCAAAATACTATTAAATGGATTAATAATTGTCTCCAGATCTTTCTTTATAGGCCAGAAATCTCAGTCAGAGTTACGACGTCCTGGTTGTTTGACCTTTGTGTGTGTGTGTGTGTGTGTGAAGGGTTTTGTAACAAGTGATACTTCTAAATTTCACTGTCAGAATTGTCATTTTGTTTGTTGTCATTTAGTTACTTAAAAAAAAGTAAAAAAACTCGTGGGAAACGTAGTGAAGACATTTTAATCTTCGACGTTGAATCTATAGTAATTCGAATATTCTCGAGCAAAATTTTCATGTATAAATAAGCACACATACGTATTAGAATATTTAGATGTAAAGGATATTCCTTTTAGATATAGGCCTAAAGGATCATTTTGCGAAGCTTAGATCACAGTGCAGGATGATCCTTCCAGTATTCAAGAAAATGCAAAATTACAAGTACTTAAGCTATGAATTTATAATATAAAGTTTGCATCAAAGATACGTAAAACAGAAAAAACAACAACAACAACACGATATTGTCGGGACAGCGATTTGCGTATGGGGCCATGTTGCACGTTGCCGTATCTACACTGCCTTTTAGCCTTCCCCACTAGTCCAGGGTTCGATATCCAGTGGGAGAGCATTAAAATTTAAATGCATTTCGGTGATTCGGATTCCACTTTAACTATAGGTCCCTGTCTCGGTGTTCGAAAAAGACGCTAAACTTACAAAACAGACACTGCTGTATCATTGAGTTGTGCGGTAGTCAAGTAGAATGGTATACTATACACAGCAGATTAACTTAGCTCGTACTTACCGTTTGTAACTATTGGATGGTACGTTCCTGTAAAGCAGCGTTTCCCAACCGGTGTGCCGCGAGGAATCGAAACAAAATTATTAATTTTATAGCAATGAAATTGCAAAACCTAGGGAAAAATGTATATTTGTATTTCACATTACTATGAACCTCTACTGTGGATCTACAATTTTAAGTTTCATACCGGGTTACTGTTATGTACATTTCTAATGTTGAAAAAATGGTTATCATTGTTGTGACAATTATTGCTTCTCTATTGTTGCAGACTATTTCGTAACTTGAAAATTTAAAATATCATTCACTCCTTTCAACAAATTACCTACATTTGTGTTTTAAGAGTAAGAGAGATTTGTTCGTTCGTTATTTAGTGATCTTCCTTCTTAGTAAAAGGTTGGATACAGTTTTTAAAAAGAAAGCGTATTTTTAAAAACCTCGGTCCTATTTTTCATGGCAACTGTTTTCTATTTTTAAATTAGAATGAAAAATAAGCATGGGGAAAAAGCAGTGATAGAGCTTTTTTCTCTGTGAGAAGGAGATCAATAATCACAGAAAAAATACCACTGTGTTTAATATTTACAAATAATAATACCTATAAGTGTGCCGCGAGAATCCAAGTAACACCCGTAGTGTGCCGCAAGTTGAAAAAGGTTAGGAAATGCTGCTGTAAAGAGTATAAAGAGTATCAAGGCGCATTTTTGAGGAAATTAACAGTAGGAAGGCAGCAATAAATATTGTGTGCTTTTAACCGGGGCCGCTCCAGAGGGGTTCAAAGTTGATGGGAGGGATTTGTGGAGGGAATTTCCCCGAAATTCTCGCAGTTTTCCCTGTTTAAGTACGTTAGTTGTCCCAACACATAGCACCTCTGGAAAGCTTGTTTCATGCTGAAGAGAATGAACTATAAACCAGACTTTCCAATGAACAGTGTTGATGCAATAGCTATTTCACTGCGAGTCTACGATTTTCTTTATACTAACTAGTGATGTCAACCGGCTCGGCTCGGTTCGGCTCAGCTCAGGTGAGCCATCAGCTCAGGAAAACTCATCTAAACATAAGGATAAACTAAGGTCACGTTCCTAATGTCACAAACTCAGTACACCTTCAGGAAATAAGCTGAATGCTCAGACACTCAAGAGGCAGCGTGCTGTTGGACAGGGTCATTATGAAAGTGCACCGTGTAGAATAGACACTAATGATGATTTTTCCTTATGACTTCAAACTCTGACATTCTGCACAGAAATAATAATAATAATAAGCATTAACAGTGCATTTAAGCTGGGGATGGCGAATGAACGTTCCGGTGACAGGATTGCAAAATGAGCGTCTTGGACACCGATCAACATCATGTTCGGATGAGCTCCTGACTAACACGATGGTTGAGTTGAGTTGATTTTAGTTTAGCGCCCCGTTCAGCAGCGAGGCTATATAAGATGTGGACCTACTGATTAACGTGGAATCCGAACCACATAAGCTCCCGCCGGGAATCGAACCCGGGTCTCCCACGCCAAAGGCGCGTACGCTAACCGCTTAGCCACGAAGGAGCTCACTAACACGATGGGAGCAGATCGTTGGAAAAGAGTTCATGCTGTTGTAGAGGAGTTAATTATATACCATACCACTGACGTTGGGCAGGTCCATGCAATCGGTCAGGTGGAAAAGGTTGGACTTACGATTACCACACAAGTTGATTTCAACCAACTAGAATTGCTGTGTGGAGGTGTGCAGTCCTCTGACTATAAGGAATAACCGGGAAAATTTACTGCATCGGATTGTCAGTTCAGGTGAAAAATAGATCTGCTGTGACTATCGTAGATGGCCAGGACAATAATTGGATCATGATCATCGTCCAGGACGGTTTCCTAAAATACCTCTTCACCTGTGTGTTGTTGTTGCTGGTATGGTAGTATGTGGAGGGACTGATCCATCATGTTTTTCTCAGGCAAAGTGAAACCATCAAGCAGATGGTTATAGTACTTAAGTTCATGGAATACACCGCAGATTTGTCCAGAAGGACCTAACAATGGTACAAACTTTTATGGCCTTAGGTTACACGACACTACTCACCCACTGGTCGCACAAAGTACGATGCAGGGCTTCCATGAGTTGCAGTATGAAACATTTCCTCCACCCATCTTATTCCGCCGATATCTCTCCCACTGACTGTCAAATCTTTCGACATTTCGATCACTACTTAATAGGGAAGATCATAGTTTTCTTTTTCTTTTCTTTTTTTTGAGGGGGTAAGTGCGTTGGAAATAATTTACGCAAGATGGACATTTCGTTAGCACGAATTTAATGTTAAGTATATAAAAATACATTTTCCATATTGGTAGAAAAATATCACTTCGTTTATTTGCTTGAAATCTTGTTACATACTAATATTTTTAGTCTAATCACGGTTTCCGTGATACAGTTCTGGAATTTTATAGCTCACTTTTGTGAGAACCAACACCAGACGATATTACTTAGAATGGTTGACCACGCAACCTAAGATTTAGTCGCAATCGGTCGTAAATTTATTTCCTTTCTGTTAACTTCGAAGATATTTTTGTCACAAGTTGAATAAACTGAGGTAAGTATGTCATCGAACTTGCCAAGTTTTCCTGCATCGCTTTTGCAGGCAATAAAGTTGGTTGTTTTTCCTTCCCATTTGCCAGCATTTGTTTTCCTTCAAAGAAATGGGGTTTCGACTTAGCAGTTGGAAGGATTGAGAAGTAAATTGCATCACAACCGTTACATTATATCCGTAATGCAGTAAAACCACGGATACGCAAACTGACGTCAGTTCTTTGAAATAGCGGAAGTGCAGTGAGTGGAAGAAAAAAGGATGTAATATTTTGCAGAGACATCACAAGCATCATTCTATTGTGTTTTTGTGGCAAGTTCAAAGAATAATGACGATATTGTTTATCATCCGGAATAGTTACCTTTTTCATTTATACATGCATTCCAGTTCTGACCTTGGTGCTTTTTTTTTTAATTGTTTTTCTCCAGCAGAACAGAAGGTAATTGCTAGGTCAGCGACATCATAAAAAGAGGAAGTCATACTTTGCTCTTGTAGCTGGCCATTACATGGTTATAGAAAATAACTTAAAAGTTGCTGTTAGCTGTAGAAAGTAAATTGCAGTCTTCCGTAAATTCATACATACATTATCGTTCCTTTCTTCAAGTCGAACTTAGGTAAGACGGAAAATAGAATAATACTGAGGGACAATGATAGCGACCACCTTTTTCAGTCTCTTTTAATAACATTAATAAGTAAAACTGATGAATGTAGCTATTTTTGTATGCAGTTCCTGATTCTATGGTTGTTTTATCTGTTCTACTTTTTCTTTAAAAAAAATACATTGAATAATTTTTGAAATTTCTGCTACCAGTAATATTATAGTGTGGGGGATACAAGTTTTTTGATTTTATATTTTAAAAAATGTAGGCCAACATAACTGCAATTAGACGACAATATTTTCTGGGTGATTAGCTAGAGTTCAGCTTCTTTTCAGCACCGAGAGACTATGTAAGGCGTTGACCTACAGTTTAAGGTAGAGTTCGAACCTCCGTAATGTGTTCGAATTTCAATGCTCACTGGCTGGAAATCGAACTCCGGGCCCCGTTCATCAAAGGTGTGTGCCCTATCCACTTGGCTAGCAGGGAGAGCTGGATAACGATATTTAAACAAATACAGAGTAGCACGAAGAGAAAATACTTCTTTGTCAGCTGTCAAATGACGATAGGTGTGGTCCATTGCGAGTGATATACCCTGAGATGTGGGACACTAACCCCATCTCGTGTGGAAAAGGCTCAGTACTTTTTAGACATCTTGATAATTCATTGCGTGAAAATGATTTCTGGTCAAATCTATTTTTCCCACCGACTTCTCTTTAAACTGCTTCTGTAAAACAAGAAGCAGTCATCGTTAGTTGGGAAGCTGCTTGTATTATTGAATACATATCACACTTAATAAGCGTTACAATTTCCAATATATTGAAAGTTCCTCTGTACTAAATGTTGAAACTTTCAGTGGAATTCTCGTTTTCTCCAGCAATATTAAATATTCATTCACAGTCATTCAGTCAGGGGCGGATCCAGGACCGACTTCTGGGGGGGGGCGGTGGGTTGTCATACTGCTACTTTTAAGGGCTCCAAACTTTGGGATGGGTTTTATTTATATATATAAAATAAGAAAGTTTCCTCTTATGGGGGGGGCGATCGCCCCCCCCCCCTGGATCCGCCCATGCATTCAGTCACTACTTTTCGTCAGTAGCGTGGAGTTCATAACCGTGATATGCTAAAAACATTCCATATCCTCTCCTACTGTCCTTCCGGTTTCAATATCGGATCGTTATAATCAGAATGTCAACCTTAGTTTCACAGTGTTAAATCAAACTCACTTGCTTTCGTAAATATTCTTCTACCTATACATTGTGTTACTTACAAGGTAACCAAAAAAGTTTTTGCCGTTTTTACGCTTCATTAATCGCGCGCTCACGGAGAGGAAATGAAATGACGCACGTGCCTGCCACCGATCGGAAATTAGTCTGACCACCGACCTTTAGTAATACAGGCACATAGTAGGGGTGGACGGTTCCTGAAAACGTAAACCACGGTTTCGGTTTGCCACTTAAACCGGTTTGGAACGGTTAACCGAACCCGAACCGAACCGAACGGATCCCAAACCGAACCGAATCGTACCGTTCAGAACTGTCCGTAGAACTTTGACAAACTAAACTGTCATACGACCATTTAGCAGATTTGTGTATAGTAAAAGAATAAAATAGCAAAGAGCCTGAAAGTTCTCATTGCTATATATGATGTTTGTATATCTTTTGTATGTATGTAGATAGATAAAAAATATCACATAGCTAGATACCATGTATGCACAAAAAAATCCTGGCAATACAAGTATTTGATGGAGAAATGATCCCAATAAATTCCTTCAAATTAGAAGCATTTCATATGTCAACGGAATAAAAAAAATGACTGGTAGTGATCAGTCTTTGAAAAAGATGAAATTCGTTGGGTTAAGTTCTGACCTGTTAAGCCCCCATTCTACAACTGCTTCAAATTCGAAAATGTTGTTATTATTCTTGTTTACCTTCACTTTTAATATTCCTGCTCAAATAGCAGCTTGCATGTGTGTCTTCATTTCTCTCATTTTTCATATTTTCATTCTCACCGTCGTGATTAATATTATAAGAAAAGCGTGATTAACTAATCAGATTCATCATCATCAAAACGCCGAACACATATTTCAGACTTTGACCGTTTCTGGTTTTGAAAACTCTCCTACGTACAATGTAAGTCAATACTCGGCACCTTGTATATCACATCGTTAACAAATCGTTATATAATTACTTTCTGTAATTAATAACCAAAAACTTCTTGTGAGTTTTACTGAAACGTTTGGATTGCGAGCGTAGCGAGCAAGAAAATTTTTAACAAATCTATTTCTTTGCAAACCAACAACAATATTGATTTAATAGGGCGCCAATACTTTTACGGGGCACCACATCGTTTACTCATTTTCAACACTTCCTTTTTCTTATTGCTTGTTCGGCGCCCTCTTGCTACCAGCCCTTTCCCCCCTTCCTTCCGTAGCTACGGCTCTGGGTATGGTATCTTCTCCGTCACGATGTAGGTTTTGTACATTTGCTAATCATACAAATAAATATCATTCTCTGACAGAAGAGTTGCACTAAGTTGCAATCTCGCTATCTTCGATTCTGGACAGTGAACACAATGGCGAGGAAACATCTACCATTTCCCATCTGCGATTCAATATATGGTAGCTCTCTCTCCACTCAAAATACTAGGGCAATTCAGAAAATACAGAATTACTCTTTACGCTTCTCTCTCAATTACAGAAAGTCTTAGCATATCCTGCCGGTACTTAATGAAAACAATATCCTAACCATGTCCCGAAGACGATATCTCCGATACTGTTGTTTACTATACAAAATAAATTCACATAAAACCACCTTATTTGCATCATAAATTAACATGTAGATCAGAAATTCATCGTTACAATACCCGAGGAAGTAATAAACTGAATATGCCCGGCATTCTTGAAAAATAACAGAGAAGGTATTTTCAATTTCGGCAGTAAGAATCTGGAACTCCCTACCACAGTCAATCACTGACAAACCATACAATTCATTTAAATCATCACTCCAAACATTATTATTTAGAGATCAGAGACAAAGCATTGGCACACATGAAAGGTTTACTACAGTATGAAATTGGACTGAAATTAGTACGAAATTGGACTAACATTATTGTTTTTTTTTTTTTTTTTTTTTTTTTTACATTTACTGAGTGGTTTGTTTATCCTTAGTATTATTGAATATACCATGTTATGTTGTTATTTGTATCTTGTATCTTATTTGTGTCTTTGTTTTTTTCTGTCTTTTCTTTGTAATGACAAGAGTTAGGTGGCAGAGCAGCCTCCGGCTGAACCTCGACCACTGAAATAAAGAGAAATTCAATTCAATTCAATTCAAATTGGCAGACATTGATCTGGCATACGGGAAAGCGGACGGTAATGGCCGTGTGGCACAACGGTGTACAGACAACTATTTCCTAATCTTAGAATTCTACACCACGCAACGTTTTCAGGTGTAGATCGAAGTTTACAAGAAACAGGATTGCTGGAAACACACAATCCCAATGCTGGACGAAACAAAACCGTATGGACTGTGACTTTTGAGGAGGAAATTCTTGCTTGAGATCAGAGAAAACCGTCCACCAGCACGCGGGAAGTAGCTGCTGAAATTAACACCCATCATCGGCAGGTTTGGAACTTGCTTCACGAAAATCAGATGTACTCTTTCCATGTCCAAAGGGTGCATGCATTACACGCCATCCACGTAGGCGGGAGTTTGTCCAGCGGTTACGCGAACCATGCTAATATATCTCGCTTCATATCTCGTATTCTCTTCAAAGATAAAGCTATGTTTTCCCATGATGGAGTGATGAACACTCACACTCAACATTTGTGGTCTGAGGCAAACCCATATGGAATGTCAACTCGTGCCCATCAGGAACGGTGTTCTGTGAATGTGTGGGCATGAATCGTTGATAATTCTCATCAAACCGTACCTACTACCACAATGCCTAACCGGGAGGGAGTATTGGATATTTTTGAAAGAGATTCTGCCTGAACTACTAGAGACTGTGCCACTGCATGTGGTTTATGCACAACGGTGCTCCAGCACATTTGCTGTGGAGGTGCGAAATTGTCGCAACGCATCCTTTCCGAACAAATGGACGGCAGAGAAGGACCGGTATCTTGGTCACCTCGCTCATCCGACCTTAACCACTTAGATTTCTTTTCCTGGGGCCATATGAAACAACTAATCTGCGCGACGCCTGTGCAATCAGAGGAGGATTTGGTTGCTCGACTTGTTGCTGCAGCGTGGAGCATTCAGGAAACAGTAGGAGTGTTTCAACGCGTTCGCAGCGTCTTTCCCTTCGACGCCACTGTAACCTTTGCATTGAAGTGGTGGGTTGAAACTTTGAACACCTTTTGCCGTGTCCGTTCTGACAACCATCCTCTTCCCTTGTAAACAAAGACTCCCCTCTGTACCTTGCTCCCTACAACTACCTTCTGTATGCAGTCCCGTTATACGATTTGGATCCAGAAATATCGGCCCCTGTTACAGTACGTACAAATATCGTGAATGGAAGGAATATTTTGTTTCACACCCGTCAGTTTAGAACATTGATTGAAAAAAAAAAAAAAAAAACGTACTGTAGTCGCATTTTTGTGATGTACTGATCGAAATGAGTGTGCTAAAACACAGGGTTGGCTAGTTTAAACCTTGGTTTAAACCAGCTGGTTTTTTCAAAAAAAAAAAAAAAAAAAAAAAAAAGGTTTAAACCAAAAAGCGAAAAATGTTTGTAAAAGTGTAACTATTCGTAAAATCTTGATGAGCACACATTTGTGGGTTATCACGTTTCACTCCCATATATTATTCGTACTATATTCAGACCTAAATTCCCCATTCTTTAATCAAACAGATTATATTACAAAAGCAACCTTTTTTATGTAACTTTATGGATGTTTCTTTTGTGATTTTTTTTATAGTTTATTATTATTGTTATGGAACCAAAGGAAAATTCTGAACATTGTTTCGTTTCAATAATGTTTACTATTGATAAAATACATCGAAATGCCGTACTTTTTTGGGGAGGGGGTCATACAAACCCCACGAGAGGCAATTATTGAAATAACAAGAATCTTTGGTAACTATTTATGTATAAATGGGTCAGAGCCAAAGTGGACTCAAATAATTCGTATCTTTATTCACTTTTCTTACTGATATGCAAAGTAAATTGTTATATTTCTTTAACTTGGACTAATAAAAGTCGTAGTGAAATGACGGACTAAATTAGTTCTTCTGTACTCTGTAGTACTTTGAAATTGTGCAATTGTTTATCTTTTTGTCCTTCTGTCCTAATGACTCTTGACGATTAAATTAACAAATATGTAAAGATCAATCAACGTATTTTAATCAGGAGTCCTTCGTGAGTGAGTCAGCAGACTTATCGCATTTGGGGCCAATTAGTCCCGGTTTCTAGTTCAAATGGAGGACAATTTCTCTTGGATGTAAGCCGAGAAGCGGTTTGGATTCCGCTTTAAGCTTATGTGACTCCTTCCAGCATAACCCGGTTGTTGCATACTAACACCAAGGCGAAACAAGCTTATTTCTGTCCATATGTGATATAAATACATAGAGCAAATAATTTAAACAAACAAAAAAAAAAAAAAAAAAAAAAAAAAATGGTTTAAACGAAAAAAACTGTTTTTTTTTGTTTTTTCAATAAAAACCATGGTTTTTGCCAACCCTGCTAAAACAGCTATGGTATTATTATTATTACGCGTTTTTTACTTGTCTGTAGTTCTTGTTTAATTACTGTAGTTGTAAAGGTAGATGCGTTCTCAAAATCGTTGCGATATCATTAATATGAGCAGATCAGCAATCGGAATTTCTTTATTTTCTGTTACTTTATCGGCTTGTGCCGTACGTATTTTTACATTCTAGAAACGTAAAGTTTCCAGTGAGTTCTTGTACAACGACTTTACTAGTACTTTTTGAGGAGGTATGCAACCACACAGTAATTTTTACTTCATCCGCCATCTTTTATCTTCGTGTATGAGTACTGACCTGCCACGTAGTATTATTTCCAGGCAGTGAAATATCCTTTACATGTTGTTGTCCACTCAATTTACGTCATAAAATATCAGGGAATTCCCTGTGCCGCCGTTGCACAAATCTGAAAACTGCAAATTTGGATAGAGCAGATTAGGATATTTTGTCGATATCATGCCACATCACGTCTACAATCAGTAGTTTGTGCAATATTTAACTCTAAAGTTTGTTTTCCCACGCTTTCGGCAGCCTATAACACGTAAACGACACGCTTTTCGTCCTATGTGTACTGGAACTTTTTTTTTCTCAGGAATCACCCCTCTGTTTTTGTACAACGAATTTAGCGCCATACTGTGTAGCGTCATCAGAATCAATTTGACTACACTAACTCGACAAAAGTAACTGTTCCCAAAAACAGCATAAATTTTCTTGGTTACCTGACAATATTACACCACGATATATTCCACATACAGGTGTAAATCATGCCCTCCCCCCCTAGTCATTTCAAGACGAATTTAATGTTTCATTCTAAACCTAGCTTCTCCTTGAATAGCATCCACCCTTGTAACTGCCACCCCTACCACGGTATCTCCTAAATCCGCCCCTGCCATAAAGTTGTCTTCCAACTGATATTAAGAGTTTTATTCCAAAATCCAAAGCATCAGTAAAAGTACCCACACAAGTACGACCCCTAAATTGTATCAGTAATATCGAAATAATTTTAATCTGAACAAAGTTATACCGAAAAACGTAACATTCAGCATTATTATAATGTCTGGGTTGACGGTTGCTAATAATGCAAACTGCATTTCTGTCGATTTCAAATATTGAACTGAAACCGAACAAAACAGTCCTCAAAAAGGGCCCAACAGTTCTTAAACCGAACCAAACCATTCTACAAACCGAACCGAACACTTTACAAACCGAACCGAACTATACCCAAACCGAACCGTTCCCAAACCGTACCGAACCGAACCTTTCCCAAACCGTACCGAACCGAACCTTTCCCAAACCGAACCGAACCGGACTGGTTTGAAGTCCAAACCGATTGATTCGGTTTAGACTACAAACCGAACCGAAACCGGTTAACCGGTTCTTGGAACACCCCTAGCACATAGCGCGCACACAGCAGTTATAGCTCGTCCAGTGTTGAAGAGAAATGGAGGTATCGAAGCAGCTTGTTCGCGTGTGTTTGTTCGATAACTTTAAAGTGGACCTGTCAATTGCCGCATCAAGTTGCCGTATATGCCAGGCATTTGGGGATAACTCAGTGAACGAACGCAGCGCAAAGCACTAAAGCGTTTTTCACAGTCCTTTGCACTCTTCAAAAACAAACCGCGTAACTCGATATAGTATCAGTGCTCGCACGACTATTTGCTCATTGGTGAAGAGGAAATTGTTTCGTCTGTTTCCCGCAATATTTCTGCTGCAGCACGTGTATGTATTTCTGCCACTGCGATGTGTATTATATCGTCTCTCTCACACCATCGCCGTGATATGGAGCAAAATACTATATGATCCCCCTCCTTTAAGAGCAACTGAACATTGTTATTTTTCTCCAAATTGTAATTACAAATGAAACTACAATGAGTTGTGTCAAATTATCAACTGAACGATAAAGAGATGGCGCTGGTATTTAAAAGCAACCCTATTTATCATTATGGGAGATTATTTCTTCATCTATTACCTAAATCATTACGCATATCCATAAAAACAGATGGTACATTTTCCCCTTAAGTTCAATTTCTTGATGTGCTTTCTTACATATATATATATATATATAAAAGTTATTTAACGATTATTTTTTTAAATTTTCGTAACACTTTCATTAAAATATGATTGCAGTTTTACTATGTGGATCCATAGTAAAAGTAGTAGTAGTAGTAGTAGTAGTAGTAGTAGTAATAGTAGTAGTAGTAGGGGTCAATGTTCCGTTAAGGGGGTCCAGTAATTTCTTCCACACGAAATTTGCAATTTCTCCACTTCTTTCTATTGATTTTTGTTTGATTACGTAATATAACGTTATATTACGTTAGGTTAGGTTTAGTTACGTTAGTTTACGACCCCCTTAACGGAACATGGACCGTAGTAGGAACGAGTTAGAAGCCCCACAGGCAGGGCCGGATTTCCCAATAGGCCCGGACCTATGGGCGCAAGCTCTCACGGGGCGCACGGCCGAGGGATAAAAAATAAAATATCTAGAAATAAATAGCCATAACTTAACATATTTTTTGAATTGATTTTAAAAAATCAGGCTAATTAATCATTCTGATTTTGAAGTTCATTGGGACAAATAATTATTGGTAAAGTTCACCAATCTTTTGTTAATACATTAACGGTATTTTGTTAAGCCCAGAACCAAATTGGGCCTTGGGGCGCCAAAATGCTAAATCCGGCCCTGCCCACAGGGGTTGGTTGGGTTCTGTTCTCGACATCAAATGGGCAAATTAAAGACTCGCCCAAATTTTTCTGTATGACCAACTTAAAACAGCTGGCTTGGGTAGCGCGCGAATACTGTAACCTTTGGGATCGGTAAAAATGCGAACGGCAAGAACTTTTATATCTACTGTGTACTTTGAGTAAGTATTCTAGTTCTACTTTCCTACAGCAGTGTGTTAGTTTTTTTCTTTTTAAAGAGTTAAGGGCTGCGGTAGCTTAGTGGTAGAGCATTCATCTCTGGTACATGGGATCCTTGATTCGATCCCAGCTCGTGCCATGTGAACTTTGTGGTGGACAAACACTGCATGGGTGGATTTTCTCGGGGTTATTCTGTTTCCTTCCGCTTTCTTCATTCCACCATTTCCTTCATTTCTCACCACCGTCTCCTTTAGTCTAGCCGGCGTAACGTGGAACGTAAAACTTAAAAATTTCATTTTATTTTTTTTAAAAAAATGAATTTTATGTTGATGTTAGGTATTAGTTAAGAAGTTTTATTGCGTAAATATTTGAAGTAATTTTAAGCTGAGTTTGATGGCTTCACATTATGATTTTATATCCTTACGAAGCTGAGCACTATCGTATTGGAAAACCATAACATGCACTTTTTGCGTGGAATAGTGGTTCAGAGCATGAATGGGTATGCATTAAGAAGTCTGCATTTTTGGGTTTTGGTTTAGTGTTTTGTTCAGGGTGCAGGGCCGATATTTTAATGGACCGTTTTTTCAGGTCCTCTGGTAATAAAAACTTCATTGTCAGTCCACATTAACCCAAGGCAGTAATCAAGTACATGGCTACAGGCAGAAAATTCTTTGCTGTAAACCTGTTTGATTAGATGTTGCAAAACTGCGAGACCTATTCTTTCTCCTTTTAATAGATACAACATGAAATATATTCGGTTGCTTGATACTCAGTTCGAACCGTATAGCCTGTAATTTAGGTACATTTCTCAATGACATGTGTCTATTAATGTGTAGCAGTAATATTCTAGAAATACAGGAAATACGTTTTTTATTTTCATATGTAGGAGTTAAATGTAATTTTAGTAACTTTCTTTGTATATATATATATATATATAATATAATATAATATAAAATATGTTGTCAGTGTGGACATCATTGTAAGGAAATTAGAACAATACAAAATAGAGAACAGGCAGAAATAAAATTGTCATATTAAATAAAATGAACATCGATATTTTTTCACACTTGTGTATTCAATAGTTTTTGTCACATTTGATGGTTTGACCCAATCTACTGTACGTTCTCTCTTAGGAAGAATAGTTCTTAAAACACACACACACACAATTACAATATTATTATAGGATAAAATTCGTATTTCAAATAGCAGATGTAAAAAGGGAGAACTTCAAACGTCAAAATCCACTCTATAAATAAAAATTTCAGTCTATTAGAAATTTCTTGATTTAAGAACTATCGGAAAATAAAAGTTCAAGTTTGAAATTGAACATAAATAGTTAATATTCTCTCACAACGTTAAAAAATATTTATCTTCTACCGAAAATCGAACATGGAACTGCACAAATCGAAGGTAAGTATGATATGTTAAATTATACGGTGGGTACAGCAGCATCCATCCCTCAGAATTAATTCGCGATTGTGCCCAGAAATGACATGCCTAAGAACTATTCGGCTTAATGTGTTCGTGCTGGTTTAAAACGTGGCCAGCGAACTGCAATTTAGAAAAGGAGAAACAATTGCACTGCTTTAGCTGCTACATAATTGGATATTGTAACATTTCATTTCTAGACACCAGTGATGTTACGGGCAGGGTTGGCTGATTTAAACCAGCTTAAAAAAAAAAAAAATGTTCGTAAGAGTGTAAGTGTTTGTAAAATCTTGATGAATATATATTTGTGGGTTATCACGTTTCACTCCCGTATATTCGTGTTATATTCAGACCTAAATTCCCCATGCATTACTCGAAGAGATTTTACTACAAAAGCAACTTTTGTTTTTTAAATACATTTATGAATGTTTCTTCATTGATGTTTTAAATAGTTTATTATTGTTATGCACTTGCAATAAAGCAAAAATTCTAAATATTGTTTCATTTTAATAATGTTTACTATTGATAAAATACATCGAAATGTTCTTTTTTGAGGGGGTCATACAAACCTACGAGAGAGATTTATTAAAATCAGAAGTATCTTTGTATCTATTTGCATGGCTCAATAGAAAAGTCGGACATATACCTACTTACACATTCTAAGAGAGAATAAACATTCCAAGAATATGCTTCAGAGAAAAAACAATATATTTTAATTACTCTACATTATTTACTTATGAAAAATAGAAACAACAGTAACGAAACTCCATTTCATGACTATAAAAAATACCAAAAAAAAAAAAAGTGAAAATACAGCTAAAAACCATGTCCAAAAAGAACTCAACAGGTGGCAACACTTTCTTTTTGGGTTTAATAGGGGAATATCCAAGATTGTGTCTATTTGACAGTTTTATTTGTGAATAGGTCTCATTTCGCAGTTCATGCCATTATTAGACGTTTTAAATCAACAAAATCAATTGAAAATAAACCAAAAAGTGGTAGACCTAGAATGTTATCAAAGTCGAATGAGCAATGGATTGTATTACAGCTTAGGGGGCCGCGGTGGCTCAGTGGTAGAGCGTTCACCTCTGGTGCTTGGGGTCTCGGGTTCGATCCCAGCCCCCGCCAAGTGAACTTTGTGGTGGACAAACACCGTGTGCGTGGGTTTTCTCGGGGTTCTCCCGTTTCCTCCCACTATCTACATTCCACCATTTCATTCATTTCTCATCATCACCGTCTCCTTTAGCCTAACCGGCATAACCGTGGGACGTAAAACTCAAAGATTTCATTTCATTTTGTATTACAGCTTAATAAAAATCCCAAGATAAGTGCCTTAAACTGGCGAAAGAAGTATCAGAACATATTTATCAAAGTGTGCATACCGAAACGATAAGATTAGTTTTAAGAAGAAGCAGTTTACATGGAAGAGTAGTTCGTAAAAAACCGTTCGTGAGCAAATGCAATAGAAGGAAGAGTTTCATCTTTGCAGAAAATTATAAAAATTAATATTTTTCGTTTTAGAAGCAAATTTAATTTGTTTGGCTCAGACGGTCAATGTTATATCTGGCGAAATCCTAATGAAGAACTCCGAGAACGTAATCTACGATCCACTGTGAAACATGGAGGATGCTCGGTAATGG
The DNA here is from genome assembly GCF_964235325.1 of Thermobia domestica. NCBI lineage: Eukaryota > Metazoa > Arthropoda > Insecta > Zygentoma > Lepismatidae > Thermobia > Thermobia domestica. The sequence continues at coordinate 111,194,997 of NC_137464.1, forward strand.
TTTGGGACTGTATGTCCGCTGCTGGTCCAGGTTAATTTTGTCTAATCGATGGAATTATGAACCACACAAAGTATTTAAACATTCTGAAACAAAATTTGGTACAAAGTGCTGAAACATTGGGAATATAAGAGAACTTCCAGTACTACCAGGACAACGATCCCAAGCACAAAGCACTCAATGTGCGTTTGATTCTGTTGTTTTCAAGACCCCAAAATCTGCTTTTTCATAACAAAGGAAATAGAATATCTAGGTTTCTGAAGAAAGAAAAAAATAGTCTGCCTTTACTATGGCTACCCTCACAATTGTGATGGCCGAAATTTACGACGTTCTCGCCAATTAGATAATTACCTTGTAGACATAACAAATTGCCCTAATGAAGAAATAGATCTTAATTCACAATGAAAAGCATGTATACTTACCAAATACTCTTCAGACGATGAGTAATAGACCTCCAAAACTGTGGTTCTCGAAGGGTTTTTCTTCAATCCGCAGAACACACCACTCATAGACGACGTGATTTCCAATATACTCAACAGATGACAATTCAGTATCTGCCAACTTGTCATTCAGACACTCACAAATGTGCTTGTAGCTAATTTGTGTAGTAAAATCCCTTGATTGGGATTTTTTTTTGCCACAGTGAAAGTAGCACTCACTGTGAGGGTATCTGCTGAAAGGGTTAAGCTCATCTGACCCCTTCCAGCATAACCTCATTGTAACATAATAACATCAAGGCGAAACAAACTTATTTATGTCCATATGTAATATAAATACATAGAGCAAATTATTTAAACAAAAAAATGTGGTTTAAATAAAAAACTTTTTTTTTTTTTTTTGCCAACCCTGGTCACGGGTAACTTGGATCAAGACTGTTGTTCGGATCTGGACCTGGCTTCTCAGACCGGCTACCCAGACAGATCCGCTGGCCAGGAAGCAGCTAATTTTACAGCATTACTGCAGAATTTTATAGTGGATTAATGATTTCCAGTACTCGAGATCGAATATCATTTGTTTCATTCCCGATGTGGCATTTTTTAAGGTACCATGTTTTTGACTATTTCAAATATAATTTGATGCCTGTTTGTCCTTCCATACTGGAAAGGTAGGTTACAGTTTAGCGTCCCCTTCAGCACATTAGCGTATGATACATTGACCCACACTTTAACGTGAAATTCGAAGCACATGACTTGCGGTCCCTGGTTCGATCCCAGCTCGCGCCGTGTGGACTTTGTGGTGGACAAACACCGTGCTCGTGGGTTTTCTCGGGGTTCTCCCGTTTCCTCCCACTTTCTTCATTCCACCATTTCACTCATTTCTCATTATCACCGTCTCCTTTAGCCTAACCGACATAACCGTGGGACGTTAAAGTTAAAGATTTCATTTCATTTCGAAGCACATGAGCCTTTGCCAGTCTCCTGTGCCCAGGACATAACTACATAGCCAGGAGCGAGTTCTCCATTCGCACTGGAGTGTAGTGCAGTAGTTTTGAACATCTATTGAAAAGATTTAATATACACCGTTTGGATTCACCGATAAGTCTTATATTCTACAAATTTTAGGCTCTGTTATTTGAATTTTGACAAGCTCGGTAACATTGTAGCAATTGCACATAACAATACCAATAAATGTTTTTAATCTTAAAATGTTTAAAGATACACTTCGCGTGTGTTTCGCATGCCTGCCTTTTCTTCTACAACTTGATACAAATGCATTAAACTGACAGGAAGCTGGAATTCGCTGTATAAATCCAGGAGCGAAAGTGTTGATATTTGTACAAGTAGTAAATTGTAAAATGTACGTATTCTTCTGTGCATTTCTGTAAACCGTTAAGAAATTTCTAAATTTTGTGGTTGAAGAGAGACTAGACGAAAGTTCTATTACAGGTTTCCTGTCACCTACGTATGTGTGTGCAATGATGTAACACTGCATACTAAGGCAACTCTTATGCAACTGGAATTCGTTTGATAAGTGCGGCGCGGTTTTCTTCAAAGATACAAGTAATTACTTTCAAAAAAGTAGTTTAACTTAAATAAACTATAGTTTCTTTAACTCCTCCTCCCTACTATCTGATAGCTATTATGGTTTGAAGCTTGTCTTCTCGTTCTCTTCACTGATCACGATAATGAAAACCATTTTCTAGTTGCGAGTTCGAACCCGTTAGCCGTTTGTGTGATAATAGATGTTTATTTATTTATTTATTTATTTGTATCGAGTTTTTCATACTTTGTCATGCTTTTATAATTAAAAAGCTAGATTAAATAGATAGATTATAAATCTGTTTCCAATACTCATTTTTTTATTATCTTATCAAACATTTCCTGATTTTTCATGGCTTATCAAACTTTTAAAACGCTATTCTGACGCAGGACCTATAACGTCTCACCGCAGAAATGAGAAATTAAATAACAGCATTTCTAAAAGTCTCGCACATGAAAATAATAAAAGCTAGGCGACATTAAGTAATATTATACACTTAATATTATTTGATACAGTATTATATATTTTCATAACACATGCATATTTTCACAGCATATGCTCAGAATGGCTTCTGCGTTCAGTGATGCAAGTACGAACTGTTTTTACCATGTTTCAGAGCACTTTGTGGAGCAGTTTTATACTGATGTTGTTAATCTCATTTGTTGTGTTCATCTTTAGTTCCTCTAGTGTGCGTGGCTTGTTGTTATAGACTTTACCTTTAAGGTAACCCCACAGGAAGAAATCAGTGAACGTCAGATCGAATGAACATGGGACCATAATCCGTTAGAGGTGATACGCTCGCCAAAAGACTTGCGCAAGAAATACATGATGTTAGATGTGTGATATGTCATGGGTTGGACCCACCTGGAAAAAAAAAAAAAACACTTGTGCTTTTGAGCTTTCTGTTTGTATATTATTGGTACAATTAGTGATCAGATTGAAAGTGAATTTTATCAGATTTTGGACTTTCCTTGGGAGAATTAGATACTTTCACATTTAAGGTATACAACATAAGATCTTTAAAGTTCTGAATGCACTGAATAATAATAATAATAATAATAATAATAATAATAATAATAATAATAATAATAATAATAATAATAATAAAACAGCTTGAGATAATTATAGAACATTAATATATGGGTCAATCCATGCAAAGTGATCCAGAAAAAAGAAAAGTTGCCGCTCGACCTTTTCAAAAAAATAATTTTTTCATGAATGTTTATCCTATATCAGGGTACTTCAAAACCACAATTATTTATTTATTTATTTATTTATTTATTTATTTTTACAACTTATGGCGACGCAATGGCTGCCGCCATTTTGCGTTTTTAGGCAGCCCCTTTCTGCTCAAAACCACAAAACGCGCTTCGTTGTGTGTTATGGTATACTAAAGGACTAACTATTTCCAAATTGTGGTGGACAAACACCATGCTCGTGGGTTTTCTCGGGGTTCTCCCATTTCCTCCAATTTTCTTCATTCCACCATTTCACTCATTTCTCATTATCACCGTCTTCTTTAGCCTAACCGGTATAACCATGAGACGTTAAACTTGTAGGTTTCATTTCATTTTTTTTTTAACTATTCCCAAAATTTCAGATTTTTCTACCCAGGCCCATTGGAAATATTGGATAGTGAAATATGCTAAATTGGCATAATTCCCCAACTTTACGATTTTTTTCAGGCCTTTGGGAGCAGCTACAGGTCTAAATTTTTGTGTATTTTCTTATGACCCTTATTAAAAAATTAGAATTTTTGGAGATGGTCGAGCGGCACGTGCTTTATCACTTAGAATGGATTGACTCATATGGATTATGCTTATAGCCTATTCGAAGTAAAACATGCACTTTTTTATTTTAGAAAATACTTTCTGTAAATAGTGTACTCGCCGACGCCGAGAGACTTTATCCATCATACATTTGACGGTTTTAAGGTTATACTACAAGTAAATATTTAAATACATTAGTAAAACTATTAGTATTATTTCTTACCTTTGGTGGTAACTCAAGTATTCTTCAGAAAAATTTGGTTTTCCAACAACAACAATTTAGTTCAGTCTCTTGTTGCTACTCTTCAAATAAACATTCTTTAGAATAAACACCAGCAATAATGTAAAAATTCTTGTCAAATTAAGGAGCTTAATGCTCGTAGTGCCTAAGATTACGTAACACTTACTATTTCAAGTGCTGAATTCAAACTTCCGTAACTTCCGTTTCTCGATATACAGTAAAGAAAGCTGCATTTTTTCGAAAGAAAAAAAAAGGAAGTGCCCGGGAAATTCCCGCAATTGAACGCACAAAGTATCGGAAGTGAATACTTCCAACAATAAAACTATGTATTTAACGCTGGAAGATATTTATTTACTGCAAGATATCTTGAAACATTTATTTTATAAAACATCAATTATATGTTTGTTTTAAATTAATATATTTGGTATTCGTATTTGGTGAACGCCACTGAGGTTCCTGGGATGACTCGATCTACATTTGTTCGTTTGTCTACCTGTACCACACGCACTACAGGGTACAACTTTCGATCTTTTAAGTTTAAATTTTCAAGCTACAAGCACGAGACACACTAAATTTCGTGTATATATTTTGGCGGCATACCAAAATAAAATTTCAAAATGGCGGCCTTTCTTTCAAAATATCGGGTATCCACACTACAGCGTGCAATTTTCGGTCTTTTAAGTTGAAATTTTCACCGTAGAAGTATGATACACTCTAAATTAGCTGTATATACAGGGTGTCCAATATACAATGCAACACGGAATTTGGGATAGTAGAACTTTTGAACCTGAAGCGATACACAAATAATGGTAATACACATAACACTTTTACCACAAAGACTTTTATATTTCGAAATCAAACCCGAAAAGAAACAAACCTGAAAATACCTGAAAAACCCATATGGACCCAGGTGGGTTGGGTTTTTTTCAAGAAAGCTGGGTTTTTCAAATACTGAATCTGTGGCAGAATCCAGCTGGAACCAGCAATCATGTTCTTCCTCATCAAGAAGCGCAATGAACAGTGGAATGATTCTTGGTACACAACACTGTTCACTGTAGTTTCAAAGAAAATGGGAGCCACTATACGATGACGTGATATGACACTTCATATTCGAATTTTCTGAGAGTATAAGGGGTTTCATGTATTTGCACACGTGCATTTTTAATTGACCAAATTCGAGTGTTTTGACTATTCACGTAGCCACTAAGGCAAAACCACGCTTCATCTGTGAAGAAAACACTGTCAAGCTTCAATTGCATGGTTGTCAACAAATAAGCAAAACCATGTACAGTGCGTTACATATCTATCTTTATCCGGCTCCTGCAATTCTTGAACACTGTGAACATAATGTTCACGAAAGCTCATCATCTCTTTGGGGGCGCGGTGGCTCAGTGGTAGAGCGTTCACCTCCGGTGCTTGGGGTCCCTGGTTCGATCCCAGCTCGCGCCGTGCGGATTTTGTGGTGGGCAAACACCGTGCTCGTGGGTTTTCTCGGGGTTCTTCTGTTTCCTTCCACTTTCTTCATTTCACTCATCTCTCATCATCATCTTTAGCCTAACCGGCATAATCATGGGACGTAAAACTTAGATTTTATTTCATTTCATTTCGCCATCTTTTTCTGCACACTTCCATATAAAATCTGTGTGTACTGATAGTTTCCTCAAGCTTTGAGGGCATACGCTGCATCACATTTTTAACCTTAGCCAATTTAGCATTAGTCAAAATGGGCGATAACCTGGTTTTCGTCTTGTCTGCGACAGATCTACATTCTGTAAAACGGGCAATTAATCGCGTAATGGTTGAATTGTTATGCATTACCACATCAGAATATTTCCTACGAAATTCTTCTGTAATACATGCATAAGAATAATCCGCTGGCAAAATAATATTCAACAATGGAAACTTTTTGCTCTTGGGAAAACATGTTCACCAAGGAATACACAAAATACTGCTGCAAGTATCGTATGCTCAATACATATCTCAATGACGTCTGAGTATATTGTCGTTAATATCGATGGTGCTATTGTATAGTAGCCGATGAAACTTGTCAATTATAACACTATTTATAGACAATTCAATTCGGATATATGCGACTTTGGATCGCGTGGTATTTCAGTTGAACATCCCATGTAGGCTAAAGAAAACAGACGAGTGAACAATTATAAAGGGTAATTGATGGAAAGGAAAATTCCAAGGTAACACACGGACTCGATGGTGTTCATCACAAACTTACATGATCTGGGATCTAATTAGGGATCCTTAGCGTCGGAGATAGGCTCTCTACGTCTCTACCACTGAGTCACTGTTACCCTGTCTCACCACAAGTTTAAGCTGAAGTGTCCTGTTTTCTTTTTTGGCAAAGCCTGTTGATAGAAAAAAAAAAGAAATGAAATCTTTAAGTTTAACGTCCCACGGTTATGCAGGTTAGTCTAAAGGAGACGGTGATAATGAGAAATGAGTGAAATGGTGGAATGAAGAAAGTGGGAGGAAACGGGAGAACCCTGAGAAAACCCACGAGCACGGCGTTTGTCCACCACAAAGTCCACACGGCGCGAGCTGGGATCGAACCAGGCTGTTGATAGAAGTAGTGTGATTTAAAATCTAATGGTTTAAACTTTCATTGATTTTCATTAGATGAAGAAGAAACAAGATTGATTCGGGTCATTCCACTGGCGGATCCGCGGAGGGGGCGACCGCCCCCCCAAAGGTCTTTCTTCTTTTATATTTCCAGCATTTATCATTGTCAAATATGAATGTTGCCTTTTCACGACCAATCCAATTTGTGTAACAAGCCTAGGAGAGTCTAATCAAAATGTGTGGTATTAATAATATTACAGACATATTTTAATTGTGAATACTTTTGTCCCTAGTTCCTTAGGCAGATACCATAAGCCCCAAAAGAGCGAATATATGATTCATTCGTTGGACGAACAGCTGTAGGAAGGATGGTAAGACGGCTCACTCTTTGAATTAAAGACGTATATTTTAAAATTGTGTCCTAGAAAAAGGATATGAAAATGAAATTCTGGTCCCGAAACTTCAATTACCTTTACCTGAATAAAGAGAAATGTAGGAAAAGAGCTGGGGTGGTTCACTAAAATGCCTTACGAGGTGTTTGAATTTTGTGACAGAGTTTTAGCTATTCTATATGAAAGATACAGAAGGAAGAAAGCTAAATATTGAACCATAGTAACACGTATGAGCATTTGCTATATTGGGCGAGGCCGTATTCCAAGCAAATTGGGGGTCTGGAGGCGAAGCCTCACCCTAGGCAAAGGCTAATATGATATAATTTTATTGTTGTTATAAAAATAACTATAATTATACTGTTTCTAAAAGCTACATTTAACAAATTACTTAATAGAGCCAATTTCTAACCTCCTGTTCTTAGTCTGGTCTATTGCTTTTTTCTTTACATACTCAATTATACCACTGCAAAAGCGGTGAACTTGGACAAAATACCATATACGGTGCTCATGGTCCCCGGTTCGATTCCCGGTTGGAGTGCATTTGAACAAAAAAAGTGGTTCGGATTCTACTATAATCAGTAAGTGAACGTCTTCTTTAGCCGCCATGTCGTTACCGCTCAAGCAACTAACCAAAATACCCTTTGCATACACTTTTGTAACAGTGTCTTATATTTGTCTTCTCGCTCTCTTCTGTTCAAGTGAAAAATTCCTGAACGTACCAGCAATTGAATTCCTGATACATTCATCTTTAAATACATCAATTGAATATAGTTGAAAGTTTTTTCTTGAGAAATGAACAATTCTATGGATACATAATGCCAAGGTTTATCAGTAACTTCCAACATCTCGTGAATCTTGGGTTCTATACCGATCATAGAAAAGTTTTCCTCGCCTTTGATACATCAGATTTTGGTACGATTTGTGGAGCCGCAATCCGAACACAGATTTAAAAAAAAAAAAAAACCTCAACAATGCTGAAAAATTGAAGTCGTGGTGAAATATTGAGTTTCACAAAACGAAACGCATCGAAAATCCAACAACATTTTGCGCATTAGGAAATGTTCTCCGTATAACGCTATAGTTCAAAGATTATGTCCCTCTCAGAGAGGACAATAAAAAATATAATGGATAGGAGTCGACGATCGAAACATACCCTTGCATTCTATTGGATAGTGAAATCGATGGATTTAGGTCAAGCTTCATGTTTTCCTGCGATCACTTTAGTGCAACAAAGGAAAGCTATATTTATCTACACAGAGGAGAAATGGGTGGGGCTTAATAGCAGATAACAGATGACAAGATAGCTTTTAACCGTGTGACCCTACTCTGTTACATTGACAGCGATAAAATATTTTTTGCGTGACTGTAATTTAAACATATTTCAAATTCAACCCGTTATATATTAATTTACGGTGGTTCTCTTAGTGTGTGTGTTTGTGTTGAAGATGAGTAAGAAACTGAAGAAGGTGACCCTGTTGTCATTTTTGGTGAAGCGACCGAGACTGGAAGAGGCAGTATAAACATGTGAAAATCCCGTAACGAGAAATTAATGCAATTCGGGGAGGCACATGAAAACAGGGTGTATGTGTGGCTTTCAATTATTTCGAAATACATGCTTTGTTCATCATACTTTGGCTAAAATCATGGTCTCGAATCAAATCGAAAGAAGTAAGCGCTTTACAGGTTTATACCACAACTCACCATGACACCCCTCCCAAATATCAATATCAACAAAATATGAAGAAAGCTTGTTCCATTTAACACCGATGCTATATGAAACGTACATCTGCAGTTTTAGGTGAAATCCGAATCACTGTAATGCGTCCAGAGAACAAACTATATTGCCACTAGTAGAAAGTGCCTACTCTTGAATAAATTTCTAATTGCTATTTTCATACTAGTTTGAAGACCCTAAATCCAGTTGAACAATTTTAACGCATATCCGTTCATGGAGTCATGAGAATGGAGTATGCATATCCATCCATTGATGTCATTTTTCTCGTCGCTTCATACACCAATGTGTTGAAACATCCTTCCATTGACCTCAGTGTCCTCAAATTAGTATAAAAAAGAGCAATCCGAACCGTATTCAACCATCGAACTTTTACCATTGGCATAAATGGAAGTTTATGCTTTGAGGTTTATTCCAGTTTTGAGGTTATTTGGCTAGTGACCACATGAACGGATTTGTTTAAAAATAGATGCATTGAATTTAGCGATTTAAAAAAAAATAAAAAATTCCAACCGAGGGCACTTATTACCAGTGCTATTGGCGTTAATTAGTCCTTTCAAGGCTGTAACACCAGGACCTCATGAATGAAGAAAACGTAGTAAGTTATACATGTCTTATACCTCGTGATAGGCACGTATGTTGGACTATTTCGGGAGGGACTCCAAATTTAAAATGAGAATAAATTATATTCAAATTTGTAAAATCACCACCAAAATTAGACGAAATTTACAGAAAAATCGAGATTTTGTGGAAGGGATCCGGACTCCCTGGATTCATCCCCTGCGTACGTCCCTGCCTTGTGATGTGATACTTCAACATCTCTCCCTCTCCCTCTCTCTCTCTCTCTGTCATTTTTGTAAAGGAATATTTACGAAGTGCAAGAAAGAGTTTTATAGAGTTTTAGATGGATCTTTAAGTAGACTGACTAGGGAACCTATCCAAGTGTAACTCTAACTTCGAGTCGAGACTATGAACGTTGGATACCTTGTTCCAAAAGAACATAACACGAAAAGGGATACGTCCTCGATCTCAACCGTTGCGGAGATAGAAGCGTGAAAAGTTAGAAATTGAGCTCCATACTATACATTACAAGATCAGATTCCGGGTCAGATTTGTCGGAAACTATCGGGTAAGGAATCTCAGCGAATACATATCAAATTAGTGTGGGGAGCTCAGCACCTTTTGAATTATAAATTTGTGTCTCCGGGGCACTCGCAGGGTCCTAAATGGGGTCTAACTCAAAATTTGCAAATGGAACCGGGGGTCAAGTGGTATATTGTATGAAAGCTATTGTTAAATAAAAGAACATAGAACAAATCTCAACTCTCTACGATAACCCTGTGCAAACGGGCAACTGGTCAAAATGTCAATACAACCTACATCAGAAAATCTATGGCCACGCTTCTAAATCCGTAAAGTTGAGACAATAACAAAACAGAAAAAACACGTTTAAAAGTGCAAGGTATTGAAGTAAAGCAAATTGCTGCAGAGTCTCTCACAGAGTCGCACAACGGACCTTATCCAAGTATAAGTGTGACTTAATGACCAATGGACAATAGAATGACCATGACCATTGGATTTCGTGTCCTAGAAGAGAAAGGATACATTGTCAATTGTAACCGTCGTGGAGCGTGAGAAGTTCAAAAGGCAACACATCTTTATTCAAGTAACATTCTGTAAATATACCAACACGTATATGCGAAGTTGTATGTCTATTTTCTTTGGACATAGTTTTGTTTCCTTATATTTCATCCACATATCCTTCCAATAAATTGCATATTGCTGCAAATCAATATTGCATTGTCACAGGGTATTTTGTGTGCCAATAATCTATGAAACACTACCTTCTGGTACGTTCACTATGTTTTGGCTCGCCTCCCACCCCACTTTCTTTCCTGAGTTTACAATTATCAAGCTGGTTCCCAACTTTATATTTTAACGAAATATTATTCTTAGCCCTAGAAAAGCACCCTCCGATATATTTTATTTCTGCACCATTATTCCAGTTTTCTCCAACCCCACTGCTCTTCAGATTGCCTCACAGTTTCAAGGTCACTCCTTTTCGTCTTTACCATCATGTTTCTCGTTCAGCAAATCCCCCGATAGAAATTTCACAGTGCAATCTGCGAATTTGGGGTCCCGATTCACGAAGCGTATACCGTTGCCTCTTGAACTTCTCACGCTCCACGACGGTTACAATTGACAATGTATCCTTTCTCTTCTAGGACACGAAATCCAATGGTCATGGTCATTCTATTGTCCATTGGTCATTAAGTCACCTTTACACTTGGATAAGGTCCGTTGTGCGACTCTGTGAGAGACTCTGCAGTAATTTGCTTTACTTCAATACCTTGCACTTTTAAACGTGTTTTTTCTGTTTTGTTATTGTCTCAACTTTACGGATTTAGAAGCGTGGCCATAGATTTTCTGATGTAGGTTGTATTGACATTTTGACCAGTTGCCCGTTTGCACAGGGTTATCGTAGAGAGTTGAGATTTGTTCTATGTTCTTTTATTTAACAATAGCTTTCATACAATATACCACTTGACCCCCGGTTCCATTTGCAAATTTTGAGTTAGACCCCATTTAGGACCCTGCGAGTGCCCCGGAGACACAAATTTATAATTCAAAAAGTGCTGGGCTCCCCACACTAATTTGATATGTATTCGCTGAGATTCCTTACCCGACCGTTCCCGAAAAATCTGACCCGGAATCTGACTTTGTAATGTATAGTATGGAGCTCAATATCTAACTTTTCACGCTTCTATCTCCGCAACGGTTGAGATCGAGGACGTATCCCTTTTCGTGTTATGTTCTTTTGGAACAAGGTATCCAATGTTCATAGTCTCGAATCGAAATCAGAGTTACACTTGGATAGATTCCCTAGTGAGAAGAAGAATATAAAGACTAATCTTATGCAAGCAAATTATGAAAGTAATTACTTAATTGGTACAGCGCAATAGAGGATGCACTTGCGTTCTTTTGTTACTGCGGCAATGAATCTACGGGTTCATTAAGCCGGTAAGAAAGAACATAGTTTCATTTTTAAAAACACACACACACACAAATTCGGGTCCCAAAATGGAATCTGGGAATCAGGTTTTCACCCCCTCCAACCCCGGATTGGTATGCGTCCCATACTTGCTAACTAAACTTTTAGTCACCCTGAAGTTACGCTCATATTCCAGGAAGCGAACCGCCCCCTCCAAACGATCCGTCTGGATCCGCTAGTGGGTCATTCCACAGTAGATTATACGTACAAAAAATATGTAGGCATTGCAAAATCGTTGAATGTGACTATGTAATTTTTTGAAAGAAAAAAGTGCGATCTTCATCTATAATGTCACTACTTTTAAAAAAATAAAAAAATAAAGGTAGTGATTCTGCGTAAGATGTAAATATTGGAATGTTATCTTTATAGTGGAATACTTTGACGGAGGATACAATACTAGGTCCAACTTCTACTGAAGGCCATGCGTATTCCTTGAGCATACAGGATGAATTCAGTTCATGGATAGCCATATTTAACTCATGGTTGTTTATATCTGGTTGTGTAGACTGAATTTAGTTTGATGATTACCAGTCAACATCAACAATCTTATACCTTCATTGAGAACGGAACCCAAGACTACATGTGTTCATCATTTTGCTACACGGGCTTAGTTTTAAATAAGAAAAATAATCAATACTAATTATGAAAAATTTGCGTGTCATTTATTTCTAACTAATGTAAAAAAAATCAACTTTAAGTTGGAACAAAGTGCGATGACGTGATGAAATTTTCGAGGAGGTATTTAAACATACGAATTCCGAGAATAGATTCCTTTCTATTATCAGTGAGTGTTTAGATTTAGAAGGTCATTTTTGTGCATTTAATATTGTTTGTTCTTGGGACAGAACACTGACTTTTTATTATTTTCTTTTTAACAATTGAAAGTTAACTATGAGATTTGTGAGCTGCCACTTATATTAGAGTACCAGAAGAATCGAATGATTTTTTCGTTTGTTTGTTTTTAATGACATGTCAGCTACAAATGAAATCAAATTGCCCTAATATTTTGTTTAAATGTTTGTGTTATGATTTCAACAAACTAAATAGAAAGGCAACAGACATGAGTGACAGAAGTAGACTTAATAATTGCTCCGAAGACTGATTTAAGTTTTTTGCTCTGTAAGTAAGGTGATTGAGTTGTAACAGTCCTTGAGATGGAGGTTGTTCAACATATAGTTTGTCACATTGATAGAATGTTGAGTTTGGCAATATTTCTTATTTTTATTGCCGTATACTTTACTATGATTTTCACACTAGATATCCTTGTTAAGGTTAGCTCAATTATAACCCAATAGATGGCACCTTATTTCTCCTATCTTTTCAATATTCAACCCCTGATAATAAAGTTCGGTGAATGATCCCGTTAGGCGTGGGAACAGGAAGTACCGGTAGTCGAGAGGATTCAGATTTGGCTAGTATGGTGAATGGTCAATTTGCACCACCTCCTTTTGGGCCAGGAATTGTCTGACTATATTGGTTGTGTGAGAGCGAGTATTGTCATGAACCAGAAACCGTGAACCTTGTTCTGATTTCTGGGGTCATACCCTTTGTGCACGTATCATAAAACGTCTCAAAATTTGAATGTACGTAGCAGCATTCAATGTTGTTCCCTCAGGTAGAAATTCCTTGTGAATTATGACTTTACTGTCAAAAAAGGTAATTAACATTGTTTTGATGCGTGAATTTTCTACTTTAACCTTTCTCCGACGAGGTGATGCAGGAAAACGCCATTCTATGCTTTGGCGTTTTGTTTCCAGATCGTACCTCACACACCAAGATTCATCCTTAGCAACAATACAGTTTAAGAAATTCGGATTTTCATCCGCCATAGAGATAAATCCCGTGAGGCAAGAACACGTGCGTGCTTCTTGTCATCAGTCAAGTACTGTGGCACGAGTCGACAAGTTTTCCGTAAGTCGTTGGTGAGGATAAGTCTCGCAGATTCACGGCTTACGTTCAATTTCTTAGCAATCATTCGCACAGTTAATCGGCGATCGTTCGTGACTAATTTCCTCACCTTTTCAATGTTTTCGTCTCTGCGAGAGCTTGACGGCCTCCCGCTACGAGGTTTATTCCACCTTTCTCGAAAACGGCCGAATCACTCGTAAACACACTTCAAGGACACTGCTTGATCTTCATAAACCTGTACCAGCATATCATGGGTTTCTTTCGGTGTCTTGCCAAGCTTAAAACAAAACTTCAAATTGATCCTTTGTTCGTTCATTTTACTATTACCAGTTTGAAACCGGACACACTAACACTCACTTGGTATAACGCGTCTCACACAGACCACAGTTGACTCACAACTGAACGGTGGGTCCACAATGAAGGCACCTGTAGCTACTCGTGTGCAGTGTGGTGGACAAACATCGTGCTCGTGGGTTCTCCCGTTTCCTCCCACTTTCTTCATTCCACCATTTCACTCATCTCTCATTATCACCGTCTCCTTTAGCCTAAGCGGCATAACCGTGGGACATAAAACTTAAAGATTTCATTTCATTTTTTTTTTTTTTCGTGTGCAGTGTTTCGTTGTGCCAGTGTCGCCAGGTCGAGCACAGCGACTTCATTCACCGAACTTTATTGTCAGAGGTTGTATTTTGTGAGAAGCGTCAATACAGATAGGCCTCAAAATGTAAAAACACTCTAGTACAGCGTTTCCCAACCGGTATGCCGCGGCACACTGATGTGCCGTGAATGGGCCGCTAGTGTGCCGCGAGGAATCAAAACAAAATTATTCATTTTATAGCAATCAAATCGCAAAACGTAGGGAAAAATGTATATTTGTTTTACACATTACTGTGAAACTCTACTATGAACCTACAATTTTAAGTTTCATTCCGGGTTACTATTCTGTACATTTCTAATCTTGAAAAAAGTATTTGTTACTTTTGTTATGACAATTATTGCTTCTTTATTGTTGCAGACTATTTCGTAACTTGAAAATTTAAAATATCATTCAATCCTTTCGACAAATTACCTACATTTGTGTTTTAAAAGTAAAAGAGATTTGTTTGTTCGTTAGTTATTTAGTGATCTTCCTTCTTAGTAAAAAATTGGATACAATTTTTAAAAACAAAGCGTATTTTTAAAAATCTGAGTCTAATATCTCATTACAATTGTTTTCTATTTTTAAATTAGAATGAAAAATAAGCATAATGATTTACCACGGGGAAAAACAAGTGATAGAGTTTTCTTCTCTGTGATAGAGCTTTCAATAATCACAGAAAAAATACCACTCTTTTATATTTACAAATAATAATATCTATAAGTGTGCCGCGAGAATCCAAGTAACACCTGTAGTGTGCCGCAAGTTGAAAAAGGTTGGGAAACTCTGCTCTAGTAAGTGGTAAAAGCTGCAAAATATAAGTAAAGTAACAATGTAGGTGGGGAATAGAGATGGAAAAGATGTCCGAGGACACATCACAACGACATCCGCTATCTTGAATTAACGCGATTGCCTTAAATGGAAACCATAGCATGTGATATGCCATTTTGATATCTTGAATGACTTTTTTTTTTTTTTTTTTTTTTGTCGTATCATTAACCATTAGAGGTTATGACTGTTGTGTCCCAACTAAAGAAGTTACTAATACGACAACGACCACTAACTGTTATAGGACGTGTTCAACGTGTCCCCCATTCCGGTAGATTGTCAGATGCATTCTGAGTTACCAGCCACGCAAAACCTTGCTCAAAGTGGCAGCTATAAGTTGCAACATGCATGTATAATTTGTTTCTTGAAATGCTGAACATCCCTAATTTTCACCACCTACACAGCAGACTTCACATGACCCCATATGTAGTAGTTCAATGGAGTCAGATCAGGGGAATGAGAGGGCCTTCCACAGCACCTCGCAGATCAATCCACGCATTAGAAAACTGCTGATCGAGGTACTCATGAACATAGGTACCATAATCAGGTGGGGCGCATCGTGATACTAAACTTAAGGAATGACCAATCCTTCGACACGGTGATGGCAAGATGTCGTCTTCTAACGTGCTGTCCCGTCGATGAGTAATTGATCCACAACACGAGTCCTCCACGCCACACCATCACCCTGCCAGGAACACCTGCGGATGCGTCAAACCAATGCGGATTGTTATCAGATCAATACTGCACTTCTGTTTGTTAACTTAACCCGAAAAGTAAAAGTTGCGTCATCAGTGAACAATACGTCAGAGGCGAATGTGGGGTTTCGTCCTAGCTGCTTTGTGGCTGATGAGCAGTTCCAGACGACGATTTGGATCATCTGTAAAATGTTGGTGAAGTGACAGCTGATAAGGGCGCCGCCACTTATTTACCAACATAATGCGCATGATTGGTATCCGATTAATAGTACTTTCACAGGGTACACTAACTTTGCTTCCTTTGGGGCTTTTACTGAATGATGCCAACACTGCAGGAGTTGTTGCCTCATCTGTTGCCGTACGTAAGCTGCCAGTCCTATCTTTATCTGCCACACAGTACCATTGCTAATTGGAGTCCTTTCCAGATGACGGCGGCTAAAATCATCTGCAATAACTCTGGTGCATCGTTCTCCATATATCAGCATAATCTGACGTTCTGCATGCGTCAAGGCCATCTTCTGCTGTAATGAATGTCACCTGTAATGAAACAAAGAAAATTACAATGTCGTAATGATTAGCGCTAGAGCATGCAATTCAATTCCTACCAAAAAATTGCTAAAAAATAATATATCACATGCTTTGGATTCCGTTTAAGACAGCTATGTGAAATTCAAGATGGCGGGCATCATTGTGATGTGTTCTCAAACATTTTTCCCATTTCTGTTTCCCATTTACATTGTTACATTAGTTATATTTTGCAGCGTTTACTTCTTATTAGGGTGTTTCCACACTTTTGGGCCACACTGTAATCTCAATAATTCAATAAGGGGTAGATTTCGAAATTGTCTAAAAACAAACTGTCAGTAATAATCAAAGAGTAATCCGTGCAGTTTTTTTTTTCCATTGTTGAGAACTATTAACTTTATTCTTCAGAATCCTGTTCTTAATAATAAAACTCTCTCAACATGAAAAAAACAAAGTTTGGGAAACTGCACGGACTCTTCTCCTAATTGATACATTTGGTTTTGGACAAAGTTTAGAAATCCGTCTCTTGACTTTGATTGAATAATGTGAATATTGCCGCTCTTTACAAAATACAGTAGAAAGATACGAAAAACGTGCTGCCACGTTGGTCGTTATCACTCCTGTAAAATTCGTTCAGTTAGAGTAATAGCAAGAAGGGTACTAAACGTTAGAGCTTGTGTATGCAACAGTAACTCTTACTTTAAGATCCTGATAAGCTATCATTCTTGATATGTGGTTCAAACTTTTAAGCTGTAGTCCACATCTCTCATTTAGCCTTGGTACTGAAATGGACAAACTCCAAACGAACAAAGCGTGTTTAATGTATAGTTATACAGTATATAATGGTAATTTTAAAAGACACAATTCTGAAACTTAAAAAAAAAAAAAAAAAAAAAAAAAAAAGTTGGATTTGCCTTTCAAAAATTGATTTGCAATTACATATCATCACAGCTATTTATCTGTAAAGCTGTGAATGTACTATAATTTTATTAGTCAAGTCTTTCGTCTAACGGTTGCCATTTTGTTTGTTGAGAGTTTCCATTTTGTGCCAGTTTCTTATCTGAGAAGTTCATTGACACCATTTCTCATTTTTACGTGTCCACTAACTCTATTAACCCTCTCATTTAACTTGCCAGTGAATATGTCGAAATCTGTTGGTACTAAGGGAAGGACTTTCGAGCAGATCACAACAAGAAGTGTAAATTAAGAAAAGAGAATAAGAAGCATGTGTATTTTTCGATTTTTTTTTCTCCAAGCTGTTCTTCGTTTTTCCGCGTATTGCATCATCGGACAGTAGCGCAACATTAAAAGCAGGTTATAGAGGTCGTCATGATGAAGAAAGACACCCACAAATAATATTTTATTGAGATAGCAAATGCATTTGTGTGTGTATCTATTGCCAGTTTCAAGTTGTTGAAAAAAAAAAAAGTTACTATTATACCCAGCATTAGTGTAGTGTCTCTGGGAAGGACTTTATTCTGATGTTAATAAACTGTTTTTTTTTTTTAATCAACTTATTTTATGGAAATGGTAGAACTTCCTCGTAGTTGGCTATATGGATTCATCGTAGGCCTATTTGATTCCCGGCGGGAGCACATGTGGCTTGCAATCTACGTTAAGCTGTTGATCCACCTAGTAGATTTAAAGTTTGAAATTTAAATTAACATTTCAAGGTGCAAGACAAATGGGATTCAACTAGCACTATTTGATTAACTGGACTTTTTCAGTACTGAGGCTATGTAGGACGTGGACTTGAAGTTTAAGTTGGAATCCAAACAGCTGTAATGCGTTCCAATTTCAATGCTCTTCGAACTGTGGATTTCTTACACTAAAAGGGCGCTTGTTTGCCACTAGACCAGCGGGGAGGGCTACAGTTTACGTAATATTTGTACTATCAATTGATATTAGGGATGTCCAAAATTTTCCGAAATCAGAAATGTCACTTTCCGGATTTCAGAAAAATTCTGGAATCCAAATATTCCGGAATTCGAAAACTCCGGATTTTTTTTCCGATTGTACTTTCCGGATTCCGGAAAGTAAAAATTCTGGAGTTGGCCATCTCTAATTAATATAATACTGGAAGTTTTACATTATACTTTTTTTTTTTTTTTTTTTGAAAGTTTAATAGTATGAAGAATACGAGTAACGTTCAGTTTGTTTTCAGAATAATAAGTACAAAATCCAGATTCAAGTTTTGTGCAGTTTTTAAGAATTGACAGTCGCTTACAGAAAATATCTACTTTAATAATAATAAAAAAAACTTAATTGGGGCATCAATGAAATACGTCTCATTCACTCGTATATATTAAAAATGGAAACCTCTTACCATGACACATTATATTAAAAATGAAGACGAAATTTCCTAGAACTTTTTGTAGGGAACGCCAGGTCATTATCTAATACAAACGATTAAAATATGCATCAGATTGCTAATTGAATCACTAATTCATTCGAACCAGGGTTGATTGATGTAAATAAATCAAAATAATTTTGCTTAAAACAAATAAATTGCAATGTTGCTGACTAGCCCTGCTCTTGGACACTAATTAAATTTCAGTCTGAAAGTAACATTTTAATCTGTACTATGTGATGGTAGGATCTTAATAATGCAAATTTGAACAAAATATCTTTTTTTTTTTTTTAAATTAGAGTTAATAGGCCATGCTTTTTTTTTCTGACAGTTCAGTTCATTTAATAATTTCAAATGTATAAGAATCGTGAGATGAAAACTTAAATCCATTTAATATCCAATACTGAATTTTTAGTTCAGAATTTTACATATAGTGGTAATACATATTAGCGTTCTTACCATAATTGAAACGTTTACATATACATAATTGAAACATATGTAAACGTTTCAATTATGGTAAGAAGTCTATGATATGTATACCATAATATGTAAAATTCTGAACTAAAACTTGGGTATTGAATGTTAAAAGCTTTCTCCTCAAGTATTTTTGTATATTTGTCTTGTCTCTTGTTCAGTCTATATATATATAAAACGGATGGAAAGTTTGAAATGAATTTTTAAATATAATTAGTACCAACTTCAAGCTTTTTTTTTTCTTAAATCAAATCACTGATTAAAATAAGCATTCTAAGGGTGAAAGGGGATTTAAGATTTGTGCCAAAAATAATGAGTGTCAAAAATCTTTCAAGTTACGAAGATGAGACTGAGTATAGCTATAAGCTGAAGATTAAAAGTAATTTGACACGTCCCAGCGCTTTCGAGAACTCCGCCTAGAATGGAGAAGGGGGAAATATCTATTTTTGTCTTTCCACATTCAAATCAACGTTGTATGTCTTTTCATCACGAGAAAACTTCTGAACCGTCTGAAATGAATTTTTGAACCTAGCAATTTGGCTCGCTGTGATTTTATCATGTCGCTTTCATAAATGTGTGTCGTAAGGGGAAAGGGTTGTTTATATAAAATATATGCCAAAAATAGAGTATCTTACGGAGTCCCTCACATTCGGACAATGGAATTTCGTAAATAAAACTCTCGTGAGAAATAAGTGGACATGTGCCCTGGTATTTTAGATTCTGCTTTCTTAGGTGAGGTGAGGGGAAGCAATTTCTATAACGTTTTTCTTCCGATATTAAAATGACATCGCCATTCTTTTCCATCGTCATGGGAAAACAGCTGAACTGTTTAAAATGAATATTTGAACATATCACCTGACTCGAGCAAGTTTTTATCATGTCTTTTTCATTAAAATGCGTATTCTAGAGAGAGAGAGAGAGAGAGAGAAAAGTTAAAACAGGTACGCCGAAAATTGAGCATGTCACTATCCTTTCATGTTATGGAGACGGAACTTGGTATATAAACTCTTCATTGAAAATAAGTTAACACGTACTCCAGAAACAATTTAACGTTTAAAATAGGAATTAATGATCATAGTTAAGAATGTAGTTGACTTGTGTGTATATCATTAGTTCTATACTTTGATTGAAACGCGTTTCTTAAGGGTAGAAAGAGTGAGGTAATTTTTTCACAGACAGTAACGGTTGTGCCTTTTAAAATGAATTTTAGAAGATCGAGACGAACTGGAGTTTTATTATTTATATACAATTCATGTTGGTATGCAGGTTTGCCTTAAACTATTTTACAATTTTAAAGAAAAAAAATAAATACTGATATCCATGACTAGAAAGTTATAATGAAAGGAGCATAAAAATGTATTCAATTTATAAACGAAACACTTAAAAAAAAAAAAAAAAAAAAAAAAAAAAAAAAAAAAAAAAAAAACTATATTCACTATGCAGTGTAATGCAAAGGTTTTGCATGTGCAAAATGGTAACATATTCTACTCTACATCTTTTGTTGCAGTTGTTTATTGATTAAGATGCTTAAAAAGGAAAATTAACACTACCATACATTATATCTTTTTCTTCCAATCTGTAAATTGAGTTCGCAAGATCACGGTGACCGCACCCGCTCTTAGATGTTGATTCTGCCACTACTGAATAACTGTCATGTGTGAGAAACACCTTTCAGTAAACAACATAAATATTGGGAAATTCCTTATTTCGCATTTATTATAATATCACTTTCAGAAAAAAAAATCACTCTCCTAGATTATCAATTTTAAAAAAATGAACGTCATTTAAATTTTATAAATTGTTTTTAAATCAAGTACAAGTGATTTAAATTATATAAAAGAAAGAGTTAAATAAAAGAATAGCAAAAATAGACTTTTTTTTTTGCAAAGAAATAGTGATTTTTTTTTCAATCCTGATTCAAAGTAATACGAAATTATCTAGAAGTGACAGTTCCGATTAAAAGCTAGACTTTTCTGTGAAGGAATGAACAAATAGAAATTTAGTTTAATGTTCTGCACTTTGATTTATTTTTGCTTTACTTCCTTAAGCAACACCGACATTGTGAGGGGTAAATTTTTATTTATGTGGATCTGAAGCATGTCGGATTTGGAATCTAAAGCAGTCGGCAAGAGCACAGACAGTCATGTAAGGTCATCTTGTCGAGAAAAGGCTTTATCCTTATATCACACTTCCATACCTTAAGTTCCCGTAGTCTGAAGGAAACGGATGATACATACAAGTGAATAATGAAAGAATTGGTAGAAAGGGAAACCTCTGAAAACAAGAATTGAATACATTATGTTACTAAGTCTGGAATCGAGTTTAGGATTCTTCGTACTAGAGGATCTAATGATTCAATTGAGTCATCATATACTAATCTATCCTTCGTGTTAAGCTTAAAATATTAAAAAGGACTGTTATTTGATGCGCTTAGCGTATATGTTAAGAATTGCAGTAAAGTTCAGAAATGAGACAAAACATTGCGTGTATTGTGTATGTATTTACGAGGTGGTTGTTATTGTTTTGTGAAGTAGTGAAATTGAAGGAAATCATTAAAGTATTAGTTTGAATTTATTATGATGTCATCGTCTTAGCTTTTTGTTTCCATCTCATATTTTAAATTCATCTTCCATTAATACTATACTTACTATGTTTTTGTTGTAATTTGATGTTATTTAGATAATGATTTTTCAGTTGTTATATAGTATGCATATAACAACCTGGATACTTGATCTGTTACATGCTTTCTGTTGAAATTATGATTTAGAGAAAAGTTTCAGAGCAAATTCTTCCATAGAATGAAAGAAATAAATGAACAACTTTCGTGTTATAACTGCGTGACTTCGCAGTTTTTGTGTTCTTAATGAAGACTGTAGGCGCCATCTGTATAATTGCCGTTACAGGATTGGTTAGAAAGAAGACATAATACGTTTTAACAGTGAGAATAACACACTGGAGAGATAGTGTATGGGTCAACACGAAATGCATCGTGAATGAAAGTTCTGTGTTTTGCCTGGAGACGGTAAATGCGAAAAAATGAAAATTTTGATAGCAGCAAACTTGATTTAACGTTGTGATGTGTATACGCAATTACGCAATATATATATATATATATATATATATATATATATATATATATATATATATATATATATATATATATATATATATATATATATTGCGTAATTGCAGTATACCATCAGATACTCGTTGAATATTTAAACTTATCGATCACTGAAACAGGATTAGCTGTTTCAATTTATGTTTTATTGATCATATTTACAACTTTCCATTTAAAAGAAAGAATTCAAAAGTGTATTTTCTTTTTTTTTTTTTTTTTTTTTCTCGAGAAGGAAATTGGAACATTCTGGGGGAAAAATAATTAACAATATCATCAGATTCAGGCTTTAGTAATTAATTTAAGGACGAATTTTTCTTAACATAGTATCTCTCTCACACATGTTCATTGTATGGAGCTAACGCTACTCGTATTATTTTCTTTTGCACAATAGTGGTTTCTGAATTTTCCAGATCATAGTGCATTTCAGGAATAAGTCATAAATGTTGGAAAGAAATAGAAAGTCGGTACCTCAATGGTAAAGCGTTTACCACTGGTACGAAATAATTTTGGTTTGAATCCAAGTTTATGAGTTTGTGGTAGACATCATCCCACGATTTCGCGTTCATTTTTTAGAAACTAGTCTGTTTATTTGTACTCAAGTCTTTTAGTTACCTGCTTCTACCATTTGTCTTAACTCAAGGACATACCCGCGGCATCAAAATTTCATTATATTTCATTTAAACGAAATACTGTATACTCAAAGAACTTGTATTGAAAACTGTCGCAACAAAATAGTAGTAGGATTGCAATAATAGCAGATATTCTGAAAGTAAATATTAACTTTTTAAATTAGTAATGTTTCGTTATATTTAGAAATATTCGTGTACCTTGCAAAAATGAATTCTGTGTTTTTCTGCACCGAAAAGCTTATAATATACAGCATTATATATGCCATTAGTTGCATAAATATGAAAGGTGTTCCATTTTCTCTGTCTGTAAAATTGAAAGTAATTTGCTACTATAATACAGTTCTGCTATGTTTTAAAAGTATTGAATGGATGTATCATTTCTCGCAATTGATTAAATGAAAAAGAAAATATACAGTATTCCAGTGTTTTTCTTAGCCTAGTTTTCTTTTTAGACTCAAATCTTGCAACTTGAATTTAACATAGTTCTATACTAATATATATAATATACGTAAATCTGATGACAATATAATATTTTTATAGTTTTCGCTCCGTCTATTGTTTTTTTTTTCTGTAAAATTAAATTACTACATTGTCCTGTAGGAACCATATATCCTGTTCTATTATGCAACCAAAACTACTCTGAAGTTGGAGGTATAACATAACATCTAGATGATCTTCGCGAATTACGTTTTAGATTGTGAAATTATGATAGACTTAAAGAGCTGATTGAATGTGTATACATAACAAAAAGTTAAAGAAGAAAAGAAGATAACTGTAGACAGAAACTTTTTAGAACAATTAATTTTTAAAATTCACAAGAAAGGAGAGAATATTTTTTGTCCATTTTACGAGTATAAAGACATTGTAAAATTTTAGATTATTTAGAGTCTGAAATGTCAATTGGGACAGTGTTATGGGATCCAAGAATTACTTACTGATAGGAGAACCAAAGAATTTGTCTCATTCAAACTAAAGGTATACATTTAGAAATTTTCCTGTTATTAACATGTTTTATCTCTATTTAATATGTATTTCTTTGTGTTCTTTTCTTGTAATTAATATATATATATATATATTCAATTTTAGGTAAGCGTTCGTCTAGTACTGAATCTCTACCTGTCATTTGTAAGTAAATACTTCAATTTATTCCACATATAATTAGTTCAGTGCAGGGCTCGTCAACATTTATGAGTAAAAAGTTATTCGGTTTGTGTCAGGTCGTTTAATAAACATAATGTTTTTGTAAATCTCTGCTCCATTCCAAATAAATTCTGCAGTGGAAATAGAACTTTACTGTGTATAAATTGTTTTCGCTCTTGGCTTCTGTACGGGAGACTTTGATTTAATTTTGTGCGGAAGCTCATGTGGTGTACATCTCGCATATCCTTGGGGCTGAAACGGGATGTTGAACTCCAAAGAAATAAATTTAGTAATGCAATTACCAACGTAAATACTCAGATTGATAAGTCGTCTGTCGCATATTAAGATCCCCCTATTTAATGTTGATTTAAAAAGTTATTTATTTTGTGTGGGTGTTAGATAAGTGAAGAATTAATTTCATTTTTATACTTTACATGAGTAGTAGTGAAGCATGTGGAAGATACCGGGGTTCTGGTAGGTCTTTTTCCATTGTGAGCTTATATAATAGATCTTGAGACAGTAATTACTTGTCATTGTAAAGATAATGAATTTCCAATTCAAGTATTTGTTTCTGTGTATGTGCCTCGTTTGACAGTTGAACGGATGTTTGGTAGTTCGATTTGCATTACATCATGTGGATTTAACGCTAGACGAACATTTCATGTGCACGCTTTTTTATTACCCCTTTTATGGGTATAGTTCCAGGGCGTGAGCTACCACAGTGGAGCACATTGATCCCATTTCATTAAAAAGAGAATTACAATCTATAATTCTTTGGCTGTGCAAAAGCGCGTTAAAGAGAAATCTGCGAATTCCTTAATATTATGTTTTCCAAATAGCAGAGTGACACACTTGGCTGTGCACGTGGAAATTCGACATTTAGTGGAGACACACGTGTTCTGAGTCTCACTCATAGTATCGGACTCGATCATGAAAACCATTATTCCTTCTTCCCTTCCAAATATAGGCTAGAGACGATAAAATATGCAATTAATGAATGTAGAAGGAAACAATTGAAAATGAGAGAAGATAGATGAAACATAAAAGTGAAATACCGATGTGTTATTTCAGCACTAAATCCATAGGCAGGGACGTACGCAGGAGGGGGACCTGGGGGTCCGGACCCCCCCCCTGAAATTTTGACTTTTTTAAAAATTTAGCCTAATTTTAGGGGCAATTTTAGGAATTTTAATATAAAATACCTTCATATTTAGTCCCCCCCCGAAATAAATTCCTGGGTACGCTACTGTTCATAGGCTATACTCTTGTATGTGATCTAAGATCTTCAGTGTCAAAAACGAATGCTCCGCCACCGAGCCACGTCTGCTCCTCTATTCACCCTTTAAGGTAACGTAATAAATGTTGCTAAACGAGAATGGAAAATATTGTCCTTTATTTGTGTTTAGTATATGTGAAATGGCGAATACTTCAGTCTAATGTTCTATATGAAGGGTAAGGGGAAAAAAGAAGGAATGTCACAAAAATTGATTTTTCAGAAAACGGCGTTTTAATATTGAAAACCTCATATAAAGAATAGGGTTAGTCAAATCTTTTGCCCCTTTTCGCATGGACATTTCGACATCTACGCATGCATGGCATATACAGTCAAATAGTACCAAGAGTCAAAAACAGATAGGATAAAGCACCCGATAAAGCACACACATGGACATTCCTTGTTTTTTTCCCTTACCCTTCATATGATGTTAAAGCTATATGGTTCCTATATAATTTGATTAGTAGATTACTGTATATAATTACATATGAAATTATTTAACTGTATTAATATAAATTGAAGCCATTGTGAATGTCTTCTCGAACACTAGAAGCTCCTGTACCCTCATTTCAGTTACCATAAACCTTGCATTTGGTAATTTTTATTACAGTGAAACTCCAGTTATTTTTAGTAATGAGTTTGGACGCAGTTCGGAAATGCATAAACCTGGATAATTGGGACAATAATCAAAAAAGCTTATGAAATAAAAGTTTACCTAAGCTCGGTTTTGTTTAATAAACATGTAGGTCCAATGTATGTTGGAAAGTAAGATCACTTTTACTACAAACAGTTTAAAAAAGTGCAGTAGTTTAGTACGTATTTACATACATTTAGAGATGTTAGTTTAACATTCTAGCAAAGTTTGTTTTTTATTTTATTTTATTTTATTTATTTATTTTTGGCTATAGTGTGTAGACATTTATTTGTGTGCTGCCTGGTCCCACAAGTGCTTGATGGGAAGATGTGCGCGCTTGTATTTAGGCTGCCATCTAATCCACTTCAAAGCAGTATCAGGACAAACGAATGCTTTATTTGAAGAAGTTCGCTTTTAGGGTTCAAACTACGCCGATCCAGATATTGACTTCGAAACTCCGATTTAACGATCAGTAAATTTTAACGTTGGTTTAAATAAGAAATTCGTATATTTATGAAAGAATACATATAGTTCGCAATTCAGTAAATTCTTTTTTTATTTTTTTAAATGTGTATTTTTATATGCTGATATTGATCCTCATAAGTGGAATTCGGGTAACTGGAATTACATTGTAATTTGTCTTACCATACCAGGTAACTTAACTTGCTACAAAATAGTGTGACATAATAGCATTACAATGTGTGAAATTTATTAAGCTTATTTAATCATATTTTCTCTGTAGAAATTATATTTTTCTTTTAGTTTTTTTTTAAATGTAAGAACTTGCGTTTTTTTATGTAGATGTAGAACTTTTCACTCTTTGAATACTTACATAAATTTCTACAATGCACATGCTAAGGAAATCTAGGTACTGTTGTCTCTTAATCGTGTGCTAACCAGAATTTCAAGTTGCTGATAAAATGGAATCCACTGGTGCTATAAGTTAACCATGTCTATAAAAAGTGACTGTAACTGCTGTTTTTATAGTATCGTGATTAGAATAGCAGCTCATGTCAGATGCTTACTATCTTGTTACATGCATAATATTAACTAATTTGTTGAATTATGCACTGTGGTCTTGTATGTTTAGTGCATTTTGAAAAGAAAAACTCACATAATTGCCATTATTGAATGTGTGTAAAATTGTTGCACACGCGAAGAGAATTTTTTTTTCTTTTCCCTTCAGAAGTGTTGTTCCGTCTTATATACAACCAGTCTAACCTTCAAAACGTCACAGAAGGTTTTACACTATTGAGGCACCGTTGAAAGCTTCTTTTGATCCTATAATAAATTCAAAATACAAAGTTTCTTCTTTTTTAAATCCCTGACTGCTTTTCCATTCGTAGTGACACTACAGGAAAATATCGCTGATGCCTTTTACGTTTCTACAATTCTCGGAATCTTCAGTAATATACTTCGAATCGAAATACGAAATTTTGATTGGCGATGATGTTCTAAATCTCAAGTGTCAATCACCCTTTCAATATTCCAATCAGTAGCGGGAATATTAGATCCATCATGTGTCTTTGAGGTTAAAATATTTACATCTTAGGGAACTCTCCCAAGTCTTTCAAGGAAATTCATCACGGTACAACTCGCATTTAATGTAAACATGCTCAAAGTATGTCTACTTCCAGTAAAGTTGTCTTCATATTTTGGGTTTATTCATATTATCTAATGGCTATGTTGCAGTATCATACAGATCTCATTATACATACTTAAACGTATCTTTACTTGCCTCATATCAGGTTTACTTGATCCGGGTGGACAATATTATTTGACATACATTATTTCAAAACTTAAACGAAAGATATAATTTATGTATGGTTCTAGTTTGTCCATTAAGTCCATGTTATGTTAATGAAAATTATACAGAAACGTATAGTCATCTTTACAAATGGTGTGAAATGACTTGTTATATTAGTTAGGTTAATTTTAAACGATCAGATTGAGTACATTGTGAGTGTTTAAGTATGTTGTGTTGTTAGATGTATCACCGAATTCATGTGCATCACCGATTTCTTTTAATGAAGGTTGCTGTATAATTATAGCTATTACTAAGGAATATATAAAAAATATGGTTTCAGATTCTTTCGGCAGTAGTATAGTTTAGAGAAGAATACGTTAAAAAATATGTTTTGTAATTTCGAGCATTGACTAAGAAAAAAATAATGAATTAAATTACTACCGGTAATGGAATTGTTGATGTTCAGTGGATACTATTCAGAATACAATCTGTATCCATCAGTACGTATAGCGTATTGTCGCTCCTTTTTCCCTAGTTCTTAACACGCATTCATCGAAGTTATGTGAGGCGGGACCCACTGTTTGAAGTAGCATCCGAATCACTCCTCTTGTTTATTATATCAGATGCAAGTACTCCCAAGTGGAATCGAAGTCGGGACCACACCATTTGCCCACGGTGGTGATAATTAAAATTAAGGATATTATTCAAAAATTAAATAATAATGACTTCATGACTCGGATATTCACTTCTGCGTGCTAGTTAATAGTCCTCCAACTAGGTTTACCAGACATCCTCTTCTACCCGGACATGTTCTAATTTTGGACCCCTAAAAATGGTCTGCAGGAGTTTAGCAAATTGAGAAAGTGTCTTACTTTTGAGATAGAGACCAGCGCTGTTAAAATTCAAATAATTCATCATTTGAATATTCGAACAATATTCATACTTCGGATAACGAATACTTGTTCGAAAATTGAAAAATAATATTTGGATATTCGAATAATAGCAGAAAAAATATTCGAATAATTTTGAAACACTAGTAGAGACAGACAACTGCTTCAACTAAGATTCGTAATATTTCCATAATTGGTATTGTAATAGTTCAGTTGTGTTAATCATATTTTCTCGCCAAGTTGGAGACAGGCAAGGGGCTATTTGTCTGAGTTTAGACATATTTTTAATCAGTAGTTCAGTATTTTACTAATGAAAATGGAAAATTTTACTTACATTGATGAAGAATCTTCCCCCTAGCAAAATGGCAAATTACGCTGCTGTTTCTCACTGAAATTAACAGAGCTTTGAGTAATATAACTCTTGTAGCAAAATGTAATAATGCAATCTTTTTTAAAGTCTGTCATATGATAATCGTAAGATATTTTGTAGCCAAGATATCAGATCTTTACAGAACTGTTCGATCATAAAAAGATTTAAGTACATAGATTCTAGAGAGGTACAAATAATGATGAGGGAATCGCTCATACTATCAGTTGTTTGGTAGACCATAGCCCTTTAACTATATGAAATTTAACAATGAATTATACAAGAATTTTACGAGAAAATTATGAACAGTATTTTAAAATAATAAGCGTGATTTCTCACTGTAAAACTAATCAGTTAGCATTTAACTAATGGAAACAAAAATCTCCTAATCCGAGTCCTCAGAGTAGAATGTTGCTCCTTACCACTGTGTGGCCTAGTTAATATGACGTCAGTATTTTTTTTTTCCATGCGTACGTCCTTGAGAAGAGAACTACACGCGCAGGCAACTCGCATGAGAAGTGTGGAACATCTCCACGCGTGAAACGTGTGCTGAGATATTCGGGTATTTTCGTCGTCCCTATCCCCGTGATTGAATATTCAGAGCAGTACTCAAGAATGAGCAATAAATTTATTTCTTCGGAAGGTTTCCAGCTCAGTTGGTTGAGCTTTATCTGCTGGAGAATTTGAAGCATGCTCATGTTAGATACTGTTTTTAATGACTGCGTTACTTTCTAACATTTTTAATTATTTATTTACTTATTAGTATTATTTTAAATTTTTATATCACAAACATAAGTCAAAATGCTTAAGGAAAAGCTGTTGGTTTAATGTAGTAAATTGATTCAGTGAATCACATCCTTCAGTGGAAACGTGTCTTTCTTTAGCAAATATATATATATATATATTGTGGTTTCATCAAGTTCAATTGTATTGTATGTAATTTCACTTTTTAGTGTAAAAGTGAAGTTACCTTAGTGAAGGATCTATCCAATCTCCTGAGAAACATTTCCATTTACTTTTAATTCATTGGTTTAATCATCTTTGGACTTAAACATTATTCTTTGTATAACTCATAGCTCATATTATACAGCTCATATACCCGAAATATTGTATAATTTCGTATTTTTTATTAACTCAAATATACTACTTGTCATATGACATATATATTAATATCAATAAACGTAACAACTTTACCCCTTTTCAAATATATTTTGGTTCAGTGTTGCTTTATACTTCTATTTCCTACTTTTGCTTTTTTTTAAAAGTTTTGTTATTAATTTCATTATGAATAATTCTGCTTAAGGGTCTTGGCTGTCCTTCTTCCTTACTTTTCTAAATTTTACAGAATATCATAAAGATAGTGAAAAACATCGCAGAAATTTCCGATGAAGATACGTTTCCGTTTAACGAAGATAGAGCTAAATAAATAAATAAAACTATGTACCTAGATGAATATAATATCTATACTGAGATAAAATAAAATGTGGTACGTTCCTTATTCAATTACAGTATTTGTTTCTGCTAGGAATTCATACATGCAAAATTTAAAATGAACAGGATAAAATAATGCACACACGTTTTATGTTTGTGTTTTGTTGTAAAGCAAATTGTTGCAGTTTCTTTAAACTTTGACAGCATTTTGACAAGTCTTCGTGTTCACGTAACAAAATTTCCGTTTAATGAAGGAACTTCAACGCGTTTCTCACTTCTAAATTCATAGCACCGTGAAATATTTCCATTTAATAAGGCTGTTTTTACTGTATATCTAGAAAATGATACATTTTTCAAGTTCTTCACTTCTAGTCACTTAAATTCCAACCTGTTATCACTTAACTGTTTCAGCCAATACAGCTTACAGTTCTTTGTGTATACTGTACTGAAGCCATGTAAGAATGCATCCCGACATAATTGGTTTCTATTATTTCAGATATGACAGTGACACATCATTTCAATATCCATGTGTTTTATGACTGTAACAGTCTATTGCTGGTATATTACTGGATTCCACCTGAATATGACCAGTGTTACCAGTAACTATAAACGAAACTGCAGTTGATTATAATAATATTAGCATATTCAATTAAGATCTTCTTGACCTCAAATATTCATTGTCACGAGACATTCGACATTGATTCGGAAAATCAACATGACTTCTATCGAAATAAAACAACCACTCACGTAGTGGTATGCCAGTATCTTAAGAAATATATAAACAACAACGTTTCACATATTGACCTTTTAGTTGTTTATAAGTAAATAATACACCAGGTAGTAAGAACTACTGCATAAACAAGATTTCATAGTTACCATATTTGGTTTCCTTTTATTAGAATCACGCAGTGAGACTTACAATATTGTGCTGTTAATAGTGGTGGGCACGAAAACCGGTTTTTCGGTTTCCATTTTTAAGAAAACCGAAACCGGTTTTGAAAATTTTCAAAAAGGTTTTTTTTTACCGAAACCGATTATCGCTTTTCCCCAAATCCGGTTCGGTTTATTACCGAATCCGGTTTCGATTTTCTTCAAAACCGATTCAATTTTTATCGAAACCTGTTTGTTTTTCTAAAACTGATTCTGTTTCTGACCAGAATAGTGTTTCGTTGTTCACTTATTACTCAGCTATAACGAAGAAAACCGAAAACGGTTTCGGTGAAAAAAACGAACCGGCTTTGGAGAATATCGAAATATCGGATTTCAGTTTTCTAGAAACCGATTTCCGGTTTTTATAAAAACTGGTTTTGACCATCCCTAGTTGTTAGTAGTACTTCCATTACTCAGCACGATAACTCTTGATCGGATGAGAATTTTGTAATTGTGTGTTTTGCAATGAATTAGTCCCAGAAGCGACACTCCTATTAGCGACAGGAACTGTTATCTGTCCTATGAGCGACCGATTCATTTACATTAAGATGATGGAAGATGATATGATTCCATTTCGTAAAATATGTTTGCCTCTGGCGTTGTTAGCGCCCGAATAACCTCGGTATGAAATATGTAAGTTCCAGTGATACTGTTGGTCAAATATATTTTTCCTCTACTGTGAGTGCAAATAATACTTATTTTAATTTTGAGTTAGATTTGACATAAAACATATCAAATAACTTAACGAGACAACAGGGATATTTCCATGAAAAGTATATTCCTATGTAATTATTGAAAATGCAGTTGTAATATCCCCTTTCTTCAAAAGCTGTTTTCTGTACTTAATTTGATTCAAATCTAATTACTCACTAAGCCAAGTAATATATTTTATTTTGAAAAACTTAAATGTGTAACAGTTTCGCCGTGAATAAAATGAAAAAAAAAAATGTCAATGACAAAAGACAGCTTTTGAGATTCCTTACATCTGATTGGCTATTCTCAACCAATCCCACCAACTACAATGCAGTTCACTCTAAACAATCCAATAGGTAAACAAACTCTTTAAACTACCTTCCTCCCTATTGTAAGCTACTAAAACATAAACTAATTGCTTAATTTGCCTTCCTCCCTTGTTTTGACATACATAAAAGCTTGTCGTGTAGTAATCTGAAATAATTCCTTATTACTAGACGAACTGTTAAGTCCTCCGAGAGATTTGTAACTTGTGTAATAATTTCTTCGAATACACCGTGTTTTTAGATTTCTTTGATATCCTCAAATGGTGAACACCTTTTTTCCATATTCGCCCGATGGGAAGGCAGGAGTCGCCCCCCTGGCTCACAAAAATGTATACGTAATATAGCAAGCCACGTATATTAAATACCAGATATACCAGACGTGATACAGCAACCATGGAGATGCCCCTCCCTAGAAAATTTTCTTCGGGCGCCCCTATCTCTTTCTGATTTCTTTCTTATATGCCATAAACATATTCAGTCTAAACTTATGCTCCGTATCATTTTAACATGAAATTTTTAACTATATTAGAATCATAGACAAAGGCGGAACTACTCTAAATATTTAATTAGTTTTCCCCTTGATAGAGTCAATGTATTCATAGAAATTAACTCAAAAACATAATATTAGGAAAAACGTATAAAAAATTGTTAATGTAATGAGAACATTCTCCGTATTAAATTCAGGTAGAGCGAAATTTTTCATAGTACATTTTGTTAGGTTCTAAATCACATTAGCATAAAACAAGTTAAAGAAGAGAGAACCTTATCTTCTTCCGTTATCTTAGTATGAACGAATCGGTGACGCATAGGACAATTAACAGATCGAATCGGTCGCTCATAGGACAGTTAACAGTTCCTGTCGCTAATAGGACTGTCGCAAGTGGGAAGACACCTTTGCAATAGATAGCTAAGATTATTGAGTCCAGTTTGTTGGTGGAATTAATCCTTTAACATATTAACGGATAACGACGATTTAAACGGTGGTTCCATGTGCGTTGGTTTCCTCGGGGTTCTCCCGTTTCCTCCCACTTTCTTCATTCCACCATTTCATTCATCTCTCATCATCACCGTCTCCTTTAGCCTAGCCGGCATAAGCGTGGGACGTAAAACTCAAAGATTTCATTTCATTTCATTTTTAAACGGTGGCTATCCATATCCCATACATAAAAATGTCGCGTGATGCTCTCTACTATCTTTACCGAGTTTATTTAGGTAGTATGGTTGTTCGGCCTTCATACACAATTGGGCAAACAGATACGAAAGTTATAGTCAACACACGCTTTTTCAGTCAACACTCATGAAACTTTCTTCATTTGTAAAGTACAGAAATATTTGAATAATCAATGTTATTATTACATTAGCTGTAACGGAATTAATAATTCTGTTAAGAGTATATTGTACTATTTTGCCTGTAGACAAATGCAGTCGATCTTTAAGTGTTGTGTTTCGGAAGAACTGATAAGGCTTCCTGTTATGTAGATAACATAATGGATGGTATTGATTCTCTATGGTTGGTTGTCCCTGAAGCAATACAGGATGTAACAGTGGTTTTTATACAATTGTATAACTTACATCTTAATATTTTCTTGTTAATTTGATAACAAAATTATTTAGATGTTTAGAGATCAAGGGGATATAAGTAATAATTGAAGGGAAGGGAAGTTTTTAAGTTTGATGATCCTTGGATGTCTTCTGTATACCAAGAAAAATGATTATTGCAAATGATGGAAATGAAATAATTTGTGAAATGTAAGAAGAGAAAATCAACTTGAATTGCGATTGCTACTGGTAAATTGCAAGAACAAGACCTATACACTTTAAAATAGATTTCGAACTATTCAGACTTAGAAGACGTTTAACTACACCGAAAACACATGAATAATACAATGGAAGTAAGTCTGGAACCGGAAGTCTGATTCCACGTAGTACAGTTACTAACTATCGATTTTGGTGCGAGCGATCCAAGGTTCGATTTCCGATGGGTGCACTGTCAAAAATGTGTAACAGTTTTTCAGGCCAGTCACCCTGAGAGGTTTTTCCTGGGTTTTCCCCATTTACACCATTCAAATGTCAAAGTGATACCTAACGTATAGGCCCCAGCCTTTTCTCTCTCTTCCCCATTCCTTCTTCTGCGAATGGTGTACTCATTGAGGGATGTTATTCATACGTGACGG
This sequence comes from Thermobia domestica, assembly GCF_964235325.1. NCBI lineage: Eukaryota > Metazoa > Arthropoda > Insecta > Zygentoma > Lepismatidae > Thermobia > Thermobia domestica. The sequence continues at coordinate 111,229,509 of NC_137464.1, forward strand.
GCTTAAGGCATAGATGCCGGTAATGTTCAGAAAATATACATAATTAAAAAGTGGATCTGGAAGTATGTAATCTACTCTAATCTTTAGTTATCGACCCAAGGAAAGTTATCGGATATCGAAGTATGGAGTTTACTACAGAGCCATATGTTCGAAAAATATAAAACTATTTAGAATTTTGAAATCACGTCAAACGAAGACTCAACTATGGGGTTTAAGAACACGTAAGAAAATGTACTGTATGTAACTACGAGCCAAAAACGGGATGCTTGTTTTAAATGGATATTTTGCGGCCCGTTTGTATTTTTTGATGGGACACCGAACGACTTTCTGATAAAAAGAAAACAATCCCATTAAAAATTGAATACCTGGTTATCCTAGCCTATTATAATGATATTTTGGACAAAGAAATAAATCCTGGATTCAGGTCAAGGAAACTATCAACAACGGCGACGAGATTTCCCAATGTGCTGACTACACAGCCTCAGTTCTTAAATTCCCGTTTGGTTGGCTTAAGCATTTTGAAGCTTCCGGTTGGGAGCTTAGGGACGATGAAACGTGTAAATGCATCAATCTTAAGAACTAGACCTTTCCAGGAGCAAAGAGAAGGGGGCGGTCTTTCCAGGAACAAAGAGAACGGGTGGTGGTAAGAGGTTCAGTAGTAGAGTGCTTACTTTTGATGCTAGACAACATTGTTGTCCATATGTTTTATCGGGGTTCTCCAGTTACTTTCAACATTATCATTCCACCAATTTTATCATAATCGTTTACTTTTACTAATCATTCTTCTCCTTTAACGTAAAGGGCATATCTTTTTTGGTTGTATTCGAGTTTAGCGTCCCTTTCTACACCGATGCTATATAAAACGTGGATTTACAGCTTAACGTGGGATCCGAACCAATGAATTTCCACCGGGAATCGAACCGGGATCTCCCGCAGCTACAGCGCGTACGCTATAACCACAACCATAAGAGAGCTCCTAATGGCATAGACATGGGACATAAAACCAGGGCCGGATAACACACTTCACCGTACTATATCTCTGGAACTGCCTTCCCAAAAGAACACTTCAAAAATTACTTCCCCTTCTCAAGAAAGTAATCGTGTGGAATTAAAATATAACCGACAATGAAACCAGCATTCAGTCGTTGTTATAGAAAATATTTTTGAATTCACTTTTATAAGGCAGTGTTACTCGAAAAAAATTATAATCTCTGATGCAGAAACACCCAAGTAGGAAATTTCTAGTACATTAAATTAATTTGTTCTGTAATAAATAAGGCGAGGAAAGCCAAATATGCTGCCCTTAGGCTGAATGCCACCCGAAACTCCAGCCTAATGAGCGTAGGCGCTAATTCGGACGCTAATTAGAAATTTCATTTTTCTATCTTTCTGCCACTAATTCCGACATTGACAGTTGAAATATAGGTACCAAGTTAACGCTGTGCGCGAATGCAACTAGCCTATAAGGGGGGCATGACCTACCCAGCCAACTTCTCGTACCCATGGTGTCCATGTGGAGTCAGCACGTCGACTCTGGCGTTAATGCTGGTTTTCTAGAATAAAGTTCACTATTTCTTTCTTTCAAGTTGCTCAGAATTTTGTTCACACTGCTCTGTGCACGTCATAATGGATACTCCATATGATGAGTATAAAGGTCATGAATGTTACCTCTGATCAGCCCAGTTCTGTTTGACTTTGCTACAGGGGTGGCAGGTTTAAACCTTGGTTTAAACCAGCTTTAAAAAAATGGTTTCAATCAAAAAACGAAACGGCAGGTGTAAGTGTTCGTAAAATCATGAACACACATTTGTGGGTTATCACGTTTCACTCCTGTATATTATTCGGATTATATTCAGACCTAAATTCTCCATTCATTACTCAAAGAGACTATACTACAAAAGCAACTTTTTTATTTTATGAATGTTTCTTTGGTGATTTTTCTATTATTATTATTATTATTATTATTATTATTATTATTATTATTATTATTATTATTATTATTATTATTATTATGCAATTGCAATCAAAGAAAAATTCTACATATTGTTTCGTTTTAATAATGTTTACTATTGATAAAATACATCGGAAATGCCGTATTATTGTTTTTTTTTTGGGGGGGGGGGTCATACAAAACACACGAGAAGCATTTATTGAAATCAGAAGTATCTTTGGTATTCATTTATGTATAAATGGGTCAGAGCCAAAGTGGACTAAAATAATTCGTATCTTTATTCACTTTTCTTACTGAATGCAGATTAAGTCGTCGTATTTTTTTTTTTTTTTTTTAACTTGGACTAATAAAAGTCGTAGTGAACTAACTTGGACTAAATTAGTTTTTCTGTACTCGGCAGTATTTTGAAATTGTCCATATGTAATTCTGTATAATGATTTCACTTGTGCAACTGTTTATCTTTTTGTCCTGAAATGACTCTTGATAGTTATATTAACAAGTATGTAAAGATCAGTACAACGTTTTTTTTTATTTTTATTATTATTAGGAGTCCTTCGTAAGTAAGTCGGCAGACGTATCGTATTTGTGGCCAATTAGTCAGAGTTTCGAGTTCAAATGGAGCACAATTTCTCTAGGATGTAAGCTGCGTAGCGGTTTGGATTCCGCTTTAAGCTTATGTGACCGCTTCCAGCATAACCCGGTTATTGCATAATAACATCAAGGCGAAACAAACTTACTTCTGTCCATATGTGATATAAATACATAGAGCAAATTATTTAAACAAATTAAACAAAAAAAAAGTTTAAACCAAAAAACTTTTTTTTTTCAATAAAAACCATGGTTTTTGCGAACCCTGGTTTGCTAATCTCACGCGAATGGTATTCTAGGGCATGGGATATTTCTTATAATTTGAATTACCCTTTAACTCTGAAATGAGAATATTTTATCTGTCATAAATTTGACTTTAAAATAAACTATGGTATTATAAAGGTCTTCTTAAAACATTCTTCCATTGTTTTCTAACTATTTCGAAAAACTAAGAAAATTTACAGGCCGTTTTAATTCAGTGGTTTTAATGGCTCAATGATATATCCTACTGTGAAGTGTTCCTGATTGTACCCCAAGTCATGTGAGTTTATTGCCAAGATTATCGTATTCGAGAGTTTTCTCGAGATCTTTAGTTCCCTTCTACTCTCCTGTCTCCATCATTTATCTGCGTGTATTGTATTATATTTGTATGCATGTATGTGAAGAAATGGGACTAGTTGTAAGACTAAAAGGATTGGACGCTGTTCCTAAAGTTGAGAGTTTAAGTTTTCATGGTAATAGAGAAGTGGTTCGTTCGCGCTTAATGCTTACAGTGTTTCTCATTTCTTCATTTTACTGCAGGAAAATATATCCTTTTTTGTGCATTTTTCTAAACTTTTGTTAATGAGGCATCAAAACTGAAATTCCTATCCAAAATCTCTTTTATTATTATTATTATTATTATTATTATTATTATTATTATTATTATTATTATTATTATTATTATTATTATTATTATTAAAGAAAGTCACGTTTCCCAGTCTATGGTCCGCGGATCCCCAAGGGACTGCAAAAGATTGAACGAGAGTCTATGAGACTTTTCATTTTCATTGAACTTTATCTTCTTATCTTGCTTACATCCGTGATATTTGTAACTAACTTAAGAGGATAATGCACCTCGAACATTTACGTAGATTTCAACCAAATGAGAATAGAATAGCAAGAGGTTGAAGAAATAACAAAATTACCTAGCTGAAAGATGCATCTCACATCACAGTAGGTCATTATTGAATTGACAATATTAGGCCTAACTGGAATGATCTATTATTTCCCATACCATCATTTATAGCAGTATTAGATTTTCATAGATGACACATCGTCGCATGAGAACGAGAGGAACGTAACTCCAAAAATGCGGTTTTCGTGTTCTTCATGTGTGGACATAATTTTGATAGCCCTACTTGGTGTAAATGGAACGTAACGCCATCTGTTGTCCTTGTCGATCATCTGTTGTAATGTAGCTCAATTACCATCTTATTAAAAATACATCTTTCTAAGAAAATAATATGTTTGCCCTCTCGCCTGTAAACCGACGAAAATGGAGTTACGTTCCTCTGGTTCTCATGCGACATGTAGTGTTATATCATCGTAACTTATCATTTCATTTTTATGATGTAAAAAAACATTTTTAAAAATCACTCCTAATATAATTTAGGGCTGCGGAGTATTGACAGTTTTTACAAGATTCCGTGACAAGAAAGATTGGGGTCTTTATTGAGTATTTTTAATTGCATTGCAGAAGGCAAATAATCTCTTTCCTCTTATTGTAAAAAATGCTAAAAAGAATGTTCCTACTTGTTAATATGAAGTCAACAGGCGCCTAGTCATCTGCAACCAACCAAAGTTCCGTGGTTTTTCAGTTGTATAAGCAGCAGGCACTCAATAATTCTAAATATTTCGTTTTATGGATTATGCAGCAAAACAATAAGCTAGTGGAAATTATGCGAAAATATTTTATTGTCGTACGTTTTACCTATCTGTACAAATTTTCAGAGCTTAAGTTACTAGAAAAGTGAGTTAATTTAAGTTCCAAGAATTGACCCGCAATTCATAATTGTATAGGCTAGCTGTTTTTAACCTTCCATAATGGATCCAATATAATGTGATCGCTTTTTCAGATAAGAGAACTAATTAGGGTTCCCTTATCCGTGGACCTCTCCAGTTTCCACTGATCAGAGCGTTTTCTTTTTATCGGCATAGGTAGTTCAAGCGACTCCCTCTAGATGGCAGCTGTGCCTGGTAGTCGTATGATGTAATCAACTAAGAAGTGTCTGTGAAGGAATTAAAATGTATGTGTGTTACAAATACATTGCGCATACTATTTGCAGTGTCTTAAACTATTATTTTAATGAAAAAACAATATATAAATAAGTTTCGCTATGTTGTAAACGATTGTCTTGACGATAAAAAATATATAAATTTTCATTTATGCGTACGGTAATAAATATATAGAAATAATTACCATTTATACGTACGTACAGTAATGTGTCTCTCTGTGTAAAATATCTGGTATGGTCTGAATAAGTGCAATTCAGACTTTTCCCCGTCCCTACCAGGAGCATATTAAGGTTTCTGGTGTGCATAGGCACTCTTAACGTATATTCCCGCCCCCCCTAACACGCATCTACACTAGTATTCTGCACGGACTCGGGCCTACAAAGCGTAGACCACTTCCGGCTACACCCAGAATAGCTAAAAATTCCGGCCCGTGCAGACCTCTAAGCTACACACACCTTAAGTCGATAGCACCCCTGTTTATTTTTTAATCTGTTAGAGAATAGAGAGGAAGTGAATGCAATGTGTATACACAGGTGGTCGGTTTGCGCTTCAGCAAATGAAATCTGGGCGCTAATTACTAGGGATGGCCAGACGGATCCGGATCCTACAAGATCCGGATCTTGGATCCGGATCCGGATATCCGGTTCCTGGATCCGGATCCGAAATTTCGGATCTTGGATCCGGATCCGGAATTTCGGATCTTGGATCCGGATCCGGAATTTCGGATCTTGGACCCGGATCCGAAGTTTTGTATCTTGGATCCGGATCCGAAGTTTTGAATATTGGATCCGGATCCGGATATCAGGTTCCTGGATCCACACCCGAAATTTCGAAGTTCAGATTCATACTCCTGTTTTGAATATTTTAGGCCTTAGATTGAGACCCAGAACTAAAATATCCATATGTATAAAATTGACTAGGTGAATTTTATCTAACTCAGTGGGAAGACAATTCAATTTAAATGACAAAAGATTACATCAAAATCTCATTTTCACATTTTTCGGGTTAGACCATTGTTCCGCACACCCCATCATTTAGTCTTTAGTATATCTTTAAACGTACTACAAGTATGCCACTTTCATCTGAAGTCAGTAGTTGTATAGATCTGCCTTTTGTTATATATTAATCGAGTTAGGATTAAAATTCGATTGTTTGTGAGACCTATGATAATATTTTCAGAATGAGTTATAACGTTGAAAAACTGCATAGTAATGCTGCATATTTTCTTTGTGCCACATTGGAATTTAATGTAGTCTATCTTATACAATCGGCTCTTATGATTAATTCAATGATCTGAACTCCTGCAGCATTACGCTAAAATCATGGATGTCTTTGAATTTTCGTCATCATTTCTATTTTTTTTTATTACGAGCAAAATAAATATCATGAGCGGTATTTTACATAATACATATAGACGCAGATCAGTCAGTTGATTGCTTAAAGTTTATAGCAAAGCTATTACATTTCTAAGACACTGGCGGCCTTAGGACAAAATCCATGGCTTTCCCATAAAATCTTAAATATCTCTATATAAAAAGGGCAAAGTCCTGAGTGACTGAGTGAGTGAGTGACAGATCACCGTACAGACCAAATCGCTTAAGCTACAAACTTGAAATTTGGACAGTTTATAGGGTTTGTGACGTAGGATACCACTAAGGAAGGACTTTGGGAAATTCGACGAGGAAGGGGGGAAATGGGGTGGAAAATATTGATGATTCTTGACGTTAGATACTTCAAATTTGGTATTTGGGTTTCTCATTGAAAATAATTTGATACTTGTTAAAGTGCTTTTTGATATTTAAATTAGAAGGGGCAGGGAAGATGTAGAAAGTAAAAGAACGGGTGGTAATTGCAATTATTGCAATTAGTATAATAATATGCCTATATCTCGGAAACTTAAAGGGTTAGAAACATGGAATTTGGTATTTGGACTTCTCACTTAAAATAATTAGATACGTATTTCAACGTTTTTTTTTTATGTGGGGCCCAGAAGGGAAGAAAAGGGGCGAGAAAAAAATTAAGTGGGGATTACAATTATTGTATTAATATGTTATATCCTTTAAGGTTAGAGACTTGAAATTTGGTATTTGCACTTCTCATTGAAAATAATTTGACATGTGTTTCAGTGTTTTTTGACGTTTTAGTAAAAAGGAAAAGAAAAGAGATGGAAAGGAAAGAGGGTGGGGATTGTAATTATTATAATAACATGTCGATATCTGGGAACCTCTGAAGGTTAGGAGCATAGAATTTGGTATTTGGACTTTACATTTGAAATAATTAGGTATGTTCTTAAGCGTTTTTTTTATGTATGTCTTAGAGGGGAAGTAAAGGGGCGGGGAGAAAAGACTTTTATATCTCGGAATCCTGGAATGTTATAGAAATGAAACTTGTTATTTGAACAAAAATTCGTTATCTTGTGAAATGAAATGCTTGTGTTTTACATCCCACGTTTATGCCGGTTAGGCTAAAGGAGACGGTGATTATGAGAAATAAATGAAATGAAGAAAGTAGGAGGAAACGGGAAAACCCCGAGAAAACCCACGAGCACGGTGTTTGTCCACCACAAAGTCCACACGGTGCAAGCTGGGATCGAAACAGGGACCCCAAGCACCGAAGGTGAACGCTCTACCACTGAGCCACCGCGGCCCCTTAAAAATTCGTTATGTTTGCAGGCGTATGATGTGCGAGGTGTAACGGATGAACGATACACATATAATCTTTAAATAGCCCCCACTACCCACAGTCCTGCGAGAACGGACGTCACCCCACTTCCCCCTTTAGAATATAAGAATTTTAAAAGGAGAGAGAAAGGAGAATTCCACTCCCCCACGGCTGAGAATAATGACGACGTGAAGAGTGAGGTTCAATACTGGAAAAGGCTTATACTGTATGCTAAATGTCACTATTAAGATAATCAGGAATATGTCTATAGCTACTTGAAAATGGAAAAAGTTTTCTAACAAAATGGAAAATTTTTATTATAACAATCCGAAACGTGTTATATAAATAGTAATATAGAAAACATTCAACAATTTTAACAAGTAATAATATCATTAATCGAAATCGCCGTTAGCAAGTAACATTTTTCCCAAAAGGATTTTTTTTTCCAAGTAAAATTTTTCTGAAGTATTATTATAACCAATCGTAAATCCAAAATATAGAATTTAGAAACCTATATAACAATATAATCAAAAATGTATGGAACTCAAAGTTACTGCAAAGTGGCTTTCTTTGGAATGAAAATGTGGGAGGAAATGATTTCTTAAATATGGGTCAAAATGCATGAATTACGAGCAATAGCTCAACTGTAATTCTATAAAATCCTTTCTTTTTTCTTTCCTTTTTCAAAGCGGACCAAAGACATAAATCATTCATTTGAAGTCTCCACTAGCCTTAATATTTTCCGTAATTTCAATATATTAAAACTTCCTGACCAGCGACTTTACTTTAGTTTTAACAAGGAAAAACAAGAATCAACATGTTTTAACTCAAGGCATAATTCTGCCTACACAAAATCAGTAACATGAACTATTCAATTAACTATTTTTACTTTCTTACTTTTCCTTTCGCAATATTTTTAGAAATATGTGCTTCCAAAATATATTGAATAATAATAATGCTTCTAAATAATAACCATAGTCAGGAATTATTATAGATTTCAAAAGAAATTAACTAAACTATACGATTATACGGAAAGAATATTAATTTTTAACGACCCATTTTTTTCTTTTTTCCTTCAGAGGACCTATCACTCTTACCTCATTTTATACACTGCGAAGCGCTTCAGTCTTAAAGCCAGAACCTCGGCTGCAACGTGACGTCATCCCGATCGACGACTCGCGCTATCCAACCGAAGGTTAAGCAGTGCTTCCAACTCTAAGAGAAATAACCGACTTAACAGTAAACTGGAGTTTCATCTCACAAAATTTTCCTTTTACAAAATTTCATTTTATTATGAAACTTGGGTGGGTTACATAATATCCGAGGGTCGGTCAAAAAAAAATTCCTAACCATAACAAATCCCAAGTTGAATAATAAAATAATTTCAATACATTACCAAATCTTCCATAAATATTCAAATGCTAACGCCTTCTTTACAAACTTCTACAGTAAATTTTCCAATTCCTTACATAACATATACAAAGGATGATGATGAGGTATTTACAAAATAAAAAGGGTTGACCTCTCACTTTCTCGGACGAGGCATTCCTGCAGGAATAAAAAAAAATATATACAACACACAAAATTTGTTCGAACAAACATCCTAAAATATATAAATATATATATATAAGTACAATATTAATAATTTACTTAACCTCAAGTCTCATATCAAATCTTTTTTTTTTGTTACCTTATGGGTTAGGTTGATTAACTTGTCTTGGTGGAAAATATTTCTTACAAAAACGAACATGGCGTTTTATATGAACATATGGTCTTTCAATATTTTCTAGCCAAACTGTATTTGGTGTAGGTTTAAAAATAAGGCGGTATGGGCCTTCCCACTGAGGGGCGATTTTTGGATTGAAATGTTTCTCTGCTGAAATTTTCATGAACCTTTTAACCAATACTAAATCATCAATATTTAAATTAACAGGATTATGTTTTTGACTATATACCTTCGCACTATGTTTCCAAGCGCGTTCAATGTTATTATTTATATTGACTAATTTTTGTTCTTTATCCTGGTCATCGTCTAAAAGATCTAAATCCATTAACCATTTAACATCTAATGGATGGTAAAATTTCCGTCCCATATAAAGTTCACATGGACTGGTCCCAGTAGTTTCATTCATACTTATGTTAATAGTAAAAGCAATTTTAGATAGTAATTGGGCCCAATTCTGTTGAGACTTATCAACATAAATACGAATTAAATTTTTAATCGATCTCACCGTACGTTCGGCTCTGTTCGATTGTGAGTTATATGGGGAGAATTTTACACTCTGTATGCCATAGCTATACAAGAATTTCAAGAAGTAATCACTCACGAAATAAGAAGCGCCATCACTTAGGACTTTACCAGGAAAGCCGTATCGAAGAAATAATTCCTGTAACTTATTGCAGATGATTTTTGAGGTTAGTCGTCTTAAAGGTTCTAAAAAGACAAAACGACTATAGGCGTCAGTGACAATTAAAATATATTCAAATCCAGAACTACTAGGCAATTTCCCCGCAATATCAATAAACCAGGTATAATTTGGGTGCATTACCTTTTTTGTAAAATATTGACCCATAGGTTTTCGATTGGAATCTTTACAGGTTTGGCACAAATGACAAGATTGTATAAAATTCTTAATGTCAGAATATAAAGTAGGCCAGGTATACTTTTCAGCGACCTTAGCAATGGTTTTTCGATATCCCATATGCCCACCATGAATTATTGGACAATGAGAATACTCAATAATCGACTGAATTAAAGAATTAGGTATTACAATTCTAAATCCATTATTCCCTTTACCTTTGGTCTTTTTAAACAAGATCTTATTTCTTAATACATACGGAGGAACTTCTTCCTTATGCTCTAACCTATTGATAATCTCTCTTAATTCAGGATCCTTCCTCTGGTGATCTGTAAGAGGTACATTAAACACAGGATTTTGCCAAAAATTAATGAAAGACAAATTTACTGTTTTATTATGATCTTTTACGACTTCCATTGTATTATCGTCTTTTGTATAGAATTCTAGATGGTTTCCAACCCTTGAAAGGAAATCGGCTATACTATTTATTTTTGACCTTACATGGACTATACGAAATTTAAACCTCGAGATTTTCTCTAACATAGTTCCATATCTCCTTTGTCTTTTATGGTTATTAAGTAACCAAGTTAAACTCTTACTATCAGTATATACTACAAAGGGATTTGCCAAGTAATACTCAAATTTTTCCAAAGATAAAGAAAGAGCCTTAAGTTCTAATTCATATATATTTTTACTCCAATCAGATTGTGGAATTGCCCGACTAAACATTGATACAGGTCTAAGATTCCCTTCCGAATCGTATTGGCTGAGAACCCAGAAAAATGACGCAAAGAGCTATCACAATGTATTACGAAGTTGGAATTCATATCTGGGACTTTCAAAATGACCTGACTACAAAAGGCATCCTTTAATTTTTGTAGGGCTTCATCATGAACTTTAGTCCATTTAAAAGGCTTTTTTACAGATCTTAATTCTTGAAGGGGAGCAATTAACTCTGAATACCCATAAATAAATTTTGAATAGAATGAGAAAAATGAACATATTCTGTTCACTCCTTTTCTATTCTTTGGTTTTGGTATCTCCTGGATAGCTTTAATTCTCTCAGGGTCTATTGACATGTTGCCATTTTCAAAACGAAACCCTAAATATTTAATACTAGTTTGAAATAGACAGGACTTCTTTTCTGAAATAGTAATTCCCCAATTTCTTAGTCGAGATAATACCTCCTCTAATAGAGCTTTATGACTCTCAATATCTTTGCTAAATAAAATTATGTCATCAAAATATATCTCTAAATTCTTACCAATTAACCCTTCAAAGACTTTTGACATCAAATTACTTAAGACAAAAGGTGATAATACTAATCCCATTAGTACCGATTTATATCGATAAATTTTGTTTTTTGTCACAAAAGCAGTAATATTTCTACTCTCTTCAGCCAGAGGAATTTGATGAAAACAGGATTTACAATCAAGTTTTGAAAAGATATTATTGTCCGAAATACTAGATATTACATTCTCCATGTTAGGAGAAGGATAGCTGTTTACCATCACCTTTTTGTTCACTTCTCCGTATGAAATTACAAGCCGCCTGCTTCCATCTGAATTTGTTACTAGAAAGCAGGGCGATGTGTAGGGAGAATAATCTACTTCCTCTATAATATCGTCTTTTAAAAGCTGGGCAATAAAAGAATCTAATTCCTTTTGCTTATGCGTTGGAAGTTGATAAGGTTGCAATCGAATGGGAGTTTTATCGGCAAGTTCAATTTTGTAAGTGAAATTTTTTTACTCTACCAATTTTGTTTCCAATAACATCAGAATATGAAGTTAACAAGTTATTAACATATTCCTGTAAATTAGAATCACATATTAATAATTGATCAGGAACCGTATAATTACCTTGAGATTCCTCCGGTTTAGTCTCCGGTGGATGCAATATGGACTGATCAAAAACGAATTCCACTCCAGGATCAAACGTGGTGTTAACTCCGTTGTCTCTGGTTACTGATGTCGATGGAGTCAAACTCTGATTGAAATTACCAAAAGATCTAGGCTGAGGTGTAGCTTTCGGACAACCAAGGTCGCCTGGCGGCTGCTTTCCACTCACCCCATTCCTAGAAGTATATGCAGAAGCGAGAGAAGTCTGGGCACACAAAAGTTCATCAGCTCGGATCATAGGAACCACTAACTTCCGAGCTTTTATATTATATAAATTACCAGCAATGTCTATTACGGAATTGTATTTTGTATGAAAGTCATTTCCAAGCAGAAGATCAAACTCATTAGAGTCCACGATAAAGAAAATTTCACTAAATTGGTGTCTTCCAATTTTAAAATATAGTCTTACTCTCATATCCACTGTAACTTGTACATTTCCTAAGCCAATCGTCTGAACGTTCACCTTTTCTGCTCTTATTTTACATTTTTTTCTAAGTTCATCATAAAGATGTCGAGCCAAATAAGAGTTCGTACTCCCAGTATCAATTAAGCACTTAAAACGCATACCCGTAATGTAAACAGGAATCGCTAATAAATTTTCCAATTTACTACCATTTTGATTTACATCTGAATTATTTTGAGTTAAGTACTGAGATTCTAAATTAGGGTTATGAGAAAATTCCGCCTTATCAAGATTTTTATAGTTAGATGGTAAAGAATACATAGCTGGAGAAACTAAAGTTTTATGTAAATTTCTTGGTTCACGAGATTGCAACACTACTTGCTGTTTTGTATTCTTCGCTCCGATAAAGGAAGATGATTTACGGGGTGGTACCAAGTCCCGTACGCTACTACCTTGATTACGTAATCGATAATAATCTTTCCTATATCTATGCAAGGCGTCATAGTGTTCTGCAGCTAAATACAATTGATTTAAATCGATAGGCATACCTCTTTCAGCTAGAAATTGATGGGCAGAAGGCGTTACCATATTAGTAATTAAACTACAAATGGTGGCTTCATCAAAGGACATATCAAGTACGTGAATAATCGATAATTTATTATCTACGAACTCATATAATGAATGATCCTCCCGCATGGGAACGTAGAAAAATAATCGCATGAATTGTGTTCTACCAATAGTGGAAATAAATCGCACCACTAAATGTCTACAAACTGTTTGCCAAGGGGAAGCGTCCCCAATGAACGATTGTATAACTTCTTGCATTTCTCCTTTTGTACGAGAAAGACAAGCTACCAACACAAGATCTAAAGGCAAACCCTTACCTCTGACAATACTATCAAGTTTTAATAAAAACTGAAATGTAGACTCAGTATTGGTACCATCTATTATAGGTAGACTATTAATATCATGCAACAAAGATTTATAGATTCCTTCCGAAGCAAATTTCTCAAAATTTAAATTTAATGAAGTTGCCATATTAAATGGTTGAACTCTATACTTATTTTGAAAGCTCTGACTCCCTCCTGCTCTTAAATTAGGCGAGGAATTCGCAAACCGTGTACTGTGTCCCACATTACTTTGTGGATCCACGTTATAATTTTGATCATGAAATGGTCTACTTTGACCACCTAGTAAAGGTTCGTGATGATTCACTTGAATATGGGCTGAAGGCCTTAAATGTTCAAACATAGGATTACTAAATTCATAAGAATATCCAAGAAATTCATCCCCACTAGAACTTGAAGAATCCGAAAATCTAGACGTTACATGCGTCTCCTTTGACTGTGCCATCCTTACAAGAACACCACAAAATATTAAGCTCAAAGAAACCAAAAGGATAATTACTATTAATTTTACAACCTTATCAATAATTATCTGCTTATTACACAATGACCTACTAAACCATAAATTTTGTATCCGACCCCGGCAACACTGTATTAAGTATTTTACGTTAATATTCATATACAACATTTATATTACTCAACAAGAAAAGCATAGTATAATGAAAATATGTTATTTAATTTAGAGGTTAATTTCACCAAAGAAATACACATAAATTTTAGAATATAAAGGGGAACACTTTTGCTGGACCTCCCCGAACCGGACCTCGAAGCCAGCATAAATTTGCCTTTCCAGGGCAGTGTATAAAATTTATTTTTATTTAAAAATTATATATGTAACGGATGAACGATACACATATAATCTTTAAATAGCCCCCACTACCCACAGTCCTGCGAGAACGGACGTCACCCCACTTCCCCCTTTAGAATATAAGAATTTTAAAAGGAGAGAGAAAGGAGAATTCCACTCCCCCACGGCTGAGAATAATGACGACGTGAAGAGTGAGGTTCAATACTGGAAAAGGCTTATACTGTATGCTAAATGTCACTATTAAGATAATCAGGAATATGTCTATAGCTACTTGAAAATGGAAAAAGTTTTCTAACAAAATGGAAAATTTTTATTATAACAATCCGAAACGTGTTATATAAATAGTAATATAGAAAACATTCAACAATTTTAACAAGTAATAATATCATTAATCGAAATCGCCGTTAGCAAGTAACATTTTTCCCAAAAGGATTTTTTTTTTCCAAGTAACAAAATTTTTCTGAAGTATTATTATAACCAATCGTAAATCCAAAATATAGAATTTAGAAACCTATATAACAATATAATCAAAAATGTATGGAACTCAAAGTTACTGCAAAGTGGCTTTCTTTGGAATGAAAATGTGGGAGGAAATGATTTCTTAAATATGGGTCAAAATGCATGAATTACGAGCAATAGCTCAACTGTAATTCTATAAAATCCTTTCTTTTTTCTTTCCTTTTTCAAAGCGGACCAAAGACATAAATCATTCATTTGAAGTCTCCACTAGCCTTAATATTTTCCGTAATTTCAATATATTAAAACTTCCTGACCAGCGACTTTACTTTAGTTTTAACAAGGAAAAACAAGAATCAACATGTTTTAACTCAAGGCATAATTCTGCCTACACAAAATCAGTAACATGAACTATTCAATTAACTATTTTTACTTTCTTACTTTTCCTTTCGCAATATTTTTAGAAATATGTGCTTCCAAAATATATTGAATAATAATAATGCTTCTAAATAATAACCATAGTCAGGAATTATTATAGATTTCAAAAGAAATTAACTAAACTATACGATTATACGGAAAGAATATTAATTTTTAACGACCCATTTTTTTCTTTTTTCCTTCAGAGGACCTATCACTCTTACCTCATTTTATACACTGCGAAGCGCTTCAGTCTTAAAGCCAGAACCTCGGCTGCAACGTGACGTCATCCCGATCGACGACTCGCGCTATCCAACCGAAGGTTAAGCAGTGCTTCCAACTCTAAGAGAAATAACCGACTTAACAGTAAACTGGAGTTTCATCTCACAAAATTTTCCTTTTACAAAATTTCATTTTATTATGAAACTTGGGTGGGTTACAGAGGCCGTAGACCGAGCAAATGTGTGGGCTGGGGGGAAAGCCCCCATGTACTCGCACTGAAATTCGGTATGTCTCGGGATACCGGAATGTTATTACATACAATTTGATATTTGAACTGAGATTCGGTATGGTTATAGGTTTACGAGGTACGAGGTCATAGGCCGATCAAATGAGATATCAGAGGGTCTAAGGGCAAATCCCCAGACATTTCTTTTTAAATTGATTATGATTAGAGGCTTTTGTGGTGCGAGGCTCTAGTAACGGGGGTCTAGTGGCGAAGCCCCCAACTAGCCGAGGTCTATTAAGTATATAAATGTATTTGCGTAATGACTGGAAATTGCATGTATGCCTGTGGTCAAAATTGCATAAGTAGCCACGAGAAATGACAATCCTTTAAGATAAAAATTTTAAAAAGCTACCAAAATGTACTCTTGAATGAGTTGTATAAAATTATGTTTGCGCAGGGGCGAATCCAGAACGGACTCTTGGAGGGGGCGGATGGATTCTTAGGGGGCGGTTGGGGATGCTAGCAGTGAAAAATTACTTAGATGATCTGAAATTGCCACAAATTACTACTAAAGTACACTGTTAATGGTGGCGCTGGGTAGGGGCAAACGACTTTTCGCCCTCCCCCTGCATCCGCCTATGTGTTTACATGGATGATATAGCTCCTTATACAACCTATGCAGAGTTAATAGTAGTGGATTACTAATTACAAAGATACGTGTTACTGCTCGAGGCTCCATATGGTATTTTGTATACACATACAGTACATTAATACATTGATTTTGATACATTGCCATTTAGAACTTCATCTCTACTACATTTCTTAATTCTAACTGGAGTGGTACGGTCACAGAGAAACGTATTTTTAAAGAAAGAAAAAAATGCTCATCAAGAGCAAGAAAAGGAAGTTGCTCCTTAATGTGATTTGATCTATATTTTATGGGCTGTTCTATTAGCAATGGCCTAGCCCATCACGACCAGGAAATGGCCTCATTCAGTGACCACAATAACTCAGAAAGAATTAGAAAAGTAAGCAGCCAGAGTCTAATGAAGAAGCTTGGGCTTGAGACTAAGGTTTCATCCCAGCATTTGACTAGTGTTACAGAAAACAAAGGACAAATTTCCACCAGGACGACAGCTTTAAAAAAGATCTACTACCTTTTCGGTCAAGTATTTCCACTAGAATCTAATCTGACAATGAGATTGCTCTCACCTAACTCGACAGTTTTACTCAATCAAATTTGGATTAATTGTGACATATTAAGGCACGAAAACCAAATATCAACAGAATGAAGGGAACGCAAGGCTGTCACACGATCAGATACCAAAAGTGTCTTAAAATCTTATTTTAAGCATAGGAATGAAAATCACTTTGTCAATAATTTCGAAAATTTTGCTGATTCGGAACACCCGAATTTTCTGACACGGAGTTTCGAATCCGGATCCAAGATCCGAAATTTCGAATCCGGATCCAAGATCCGAAATTTCGAATCCGGATCCAAGATCCGAAATTTCGAATCCGGATCCAAGATCCGAAATTTCGAATCCGGATCCAAGATCCGAAATTTCGGATCCGGATCCAAGATCCGGTTTTTCGGATCCGGATCCAAGATCCGGTTTTTCGGATCCGGAACCAAGATCCGGTTTTTCGGATCCGGATCCAAGATCCGTTTTTTCGGATCCGGATCCAAGATCCGAAATCTCGGATCCGGATCCAAGATCCGAAATCTCGGATCCGGATCCAGTGTCCGGATATCCGGATACCGGATATCCGGATCCAAAAATATCCGGATCTGGCCATCCCTACTAATTACCGTCAAAACTGCAGTTTTATTTTATTTTTTTTTAAATCTATTAGATTAATGCTTCATTCTAAAATTATAAAATAAGCCTATCAAAATATTCTTGTAAACCGAGACCGATGTTCTCGATGACTAATTTTTCTGTGTCTATTTTTTCTTGAGCATCCCTTGGCATGTGCCTACTGTGCCTGTGTGTTAATTTGCCATTTGGATGCTTTTGAAAATCGAGAAAGGGTGTTGCGAAAGCCAAGGGACTGCCAGCTTCACTGTTAAAGCAAGACGACTTCTTACGAAAGGTATTCTGAGAAGTGCGTGTGAATTTACGGTGTAGATAGTGCCGCAATCTAACAACACGCATAAATCAGTATAACTGAGTATATACTCTTAATGAACGCCATAATCCAAATTTTTTTATATATATATATATATATATATATATATATATATAACTTCTTACAAAACAATGTATATAAAACTGTAAAAAAATACCCACCAAAAGGGAATCTATGTATTCTTTTTGTACCCTGTTGACATCCCGAATTTGGTGTCATTTTGGGTAAACGTGTAATTTTAGTTTTGTGGCAGACTATACCTATAATATACAGTATACTATATGAAAATCATTTGGTTAAAGGAAAGCATAGATTCGGTGAAATGAGACTACATATAAGTTGGATTATGGCGTTCATTAAAAGAGCAAATTGAAATAGTTATCTTGATTCTTTCGGATATGTAACGATATTTACTTTCTCTACGAGACATGCGAGAAAGTTGAGAAGTTTCCTTTGTGACGTTTTCCAATATAAAACTATGTTATAGTTTAAATCAAGGTTCTTTATATTTCATTTCAGTGTATCCTATTTAAGTATCATAAGGAGGTGGTGTTACGACTTTACGGCCGGTCAGTGTTTAAATTGAGTAAAATGAAGGTTGAAAATTGCGTGTTTTCATTGAGATCCAGTGTATTTTGCCATCTATGGATCAAGATTGGAGTCATCTGAAATTACTCTTTGAAGTTCGCAACTCTGCTTCCGAAAAGACGTACTTTTGTTCACTGTTAATCCAGTCGTAATGTGTATGTTGTAACACTGCTTCGGTAAGACGTGCTTTATCTGGTCACCCTGTATACGTAATAATTTAGGAGGGCAAGAACACTGCCGACGTAAGATTTTTCACGTTTTGTACTAGTATATTAGTAGACAATCGATTAAAGTGTATGTATTCCTCCAACTCTTGGGGGAGGGCAATTGCCCCCTTCTGCCTCCCCTAAATGACGACCCTGATGTAGTGTCATTTGAAAATAACGTTCATACCAAATTGACAACATTGCGTTACTTACAACGCTATGTGTATCACCTTAGAACATAAAAAGAAACAACAATATATAGGCCTAGTACAAATTAACAGTGTATTTTGTTACTTATACAGTACTTAAATAAGAAACCATTTCTTTCGGTAAAATAAAAACGTCGGTTACAAGCAGTATGTGCATAAAGAATATGTTATCGTTAGTAAAAGACAAAC
The DNA here is from genome assembly GCF_964235325.1 of Thermobia domestica. Taxonomy (NCBI): domain Eukaryota; kingdom Metazoa; phylum Arthropoda; class Insecta; order Zygentoma; family Lepismatidae; genus Thermobia; species Thermobia domestica. The sequence continues at coordinate 111,248,225 of NC_137464.1, forward strand.
AATAATATGGTAAAGTGTATTTTTCTTCATAGAGAATACGTAAGTAAACAACAATTCTTCCAACAAAATAAAAACTGCTAATTATTATTATTATTGGCAACAAATGTCAAACATTTTAGTGCTACAAAAGTTTCTTTTTTTTTCCTTGGATTTTCTCGAAAACTACAGATGAGAATTTACTCTTAAGTACATGTATGTTATCTTGTTCAGCTGAATGTGATGTATGGACTGATAGATCTCGTATATTTTGGACAATATTTTTAGTAAACCGAAATTAAAATTTAAGGGTTGGTGACAACTTTAGGCTATATCTCAGTAACAATACTGTGTATTGTTGTCCGGCTAATATAATAATGAATATATATATATATATATATATATATATATATATATATATATATATATATATATATATATATATAATATACCGGGTATTTTAAAAATGGCACCCACTGACATCAGAGTACTGTTCTATAGGTCAAAATAAAGCGAAAATGCGTTAATAATGTTAGGCCCTCCGGGGCCTCCTTCAGCTACTATGAGGAAAAATAGAAATCACTATGTGGCAACGTCGTAAATTAACTTGTAATCATTAGCATTTTCTACAAGTCATATCAAGAAGTTACATCGATTCTTACGCTAATAAGTGGTGTTAATGTCAACATTTATCGACTTTACTTTTCATCTGGAAAGAATGAATGTAGCTATTTGATGGATTGGTAGATTTAATCTATAGTTCTTTATATGCGATATTGCCACATAGTGCAGTTACAAAAAAAAAAAAACAATTGGTTTTCTCTGTTTTCTCGAAAACTGCGCATGAGGTTTTACAGTCTCCTGTATCATTTTCTTCCGCTCAATAAGATCTATCAATTGGTAATTCCTCATCTTCGACTTTTTTTTCGCCATTAAATGCTAATAATGTTTCAGAATTTATTACTGTTAGTCATACCATTACAACTTAATATGTTAACTCTTTCAAAAGTACTATCTAAATCTGTTTTCAGATCATTTAAAATGCATTTTACAATGGGAAGCATTCCTTATCAATTCCAGCTTTTTTTTTTCAAAATAATAAAGTTTTGATCCCTAATCTATGGAACCTAATGGAACATATTCCCCAAGAATCGAGAGAATAATGATACAATTAATAAACTGTTGTAGAAAATTAGATTCATTGGAGATTCAGTTCAAAATCTTTGTCGTCGCGAATTCTGTCGAAGAATTTGAAGCTTAAAATTTATAAAATGATAATCTTGCCTGTTGTCCTGTATAATTGCTAAACATGGCCGCGTACTGTGAGGGAAGAACATAGACTGAAAGTATTTGAGAACACGATGCTAAGACGAATATTCGGACCCAAGAGGGACGAGAATAAGAAATGGCCAAAACTTCATAACGAGGAATTGCACAACTTATACCGCTCACCGAGCATTGTTAGTGTCATCAAGTCTAGGAAGCTCAGGTGGGCAGGCCATGAAGCCAGAATGGAAGAAAGTAGGAACACTTTGTTTTAACTGCAAATCCAATCGGAAAACGCCTATTAGGATGACCTAGGCGCAGACGGGAGGACAACACTAAGATGGATCGCCCAGAAATAGGAATACAAAGCATAAACTGGATCCAGTTGTCTAGGGATAGAAGTCAATGGAGAGCTTTTGTGAATGCGGCGTTGTACCTTCGGGTTTCATAGGTCATAGAGTGAGTGAGTGAATGAGTTAGTTAATAAACATTCGGATTACCAGGTGGCTTAGTAGGCTCTGGAAACATTCGGATTATCAGGTGGCTTAGTAGGCTCTGGTTGTAAGTTCGATCTCAGAATATGAGTTTATAATATTCTTAAATTTTACTCGTTGCACCATATGTCATGTTGGTTCAATTGATTTATTTTTCGTGTTCGTGAGTATCACATACAAAGCATAACTATTGAACATTCATTTGCATTGTTAAAAAAGAGTAGTAATGAAAGTACCTCGGACGAGGATTGAATATAACTTAATTTTTTAGTTATCCTAATTTTGTCTTTTGACACCAGATGTGATTAGTGTTGCTCATGAGACTAGATTTAGGGCTGCCTCGTCTCGGAAAGGTGTTGTAAAAGTGATGTCTCGTCGCGTCTCGTTTCTTATCACGAAAATTCTCTCCATCATGGGCAACAATACGTATGATACAGCTATAACTTCTAGGTTATAAGATACTGTGCGAAATAGTAATTACCCATGTACTTAGAAATACTACGATAAAAAATCGTCTCTCATTAAAAATCGGAAGACATAAAAATGTCTAATAATTGGGAATGACTGTAAATATCAACAGTTACACTAAGCACTTTTTTTTTTGCTATTTTTACTTGAAGATACTTAACAATTCCGAGTGTAAGATGTGACATTTCGCGTTGTTAGTATGACACTATTCGCAGGGTTATCTCAGAGCGTGTGTGTAATCCGTAATGGTCATTCAGCTAATTGGAGTTAGAAAAGGATCTTAAACTAGTTTAATCTTCTCTGTAATCTTGCTTAATCTGTTGTACTTTTAAGTAGTGGTTAGAGTTATTGAGGACAGGCTATATAGATTAACTTCGTAGTTGGTTTCCACGAAGTGCCTTCATTAGCATGTTTGCGTAAAACAACACTGCGATGAAGCGATTGAATTCTTGGCGTTAACTCGACTTTTTTTAGCAATGAAAAATCTAAATTGCCTTTTTTTCTTCTCAATACATGAAACTGCACGTAGACCCGGAACAGTCTTCTTCTATTTTTAAAAATTATTTTTTATAAATGTTAACAACCTGCGAAAAGAATATCGGGTATATGTTTACTTCGTCACGTAGACCAAATTCCAAGAAATGCAATGTATAGTATTTGCAAATTAAAATTTCATTGAACGAAGCTGTTTCTCAAGTTGAATCAGTGTAACCGGTTTCAAAGTTGATTTGCCTAGGAGAATACTCTTTGATAGTGAGATAGTGCCGCTTGTGGATCTGGCGTAAGCAATTAACTGTAATTTCTCAAGAACGTGATCCACACGTGCGATGCACAAGTGATTTTTATTGTATGTCCCTGAAATATTTGCAATAAGAGAATTAATTGTTTTACGTTTGTAATGTGTTATGCACAGTTGTATAATTTCAAGGCTTTTCTTTTCCGTGTAGGATTTTAAAAAAAATAAATAAATAAAGGCTTGACAATAGCTTCTGTTTTATTTTTGCTCCAAGACTGGAGTATGTGTTTTTCGTACTAAAGACTATTGTATCCGACGTCGGCAAGCTAAAAGAATGATTTTGTTATATACTTCGTTTTCACATATTTTTTATAGGCCTATACCTCTTACGTTCCTTCAGGATATCTGTCTTGGATAGTAATCTCTGTGTGGATAGTAATCAATATATTGCTATCACCTTTATATTGTTAACATTCAAGTTATTTCTTTCGTCTGTTTACTGAACACTTAACGTTGAAAATATTCTTTGAATTGCTGATTATGTGCAGGTATGACGAAGAAATGTTTAAAAATGCAACTGTTATCAGGAGAACAGCTGTTCATGTATTGGAACCACATATCTGCAACCTCAGTTCTGTAGGCACAATTTTAATCCAACACAAACAGAAAGAATATTTTGTTAAGGACGAAATATTGTTCTTAGTCTACTAAAACATATTTACAGCGTCGTCGATTTGACCACTCACATTTTATTACCGATTGTAAATGTTTGGTTGGGTGATTATTAACTAGTTCTGTTAATATTATTCCAATAATTATTCAGTTTTTTTCCTTCAGTTATTCGAATGTACGAATATATGTTTTCAATACGATTATTCGAACATTTATTCGTTTTTCGAATAATTATTCGATATTCGAATAACGAATATTTGAAAAATCTAAAAGTCGAATAATAAATTATTCGAGCTATAACAGCACTATTACCGATGATCTGCAGTATAATTAAAATAAGGAAAGTAATAAGAGTAATATAATAACAGGTATACCACTAACATACAAAAGCTACTAAGAGTATAGAAATAGTATAAACCGGGGATGGAAATAATCACTCGCCCCAGGGCGAGGGGTTAATCAATGGGGGCGAATTTATATCACTATTATTTATTTCAAAGGTAAGTAAATGGTTTCTATTGTGGGATATGGACTAGTAGCTGTTTTCTTGGGCTAGTATTTTTTTTTTTTTCATCCCTGGTAAAAACAGTACTGTAAACAGTATGATATAGCAGTTGTAACCGAAGTTGGTTGCAGTTTGACCACTAACTATACTCATATAGATGCAACATAGGTAACAACCACAGGGATACTGCAGAACTGAAGAAATGACTATATCAAGTAGAAAATTGCAATTTAATTTAAATGTTCAATAATGAGTTGGCATTGACATTACAATTAACAATGTCTGGAAGGGAGGACAAGAAAGAGAAATGCGAAGAATTTAAAATGAACTGTGCACAAAAAGCAAGAAATGTAACACGGTTCATCTTTATTTATTTCTTTTGGTGCTGAAGAAAAACAAGCTTTTGCTGCAGTCAGAAAAACGGGTGCATTTAGCGTGTAACAAGAATTAAATGGGAGAAGAGAAAAGGGTTTCAAAAACCGGTAGTATCCGATTGAAATAGGTAATCTGACATTCTAGTATGTGTCTAAGCTTACAAATGTCTTTATTTTCACGTAGAACCTAAACGGTTTGATGGATTTTGGTGAACAAGGTATCGATAGATATATCACAAACTCAGTAATGGTACTGTGTGTATGGCGTCACTTAAGATTCAGTACGGCGCACAGTGGGGCGAAAACGCAAAAAGCTGGCCAAAAGTAAAAAAACGAAAGTTAGTAATATAGGAAATTTTTTATGTAGTTGGCTAGAGTAATGTTAGAAGGACCCAAATCCATAAATAGAATAGGGTTTTTACTTTAATCAAACTACCTGAGCCACTCTTAAGTAGACCCTTCAGCAGGTCAAATGCGTAGAGAACAATAGAAGAATTGTGACGCGTCCGTGGAAACGGTTGTAACTTTCGAACGCGTTCATAGTTTTTAAATCTGTAAAGTTTTCCTATATCGTACTGGTAAGTAGAATAAGTGTATGAAGTGAAAAATTAATAATAATGATGTAATAATTTATAATTTGAATCGCAAGTCAGGCAAAATTTTCACATTGTTTATATATTTTATTAACTTAAAGCGTTGAAAACATTATGTGCACCCTCGTGCACCACGTTCATATTTTGTAGAATGGTAGTCTGAATATTAATTAATGCTGTCGACAAAAACGTAGCTGCCAAAACGCGCCAATTACGAAGCGTGTTGATGTTAATTATTGTTCATTTAATGTTACAGTGACAAGCCGTTGCAGTTATCATAACGGAATAAAATACAGTACCAATAATTTGTGTTATTTAAGTAATAATACATTTCTAATAAATAAGAACGTAAGTAACAAGTAATTGTTCATCAAAATATGTGAAAGAAGTGAATGTTGTTAAAGATACATTGTGAAAATTACGAACTATGTTGACATTCTTTTTATTCCGCCATTTTGGATCTGCCATTTTGTTTTTTTAACTTTAGTTGCAGAATCGTAATCAGCAACTTCAATAACTCCTTTATCGCCACTTTTGAGAACATTTCTCCGACTTTTTCGACTTTTGCAAATTTAATTCCGCCATTTTGGATCCGCCATTTTTTTTAACTTTAGTTGCAGAATCCTAATCAGCAACTTCAATAACCCCTTAATACTAAATTTCATTCAATTTGAATATAGTTATCATATTTTGGCCAGCTTTTTGCGTTTTCGCCCCACTGTGCGGCGGTCGCTGAACACTATATTGGTAAAACGCAATTTCCTACCTAAGTATGTAAACAATTTGATTCAATTTAATTAATGAATGAGGTGTAGATTATTTCACCTTATTCTCAGAGAAGACACTAGGTATGTAGCGTAAAAAAAAAAAAAAAAAAAAGTATGGTGGGCGTGAAATGTCATATTACAACGCTAATATTTAATTGGCAATATTAAATTCTGTATTAAGTATTAAACGAAGGACTTGGCGAGATAATTTCAATAATAATAATAATAATAATAATAATAATAATAATAATAAATAAATACATACATTCATACATACATACATAATTCATGGAAATTTTATTTGAATAACAAAAGGTATAAATGCATATAGCCCTATGTATCACTTCATTACTAAAAGCATATACGCTCGAAGGAATGCTATTTTCATATTTATACGAGGAGCATGTCGGAAGCTTTTAGATACTTAAATTCAAACAGCGTTGCCGCATTGAAGCTTACCATAGACTTTTGCCCACTAATGATAAAAGGTATAACTGTTGGAAAATTAAAGGGCTGAAAGTGTAGGTTAGTGTGAGCCTGTCAGTCGGCAACAATGGAGCTCGTGCGACGTAATTTTTGTGCAGTGATCATTGGTTTGCGGAATTTAAATACGGCTGACAAAGGTTGACAGATGAGTTTTGCTCTGGGCACCCTTACAGCACAGTTACGGATGAAAATATCGAAGTAGTAAAAAAATCATGAGCAAGATTTCACTTCCCTTCAAAGTGAAATCGAAAAGAAACCCATTGAGACATGCGTTTATTATAAGTGAAAAATATAAATACCGAATTTCATGCCTCAAAGGGATTTCGCTAGTGCCACCTCCACTCTTTCCCCTTCCACGTCGAATTGCTGGAAAATTCTTCAAGTGGTATCTTAAAGGGGGTTGCCACGTTAGAAGAACTTGTAGCTGTCATATATATATATATATATATATATATATATATATATATATATATATATATATATATATATATATATATATATATTCCATCTTGCAACGAGTCGAACAGTGTGCAACTTTCTGGGACGTTTTGCTTGCTACCTGGTATCGCCCTCCCGCTGACATTAAGGAAAAAACAGTTTCGTCGCTTCCGAAACAACGGATTCTTTTGGACAGGGAGGGGGAGTGCGCCAAAATACACGTTTTTAACGAGGTGGTTCACTGTTTGTCCACTAGAGTGCAGTGCTGCATAAGTGGAAATACCTTTCTTGCTTTCAAGAAATTGTAATATGTACACAGAAAATAGAAAGATCGGGTTGCAAGTTTTTTTTTTTTTTTTTTTTTTTATTATGTATATGACAGCTACAGGATTCATTTAACGTAGCAGTGTGGCCTTAAAGATAGTCGCAAATCCTATGCACTGCATAAATTTCAAGTGTCAAGCCTAGGCGTTGATCAGTCAGTCAGGACTTTTGTTTTATATAGAGATAAAGGGATATGTACGAGTACGAGTAAGCAATTTGTTACAGTACTTGTATATGTCCGGTTGCTACAAAGTTTAGGTTTATTGTATTACCACATTGTAAAATTGTATGAATTTTGTATCTCATTTCCTATTTTCATTTCATGTGGTCAGTGAATCAAGTATGAATTGCTTCGATACAAGTAAGATCTGTTTCTACGGGCAGAAATGGAGTAAACAGTAAACTTAACTGAGTAAACATAGAAACTTTAACAATGTAATAACGAACTACCATTAGTACCAAATGACTCCGATTCAGTCATTGGAGGTGAGAAATTGGTAGCAATATTTCAGCAGATGTGAATGATTTTACAAGTCCTTCGGGACGTAATTGAACTATTTAGTATACTTAATCTTCGTGCACATTTTCCACAATACAACAAACACAATCAACGTAACAGGATGGAAGTTAAGTATATGAACTTTGGAAACAAGGTGGAAAGATAGAGATCAATTTAGTTGAGATTGTGGAAGTCCGATCCATGTGGAGTCAGTTTTTTTTTCGAACGAACACAAGATGGTTTGTTTTTCAGCCTTGACTTATTTATTATATTCGCAATAGACAGCACAGCATCATTATTCAGGTAGTCTGAAAAGTCGTGTCTTCTCCTCATAAATGGCATTAGTATCCCAAATCTCAAGATATGAGTCGCAGCGGATCAGACCTAATGTCATTCCACAACTGATAGTTGAGGCTAGTAGGTATGCAAAAAGTGAATTCTTATAATCAAACTTAAGGTATTGCGCTTTGAAGATGAGTGATCTTTCCGCAGAACCATGCGATATTTCACATTTTCTCAGTATTTCAATCAAGGCGCGGGTCTTTGCAGGCTTGTGAAGAAAGTTATCCTATTTATTGGTAAAATACGTTATTAAAAGCAACAGCCAAAAGACGGTTCAGTCGCTTTCATTCTGGAAATTTCATTACCCAAGATGCTCCTTGCAATCGGCGACCAATTACAGCAAAAGTGGATAATACTTTGGCAAAGTCGAGCAAGACTGGCATGTAAGCAGTATGACATCGCCAATAACCTAAATATCACGAAACAGTGTTAAACCATTTGGGAAAAGCTGACTACAGAAAGAAGCTCGACGTTTGGCTACCACATAATATGACTTAAAAACACTACTCTATTGAATTTATATCTGCAAATCTCCACTGAAACGTAACGAACTCGAACCATTTCTGAAGCGGAGATCACAAATGATGAAAAATTTATAACCTACGAAATGCGAAAAATTTGTGATCGAAGCCAAGAGAAGCTCCACAGTATGTGTCGAAGCCCACAGTAACAGTCATGAAGATTACACTGTATGTTTGGTAGGACTAGAACGGCATCGTGCATTACGAGCTCCTGCCACCGGGCAGAAGATAAACTCGGACTTGTACTGTTAACAATTAGCGCGAGTGTACCGCATACATCTTAACGACCTGCCAGAAGTTGAATCACTTGCTGGGAGGTTTTAATGTAACCCAGATCTGACACCGTCAAACTCATTTGTTTTGATCTCTGGAGAATTTCAAAAAATGCCTGTGAAAACCACTTGTCATAGTTTTTTTACTTTTTTTGATCAGAAAGAATTTCTGTAGCGACGGGATTATGATGCCGGAAAAATAGCAGGTCATCGAACAAAATGGGGCTTATGTGGGTTCACAGTGTTGCTCTCAAATCACTATCAATGTATTCTCAAATTTGATCTCCAAGGGCTGAGTGCATTTTAGACACCCTGTTAAAATTAATTACTCTTTTGTTTGCAATTTAAACCAAGGAAGAAAGAATAATAGAATTAGTTTTTGTATAAAATTGGAAGATGAAGCCTCTGTTTATATATATATATATATATATATATATATATATATATATATATATATATATATATATAAAGTTTCATTCTCGATTACGAAGTTCAGAAGGAGTTAAGACGCTTCTGTTATTCGATACTAACAGTAATTGCTTCTTTTATATCAGAATAATGCCTTTTAATGTGCTGTAAACTGTGTGAATTTATAAATGCTCAAAAAGTACTTCCATCTTTGGTTTTAAATAATTGGGGATTAGTACGTATTACCACGTGTTTCTCTGCTATTATTGAGATCTCTTAACCCCCGTTTTTTAAGCGTTTACTTACTTAAGAAACCCATAGAAACGAACCATAAATTTGACATTTTTTTTTTTCGAAATTATCGGCTTGGCTAATCGTGCTACTGCCCTAAAATATTCTTATTGGTGTAAACGAGTAAGCTAGTTTCTAAACTTTTCATTCAGTTCATAGTGGTCATTGTGCAGTAAGATTTAACTACAATACTCCAAAGACAGATACTCTTAAAATTATATTGTGCGGCACTTCCGTAATCCAGAACGCAAAGTTTGTAAACCACTAATATGAAGCATTCTGCTAGCTTTATTTTGATGTGTTTTTGTTTGATGAGAGAGTATCAATCTATTGCTGTCCATGGTGTATTATTAACGTTACAAGAACGACCTTGGAAATTAATAACCTTGTCTATTTTATCCTAATTATTTTGGTCATCGTAAATAACAAGAGGAAACTAGGGAATCACCATTAGGTTTGTTGTTACCTATTACAATATTGCGAAACTAAAATTTTGGGCGATCTGTTTCTTCTATCTAGCTTTAGTCACATATGTATATTTATAAATGATGCTTTTGAGAAAAAAACTGTATAAAATAGTACACACTTCTTATTTCATGAAAATTATATGCTTTCGTAATTGACACTTGTGCATTTTGCAAGAATCTACTTTTTCTTGTGAAGACTGCAAAAAAATATCTAAGTTGTATATAGACGTATAAAGCAACATTTTCTTGTTACTTTTAATGAGATTATGTAGAGTAGAATAACGATATGTTGAGATTTTCTTTCTTTCATTTTTAAGTACAGTGAAGTCCCGATTATCCGAGTTTCGATTAATCAAGGTTCCATGTTATCCAAGCTTAAACCAAAAAATAAATAAATAAAAATAAAATAAAATAAAAAATAAAATAAAAACTAGTCCGGTTTAGTTACAGCTAGAAGCAGTCTGTAGGCATTTGTTTCAGCAAAAAAGCAAAAATAAAGTTCGCGTATAGATGACCCAGCTCGATATTGTCACACTTAAGCAAGCGTGCTTTTGTTGTTATGTCTTGAGTTGCAGTTTGACGACACGGCTCTACATCGAACAGCAAGACGACACGGCACCAGTTTTGACATTATAATGTTGCGACGTCTGCGCAATACAGCGGCCAAAAACGAGCCAGCTTAATGAAGCAGAACACTATGAAAGAAGTGTGTGTGTGTGTGGTGTGTGTTTTAAATGTGTATATGCTAAACAGTGCCTTATTTGTATAGTATTTTACTTATGTATACTCATGTCCGAAATGATTGTTGCATATCTGTAACTGTCTTCTTGTAAGAATATAATTTGATAATTATTTTGCAGGGTACTTTTAATACTGATATTATGTGTATAATCGGAAAATGTATATTTGTGGAAAATTTCATAGGAAAAGAATTATAAATACGAAAATTAGAGTGAGTAAAACAAAATGTTGCTAAATAGATAAAGTTTTATTTTTCTTTTATTGTTCTTATTTACTGTTCTTTAGACATGAAATTTGCCACATACATGTTTTTGTCGATTATACACGTACTAACATTGTAAGAAATACCGGGCGAATTCTTTATCAAATTATATTCCTACAACAACATATTTATAGACATGCGACAATAATTTTGGACATGAGTGTACCTATCAATATCAGACCGCATTTACTGTATTGTAGCTAATTCCTTATGTATGTATGTATGTATGTATCTATGTGTACTGTACTGTATGTCCAATAAAATAATATAGTAATAATAAATAATGTAATAAAGAGAAAAATCAATAAAGACCTCTGGAATTTGCAGCAGGATGTTATTGTTTTGATAGTAGAAATTGTTGTATTTGCTAACTTGATATGTAGTAGAATTCAGTGTTTACTGATTCTCATCAAACCTTTTTTTTTTTTTAAATCTTGTTAATTATTTTTAAAAATCTTTTCCTGTTCATGTAATTCTGTTTTGTATTCATGAAGTCCGCTGAGGTTGACTATTATTTTTAATTATTTTTCATGTTTGGTTAACATTTACCAACTTGATTGGAGTGAATACACATCAGGTATACAAATGATGCTTATTGAATACTTATAGCTGAAATTTGAAAAAAAAGTACTTACGGATTTAAATACTTTTCAACACAGTGTTCTGGTATTTTTAAGTTTAAGTATTCGCCTTACTTAGTGGCTGAAATTTCGGTTGTGGAAGATTCCTATTTTTCACCTATAACTGGGATTATATATACAGGGTGTTTCAAAACAACACCAACAACGTTTGAAAGGTGATTCCTGACACCAAGATAAGGCGAAAAGTATAGACCAACCTGGGTGCACAAATGCTTCTTCCTTTCGGAGTTATAGGCTGCCGAAAATATGTACAAATTAACTTTAGAGGTCAATAGCTCCAATATTATGGGACCTACCATAATCGGGTCAAGACTTTATTTAGGAACTGTTTTACTTCCGCAACTTTTATAGAGGTAGTTGGTGAGTACTTTAAATTATATGCCCGTAGCCAAACTGGCTCTATGAAAATTGGTGCGTATCTTGGTATTCTGGAACATGTATTTTTGGATAGCACACATATTAGTTCCTTAGTGAAGTCTTGATCCGACTACGGTAGATCTCATAGTTTTAGAGCTACGGATCTTTAAAGTTCATGTTTTTGGCAGCCTGTAACTCCGAAAGGAAGCATTTGTGCACTCAGTTTGCTGTATACTATTCGTCTCATCTTGGTGTTAGGAATCACCTCTCAAACGTTGTTGGTGTGTGTTGGAACACCCTGTATATAAAATAACTCAATTGGAACGATTCTGATTTGACATTGAGTAAGATATGGCCTATGGAACAGATACGATCTAAGCTTTAAAAATTCATTTAAAGCTTTCCTGAGAGCAAACAAGGGATAATTCAGTGAAACTGAATTGGGAGTAAGTCGAAATTTAATTTGGAATAGATGACTGCAATAGAGTTTCTTTAAGAAAAACAGAAATTCTAATAAAAAGTGTCCTTCCTGTTGGTCTAGTGATTAATGTGCTCACCTTTGGTGCATGAGGTCCCGGGTTCGATTTCCAGTGGGAAAGCATTGAATGCATTACGGTAGATAGAATTGCACATAAAACTGTAGGTCCATGTCTTAATAGCTTTTGTGGTGGTGAAAAGGGATGCAAAACAATAATATAATAATAATAATAGAGCAGCACAGGTAAACATTATTAGAAATTATTTTAGAAATATTATTATTATTATTATTATTATTATTATTATTATTATTATTTAAAGCACGGTAAGAGTTCTGGCCAACTAAATTAACGCATATGTACACAGCACTTCTATTCATAATATCGTTCTTGGGGACTTCTTAATACGCAGATAAATGTGCTGAATGTAAGTAGCTTTCGAATTTGTTTTGTGATGGTGGGTGGATGGGAATAGTCTTCTATTATTCTATGTCTTCATGTGTAATTACACACGAAGTATCTGCACCTAATCATTCGGCTAAGATCAAGGCAATTTCTATGCTTTCTTTTTTTGTGTGTGGTGCGTAGATCTATTATTTAAAATTTAATAATAAATTAACATACTTGAGTTACATATTTCTTTGTGATAACTGATTATTATGGAAAATGTTGTGGAGATAAAGGCGACGAAGAAATTGCTAATTTAATCTTGATGTATTTTTTTTCAGTAGGCTATATTTAAAAGAAACTGTTGCGGTAGAGATTAAAAAGTAAATACTGAGAAAATATCAACTAACGTGAATTCAGATTTGTCAGAGTTAATATTAAAAGTTTTCATTTTCCTTTCCAGGTAAGTTATGGGATGTTTTTCCACTCTTGGCAGAGAAGTAGTTAGACAATATTGGTAAGTAATTTAATGGAAATGCTAACGATATATGGGTAGGTGTATTAGTGAGGCAGTAGAAAAAATAATACAGTAAATAGGCTATAACGAAAAAAAATTAGTTATTTAGTTACTGATAACGGGTTTTCGATTTCACCATTGGTTATTGATACTTTAAAGATAAATAGAGTGTAACTTGAACCTCAACTTCCTTAAGAGAGCAGGAGTGGATACTTCTGTTCTAGTATGCTTCTGTTGAACACTTTTCGTTATGTACCTCAGCACAAATAGTGGGGTCCAAAATACCCCCAAAATTTGGCTTGGCGGCTAACGTGTTTTAATGTAAACGATAGATAGATCATTGTAATGTAGCAATACCGATGTGAGCATATTAAAATTACCGATTTACTTATGTTTTTTTCGGTGTTCTATAAGGGAAATGTAACGAATATGTGCTGTGAAATTCCATAGTGTGATTTTTAGATTGTTTCTTTTTTTTTCACCAAATATTTCTCATGCATAATTTTGCAAAATCAGTGCTGAAACAATAATATTAGTAAGTTTGTTTTCCCTGTACGTGTTTATTATGCAAACATCTTGAGGGCCTGGAGATTCTTAATTTACTTAGTTGTTGTCAAGATTTTTTTTTTTTTTTTTTTTTGAAATCGGCAGTGTGTAAAGTTTATTTTATAGAATGAAGCGACTCACAAACCACTTGATTTCCCTCATTATTTTTATATGTCGAAACAGTTGTTAAATCGTAATATAATTTGGCAATTAATTGTAGTGGTGTTACGACAAGAACTTGCTATTGGATAATACTTGTCGATTGAGGAGGCATTGCAGAAATTGTATTTCCTGCCCTCTCTGCTACTTCGAAGAATGGTCACTGCCATGAATACCGATTCCGAAGTGTTTGGCCTTCCTTGTCCTTGATTAATGCTGAAGTGGAAGATGATTGACCATGAAGATGAGAGACAATGGACGAGGTTTCAGGAGGAGGAGAAGGTGATATTTGCGTGTGAGTAGGGACGAAGCATTGGTTTATTGCATGAGTGCCTTGTAGTGCTTCTGGGCAAATCGGAAAGTGCTGGGCGTGTGTGCTCTTGAGCAAGGACCAGAAAAATGGTTTGGAAGAACTACTTTCCACCGGATGAAATTGATTCCAATAGTTGCTCGTGGCCAATTCCACTTTTTGTGGATTACCCTGACTTCTTTTTACATAATGATGGGAGTTGGGAACGGTAAGTTCTTCAGCTTCCCTAATTTTTGACCCTGCATGACAGAACCTTGCAAGAAAACATTTCCGCGTACGTGGTGATGATTAGAGGGGAAGTTTTGTAAATATTAGTGGCATTGCACAAACAGTTGGTAAATATCCCAATTTTGAACTTTTTATACTTGTACTATATATGTCCGATTAGCAATATGAAGGAAGAATGTTTTATGCCTTTTACAGAGAAAACTAAGATATCTGTTAAACTTTTAAGAAAAAGGAAAAGCAAATTTTAAAGGTTACAATAATATCTGCGATAGTACTTACCGTTTCAAACATGTTGTTATAATACAACTTACCAATGTGACTGCTGCTCATTCTAGCTTTGAAACTACAAATAATTTAAATTAAAATTTGACCAAAGCAAACACTATAACTAATCTGTGTTACAATTTCTGCAATATATATTCTTCAGACACATCGGATATAGACAAGATGATGTGTAGTGGAGGGAGTTATGTATTGCTGAAGCTGTAACCCATTAGTAATAATAAATGTTTGTTTTAGTCAGATTGTATTTTCATTTAAACTTAACAGTACCATTTCTTACAGGTTACGCTTAACAAATCGTGGACTACTAAGCCTCCTGTTTGAATCTGCTTTGTATTTCTTTAAAGGGATAGAAATATGATAGCGTGACACACAACCTTGTAATCTTTTAACGTTATTCTGCCTTTAAATAACTGGAAATTGCAAATTTTAAACATACAGGGCTTTATGCAGTCGTTCTGACGCGTGATTAGTGCAATACTAAAGAGTTTGACTAACATCGTTTCCGGCAGTAGTTAGGCCTTTAGTATGACGCTTTCATACGTCCAAACTACTCTGCATAAGGCCTACAGTGTTTGACAAGTCACTGTCAGATCAAATTACTTCAGCAATTCTTAACGCATTTTCATATTTGTCTAATTCATTTTGAAATATTTTTTTTTGGGAAGAATACTAGATCGGCAATAGTACACTTTTGTTCTAATGAGTAAATATTAAAATTGTTTACTGAGGGATAAATACCAGTTTCTTTGTACACGAAAGATCTAAGAAATTTTGATTGAACTTTTTCAATTTGTTGGATGCTTTCGTTGCGAGGGGCTCCAAATATAATAACAACAACATATTCCAACTTGCAGCGTACATATTAGTAATACATTTTCATGAGTGTTACATTATTGCCGAAGACCCTTCCACTTCAAATTATGTATTCTTCTAATAATTTTAAAAAAAGTCATGAGTAACATTTTTGATGTGGTTATGAAATTTTAATTTCAAGTCAGATGCAACACCTAGATGTTTTACTGTATTAAGTCTGCTTATAGAAGTATTACTAAACTTATAATCATATTTAAAAGTACTTTTTTTTTGTTTCTGCTGAACGATAATACGTTAAATTTATTTACATTTACTACAGTTTATAGTATTCTAAATTGAGTTTATAGTATCCAGTACAGGACATCAAATAACTAATATTGAGTTAATTGAGAGGAGAAATAAATTGCATATATAGTGATTCTAAGATATTACCAGATCCCGCCCTCGTTGTCTCTCTCTCTTTTTTTTTTCCACGCTGGTCTAGTGGCTAGCACGAGGTCTCGGGTTTGATTCCAGCCGAAGAGCCTTGAAATTTGAATGCATAACAGTTATTCGGATTCCATCTTAAACTGTAGGTCTTCGTCTCATGTAGCCTTGGTGCTGAGAAAGGTCTCTAAACTATAACTACACAACCTATACCAGTTTTCTTTCTTTCTTTTTCTTTTTTGTAAAGATAGAACTGTTCGTACAGAGGGGAGTTTCCCATTATTTTCTTCAATATTAGATTTCCGTAAAAATGTTAATTACTCTTTAAACTCAGCAGGCATCGTTGCAGAAGTAAACCCGAAATAGACTACGAATAAATAGATAGGATGGGTTCACAAAGAGAAATGAGTTAATAACATTAATCTGTGTACAGCGAGGAAAACCCTTTAAAACTGTGCCTAGTATTGATAATTACAAATTAGGTTCGTGAAGTGTATTTCTTTACAGACAAAACGTTTCTAAGGCTTTTCTCATAATATCTCAGGTGGCGTTCTCGCTTTTGGTTTGCGAGTTTTCAGGTTCAAATCGTGCTAGAGTACACCTCGGATGTATATCCGAGTAGTGATTGGAATTTCGACTTGAATAGTAGGTCTTGCCCATCATAATATAGATATAAAAAGAAAACATAAAACCAACATTTCTCGTGTAGCCAGCTTGCATTCGTGAGATTTGAAAATAATGTTCTTAGATATTTCAATAACAATGGTCACAGCGATAACAGTGATATTTTGATAGGATGGTCATGTGACGTTCCGGGTAGTAAGAGCGAAATCAACGAAGGCTTGTTTCTTGAAACATCATTTTAAACTAACAAAAAATATCGATCATTTAGTTTTAAAACCTGCATTTCCTAAGGGAAAAGGGAATGACTTCCACAAACTATACATATAGGCGCGATAACTTGCTGCTACAGAGGAGTCCGGTATTAGTACTCGAAGACTTCAAATGTATTTTCGCAGCGTTCAAATTACACACAACTTTTTTGAGTTCCCTTTTACTATCTTAAATGCTTCATACCGTAAGGTAATATTATTTAATTCACTGAAATCACGAATCACTTCTGAATTTTGTCTGTAAAAATAGCATGAGAAAATGACATTCTTTAAATATTCACACCAGGTTGGCATGGTGAAGTGGTCTAAAAACATGATGTTGGAATCTTTCTGTTATGGGTTCGAATACTGGTTAGGGCATGAATGTTAAGTATAGTCTTTCCGTCATATATATCATTTTCATCATCATCATCTTTAACCTAAAGAACAGAGCCTGGAACGTAAAAAGAGAAAAGAGGAAAAAAATACAAATACAAATTAAATGTACAGCACTCATCTTTTTTTTTTTTCTTCCTCCTAGTCCTTAGAATCAGTTTCCTCAACGGATGTAGGAGACCACACATACAGAGTTGACGTCAGGATCAAATCACGATCGAAGTTCGGGTCAAGAATGACGTCGGTTAGACAAAACATTTTTGTTCTAGTTGAGACAATTATAGATTTTTTCGTTTTATTTCCAGTTCAGATGTTTGTGGTGTTTTCCACAGTTTAAAGATAAGAAGAGGACATACAATATCACAGTCTCAGTTTAAGTGATGCGTTTTTCAGGCTAATTGTTTCTCATTGTAAAGTTTTATTTTGGCACGTGTAGCTAAAGAAGCATTTTCATGCTACTTCAGTTTGATAGTGGCGTAAATCGTGCCAATCTAACCCTTAATTGTGCATGCTGGTGTAATTACTGGCGCTAATACCGTGATGTACAGCAGACTTAAGTGAGTAACAAAATTACTCATTTCAGTCAAGAATGAATACATTTAACTCACATGTGAATAAGACAGAAGCAACACATTACACTAACTTGAACCAACAATCTGTGCACATATATTTGTTATGTTGAAGCAGGGGATAAAAGTGAGGAGGAACGCGGGAAGATGCCGTCCCTTCACCTCCAAAAAAATATGTACGGTGTCCCCCAATTTCTAAATATATATATAATGGGCAGAGAGAGGCAGGGGGACGATGTGACGTCATGCCGCTACCTACCGTCTCCCTATCTTTTCAGATCCACTTTTACCGCTGGTTCGAAGCATATCAATGTATGGCACTTGATGCAAGATTTTTTTTTTTTTTTTTTTTTACTTTTCTCTCATGCAATGGAGGGCATATTTCGTAAATACCTTTTTCATAACATCTTCAGCAGGTGGTTCAGGCATAGATCTATGTCCAACAATTTTTCACGTAACAAGTTATAATTAGTTCGCAGATTAGTACAATACATATAGCAATCATCGGTAAAGACCAAGAGTTGTACATTATCCTACATTGTGATTTTAAAAAAAAGAAAAAAAAAGTTGACGTGATAGTATGGTTCAGCATACCCCATGCTCCAATTCTTGAAACAAATGCATATTATACTCTGCCAATTTCACTTTTAATAAAACACTAGACGTAAGAAATGTATAAGAGATAGGGCCATCTACCGAGCAACCTGGTCAATACAAGCAAGAAAACAGTATCTACGGTTCATTAGATCCCATCAGCATAATTAAGGGTTAACAAATAGTTCAGAATCCGAACCTGAAACATGAAAGAACTCAGGTTTTGACTTATATAGCAATGGAGAAAAATTTTCATTTGGAATGAGAATTCACTAATGGTTCCTTACATATACATTTGTATTTCTAATGATTGGTAAAATACAGGGTGGCCCAAAAGTAGGTATACAGTGCCGTACTGATCAGCTCACTGTATTTCATATCATTTCTTATTGTTATCCATCAGTTTCATTATTATTTGTTCTTAAAGCCTTTTCATTTATACCTTAAGCTCGGAACAGCCGAAGCAAATAAACCCATAAGCTAGAATGTTATACTTGATCAATGCAGGGGTGTATACCTACGTTTGGGCTACCCTGTATTCCTTAAAATTACTTTTGACACAAAATACAAAATTATCAATGTTTCGAAGTGATATTTATTGTTGAGGCTTGAGAAATTGGTCTTCAACTATAAATTATTATTGTTATTATTACTATTAGACTTCCAAACTATGCTATGCATAAGTGTCGGAAATCTTATAGAACGGATTTGTCTTTCTGTCGGCAGGTATCAGAGCAAAAACGGTAAGATATATCCAAAAGCAGGTTTTGCAGTCGATCCAGTGTCCCAAGAATAGGTGCCATCTCTTCATTTACCCATTATTCAAACCGGAAGTGGTTCAAATTAGTTTTTTTTGTTTCAGTGTTTATCGCTGTATGGCAAAAACGCTAATAGATTGCGAGAAGAATTTTCTGCAAACAATTGAGCGTCTCAAGGTAACATACCATGACTATTCACAACAGTCTACCAAAACTAGAAGTGGTTTAAATTTACTGTTCTTGTTTCAATACTAATTTCCACAAAGCAAAAGCGGTAAGAGAGAGATATGCGGTTTTTTTTTTTTTTTTTTTTTTTTTTTTTTTTTTTTTGCAGTCTATTCAGCATCCCAAGAATAGATTTCGTCTGTTCCGTTAACCCTCTAATCAACCATAAGTGGTTAAAATTAACCATTTCCGGTTTCAGCATTAATTGCCATAGAACAAAAATTGTATTCGACAGCAACAGGCGGTTTCCTGCAAACGGTTCAGAGTTTCAATAGAACATACCATCACAACACTATACCAAAACAGAAGTGGTTGAAATTTATTACTACTTCCAGTTTCAATACTGATAGCCGTAAAACAAAAAGGTATAAGATATAGAGATGCTTTTTTTTTTTTTTTTTTTTTTTTTTTTTTTTTTTTTTTTTTTTTTTTTTTGCAATCGATTGAGCGTCCCAAGAATAGACTCTGTCTCCTCCGTTAACCTCTATCTAAACCAGAAATGGTTCAACTTAACCATTTCCGGTTTCAGCATTCATCATCATAGAACAAAAATGGTAATAAATTACGATAAGCGGCTTTCTGCAATCGATTTAGGCTGTCAAGGGAACATACAATCACAACCTAAAACTCTCTTCCAAAACCGGAAGTGGTTGAAATTTACTCCTACTTCCTTTTTCAATATTGATTTTCGTAAAGGAAAAACGGTAAGAGATACCGAGATGGAGTTTCTTATTCTCGATTCAGCTTCCCAAGAGTAGATTCTAACTCCTCCCTTAACCCTCTGCTGAATCCGGAAGTGGTTCAGATTTTGGGTTTCACCTTTATCGCAGTATAGCAAAAACAGTAAGGGATAGGAGTAATGGCTTTTTGATAATGGATTCAGCGTTCGATGAATAGATTTTATCTTTGATATTATTAATCTGTTGTAACTAGTAGGGTATTGAATTCGCATAGTTTAAAAGTCTGCCCGTAGCTTCACACTGTGAAATGAAACTCATTATTTTGTTAAATTTAATATTGTTCTACAGCTGCTATGTCTAGACAATCGACTTAGTTCTTGAGTTAGGAGGTATTCTTCGGTTCCATCCTAAATTACATTTTCCATTACTTAAAGGTTCACATCAACAGTTTTCTTATTTGCAGTTATTAATAATTGAAGAGAGGGATCAATTTACTTTAAATGGTTTTATTTGGATATTAACAACCTTTTCAGCAACTCTCACTGGGAATCGAACTGAAGTATCCAACACTAAAGACGACTACATGAGTTATGTAAGCACAAGGAGGTTCTAGTTTGATACTTTGAGAAAAATAGCTGTATGAGAAAAGATGTAATACACTCACTGTATTTGATAGAAAAAATCATTAATGTCTTTTATGAAAAAATGTCAATTTATAATTTTATTTAAAAATAAAACTGTTAGTAATTCAAAATGCTTCTCAAACCAAAAAGTAATTATAATATTGAATGTGCTCGTACTTTGTTGTTCTGTTAAATATTAGACGTTTTCTGACGCATTGAAAAAAATTGTAGAATCAAAACAAAGGCAATCTCTGACTTGCAACACCATTTTTATTTGTTTTAATGATACGGTTGAAGAAAAACAGTCTTTCGAAGAGCTATTTACTCAAAAAATTTGGGAAGCACACTAGCGAGAAAACATTTAAAGTTCATGTATGTCAAAGTTGATTCGTACCTAAATATAATGTATTAGTGATTAAAAATAATAGTGTAATAAAAACAAAAAATTAAATTCCAGTATATATTCCACACGTCCATGAGCTCGACCCTGAGAAGGTGTGATCTGGCCTTTACCATTCTCCAGTTACTTTTAACTTTAAGATATCCATTTGATACAAGCAAAATTAAACTACTGTGCTACATTTGGTTGAGGGCATCATGAGAGAGTAAAGTTCGTCCCCACAGAAAATTTAACTTGGCCCATCTGGTTGGTAGGTAATCTTATCTACTTCGTTACCATACTTATGATATGAAGAGAAATAGTAAGTTTGATGAGATTAAAAGTTACATTAAAAAAAAAATGCCACTTTCATATCTATGTATGTCTCCGTGGATTCATAATAAAATTGGCAGAAATTGAATCCGTTAACGTTTACTTAATATTGTAATTTCAGTGGGTTCCACAGGCAGTTTTTTTTTTTTAAATAGATATATTAAGAAACCAGAACATTTTTGCTTGTTATTAGTTCAAATTTTTCTCAGATATGTTCTATTATATTCAGGTCCGCAGATTTTGATGGCCAAAAAATCATATGTACGTTGGAATAGAAAAAAAAAAAAAAAACACTGAAGGCTGCCGACCTTTAATTTTGACAAAGCACATTATTTTGCTGGCATCACCAGATCTGACTTAGTCCCAGGTTTCGGGAACATAATGTTCTTGATTTATTTTTAATGTTCATAATTTAGTCCACTTAGTAGTTCCCTTGTCCCCTGATTTCGATTGTGACACTTGGTACTAGGCATTCAATCTTATATTTCGTCTTCATTGCGACGAACCGTTGAGTTTTGTTTGAGAAGAATTGAAATGTTAATTCAACAGAAAATAACATGAACTCAAGTCTAAAGTTCAAGAGAACTCTTCTTTTCACTATTCACACTTGGGACAGCGATTGGCAGGTACAAGGATCATCTTTATCATTGGGTCTGACTAGACCGTTCTGAAGAACACGACGCCCGCCGTGTCTGGAAACTCCACTCTTAGGCGCCTTGCACTACCTGTTGCATTTTTACCATTGTAGATCGATTTTAAAGTTGTAACCCAAGAACGTTCTGCCATTAGTTTATAATTCTCTTAAAATAGATTTTTTTTTTTTTTTTAAGAAGCTAGTAGTCGCCTAAAGAAGTAGAAAGTCCGTTCATTCTTTTAAATAGAGAATTTGAAGAAGAAAGTAGTAATTTGTTACGGGGCCGTAACTGTTTCTTAAATTAATTACAGTATATGTAGAAAGTAAGTTTTCATCAGATCTCAATCTTTGCTCGCTACTGCTACTAATATTTTTGGTAAGAAAAGTTAAAAAGTTAAAATATTGCTCAAGCAGATTATGTCCACCTCACACTCTCCATACTGATGGAGAATGAATGTGAACTTAAAATATATCGAGAGAGTTACTATTTATCTCAGCAACCCCGAAGACTACAGATTACACACTAATATAAGTCGTTTTCGAATATATCACCACCACGCTTCACCACTTCCAACCCCTCATGCTAATAATGTGATAAAAGCCTGATTTAGTTCATGAATCCACTCATGTACCGAAAATCATCCAATTCGGTGCAGCGGTCTAGGTGAAGTAGGCTACCAATCACCGTTATATTCATTTTTATTTATATAGAAAATGTCTAATTTGAACCACTTCCAGTTTGAATGGAGAGTTAACGGAGGAAATGGAAGCTATTCTTGGGACGCTGAATCGATTAAAAAAAAAAAAAAAAAAAAACTTATCTCGACCTAAAACTTATCTCGATCTCTCTTACCGCTTTTGCTCTAATGCCTGTCGACAGACGGCCTCCTGGACAAGCCGTTCTGTAAGACTTCCGACACTTATGCACAACATGTTGGAAGTCTTAAGATTGGAGGTCCCCATTTAAGTTTTCGAAGTTGCCCTGTTCCCCTCTCAGGGGGCGAGGTCATTAATTTTATCACTGGTGAATTTCCTCCCCCAAAATATTAACTTTTAATTTCCAGCATTTTTCTGCGTACGATGCTTATTTCTGTAGGCATTTGGCAGTTTGAAGTTAAAAAATCTCACACTGTATATACGGATTTTGAGAGCTTGTAAATTGTTCATAAGTGCATATCATAAAATGAAATATACAGTTTTTACTGAGAACTAGTAAGAATATCTGGGGCCAAATTTTCAAATTTCTTTCTGCGCCCACTTTAAAAAAAAAATCCTTTAATTTTTCCTCTATGTTTTTTTTTGTAATTTTTGGAGCGGAAAATTGGGATGAAGGATTTTAAACTCTAGTTATATTCACAATTTCTGAAACCCTTCTAGCCATAGTCCTTGTGCTGAAAAAAATATCCTGTGGTTTCAAATATTGATTTTACAGGCTTTTGAAATTGGCAGATTTTGTATGACTGTATTCGAGATCTTGAAAATCCCTTTTACCAAAACATTATCCTGTATGCTTTATGAAAATCGATATCTCTTGGGTGACCAGATTTTTGACAAGCGAAAAGTAGTACACAAATATAATAATATATAATAGTTTACTGAGATACATGTCCTCATTTCGTTTAACGGAAACTTAAGTTAATCATTCATTTTTGTTAAAATGAAAAGTACTGAACGAAAGTATTCTAGGAATTCAGCACAATTCCACAATTCCGATGAATGGCAAAGTGGTTTATTTTTATGAACGTACAGTGAAACTTGGTGTAGGGCTAAAGATGTTTTTTAATTGATTTTCGGAGCATGCGATTATTTTAAGAAATGAGGGAAAAATTAGACCGGCACAAGACAACTTCTACTTAAACTTGATTAGCATCGCTGATGTAAGTTGAACAAGAAACCTTTCCTACCCTAGCTCTTCTCAGTAAAAACAATGTATTACAAAACAACGCTTTGTTGATTGTTCTCCTTTAATCTTTTGAGGACACAACAGTTCATCATTCAGGAAAAGTGCCTGTGATTTAAAATGTGAATAAAGAATGAAACATTAAAATATTACAAATAAGTTAACTCAGGACATTTCGCAGGACATTTAAAAAAAGGACATTTCTCGATTTTGTAGGCGTCTTCGCAACACGCAGGACAAGTCTTTGAAAAACAGTATTGTACTGCGAAAATCAGTACGTTTGGTCACCCTACTCTAAGGAAGTGCAAATCGGAAGTTTGTATCGTTGGTAGTAACCGTGCAGCAACTTGTTCTCTACACCACTACAAACTCTTTATTTTTATTTGCGTCGCTGAAGAAAAACGGATGTAAATCCAAGACGGTGACATATTTATAAAAAATGGTATTTTTTTCTCGGCACGTCAGTAATAAAGTAACCTTTGGTGAAAATTTCATAAAATTCCTGATGGCCAAGCAACCATTATATTTAATATGTGGTGATTTCACATGGAATACCCAATCTAGTTAATTGTGCCCTGCTTTGGCGAAAGGAATTTGCATTAGGCTTATAGTATATTCGAACGAGTAATATACAGTTAATATTACTTAAATTGGCATAATAATAATAATAATAATAATAATACATAAATAATAGAATAATAGAATATATTTCAA
Source organism: Thermobia domestica (assembly GCF_964235325.1). Lineage (NCBI taxonomy): Eukaryota > Metazoa > Arthropoda > Insecta > Zygentoma > Lepismatidae > Thermobia > Thermobia domestica. The sequence goes on from NC_137464.1 coordinate 111,272,949, forward strand.
GAAGAAACCAGTTCAAACATACTTCAGCGCTCACCTCTTGTGCTAGGGTCCATGATTCGATCCCAGGCCATGAGAGTTTGTGGTGGACAACATCTTATCCATGGGTTTTGCTTGTTTTCCCATTTACTTCCATGTTTCTATTGCATCAATTCCTTTCTTGATCATTCAGTTTAATTAATCAATCATCTTCGTTAGCCTACAGGATATGACTATCAGAGGTGAAACTTTAAGGATTCATTTTCTTGGAAATGTAGGGTCTTTTATCAAACCATACTTGATTGACTTACTATTTCTCGTATAGGCTAAGTTCCATAGGATTGGGCATTCGAGGTTATTGAAGTATTTACTTCGGGCTTTTGCAGTAAGTTTCGAAAAAAAAACTTGCTAGGATTTTCAACTTCTACTTTTGTTTGCCGTCTCTTCCGATGCTGCTGCTCCTTTTCCTTTCTAGATTAACAAAATGTCATTCATTAAGTGATCTAGAATAGCATTACTACACGAACTTTTGTCTTTCAGAAACTTTTCAACGTTTCATAAACGCTAAACGATCACAACATGAAACAACACATTTTTCTTTCTTTCTTTCTTTCTTCTTTTTTGTTTCAATTCATTAGATTATATCAGAATTGTTGTTTACTTAAAAGATGGTCTTAATGATACGCTAGCCCGATCTCTATAAACTCTTGCTACAAGTAGTTAACAAAGTCAACTTGTTCATTAACAATGCAGAGCTTTCGAAAATAAAGGTGTTGACACAGGCACATATATACCATCTTCCAGTTGCCTACCATTCCTACTCAGTATTATTGGGGCGGTTTCATGAGTGACAATTGGGATAAGAAGAAAACACATCTCTTTGTTGCATACTGTATACCACAACCGTTTCAACAGGAATAACGTAGCTGTCATATTTTCGATAAAAGTAGCAGGTAAAGAAAAAATAGTAAAAGATTAATAACAATAAAAAAAAATATTATTTTGAATGGCGAGATGCAGGCAGATATGTAACACGGCGGTCGACTTTTTCTTTATTTTAGTATTGGGACGTTATTATGAGTAACAAACAGTAAACAATTAGTCAAATGTGGTAAGATAAAGGACTACACAGGAGAACCTGACAGTTTTGGAAGTGGTGATACAAAGAATATTGACAACCTCCAAGTTACTAATCTGGATCCCAGTTGCTATTTGGTCCTGCCATAATGACCCCCCCCCCCCCTTTGGCAGCTGCGCCCAGGGGATGCACAGTGCTCCCTGTACCAGGTGGACATTGTTGTTGTACGGTCAGTATAGGTCGTTTTAATAAGCTTTCCGACTGTGAAATTGAAACATTTTGGATCTTGAAAACCGTGAAGAAGCCGTGATTTCGATTATTTAATCTGCTTAGTCAGATGTTCGTGCAATTAAGCAAATATGAGATTGTTAATTTTTTAGGTTCTACTGCAACCATGTGCAACTGGCGACCCCTGGGCCTTTGAAAATATACTTTTTACGTAATCTTAAACTGAATTGAGAATATTTCCTGGATAACTGGTGTCCACCTTGGAAAACATCCGCGTTGGAACATCCAGTGTACCAGTGAACGCTGAGAGACTATTTCAGAACATGAAAAATAAAATTCCCCACTAAATTGATGATAATAAATAGATTTTTCTTCTTTTCTTAGTAAATAAATATTTTGTTTACCGTTATAATAATTTTGGTGTTCCTGTAATGTTAGTGTACGAAGAAAGAGTTTCTTAATTAAATATGGCCATTCAATTGTTATGAAAATGTTACACGCTGTCTCATACAGACGCCAGTAAGTATTCTGTGATTTTCTCACCCCCTGTTCCAACTTGTACATGCCTGTTCTAGTGTAAACCTTTGAAATAAGGATGTGCAGTTTCTTAATTATGTCGGTTGGGTCATCTCTGAGACTCGTGTTTGAAGAGTGAAACGTACTTTTTGAATAAGCAGTGTATTAAGTATGAATATGGTTGTTTCATATAAGATTTAATTAAAATTACAGTGTTTAAATGGTACTCATATTTACATTAACTAGTGGTTCACGCCTCATAAAATCGTGATGCTGAGGGGAAGCAGCATTAAACTACGAACAAACTGGTAGAATTTATCATAAGAATAGGATAATTGTCATGCAGTTTGTATCCCTTGTAAAACGTTTGAGTTGCAATACGTCAATTTTGCTATTGTGAAAATGTTTTTCTGTTTTCTTTTAGAGTTCGTATTGTCTGTCTTTCGGCGACGCAAACAACGCTATCTTGGCGCCATTTGAGTGTCTGGTATATTTAGGACATGTTTATCAGCGTTAAGCATACTTTCAAACTATTAGTATTCCATCAGATTTCTGTACCTGGGGGGGAAAGGTCGGTCAGTACTTCAAATATTTTGTTCCAAATGTGATACTACTATGTGTCCAGTTGTACTTGCCTGTATCCAAGAGCTTTCATCGAAAGGAATGAGTAGTTATCACATATAACGTGTTTATATTAGGATGATGTAGTCAGTGAGTGATGGAACTGTACTGTAAACGAACAGAAGCAACAGGGCACCAGTGTGGAGACCCTGACAGTGAGAGTCTAATGACCAAATCCAACAACTCTACAAATATTTCAAAAAGAATACAACAGATTGAACACTATTCTTTTGCCATTTAATGTATATTCCATCATTTGTTTTCTCATTAAAAAAAAGTTTACAAAAAAGATGTTGAATTAACCGATCACATCTAGGACGAGGGGTGCACATGTACCCCTTTCGTTGTAAATATACACTATCTTACGTGAGAATCATAGCAGTGAAAATAGCAACTCTTTCCGAAGATTCCGTTGGGGTTTTTAAATGCAGTTTTGCAAAAGCAATAGTTTAAGTCAATTTTCTGAAAGTTAAGAAAAAGGATTCACCGAGACCAGACACTTAGCCTTTCCAGGGCAATTCCTCATTCACACCACAGATCAAAGCATTTAAAAATTCAAATTTAATTCAAATATACTGGTAGTTATTGGTGCATCCCCGTCAGAAAACCCTGAATCCGACCATATATATAAAATATAGAAGTTCGTGTAGTTCGGATTCTACGTTAAGCTCTAGGTCTGCATCTCATATACTCTTGGTACTGAAAAGAAACATTACACTCAGATCAAGATTTCTTTAGAAACTAATGTGCCACCCGAAGCTAGCGAATATTTTTTCTTTTTTAAATAATGGAACACTTACTTCATCTATAGACAAAGTTCATCTCAGTCTGCACAACCTAATAAATCGCCAGCCTGAAAGCTAGCCCATCTTTCTACATATTGTAAAATTATTTTAAAGTTCTATCTTGTAGTAAGTTTTATAATAATGATGAAACGCCTGTTGATATGGCCCGGTACCCCAACAGTAGAGCGATGGTAATTCGTTCTATAGATGCTTTACTGACTACGTACCGTAACTGTGATTGTAGTTCGCAATGTATTTTTGAATTATTACTTTAATTTCCGTTGATGATTTCTAGTGACGGTTTCGGTTTGTTTGTCATTGCATTGTTCGCTCACGACTCATATTTACTTACGCTTGGCTTTTCATCTATTTTGTAGGTTAACGTAATTTTCCCTCTCTTGCCTAAACGAGGGCAGCACTAAATCAATAAAATTAGAAAACTTGAGGAAGGGCTGTGAAGAATATGAGATGAAACTAAAGATTATACAAAAGCCATGGTGACGGGAACGAAGTGGTCGGTGTCACATATAGAATAGGAGGGGAAAAACAGGCGACTAATTTTCGATATCTGGGTAGTATTATGATTGATGATATGAAGTGCGAACGTGAAATAAAAGCAAGAATAGGAATGGTGAAAGAAGTCTCTAGGAGAAAAAGAATTGAGACCTTAATTAAGCTGTGAAGACGACTCGTAAAATGCTTCTTGTGGAGTATTGTACTGTATGGGTCAGAAGTATAAACCTTACGCAAAAATGATGAAAAATGAGTGGAAGATTTCGAAATGTGGGTGTGGAGAAAAATGGAGAGAATTAGCTGGGTCGAGCAGGAAACGAATGAAAAGATGTTGGAAATGGTGGGGAGAAAAAAGCAATTTCAGATATTATTAAGAGGAAGAGAGAATGGTTTGGTCATTGGCTTAGAAAGAACTGTATCATGAGGGACGTACTAGAGGGTATGGTGGCAGGAAAGAGAGGAAGAGGGAGAAGAAGATTACAATTAATGGACGATATCAAAACAGAAAATCGTACGTGAAGACGAAGAGGTTAGCTGAAGACTGTGGAGCATAGAAGCTTCTCAGTTTCGGCAAGTGACCTGCCAATAATGGAAGAATACCTATGATGATGATGAGTTGCGATTCATTGCTCTTTGTCAGTGAACTTATTGACAAAACTTTTACTTTGTTTGTTATCCGTTTTTTAGAGATTGAACACTAATGCATGTAAAATTTCACTAGTCGTCTAAAAATATTTAGTCTTAGCTTCTCTGTTATGTCCTCTTGGCTTATAGAAGGACCTGAATGATGTGTTAATTGATGAAATGAAATAGCGAAGGAAACTGGAGAACCTACACAGTACAGACTCCATAATATCACTTGACCTAGTATCAATCAGTGGTTGTTCACAATAGAGGTGAATACTTTACCATTCAAGCTTTAGTTGTAGGAAAACAACTCAATGTTAACTAGACTAGAGTGTAAGGGCTCCTTCGGCAACAAAAGTAAAAAAATATGTTTGCAGCATGATTACCTACGTTGTCGAGTCTGTCGTTCGCTAGACGGCGTGGCACTACATGCCGAGAGGCTTCAATGAAAATTTTAAAAAGCTGTTAACTATATATTTAGCATTTCTTAAATTTATCAGATAATCGTCCATAAAGAATTTAAAATTATACATATATAGCTAGTAATATGATACGGTAGAGAATCTTTCTGCCAAGTCAACACGTTACTTAATATGATAGGAATAAGCACTTTTCCCCGCTCCGAGAGAGATTGTTAATGTGCTGTTAGAATCAGTGAATATGTTCAGTGTGTGGTCGTCTGAAGAGAACAGTTTTATTCACTTTTGTTTTTGTTTGTTTGTTTGCAAGTTGGATATGAAAGAAAATTATTTCTTAATTATTTCACCAATAATAATACTGTTTAGAATCCTACTGCTTCTGTATATGTCAATGTCAGGAATGTATATTGACAGTTTCTGCAGAAGAATGGTCAACTCTTGGGAAACAATTACCTTCTCAACATTTTCTTTGGTGATTATTTGATGGATCCAGTATAACATCATACTGAATATTGAGCTTTTCTTAATAGCAGTCATTCCACGTGTATTGACAAACAATTGATTCGCATAAGCTCACGTATACAAGTCGCGACAACGGAAGTGAGTTTCTTTGACGTCAATTGCTAACTTTACTATTCATATCATTCTTCGGAACTTATTATTTTTGTTTGGATCAACAGCATCTTTCTTTCCTGTGATCGTTTTCATTGAATTGTAGTTTGTCATCTTCGGGAAACAAATACTATCGTTAAATATACAGAATTTTGCTATGTCATCTTTTCAGTAACAATAATGAATAGAAAGATACAAATATGAACTTACTTACGTTTTGTAATAAACGAAAAATAGAAAATATTGGTATTATCCTAAGAAGCTCATTATGTATATACGTATATTGTAATGTATATCATGCTGCTTTTCCCCCTTTTAAGGCGAAGTGAGTGTGTAGATTTTATCTTCCGATTATAATAGAATTTAAGAATATTTTCGTAACGAATGAAAGAAAAATCATTCAAAAGTTTTGCTATTCCCTACCCGTTCATATTTGCAGAAGCGAACGGCGTAGGCGGAGGTTAAGTTCTTTAGCATCACATTTGGAAGGTTTCGAGTTTAATACCCTCCACCCCGGCTTAAAATTTATCAAGAAGGTTCGATTCGAGGGTTCGGATCCCTCATGTTTTAAGATGTAGGCCCACGTCTCGGTATTTAAGAAAAATATGGATTTGATTCACGCGAGTTCAAATTCGAACTTAACAAATTGAGCAAGAAAGTACCGTTTAACCGTACCCTTTATATGGTATTTGAATTAATGCAAAGCAAATCCAAGATAACCAACGTGTATTTGTACTATTCCGTATTTCCCTTACATTAATTCATTAAGCCGGTTCCTTTCGTAATAGCACTTCCTTACTTTCAGGTTTATTTTTATAACTAACTAAACTAACTCTATGGCCTATGGAACCCGGAGATTCAATGCCGCGTTCACAAAAGCTCTCCACTGACTTCTATCCTTAGCTAACTGCATCCAGTTTCTACTTTGTATTCCAATCTCTGCGAGATAAATTTTAATATTGTCCTCCCATCTGCGCCTAGGTCTTCCTAATGGTCGTTTTCCGATTGGTCTTCCAGTCAAGACTTTGAAAGCGTTTCTACTTTCTTCCATTCTAGCTACATGACCCGCCCACCTAAGCCTCCTAGACTTCACGACCCTAACAATGTAGGGTAAACCATATAAATTATGTAGTTCCTTGTTATGAAGTTTCCGCCATTCCCCATTCCCGTTCCTCTTGGGTCCGAATATTCGTCTCAGGATCTTGTTCTCAAATACTTTCAGTCTATGTTCTTCCCTCAGAATAAATGACCATGTTTTGCAGCCATACAAAACAACAGGCATGATTACCGTTTTGTATATTTTAAGCTTCAAATTCCTCGACAGAATTCGCGACGACAAGAGATTTTGAACCGAATAGTAACACGAATTTCCTGCTTTTAGTCGACATTTAATTTCTTCGTGAATATGATTTTCCTCTGTTAATATTAATCCTAGATATTTGAAACTATCCACTTTATCAAAAGTATTATTTAATATTTTAACGCATCCATAATTTGCTGTATTCCGGTCCCGACGCACTTCCATGTATTTAGTTTTCTCTGCATTTACTTCTAAACCCATGTCCCTGCAAGCGTTTAATAAGATCTCTGCATTTCTTTCTATTGTTCTCCTATCATCCCCTATTAAATTTACATCATCAGCATATGCCATAACCTGGTGAATACCGTTCAACTGTAGGCCCTGGTTGCTATCTTTGATTTTCCTTATAGCGTATTCCAGAACGAAGTTAAATAATAATGGCGACAATGCATCTCCTTGTTTCAGGCCATTTTCGACGTGAAAGCTCGTGGACAAAAATTTTTCTACCCGGACTTTACTTTGGGATTCATTTAAACATATCTTAATTAATCTAATTAGCTTTCTCGGTATTCCAAGTTCTGTAAGAATGTTGTATAATGTTTCTCTCCTAACCGAGTCGTACGCCTTTCTAAAATCAATAAATAATTGATGTACCGGGGTATTGTATTCCCACTTTTTTTTCGAGTATTTGGCGAATGGTAAATATTTGGTCGATAGTTGATCGATTCCGTCTAAATCCGCATTGATAATCTCCAATAATTTCATCTGCGTATGGGGTCAGTCTTGCTAATAGAATATTTGAAAGGATTTTATAGGATGTTGACAGAAGAGAAATGCCTCGATAATTATTACAGTCAGTTTTGTCGCCTTTCTTGTGAATTGGAACAATGATTGATTCTTTCCACTCTTGTGGCATTTCTTCCTTGTTCCAGATAAGGAGAATGAGTTTGTGTATCTTGTTCCACAATTTTTCGCCTCCAGCTAAAATTAACTCAGCCGGAATTTCGTTTACACCTGGAGATTTGTGTTTCTTTAATTTCTTTATAGCAGTTTCTACTTCTATTCGGTTGGGTTCTGGAATATACGGTTCTGCGGTGTGTATCTCCTTTTCTTCCCGCTCACTAGTTTTCGGTTGCGTGTTAAGCAAATCGTCAAAGAAATCTTTCCATCTATTTAAGATGCTATCCGTGTCTGTGAGAACTGTACCGTCAGATTTCTTTAATATATAAGCACGAGGTTGACTGTGACTATATGAAATGCTGCTCCTTCACACTTGGAGAGTAGTGTTATGGAAAGTATTTGAACCTCTCCTCCTTAGGATACACATTTGAATAAAAGTGTAATGAAAAAAATCGGTAATGTCACTCTTCGTACCCTACCCCTTCTCACTTTCATGCCGATGCGGGTTGAATTTGGACTTAAACGGTATCGGATGTGCCACAAATTATCTTAGCGACCACGAAAACTGTGGATTGGACATTTATTTGAGGTACTTTTATATGTCACCACTTCCCACCCCTCCCTCAGCTCTCCATGGCGAAAATTGTCAATGTAATATCATAAGGTCTTTGGGAGGCATAAGATTGATAATCATGCCAAGTATCATTGTAATTTATTCAGTACTTACTGTATGATAAAGGTAAACAACAGACTCTCATTCGCTTTTATATAAAGATAAACTTAACAAAACGTCATTCATCAGAAATTCACTGGACTCCACATTCCTTGTAATGTTTTTAAAGTACGAAGCGAAAATTTTTGTGTACAGGATGTCTCTAAAGTCCTCAACCAATTACACTATTATAACACTATTGAAAAAAGCTAAGCGTATCTGAATGAAACGTATACAATTCGAAACCGTATATCGCTTGATTGGCGATAGATGTCACTAGTGTATAGAAGCAACGCACGCTAATAGTGAAATCTCGCGCTCGTGATCAGTCAACTCACTAACTTGTGGGGTTCAAGGTACGGGAAGTGTGATTACAAACTTGATATATACTATGCGGGCGTAGGAGGCCACATTGGACATTTGTGAATTGCAAACTTGCTATAACTACAATTATATTGCATTTTGTAACAGCTTTGTGTTGTTTACTAAAGCCAGTACAGCACTTTGAAATAAGATATGTGTGTGAACTTGATTGAACATTCCCTTTTTCGAACCGTAGAGGGTATTGAAGTACAATGCTCGATTGATTAGTTTGGAGTAATGCGTCCCTTTTCAGCACCGAGACTATATATTAAGACGTTGACCTACAGGTTAACATAGGTTCTGAACCACATAAGCTCCCACCGGGAATCAGACCCGGGTTTGTTGCAGTTTATTCAAATACGAATTGCGATGTTCAAGCTATAACACTTTGCAATCAGATAAAGACTTTAAAGACACCCTCTAGTTCTCGAATTGTATTGTTCAAAAAAAAAAAAAAAAAAAAAGTTCAACATACTATTTTGAACAAGCTAAAACACTCGTTACTCTTTCTCTGCTCTACTGGATTAATGGACCGCCTTAGTTGCGTCGGATAAATGTCTTCGCGCAAAATTCTCAATATAGCTGTATCTGAAATTTTGTTTCGGTAATGCTGTATATTAAGAAATAGTGATAAATATTTAATTTGTACGTATTAAAATATAATAATAATAATAAAGCTCTATTATCGGACGTTCTGCTGCACGTAAAAAGCTTCCATGCATACGGTCCTGAATTAAAATTTTCACCTTGACGTGTAGGAAAAATTGCAATACCGTCCGTCAGTTGGTCTTTCTTCTTTTTTTTCTTCTCTCTATTACATCAGACGTAACATGTTCCTTAGAATACAGTTTCGTTCTAGTGCCCTAACCAGTTCTTTTCCTCTTTTTAAATTATCTCCCATATGGTTCTTTTCGTATCTTTCTATACCTAAGATTTCCTTGCTTTTCCTACACGCACATAATTTTTGCTTTTCGGACACACACACATCATTTTTAAAGTTATTTTTGACACTATCATTTCGAAGTCCTGTAGCCCTGCCTGGTTGTCTAGTAGCTACCATGTGCGCCTTTGGTGCACAGGTTCCGGAATTCGGTTGCCTGCAGGAGAGCCGTGAAAGTTGGAACACATTACGGTAGTTAGGATTACCTATCTTAAACTGTAGGTCCACGTCTCATGGCCTCGGTGCTGTGAGGGACCAGTGCAGTCAACCACCAATTAAAGTCCTCTAGGCGTTTCTCATCGTTCATTTGACATGCCCTTTTCCCGTTGTTTTGTGTAGCAGAATACATTATTCCACACACATTAATCAATTAATGAATGTATTTCATGAATATATTCATTATCCTGCAATATACACATTTTTTATTGCAATGCTTTTATTAACTTTTCTTATTGTTAAAGAATCAACTCTTGCAACTCATGTACTTCCATCTAACTGCAGCTCTAAAATTATGTACTGATATGTAAACTCAGTGACAATACAATATTTTAACATTTTGCTCTTGCTCACCGTTTTACTGTAAAATTAATTATCGAGCGCCTGATGCTTATATAACCCAAATACTCCGAAGTGTAATTGGTTGCAGACGACTAGGCGCTATGTTGACTTCATATAAAGAAGTTTGAGCATTCTCATTCTTACTCCTCCCCCCCTCCGAAAGAAAAAACGGTTGTAAGTCTTGTTTATTGTAAGTTCACATTGAATTCGTGTGTGTGTTGTGTTGTAAGCTCACACATAGAATTCATTTAATACAAAGTAACTGTGTATTCCTAAGCGAAGAAAATTACGAGTAAATAATTGATTACACAATATTGAGTGAAGATAGCGTTTTAGGTTTGGTAGAATCAACAATTTAACTTAAGAAAATGGCAGCACCATGAAGTAATAACGAGAATTGGTTCAAACTCACAGCATTTGTACGATATGTGTGATTTAGAAACTATTAGGCTACAATTTTAGTAGGATGGCTTATGCGTGGGTTCAGCAGTGCCTTCGGTTCAGTGTCCAACTAGTACCACAAAAAGCAGTTTACAGTGCAGTCAGGTAGTGGCTTGTGGAAAAGCGAACAGGAAACTTGTGACCAAGCGTCATTATCTCTTGCCTACGTCAAAGTGCGCTATTTAAATGGCAAGTGCGTTCGAATGGTGCCCATGGTCGGCCTACAGAAAGGCGGCTTCTCATACTGTATTGGACATAGTGCCATCACACTGAATCATGTACGTACATTAAAGCAATAGACAGAAGAGGACTCTATGTAATAGCGACAATTGGCCAATGGACCCTGCAGTGTAATCACCCTAACTGAGATCTTGTCAGTATGATGGTCGTCCATAGTGTTTGGTAAATGCAAGTTGTCAATGTGGATTGTCACTTGTCATAGTGGCCGAACAGTAGGTATGATTATGTGGGATGCCATTAAACTCAGTACGCGACCTTGGCTGGTATACATTGAGGATAACCTCACCAGTGACCGCAGCAGCAAGTCGAGGTTATACCCCTTCTCCAGACAATTCCGGACGCATATTTTAGGAGCAAAGTGTCTGGCCACGTGTATCCATGAACGTGTATGCTTTCTGCTAGGAATGTGTATCACTTCTCACCTGGCTTCCACTGACATATTACATGTATTCCATCGTAGATTTGTTGAATACGATTGGTTGACATCTTTTGTCACTGTCTTCGAGTATACAGAATGTACAGCACTGAGATCTCGAATAAAAAAGCGACCCTAATTTAAATTAGTGAGATTAGCCTACTACAATAATATAAAACAGGTTTAAACAATTTATTTAAAAGAGGTGATATTTCAAGTATGTTTCGATAAAGTAGTAGTAGTAGTAATAGATGATGATGATGGTGATTATTATTATTATTATTATTATTATTATTATTATTATTATTATTATTATTATTATTATTATTATTATTATTATTATTATTATTATTGGGTGGTCATGGAACATCAATGTTGCACACGAGACGAGACAGAATTATCATAGCTAGGTACGAAACGAAAGAGCTATTCTAATAGAAAGAGGCCCACATTTCAGACTGCACTTTACGAACACCTTTTTGAGGTGAGACTGTTTATATTTTTGTCCTCGTTGGTAGCACTGTTATAATAACGCAAGAGGTGACTATAATTGTTATTTTAAGTAGGTACTTTATGTCTGTAGAGTAATTTATTTTGGAAGGCCTTCATTTTTGTTATTCACATGCGAGTTCGTCTTTCTTTGTTTAAAAAAAATGATTGTGGCTTTTGTGTATGAAAAACTTTTTTTATTCTAATTTCCGATCCATTTGCGTGAATTCTACGTGTGGATGATAAAAGGGCAGGTTCTGTCTAGAGTAGTAATACAGGGTTTAAAATATTCTTGTAAAAAGTTGAAAAGTAGTTTTATCCCACCCCCGTGCACATACATTTTTTTTTTTTTTTTTTTTTAATATATGGAACTGGTTCAAGTATCCATATTGCCCGGGATCCACTTTATGGAATCAGCGAAACAGTTCTGTTATTCATGGAGTAGTATGCTAAGCCAGCGATGTGGTTTTGTGTATAGCGGATAAGACTGGCCGAAACACCTGTTCTGTGCACAGGAAGAATGGCTTTATGGAAAGCTATGAAGGTGTATTTGAACCTCTTTTTCTCCTTTAGCATATGTATGTAAATCGAAAGGAAGTGATAAAAGTACAGCTCGACCATAGTGCTAATCATGTTCAGAAATTTATCCCCAACAGATCAGCCAATGGAAAATTTTATATAAATTGCCCTCTTTCGCCCATTTAGAAGTTGAATTTTGGAAGAGTGGAATTATTTTTAAGCAGAAGTTTATGTACTGAGTTTGATCTTCTTAAGTTGAAATACCCTATTTTGGCATATTTTTGAACTTTCGTGCCTTTTGAAATGTTCATTTTAAACTAACATGGTAGAAACCGAGGTCGACCAAAGTGCTATCATCAAAAATTTATTTTACAGTTCAACAGTTTCGATTCTGTATATAGGCGTGGGCATCCTCAGGGGGAACAGTTGCTCTTTCCTGGATTTACAAAAGGAGTTCGGATCTTCGAAATGTCAAAACATATTAGATATGCTTACGTATTCACTACAGTATTTAATATATTTACTCTAGTTAATGAAATTATGCAATGTGCGTCAGTAATAATTGTTTTACATAACATATTATGTATATCAAAGTGCGTATATTTGCGACTTCGCTTGTATGTCGTTCTTCTACCTGCCCACTCCCTGGAAAAAGTCCTGTGGGCGTTTCTCAGACAGGTCAAATGTATATACATACAAACTAACTCTCTGCTTTAAATATATTTATATATATAAGATAATGAATATGTAACTGGGTTGGCTACTCTGTGCAGAAGCAAGTAAGGAATGTTCTTGACAACGGAAGTGTTAGTAGAGTCTGTGAGTACTATTTCTACTTGTTTGGCCATAAAAACAAGAAATAAGCACATCGTACCTTTCTCTCATTCCCATCCTGAGTATTCATGCATATTTTTGTTTGTGTCATAATGATCTTGAGTTCAGTTTCAGTTGTAGTCTGTTTATTTGAGAAGAATGGAGAGATCGATGATAACGGTCATTAAAACTTTGAATTGTCACACATTCATGTTACTTGTTATATATCACCTGCTCTTATTACACAATTATGTAAGAGACGTAATGACGCATTGAAGCTCGGGGTTGTGCTGCTCCCCTGTTATCCGGAATTTTGGTTTATAGAATAAGAACGATGAACAACATTAGGATTTGTAGGCAATGAGCCGTTTTATCATTATCCAGTGCTTATCAGTGAATTGTTTGTTAATTATTTTCACAACCGTTAATATAAACCTAGTGCTAGATTTTCCGTACCTGAGAATTATGACAATAAACTATGTCCACAAATTCCTCAGTTCTAGGAATAGATGTATAACTCTTTTAATTTGTTTAATAGCATTTTGTACAGGATGGGCGGAAAGTAACTCCCTATTTTGAATATCTTTTCCCTCCTAAAATATTGTAGGTATAAACTTTTTATTTTTATTTTTATACACATACAGTTTATTATATAGCTACCATTATCTTTCCAAATCTACAACGCAATGTGTGTTCAGAATTTTCTTGACGCTGTCTCAAACGAACAGGTACGTTTGCTACGACCTTCAAGACCTCAGCAGGATACCACTTAATGACCTCACGGATCTTCGCCAAGAGTTTGTAGTTTGGTGCGATACACTTCTTCCTTAGCCCACCCCCATAAAAAGAAATCGCATGCAGTTAATTTATTCAGAATGACTAGAATGATCACAATGAGAATATTTGCAAATCATTTATAATAATATTAAATAATTAGGAGATGCGATTGATAACGCATAATGTGGATAAGTTAAACAGTAGTATAAACGAGTTCACAGATCTGAAATTAGGTGCATGGATAGAGCTTTATCAAACGGTAGCTCTGATCTTTCGTTGGTTGGAAGAGTCTGAGCTTAACCTCATTTTCAACAGGGATGTTACAGGAGACGTCGACCTACAATTTAATGTGGGATTTGACCCACATGAAATCCCACTAGAAATTGGACCTGGATCACCTTCACATACGTTAACCGTATAGCCATGACAGAGTTCTTTCCTGTTTCCACAATACATTTGATTCAAGTTAATTTGCGAGAATATGTAAATTATAGTGCAATGTGGACATTTTTTCCTGATGCTCGAATATTAATCTGTATGAAAAATATTTTACGTAAAAAAAACGTAGAAATAAAAAAGAAGATAATGAGTAGATGCCAATGAATGTACTTAACTAGGTCAAATATGTGTGTCATATGTGCTTACTTAGAAATGACCAGTATTGTGGTTTCTTATCGAACTTAGCATTTGAAAAAAAAAATAATAACTTGAGACGTTTTCATAATAATAATAATAGTAACACAAACTTCTTATTGGAAGTAATACTTACAAGTCTGAAAACATTAATCGAAAGACATTTAAAATACTCGGAAAATCTATTAGGTGATGACATCTGTTTCAGTGTTTCGTTATGGTGTATATTTTTTTCTTCATATTTTCAATAAACTGTTAAATTTTACAGTATTACTGTATTAGCGTTTAATAATAATAATAATAATAATAATAATAATAATAATAATAAAATCATAAATTAGACCCATACCACTCGACAGATTTCATTCAGCTAAACAAAATTATATGGATGAGTGTCAATCTTCACGTGTAGTTGCCGAGAAAATATATATATATATATATATATATATATATATATATATATATATATATATATATATATATATATATATACTCGAAAATTGGATTATGTGATAAACACCACCTATTAAGATGAAACTCATATTGAAGTATACCCTAACCAGGGTTTTCAATTATGACATTTGAAAGATTGTTAATGAGATATAGCTTAACACGTTGACTTCCATGTGTATGGAATTTCATATACACGGCTCTTTCGAGCAACGCCACGTGTATGGTTTTCCATACACAAACAATGTATTTCATTTCTGTCGCCTTTGTTTTACAGGTATGTATGGAATTACATACACATGGATTAGAAGTCAAAATTTAATAGTTTACGCCGCATGTATGCAAAACCATACAGACAGTAAAGCATACATCTAAGTGCCTAAAATAAAGGTAAAAACAAACTATACTAGTGAACTGTTTCTGATGGCGCACAGGTAATGAAGGTACACTAATGTCCAAAATTATTGTCGCATGTCTATAAATATGTTGTTGCAGGCGGCAAAGATATGTACTGTATGTGGCAAATTTCATGTCAAAAGATCAGTAAATAAGAACAAAAGAACAAAAATAAAACTTTCTTGTCCATTTAGCAACATTTTGTTTTACTCATTGTAATTTTCGTATTTATAATTCTTTTCCTATGAAATTTACCACAAATATACATTTCCCGATGTCCATTTAGCAACATTTTGTTTTACTCATTGTAATTTTCGTATTTATAATTCTTTTCCTATGAAATTTACCACAAATATACATTTCCCGATTACACACACAGTATTAAAAGTACACTGTAAAATCATTATCAAATAATACTCTTACAAGAAGACAGTTATAGTTATGCGATAATAATTTTGAACATGAGTGTAAATTATCATGCGTAGTTTTCGAGAAAACCAAGGAAAAGTAATTTTTACAGCGATAAGAAATGCGTCAATTTAGATCTTAGCGTGGGATCCGAATCGCATGAGCGAATCAAATCTGAGTCTTCCTCCCCGTACACGGCACGATGAAGCTGTTTTTATTCTGCTGAAATAGATAATTAATCTGTTTATGTACTGTATATTAAAAAATACACTATTGACTAGCATATTGTATATGTTGTTTGATTTCCCCTAACCGTGACGTACACGACTTTAAAATCGCGTAAGAATATCGTGAAATTATTCTAAATTTTGAAATTATATATATGTATCGGATAAACATGTTGAATATTCAAAGTCAAATGCAAGTGTAGCCAAATAATAGTAGTTGGTTGATGATCAGAAGTAACCATTGATTCTAAAACAGCTTTTTTTTTTTTTTGTATGTACCACAAATTAATATTTCGTTAGTATCCTTTATTTATTAAAAAAATAAATAAAAACAGACGAGTTTAGTGACGGAATTAATTTACCTTAGCACTATTTTCTCGAAAACAGCTCGAACGATTTTGTTCTATGAATTTGCCTTTAACGTGCGTTAATTTACAAGGAGCTATTCTAATTGTAATAGGTGCACTTTTCGAGACAAGACCATTTCGACAACACCTTTTCGAGACGAGACAGCCTCAACTCTTGCCTCGTAGGGAACCTTAATGTTAGCGACATAAAAGTAAAGCAGTTATTTTTTATTTTTTTTTAAAGTAGGAGTTGGCAAACTTGCTCGAGATAACACATCAGCCGTTTCGTATGACCACTAGAACAGCGCTGCCATCAGTTGTGAGAAAGTCTTGTCGATAAGAATTAGTGTCAGTGCTCTACAGTAAGCTGATATGTGTGTGCGCGTTAGTGAGAGTGTAGTGGTGACCATTGTGTATTCATAGAAATTCTTTTTGTGCGTGTAATTCGTGATATTTTGTTAGAGATGTGTAAATTAAAAGAATGGTAAGTTTATTCTGAAAATCCTTAGAAGTAGGAAATGCAAATAATTTTATCAATTATTGATCTACTGTATATTATTCTTTATGTAGTTTTAGTATGGCCAATGTTACATTGCTTACTGATACGTAATCGTGTTAAAATAATTGAACAGCTTCCAGCAAATACGTACTAGCAAGATGATACTTAGTTCTTCAACAATTAAATCTCAGATTATAACGATAAGTGTATTTTTCTACTTGTACTTTAACATCTTTGGACAGAATGTACGTTAAATTGATGCACAAGCTATTTAAGAAAAGGAAGAAGAAATATATTTTAAAAAAGGGATATATAGATCTAATTTCTTAGCTGTTGATATACGTTGCTGTTTTTGTCATACTAAAGATTCGTTGTCATAGCAACGAAATATAAATAATATATAATTCCAGAACCATCTTGGGAAGACTATACGTACAATTTTAATGTGTGTACTTATTTTGGTACTTACGTGCCATAATAAAGGGGAAATATCAAAATGCAGTGTGTAAATTGTTTTGTGATGGTTTTTCTTAGCCTTGTAGTCATTATATAAATATATGAGCTGGGACTTTATCGTTATATAAATTTTGGTGGTCCTCGCCGCAGGATCATCGTTATAAATTTTCGTTTTTTGCCGCCAGAAACCTTAGGAGATCCGGACGAAGTTTAGTAGACAATCTAAACAGTAAAATCCAATTGTACAGATTGACTTTAAGGTTACATAGTTTTGATAAAAGAAATATCAAGATGGAGTATACTTTATTACGGAGTGACATAAAAATTCTTAGAAATAGCAAAATGAGTCTTCCTGATATTGGAAATACATCTGCATCAGATGGCAACAGGGGATAAGCTTTTCTGACCTGACCGATCTCATTAAACAACAAATGAAACGAATCAACCAACTTGGGACAATTAAAGCAAGATTTTGGAAACCGAATGGATCAACAAACGGAACAAATGAAACAACTCGACAGTAGTAAAATCGATCAACAGATGGACAATTAAAGCAAGATTTTGGTAACCGAATGGACCAACAAACGGAACAGATGAACCAACATATAGGACAATTAAAGCAAGATTTTGCTGATCAAATGAACCAATAGATGGGACAATTAATGCAGGATTTTAGTGAATGCATGAATCAGCAAATGGAACAAGTGAAACAACTTGACAATAAAATCGACGGGACAAATCTACGAATTGAACAAAGTGACATTAAAATGGATCGTATTATACGTAGATTCACTGAGATGCAAAATTCTATTGAAGTGGTAGAAACTATAGTTAATGATTACACTACCCAAACAAATGAACATGAACCTTCCATAGAAACAACAGAAAATGCAGATCCTGAGTTTGCATGGGTGAAATTTGCCGAGTGTTCGCAAAAACATACTGCGGTATTGGTTGGATCAGATTATCCTCTCTTTTCTCTTCATTCGAATGTTTTTGATTGCCTTACTGATACTGTATGTAATAAAGATTTTGATATGTATCAGTGTGCGAAAAGTTACGGTCGTCTTTGTCTAGTGAATGCTATTGGTTGCTTGTATTCTCAGTATATTCAACATGATATTAATCCCGGAGATGAAGTAATGGTAATAGAACCGTTGAATGATATGTACACGACATTGGTTCATGTAGCAGGAAGAAAGTTGATTCCAATATTCGTGAAATTCAGAAAGAAAACGTGTGTTCCCACCAATGTTTGTAGTGATTAGCCGATTGAGTTGAATCTGTTGAAATGTTCACTGAACGAAAAGACCAAAATAATAATAGTGAATAATCCGATGGTGTTTTGTGGTGGACAAACACCGTGCTCGTGGGTTTTCTCGGGATCTCCCGTTTCCTCCCACTTTCTTCATTCCATCATTTCACTCATCTCTCATCATCACCGTCTCCTTTAGCCTAACCGGCATAACCGTGGGACGTAAAACTTAAAGACTTCACTTAATCCGATGGTGCCTTCACAGAACGTGATGCAGTGCGTTGACTTCAATCATCTTTAGATATGACATTGTAAAATTTTGAAAATCCGACAATGGTGCAATACAGTACTAACCTGAATCAAACTAACCTTAATCGAAACCAAATTCGAAATATTCATGTGAGATTAAAGTGTGATCCCAATGTAAAAGGTGATGTTAAATTCACGTCTACCGGTAATGTAACCGAATCTAATTACAGAGGAAACCAAAATCGTGGTGGGACAAATTACTGTGAATATATTGGAAAGAATAGGTACAGATCTGTTAGGAGACACGGCATTTCTCCACCACTAAAACGAATGAGAACAGAACCTAGTGTTACCGGTAAGATAACCAAACCTAACTTTAGTAGTAACAGTAATCGCATAACCGAACCTAATCCTAGTGTAGTGCGATTACTTACACTTAAAAAGCATGTAATCATTAGATCTAATTTCCCTCGAATTGGATTTCATAGAAATTCCATAGGTGGTACAAATTCTCAAAGAAACAAAGAACTGTAGAGGTAAATAACATGCAAGAGTGTATTCCGGTTTATGACTTTCAATGCAATTTAAACGAGTTCGTTGGTCATGTAACTTAAGCTAAAGTTACGGCGTCCGAGGAAACCATATTCAATTGATTTTTGTTGTGCTTTACTGTAAATACCGTTATGATTTCGTTGTTGCTTATACTTCATTTGAATTCTATGAAGATAATATACATAATATATAACAAAAGATCCGGAATATGAATAATGCTTATCAAAGTTATGACAACTATGCTAATTACTAATATGATAATTTCTTTATTTATGTTATGATATTAATTATCGTGTTTTGTTCTAGATATTGTCGATATTTCATTTATAAATTGCACTTTGTTTGAATATATACCAGGTAACCAAGAAAGTTCGTGCGGTTTCAGTACAAAAAAAAAAGTTCCAAAAAAATTCGTTTGCCTTATGTGTATTCCGCAAAATATCCACCATCCGCTTCTACAATCATCTCCCATCGTTTTACAAGCATGTAGATGCCATTTTTGAAGAAATCTTTGTGTTGAGACAAAAAACTGCGTCACCGCGTTCTCAACCTCTTCTCGAGTTTTAAATTGTTGATTGCGCATATGGTTGTTCATAGATAAAAAAAGATGGTAGTCTGATGGAGAATGTCTGGTGAATACGTTGGATGTGGCAGAAGTTCCCAGCCGAGACAAGAAATCACCTCCAGGGTCATCTTTGGTGTATGAGGTCCACCGTTGTCTTGGTGGACAAGAACACCCTTTCTATTCACTTGTGCAGGTTTTTTGCAAGCTGTTCGACTAATCTTTGCATTTGTGCTGAGCACACCTCTTTGGTTATGGTTTTACCACTTTCCAAGAACTCATAATGCACAATCCCTGCAGTAGTCCACCATACACACAGCATCACCTTCCGTTGAAGAACAGAGCTCCTTCGTGGCTAAGCGGTTAGCGTACGCGCCTTTGGCGTGGGAGAGCCGGGTTCGATTCCCGGCGGGAGCTCATGTGGTTCGGATTGCACGTTAATCAGTAGGTCCACGTCTCATATAGCCTCGCTGCTGAACGGGACGTAAAACTCAAAATCACCTCACCTCCGTTGAAGAACAGGTTTTGCACTTAAAGGTATGGAGTCATTTGACGATAGCCAATGGTACGAGCGTTTTTTTGATATCGTACATTACCCACTTTTCATGACACATCAAAATGCGGTTCAAAATTGGACAGTTGTTGTTCCTAGTCAGCAAGGAAGATCAAATGTTCAGTCCTTGGAGACGGTTTGCAGCAGTCAGCACTTGAGGGTCCCACTTACTCAGTTTCCACGATTTTCCAAGCTCATGCAAGTGCACACGAATGGTTTCATCGCTTACCCCAAATCGCTGAGCGAGTTCTTGACACGTTTGACTTGAATCCTCTTCAATTGCTGCCTTGAGTTGGTCCAAATCGAGAGATTTTGGTCTGCCCGATCGAGGTTTGTCTTCAAGTGTTGCATCGCTGGTCGAAAAGGTCTGAAACCACTTTTGCGCTGTCCGTTCACTAATTATACCTTCTCCAAACGCTGCACATATTTTTCTTGCTGCTTCCGCACCTTTTGTGCCCGACTTGAACTCATACAGTGAACAAGCCCTAATTACTGCATTCGACACAGTCATGGTTCACTGTGAATACTTGATCTCGAACTGTCGAATGCGACCTGTTATCTACGTTAGCCGACGTGCCAATGACTCAGCTTTCAGAAACTGTCACATACAGGTACCCCTGGTGGCAGAAATGATTACTACCCCACGAAGAATATCGGCAGGTGTAAAAACCGCACGAACTTTCTTGGTTGCCTGGTAGCATATTTGATCCTTTCTCCTTAAAAAAATCATACAAACATCATAATAATATCATTTTCGCAGTCTTCTTAGTTTTGCCCAAGAAAATGACATAGACTTTGTTAACTTCCAACTTGTAACATGTATCAATGACCACAAAAGGATCTAAAAATTGAACAACTGTTATGCCGTACTCCGAATGTACCTTTATGTTCGAAGTTAGGGGAAAGTGGTCGAATTCTGCGCACTTAAGGAAAAATCGTTATTTCTCCGCTGTTTTTGTAAGTATCACGACATAACTTTGCACAGCCATTGTTTGCTATGTAGTAGACAAGCTAAAGACGTAGTTTGAGTAAAAGCTCATACCAGTACTCTCCAATAGACAAAAAACCTGAACTATACATTTGCGCAGAATTATCCAACTAGGTGGGTAATTCTGCTCGTAATATGGGGTAATTCTGCGCAAAGCAAATATATATATATGTTTAAAGCAAGGAAACATTTTCATAACATATAACATACTTAGATATGTAGATGGCATGGGTTCAGTAAAAGAACGACAAGGTGGCCTACAGGTTTTACTATATACTTTATTCTCTACTTGTTTTATAACTGAACAAAATATTACATATTTTTGAGTGTATTGAAATCATAAGCGTGCTATGATAAGGGAGAACAATGTCATTCTGAGATGTGACACTAAAACTATGTTCTGTTGAAGTATGAATTCCACAATCACGTCTAGTTTCCTCGAGGTTTTATACCAACCTGTCCTCATCATCTCCAGCAGTAATGACTATGCTAGGTTCCTCCATAGTGACATCGTGAAAGTCTGATTTTGAAAATTTGTCAGGGTTTAATGGTATTATTCCCACAGCCCTAAATCCAGCTATGGCTTTGTCCATAGTTGGAACTTTGACGTATGCTTCATCGAAAATACTGGCGAGATCGTACACGCGACGCCGTGAGAATATAAACATGGGAAGGACGAAGATTCCAAATGCACTACAAGCATACACAACAGTGACTGTCTTTCCACGCTCGCACACCATAGCACTTCCTACCTGTTTCTGACCTTTAGGTGCTAAAATTCTCACAAGTTTTTGTGCGTTCGAAATACCCCTTTCGTTCACGTTGAAAATTCTACTTAGGGGAAAATGGTGCTTTTTCATCACTGTTTCCAAGTTATTGAAGAATAGTGTTACCGCTTCTTCATTGAATTAATTTATCCTATTCAAACTTACTTCTTCAGGTTTCCTTAGGCTTATTCTTAAATTTCTTTAAAGAAATAGTCTCAACCAGTCCTTTCCAGCAAGTTAGGTAGTTCCATCAAAATTATGCGCAATTCGACTTGCTTCAGCAAATTCGTATGCCAAACGCCGATGGTCTATTGGCGGTATAGGTGGGTATAGTTAGGTATAGGTGTGATACCAAACGCTTGCAACGCTTATCACATAGTCCACCAATTCGTATTTTGTTCTCGCGAGAACACTTACGAGAGTAGCATGTTCCGTATTTCCAGTTTTCATTCGTAGACGAATAGTAGATTCTGCTATTCCGTACAATCTTCCAACTTCTCGAATCGTACACTCACTTTTAACAGCACTGATAGCTCCTCTTAGTTGTTCCTCTGCATAACTATCTCTCGTAGTTGCTCTTTCTATTCTTCCCTGTATCTTTAATCAGAGAGTGACGATATATTGCAGATCTATTAGGTATGCTTGTTATTAACATAAAACTTCTTGAGGTGCAATTCTGCGCACTGCGTAGAATATCTCATCGATTTTGCGCAGAATAACCCCACTCCGCCATTTAACAAAAAACACAAAATTACGAGCTATTAAAATTTGATTAGAACTACGAATTGCCGTAATTATAATGTCCATTTACAATATAAATGGAATATAAAAGTAACGATCTAGAAATATATAAAATATAGAACGTACCTCTTAATTCTCTTGAAGACAATTTAACATCAACAGGGAAGAAATAATTCAACTGCCACTTACAGCCTAAACATTTGACATATTGGCTTCCCTCCTTTAATGTTAGTTACTAGTAACGGTCGCTTCATGGCAGCAGCAACCAATGTGTCGTAAAGAATCTCCAAGTTGAAGAAACACGTGTGCGCAGAATTATCCACCGCGCAGAATTCGACTATCTTCTCCTAATATATATTTAAAGTGAAAATAATTAAGGTGTTATAGTGAAATATAGAAATAATATTGTTGTGAAAGTGAAATATGAGATATAATGATGATGATAATTATAATTTTATATATACAAGGGTCATTCGGAAAGTCCAGTACCTCGTATGTAATAGTTAACGGCCTAGAACTTCTTTTTTTATTTTCAAATAAATAAATAAATAAAATTAATCGGAAATGGTAGAAATATGTAGTTATAGGTCTCTCTAAAGATTGAATTGGCATATTTTGGAAGTATACGGAGTTTCACAAGTGTGAAACAAAACAAACAGCAATTTTCTCTTATTTTCTTTAGAAATTCGAAAAATTCAGATATTTTTGTCAATAAGAGTGCCAAATTTTACATTAATAATGTGAAAACTTCATCTTCTCACAATACTGTAGAATATTACACGAATTATGGAACGGTCTATATATATATATATATATATATATATATATATATATATATATATATATATATATATATATATATATATATATAATATACACTGCGTTCCACGAATAACACTAAGGTCCAATTCCCGAAGAAACAAAGGCAGATAGAAACATGAAACCTTTTGGAACCTTCAAGGAACTTAAAAGGCAACATTATACTGGGAAGGAGAATCCCCCACAAGAGGGGCTAAAGGGGGTTACTGGGGGTAACTCAAAAATTTTAAATAGTAACCCCCATCGTGTGGTACCTCGTTTGAAAGGTAATCGCGAGTAAAGACCACTTGCGAAAATTGTAAGTCGCTAGCATGTCCGTAGCCAACATGGCGGCCATCCGTAAAGGACGGTCGAAGTGCGTTCAACGAATAACACTAAAGCTCGTCTCCAGAAGAAACGAAGGCAGATAGAAACATGAAACCTTTTGGAACCTTCAAGGAACTTAAAAGGCAACATTATGCTGAGAAGGAGAATCCCCCACAAGGGGGGCTAAATGGGATTACTGAGGGTAACTCAAAAATTTTAAATAGCAATCCCCATCGTGTGGTACCTCGTTTGAAAGGTATCACGTGTATTGACCTGTTCTAGAAAGTGCATGTTGATTGAATGTCCGTAGCCAACATGGCTGCCATCCGTAAACTATGATCGAAGAAACATTGCAACCCTGTAAGCAGAGAGTAACATAGTATGATTTGGAACATACGTCATTAATGCAGGAGATGCTCGAAGTGTGCACTGCCCACTTCCTGGCAGTAATGTAAACGTTGGACGAACTCCTCTCGAACACGGGTAAAAGTCATTATCGGTATAGAATGACAGGCATCAACTATGCGTTGGCGGAACTCCGCAATGCTGTTCGGCTGCGTGCGGAACACTATAGTCTTCAAATAGCCCCAGAGAAAAAAGTCGGGTGGAGCAAGGTCTGGCGAACGGGCTGGCCATTCAATGGTGCCGCGACGACCAATCCATCGTCGCGGAAACTCACTATCTAAATAGTCACGTACAAGGCGGTGAAAATGGGCAGGACAGCCGTCATGCTGAAAAACGGGCGGAATCTCTCCAAATTCTTGCGGATTCTCTTCCATTGCCTCGACAATCAACGGTGCAATAAAGTCTTGCAGCAGCTCCAGGTACTTCTAACCCGTTAATATTCCATCGATGAAAAGGGGCCCGATTATGTGATTACCTAAGATACCCGCCCAGACATTCAGCGACTCTGGGAGTTGAGTATTGCCTTCACGAAATACATGAGAGTTTGTGTCACACCAATATCGGCAGTTATGCCTGTTGACCTTGGCATTCAAGTAGAACGTACTCTCATCGCTGAAACACACGTTTGCCAGCACAATGGTCCCACGTGCCAATGCCTCACACATCTGCTCACAAAACTCGATACACATATTGGGATCATGTTCACTTAACTCCTAGACCATTTGTAGTTTGTATGGATGGAAGGTATGTTTTTTTTTAAGATTCTGTATGTCGTTGTGCGTGACATACCACACGTTTGAGCCACAGTTGTTATGGACTGTTGAGGATGCACATTCAGCTCCGCCAACAGTTGTATCTATGTTTCTTCCGTAGCAACACTAGGGTTTCGAGTTTTTGGGGCATTGGTCATACTGCCTGTCATAAAGAATTTGATTAATAAATGTCGTACAGAAAAAACACTAATTGGGTTGCGCACATTTTGTTCATTGAAGAACCGTGCTGTTGCACTGTACGAACGATTCGTAGCACCAAAGAGTAACACAATTTCAATTCTCTGTTCAAGAGACCACATTATGTATGCAATGTAGGATGGTCAAACGCACCAGCACAAACACACGTCTACGTCCTTCAGACCTACTGTTCCGGGTTGTAATGTAGCGCACTGTTGGTCGGAAAAGCACATCTGATAGTGGTGCACGAGTAAACAGAGTAGCTTTGCTAAAGTACGTGTGTCCAATACCAAAGCGCCACCACGGGCAACTCGTCGTCATGAACTACATCTCCTCGTCCGTAAGAGTAGCAGTTCGACAGTAGCGCAATGGTAAAGTGTTGGTTCAGTACACGTGCGGTCCGGGGTTCGAGCCTCGGAGGGTTCAGATTTTTCAATAATAGTATGGTACTCTCTTTTCTATCGATTTCAGTTCAATTTGCATGTTTTGTATTTGCAATACTGTTATAGTGTTAGTTGTGTGGTGTGTATTGTGCATTAGTTCCGAACTACACCTAAGTTAGACTTAGAGTTTGTTGTGGACACGGTCTGGTCTCTATACGCGATTACTTTTCCAGCGAGGTACCACACGATGGGGGTTGCTATTCAAAATTTTTGAGTTACCCCCAGTAACCCCCTTTAGCCCCCCTTGTGGGGGATTCTCCTCAGCATAATGTTGCCTTTTAAGTTCCTTGAAGGTTCCAAAAGGTTTCATGTTTTTATCTGCCTTCGTTTCTTTTGGAGACGAGCTTTAGTGTTATTCGTTGAACGCACTTCGACCGTCCTTTACGGATGGCCGCCATGTTGGCTACGGACATGCTAGCGACTTACAAGTTCCACAAGTGGTCTTTACTCATGATTACCTTTCAAACGAGGTACCACACGATGGGGGTTGCTATTTAAAATATTTGAGTTACCCCCAGTAACCTCCTTTAGCCCCCCTTGTAGGGGATTCTCCTTCTCAGCATAATGTTGCCTTTTAAGTTCCTTGAAGGTTCCAAAAGGTTTCATGTTTCTATCTGCCTTCGTTTCTTCAGAAGGTGGACCTTAGTGTTATTCGTGGAACACACTGTATATATATATATATATATATATATATATATATATATATATATATATATATATATATATATCCAAGGGGAGGGCTATAGCCTCCCTTCACGCTTAGCCTCTCTCTTGATCATATCCTAGATCCTGAGCACGGTAAGCTTCAATAAAAGCCAGCAATGCGTCACTTCACTTTTAATAGCTGCCATGTCAGGACCTGAATTGAGACAACAGTTTTCTTCAGTTAATACAGGGATGCAAATAACCACTCGCCCACTCACCCGGGGTAGTGGTTCATCGGTGCGGGCGAGTATTTAACACCATACGAAGGTAAGTAAATTACTTTATAGTGGGATGTGGATTAGTTTTTTTTTTTTTATTGGTCTAGTAAAATTTTGTTGCTTATTTGCATCCTTGAGTAAATAGCACAGTTATCGTAGCGAAAGTTCAGTCCAAAATAACAGTTCTTCAGTCCAAATAATCGCATGAAAAATGACTGAACTGAACCAATTCCTTCAGTTCGCACAGTTTTTCCTTCAGTTCTGACGTCACGATCAAGTCACAGGCCTTGAGTAATTCGAGCCGGGGCGTCTTCACTCAGTGGGGCATCTTTACCCAAGATACTTTTTGGATCGAGTTTGAGATGCTCGGTGGTCAAACTAAAGCAAGTGAAGTGTAATTAGAACTTTTAATTAAACACGATTTTAATCTACGGTATAGACCAGGCCTAAGACTTAGGGGGAACAACTAGTGTTACTGAAAATTTATCAGTTACATTTAATTTGTTACAATTTGCATTTACGTGTAGCTATTGCTGGAACGAAAACTTTGACACTAACATTATAAGTAGCCCTAAGACTATGAAAAACGCCATGTTTTGAAAACATTTTCGAAGCACGTTTTCGAAGTAGCGTCTTTTAGAAAAAATTAAAATTTCCATTTCTTGTAACTGTTCCTTCATTCATTCGAAATTATACTATGATCATAGTATTTGACGCTATGCATTAGCAACACTGCTTGTTTATTCAGTGGTATTGCAGAGTATCTAGAAGAGTTTCTCCTTCAATATTTCACACAACTTGGTACAAAATTTCAACATTTTTAATATACATATATCGCAGATCAAGGGGAGGGCTATAGCCTCCCTTCACGCTTAGGTATACACTCGATAAAATGGACTTCAATCCTACTTTCTTTATACTGGATAAAGCGGATATGGTTTAGCCCCTCTCTTGATCATATCCTGGATCCGTGGCTATTATATATTATATAATATACAGACTGTTCCATAATTCGTGTAATATTCTACAGCACTGTGAGAAGATGAAGTTTTCACATTATTAATGTAAAATTTGGCACTCTTATTGAGAAATATCTGAATTTTTCGAATTTCTAAAGAAAAGAAGAGAATATTGCTGTTTTTGTTTCACACTTGCGAAACTACGTAGACTTCCGATTTTAGTTGAGTAACACAGTGGAGATGGTATCTTCCCTTGAGACGCAGGGGAGGGGGGGGGGATCAATATTGAAACCGAAAGTAAATTTCACTCTCTTCCGATTTTGTTAAGTGTTGAGGTGGTGATGTTATGTTTTCCTGAGGCACTGTCTTGATTGCGAGCAACTGCTTGTCGCCAAGTATTACAATTTTGTTTTGTGGTGATCAACGCTGAAACCGGAAATGACTGATTTCTGCCACTTCCGATTTATGTAGTTAGTGAACGGAGGAGATAGAACGTATTCATGTGGTGTTGAATCGATTGCAAAAAAGCGCTTCTCGATACCTCTTACCATTTTTGCTCTGATACTTGTGGACATACAGACGGACGGACATATCTGTTTTATAAGACTTTTGACTCGTATGCATAGCATAGTTTGAAAGTCTAGAAAAGCAGAGAGGAGACGAAGAAAGCGTGATCTCAATTTGTTAAACACATCATCATTAAATCATAGTCTCATGTGAGAATCCCTATATATTAACATCCGAAATAAATTTGAATTGTATTTTGTTTTTGGGCGTTTACTAATTCTTATCTTGTTGGCAAATGTCTTGTTTTACTGTTCACAATATGGAATTCAGTATATTGTATGACAAAATACCTTAACCCCCTAAGTTTATCCGAAAGCCTGTAGAATAAAGTAAGTTTCCTTAGAAAACAAATAGAACTGTAAGTGTTGCTACTGTCAATATTGTTATCTATTTATTTGTAGAACATTTGATGGTAACCGAAGGTCGAAGTTGATAAAAAGCATATGATACGATAAGAGACACTGATAAAAAGAAACCATGAAATCAACATGTGCTCGTTCGGAAAACAAAAGACCACAATTTGTAGCATTATCATTCTTTTCAGTATTAAAATCTTTGTTTTACCTAGTTAAAGTAATATAGTTATGAAGCTATCGAATATGTAATTCGTGATAGTTTTGCCAAGCAGAATTATAACATAGCAGATGCAAAGGCGTAGCTTTTAAAATAGTATCAATTGAGCAATATTGTATCACTGTACTGTGCATGTTAAGGAGAAATGTAAATAGTTCGCAAGATGAGTAAGATGTATATGACTAATATGTAAAAACAATTTAAAAAGCCAGAAACGCTGAGTTTAAAGTAAAAATAAAATATAGGTATTAACAAGACTAGTGGATGAAACTTGTCCAGTTCGAACGAAATTTTCCGTTAGAATATGGTGCAGTCTGGTTGACAACAGATTGACTCCACGACTGTCTTAGAATCCTCTGTGAGGAGACCGTCACTTTGATTTTGTGAAGTATTGTTCTTCCTGCACTAGCCCTTTTAGGATCTTGGGTTTTTGGGGTATTTTTCAGACTTTCAGTCAAGCAGCTACTGCATCGTCACTATTTATCCTAGGATCATAGTTCATACCTCATTCTCTTTAGAATGGAGCAGGCTTTCAAATGGCACCACTTACATGTCCATACCATATACCAGGAGAGGGAAAAAGTGGTCAAAGGGAACATTTCGGGGGGAGAAACATTGTTTTCACGCTTTGGGCCCCTCTGGAACGGCCCTGTGTGAACGTAGAGATCTCAAAGAAATCTGATAAATACTACTCGGTAGACTGAATGTGTGTGCCAAATTTCAAGTTTCTATCTTGAATAGCAAGGGCGGGAGAAATTTTATCAAGAATCCCCACAATGCCCCAAATTACCGCAAAAGACCCTGATCTCAGGTAAAAAAAAAATCCTGAGACATCTCTATTTACCCTAGGATTATAATCCGCCAATCATTCTCTTCAGAATAGAACCGCCTTTCAGACGGTACCATTTACGTGTCTCCCCCGTCAAATATAGCAGCAATCCCAGCTGGTTTCCGCCTTTGATCGCGGAATAATTGAAAGGTAACACAACTGCAGATTACATTCTTCCGCGACATGCTACTCCTGTTGGAAGGAATGCAGTCACAGTAATGCAAGTACAAAATTGATGGATCTAGAAAGGCAATACACAACGTGTAGGACCTCATTGACCGTGTCATTCCACAGACTAAAAGGACAAACTTCTTTGTGCATGTAACTGTGGTGGAACGAGCTGCCAAATCGAACACATACACAAATTCAGAGTTGCTGCATGGAGACCAGTGTCTTTACGAATTGTTCGATGACGTCTGACTCGGAGGTGCGTTATTACTATAGCTTCCTTTGACCTTATAGCATGTGCGAATGTGACTGCAATGGTACAGTCAACACCGTGTATGAAAGAGCCGAATGGCATAGCATCCTCTTCTTGGATTATCCACTTCTTTCTACAGCATCGCGATGATCGCGTCCGTTTCTGACACACAGTGGCAACAGACTGGGCGACGCTTCATTCTGCGTAGTTTTATCGGTCTGGCATCGAACGTTATGGTAGTAGGTAGCAATTGAAGTCCGTGCCCACTCGTCTTACCTTGATAGATTTTATTATTATTATTATTATTATTATTTGTTATTTGTAGCTGACAGTTTATTGCGGTATTAAACAAGGCTCAGCATTGAGCTACTTGCCAAGAGGATAATGCTCGACCACGTGTGTTCCACTGCATTATTGGCCAGCGCGTTTAAATGATCTCTTACTGATTGAATACGAGTGATTTACGATTTCAGAACGCCTCCCATACTAGAGGATTTCCTGGTGTTGCGTTTTTAATGCCCAGTAGTGTATATGGTAAAAATACATCTGGTTTACTTAACAGACTGTAATTTTACTATTATTTGAATGCTCCAAAAATTCGCTGTTAAATAGTTTGCATTAATTCAAGTAAAGATTGCCCAGCTAATGTGTCAACATAAAGATTTATACAAAAGCTTCTTTTGTATGTGTATTTGACAAGCCGTTGAAAATGTCAGACTTCAATTCATTTATCTCTGCAAGTGCAAGGTAAGACTAGTTCTTGAATGGTCTTGAAGAATAATTTACATCTGACCTTTCCTGTTTTGTGAGATAAAACTTCACCAAAGCTGTAATGGCTTGAATGAAGGTTTTGCGATTAATGAAGAAGGTGTATAGTATGTGGTACAGTAGTTGAACTGAACTGAACAAACATCTTTGCATGTGGAAGTTTTCTCATCACAAATTTACATGTAAGACAATATTAGAATTTAATAGCAATTAGACATACACGTAGATACAAAAATGAAGAGACGAGTATTAAAATAGTTCTGTTTATCTATAAAAGGAAGCATCCATATTGTGTGTGGAAACTGGAAATTTGTTTTAAAAGTATTAATGTTCAAGAAGAATCTTATCTTTCTCGTAGCTTGAAGAGATGTTTGCAAATCTTCATAAGAACTAAAACTTAGGTATGCATGCAATGCGTGCTATAAATTGCTTCTTGGTGTACGTGTTGTCTGAAGGGACACAAAGCAAAAGAATTTCACAGCAATTTAGTATGTTTTATGCCCATAATTGAAGGATACTTGCTATTAGCTTATTTTAGTTTATAGTTAGAAAATGTAAAAAAGAATAAAATATTTTCAGGGTTTGTATTCATCGCATACGAGGATTAACAAAGTAATTCTATGTTTGCGTGTGTTTTCGAATTAAGCTAGCAGTTGAGCGTCCGAAGAAACTTACATATTAGAGTTGAAAATTACGATAGCTAAGTGAAGCTTTTATTTCTAGGCATGTAAGTACCTATTAGGCTATTTTAACAATAGTGTTACAGAATAATGGAATTCTTGTGTGTGTTTCGTTCAGTTAAGATCTCCTGCCATTCACGCGGCTTGTTCGGATACGTGGGTCTGATTTTGGCAGACTCATTTCCACGTTTCTTTCTTTTTGTAACTTTCTGTTGAGATAGGAGTAAAAAAAAAAACTCTCGTATTAAAAAAGGCTGTATTTGCATTCCTATTTCCTAAATAAGTATGTAACTACCTCACTATGGTATAATCCTTTTCTTTCGGTAACTTCTAGAAACTTAGTTTTATTTACACAATGGAGCAAGTGAATTCAGTTGATTCGTACATTTTTATTTTTTCACAAAATTATCGATTTTGTTTTATGACATTTTGATTACGCAGCGACGAAGAAAGTCAGCATCCTGTACGTTTGTTCAAAATTCTGACATATACTAAAGTGCAAAGACATCTGTCGATCCTGCCTAGGCTATTATAATGAATTTCGTTGACTCTGCTTAGGTTACTTAGGTCATTTTTTTCCTAACTATTCAATTGTTTCATGCAGTTGTGATAATACAACCCTTTAAGAAAGTGGGATTACCAGTTTTTTTAAAAATTATTTATTAAAAGGCTGTACCTAGTGAAAGTAAACGTTATGTAAGATAAATAATTTCGGCTTCAACTTTCACTACATTTCATTTTTATTTTGCAGAAACTTGTTTTTATATTGCTTGCTGCATTACAAGATCTTATGAGGAAAAATGATAAATGATCACTGAATTAGTTTAATTATTTTTTTGCGTAGAATGAGCATTAAATATAGCGTGCGTTGAAAACTTAGCATAATGTTTATAGATCATGATGAAACATAGTCAAAACTTCTGCTTACGTTACAAAATGAACAACGAACTGTGGTTAGTTCGTCTTTTTCTTTTTCGTAATACTAATCATGTAAAAAAAAAAAAATATCCCGATTTATATGTTGTAATGCTTTGCTATCATATGGGAGGGTTATTACTAAATAACTGTAATACTGTTTCAGAGTTAATACTTTTCGCAAAAATTTGTGTTGTAAACTTGGAGAAAGTCTACATCATTATGTGCACCTCGGAAACTGAAAGAATGAGAATTGTTCAGTTCGCAAATTTATTCTTGATATACGAGGAAATGCTAAACAATTCCTTAAAGAATAGAGGGATGAAATTACACTGTTACTCAACATATTTCTCTGTGGCTGAAGCACTTAGTACAACAATGTAGCAACTTTTCAAATTCTTGCATATAAAATCCCTTTAGTTGTGCCTGAAATCAGGTCTCCGCAGCATGTTGGATGTCAGGGTTGGCCTCAAAATGATGTTCCTTAATGTGTTTCTTCAAGTTCGAGAACAGATTATAATCAGGAGGAGCCACGTCAGGTAAATAGGGGTGTTCCAATTGATCCAAGAATGTTCAGTTTGGCAGCCATGACGTAGTATGTGAGAGTTGGACAATTGTCGTGCAAAATGAAAATTCCTTTGGAGAACTTTTTGCGGCGTTTCGTTTTAATTGCCTCGTGCAGCTGGTCCGATAGGTTAGCGTGATACTTGCTAGTGATACTAGAGTCCCGAGCTAGATGGCCCATTAACGAAGTTCCGTCTTTGTCCCAGAAAATTTGAAGCCATGGCCTTCTTTGTTGATTTCTGGGTGGGGAAACTTCTTTGGGCACAGATATCTTTCGTAGCGCTACACCGTTGACTCTGCGCTTGGTTTCAGGATGAGCCAAATTTCATCACTACTCAGGACAAAAGATTGGGAATACTGGCCTCAAAATGAATCAAAACTTCCTTGGATGTTTCAGGTCGTTCCGTTTTGGCTGTTCAGACATTTCGCTACTCACTTTGTTGAAAGTTTGCGCATATTCAGTATACTGCTGATGCTCTCCCGTGAAATGTTCTGTGTCTGGGCAATTTTTTGATAAGATATTTGCCATTCGTCAAGGATCAGTTCATGAATAGTATCACATGTTGCGGGCTCGACAGAGATTGGAGGACGTCCACTGTAGGGTTTGTACGGTGAAGTGCTTAGTCTTGAAACGAGCTATCCAGGTTTTGATGGTGTTGTAGGAAGGACACTGTTTCCTCAGTGTTTATGACATCTCAGTGTGAATGCCCTTTGCAGGCTTTTCCTAGAGAAACAGAAACTTCATGATAGTCCGACACTCGAAAGCTGTAAAACTTTCACCATCATTACTTCAAACCTTAACAAGGACATGAGAAGCCTGTATTTGTACCATAACATACTAAAATACTAAACGTTCACATGAATATGCACTTTGTTTTATTTGAAGAGAGGGGACAGAAGCTTTTCAGTACCCCGTTGTATCTCGTATTGTAACATGAAAAAATATACTAACGTTAAGCCAGTTCGTGATAAGCCTTGATCTTCGTTTACGTCGAGCCCCACTTGTGAATACACCTTCGCTACGTTTCTTCTTTAGATGTGAGGCGCTAGCATTAAAGCTGCTGCGTAGACCAATCAACCAGTACGCCCTCACTAATTATGAACTAATGGATAAGGCAGTAGATATGGATGCAGCAGGGGTGTACCCAGCAAGATTTTCTTAAGGTTCAATACTTTTTTTTTTTAAGGGGGCCAGACTTTTACTAAAAGCGGACCGAAAATCCTGTTTCAGAATGTGAAAGCATTAATAACTCACTATGCATAAACTATATATGTATTACACATTATTATTATTATTATTATTATTATTATTATTATTATTATTATTATTATTATTATTATTATTATTATTAAGGGAGGTAAATATTTCCCTGGCAAGGAAGAAACTTCTTTGATGAGCCGGGGAAATTTCTCTCATCCTCCTTTTCGAACCCTGCCTTTATATAATTTACATTTATAAATGATTATAATTTACCATATAAGTGTTTCTGTGTAAGTTGTAGCTTTTCTATTTCCAAAAGAGTCGTGTGTGCCATAAATTATATTTATTCCCTCGAAAATATAAAGTAAAAAAATACACATTCGAAAACAGATTTTTTTTTGTTGTAAAAATATGATTTTTTGTTTTCAAAATTTATTTTTCTTTTGTACATTAGAACACATAAGCTGGGATTTCGAACAGATCCTCGTATATCGGTATTCTTACACGAATTTCGATCTTTAAAAGCGAAAACGAAAAATTGAATTTCACTTTTGAAAACCGAAAATAGAAACCCAAAATCAATTTTGAAGACCGAAAACCCAAATTCTTTTTTGAGATCCAAAAATCAAATTTTTGAAATGTCAGATTTTGCAGAAATTTCCGTTTTCCGAAAAGTCTATTTGGACAGAACTACTCTAAAGTCAATAGTAAATACACTACTATAAACTGAATAGTAAATAGAAATGTAAGTTTTTTTTTTTTTTTGGCGTAACTCAATCTTTTAAATGTGTTTCAAAAAGTTTATTTTCTAAAAGCGAGATATCTATCTACCTGATATTTGACGTTGACATTTTTTCTTGCTTGCTATTTTTATTGCTAATGAAAATATCAAAAGTTACATCAAAATAGTAATTTTTGATATGTTGTCACATTCATGTTCAAAACATTTCAGTCAGTTTTTAAGAGTAGTTTGTAATGAAATTTGAATACCTGTGATAAAGATGTTTTGAAGACCAGCAAATTAGATTATCTTACATGTCGTTGATGGGCTTACATAACGACATATCTCAGTTTTGTTAATTTTTCAGGAGAGAAGAAAACAAATTTTTCTATATGTTTGTCATAGTATCGTACGAGTGACTGCCATAAGGATTTGAAAAAAAAAAAAAAGAATCGAGGTTTAAAAAAAAAACGTTATGTCAGCCTACCAATTGTGGATGCGAATTACCGTATTTTCGAATGTGACTAACTGTTAACATGATTGAATGGAAGAGCTCTTATTGGATTTGTATACTGTTTTCTAGTATGTAAAGTTGAAAGTTCATAGAGTGTTGTTGTCTGACATTACATTGTAGTTTCTGGTCAGCATATTTAATTCTGGAAACCATCTTCGACTACGTCATCAATCACCTTGGGGATTTCAGTTGAATGAATGTGACAAGCTGACACCAGTGTCTATTGATGTTAAGAGACGGATAATTCTTGGAACATGTCTTCATGATGTCTCGTATGAAATTTTCCGATACGAAGGGGAAGTCACGTTATGGTAGCTTCTGTTTCTCATGCGTTACATGGAGCACCAAATTTTATTTTATGTATTTTCATCATCAGTCTTGCCATGACAAAATGAGAATTATACTGATCTCCGATAGATCATAGAGATTGTGTGCTGTTCATATTGTAATGTAGCAAAGGTTTCACACAATAAAATATAGCACTGTGAAAGAAGAAAAAATACTGGAGTGGAAACAACAAAGTTGGATCTGAGAGAATATTTTCGGTAATTAGGGATATAGCTGTACTTCCTATGTCTACACAAATGATATAGCTAATTATAGTTTCATTTAAAAATGCCAGTATCTTACGTTCGGTTACGTCCAAACACTAAAAACGACTTGGGGCCGCGGTGGCTCAGTGGTAGAGCGTTCACCTCTGGTGCTTGGGGTCCCGGGTTCAAACCCTGCTCCCACCAAGTGAACTTTGTGTTGGACAAACACCGTGTGCGTGGATTTTCTCGGGGTTCTCCCGTTTCCTCCCACTTTCTTCATTCCACCATTTCATTCATCTCTCATCATCACCGTCTCCTTTAGCCTAACCGGCATAACCGTGGGACGTAAAACTCAAAAATTTCACTAAAAACGACTTATAGAACACCAATCTTTTAAAAATTGATATGTAAATATTTGATATCAATGTTCCCATACCGTTTGGTAGTCTTGTTCGTAGCCTCAATGAAAGCTTGAAATTAAGTAGTCTTCGTTGATGTTCACTCTACGTCTTTGGTGCCCTTCCTACTGGTCGAGCTAGCGCGTGTGCTTTTGGTGGACGTAGTCCCGGGTTCGGTTCTCGGTGGGAGAACATAAAACATTCTGAAGTCTGCAATTGCCGTACAAATTCCGATGACTTTTTGAGTGTATTTTCGGATATATAGATCATCCTGAAATTTATGAGGAAATGTCTAACAATTAAGGAACGCTAGATTCTCATATTCTTTTAAGCTTATAATCATTCACTTTTGACCATCATCCGTTTTGTTTGGCCTAAAGAACCGTGAGACACTAAACTAAAAGAGGATCGTTGTCTTTGGACTCTTCAGCGGGGTTGACAACCAATTTCAGCGCTATTATGTTCGATTTGATTTTTTGTCCTGTTAAGCATTGAGGCTGTATGAGACGTGGACCTATAGCTTAACCACTTCAGCTCCCACCGGGAATAAATCTGGATCTCCCGTACCGAAGGCATGTGCCCTAATTATGTATCCATGAAGTAGTTCACAGGTAGTCCTGTTATTGTCTACTGTTTGGGATGTATTATAGAGGGAGTGCATTTATTTCTAAAATTGAACAAATTAGAAATAATGAGGACGACATAGCTTAAAACAAAATGAAAACCTAGCGTTCCTTAATTGTTAGACATTTCCTCGTAAATTTCAGGATGATCTATATATCCGAAAATACACTTAAAAAATCATCGGAATTTTTACGGCAATTGGAGACTTCAGGATGTTACTGTATTTAGGATGTTCTTTGGAAAATCCTGTCTATCGAAGTTTGTTTCTTGGATAGTCATTATAGAAGTCTTTTATCTTAGCTTCGTTACAAATTCATATTAACAACTTTGAAGAAATAGTAAACACCTCAGCACAAAGGCTTAATTGCATTTCCACAAAGATCAGGTGTTTTCTGAATTTTGTATTATACAAGCTACGGACGCCGTAAAATTTATATCTTAATTTTATAAAGGGTTCGTAAATGTATAAAGAATTTGTTTCTGACATATTCGTATGTTATTACCAGTATATATATAGTGTGTATATTTTGGTTTTCAAACACTTAATCAATAACAGTTATTTTATTATATGAGTTAATAATGAATTCCAGTTGATTGTAGAATAGTCATACTCAAACAGTTTCTGCGACCAATGTCATAAACGAGATGTTACCTATTGGAAGTTTCCTCCCAAATTTTTCAATTCGTCAATTTGAGACGTAGATATATAATTTCAACTAACGGATATGATCGTGTGGTGAATATGTACTATTTTAAGTAATCAGAAATACAAGTGAAGTTCTGCAATGGTTTTATTTTGTATTTCTCTGACTGCTATAGTGATTTTAATAATACAAAGTAGTATGATATATATATATATATATATATATATATATATATATATATATATGCAACCTATGTTCTTTGGGAGTCTAACAAGGGAACATCTTACATTGATAGTAGCATTGCCCAATCAAACAATGTGCAATCGATAGAGGAGTGAAAAAAGTGAGAAATCCAAAGTTTTACGGGATTCCAGAGGAAAGAAGAATCTAGAATCATGTGAAGATAGCAAATTAAAAGATACGCTGACACAGAAAGAACTTCAAAATGGTTACAGTAATCACAATGACATTTACACAACAGTATGGTAAGCAAACATTGTACCCACAGACATGCTCAATAACATTAGCCTATATGTAATGTAGTGTTACCAACTGAGCACAAAATGAAGTTTTGATAAATGGCACGGAACACAAATTATAACATGTACAAAATCTAATTATGAGTAGAACCATATCTGTGAAATCATGATGTACAGTGCTGCTAACATTTGAAGATAGGCCTATATGGATTTCTATATGAATCTCGGGTGTAAAAGAGTATATACAGTTACCAACACACTGCGGAGCGCTTTATCAACAGCATCACTGAAAAATTGACTACCAATAATTTGTGAGGTGATACAATATTACGTGAATCAGAAAAGTGAGCCTGCTAATGAATTGCAAATCCAACAGCATGCATCATTTCAGTTTTGTGTGTTGTGTTTGATACTATTCTGATTTTCCATTTGAGCAAATCTGCTTCGACACTGTGCTTCGTCCCTTATTTTCGTACTTCAGTGATTATATTCATCTTTGTGGTCTCATACTTTGGTTTTAACTAGTTTGAATCGTGGGCGGTATGTTCTCTTCTACATCCGAGATTCATTCATATAGGTCTATTTTCAAACGTTGGCAACACTGTACATCATGACTTCACAGGTATGGTTCTACTCATAATTAGATTTTCTACATGTTATAATTTGTGTCCCGTGCCATTTAACAAAACTTCATTTTGTGCTCAGTTGGCAACATTGCATTGCATATAATGTTACTGAGTATGTCTGTGGGTACAATG
The DNA here is from genome assembly GCF_964235325.1 of Thermobia domestica. NCBI lineage: Eukaryota > Metazoa > Arthropoda > Insecta > Zygentoma > Lepismatidae > Thermobia > Thermobia domestica. The sequence continues at coordinate 111,311,868 of NC_137464.1, forward strand.
TTTGCTTACTATACTGTTGTGTAAATGTCATTTTGATTACTTTAGTCATTTTGAAGTTATTTCTGTGTCAGCGTATCTCTTGCATTGCTATCTTCACTTGATTCTAAATCCTTCTTTCCTCTGTATCATAATCTCCTGTGTTTCTGGGTGTCGGCCCGTAAATCTTTGGATTTCTCACTTTTCTTTACTTCTCTATTGATTGCACATTGTTTGATTGGACTATCAATATAAGATGTTCCCTTGTAAGTTACGTGAGTGCGCCTGTTTTAAGCGGTTAAAATTTAACCTTAAGAGCATAAAGTTCTACAAAATTTCATATCGCTTTATTCAAGTTTTAACTGTCTCATTGATAGAATGCATGTTGAATAATTAGTGAAAGGTCAGTTAATAATAAATAGTTTTGACTCTTTTTATTTTTTTATTTTTTACTAAAACATTTTAGTACCAAGAAATTGAATAGACAGATTTAATAGCTGTTTTTCAGTTTTAAAATGCAATTTATGAGTGCATTCAACTCTAAAGCCAGTTGGCAGGTAGTAGTTCTTACGCTAAACGGCTAGTGGAAAATCCTTGTTTTTGCAGTTCTTAGAAATGCTTTTGAATTAAACATTGTACACTGCCTTCTAGTTGCATTCAGATATTCGTGGAACATGTTCAACACTTAATGAAATGCAACACATGCGTAATTAGTGTCGTGATATGTATTAGAAATTGTGGGACTATTTACAGCATAAGTTTCCAGTCTTTTCTACTTAGCATCCTGTTTTGTAAACCTTGCTATGTCAATGCTCTATCACCCCATTTCCGTTGTCTAGTACAACAAGCGGATTTGGTGTATGGTCCCAGGTTTAGTTCCAGATAGGGATGCGTTAAACAATTTCTTCACCTCTTTTGCTAGCTTCTCACATTCTGTTTGCGATTTAGATAACATTGTATGATTTTGAGCTTTAGGAAGTAATTCTTAAATGCTGTATCTTGGTACTACTTTGCCTAACAGATGGAGAGTACTCACACCATCTTTGAATTTTTTATTTCATTGATTTGTATCTGTAATTATTATTATTATTATTTTCTTTGAAATGAACTGAAACTTTGAGAGCTGCAGTTGCTCAGTGGTAGAGCGTTCCCAGTTTGCTGCATGAGAACCTTGGTTCGATCTCAGCCCGCGACAACTGGGTGCACAAGCACTGTATGTTTTTTTTTTTTTTTTTTGTGGTTCTGCCATTTTCTCCCACTTTCTTAATTCCACCATTGTTATCCTTGACATCGCTACGTCTTCCTCCTTACACGGGAGGGTCCCACAAGTTGTCGCTAAAATCTGATTGCCACATAGCACATCTGATAGAGCATCATGAGAAATGAATATGAGCAAAATTTACGGTGCTATGGACCAGAAGGGTAGGAGATAGAGGGCTTCAAAATTTTAATATCCAAAAAATTGTATCATGGAATTAAGTACGATTAAAGTAAATATCTTGAAAACCGTTAAAGTAATCAAAACAAAAGTTGCACAATATAATCAGAACAAAATGCCCTATCGAAAACTATAAACAGGGTTGCCATAGGTGAAGCAGTGTTGCCAACTCAGCATAAAAATATTTTATTTGAAATAGCACCATATGCAAGTGTGCACAGATTTAAAATGCACTATTATCACTAAACATAACTATGAAATGTAGTGGTACAGTGTTGCACACTATTGGAGCTACATGTGCTGAAAATGTACAATGGATAATTGTGATCCTCAGTAACCATTGAAGGAAGAGAGATGAAATACACAATAGAAGGAATCATCGCAAATATAGAAAATGTAATTGAAATATGTTGAACGGTATAATAATCAGCTGACTTACACACATAAGATGGATAAACATCCTAAACTCACTTTCCTGTCTTCTGTGTTTAACGTTATGAAATGTTCAGATTCGTTTTACGAGAACGAGGAATGTTTCTGTAAAATTGTCACGTGAAAGTAAGATAAACATACAGGCATTGAAAAAAAAGAACCGTTTTGCAATTCCACAAAAGTTTTATTACTAGTGGGGGCTCTGGCCCGAATTACAGCTTGTATCCTAAGTGGTATGAACAAATACAGAATCTGTACTGTTCGCACGGGAATACGCAGCCACTCCTCGTGCAAAACAGTATCAAGTTTCGAAAATGTCACTGCACGTTACGCTTGTGTGAGATTAATAACCCATTTCTTGAAGATATTGTTGTTTGTTAAAAGGCCGTATTACTTTTACCTCGTTTGAACGGCTTTAGTCCTTCTTACGGGCAACCCTGACCCGAATATTGTAAGTTGGAAATCCGCTTAGTTCTTTACAAAACATTATTTAGGAATAGAGGATTGAACTTTCTTTATATGCTGTTCAAGGAGACTTAACATAAATACTAAGTCCATATTTGCAACTTACAAAATTATGCTGAGTTCGGAGTAATTGTGTAAATGAATGTATTACGTTAGAAAAGAGCTTGTTCAATTTGTATACCGTCTCCGACTCCCGAACCCTTAGCACTGGAGACACTCTTAGTGACAGAATAGTCAGCAAACTCTCCGTTGGAGTGGAAGAGCTAGGTTCTATTACCAATGCGAGTTCATGTGATGTGGATTTCATATTAATCTGCGGGTTTACTTTTCAAATAACCTCGGTGCTGAAGGAAACGTTAAATTCCAAAACCAACAACCAACCAAGGAATTTAGAATATTTCATGTATTTTTCTGCTGTTATTTGAATGTTTCGGATATTAATTATCCGAATAATTGTTCAAATAGCGAATTTTATTCAAATATCGGAGTAACGAATATTGAAAGAATCCATTATTCGAATGTCTTAATTTTAAGAGCAGTACAACCACTCCATCTGTAACATTAGAAGGCGAGGAAGTACTTTTCTGTGGGTGCCAGAGCAAATGGAGGTTGTACGAGTAATACCAACCCATTCTCCAATCGAGAATGAAATGACCAATGACGAACGCTGAAACAGACGATTAGTCAATCAAGATGTCCATGATAGTTCCCAGATACCTCCCAAATGGCTTTTATCCCATTACTGCTATAATATGCATTTACTCTTGTTACTGGAATCGTTACGTAGAACTTGCTGCTTGATCTCTGGTAAGCTTGTTTTAATGAATTTTAATGAATTTCAGTATTAAAGAAGCAAAATGTTAGGTCATTGTTCATTCAGGGAAGCCTTTATTCATAAATATCTTGTCATTAATATCTGTTATCACTGCGTAAAACATGGAGATCTATTAGTTTTCATATCTCGACGTATAAATGCATTACACTGCTTCAACGTAATAACTTAGGAAAAATTTTTAAAAATAAATTAAACTGTGTTTGTCAAGTTATGTTGATCAAGTTTTACTATCATTTGAAATTATAATAGACACTACTTTTTCCAGGAATGAGTTAATTATAAAATTCTTGATTCTGAATAATCTTCCCTTTTCGATAAGACCATGTGAAGCATATTAACGGCAACTACGAAAGTGATTTAATTCTCAGTTCTAATCTACGATGAAGCTTACCTCATGATAAAGATTATTTCCGGTTTTTTTTGTTTTTTTTTGTAACGGTTACATTCGTTGGCTGCTCCATGGAAGCGGATAGCTTTGTTCCTGGCTAATTAGAGTAGTCTCTTCAAAATAAATTGCGACTCTGAGAGTAATTCCCAACATTAATGAGTTTTACTAGGAACACCCGATAGAAATGCTCGTTGAAAACCAAATAGATGCGTATTTTGTAAATCGTGAAATTTTCGTCATGGATAATCCATCAACATAATTCTTAACGGCCATTGAACTCCCTTGTAAAACACATTTCTTTCAAATCAAGGACTTTTTTCCTTTAGTTATTTGCAAAAGTGTCTGGAATTGTTAGAACATTGAAAGTTTAAACTGCAATTTCCTGCTTTCACGTGATAATGATTTAATGGAGATTATTGAAACTGATAATAGCGATTTATTTAAAGCGGCAAAGGAAATGAAAAGTATACTGCAATATAAATAGAAATTGCATAAGCATTTTGAAGAACACAAACATAAACACTTTGAAATTATCAATATGCATTTAAATTAGGTGAAATCTTAAATCTTGATGGACGAATTAATTGTCTTTTTTTTATATATATAGCTCATTGTCTCGAATATTAAATTTTAGTATAACATTGCTCCATTATGCTCTGAGGCTAAGGGAGACTGCGATTTTGGAATGAATGAAGTGGGAGGAAACAGGAGAATACAACACGGTGTTTGTTCGCACTAAGGGTCACTTAACAAAAATATATACATGTTTTTCGTGATGGAATTACTAGTGTTCGGATATATGGAAACACACTTTCTTACTAATAATGACAACTTTTGTAACACATTGATTAGGTATTTTTTTAGTCAATACATGTGGCTTGGATGTGTTAGTAAGCATGGGCATTGACAGTATTTTTATTAATTGTGCATCCCAGTATAAAAAATAATTAAGATGAAATAGAAAGGATAAAATAATGAGAATATCAGCTAAGGGAGATTTATAACATATCTTTCAATGCTAAGAGGGAGTGCATGAAAATTCTGAAGCATCGATCATTGCACACAGTGTTTAATGTAACGTATGCATTGTTATCACTAAAAGTGGGTAAACCAGTATATAATCTTTTTCGTGAAAAACTTCGGAATGTGTCAGACAATTTGAGTACATTTTGCTGTGTAATTTTCAAGAAAGCCTATGTTGCCTGAAATATATATATTCAAAGATTTGTCTTCAATTAGAAGTTATTGGCAGGATAAACTATATATAACTTTCTCCTTTGCATTGACGGGCACAGCGGCTCCAGAAATACAAAGGAAATTAGTGGAAGGCAATATTGTAACATAAAACAAGATTTAAATATCAGCATTTGGTCTCTGGACAAGGCTTTCTCAGTCTATTTCATATCAATACCCTTTTTATCACATCATCTTGACAGCAGACCTCATAAGTAATATCTGGCAAAGAGAAAGAGAAAAAGAGAAATACCGACAATATTACAGTAAATGTTATCCTTTGTGCTTTGAGCTGCTGAATCCATAAGCTGAAAAGGATCTTAAAAAATATTTAAAAAAAATTCTCTTATTCTCCGAAATTGGAATATTTGTGCGTCCTAAAATTTATTTTCGAGACACTGGAACGTAGATGTCGATTCTGGTATGATCCCAGAAATTTCAGGATGAATAGCAACCCTATATTGGATAGATGAAAAGAAACTAGTAAAGACGTTGTTGGAGAAACATTAGTATTCTAAATGATATTATAAAAGGTATGGTAGAAGGTAAAACAGGAAGACGGAAATCGATTGATGGATGATACGGAACATGGACATCTGGTATATCAAGATGAAGTTACATGAAGATTGTAAAACATTGAAGATTCCTAATTTGTGACAGAATAATAATTATTAATTTGCACTATCCCAGAACTAGTATAAAACGAGGACCATCCAAAACATTTTGGTACAAAATACAAACGATAGGAAGCCCTTCCTACAGGTCCAGTGGCTAGCGCGTGCGTCCTTGGTGCATGTGGTTCCGGGTTAGATGAATCACTTTCATTAATCGTGTCCGTCTCATTTATCCTAAAGGGCATAACTGTGAGGGGGTGAATTTAAACTAAAATTTCCTTTCAGTTTTCACAAACGATAAATGATGTGCACAAAAGATTAATGGTACAGAAAATACATACCCTACGCAAGTTTTTAATGTAATTACTATACATATTCAGGTACTTCTCGTTGCGTGATAGGCCTATAAGTTTTTCTGTACTGTCATTGTTGTTGCCAATGTATTCAATACGTAATTGAGCTCACTAGCAGGAAAAACTGCTTTCCGGACAGGGCGGAACTCAGTTTCCGGAATAAGTGAATATTGAAAACCTTAGGACACTTTGCACCTGACATTTGACAAGATTCTCATTTTTATTCTACAAATTCAGAACTCTCTCGCCTTTCACCGAGTGATCTTTGTGGAAAAAAAAACGCCATATTCTTGGTTTTTCTCGGGGTTCTTCTGTTTCCTTCAACTTTTTTCATTCCATCATTATCATAATCCATCTCATCATCATCATCTCTCTTAGTTTCGGTGCATTATCGTGGAACGTTTAAAAAAAATCAGGGCTCACTGTTCGTGTTCTTGTCTTGCTGCTTAGCTCAACCTGAGAGATCGTAAATAACGTATATAGCATGCTAAAGTCGGATATTCTTTCTTTCGGGAAAGCACTTTCGCTCTGCTGATGAACTCAAGTTTCTGTCGAACATGATTACCGTACAGTGGCGGCGACAGAATACAATACCGGTATACAAAATTGATATCACTCCATAATAAGTGATTCAATATTTAGGGCTAATATGTTAAAAAAGTGAAGTTAGTCTTTTTACCAGGGCTGGATTAACCCATCTAGAGTTTTTTAAGTGGCCCCTGCTCACTTCGCTAATACATTTCTGTGCATGTACAGTGCGAAAATTTAATGAATGTTTCATATTTTGTCTTATGATGAAGACCTTCTATGATTCTTTTCAGACAGTCAGCTGCGATTTTGATCCGAGTGGAGGCCCCCGTCCACATGGAGGCCGAGGCTTATACCCCTCCCCTTAATCCGACCCTGCTTTTTACTGTAAATCTTCAGCGTGAATCATTTTTCATTTGTATTCCATTCCAAAACGTATAATAATAATAATAATAATAATAATAATAATTGTCTTTCACATTCATTTGATGTTTTTAAGTGGTTCTTAAGACTGTTATTTCTCTAAGTACATTCGTGTGGCCTTTGTGGTGGAAAAACACCGTGGTCGTGGGTTTTCTCGGGGTTCTCCCGTTTCCTCCCACTTTCTTCATTCCACCATTTCACTCATTTCTCATAATAACCGTCTCCTTTAGCCTAACCGTCATACTCGTGGGACGTAAAACTGAAATACTTCATTTCATTTTTCTCTAAGTACATTTATTTGATCATATCAGTTTAGAGTTTCGATATTATCGACACGCTTCACGAGAAGACTATCTACATCAATCAACTTGGCTACAATCACAGTTCGTTACTATTCGAGTTATCGAAGACACTGTTATTTCGTCTTGTCTAGGTACCATTAATCAAAGTTATGAATCCTGTGGTAAAGATTGTGGCATTTTGGTTTCATAACAATACTATTTAATACACTATTTGTCTATACAATACACTATTTGTCTTTAAATTTTATAACTCTCTATATGACATATAGAAAACAATAATTTTAAAGAAATTAAATGAAATCTAGAGTGTAATATTCGACATTTACTTTCTATATGAGAGAAAACGGATGGTAAAGCAAGTGAAGAAGGATGGATGGATTGATGAAATTAAGATGTGGGGAGGAGCGGGATAACTACAGGAATACTGACTGATACAATGTTGTCTTACCATTAGGGCTGCTCACGAGACGAGACATCACTTTTACGACACCTTTTCAGACGAGACATCCTCGACTCTTATCTTGTCTTTGTTCACTACAAATTTACATTGCCCAGAGTTAAACCTGGATCTCGTTTCTACAAGAGACAAGCGTTTTGCCACTAGGATTCCAACCCAAAGTATATCGGAACAATATATCATGAGTTAGATTGTATAGAAGGCTTAGAACCATGAAACACTATTTTTTATTGCTAGATTAGAATCGCTCAAAGTGTATCGTAATACATACAACTTGATATCTTAAAATAATAAGCGAATACTAGCGTTACATTATACTGTACTGGTGACAGTTTTGATTAATATTAATCATTGCAAATGTAGGTCATTTAGAAGATGTTAAAAACTCTCTTAATAGAATTTATCGTGTGGAGTTAATATAAGAAAAGTACATGGTCAGAGAAGCTTAGGTCAAAAACAACATTACTTCTTTTTTTCTTTCTTACATTGCCTTGTTTTTTTTTTTTTTTTTTTTTCTTAAGAGAACCAAGACAAATGTAAAAGAAATATGTCGATATAAGACCTTACTACCAACCAAATGTTATGAAATATAGTGTAAGACACATTGATCACATATCACCCACACACAAGCCCATAGTACCGAATGGAAACTTTGTTTCATTTTCAATATTTTACCAGAAACTAAAAGTGGCTAAAAAGTAACTTAAGCCCTTTTAGATTGTACACCAAAGAAGTCAACTGTCATTAATTTTTCATTGGTATATTAAAGTTGTTTATTTCCAACCCTTGTATTAGTTTTCGGAATCCCATTGCTTATATGAAATAGTTTTTAAAAATTGTTTTTCTTTTAGGAATTCGGAGAAGCGAAAAGAGAAGTCTCGAGACGCTGCACGATGCCGACGAAGTCGAGAAACAGAAATTTTTGCAGACCTTGCCAAAGCACTACCATGTACTCAAACGAATTGTGCACAGCTGGACAAAGCTTCGATAATGCGACTCACCATTTCATACCTGAAGATACGGAGCCTTTTAGATTCATGTAAGTTATTTGCTGTTGCATGGTTTGTACATACTAATATCGTTCATTACTGGTTAATTTGTTAATAATAATAATTATTATTTATTTATTACTTATTAAGTGCCAGGATTATATTTCAGGGAGAATGTCTGTGTTTGAATATAGACATACAGTACGTAATCAACGTATCGATCGGATGATAACATTGTTTCCTTAAAATTAAAATAATAAGTAAATAAAAATAAGAATTTACTCACAAGATTTCCAGAATTTGAAGTATAATAAAATCTGTTAATTAATGAACTCTTCAAGGTTCCGTAATTTATTTTATTGTAGTATTCACTGACTGATCTTTTAAAATAATCTATTACATAAAAAGATTGTACTTTTCTACGTAAACGAAATGCCTCCCATGATGAATGTTGAGTAATATGTATTTATCGCCCATTACCTCCAAGTCCACAATCTATGTATTAAAGAGCAACAAAAATGATTTTTTTTTTTTGCCACTCCTTCTTACTTTTCCCGTTAATTACTTACCTTTGTCCAACTCCAGTCGATGCGGCAAGGAAAATGTTCGTGTAGCCACTTTAAAGCTTGTGTCAATAGAATTTGTCACTTTTTATAACTGTTTGTTGTGTACACGTGGGCATCCATAAGACGGATACTTTGAGACAATCGCGCCTAGTTATTTTCTGTTTACAAACATATGAGCATTTCTTACCCAGCGCTACACTTTGTTGATTATATCTCATTAGTGAGGCAGAATTCAACTGTCTGCCAAAATAATGTGAACAAATCAAACGTGAAGGCTCTTTTTCCATAGCTTTTTTCCCAAGTTACTGGACAGAAGTACTATTTATCATGGCAGTAGATATGACAGAAGCATGCATATGAGCTTGAGGCTCGTAAAGTGGTAGCTTGCAGTGAATGTTGACTATCGGTGATTAAGAATGGTCTCAAAAATGTTATTTATGTATTTCATAGGCATGCAATATAAAATTTAAACTTAGTGTAGGTATACTTTTAACTATACAATTAAGATAAACGTGAAGGATTTGTCGTACTAAAGGCTAGGATTGGGTGTGGGGTGAGGAGTCGTTTGAATAGGTGTGGCAGAGAAACTAGTAGAACAAGATAACTTTTAATGTAGTTACTGGAGAAATGGAGCGTCGAGCAATAAGTGGAGTTAATTTCCGTAACTTCATACAAGTTGGAAACTTCTCTTCATTTAAAATAATGTTTTTACCATTGTCAAAGTTTTCGTTTTACCTCCGTTCCATTATATTTTCATTCAAAAAGTAAATAGAAAACTTAATTCGAGTAATAATAATAATTCTGAAAGATATGTCGGGGTTCTCCCGTTTCCTCCCACTTTCTTCATTCCACCATTTCACTTATCTCTCATCATCACCGTCTCCTTTAGCCTAACCGTCATAACCGTGGGACGTAAAATTTGAAGATTTCATTTCTTTCTTTTTTTTTTTTTCTTCTGTTTCTTCAAATATAACTGTACATTGTTTCATCATCACAAGTACATTCCAACAAACAGGAAAGCTTTCGTTTACTGCGATCCTCTGCTATTTCTTTTTCGTCCTTTCTTTAGTTTTTTTTTCTTTCTTTTACTCTTTTTAGTATAATCCATTAATACAATCATCTACCACTCTTCATCACATCCCTAACAGTTCAGTTTCTTCTACAGTAACGTCCTAACCAGTACTAATTCTCTCTCTCCAACTTTTGATGGTATTTCCTCATTGTCTTTTTTTTAAATCACCTAGCTGCTTTTCGGACTCCTCCAAACTGTAAGGAAAGTAAATAAGGAACTATATCTGAAGTATTACAACATAAATATAGTCGTAATTGTATTGTCTGATGAATAGAACTTGATTAGATAAATGCGTTCATACAAGAAAGAAAGAAAAACCACCAGCTCAGTAGCGTGCGTCAGTGAATATCTTGATGTCAAGGAAAGTCCACTGTCAGATGTATGTACAGACACCAAAGTTTTAACGTGAAGAATAAAAAAGTTATTGATAACAGTGGCACAATACAATACTAATTAACGTAGGTATTTTATAAATAAGTGGATTATCAGAACTAAAGATTAAAATAGTATATTTTTTTCGTAGATTTAAAAAGTACTGACAATGGTTTGAAAGGGAGACACCTCATGATAACTTCGGTTACATACATTTTACTTACATGTAAGAGTTATTACACCGACCTCCAATTAATAAACAGGAGTTTACGAACTAAAATTGCGAGAGTATTATAGACGTGACGCAAAATTAATCAGAGATGCTAAACCATAATGCTCGGTTTCAGTCCTTTCCAAACATTTAAAAGAAATACAACACAATATTGCTGATTCAAGATTATTTATTTATTTATTTATTTATTTATAGCCAGGAATGAAATAAAAAGACTTGTTTCTGTAAACTTGTTTATTTTCCTTTTATGCGAAGTAGCTCAAGTGGTAGAGCATTGGCTTCGCATTAGGGGGTTCGTGGGTTCGATTCCCACCTGACGACCATCCTGTCTGGGGTTTTCCTTAGTCCTATCAGGCAAATGCCGGGATGGTACCTACTAAACAGGCCCTGGCCGATACCTTCCCAAATCATTTCCATTGTTATTGTTGTTAGATATCCAGTATAAAATAGCCTCTGAGCTATATCTGGTGATTGTTATATATATATATATATATATATATATATATATATATATATATATATATATATATATATATATATAAGATTTAGATAGTTGAGCAAGGAATGGGAGACAGTAATTAAAAAGTACATACAGTATTGGCACAAGAACTAAAACATCAACATGAGCTGGCACCCTTCCCTTCCTGGTCAAAAGAACACATAAATTGAGCCCACCAATTTACTACGTGCTGCTTTTCCCTTCGACGCTTGTCAGATAGCTAAGATAAGGCGTTCTTCGCACTGTTCTGTCCCTGTAAATAAGTTCCTTTTATTTTCTTGATGCTTTTATTAGTTTTTCCCCTGTTTTTATCTTCCGTAAACAAGGCTCAAGGGGAGAGCTGAAAGCTAGGAAATACAAGATATTCTTAGAAATCACAATTGCATATAAGTAACATGATTGTTAAAATTCGTGAGTGTATGAGCATACTGTCTTCCGTTACATTGTATGTCAGTTCAGTGCCAAGATTAACATAATTGGTTTTTCTCATTAGCCAGATCTTATTTTATTAGTAATCTCTCCTTTTAAATAAAATTCTGGCAATGCTGCAGCTACAATTTTTATTTTTGTGTATAGTTCAGACACATGCGAAAACACTTATGAGAACAAGACAGTTATTGCGTTTTATTCGCTTTGAGGTGAATTTCACGGTAAGTCATTGTCGTGCATGGTGTTCCATACAAACCTTTAACATTTTATTAACTTTTAAACAAATCGCAGCAGTTATATGCAACCAGTTCTGAATTATACGGGAAATATGGAAGAGTAATTTTGTTACAGTCAATGTTATAAATGTCATCCACCTTCCTGTAAATTAAACTGAACCCATCGTACCATAGCCTATGATGATTGTGGAAGTGTATGAAAGTAATGCTTTTAACTTCATTCCTAATACTAAAAGTTGTGACCAACCTTGCAGTGTCAATATATTTATTCCAACCAAAATATTTTCGGAACGTGCTACTGCTTTCATTCTCAGACGCTCCAAATATCGAAAAATTATGAACACACTAAACTCATATATTTTTGGATCTTAAAACTTCAAACAAATACTTAACTTCAAATAAAAGCTCCGAACACTCTATCTCGAAACTTCGAACCTGCTTTGGACATTTCTACACAGGCCGTGCTATACTTTTGTAAGTATATTACTTTCCAGACTCGGTAATAGGAATATTTGAAACACCCTTTATATATTTGCTGAGAGATGCTGTAGCCAACTCTTGAAAATAAAGAAATTAAGGGCTGTTGAAAATGAGTAGGAGATGGAGGAGACAATCTAGGAAATGAGCTTCTGAGACGCTCTTTTATATACTGACCTGTATTGAGACGAATAGATATGTCTTCTGATTCTCAAACGCAAGTGGAAATGTTACAAAATTCTTAGTTTCAATAAGTCGGATGAATTATCGACATCCTCCCGGAAAGAAGTTTAAACTTTCGATCACCGTCTGCCTTTTAGTCCGAAAGACAATGTAGTAGAGGAAACAGCGTGGGGTAGTTTCTAAGCTTACTTGAAGCTGACGTTTCGGTCTTCGTACATGATGGATTGTCCTTCCATCAAACCAGGACCCTCGCGCTTGTGGCATGGGAAACCTGGATTCGATTCCTGACGGGAGCTCATGTAGTTCGGATCCCATGTTAAGCTGTAAGTCTACGTCTTATATAGCCTTGCTGCTGAAAGGGACGCTAAACTGAATAGCAAATCAAACCAGGGCCTGTAGTCTGCAGCAGATTTGAAGATTAGAAGGGGGGGGGGGAGAAAGAGAAATAAAAGAAATTAATGTACCGGTATGCCATTTCTTCTAATGCATTGTTTGGCAGAATTCAGACGAACAGAAAAAATCAGGAGGGAAGGAGGAATTCTGCCATGCCACTGCTGAGTGTGGGAATGAAAAGTATCTTAAAATACAACTTAGTGTTCTGTACCATAGAACACTCCCAACATGAACTTCATTGACCCCATCTGAAAATGTATAAATTTAATGCTGATTAAGATCAATATTACAAGTAAACGCATGCTGCAGAGGCTTATGAATGTTAAGAATCAGAATTTCATGTCAAATAGGAAGACTGTGTGCATAGACACAAAGAATTAATTTTTAATACGCTCTTTGTAATGTGGAAGTGTATACTATGATCAATATATGCCTTATGGTGGGATAATATTTATTTCTTGAAAAAATGAAGGTGAGACATAATAAAATCAGTAAGAAATTGAGTAAAAGTAACTGAAATAGCTACAAACATGTTTGTTTCTACTAGGTTGGTGCGAATAATTTACCAAAGTAGTTACCATCTGCAACTACACACTTGCTATCGCTCAACCATCGATTGGATTCTGTGCTGGAAAACTTCTGAAGTCGTAAAGAAGTTTTCAAACTCACGTTGAAACGAAGAATACAGTGGATAAGGAAGACTTTCATATTGCATCTCCTTCGTTAACCCTCTATTCAAGTAGGAAGTGACAGAGATTCAACGTTGACTGCCGTAAAACAAAAAAAAAAAAAAAAAAAAAAAAACGGTAATACATAGCGACAATTGTTTCTTTTGCGAAAAGTGCGGCGTCTCAAGACAACATACTCTCATTATCCGCAACACTTTACTAGAGCCAGAAGTGGTTGAAATTTCTTAGTACTTCCGGTTTCAACATTTATTTCCCATAGAGTGAAAACAACGATAAGAAATATCGAAAGCTGTTTTGACATAAGATTCAGCGTTCAAGAAAGAGTTTTGTCTCGACCTTTATCTTTCTGCTCAAGCCGAAAGTGATGAAAATGTACGATTTCTGGTTTTAACACTGATTGCATAATGAATAAAACAGCGAAAGCAGTTATTTGATATCTTTCGGTACCACAAGATTGTTTTACCTCTCATTTTGTTCCTCCATTGCAACCGGAAGTGACATATCAGTTAGCGTTGAGGTTTTGTCCATAGAGCAAGAACAGTAAGAGATAGAAAGTAATGACTTTTTGAAATGGATTCAACGTGCGAAAAACAAATTCTTTGATCATCATCATCATCATCATCATCATCATCATATTATTATTATTATTATTATTATTATTATTATTATTATTATTATTATTATTATTATTATTATTATTATTATTATTGCAATCAGAAGTTATAGTACTTGACGTTTGTGTATTGAATTCGCATAGCATGGAAATCTATCGTAGTTTTAGACTGAAACGAAACTCAGTTCCTTATAGTTAATTACTAACTTACAATGTGGTATGTTCAGTTCTTCATATTATAAAGTAGCAATCAAATTATGTGTCAAAGTGAATGTTTATTTCTTATATGGTTTTTAGTGTTTAAATTTTTGTATATTTAGTTTGTAAATAATGGTTACACATCAACTCTTATAAAGTTACAGGTGAATAGGATTTAAACAGTACGGGTGCTCACAGAAAAAAAAAATTCTTGGGAGATAGAGCAAAATAAACATAAAATTATTAAAATAGTTAGCAACAAAAATTATGTATAAAAGTGTGTACTTTATGTAAGAACAATATGTCAATTTCCAAGGTCATTCCAGGGAAAGGATATTGAAAGTTACAAGTAAAGTACGGGACAAGAATAAACGATCACAAATGCCATTGAAACTAATGGCGTTTTTGGTCATTTATTCCTGTCCCGTACTTTATGGAGTAAGTTTAGAAACATATATTGCTGTTTTTAGGAGTACATGCAAACATAGAAGCGAGTCTCGTTTTGATCTAAAAGTATATTTTGTTTTTGTTGTTGTTGTTGTTGGGAAAGTATTTCAGTCACTCTTTTTAAAACATAAATCTACTACATTTCTTTCTTTTTTCATTTCTGCTTACTCAGATTGTTTGGATTGTGGCCAATGTACTGAAAGATGTCAGTGATTAGAGAGAAAAAAATAATGATGATTATGAATAGAAAATAAAAGAACAAAATACAAAAAAATATAGTCAATTGTGGGGGATGTTGGTGGAATTTCTGTCGCCTGAAAAGCAGGCTGCCAGGATTTTTTTTTTTTTTTTTTTTGTCACTATACATGAATTTGCAACGTATTATCACTTTTCTGTGATATAATTTTTTAATGTTACACTGTGTTTAATAGTATGTTGCAAATATGTTAATTTAATAATATGTTAATTTTCTTCAATGTACTATGTAAATGAATATCCGGTAACTAAAAATGCTGTGTCGTAGGATTAATATTCAATAATGCGTACCCAAATCAATATTTGTGCCATATGGCCATTACCAATTATTTAATTAGAGTTTTAACGGCAGGAATACTTATGAAACAGTCCTTTTGTTGACATCTTGTGTGTTTTGTTAACACATTTTGATATTTGTTCCTTCGCTAATGTATAAACCCACACAGTTCATTTCAGTGGATTACACTTTGGTGTAAGTGCTAGTTACTCCGAATTATTTTAGTGCTTTTCGAAAAGAATTGTGTGGTTTATACACTAGAGAAAGTTCAAGGAACGGATAACAAAATATGCTAGAATAACTATTGTAGTATGTATTTGCAGATGTGGCATCCAGCATCTTGGTGGGAGTAAATTACAAAAAAATAAATAAATAAAATAAATTGTTACATTTTCTAACCTTTTAATTACTAAGAGTTAATTTGTGAATTATCTTACCAGATACTGGTTAGTCTACAAAATTTTTATTTATTTATTTATTTTGCATAATTTAGTCTACAAAGAAGTTTCTTTCAGTGCTATTAGGCACTCCTATGCCTGTTACATGTCCGGAAAGTTTCAGGTAACGTGTCATGGACCACAGGAAAATAGACACTCCAGTAAACAGAATGCATTTTTATTTCTTTTTACTTATTTTCTATCTACTATACTTCCATTAGAACTCTCAGCCGCCTTCCTCTCAAGTCAGCAATCTTTCAACTGCTTTGACGCAGCTTTCCACTCTTCGCTATCCTGACGCAGACATTTCATATCTATGGACTATTTTTTCTTTACTTCATGTATTATTTGGTCCTTATATTTCAACCGCAGCTGTCCTCCATATATATTTCTTCTGTCAATCCCTCCATAGCTAATATGGTGATTCCTCCATATCTCATGTGTGCAATCATCCTCTCTCTCCTTTTCGGAATGTTTTTCAGTATGTTCCTCCTTTTTTTTATTTTTTATTTATTTATTTTTTTAAAATATGCAATTCTATATAATGTACTAATTTATTCTGAATCGATGCATGAGTAAATAGTTCTCTTCTTTCTTATATACGTAGAACACTTCAGAGCGGTGAGGATGAAGATCCTTAATTTTTTCTTAATCAAGTGCTAACGTATGTTTAAAATTGTATACACTAATTGTTAAGTACAAACTAGTAACATACACGTTGATAGTATCGATAGTAAATAAGGAAATGTGCTAAGTATTTAGGTATTTATAGACGCAAGAAAGAAGTTCCAAGTAGTAGTAGTAGCTAAATGTCGGAAGAAAAGTTTTTTAACTGAATTCTTTGGTTCTGACACGGAGTGTTATAATTTTATCTAGTCAAGTGCTGACCACTCAATTGATAAATAATTTATCAGCATCAAAACATGTTGGGCGTTATCTTGTCAAAAAAAAAAAAAAAAAAAAAAAAAACCATATTAGATGTTAAAAGTAATCAGGTTGTAACTAAGCAAATATCCACACCAAAGGATACTATTAAGAAATGGAGAAGATTTTGTGCTGAAGTTTTTCTTTCTTTCTTTTTTTTTAAATATTGGTTCTCTTTTCTTTCATTTTTGTATAATCTTCTTTGTTTCACTTTCTAATTTTATTTTCTTAATATATGTGCAAATCGATAATTTTCAGTTTACTTTGACGAAAAGGTATCGTGAAGGTTAATGAATATAAGAAACACCGAAGGTGTTATTTTGACCCATCTGGAACATTCAACGTTCTTTGATGTGAACATGTGAGGCTATTTGTCATCTTTTTATCTCTATACCATAAATAGGGGAGGCCGGAGTAATAAAAGACAAACGGGGTAATAAGAGAAAAAAATATTCTTGCACTTGCATTGATTTCTTGAGGAACTAGAAAAAATGAATGCACTAAAAAATGAAACCTGTTGATGTATTAACACATTTTTCCAGTTGCTTTTTCACACCAAAAAAAAAAAAAAAAAAAAATCACGAAAAATTTTGTTAAAGTCAGTGTCTCTCATTACCCCTAAGGGTATTCACACACATAGAAAAGAAAATGAGTAGTAGTTTAAGGAAAAATCTTCAGAGAATTCGAAACAATTTACTTTTTTCAGATCGGAAGTATGTACATCCCGAAATATCAAGATTTAAAAAATGAAATTCAATAATTCGTTCGGAAAATTTATTTGCCTGAGCATTAAATGTCAAAAACCATTGAAACAATGTAAGTTGCGTTTTACGGAATCTAGATACATAATAGATAAAACTCACACTACCAAATAAAAAAAATAATGCTGACAAGAAATTTTCTGGAGAATGTCAAAAATGAACTTAAAAAGTGCTTAAATTCTCAATGAAGAAAAAACACCGCATTTGAAAAATAGTTTTAGCTAACTTAAATGGATTGAAAAAGCTATTAAATTGTAATCATACACGAAGAGAACATTTGAAAAATGTTGTAAATATACTGTTGTCCAAATTTTATGTAAAATGTGGCCTATGTAAAACTACATTTTCGAAAAATATATAAGAGGAATATTAAACCTTTTACGATGTACAGTCGAACGATCATATGAAAAATGTACAAAAAGAGTTTGGAAATGTCATGCTAGCCTATGTAAAATCCAGGTTATCATTTAAAACACCTCAAAAATTTAATTTAAATTTTAGTGTTACATAATTACAGCAGGTAGACCTTATTAATTATGTTTTTAATTTAATTAATTTTCCTATTTACTTTCTATATACAAATAATAGCAGGTTATACTCGTCACATGCGCTAAATAAACATAAAGTTGAACTGGGGTAATGAGAGACAGCTGTCTCTTATTACCCCTTCAAAATTTCTAAAAGGGATAATAAGAGACGTGCCCTCAATTGACCTGAAATACAATGTTTCAGCATTTTTCAAAATGTCACATCAGTCTTAATAGTCACAAAGTTACATAGTAGTCATTTCCACATTTGTAACTCACTTTTCACAATAAAATTCTATTTTAAAAGTCACGAACTTCTATAGTAAGTTCAAAGTGAAGGTATTTTTTCATAGCGTGACAATATAAAAAACTCATATTAGTTCGTAAGTACAAGTGGGATAGGAAAGTAAAGGTATTAACGTTGCCATTACTTTTTTTAAATATAATTTTGATTTGATATTTAGGATATTTTTTGGCCGTCTCTCTTATAACCCCTGTCTCTTATTACCCCGGCCTCCCCTATTAGTTTTCATATCCTGTTTGTTTTCTTTGAAAAATGAGATTTACCTAAAACTAACAGAGGGGTAATTTTCACCCCTGCCTAAATTTCCTATCTGTTATCCAGCTCGTAGAAGGCAAGCCACACACAATATCAAGTTTTGGATGTTTGTTGAAGTGAAGCATACATATATTTTGAATAGTTCTGTATATGTAGATAGGGCTCACAAACATCTCTATTACTGAACATCTAGTTCTATAACTTGTGAAACCAGTCTTACACTCCGGACTACATGAAACATGCCGTCTCTGCCTCTTGCTAGAGAACTAAAAAATAACCAATTAAGTATGTTTGATACTATGCGAAGCAGCAGAAGAGACATTCCAACTTAAATGCATTTGATGATAAAAAGTTGTGTACCATCAAAACCATGGGCAACACAACGCTTATAGCGTTCCAATAAATGATTAAATAAAAACAATTTTAAAAAATGATATTGAATGCCTTTCACACTGTCGTACACATTATGAGTGATATCCAACAGAAGAAATCTGTAATAGTTTTGTTTTACAATAAATATAAACTTGGAACACACATTGTGGAGTAAATGTTCCATAAATACGATGTCAAGGCTGCTAGTAGAACATGGGCCATACAACTTCTTTTAAGACGTTTTACCAGTAGCATTCATTACCAATTTGTTCCGAAAAAGACAGAAAGTGTCGGACTGGAAAGTGTAAGGTAAACTAAATTTTGGATTACTTTTCCCAATACGAATTCTTCTGTGAATCCTATATGAAATTGGTTCGAAAGTATATCGTGTGCTGCATCTGTTTTGAATGAACAAGACAAGACGTTAAATCACTATAATAGCTTCTAGTTCTTGCGTAAAATATCACAACTGTGAGTCAGTGTTACGATTTTGATGTTAAAATCGTAGTGTGTGTGTGAGAGAGAGAGAAAGTAAGAAAAAAAGAAAGTAAGAAAATAAATGGATTTGCCAGAAGATTGCATTGCAATATTTAATGTACAAATTGAAATTTAACCTATATATGCACTTGATGAAGATAAAACTATATTCAGAATTTAAATATTCCTTGAAACTTCCAGCCTCTTTGCTTTATAATAAATCGGAAAATTTTATTGATATAATATATATTCCTTAAATTATCCAAACTAAAACTTCGTGTAATTTTCAGTTCTAGACAAGGGTCAAAATAACCTCTTTCGTAGATTTTGCATAATTCATTTCGTGGTAGTTCTAGTATTAAACACATCATACTTCTTATTGGTAGATATTCTGAAATCAATCAGTTCTTAACCTCTAATATGGATGAACCTAAGGAAAGCTTTATATCCGGATAGTCTACCCAGGATTTAAATTGTGCTCACGGAAAGATATGGTAGTTATATGTAATTTCAAGACGGTTAATCTCGTAACAAATGCAAAATTTCAGAATTGTAGGAAATTTATTTGTAAATGCTTCATAATGTATCCTGCAGCAATGTTTTCAACAAGGTACGATTCACCTTATAGTAGTATTGTTGTACGAATATAGGAGTACTCTCATCATACTTGGTGCGTCTCGGTGTGGATTATTGTAGTTCTATTCTCCAGTATTTCTTCAGCCTTAAAAAACAGTTGTCGCAGTGAGACTTTCAATAAAATTAAGAGCCACACTATTTCCCATGTCTTAGTGGCATAGAAGAGGCAACGTATATAGGTCTAGGGATTTTAGTGTCTTTGTTGTAACAATCTTTGAAATCTAACAACCTATAAAAGTCAACAACTCAAGAATCCAGCATATAATGCTGGTGGACCGTACTTTTTGAAATAAAAGTTTAATAAATTAAGCTTTCTTTTAGTACAATAGAGGAAGGGGGATGGGATCAGAATTAATGTGATTGAAGAGTCTAGATGTTTCAGAGACATTAATACGGAAATTTTGAAACTTCAGTTGTAGTCGTAAACTGAATTAATTGTAGTTGCGAAGTATTTAACGTCCTTTTCAACATCAAAACTATATGAAACATGGACCTACAGTTTAATTTACAGTACGATCTGAAACGCTTGTATTCCCACCGAATATTAAACACAAATCTCTCGCTTCAAAATAAGAGTACAGTGGGTTAAAGATGGTGTTTCGTTTAGTAAAAAATAAGTTTTAATTTTTTATTGAATAAAGTTTTGTTTTCTGATACGATAAAGAATATAAATGCTTTCAAGTTTTTTTTTTATTATTATTATTATTATTATTATTATTATTATTATTATTATTATTATTATTATTATTATTACTATTATTATTATTACTATTATTATTATTACTATTATTATTATTATTATTATTATTATTACTATTATTATTATTATTATTATTATTATTATTATTATTATTATTATTATTATTATTATTATTATTATTATTATTATTATTATTAGGGACCGTTGCCTAAGAATAAATAAATAAAAAAAGAAGCTCGTTCTCCGAAATGCGGTCTCAAAATGAAACTTGTACATCTCTAATTTGTAACAAAATAAACATGATACAAGAATGCGAATACAATTTAGTACTTTTGTAGGAAGTATGTTTTTATTTATTCATTTATTTTATTTAAAACTTGTCTCAGTATGTATGGCATAGATTTTGTGCTTGATGATGTATTTCCAGTGTTTCGTTCCACGTTCAGTCCACTTATTCTCTATGGCATTGAGAGCAGTTATACAGCGAATTTTATATCCCTTGTTTAGGATCGTTGTCCTAGTAGAAGTAAAATTTGTCACCAAAATTCACAACTCTTCTGTACTAGGCTTAATATTGTTTTTTACTGTGTTTATGTATGCATTTTGGTTCACAATTTCATCAGTAAAGTGTAGATTGCCAACACCATTAGTTGACAGACATCCCTGAATTAATAGTGAACCAGCGTTCGGGTTTTGTAAAGTATGGTATTCATACTTTTAACTCACGTTCAACTGAAGATCCACGTTTCATGCATCCTCAGTACTGCAAAGTAATGTTAAAGTCCAGACAAACAAATAGAATTGTCACGTTTCTTTTAAAATCGAATCTTTTAAATACTCATTTACTATATCAGTAATAACATTTTATTTTACCTGATTTCAGTGCCTGAAGATGAATTCAAATATGACGCTGTTTTTGATCCCATGTTTCTGCGAGCATTGGAAGGTTTTCTTTTTATCTTGTCTGCGGACGGCGATATGGTGTTTTTATCAGAGAATGTGAATCAATATTTAGGACTAGCTCAGGTAAGAAAACCAGTGTTATGGCCTGCATGGAACAAATACTAATTGAAGAGTAGATTTTCTGTAACTTTTCTTGCTTGTTTTAATGATTTTATAGGATCCGGTTTTTTTTATTATTATTATTATTATTATTATTATTTTGTAGGGATAGGAAAAATACGTTTAAAAGATAAGACCGAAAAAACGTAGATTAATTGAACGTAATTTTCTAAACATATCTTATTAAACTATGTTAACTGGATGTTTAGAATTACTAATAATACGTGTTTCGCTATTTCACACGAATTTAGTATTTTGTCAAGAATCTCTCTCGAAAAGTTCAAGGTTATCACGAGTTAGTAAGTCTTAGTGCTAGTATGACTGATGGAAATGGAGCCCAGAAGAGATTTCTTTCTTAAATCATGAAAACGACAAAGCAAAGTTTTTCCAGTTTCACTTTCTAATGTTTTATCTAGATAAGTCAGAATTTCTAACTCAAACACTGAAAAAGTGCGTGACTTCTACAGAGTAGAGGCTCAGAGATTAGGACTGATGAATTAGAAGCTGTTTGATTTCCTTAAGTAAATGTTACAAATAAGACAGATCGATGTTAAAAAGAATTTTCACTGTATAGCGATGTAGTGACAGACGACACAGACTCTCGTAAGAACTTTAGGTTTACAAGAATATCGCATTTCACAGCTGATTAGAATGGTCACATTAATCAGAGATGAATTGCGAATATAGAAGGCTCATTACAGGCATATGTGTGATTGCCTGTAATGATAAATTAAATGAAACTCGTGCGTAAAACAGAAATGTGTGTGTAGTGCATATTCAGTATTTGCAGAACTTTAGTGCAAAAAATTAAATTAATATGTCTTAGTAAATTAATCAGGAAATCACTATTCGTCATTTGGTACTATGGTAGTTAACTGAGTTAAAGTTCGGGTTTTTCTGTAACTGAATTAAAACGTAATTCTGCAAATTATAATTACCACCAGTGTTAATTTGGTTGTGGTGCTGGGGAAGTAGGATTTTCTCTTCTTTAGCGGAAATATTTTCGTTCCTCTGGTATCTGAAACACTTCCTATCTTCAGGCTTTTAAGCAAAGGAAATATCACAATCCACTATTTAAATATATACAGTTAGTACGTTTTTAAAGCAATAATATTCTATGTTAAGCTAAGATTATTAGTAGTACAGCAATTCAAATCGAATATGAAACTACAATATTTTTCAATTTACTTGAGTAACATACCTAACTTGAAAAGAACATGGAATCGCACAGAAAAAAAATCCCTTGTCATTTGACTAGCATCTCTTACTTAGTCGTATGACTTAAACTGATTTTCTTTTTATCTCATTAAATTTCACTCGGTATACATGTACTAACTTCTTCGGGTGGCTATAGTTTCTATGAAATACACATTATTTTAGATTGAGTCATTTTTCACAAGTTTGTTTGCTAAGCAGTATTCTAAATCTTTTGTATGTTCATTCCAAACATGTATAACATATAGCTCCTCTAGGTGAGAGTTTGTCACCCCATCTCCCACAAGCTGTAAGATTTGGGTGTAGATACATTTTAGAGATTATTGAAGATTGAATCCAGAATTAGATACTGAAATAATGTTAAACTACTTGAAATACTTAATAAAAACAAATGCGATTAAATTAAGTGTAGATACGGAAAACATGCCTGTCTTGTATGAGAAGACCTTCTTCTTCTTCTTCTTCTTCTTCTTCTTCTTCTTATTATTATTATTATTATTATTATTATTATTATTATTATTATCATCATCATCATCATCTTAATTTTACACTAACGTAACTGTGTTCGTTAGGGGGGATGTATTTGTTTACAGTGAAAGTCAATTTGATGCTGTTTCACAAAGTTTTGATTGCTCAGTCATATGAATTGATTCATCTTCACTTACATCTTAAATAGTTTGAGTACTGAAGTTTCAAACAAAAATACACTTGCTATATAGAAGAAAAATACATGTATTTATTCTGGCTCATGATGTTTTTTTCCCTCTTGTTACAAATCATATTCAGTGTATCTTGTTTTATGTAGAAAATATATATGTGAATCTTACAAATCTACTTATTGTTAGATAAGTTTTACATATATGTATGTAATATTTTATGTTAACGTGTAGAGAAATTTTGTAATCAGAATGTCAAATGTAAACTTTTCTTTCGTTTTTTTTATCATATTTGATTTAAGTTGTATGGCTTTTATTTTTTTATTTATTATTATTATTATTATTATTATTATTATTATTATTATTATTATTATTATTTTGTATGTGCTTATGCGTGTGTGTTTGCCATTCGGCATTGAAAATAGATAATTTCTCAGTGTTCACTTTCGAATTCGTAATATCTTTATAAATAAATAAATGGGTATAACAACACTGTTATTCAAAGTTTTCTCGCATTGCTGAAAATACTGTCGTGACTTTTTTAGAAAGTATCTACCGCACATTTTTTTAATAATGATAATAATATCAATTCATCTGGTTGTATTTTTTAAAAATTAATTCAGTGTAGCATTTCTGTCTCAAATATTGAGTTATCAGAGTTAAGGGTTATCAGTAAAATTAATTTGTTTGTATGTGCAAAAATGTATAATGAATTCTTTGTATTGATGTTTTGTTGTTAGTATAGCTAGAATATAGATATGTTTTTCTTTCTTTAACAACAAATTAATTTCATTGCAGATTGACCTAATGGGTCATAGTATCTACGAGTTCAGTCATCCATGTGACCATGATGAAATTAAGGAGATTCTTTCTGTGAAGTCTCCTCTCCTTCCAGCGATACCTCGATCATTTTTCATCCGAATGAAATGCACTCTTACAAACAAAGGCAGAAATGTTAATCTTAAATCAGCCTCATACAGGGTATGTTCTTCAGATAATCTTCCTTCGGTTTAAGTATTGTGTAAAGCTTTATTTATTGCAGTCTGCTACAGTGAAACATTCCGTAATGGACACCCCTTAATAACGGATACTTCCATAATTAGAACATATTTAGTTTTTGCCCTTGGAGAACTATGTATTATCACAGGGCAAGAGCTCCGTTTTGCAGACACGGATTGTTTTAGTGACCTCTGGATAACAGACAGAAATTATCTCAGTTCATACGTATTTAGCATAGCCTATTTGCTATTTGAAAATAAATCTGCGAAACAGTACAATAGGCAGAAAAATCCTTGCTTACATCTTTGTCACAAGTCAATAACCTGATAAATCGCCACATCGAAGAGTTACAAGCTGAACTTGATTTTTTTTTTCCCCACATTAAATGACTTTTGGTTGAAATCTTACACATTTTTCAGTGAATAAAAACATTCACAAAGAGCCATGCTTAATTGTGCGTAACAATTCTATGTGGATCTTCTCGTACCACAGAAATTCACTCGGGATTTGCATCTTCCCCTGCACCTTCAAAGATAAAAGCTAATGATGTTAATTTTACGATAAAATTTCAATGAAAAATATGTCGTTTCTCACTCTATTATGAAAATTTCCCAGTAATGCAAATATTAAGTATGGGATTTTGATATTAGCGTATATTTATGTGTATAATTAAGGCCAGTTTATGCACACAATTGCTCGACCGCCGCGAATCCACAAGTACTCTCCTCCCTCCCCCTTCTTTATGCACGCAATTGCGGCTGCTAAACTGCCACGTTTTTTTTAACTACGCTGAAGCAAATCTGTGTTGACCACTGTGGATAAAAGGTTTCATATAACACAATGTAAATATAAATCACCCAACTGCCACGGATTGTTACTACCAGCGGTCGGATTTTTAAACCGCAACAGTTGGAAATCCTCGCCGTCGTGGATAAAAGACTCATTTGACTCAATACAATTAGGAAACGGGGGTTAAATAACCGCTACTGTAACCGCGTGCATAAAACTAGCCATTGAGCTGTGAATAATCTAAATTTTGTTACGTTTTGTAATGGAGTTTATAATTATATCACATAGTTGTCCATTATTGATATGTTTTACTGTAGTCAAAATATTAAGCGTTCTAAATCCTGTAGTAAAGTAAGTTAATTGAAGTATTAAGTATTATCTAAATAAAATATGCACAGCATAAATAAGAACCCTCTGTTTTTATTAATAAGTATTCTGCCTCTTAGCAGGTTCTTGGACTAATGGGAAATATCCTCCTCCCGTTCCTTAGGTTAGGGTCTGGAAAGGATTATTCCACCTTTCTCGATCTTCAGCTTCCTCCTTTAACTCCCAGTATTTTCTTTATTTTTCAGATCGTCGATAAATTGTATTCTTCTTCCTACTTCTCGCTTTCCTTCCGTCTTACCCTGTATATCGGTGTGAAGAGGTCAACCTCTTCACAAGATGTGTTCAATTCAGTTGACCTTTCTACAAAGGATGTTGAATAAGAGCGTCCTCTTCACTCCATTTTATCTTCTCCATCTTCCTCCAACACCTCCTTTCCAATCTCTCTCAGTATTTCTTTAACTTTCGTAATGCCCAAGTCTTAACCATAAAATTCCATTCTCCCTATATAGCATTCGATCACCTTCTGTGCTAGTCTATTGTTAACCTTGCTAGTTAGGAGTAATCTTTTCTTGTAGAATGAATCTTTTGCTGCAGCGTTTCCTGAGCTGATCTCTTTCGTGCAGTAAACGTCTGTCGTCAAAATACTTCCCAGATATTTGAAATGATTGACCTCTTCAAGGTCTGTTTGTTCTATTTTGATCCTTAGGGGCATGTTTCTACGGAATATTCTCATAACTTTCGACTTTTCGATGTTTATTTCCAATCCATCCATATTGTTTCTCAGTGTCAACTATTCTGTTCATCTCCTGTAGTCCTACCTCGGTTCTGGTTATAATAACCGTGTCGTCCGCACTCCTCACTTTGTTGATTATCTGTCCCTTAATTTTGAAATCTTCAACTTTCGTTGATGCCTCTGTGTTCACATCTGTAGAGATCTTGTAGTTGATTCCTTGAAGACAAGAATGTAGTCTGTCGTGAACTATCAGTGAAGAAGAAAAATTTTAGTGGGCTTGGAGGATTGAGTTTTAGACTATTGCTTACTTTCTTTGTATGTTGTTTTCCTTTCAAGAATGTTTTTTACTTATACATACATTCACACACAAGAAAAAATATACCTTCATTTGTCTGAAAATTGTTTTGAGCACTATAATAAAAACAAGGAAAGAGATAAAGTAAATGAAATGACACACAAATACAGTAGGTGTCTCTTCTAAAAACTATTTAATACTTTTAATGGTTATTTCCTAACTCGATATGAGAAAACACGCTTTCTCAAAAAACGATGCTGGCTGCTGAAGCAGCCAATCTACAACAGTGGTCTGAACATTTTCTATTTCAGAAATTTTTCAGTGTATCGGCAATGTGAAATTAAATGAAAACCAGTTGGTAATTTGTTAAGTATATAATAATGTTGAGAAGTGTTCACTAGGCACTTTATTATAGTAAGAGTTTTCATGCACTCAGTTTCTGTTATGTTCCTTTAAAAAATACAAACTCTTGCTCAAGTTTCCTGAACACATAAGAAAGTTAAATTTGAACGGGAAAAGAGAGTTCTTTTTCCATCTTTCTGTAGTTCTGCTTTATTACTTTAATGTTTTTAAGTGTTTATTTGCATTCCTCTACACACAAATGCTTGTGAACTTGCAGTATTGATGTAGCTAGAAACGAAACACATTTAGTTATATCTCATCAACAAAAGTGTCAGTTTTATCACAAGTAAGGGATGATGGTACAAAATAAAGGACTATCTTAGGTAAAGAGATTAGCACATCTAAGAAGTATTGATATTTCCAAGGCAAGATTGCAGAAGTGAAATTTGAAGATAAACTTAATCCATACTGAAAGATTTCGTAGTATTTACACTTAAAAAGTGTACAATTTCTCCGTAGTTAATACAAAGATAATATTTGTGTTTTAATTGTGAAATATCACTGTGTTTGTTTCTTTTTTGTAAGTATATAGGTGTAAGCAAATTCATTTTATTAACGTTTGACTAAAAAGATAACTGCCGTGGTCAGTAGTCATCCCCTTTGATTATTAATAAATCAGTAGTACAGTTCATACTTGAAATAAGAAAAGACTATGAATAATATATAAAAAATTGCAGTGCTTATTACTGTAAGCTGTGTATAATCTTTCCCAATTATATAATGGGTTTGGTTCTTACTACATCTGTAGACACTATTATCAAGCTTTGAAAGAAGTATAAACAACCAAACAACTCAGTTCCAAACTTAGATTCTGAAATTAAATAAAATTTCGACTTATATAAAACAAGAGAAAAATATAAAGCTAGAAAACCAGTTTAACACTACATAGGAAATCTGTCAAAAAATAGAAATAGCAATTTAAAATCTCTTTTTAAAATTAAAAGCAGCAAATATATAAATGGCATATAAATCGAATCGTTATTTTAATATATCGCAGTTATTCCCTTAAGCTGAATACGGGTGACATCCAAATAACTGATGACAAAATAATTTTTGTGATGAAGAAAGAGGCTCAAATTAAGCATCCTAAAATCAAAAGAGCTAAGATTCACGTAGGTGTTTTACTCATGTGAAGGCTCGACCAACCAGCCATCGTTCCAATAAATCATAGAAATTGGACTTCAGGGACAATACATAATGTTTGTTCAATTAAGAAATTTAAGATTTTAAGTCAGTTATTTATATAAACTTTATAAGCGAAACAATAATATAAACTATTACACTAAAGAGTAAGATGGTGATTGTATAGTATTCATACTATGCAAAAATGATTCTGAGTTTCTTTTACAAAATTACTTGATTCTTTAATGAGATAATACTGTAAACGGTGCCGTTAAGTGTAAGAATCAGCTGAACTTATTCAGTATCCTATCAAAATCTTCCCAGTTACCTAAGAAATAAACTTAAAATATTAAGTTATTTTTAAAAAGTATTGAGCTGTTGGAGGTCAAAATTGAGAATGCATTTATTGCTGTATGAAAATAACAATGAAACCGTATACACACTATTGGTAACCTTCTGCCATTTGCTAGCAATACCATAATTTCGTCGCTGTAGGACTTCAGTAGTTTCTGCTCAGGAAACGATGACACGTGGTTTTCAAAGGCCTTCTTTGAAACTAACATAACTCCATACAGGGAATTTTGCAAGAACCAAAACAAATGATAATCTTATGATGCCTGATGCGGGTGGATGCATTGAACCTTCCCAACTAAGTTCTCTCAGTTTGTGTCGAACTGTTAAATTTGAATGTGGTATGGCGGTGTCAGCATGGTATACGACACTTTTTCTGTTGACCAGTTCCGACCGTTTCGTTTCAATTACTAGGTGCATTCGCGCTAACTGACGTGGTGCACTATGCCATTCCAATCCCGTCGAACACACAGCATAATTTTCCTTGACATTGTTATCCACAGACTTTCGCACATTGTTATCATAGGTTATCCACTTTTCATCATTCATGATTAACTGCTTGAGAAATGGCTCGAGTTCGTTGCATTTCAGTAGAGATTCGTAGATAGAAGTTCAGTTGAGTATTTGTTTTTAAAGTCAGGTCATGACATCCAAACATCGAGCTTCTTTTTGTAGCCAGCTTTCTCCAAATGATTTACCACTGTTTGCTCATTTACGATTTCATGACTGCTTACTTGCTCGAGTTTGGTGAAAAGTTCATTAATTT
This sequence comes from Thermobia domestica, assembly GCF_964235325.1. NCBI lineage: Eukaryota > Metazoa > Arthropoda > Insecta > Zygentoma > Lepismatidae > Thermobia > Thermobia domestica. The sequence continues at coordinate 111,341,349 of NC_137464.1, forward strand.
TCACGGAGCAATATGGTACATCTGATTATAAGAATTTCAACACTTCATGGACATATAGGCTCTACTATTAGTTTTGTCTATGAGCTATCAGATGATGTTATACCTGACCCGCTGCGACACATGCAACTTGAAATCTGGGACACTAAGGCCATCTCATGCGCAAAAGGCTCAATATTGCTTAGAGCTGATAATGTTTAATGAGTATTTTTACACGTTCCTCAGACATTTTACCAGTTTAAGCAGACAACAACGTTGCGGTAGCAGCTAAACTTCAAGGTCTGATATTAATTTGATTATTTTATGTAATTAATGTGCTATAGGGGTTCCTATTGAAAAGTAAAAAAATGAACTAATCTGCTAAGTTTTCATTCAGTAAGAAATAAGAGGAGTGACTAGAGAGCGGACTTTACTATGTATATATATCTTGTTCCATAATTAGACAGCTTTATTTAATAAGTGAATTAAGTACCATATCATAGGGATTGACATAAGTATATTTTTAGTAGAACAGCGAAAAGTTTAATCATAATATATTTTCAATTTCAGTATCCTGACCGGTCTGGGTAGCAAACAGTTTATATAACTTCAAGAAAAGAAGTTGAGTAGATATAAGAAATGCAAGTGCTGAATAGATAAATATGTAGATACACCAAGAAAGGTACTATCAAATTAAATCCGAACTTGAATCATCAAACATTATTTTAGCAACATTTTCGAGGCAGTGAAAATCATTGCTCAAGAATATTTTACAACTAATTGATATTGTAGGACTTACCAGGCCAATTTAAGAGTTGTCTCGTGCATCTTGGAGATTGAAGTTTCCAAAATGAATGCGGATGAACCATCTTTTGCCTGTTACTCTTGATAACGTATCTTGTCCATAAACAGCACAAATTTGTTCACAGACCTGTGCAGCATTTTCGCCTTTATCGAAATATAATTATAAAATGTAGTACAATTTTGCAAAAAGTTCGCTCATCTTCACGGCGCAGCACCTTACTTTTGATTATAAGAATTCCAACGCTTTTTGCACATCTATTAACTTCAGCTGTCGATTGACGTTAGGCCTGATCCACTGCAACTCAAGTATCCTGCGTTTTGAGACACTAACGCCATTTTGTGCTCAAAAGGCTCACTACTTTTTAGACTACCTGATATTAATGGAACATAGTAAATATTCGAGTAAATATGGGATTTAAGTGCCTGATATAGAGCTTATCGTGTGCCTTGTATTATGTGTCTATTTTTTAAAGTTTATCTCATTTAAGTACTTAGTTACCTTCATTTCTTTAATGCACTTGTTAAGTAATATTATGTGAAAGATATGAAACTTCAATGCATGCTTTAATACATGTGTTTTCTTTTGTAGGTAATACATTGTACGGGTCATGTTTTGACTGGGTCACCTGTCAAGCAAGAAGTGAAAGAAGAGTGTGGCACAAATTCCACAAATCAGCACTGTCTTGTGGCTATTGGAGAACCAATTCCTCATCCATCGAACATCGAAATTCCACTTGACAAACAGACGTTTTTGAGCAAACATAGTCTTGATATGAAATTCACATATGCTGATGACAAGTAAGTTTTGATATTTGGTTTCTTATTTCTTTCCTTATGTGTCTGCATAATCTGATAGTTACTTTACTGTACATGTTTATATGAATAAACTTGCAAAAGTCATGACTGTGTTCATGGAGCTAAAGGCTTTCTTCACTTCAACACTCATGAGGTGTAATTTCACCACGCTCCGACTTCCTTTACTTACCCAAGTAGTTCCAGGATCTCATTTTAATGAGGCTAGGTGAATCATAGAGCCGTATTAGAACATGAGTAGAGAAAAAAAAATCGCTAGTTGGCAGGTAGATACCTGTCCGATGCTCTATATGAATAATGAGGTTTCCTAAGGTAGCGTAAGAGTGTACAGTATGCATAGATGCATCAATTGTTAGTTTGATTGTTTTTGATGTGAGAAGCTATGCTGCATTGTAGAGTAGAGAAGAAAAAAGAGAGAAAAACTTGCTTAGGTAAGCCAAAAATGTGAGTCTTTACGTAATTTTATCAGACTTTACTTGTCTAGTCAAATAATTTTTCACTCATTTCCCACTTGATTTGCGTGAAATATAGTGTGCGTGGAAACCCTGTACGATTATACCATAGGCTGTTTTATCAATTCTGACCAATTCTTTACGTGAATAATTTTTGAGAATATAGTCGTAGACACAGAACGCTTTCGTACTATACAAAAGTTCTTAAATCCGGTATTTAATGTTCAACTCACAAGGGAAGGTCCCTCAAACTGTCGCTCAAATCTGATTGCCGCATAGCACATCTGATAGAGCATCATGAGAAATGAAACTGAGCAAAATTTAAGGTGCTATGGACCAGAAGGATAGGACCTTCGGGGCTTCAACATTTGAATATATATATATATATATAATGGAAATATATAGGTTTTAAGTAAATATCTTGAAAACCGTTAAAGCAATCAAAACAAAAATGTACTGTTACCGGTATGTTTAGTGATAATAGCGCATTTTAAATCTGTGCGCACTTTTATATGGTGCTATTTCAAACAAAATACTTTTATACTGAGTTGGCAAGACTGCTTCATCTATGGCAGCACTGTTTGTGGTTTTCGATAGGGCATTTTGTTCTCATTATATTGTGAATTTTTTGTTTTGATTGCTTTAACGGTTTTCAAGATATTTACTTTAAACTTACAAATTCCATAATATATATATATATATATATATATATATATATATATATATATATATATATATATATATATATATATATATATATTAACAACCTTCCACCGTCGTGCCTATTTAGCATGGGGATGAAATGTTAAATGACGGTCGAAGATCGCTGCTACTCACCATCTAGAATGAGTAGGTACAGGATGACGGAAAGAAACCACATTGAATTAACTTTGAATTAAACTTTGTATTTTCATTAAAAGCTTGTGTACTATTGTTGTTGATCGTCGACTGAGTATAAACGCAAGATCACATATCTTTAAGCAGCTAAGAATTTAACCACGAATAACTCGAACATAGCTGAGATACACGTACCTTTATACAACTGGTGTCTGGAACTGATGTCGATGCTCGTGGAATAGAATCACAGCGAAGTAACTACTGTGACATAAGTCGCAGTGGATCTCTATGTGAATACTCGATGTATGATGGTCCACCTCTGATCCTGTAGACTGATCATGGAGACTGATCTCTAAGACTGCTCCAAGACTGATCCCAATCTCTAAAAACCATGAGGTTTTATACTAAGATTCCAGACATCCTGGAATTCATTGTCGTTCACTTTCTGTATATCTCAGCTATTGGTAAAACGTTGGTTTCACCCGAATTACATCGTGATCAAATTCTCAGACTCACAAATTTCTGCAAACTCAACGATTATACCACAGTCAAAGTGTGTCAATGTTACGATGTTACAATCTGATGACAATTCAAAAACATTACAAATACAAATTACAATAGCTTACGAACTGACGACCAAGCGTCTAGCCGTAGCGAAACATCACATACACAAAACATTGATGTCAACACATAAACACACACACACGTGTTTACGTTACATGATAACATTGAGTTTCTTAACATTCGATTAATTAAATATACTTCCATTACCAAAAATAATATCTTTCTGAATAATATCAATGACATGTATCAACAATATATATTATTTATTTATTTTATTTATTTATTTATTTATTTATTTTTATTTATTTTTTATTCACATGTTGAAGCCCTGTAGGTCCCATCCTTCTGGTCCGTACATAGCACCTTAAATTTCTCATTATGCTCTATCAGATATGCTATGTGGTAATTAGATTTGAGCGACAACTTGTGGGACCTTCTCGTGTTAGGAGATTGTCTTTGCATCTATAATGCTTTAACTTCAGTAGCCCGCATATGACTGATAAAGTTTGGTTTATTTCATTTTGAAGAACGATTTGGAGAAGACATTGCTTTGAATAGCTTTTAAAGTAACTAACAAACTAGAAAATAATGACTTACCAAGCCAATCATATAGTGGCTAAACAAACATAAAAAATATAACATTCCGCATTTTTGTCAGAACTCAAAAATATAAAATGAAGTTAAAGTGTTGTGAAAAGTTTTAAAAATTAAGTTTGATTTTTTTAATATCGTTAGCCATTGAATGTTGGGCACTTGGGTGAATTAATTACATGAAATATATCCAGCTTCGGATGACTGTGGAAGAGCCACCGTATAATTTTATGGCTTACGATATTATAGAACAAGAAGTTATATTGTTTTAATTTGAGTTTGTTCTATATTATATAATCTAAACATAATACGAAAATTCAGGCTGCGTTATTGAGTCTTCGAAGAGGTCGTAAGGTCGTAAGCTGTTTTCAAAGTTCCTTTTAAATTTACACAATTTTCCTGTGAAAGCAGACACTGTTAATGTCAATAATTTCAAAGACTTTAAGAAGTGAGTTGAAACAGACTTCCAAACTATGCGAATTCAATACTATGCAAGCTTAAAGTAGTGCATGTATGAGTACTGGTTGCAGTAGAGTAATAAAATCAAAGATACAATCTGTTCCTCGAACGGTGAATCCATATCAAAAAGCCATTATTCGCTATTCCTTACTGTTCATGTTCTATGACAATAAGGATTGAAACCAAAAATAGTTTCTTTCAGCCACTTCCGATTTGAATAAAGGACAAGGGAAGAGATAAAGGGTGGTATGAATAAAATGGAGCCTAGACTCTGCTCACTTGAGATGAGCATGCTCTATTCGTGAGCAAACTCTAAAAATTTCGTATGAATAAAAACTATCAATAGTTTTGAGAGCTTACTCTTGCAGAAGCCGAGCATGCTCATAGAGGTTGCTCCTGGCAATTTCATTTCTCCTTTGTTGCCCACGTTTTCTCACGCGCGAGATGCCTTCGTTATCCTCTTCCATGTCGTCATCGTCTTCAAACGCTCTCTCAACAATGTAAAACTCGCCGTCTTTCAGATATTTAGCCACATTATGAAGGACAAAACAGGCTAGAATCACCGAAGGCACTTTGTTGGTCGCCAATCGTATTTTATTTTCCAGTATAGGGAATCGCTGCTTGACTTGACCGAAGCATCTTTCTATTATAACTCGTTCTACTTTGAAGCAGTTGTTGAATTCTCTTTCTCTTTCTGTAGCTGGATTTTGGAAAGGAGTCATAAGCCAAGGAGCAATGGCGTATCCAGAATCGCCCAGAAGCAAAGCTCCTGACCTGTTTTCTGTCATGACCACACGAACAGCTGAATTTATCCATATTCGGGAGTCGTGCACCAAACCTGGCCAGGAAGCATCAACACTCGTGAATTCCTCGTTACAATTACAAGTGGCTTGAACATTCAAACGTCCTTTACGATTTATGTACTCCTCCGCGTGTACATGAGGTCGTTTAATTTCCATATGTGTGCAATCGATGACCCCGATGGCAAAGGGAAAATTGTATTTTTGGCGCCACTTATTCATTTCTGCTTGCTATTCAGCAACAGTTGTTGGGAACTTTATCCACAGGGGAGCCTTTTCGATTATTTTGTCTAGAACATTTGCAAATGTCACGGACACCGTACTCTGATCCACACCTATATCCTCCCCTACCTCACTTTGAAACCCTGGATCACTCAAATATCTAAAAAAAATTCGCATTCTATGTTCGTTAGTAAGTGCCCCGCCTCTAGTTTCATTTGTTGCACCTAGGAAAACCACTTCACATTTTCTTGATCAAAGCGATACAGAGTTTTGTAGTCCACTTCCCACGTGTTTCTGCGCTCCTTGTATATTTTACGTCGTTGTAAATTCATTAATGCAGCCATTTTCACAACACACCTTCACTGCACGGCTTGAGTCAGCTAATGAGGTGACTCCAGATTTTTGGAGACAGTACTCCGAAGTGCGAGCACGAACTCGTTTTTATTCATATGAAATGTGAGCATGCTCGATAGTTTTCAGACCATGCTCCAGCACTGAGTAACCTCTCCGTGAGCATGCTCTCTTTGCTCTTCTTTATTCATACCAAAAGGAGTAAACTCCACAAATACTGGAGCATGCTCACCTTGCTCCACTTTATTCATAAGACCCAAAATCTCTTCTTGGGATACTGAATCGATTCCAAAAACCCGCATCTGGATACCTTTATTGTTTTTGTTCTACGAAAATTATTATTGAAACTAGAAATAATAGTTAACTTCCGGTTTGGTAGAATGTTGTGGATAGTTATGATATTTGTCTTGAGATGTTTATATAAAATAAATAAAAAAAAAAAAAAAAAAAAAAAAAAACACGCATCTTGATAGCCTTTACCGTTTTTGCTGTACGGAAATCAGTATTTAAGTAATTGTAAATTTGTACTATTTTCGGTTTCGGTAGAGTGTTGTGAATAATCATGATATATGAATAGTCTTGAGAGGCTGAATCGTTTACAAGAAACAGTTCTCACTACCTGTTACCGTTTTTGGTCTATGGGATAAATGTTGAAACCGTAGGTAATATTAAATTAGTTCCACTTCCGGTTTCAATAGAGTGTTGTTATTCATATGTTGTTTTGAGACACATTATATTGTTTGCAAATCCGCTTCTCGCTGTGTTACCATTTTCGTTCTATGGTGATAAACGTTGAAATCAGTATTGAAACCGTAAGTAATAGTAATTTAAACCACTTCCATATTTAGTAGACTGTTATAGATAGTTATGCTATGTTGTCTTGAAACGCTGAATTGTTTGCAAAAAAATCGTTTCTCGCAATCTGTTACCGTTTTCGTTGTATGGCGATAAACATTGTAACCAGAAATGATTAATTTTAACCACTTCCGGTTCGCATAGAGTTAATGGAGGAGATGGAACCTATCCTTGGGACGAAGAATCGATTGTAAAATCCATCTCGTTATCTCTTAACGTTTTTTCTCCGATACCTGTCAGCAGACAGACGGACGAAGCTATGATTTCCGAGACTTACGCGTAGCATGGTTTGGAATTCTAAAAGTGGCACTAAAAATAGTAGTGCATTAAAAATAAACAAGTGAAAGCACTATAAGGAATATTATAATTTTTGATGTCTGTAGCAAAGTTCAATATATATATATATATATATATATATATATATACATATATATATATATATATATATATATATATATATATATATAAAGAGCCACAAAATTTTATTTGAGCTTAGTGTCTGTTACATTGAGGGAATGTGTTCATCTTTTAACAAGTGATTTACTCTTCGGAAGTAGCCATAAGAAGTTGGTAGTAAGATTTCAGTATTTCAAATTGTTCTATGTACAAATGAGGTTGTATTTAGTGTAAATGCAAATGACAGTTGTGAACTTTTCCCATTACTTACGTGGCCTTACGTCATATTCGCAAGTTCTAGTGAGAAAGTGATGTTCGTCTTTTTAAAACTGATATGCTATTGGTATACGTGCAACAAGTATTAGGAACATATTTGACTTGTAAAGTCTTTTGACTTAGAATTTATCAATAGTGTGTTACTTAACTGTAAAACCTGACAATATCAGAATTTGTCGAATGTGATTTTGCTGACTGACATGGTTGAGCAGTCTAAGAATTGGACTGACTTTATCACAAGACTTGTCTAGAGTTGGAATCCTGTTTAAGGTATGAATGTTATGTATTGTCCTTTCATCACTCATCGTCTCCTTTAGCTTAAAGAAAAGAGTTGTGGGGAAATAACACTCAGAAAATTTCTACCATTAAATGTTTCTCTCTGTTGTTTTCAGGAATATCCATATCCTAACGTACTATGTTTTAGTACATTTCTTGCTTTCATTTTGATTTCCAGTTTCTGGCTTTTCGTTAATTGTATTACTGTGAACTGGACCTAAGTCTTTTATTATTAATTAATTGATTAATTGCTTAATTTATTATTTTTTAGTTCGTTCGTTTGTTCGTTTCAACTATTGTTTTCGTTGTATTCTTTCCAGAGTTATAGCCCGATGTTTGTAATGTTTTATAGCGGTTTTAGATAATAATATCTATTAGACGTTCTCTTCCACAATATATTGACCAATTTTGTCTGCCTTTGTTTGACTAATCATTTTTTCACAAGGTAAGACATGAGAACAACGGGCACAACAGATATTGGAATAACATATATTTGGAAAGTATATTTTCCAGTCCTTACACAATATTAGTAAGCATAGTAATTGTTAATTCTAGATCTTTCCTTACAGTGGGTTCACTTTATGTCGTTGTAAGTAAAATTCCTGTGTAATGCATAAGTTCTTAGAAAAGTGTAAACGTCAGAAAATAGTGTAAACGTAATTACATACATTATTAAAAACATATCTAAGCACTTGAGCTAGACGCTTCAATTGGAAAGAAGTAAGAAGAATAGGAAAAAGAAAAAAATAGTACAGTAGGCGTCATGTTGGATTTGAGAGTTACGACCAGGCTGAAATATAAAGAATTTAGTGAAGGACGGCAAAATTAACGGAACTGGTGGGTCAGTAAGAATGCAGGAGAAGATGGAGTAATAAATAGAAAGTAAATATTATGTACGATTAATACAAGAAAAAAAATAGAAAATACAAGTTAATGAAGAAACAAAAATAAATAAATAACAAGCAATAATAATAATAATAAATACAAATTCCTAAGAGTAACTAAAAATAATGAAAGTAAGGGGAGTGCAATATATTGGAGAATGCAAGTATACATAGCAAGAATAGTAGTAGAATAAAGAAAAAAATTGACAAAGGTAGTGAGATAAGGTATTATAGATGATTAAGACCTTGGGCAGACAGGAGGATGGAATTCACGGGATATCATTTCAGCTCTTTCTTTGAAAGACCTAGAAGAGTGTGGGGGAGGATTTGGAGGATACTTACGTGAAAAATGTAATCAAATGTACTTTCGTGATTTATTTGTCTATTCTGGGATAGGTAGATGGCGAACTTGAGTTTGTGGAAGTACATGGGATTGTTGGTGCAAATCGTCAATATAAGAGGCTAGATATTGGGTGCATTTAAGGATCTAAAGTGGGGTTGAAACAATGGTAGCTGCCGAAATGATGAAAAGTTTTGTTGGACGATATTGAGCAGTCATTCAGCTGGATAATGTATGATATTAGTAGTATGTTTTTACAATGAGAGAAAGAGCTGAGGGAAACACATTGAGCAATGGGGGAGAAGAGATGGGGTAAAAAATGGAGTAAACAAGTTGGCAGTGTGCGCGTAGTCATGGATACACAAGTAGTTTGTCTGCAAAACCATCCACTACTCGATGCTTATCTTTGCCTTTCACTACTGCTGTTTATTAAGGCCAGGTTTCCTGCCATCTCCTTTCCCTTCTGATTGTTCACTGTGAAGAAAAGGAACAAGCTCTGACGTCAGAGAGCATTCAATTGGAAACAGGTAGTATTGAGGGTTTTTGTGGGCTTTTTGCGTCGGTGAATTGTTTATTGTTAAGGTTGACGATACATTTCCTTTTTGAGTGTGCTGATGATCTATTGTTGAAAGAAATATAGTGAAACAAATAAGGGTTTCTGAATGCCAAAAGGATCTCGTTTGATATGGTGAGCGGGTAAGAGCTTGTCAAGTGAAGGTTGTATACTGTTGGTAGGTTTGATATGTATGTCAGTCTCAGAATGTCCATTCTCAACCCTGGTATTCAAGTCAAGGAAGTTGACCATATATTTGGAGAAGGATCAAATGACTTCGACTAGGCACTTGTTGTTTACGGAATGTATGACTATATCCAGTGCTGAGTGATCACGGATTCAGATTAAGAAAAAATTTGTAAATCGAAGACAGAGGAAAAGTTGAAGTTAAGCGGAGTATTTGTTGTTCAGGCACCTCATGAATAGGTTGACGCATGAAATTGGTCTTGCAGTTGCTTATGACATGCTCTTGATTTGGCGATAAATTATTTAATTTCAGATGTTCAGTAGTTCGTGTTGTTTTTGTTTGTTTTGTTAATTTATATTTTATTTTCCTTTTTCCTGTATTATTCGTATTTAAATTTATCCGTCATTATTACTACTTCGCTCACCTGCAGTCTTACCAAGCCATCCGTCCCATATTATTTGCACTTTCCTCCACTATATTCTCTTTCAGCCATGCAACATCACGAAGTCCTGCATTTTAAAATGGCATCCACGTGGGCGGTATACAACTATTTGGTCTAGGAATTAATTCGTGCGGGTGGACAAGAGATGGCGCAACGAACGGAGCGTCCCACAGTTCCGTGTATCCACACATGTGTTGCAAACCCCTGTCATCGCGTATCGTTCGTAGTATAGGGCAGTGGATTAAAGCGTCAACAACACCAGTTTGTAGTTAAGTGAACATGGCGCAATTTGTGCCTGATAAGGTGTTTTTGCGGGGTGTCCTGCTGCATTACTTTAACATGCAGAAAAGTGCGACTGAAAGTCATCGTATTTTGGTGGAAGTGTATGATGACCATGTTCTAGCTGAGCGAACGTGTCAGAAGTGGTTTGCACGGTTTAGAAGTGGTGATTTCGGCTTGGCAGACCAAGAGCGAGCTGGACAGCCAAAAAAATTTCAAGACGAAGAATTGACAGCATTGCTCGAGCAGGATTCGTGTCAAACGCAGGAACAACTTGCAGCAGCATTAGGCGTTGATCAAACAACAGTCTCCAAACGCTTGAAAGCCATGGGAATGATTCAAAAGATGTCACATTGGGTTCCACATGAATTGAAAGACAGAGACGTTGAAAGACGAAAAACCATTTGCGAATTGCTGCTTCAACGACAGAGCAGAAAGGGGTTTCTGCATCGAATTATTACGGATGATGAGAAGTGGATCCATTACGAGAACCCTAAACGAAAAAAGGCCTGGGTGAAACCAGGTGAACCAGGTCCATCACAACCAAAACGAGATATTCACTGTGCAAAGGTTATGCTGTGCATATGGTGGGATATGAAAGGTGTGGTGTACTATGAGCTGCTGCAACCGGGTGAAACTATGAACGGAGAACGTTATCGACAACAATTAATGCGTTTGAAGCAAGCTCTGGCCAGAACACGACCAGAATGGGAGAACAGACATGATAAACTTATTGTTCAACATGACGCTCCAACGCTCCAACGCTCGCCCACATGTCGCAAAACCGGTCAAAACCTATTTAGAAAATGTCGGATGGGAAGTTTTACCCCACCCGCCGTATTCACCAGACGTTGCTCCTTCGGACTACTACTTGTTCGATTGCATGAACAACGATTTGATTGGACAGCGGTTTACTTCAGAAGATATCGAAACATGGGTCTCTGACTGGATCGCTTCCAAGGATGAGGACTTCTTTCGCCACGGAATCCGTACATTGCCTGACAGATGGGCGAAAGTGGTGGCTAGCGATGGACAATATTTTTCTTAAGGTATTTATGTATTTTGTGTTTGTACTACAGCTTCAATATGTGCGTACCAACCGCACGAATTAATTCCTAGACCAAATAGTTTTGATTTTTTTCTTTCGTTCTTTTCCTTATTTGATGAAATATTTAGCGAAAGAGCGTAGTGTGTCTATTTTTCAGTATATGCGATTACATTGTTCGACAGATTTTTCATTTTATTTATTTATTTTTTGGTATGAACTTAACGTATGTAGTTTTCAGACTGTCGAAGATGAATTTGAGCTTAGTTTTGGTCCTAGACTCTACAGTTTCGAAAGAATGGGATAATATTATTACTACCATTCTTTCGAAATTGCAGAGTAATAGTAATAGTAATAATATTAACCCTTTTAAAGTCATGCTTTTTAAAAATGAAATTTCAGATTTTCACGTAGGAAATAGATGTTCCTATCTTAGTTACTTTAATTTCATAGGATCTTCATAATGATTTATGCTTTCGAATGATACCACATGTGCATCACGGCCCGATAAATTTAAAAGATTTCCCATTGAATTATGTTGATTAGCAATCTGGGCAACCTTGGCCGGTCCTAGAGCCAAGTAGCAACACCAAATCTACCCAGAAAATACGTTATTATTGTATAGATATGCGGGAAAAATGTGTATTGTTATGCAAGCTTTTCCCTGATATTTATTCCATCTATCAATACAAAACTTGGCACAGTCATTTCCTAATCCCCATAGTATTTTTAGAGATACATTTGGATTGTGTGTTTTTACCCGGACCACTCCAGAGGGGTCCAAAGTTGATGGTAGGGATCTCTGGAGGGAATTGTCCCGACATTCTACCAATTTTCCCCTGTTCAAGTAGATTATGGGCCCCAATACATAGCACCTCTGGAAAGCTTGTTTCATGGTGAAGAGAATAAACTATAAACCATGACTTTCCAATGAACAGTGTTGATGCAATAGCTATTTCACTGCGAGTCTACGATTTTCTTTATACTAACAGAGTTAAAGGGCCCCAGGGACTTACTCCGTTGTCCATAGCACCTAATTTTTTGTGCATGAACACATCTTTATGTTTATCGAATAGACTAGATTTGGTTCGGATGTCCAGGTGAAATGTTTATGCCCTTTCCTTGTAAGATTTTTCATGAATTTGGATCATATCTATCGTTTGTACTAAAGTAAAGTTTATTCATTAGCACTCCTTGAGCTTGGTACAGTTCGCAGCAAAAAACCTGCAAATAAAAATTCATTGTTCTTCCACAAATAAAAATATATATTAGCTAGAGAAGAAAAGGAAATTATAAAAATGTAATAATCTCTCATTAACCTAGAATCTATCCTGACTAAGGCAGAGTACAGGTGGTGGTTGAAATATTTATCAAGTCATAAATCATGCAAAATCCATGTAACAAGCTTTATTATTCTTTAAATAGTACAGTTTGCATAAAATGAAATCTATTACAATAATGACGATGTTTATTCATTTTAAAAATTGATTTATGGTGTCTTTGGTTAATAGTGGTCCAAAAGTTTTCAGTTTGATTACATTAAAGTTTGATTTCCCTTTTACTTGTAAAGAATTCTGCAATAAACTGTTGGATTTCATAACAGAATGAGAGAAAATCAAACAATTTTCCTCTCTTTTTAGATCGTATTGAGATACTGCTACTTCACTTCATATAGTTGATCGTATGCTCAACTCCATTTTATGTCTCAAACTGTGTAATTTATTTATGTTCAAAAAACGATTCTATAGGCTTTTGGAGACTAAAATTCCACCGAAAATAGAATAGGGGTCAAGTAAGTACGCTCATCATGCAGATAGTGAAGTAACTACTAACTTCCATGATAGTGTCGATTCTACGGTATTACTTACAACACAGTGCCTACTATTTACTTTCATAAATACGAACATAACAAGCCCTTGCCTCATATACTTTGTCGTTTATAACAACCTGAGGACCTAAGTTTCATGTGTCGCCAAGTACGTAACATTTTTAAAAACATAAATTAGGTTTGAATAAGTCTTTATGTAGACCTGTCTTATTATCACCAAGTTGGTTTAGATAATTATAGTGTAAAATCGTGACATTAGTTTTCTCTTTTCCAGCTTCTGAAGTTATAGGAAGGCTTAAGCCGTGGTTTTCCAGGTCCAATGTTCCCAAGCCATGATATAATAGTGCAATTTTATATTTGATAAACAAGTATTCGAATACATGACTTTCAATTTCTGAACTTGACATTTAAATTACTTTCAATTCCATGTTTAACGTCCTTTAAGTGTTTATTTAGGCATGACACTGATACTTTAAAATTTAAATTCCTGAATGTATTTTTTAATTCTTACACCAATATTATTTTTGGTCAGACTGATATTTGACTCCTTGCACTCAGATTGATTTATAAATTGCGGATATTTTACCGAATCTATGAAAAAACTTTTGTGTCTTCTTAGATTATTTCAAGTATTTTTGGTTTAAGAGGGAGGGTGTTTAAGTAGACTATTTTGAAAACCATTTCTAATTGTAGTTACATTTTGCTTCTCTCTGTTTTTTTTTTTTCGGTTTTGTCCAATTTTTTTCGACCCTACCACTGTTCAATAATTTTAAATTTATTTAGTCCATTTTTGTAAAGTATATAAGTGACTTATACCAATTTATTTATGAAAAATTCAGTTGTATTAAGATTAGCATCATACTATATGGATTAAACGTATTATAAGTGAAAAAAATAAATGAAGTAAATTTATGCAAAAACAAATTCATTAATCATATTCGTTCTCTAGTCTAAGGAACAGAGTGCATATGAACTTAAAACAATAATTTTAGAAAACTTATTTTCAAATTCAAAAATTGGTTAAATAGTATTGATTTTTGGTTTATTAAAGCTTAAAAAACTTCCAAATGGAATTATTCACAAAATATCTTGTAATAACAGTAAATTATTACCGAGCAAGAAAATGAGAATACACATTGCTTCAGAAAAAATCATGAAAGGCATTGTTAAATCCATAAATCTCATCATTGACAGCTCATAGTTCTTAGTTGACACATTGAAATCAAGCTAATTTGTCACAAAGTGTGTTCACTTAAAGTAGATAAGAAAGAATTTCCTCTTTGACTAATCACTTCAGCAAGATTAATCCCAAATAACAAACTTTCTGCTTTCTTAGTTCAGTATTTCAATCAATTTTTCTCAGTCACTTAGATTCTGAGTAGGCAGTAATTGGAGCTTCTAGTTGAAGTCACTTTTTTGGTAAACGAAAATTAATTGAAATATATTAGAATGAATAATAAAATATTACTTTATAACAAAAAAAATTGAAATTAGCCTCATTATTCATGCTTCGAACAATTTTATCCATTGTATTAGATTCTGCAGATTTGTAATTAATCCGTTAAAAAGTTCACAATTAAATTAATGAGTTATCTGTTAGTATTTAACTTAATCAATTACATTTTACAGGAGTTAATTTTTAATTAATAATCATTAAAAATATTCTTAACGATTAAAAAGTTAATCGTTATTTTTTGTCAAAATCTATCTGAATTGAATTTTTTACAAATATGTGAATCCATTGTTTTGTTAGTGACTTGTGAAGAATGCTGTTCTTCGATATTTATATTTCAAATATTAAAGGACAATTTGTTTGTTAGTGACTTGTGAAGAATGCTGTTCTTCGATATTTATATTTCAAATATTAAAGGACAATATTCTATTGTCAGCGCAATCAACTAACTTATCGTTAAATAAATAAATAAATAAATAATAATTTATAACAATAATATAAATAGAATAAACCTTTAAATCCTTCAAATGAGCTTCTAGGATTCTGGAAAAATGAAAAATATAAAAGTACTGGAATTAAATTTGCATTTAAAATTGAAACGAAAATACATTGCATACTCAATATAATTCAGCATATTCCAATAAGGATAATAATACAAGGATCAGAAACTGGTAGAAATACTTTAACTTTCAGAAATCACCAATGTTTTACAAATTATACAAACAATATTTAAACATAGCTTTATGTCTTAAAGAAATATTGAAAAAAAAATCTTTCCCAATACGAAGGTTTATTTTTCAATCCATTGGATGTAACTGTAGCTTATCATCCTTCCTAAAGTTCTATACATACAGACGTGACGGAAAGAAAGATACACATAAAAGTTAAAGAACATGCGATGAATGCGAAATACTAGGGCCTTCCATATCGGCTTTCTAAACATTTGAAAGAACATAATCGTCACATACAGTGGATAATAATAATAATAATAATAATAATCTTAAACTAAGTCAGGAGTTTAAAGTGTATTTCAGAAGATCTACACATGCACCTATAAGCACAAATATGTGGGATTTGGGTAAACATTTTTTGAGCAATACCGATTTGTGCATCAACATTTCCTTGAAAAATATTAAAAATAGTTTTGGAAATTATTCCAGCTGTCGGCAAGAGCGGCTATCATATTATGTCGGCAAGAAAGAAAATAATTTCGTCACAAATAAATGAAGAGCAAATAGTATTTCAAGAAGTATTTAATCAGAATCGTATACAGAAAGTAAATATTATGTTATTATCATGTCTGTTTTGCTTTTTCCTATTTTGATTTCAATCATCTTATACCTGGATAAGTTAGCTAAATTTTGAGATACGATATTTTCTTCTACATTACTAGGATAATAATTTACATTACTGAAAAATGTATTAATTTGACCAATTTCAGTATTAGCCCTAGGAATTCCAACGGGGTTAGGGAAGTTCTCGGAACCTACAGTTTTGTTTAAAAGAATTCCAACAAAATGTTATTAGCCAGTTGTTCTTCTTTAATCATCTCTTAGTTACACTTACTTAGACAATTTGCCAAAATGATGTAAAAAATTAGTTCATGAGTGGCTATAAAAATTAGGGTAGTAGGTCTGAGTCTCCCCCTCTTCATTTCGCTTGGGATTACCTGGAACCATTTCATTTGAACATCATAACAAAAAGCTAAGTAGCAGACTGTTATCTAGCCAGAATATCAAAGGTAATTTTATCTCCCATGCCTCCAAATTAAATACAGTATGTACGTATCTGATCACACTGCCCAACCAAGCAACACTTTTGTACTATTGGCGGCAAATGTGTCTGTTTTTATACACGTTCTTATCAGCGTGACATCAACAAAGAATACTACTCCTTGCTGTAGAGAAAACAACCTTATGTACGAGGGTACATGAGTGCTCATGATCTAACGAAATTTAACTATCCCCTTTACCTTTAATTATATATATATGTGGGTTTGAGGAACCTTCCTCTTCCTTTGCGATTACCTGTAACCTAAATAACTTGTGATTCATAGGATTAATATTTCATCGTTAAGATCAATATCCCTTACACGACTCTTATAAACCCTACCAAAAATGTTATTCATTTTTATTTATCGTGATCACTGTAAGAGTGCAGACATGGCATTCATATTTTCTAGAAAGATGATTTCTTGTAGATATTTGTTCGAAATTCACTTATATTTACCTCAAACTGTCATTATTTTCTTTCTCAGCTATAATTCGCGACACTAGGGTGAGTTATATTTAATCATAAAATAAATATTGAAATTTATTAACCTGTTTGTAAAGGAATAAGAACCTTAAACGTGGCAGTAATGTTTAGTGAATGTTGATTTTAGTTTTAAAGTAACTAAAATGAAGTTCGTTGAACTCGAGTTCAGGAGCAAAAACACACTTTCGTGTGCTATGTATAGTCCTTGATTACAAGTGTAATTGAGATAGTATGTATATAAAACAAATAACAATAATGTGTTTTGTTTTCAGAATTGGCGAATTTCTTGGGTACAACCCTGAGGATCTAATTGGAAAGTCAGTTTATGAATTTCATCATGCAATGGACAATGAGGCATTCGAGAAGGGCTTCAAAAGCCGTAAGTATATGATTCCCTCTTTTACTATATCGTTGTTTTTCTCTGTCAATACTTTCATTGTCTCAGGAAAGCTTTGTGATGTAAAAGGACTATTACAGTAGTACAAAAGATTTGCTACAGTAAAACTACAATCAAGCAACCAATATTTGGGTCGTGAAAGCTGATCTGATAGTGTGCTACGTAAGAATGACAGAGAGATTTAGGATTTCTGGGCTTTCGGCATCTAAGGCCATTTAGCCCTTCACGTCTTGAGGGATGACGTCCCTCGGCGAGCACACAATCCAGAGAAAGGGAAGGAAGAAATAATTGTAGAAGGAAGCAAGCGGCCTGGGACCTATAAGTTATTTACCACCCCGGCATTTACCTGGTGTGAATGAGGAAAACCCAGGAAAACCTCATTCAGGGTGGCTGGCCCTAAAAGCGTTTTACACTTTTTCGACCGAATGCCCCCACTGGGACTCGAACCCGGAACCGCTCACACCGAAGGCAAGAGCGTTAGCAACTACGCTACGCGAGGCCATGAATGACAGAGAGAAAATATATATGAAAATGAAATTTTGAGTTTTACGTCCAACGATTAAGCTAAAGGAGACGGTGATAATGAGAAATGAATGAAATGGTGGAATGAAGAAAGCGGGAAGAAACGGGAAAACTCCGAGGAAACCCACGCACACGATGTTTGTCCACCACAAGGTTCACTTGGCGGAGGCTGGGATCGAACCCGGGACCCCAAGCACTAGAAGTGAACGCTCTACCACTGAGCCACCGCGGCCCCATATATACTTTCCTTTAAACATGTACTTCAAAAGTAATTCCTTAAAGGATACCAGGACATAACAGCGACGCAAAGGTAGAGCGCTGAAGAATATAACAACAGCACAAAAATAAACAGTAATAACCAGTGGCGGCGATTGGACGTTAAAAGTGGGGGGCAAGACATGATCTGAATATTTGTATATCAGTGTTTGTTTTCCTGGTTGATGCTAACCCTTCAGTTAAAATACTGTATATCGTATTTCATATTTTATTAAGTAAATTGACAAGAGAAACGCAAGTAGGTACTAGCCATTTGTACGAAGGTGTAAGAAAAAAATTGATTCATTGCTCATGAACATCTTAAAATTCTGTCTGGAAAATTGTATGAATTGTCTTGTTATTGTCTTGTTATTGTAAAATTGTCTTGTTACTCTAATTATTTAATAACAAATTTGTAAAACAAGTAAATATAAAGGATAATATTAATCATAATAATGAATAATGAGCCTTGTTTTGCAAAAGTTATATTGAAACTGGGGATTAATGAACATCTTATATTTTTAATTCTACACATGCTGTTGAATATATGTTATTACTCTTAAAAAGACAGTAAATACTACAAGCATATGCTACGGCATTTAAATAAATACATTTGCAGCTTCCCGAAACATGTTCATTGCCATTAGGTGCAGTTTTCACTTTCTTGGAATACATCTAAACTCAACAATCTTTACAACGAATTACTCCACACTCCAATTATACAAAATAATCCTAAAATCTAGAATTCTGTTGAATTCACTAAATTTAGTTGTTTATACACTCGTACACCCCTAAACACATCACTTCACTAGTATATTACACTGCAAAACAATACAAAAGATAGAAGTTGTTTCTTGTTATTCTCTTTTTAATCAATATTCTTTACTATTAGAAAGAAGAAAAGACATTTTAGGAACTGTCAATTTTTGTGCAATTAAAGAATAACTTGTGAAAAACTTTTTTCCTTTTTTTCTTTCTTTTTTCGAAATGATATCTCAATTAGTTTCAAAACGGCTGACTAACATATCGAGCCCTTGTAAGAAGAAATGAAAGTACGCTGGAATTGTGGAGATAAAATAGGTTAATTTTGGGCCATTTTCCGTGGCAATTAAAACGTAATTCGTGCAGCTTTCATAACTCCACGGGAAGACAACCAATACGTACTCACGTAACGGCAAATATTATATGGCATAATGTTTTCTATGAACCAGTAATACATACAATAACTTTACATTTCCAAATGATATACAATAATGGGTCACTTCAAAAAAAGTGAGGGGGCAATTGCCCCCCTTTGCCCCCCCTAATCGCCTCCCATGATAATAGCCCGTTAAGAGCGCTAGCGCGCTATATAGCGTCGTTAATATTGGTCATCAGAATTTTAAACTCCTGTTCCTACATATAACTCGCTTACGACGTACTGAAGTAATTGGCTATTTGGCTATTCGTAAATATCTTCATTGTGGTGCCGTAAATACATAAATTTATCGTCATGTCTACCTTCGCTGAGATTCTTTGAGCTGAGCTTGATTACGTAATTATTGGGGGCCAAAACAGCTTATATAAAACGAAGGCATGTAAAAGTACTAGAACACTGATTGCAAGTGCTTAAATAGTCGTTGTAATAGAGAAATCTTCGTGTCTATGCGTTTAATACTTCTTGTCGCATAAATTACGAAATGGTGACTTGCATGTAATAGAATATGATTTAGGCTTAAAGAATAATTCAGTTTTTCACTCGTCTCAGCTAAATAATGTCTAGGGTAGTAGTTAACCTAATTCTGTAGGTTCTGCGTAAACTAAAGGTTCATCTCAAAGATATAAAATCATAACAACATTATTCCCTCTTAATAACCATTTATTCAGTAAAAATGAGTCTCTTATTTGAAATTATTTTCTAATTCAGATATTTGAGAATTACCAAACTGGTTACTCTTATATCAAAATTTTCTAGAGTATCCTCTAAATTTGTATTCTCTATAGTTTATCTAAAAACTATCTAAATATATGAGGCTGTGAAATAGAGCAGAGTTAGCAGCTCTCATTTAGGGGCGCCCTCGTTCTAGGAAATCTTTCTAAACTTTACATAGGATAGATTTGGTCGGGTTGAAGGTTTTGCCTTATATAGCGAAGATCTTTCGATGGATCCAATAGAAGAAGAAAAAACGAACCAGTTCTCCGTTATATAGAAGATAGATTCAGGAAACAACCAAGCTATTCATAGTCTCTTAAATAAGACTACTTCAGGAGTATCGAACCCATTACTTGAGAACCCAAGATCAAAACAACCCACTTGTTCCTGACTAATGGAACCAGAGAAAGCTTATATATTTACTCTCTCTTACAATTCCCGTCCTAGGCCGAACACGGCTTGGGATAATTAATTCGGTATTTGTATCTGTAAGGTACCTAAAACTTACGGAGTGCAGTATATATATATATATATATATATATATATATATATATATATATATATATATATATATATATATATATATATATATAAATGTATGTAAACATCACTTTCCCTGATTAAAAGAAAGGAGACCTACTTCTACCTAGTTATTTGCATTCGCATGATTCAAAAGACAAAATGAAGAAAAGTTCACCTACTCTCTCATCATCTACTAAAAGACCTAACTTAATCTTCGAGATTTAAGCTAGAACTACTACTCGCGACTGAAAATCACTTGAGTTTATATAAGGGTGAGAGAAAGAGAAAATTCAGAATATATATATATATACACTCAAGTTACAGAAAAAAATTCCTCTCATAAAGCAGCGTTGAAACAACAGTTACTTAGAAACAGTATTTTTAACTATGAAACGATTTAAGAGGCAATTTAGTTAAAGTAAGAGAATTAGCTATAAGAATATAAATACAAGATAAAGTTAACACAAATAAAAAGCAATAATATGGTACTTACATCTAGACAATTTAAATATATGAATTAACCTTTAAAGCATTAACCACATCTGGCATCTGTTAAATTCCTTCATGTTCCTTGATTTTATTCCGGTTTGGTCTTAGGCCGTGTGAGTTAGTGAATAACTTTGTGTCCGTGGGCTATCGCGAGATTTCATCCCACCAATCCTTCCACAGTCATTCACTTCTTTAAATCATCCGTCCTCTTTAACCTATAGAGAATAACCGTGAAGATTTCATTTTACTGTCTATTCGAGAGGAATAAGATTTTGGGTTGTCTTGCGGCAGAAGGGCACGGTTTCTGTTCATTAATTCCGGGTGCTTTGGCGGACAATGGCAACTCCATTCCAGCTACTCGAAGTACAAGTTCGATCGCCCGTAAAAGCTCACAATGAATTATCTTCATATAATACTAGGAAATAGAGCATCACCTTATCACTGGTGTTCGATATAGCTTCCGACGCCTGATCCGTGCTTAACTACTGGTAATGTACGTAAAGATTTCCGAAAAATGTCGTCTTTTTGTCTCGCGTTATTGTTCTCTTCAGGAAACTCAGATACACAGGGTTTTCCAGTAGTCTTGCACACATCCACTCGTCTGTGCTTAAGCTAGCTGGCTGTGCTTAAGCTAGCTAAGGTACGACTCGGCGACTCCGAATGCTTTTGCCGAACTTCTAAACAGTGACTATGTGGGAATTTTAGATTCCGAGCTCGCCTGGCAGCTTCCAAAAACTAGTCGAAGTTCTTGCTAGCCGAGTGAAATTAGTTGAACCGTTTGGTTGTTATACTGCTATCAACTGCCCTTTCATATTTTGCACAACAAATGTTCCATGTTCCCTTCGTGATGTTATGGGTCAGTTCGAACTCCTAAAGCAAAAGTTTCGTTAGCGTGTACAAATTAGCCAACAGTTCATTATTTTCAGCAATCTGTGAGGTCATAAAGTATGCCACAGGAAAAGAGTATATCTAATGTTGTAGTTAGCTAACAATGTAGAAATCACCTAGAACTATATTTTTAATTGTGTATTTTCATCGCCTTATCCTTACCGAATTGACTGTTCCATAAACATCGAAAATCATAATGTTAAATTTTTACGAAATTTTCGATGAACATTTAAATTTTTCTTTTATTTTAAAAAGAAAAAATGTAGGGTGAGTGGATGGATTTTCACTTCCTCAGTACTGGGTAATTGAATCCCAAGCAGTAGGGTTGTGAGAAAATCTTCTAGAAGATATACATAATGTTTTGTCAGAATCATATATTTTTTACGAATGCTGTGGTGGTACATATTTCCTAATTCGGGGGAACTAAATTCACTGCCTCATTCTCAACTGATTCTAAACTCAAACACTGCGAAGATTATGATTCGGAAGTCTCAGAAATATGTATTTCATACTCCACCAATATTATTTTCTGTTTACGAAAGTTATCGTGATTTCTTTTTCCTTTTTAATTGTGAGAACGATAGATTCCTTTATTTTTCATTCCATTTAAAGAGGTTGGGAAGCTTCAAACGAAATATACGCCAAAATGCTTAAAAATCGAACATATATTTTACGAAAATTATCGTGGGTCATTTCTCCTAACCTGGGGGATGAGGATAATTCACTCTTTCATTCTTGATATACTTTAATCCCAATCGTGAGAAGCCTCAAAGAAAATATATACCTTATTGCATGAAAATCCATTAATTTTAGTGAAAGTTATCGAGAGAATTAATATTTTCTTACCATACTATTTAATAAGGAAACTTCAAAGATTCAAGGGAACATGGAGTCTCATTCGTAGAGCACTCACCTCTGCAAGGGTCCTGGTTCTGTTCCAGACTATGTAATTTTGTGGACAACATTGTGTCCATACATTCTTCAGTTTTCTCGCACTACTTATCATACTACTAATTATTTCATAATCATCCACTTTCATTAATCATCCGATTTCTTGAATCTAAAAGGTATAATCGTGAGACGTAAAACTAGAAATTTAATTTTATCTAATTCATTTCGAAGTTTAGAGTAACTTCTCTTTTTTCACCCGTTTATCTGTGACCGATTTCAATCACAACCAATAGGAACGAACAGCTGTCCTAAAGAAAATATACACTACGTTTTATAAAAGTGGAGTATTTATTTTCAGGGTAGTGGTTTATACTGGAAAATTATTTTGTATATAGATCAACGAATATGCAACATGGAATGGATTTACTCTCTCTCATCTTCTTATTCAAGGTGGAGTGCAACTCTAAACAATAAGTTTATTTCGAAAGGTTAGATGAACCTCATGCCAAATTTCACTAAAATCGAATAAGTTTGAGAGTTATCGTGGAAGAAGCAGACGAGCAGATACACACATTCCGTTCAAGTCTAATGATAGAAATTCGCTTCGCTTTCTTCAATAATAATAATAATAATAATAATAATATAATACTACTTGGGACTACTATACAAAGATTATCATTATATTATTATTATTCTTTGCTCACCAATAGGACGTCATATTCGTGCTTCGCTGGAGCCTGCGGCTCCACATGCTCATCCGCGATTCATATAAAATCTGACCCGTAACAAGTTCGTACTAAAGAGACAGCGCAACTCTATGTGGAAACTTTTCCAAATAAACCCTTTATCATTGGTCCCGGACTGTGTGGAAACTTATGAAGTTGTTTTAGAAGTGTTATGAACTGTATTTTAATGCTGAAGACATTGTAATATTGGGTTATCTATCAATGATTAATATCGTTAAAATGTTATTTTGGTCAGACCATTAAGTTGCATTTTGATTAGTTTCATTATTGGAGTTTAACGACCTTTTTTCATGACTTTAATGACTTTCGACCATTTCAACTTTAATGAAGAAATAACAATATGTTCACTTATAACACGAAAAGCGTTTAATTACTACTTTACTGCATTAAATATGTTAGTTCAATAATCAAGGATAGTCGATTACTCAATAGGAAAGAAAAAGGGCAAATCGGTGGGCGAAAAGATTTTCTAGTTCGATCGAATTGCATGTAGAACTATTAATGTACTTTGTCAAAAATATTTTAGTAAAAATTTAACAGTATTAGCATTATCAATAACTGTTCTGAAAATGTAGTAGTTAGACGAAGGGAAACAAAATTATCATTTAGCATTTATGCATAAACTAAAAGTTCAGCTTTTTTGGAGCTAAAAAAATCTTTTATGAAGAAAATTACGCGGAGCAGGTGTATATATTTATATACAAAGTCTTTAATTGTGGTCGTTTAAAATTCAAGCAGGAGAAGGTTAAAAACGCTATACCCAAGTTTCCTATTTCAAACATAAAAGGGTGTCATTAGTCTTGGAATATTCTGGTACACAACATATCTGCAGGCTATTTATTATAGTACAAATAGGAGCAAGTTAAGATTCAAAGTATAGTCCTTCGTGTTAGATTGTCTGCAGCCACCTTCCTGCCAGTTTCCTTGATTCTACGTCTTGTCTTTAGAGGCAAAGAAGTCACACTGCTGTTTCCACCTCCTGCTGTCTCGAAAAACACCGTCATTTCAGAAAGTGTACCATGGACAGAAACCGGTAGTTATCTGAAATGACAAGGTCAGAAATATATGACGAGTCTGGCATCAGTTCGATACCATCAAGTTCCTGCATTTTTTATTGCGTTTTTTAAAGTAAGTGTGTATTTTATTTGTTTTGTCCAGTTGCAGCAGGGTGCACTTTCGGTTTACCAGTGCAGGATATTTTTTTGGCATAGTGCAGCATACATCGGAATTCACCATCCGGAATGGATGCTGGAAAGATCGGCATTGATGATACGACCGTTAGGAGCAAACTTAAAGTGAATTATCCTCTCGTAAATCCACATAGCATGACTTTATGCTCGAAGTGGCCTTGTTTAACGACCGGTTCTTTAAGTTGGCTCTTGCATAGCCACTGTTTTTGCACATTCGGATATCGGGTAAACATCCACTTTTTGTCGCATATAACAATCCATTTGTTTCAGGAGACACACATCACGCGAGTTTTACAGCAGTTGCTGGCACACATCTATTCTGGTCTGACAGTTATGTGTTGGTGGATGAATTTTCTTCAATGGTGTGTTGTATGACTTCAGAATCTGTTACCCAAAGGCGGCCGGACCTTGGCTGATCGACATTTTTACAACTTGCACAAATATCGTGGAACCAACAAGTTGCTGTGCTGTGGATCACTGCATCTTTCCCTTTCGCATTTCAAAAGTTGTGGGTTGCTGCAGCACCGTTATGCCTGAGTTCGAAGTCATATAGTAACAGTTCACGTATCAGATGTTGTAAAGAGACGTAAGCCAAATTCTGTACCAAGATAAGTATGCGTTTACGTCTGTTTCTTGATTTATGTTTTTTGCCTGACAGTTTGAATTTAGGCAATTCGTAACAACACAACACACATGACAAATTATATAACTTTCAGGAACTTGGTATGACCTGATATGTGGGTTGCACAACTTACACTTGCTGGTTACCAATAAAATGCCAATTTGAAAACCAATAAAGATAGCGAACCACGAACTAAACACAGAATTCATAAGTAAGGAATGTTGTAAAGACATTAGACTCTCGATACTTATGCATAGCATAATTTGGAATATTTATAGAACGGCTATGTTCATCTGTCGACAGGTATCAGAGCGAAAATAGTAAAAGATATTTAGAAGATATATTTTAGAACTATAAAAGATATATTTTGCAATCGATTCAGCGTTCCAAGTATAGGTTGCAACTATTTCGTTAATCCTGTATTCAAATAAGAAGTAGTAGAAATCAACCCTTACCGGTATGAACGTTTATCACCATAGAACAAACAGTAATTGATAGTGACAAGCGATTTTCTGCAATTGATTTAGTGTTTCAATAAATCATACTATCACCACCTGCAACACTACCAAAACCGTAAGTGGTTGAACTTTACTACTACTTACGTTTCTTTACTTATTTCCACAAAGCAAAAGCGTTAAAAATAGTAACTAATAGCTTTTTGATATAGATTCAGCGTTCAAGGGATAGATACCATCTTTAATATTAGTCCTCCATTACAACTAAGAGTTATAGAGTTACTGCTTCAAGCTTTGAATATTAAAATCGCATAGTTTGGAAGTCTACCGTAGTTTCACACTGTAAAATGAAACTGATTTATTGAATTTAGAGTCCACTACAGGGAAACAAATGGGTCTATGACATTTGGACGTGTTCATTTGGGCGCAAAATCTTTCATCCAAATAGGTTTACCTAACTACATATGTTATAATGTATTTCATAACTGGAGCCCAAATGTTTAAGCACTGGAAATTTCGAAAAACTTCCGCAAATAATTTTGCAAAAACTTTATGTATGTATATCCTGAACACAGCGAAGTTTCTGCATATCATGCACAACTTGTCTCTACCAGTTGAAAAGAAATGGGAAGAAACCATAGGAAACTATTAACTGTCCGGTCTCCGTTGTACGCTGCTTAGTTTTAAAAGAGCCTAATTTAATATTTCCTTTTAATAAAATAAAACATGTAATTTGTGTTTTAAAAAAAAGTCGTTTATGTTTTTCGTTTATGTTTAGTTATTTTAAAGAAGTGACTATATATTCATACTGCACTGTGCACTTGATTTTTGATTCAGACATTATTAAATTTGTCTTAAAATGTGTACAATACTGTACATATTTTCATTTTCTATAATAAATTATGAAAATGCGTGGTACAAAACATAAGAAAGAAATGTTTATTAAGTACTAACCTGTACCAAGAGGTCAGAAGAAACGAATAAGAGCTGTTTTTGGAATGAAAATGGTACTTTTAATGGTATGAGTGATTCAGGAAGTATTTATTGAATGCTTTATTATTATTATTATTATTATTATTTATTTATTTATTTATTTGATCTGCCCATTAGGCCGGATAGTTTATACTCTATTGCATTAATAAAAAGTTATTTCAGATTTCATAAAAACTTGGCACTTATAGGCACTAGCTATACATTGAAATAGGAAGAATAGGCCAAATAATATTTACTATAGGCAGTCTGTGACACCCCAAAACAAATTTTTGTCCTTTATAATATATCTAACGTAAAGGAACGATACGATTGGGCGGCAAAAGAACAGCATTATTCCCAATAAAGATATGAAATCTGTATGACAGTATAACAGAGTTCTCAATGACCAGTTAAGAACGAACAACCACACCGAAGCAGCTCATCGTGGATTGCTTTGCGCCCAAACGGCCGCGCCTAAACATCTGCGCCCAAAAGTCCTGATTCGAAACAAGGGTAATACTTGAATGAGAAAATCATAAGAAATTTTTAAAAAGCGAACATTTCCGTTTTGTTTTTCAAAAAGGACGGCTTCTTATAGAAAAAATTCCATCCCGAAAGTCGCTACTAAGCTCTTCTTCACTCTTTTTTTTTTTTTTTTTATTTACTCAATAACTGAAATACAATGAACATCAAAAATTCAGAGTGAACCAGAGAGTATCTGCAACTTAGTATTACATGAATTAAAAGCAAAGCCTGTCGTATAATGCAGTGGTTCTCAACTTTTTTTTTTTTTTTTTTTTTTTGTTTACTGTCAACATGCTTTACTGAACATCTAGGACATCGTGGCACACTTGTTTGATATCTTTATTATAAATAATAATAATAATAATAATAATAGCTATTATAATAGTGAAACGTATTAATTTTTATAATGACTCTATGTAGTACCAACTCTTATTATTGCTGCCGCTGGAAATGACTGGTACAATCTGTCTCGATTTTAATTAATTATTAAATTCTTTTGATTTTTAAATTCTAAAGTTTCGGAACACACCTTAGGGTTTTGCGTGACAACCAGTGTGTCGCGACACATCTGTTGCGGACCACTGGTATAGTGTATAAATTTGGATGCCCAACGTTACGACGTCATAACCGCGCACTCGAATTTCTGATCGATAAGAAAATATTTGGTTATAGTTAGAGAGTACGTGGGTTATTTTCTAGTTTTTTAATATTCTTCATTGCCTTGAAATGATGTATTAAACTTCAAAAAAATTAGGGTGAGCCTAGCGAAGAGACTTAGGAATTATTTTGCGAGGGGAGCTCCCTTGTGGCTAAGCGGTTAGCGTACGCGCCTTTGGCGTGGAAGACCCGGTTTCGATTCCCGGCGGGAGCTCATGTGGTTCGGATTGCACGTTAATCAGTAGGTTCACGTCTCATATAGCCTCGGTACTGAATGGGACGCTAAACTGAAAAGCAAATCAATTAAGTCTTGTGCGAGGGGAAAGGGAATTGAAATTGAAGTTCCGCCTTCGGTAAGCCGATTGGCATCCTTCTCTTTACGACTACAAAAATAATATTGATTAAATATTTAAGTTGAAGTGTTTTCTCAGCAAAGATAGTTTTAATGATGTATAGTTTCGACGTAGGTATGAATTGTTCTGTCACCTTTAATATGCCTCTGTATCGTAGACTCTGCAGGGCACTTCGTCCATAAAATATTTACGACGTCGTTTCTGATATAAATTTGAACTCATCCATGTTCGTAAACTAGGTGGACATTTTCCTCTTCACCTATATTATCATTTTCCTTTCTCCATTCATTCTTGTCTCCCAAGTTTAAAGCCACGTTATGTGCTCTGGAGAATGAACCCTTTCGTAGTTTTTTCTCTTACTTGCAGAGTGACAGTTGAATGTGGATCTTAAATATTCCAGTAGTTTTTAAAACCGTAAAGTTTAGGGGAAAAAAGAGGCTAATATCAGAATACCTTAAAAATTGATACGAAACATAGGAATTTTAAATTAAACACTTGTTGGAAATTTCCATCTACTTGTTTAAGAAATTATTTGATGACCAAAGTATTTACTGCGGTTCAAGCATAATATTTTGTTAGAGTATGAGTTGTTGTTTTGAGTCTTTATGCAACTTCCAGGTTATGAAGGACTGGACTTAATATTAACGTGGGCTCTGAACAACGACTGGGGCTTGAATCCAGCGTAGTTGATGGGTACACACGCCATCATGCAAAATCAACCTTTATGGTATAGGCAATTTATCTCGCCTCCAAGAAAACTGTGTTACAGGTAGTGCTCTCAACGGGTCGAGTCGGGTCGGGTTGAAGACCGACCCGACCCGTGATCCGATCCGATTGACCTGACCCGACAACCCGACCCGATTGACCTAACCCGATCCGAGCTGACCCGACAACCCGACCCGTTTGAGAGCACTATGGTCACGACACTGGGTGAACGCCAAAATGCACTCCCATTGGGAATTAAACCCGGACCTCGTGTACCGAAGTCTTACACGTTAACCACTAGCTAGATCAAGCGGGGTATTTGTATATGCATCTTAATGAATATTTGGCACTTTTGAGGTTTGGTTAACTGATACCAGTGTCCGACGTGGGAGAAATTTATTTTTTCTTGCTTTAGTTCTATGTGACGAAATTTTTATTCAAGGTCAGTGTTCTCACCTGCTCGGACGGCAGGGGATCTTCTCGGAAGGCAGTAGCAAGAGTCTCTTGGCGGAGAAAAAAGGAAATCGTTTAACTACAATGATAAGGGTTGAGAAAGCGGGAGAACACCTGTGATTTTTCCAACCCTTCAACTTCCATTCCAAAATAGGTTCTTATGATTCCGGGACCCGCGCCACTTTGATTTTTCTTTCTCGGTAATAAAAACGTATTTTACAGTATATATAGTTGCAAGTAAGAAGATACATAATATGAATTTTGTAATTTAAAATCTAAAAATACAGTATGATAATTAATTATAAAGTACTAATTTTATTTCATCACTTTCAGCCCAACAATGAAATTCAAACAATTCACACCCTGGGTCTTAGTCATCAATACTGCGTCTTATTCTTTGTCTTGCACAGTCAAGTCTTGGTCCTGCATTTCGTAGTCTTGGTGGTCTTTCATGCTGTACAAGAGCCAAGAATGCTCGCCTGATCGATACAAATGAAGACCAAGTGTGATTTTGATTATGGTCTTTCATACTGTACGGAAAGCAAGAAAATATGCTCATCGCTACTTCGTGATCACCAAAACAAGGCCAAGAGCAAGATTACAATGCACTTCGTCTTGCATATCCAATCTTTATCTTATTCTTTTATCGATGTTCTTGGGCTTGGTGAAATCAAATGAAATATTCAGTTTAAGGTCCCTCGATTCTGCACCGAGGCTAATGAATATGGTGACCATGAGAAATGAATGCAATGGTGGAATGAAGAAAGTGGGAGGAAACAGGAGAACCTCGAGAAAACCCACTACACTGCGTTTCTCCACCACAAAGCCCACTTAGCACAAGCTGGGATCGAGCCATGGACACCATGCACCAGAGATGAATTCTCTACCGCTGAACTACCGCGGCCCTGCTTGGGCTTGGTCGTCCATATCCAATCTTTCTCTTAGCCTTGCTTAAACAACTTCTATTTTTGTTCTAAATCCAGACTCCATATTGGCGTAGATATTAATATTACAGTCGATTGGTAAAATCAGTCTTCCACATTTAAAAATGAAAGTACACACAAGCACAAAAATAAGCATTTGCCATAAAAACACTAGCTGCAAGTGTTCAAAATAGATTTATGGCTTCTATAAAATCAATTGAAAATTGCTATTTTTAATTAGGCAGCTAGTGAAAAACACCAGCTTTCGACTCCAGCCGAGTTTAAGCTCAACCTAAACTCAGTTGACCAAAGTGAACTGACCCGATCCGAGCTGACCCGATTGACCCGAACCGACAACCCAACCCGAATAACCATACCCGACAACCCGACCTGAGCCGACCCGAATAACCCGACAACCCGACCCGAGAGGCCTGACCCGACAACTCGATCCGAGTTGACCCGACCCGTTTGAGAGCACTAGTTATAGGACCACGCGACCGGCTGGGCCCCTGCTTAAATTGAATAGAATCTTGGTTCACGCTCAAATGCGATAAGGAGAAAAGAAACAATAAGCAGATAACTTGAGAACTGAATATTGGTCAAGATATGGTAATTTTAGGAACAGTGATTAAAGATGTTTTGACAGAAATAGTAAAAAAATAAAAATAAACTATTCAATCTACGTTCCGTTTTATCCAAAAGAATACTGTTCGTTTGTTTGAAGTTTGATGTGCATTAGTATTACACTGAGATTGTAAGAGATGCGAATGAATGTCGAATCCGAATTATATGAACTCGAATCAGAGATCGAATCCCAACCTCTCGTATGAAAAGCAAGAACACAACTATCATGCAACGGCCTAGTACGTAATGTATTTGACAAGTATCCAACCTTATATTTTACTCTCAGAGACAGAAATGGAGGTATCCTCTGATAAGTAAATGGAGATCCGCCTCCCCCCATTTTTATTGATGTGGGAATTTTTCTCATCAGTAGTTGTGGAGTCAACCTGTGAGTCTGTATGTAGGGAACGCCCTTTGGATTTTCAGTAGCAGAAATACGAAACGACTTGAGCAGCAAAATCACCAGCTTTCTCCCACCGCTCCACCAGATAAAGAAAAATAGAATGTGCCATGCAAGTGGAAACCATTCATCAAGATTTCGGGATGATGATGTTTCCGAGGGGAAAAGTACTGCTGTTACAGCAGAGCCAGTCAATTGACCATTTTATTTCCTTTTGTAGTAAATCTCGAATACGCACCATAGAGCCAATTCCATTCTGAATATACGATCTTAAAAGACGAACCGAGGGCAGAACGTCCTTCCGACCTTGACAACAACCTTTTAAAGGTAATATTGGAGCAAAATTCACTTCAATTAACAAGAGATATAGCAGAAAGGTTGCATACGTCACAAGCAAATATTTGCCGCCATCTGGAGAAATTGAGAAGTCTGCAAGTTAGGTGTAGGGGTACCTCACAGTCTCAGTGAACAGTATAAACAAGATCGCGTGTCAATTGCCACAAATCTGCTCTCACGGGTAAAAATTTAGTTTTTTTTTTTTTTTTTTTTTTAAATACACGATTACAACAAGAGATAAAAAAAATGGATCACCTATGACAATATCATCCGAAAAGACAGTGGCATAATAAGGATAAACCACCCATACTAGATCCGAAAGCAAACTTCCATGAAAAAAAAATTATACATATATATTGTGTGTGTGCATGGTGGAATTGTCAACCTATAATTCATCACGAGCTACTGAAGTCAAATTGGACGATTACTATGGATACATACGTTCAGAGCTGCAAAGCGTGAAAGAGAAATTCGATAAAAAGCGGCTTGCACTCGTCAGCCGCAAAAACGTCATTCTTTTACACGACAATAATTACCACCTACAATAAAGGTGACTTAATAAAAATTCTTGAGCTTGATCTGTTTTTACAATGCCCACCGTAGTCCCCGGACCTTGCCCCGACAGACTACCACCTTTTCTGTTCCTTGCAAATTTTTTTTGAATGGAAAAACCTTCAATTTTGAAGAGCAAGTCAGTCAGGCTGTTGAAAATTTCTTCCAGTCTAAGCTAATCACATTTTACAAGAAAGGAATATATAAACTGCAGGAAAATGGGAGATGGTCACACATAATAGTGGTGAATACATAATAAATTAATATAATTCAGTTTTGTAATGAAAGCAAAATTAATGTCTGATAAAACAAGTGAGTTTCGTTTTACACTGTGAAACTACAGTAGACTTCCAAACTATTGGAATTTAGTAGTCAAATTTGAAGTAGTAAATCTGTAACTACTGGTTGCAGTAAATTGATGAGATCAAAGATAGAACATGTTCCTCGGACGCTAAATGCAAAGGTCAGTGTTCGGTAATTTCTTACTATTTTTATTTTGTGGCGACAAACGTTGAAACCAAAAAAAATCACTTCTCGATACCCCTTACCGTTTTTGCTCTACAGAAATCAATATTGAAATCGGAATTTGTAGTAAATTCCAATTATTTTCTATTTTGGTGAAGTGTTGACGGGTTGTAATGGTATGTACACTTGAGACCGTGAACCGATTACAAGAAACAGCTTGTTGCAATCTGTGACCATTTTTATTCTATGGCGATAAATGTTGAAACCGGAAATTGTTAATTTGAACCACTTCCGTATTCAGTAGAGGGTTAAATGAGGAGATAGATCCTACTCTTGGGAAACGGAATCAATTAAAACACTGCATGTTAATATCTCTTACACTTTTTGCTCTATGGAAATCAGTATTGAAACCGAAAGTATAAAGGTAACCAAGAAAGTTCTGTCGCTTTTTGTGGAGGTCTGTGTTCAATTGGCTCTTACACCGTGAGTTGAATGCAAATGGAGATAAGGCGAAGGTCAGTTGTTGGTTTGGCTATATCCAACATACTACCTGGTTGTGACAGTTCAGTTACACCGTAAACTTGCGTAAGGACAAAGTGAACATGGGACCTTTACAAAGCGTCATAAGGGCGTGTATGATGCACGAGTTCAAACTGGGGTCAAACGCTGCTGCAGCGAGGCGGAAGATATGCCAGGCCTTTGGTGAAGGTGTCGTGACTACGCGGACAGTGCAGCGGTGGACGGATGCAGCATGTGCCGGAAGACCAACACATGTGCAAAATGAAGATCTTCAGGCAGCAATTGAGGCGAATAGTGGCCAGACATGTGAGAAACGGACTGAACTACAATTCAGTGTAAGTGGAGAAACCATTCGGCAGCACCTCCATCAACTTGGGAAGCGCTACCAGGTGGGTCGATGATTTGACTTGTGGTCAGAAGGCAACGCGAACAGATACCTTTGTTTCTTCGCTGTCTCATCTGAGGAAGGAGCCCTTTCTGGACTGGGTGTTGACATGTGATGAGAAGTAGGTCCTGTACGAAGCTCCACGGTGCCGTCATCATTGGTTAGCATCCCATCAACCGGTTCTAAAACAGTCAAAACCAGCACTGCACTAGAAGAAGGTTCTCCTGTTGGTGGAGTTATCGAGTCATCCTGCATCGGGAACTGTTACCAGCTGGTGAGAGCATCAACGCAACTGTGTACTGTTAGCAGTCGAGCCGTATTCAAGAAAAACTCAAAACTCTGAAGCCAGCAGTTCTGAATCACAAAGGTCTATTACAAGACAAGGCTAGGATGACCAGGAGCTCCTGATCTGCGCCTTGGATAGGAAACACTATTGCGCCCGCCATGTTCCCAGTACATTGTACCGTCCGATTATCATCTGTACCATTCAATGGACAGTCATTTTAGAGGACGCCAGTTCAAATCCCTAGTAGAAATGCAAAATTCACTTTATACCTTCTTCACTTCACAACCCACCAAGTTCTACCGCGATGGAATCCATGGCTTTCCAGACTGTAGGGACAGAAGGTCGTCGATGCTAATGGAGAGTAGGTGACATATCGATGTTCGAAGGTGGTGGGTGAAAAAGCGATAGAACTTTCTAGGTTACCTTTATAGTAGTAAATTTCAACTATTTTCAGTTTTGGTAGTGTTGGTGGTTATGATGGTAAGTGCTCTTGAGAACCTGAATCGTTAGCAGAAAACTGTTTGTTGCTATTAATACAATTTTTTTGTTTTCTGGCGATACATGTTGAAAACGGAAATGGTTAATTTTGAACCACATCCGGTGCGGATCGAGGATTGATGGAGAATATGGAACCTAGTCTTGGGACGCTAATTCAAGTTAAAAAAAAAAAAAAAAAAAGCCATCTCGATATCTCAGCGTTCTTGCTTGTGTGGAAATCAATATTTAACCATGTTGGATTTTTGGTGGTGTGTTCGGAATTTCGTGGTACGTTGCCTTGAGACGTTAAATCGTTTTCAAAAAGCACTTCTCGCTGTTTCCATTTTTGTTTCATGGCAATAAGCGTTGAAACCGGAAATGACTAATTTGAACCATTTCTGGTTTGAGTAAGAGCTAACGGAGGAGATGGAAGCTATACTTGGGACGCTGAATCGATTGCAAAAGACTGCATCTTAATATATATTTCCTTTTTGCTCTGATACCTATTAACAGACGGACAGGACGGATAGACGGACAGAGCTGTTTTATTAGACTTCCGAAACTTATGCATAGCATAGTGTGGAAGTAAAAATTTAAAAATAGTTATTTATGGCTCAATAAAATTTCTCTACACACCACTGATATTTTATACAAATAATGTTCAGTATTTAACGCGATTTCCATTTCCTGTATTATGCACTTTCATTAAAATGAATAAATACAGTTTTGGAATAATTAAACCCTGAATTCTAAA
Organism: Thermobia domestica; assembly: GCF_964235325.1. Lineage (NCBI taxonomy): Eukaryota > Metazoa > Arthropoda > Insecta > Zygentoma > Lepismatidae > Thermobia > Thermobia domestica. Next base: position 111,376,563 of record NC_137464.1, read on the forward strand.
GAATTTTTCGTGTTTTGAGGTGAAAGATAAGCTTATATTGTTCATTTTCTAGTTTTTGAAAAATCGAGGACGTATTAATCGCACGTAAGAAGATTTAATATTTTGTCTTGAAGTAATGATCTCAGTCCAAGATTTACCATTTTTGACTTACTGTATATCATGTTATTGAGAAGATGAAGGGCTTTTGAAATATTGGTAAGTGAGCAGAACTTTTTAAACAAGACTGCATAGGCATGGATATAAGCTATACGGGTATAGGCGGAGCTAGGAATTGTCTGCTGGTGGGGCAGTGGGAGGGGGGCAGACCTTTTGGTCGGTCTCGGAGGTCTTGGTAGGTGGCATTTTTATTTTTTTAAGTTGAGGGAAATGCCCCCCATAACCGCCCAATACGGATAATTAGTATAAGGTTATTTTAAAGAGGTATATAAAAAAATCCATGCACTGTTTTCTTTCACGATAAATATAAACAGTTGTTTAATTCTTAAATATATGATTTTTTTTCTGACGTGAAAACTCAGTAGCATGAAAAGTCGCAAGCTACCAGGTTACATCGTTGATAAGTTCTCTTGTTGGTTTCCTTTTCTTCGAAAATTGTGTTGGTCAACTTTTCTTATTGTTCCTTGGAGGCACGGTCAATTTCCTCATGCAATAAATAAGAAATATGGCTCACCAGTAGGAAAGACGATTGCTGACACGACCAGTTTTCTTTCAAATTGGTATGAGCTTTATTTATGTAGTAGAAAAAAAAAACAAAAGAAATAGCTACTAATTTATTCGTACTTAATATATCTTTGTTGATAACAATACGTTTATCGATACAAATGTTACCAAATATCTCATTTTAATATATTCCGTTATGTTAGATCCACACGGTAGTTAAGTGGTAGAGCACAGATTTGTCACTTTCATTAGTGGTATCTTGGCATCGTAACTTCATCGTAGTAATATCCAGTTGACTTGAAGCAGTTTTTTTGCAATTTTTCCTAGTTCAATCTCGGCCCTATGATTTATGGTGGACAACATTGTATCCTAGGATTTTTCGGTGCTGTCCCTTTCCTCTCATTATCATTCCACGCATCCTTTCATAGTTGTGTATTTTCATTAATCATTCATCTCCTTAAGCTTGAAGAGCATAATCGTGGGACGTAATATTAGAAATTATATTTCATTTCCGTATTTTATAGATTCGTCCAAGTTAAAGAATATTTTGGCGTTAAATATGGATTAAGTGCACACTACAAACCTTAACTTATTAATCTATGAAGTACAGTGTAAATATGGTGCCGTATCAATTCTGCTATACTACCATCCTATTGCCATCAGGGGCACCAATGGCAGTTAGTTTCCTTGGTGCTCTGCTACTGAAGTTTAATAGTAGACCAAAGTTACCAATCTCAGACAATAAAATTATTATTATTATTATTATTATTATTATTGTCATTAAAATTATCGTATATTCGTTATGCACGTGATAATTGTAGAAATAAGTAGGCCTATAACTACTAATAATAGCAATACTACATAATAAACTTACTTAGAATCTTCAGTTTCGAACTCCAAACTGGCGTCACTGTCTACACCATTGTTCCCTTAATAACACTATTCTGAACAACAACGATATTTCCACTTCCTCGTAATAGTAATTGAATTTAAAGAATAGATGCAGTCTTGTCATTTGCTAATTCTCAAGTCGTTGTTGATTTCTTTTAACGGGAATGAATGTTTTAAACCTCTCTGTGTATGTTTTATAATTATTTAGTGCACATCTACAATTTATTTGGACATTCAACAACAGAAAAAGAAGTATGCACTCTAAAATTACCGTAATTCACCTATTATCGCAAGGACATGATCGTATGTATATTATGGCTTAAATCATTGTATATCACGATAAATTACAATATGGTTGGCAAGCCTGTATTAGACTATCTTTATACTATTGTGATTGAAGAGAAAAACCATATCTAGATAACAGAAGAAATATACACTAAATTAAGGCATGTGCATACATATCATTCTATGGTTATCAAGAGATTTCAAATTTCCACACTATTTTCACTGTAAAATTATCGTTATTACTTACACAACTCATCTTTTAACTGTATCATAATAGTTAGTTATCGACTTACGACCACCCGCACATGCAAACGGGTGTGAAGTTTGTTACGTTATTATTATCAGCGATCCATAATAATAATAATAATAATAATAATAATAATAAACAATTTCGTTTATGAAAACAGCGAATTCTGATCCAGTGTAACCAAAGCCTAAATCAGCGTTTCCCAACTGGTGTGCCGGGAATGGACCCTGATGTGTCGCGAGGAAATCGAAACAAAATTGTTAATTCTATAACAACCAAATTGCAAGACATAGGAAAAAATTATATTTTTGTATTTCACATTACTATGAATTTCTAGCATGGAAAAAAATTACTGTAATTGTAATATATTATTCTACATTTATTACTGTGTAACAGACAGTATTTCGGCTCGTACACATTTCCACGGTTAGCTGCTATGTTACGCTTCAATTGAGAGTCATACTAACACCGAGAATTGGAAGCACTTGTACGGTACGCGCGCGTCAAGTGAACGTTCGTAGAACACTAACTCATTCGCACGTGAATGACAGAACAACACTTTGTTCAACAGGTGTGTTTTAGCTTCGACGCATCGCAAGCTGTGTGATTGCAATAATATGCACCGGTTTTGGTTAAAACAGCTAAGTTAAAAGTACAAGACATTTGTTTGTTCGTTCGTTATTTAGTGATCTTCGTTCTTAGTGAAAGGTTGGATACAGTTTTCGAAAAAGAAAGCGTATTTTTAAAAATTTGAGTCCTATATTTCATTTCAATTCTTTTCTATTTTAAAATTAGAATAAAAAATAAGCATAATGAATTAGCGTAAGGGAAAACCAGTGATCGAGCTTTCATCTGTGAGAAGGAGATCAGTAATCACAGAAAAAAAAAAATTACCATGGTATTTTGTATTAGCAAATAATAATAATAATAATGAGTGTGCCGCGAGAATTCAAGTTACACCCGTAGTGTGCCGCAAGTTGAAAAAGGTTGGGAAACGCTGGCCTAAATCGTTGACCGACGATTGATCAAAATTGTATTTTATACCGTACTATATAGTAGGCCAGTAATTCCCAGCCGGTATGCTGCGCAGTCCCGTAAGGTGTGTCGCAAAATTTTTGAATTTAAAAATCCCGAGGGATTTAATAATTAAAATCAATTTTGAGACAAATTATACCACTCAACGCCTCCAAAGGCAGCAGCAATACTCAATATTGCATAGAATCACTACTTCACAGTCGTGCACTATTTGAGAGGCTGTTCCACGTGTAACAAAATTGTACCTACCAAATAGATCGAAAATACCAAATAGATTCTGCGTTACTCGATGTCTTTGGTTCTGAACGATGACCTGGCAACGTAGTTTTCATTGCAGAATATTCCATTGAAGAACTACGTCGGGCGGAATTGATATTGCTCCATTGCGTGAGTTTCCCCATTGCCGAAAACTTTCCGGGGAAGGACCCCCGGACCCATCCCGAAATGAAATCCTGGCTATCCCACTGTGCATATATTAAATATAGTAAATATCTATAGTACTGTAGAATGTCATATTAATCTATTAAATACAACAGTTTGTTAGCAAACCAATCTAACAAGTTTTGAATTGTATTTTGAAGAATTGAACACTTTTCGAAAATATAGGCGATGTAACTGACCTTGTCTCACCCTACGGGAGGCCATGCATATAACAGTAATTATACTTTAAGACGTGTTGTCGAAAGGTGCGGGGTTGGCAGGTTCCAAAAATATATTTAGATGATTCGCAGTCTCTCTTTATAGTCCTCTTATGTGACCATTCTGCAAAGTTGTGCCCGCATGATGATAGTGGCTTTTATATACGGCCATGTTGTCGTTCCTTTCGTTGAAGAACCAAATCCGGGGCCACGGAATCCTTATACTCGCCGACTTCATTCTTGATTAAAGTCAAGCTAACATCACAACTCATGCTCTTACACTGCTTTCTGATCATTGAAACATTAAATATAGCGTCCTAAAGGGCTACAACATAATCATTCCCAAAGCGACTCACATTTGATGTATTTTCAGTCCAGCAGGAAAACACAAACATTAGTTATATAAAGTTATATAAAGTACTCCTCCCGAAAGTGGCTCAGTTTAAACGGGATTTTTGGCCCAGCGAGAAGATACAAATACTCTCTTACAACTCATACATTACGCTGATATATTCGCCTGACGAAGGTCGGGCGAGTTCAGTCTTCACGCGAGAATGAAACACGTTTTTAGAATGTAACCAAATAATCAAATTTCTAGTGCCATATCTACTATATCTACAGGTACGAATTTAGAGAAATTTAGAGTAGAACGCGAGTATGTTCGACAGGCTGAAAATCAAACAGGGGATTGTGGCGTACCACGCCTGTGCGTAAACCGTACGCAAAATACATAGCTACTTCCTGCTTTAAAAAAAAAAAAAAAAATCCTTCATTTACTACAGAGGTTGTTCAGTCTACATTTGGCCAATTTCGACTTACCTGAAAATTTAGAAGAATCCATGCTCGATGTGTTTCCCTTGGTTCTTAACAATAGCCCGACAGCGTAACTTCCACTGTAATAGGCTTCTCTGAAGAACTGGGAGGGGAATCTTGTCTCATTTCCTTCGCACAGCTTTCCAAAGTCCTTCCACAGTTGTCACACGCCGTTTTCCCAAAGCCTGCTTCAGCAATCCAAATTCACAATAGTCCATAGGACTTGCATCTGGAGATTTAACAGGTACCTCATTGAAAGGTGTCACCTGTATACCACTTGCCTTCTCCATCTTTCCTGTAGAATGTGAGGGACGATCGTGGGGTATGTGATAAGGCCTTGTCCATGTGAATGCGCACCAGATTGGCGTCATTTCCGTACATTGTTGGAATCTCATGCTCGTAGATCGGCCGCATGATCTGCTCCTGAAAATACTGCGGATTTATTTTGCAGTTCTTCGCCACCCTACGAATCTTCAGTTTACCTCGGTAACAGTAGCCAGTAACGACCATGAACCCTTTTGGGAAGGATTCTTTACAGACACGGACCCACCTTCTGAAATTGTTGGCGCCTTTCTCTCGGTACATGATGGCTCTCGGTTTGCTGCAGTCGGAAAGGTAATCCATGCTTCATCGAGCGTTACGACGTACATCCACCTTTGTTTTGCCAGATGCCGTTCGTACAGCTTCCGGGCGTTACACTTTCGTTCCTTTTGGTGGGCATCCGTGAGAAGATGGCTGCGAGCTTTCGTGACTTTTCCCAGCTTGAGTTGATGGTGTAATATCCGGCTCACAGTCCCCAAAGACACAAGACGATTAGCCATACGCCTTTGTGTTGGCGGATTTTCTTGCATTGCCATTTTACGAAGTTTCTTCTGCATGCTGGAGGTGGCCTTGGTGCATTCCCGCTTCCTAGGCAACTTCGTTGGTGATCCAAATGGTGGAGCTTCGTTGCCCTTGTAGTTTTTAATAACATTTTTTATTCCACTTAAACTGATGTTGCAACCATTCTTCTTGCACTGTTTTCTAATGACAGAAACACTAAAGTGGACGCCATAAAGAGCCGCAACATAGCCTTCCCAAAACCGGCTTAGTTTGGGCGGTATTTTGGTCACAGAGCGGAAACCCACACACTTGGAAACAAATTTAACACAACACTCACAACAATAGTCCTGTTTTGTGCGTTATTGTCGTCCGAGCGGAAAAACAACTCCGTTCCCAGGAAGCCACTTACACAACACTGCAGGACGCCACGAGCCAAGTCGGGTGAGTCCATTCTGCCCGGGAGGGGGGAAGGAACAAAATCTGCCAAACGTAGGCTGAACAACCTCTGCATATCTGATTCATCCGTCATAGGTGATCAGTGAATTGTCTAAGCACAACAAGGTGGTGATATATCAATATGATTTGAATTAGTGCTGTTAAAATTATTCATATATTTGTCTGATGTTATTCAAATATATCGATATTCATACAATTATTCGAATAATTATATTTCACTGGATATTCGAAGAGTCAAGTACACTTGCAAATAGCAGGATATTACTATTATTGATAGAAAAAAAGTTAGTTATTGCAAAATAATTTATTTTCACTTTTACTGGATATTGAATTCTCACCTACGTCTTTGACCCCGCAAATCAACGAGACGTCCTTTATACTATGTCATAAAGAGAGAACTGATATTAAGGACAGAAAATAATCATTTGAATGAAGCAGTCGGTACAGTAGATGGCTGCCTGACAGCATCTTGTAAACTAAATAAAATTCTTGGTACTGAAATAACTTTGAAGGAATGTATATTAGTTGAATGAGTCATTCTGAGTTTGTGCAATTTTCTCCCTCTTTTAGTGTAAAAGCGAGAAAAAAATTCTTGAACTTTAGTGCTAATGACAGATAGATTCATTTGACAAATATATAAAGGAAAGGCAATGTCAAAATTTGGAGAACATAGCGGCCTAGAACATGAAAAGTAGTAATATGAAATAATCAATTGAAAGGCCATAGATATAATTTTTGACTGAGAAATACAGTAGCATAATATTCATTACTTAATGAACATGACATATAATATTTGTTAGCTGAAAATAGCATGTCCGATTTTTATAGTACACGAGGTCGACATGTTTTCTAAATATTGATATTATTTGTTGATTTAGAGTTGTTTTTTTTTTTTTTTTTTTTTTAACAGAAATAATAATGTCATTACATACTGCAAATATCTTGTGATTTTAATGATCAGTTAGGTTGAGAGAAAACAATAGTTGAAGACAAAAAAGGTATGTAATCTGCTAATCATACATAATTCTTTTAGGTGTCCTAAATAAAATTCATATTGTAAATATAACTGGAAATTTTCATTGGAGTCTGTATTTTCGTGTTAGATTCTCCTAGTGTCACTAATACAGACATTTGTCGCGACGTTTCGTTGAGTTTAAGTAGGGAAAGATAAGACTCGCAACTGAAAGGCCTTTCATTAGTTAATTTTTGCGAGACGGAGAGGGTATCAGCTGTTCTTGTCATGTCAAAAGACGGAAGTTTTTGAGGAATAAAGTTACCAAGAGAATTGTAAGAACCAGCATTAAGAGGGTGTATTATGGTAATGAGATTCGAATGGAACATTGAAGTTAAGCAAACAAGACATTGAAGACAATAGGTGGAGAAATACTTTGATCTAAAAACTAATTCGATGGAAGTACCTATTTTTAAAAGTCATGTTCATTGCTGTAAATTACTTGTCTGAAGTTTACACAATGGAAGGTTTGTCGTTGAAAAAAATTGAAAGCTTCGTTGGTAGATTTGACCTTTGATTATATCCATTTTGTTCTTTTGCTATTTATGTATAATTGAATTAAATAGCGACTTCCTGCTGTAATTCTCATTAGGTAAGGGTATCGTGTATAATTACTATTTCGTAGGAAACAGTTGTTATTGTATGCACTGTTATTTTGCAACTAATAGAAGGCATGTTGGGGTAACAGTGGCAGTAGAGCGCCTACCTCTAGTAAGCAAAGGATTTCTTGGTGGATCGCAGGCCATTGAGTTTCTGATAGATAAAATGGATCAGTGAGTTTTCTGGGGTTTCCCGTCTTCTCCCACATTCTCGTTCCATTAATTCCTTTCATAATCACCCACTTTCATTAATCATCTGTCTCCTTTAGCCTACAGGGCGTAAATGTGGGACGTAAAACTGAAATAATTATTTCATTTAGTAAGAAGTATCAAAAACAGCAGGAAACATACCGGCACTAGAATTTGGAGATTGTTAATGATTCCTTTTTAAGTGGATTCTCTTGAAATGTCACATTCGCCTTCGGGTAGTTCAACCAAATTATGATCTTTTAAATGGTTATTAACTAATAATTTTCAAAGTATAATGGTTTTGGCTATAACAAAAGCTTTCATTTAAAAGAGAATTCACTCATTGTAAACAGAGAATTTTTTATCAAGCTTGAGAGCAATTATCTTATTTACAGGATGTTCCAAAAAGAAACGTTAAATTTTGATTGCACTTAATTTTATTCTTGTGTTTAGGTGATACTGAAAATTACATAGCTTTATTGTAAACACACTGCGGTGAATGTAGTATTGTGTTGAAATGTGTACAAATTCTTTGGGAAGAAATTCTTAAATTGCGTGATGACCTGAATTCATCATTGATATTGTGCGATGAAATACAGTGGCATTTTTCTATCAAGGGTTTATTAGTACACACAAATAAATCAACGACAGTTTCCCAGCTGTAGGAGATTCGACGCTGACAGGGTAGTCAAAATGATTTCGGAAATACAAGAATGCCACCAGAATCAGGCAGGGCATCAAAACCAGTGTGTGCCCTTGTCAGATATTGTGTTCCATAGTTAACTCTTTGATGCCTAAGTAGGGCCTCCGAGTCCCTGCATCGAGTTCTTTGTTTGTTCTGATAACACATGTCAGTGTATGTCTATGTGGTTGTTTTTTTCTGTAATCCTCTGATTGTCAATAGTCATATTCATTCACTTATACCCTTTTCATTCATATACAAGGCTTCTCAGGCCCTAGCTTATAATGTATTATTGTTCTGTTGTTTTTGGTGAAATCGTCTGAATTTTGGCGCTTCAACGGGTGGTGACATTATGTGATACTTGTGAGATTTTTTAAAGTACCAATTTTGTGAGATTTTTTTGTTAGAAGCTTCTTACACTGTTCATCGTATGTTTTTTGTTGGTTCATTGGAGTATATGGTTTCGTCCATCACCGAGGCTACATGACACGTGAACCTACAGCTTAACGTGGGATCCGACCCACGTAATCTCCCACCGGGAACCGAACGCAGGTCTACATCACACGCTGTTGACAGAAGCCTCTACACGGGTAGGAAACCAAAAGAGCCAGTCCAAAGAAATGTGGGAGCAAACATTTTCAAAGAACTTACTCAAACGTTGACAAACTTATCAAGAAATGTAACAGTTAATGGCGTATTAGTTTAAAGTAGCGGTTCCCAACCAGTGTCTTGCGAAATTTTAAAATTAAAAAATCATGTAGCATATAATAATTAGTTAAAATCAATTGCAAGACAGGTTATTCCAGACAGTACCTGCAGCAGCATCAACAATGCTAAGTACTACATTGTTTTATTACCTTATTGAAACTTAAACTTCTATAATTTATGTTATTGTTAATAAAATAAACTAGTGTTTCGCGATGTCGTTGGGCGTTCAATAAATTGTGTCGTCATTCAAAAAACGTTAGGATCCACTGGTTTAAAGAACAGAAAAAATTCTGATTTGTAGTGACGAACACCACTAACACCTGTGTCGAGTCTACCCTACTGATGTTCTTGTAATTTTTTTTTTTTTTTTTCGTCACTTCAGTCAACACATTCTTATAAATATTAACTACTTTAAACTTAAACAAACCTCCTGGTGACAAAAGTACTGAGGTGGCCAGTGACGGAGATACGAATCTCAGTACCTGTCCAGTTTGCTTGAGAAGAAAACAGAGGTCAGACTTCCATAACGTTTAGCAATTGTTATTACTTTATAATCTTAAGGATAAAAGTAACTTCTTTCTTTATCTGCTGATTATAATTTTATTTGACTGCTATGGTTCGTAGAGTAAATAGATAAATATTTTTCGTTGAATCAAAATAAATAAGACATTGAAAAATATTATTCTTAGTGAGAATTTTTAGTTTCCTCTCGTTTTTTTCTCTCTAGTGTTTATTGAAGGAAAATATGATAAATTGATGAAGTAGTAGTAGATCCTGTATATTATGATTTTATGTCTAATTTCCATTTTCAAATTTTTCTCATTTTAAGATTTAAATATCCGCTATGAAACGTTGGCGAGGTTTCCTTCCATGGAAGTCTGGAACATTTTGGCACGCTATCAACTGAAAATTAATTTGTGAAATTTGTCTTCTTTATAAGGCTGTGATGAGTTCATTAAACCAAGCCAAAAGAGAAATTTTGTCTTGTTAATTTATTTCTTGATGAAGTCTCTTTTATAACAGAACTACTTCTTTCACTGGTAATTAAACTGTCGCTTTTTTCTTCTGTCTTCAGGTAGGAATTCTGGCTGAGGTTTCATTCTTAGTCTTAATTAAGTAGTTGAAAAGACACTTTTCTTCTAGTATATATATGAAGATAGTATTATTCTCTAGATCTTACAAGGGATGTATGTGAATCGTGACAGTTAGATATTTATGAAAATTGGTACCCTGACTAATTGTGGGTCGCTGATCATCGTGGTGATAGTCACTCGGTGCGGAAATGCCTTCTTTATCTTCTACGAATAATACATATACCAAGCAGAGACCGGGTGAGACTGTGGCGAGTTACACCCCAAAAACACCGGAAAAGGGCAGAAACTGAAAAATGTATGCAGGCAACCTGATACCTACGGGAGGGGAAAACGTGACCAAGATTACGGCAGTAGTGTCAGACAAGCAGTGTTGCCATTCCAACACAAACTTACAGTTTTTCAAATAGAACTTATAACATCTTATGGCATTTAAACAGTTGGCATAAAACGTGAAAGAAAATAAGCGAAAGCTGGGTTATCAGTGTTGCCAAATAAGGGAGATATGAGGGTCTAAAGTTGAAAAATTATGAGGTCCGTCCAATGAAACGAACAAATATACAACAACAAGAAGACTTCAGGAGGAACAAATGTACAGTAGGGAGTAAACCACAGCACCCAGTGACTAACGGTTTTGATATGTCATATCGAGTGGTCTACTAGGACGAGAAATGTACACATTTTGCTATACTATATATGGCTTTTCTGTTGTATGTATTGGTGTATTATCTTAAAATATTTTGCGCCTGTATATTACTGGTAACCTCAATGCAGTGTGTTTTATCTTTATCGTTGTCTCACACGCTAACATTTCCTATACTCTCGGCTGGTACCTATTATACATCATTAATCTTTGTGAATCAATTCTGACATACTTTCTTGTCACAGATTTGTTACCTTTCGTGCCACAGCTTTCTGTACTGTTTTCAGGTGCTACACTGTCGTTTCTGTGGTTTGGAAGGCATACAGGATTTATGCAGTGCTGCAACCCCAAGACAGTTTGTTTTATAGCCCTCGGGAATTTTTCGAGATGCCAATTCCACACAAACGCCATTGAAATTGTTGCGCTACATGAAGACTTGTTCTTCACATTTCCGCATTATGTCACATGGGACTTCTTTCTACGGCTACTCTAACATGTGCCCTTTTTGAGTGAATCACGTATCAAGATCGTTAGTCACTGGATGCTGTGCATGCTGTAGTTTACTCCCTACTGTATTTGTTCCTTCTTCAGTTTTGTTGTAGTTGTACATTTGTTCGTTTCATTGGACGGACCTCTCAATTTCTCAACTTTATGCCAATTGTTTTAATGCCATAAAATGTTATAAGTTCTATTTGAAAAACTATAAGTTTGTGTTGGGATAGCAACACTGCTTGTCTGACACTACTGCTGTGATGTTGGTTACGTTTTCCCCTCCCGTAGGTATCAGGTTACCTGCATACATTTTTCAGTTTTTGCCCTTTTCCGGTATTTTTGAGGTGTAACTCACCACAGCCTCACCCGGTCTCTGCTTGCTATATGTATTATTCGTAGAAGATAAAGAAGGCATTTCCGCACCGAGTGACTATCACCATGATGATTAGCGACCCACAATTAGTCAGGGTACCAATTTTCATAAATATCCAGCTGTCACGATTCGCATACGTCCCTTGTTAGTACTATGATGTCAGATAGAAAGCTACTTGAGAAATATTTGTATATCTGTTCAGAGATCCTAGGTTTCGTACTAGATGCATTATAAAACCATATACAGTAAAACCTGTCTTCAACGGACCCTTTATTAAACGGAAACTTAAGTTAAACGGAAATATTTCACGGTCCAATGAAGTTACTGGCAAATCGTGTTAAAGCCTCTTCATTAAACGGAAACTGTATTACGCAAACAGAAATCAAAATAAACCTCTTAACAGAAAATTTCAAGTTTGAGAGTGCAGCATTTAGAAAGCTTTTGACATCTTATGAGAGGGGAGATATATTTTTAGCAAAGGATACAGTGCAAACCGAAGCAGACATGACGGATATATATATGTTTTAATTGAGAATTATACGGAAAATCTGAAAGAAGAGGAGGAGGTGGAGGAAGAAGAGAAATAAGGCATATCATTAGAAGAAGAGTGTAGGCTAAAGACTATCAAGATTCTGTTAAAAGTTTAGGGGAACTGCAACATTTGCCTTACTTCGAAATAGAGATGCAAGGGCTCGGAAAAAAACCGGCTTTTTTTGGAAAAAAACTCGTTTTTTTCTGCTTTGCTTTTTTGCTTCGGAAATTTTGGGCTTTTTTCAAAATACTGCTTTAAATTGATAAAACAGACTTTGTATCGCTTCTCTATAACACAAAAAATCATTTAATTAGTGGTTGATGCTGATAATAATATAAAACATCGAAAATAAACTATGAATTTCGAAAAAATATTTCAAACAATTTTTCTTCAACATATTTACATTATGAATTCCACAGGATTAACCAATGTATATAATAAGAATTTTTTAACCTCCTATATACAAAAGTAAGCAGAGTTGGCAAGAACCGTGGCTGTTTTTGAAAATGCCAAAAACCCGTTTTTTGGGGGATGTTTAAACCGGGCTTTTTTGACTTAGATTTTTTGCTTTATGTATTTATATTACATATTCACAGAAATAGCCTAAGTTTGTTTCGCCTTGGTGTTATTATGCAACAGCGGGGTTATGCCGGAAGAACTCCCATAAGCTTAAAGAAGTGCGGTCAGTAAATTTCTTAAGTTGAGAATCTCCAGCCCTAGCCATTGGGAAAATCCCGTCATTACTTGAAATGTAAGACAATAACGGGAAAATCCTGTTATTGCTTTGCATGTAAAATTTAAAGGTCAACGTACCATGATCAGTACGCTAAAACTGAGGTATTAAATTACAAATTTAGTACCGGTCGTAGATATCATTGAAAGTCCAATCCAAGCTAATGTTGGAAGCTACGTAGGCAATCGATAAATTTTGCCAATTTCTATCAATATATTTAAGCAATATTGGCTTCTTTATAAAACAACACGCGTTTAGGCATGTAGAAATATACAATTTGGTTTGTTTCGTATATTTAGGCTTAACATCCTTACGAAATACCGAGGTTATCAAGGAGAAGACTTTCGCTTAAACTGACATCCGAACCGCTACTTGGGTTACGCATGAAAGAAGGATTTTGGTTCGACCGAGAATTGAACATGGGACACCTTGATTAAAAGGTGAAAGGAAAATAAAACTATTGTAGGTAGTTTGATATCTGGAAACGTTACCATGAAGTTCACACGATTCGCATTTTTCATTCTTTTTATTTTTGTGGTTTAAACCAGTTATTAAAAAAAAAAGATGGTGTAAATCAGCCAGCCCTAAAAGTAAACACTTCTTTTTAAAGAATACACAAATAACTAGCAAAATAGTATGTAGTATTTTTACTTCAAAATATTCCATACCCTCTTTTTGAAACAAAATAAAATTAAAATAAAACATAAGAGAAATACTTAGATCTATATGATACACTTAAAGGCTGCACATCTAGAGCTTTTGGTTCTGTATATTCTTGAAATTCTACAGTTAAGTTTTATAGAACCACCATCACAGTTTACCCAATCCTCAAGTTTTCTGAATTTTTAACAAAAGGGATTCAACATATCATTACGGAACTCCCCCCCCCCCCCAAAAAAAAAAGACTACGGAATATATTTAAGTTAAGCTAAATACAACTGCACAACAATTGAGCAGTGATTAGCTTTTGCGCTTCTATCGGGAAGTCCGGGATTCAACCAGCATTCGACCATTCTGACAAAGCTTTTCTTCATTCCATCTGTGAATGTAGAAATAGTGCATGTACTGTGAGTTGGGCGACTACCCTTTTTATTGTTTTTAAATCGTTATTATTACTAATTACCAGCAGTGACGGTTTTGCGAAGGTTAGGGGGGCGGTCTTTCGGACTGAAGCCCGTTCCCCAAAGCTACGGAATGTCTGCAACAAACGAAATATCTATTATTTATGCCTTTACTCATAAACTTTAAGCTCCCGTCAAATAAAAATTACGAATGTTTAAAAAAACTAAACATTAGTAAGAAACCCTTCCCAAAATACTTTTCTAAATCCGCCACTGATTCTCAGTATAAAATGATTTTTAAAGTTGTATCCGGAAGATTATTGCTAAACATATAAACGAAACGAAATATTAGTTATGCCTGTACTCATAAACTTCAAGCACTTCCCAAATAAAATTAGGACTTTTTAGGAAACGAAACAATCAGAAAAAACCCTCCTAAAGTACTTTTCTAAATCCGCTACTGATTATTTGTATAAATTGGTATTCAAGGTTGTGTCCGGAAAATTATTGCTAAATCACTTCACAGCTACAATATAACAGAAATGTGGAAGTACGGTTTGACGGATATATTGAAAAACGTACGCTTTGACGGATAAATAGAAAAACGGGCAAGTTTAACTTTTGCGCTAGAAGCTAGAGTACTAAAAGCTCTTAGAAATGAAACACGGATGACAAACTAGAGAAGAAAAAAGATGTCGATAACTCAAAAGTTAAAATAAAGTTAAATAGCCTCTAAAATTACCCTCAAATACTACATTCTTCATGTTAGCTTTAATTCGTAAAACATGTGCTCCATCCATCTTGATGGTGAATTTCAAAGCAAAATATCACATTCAGGTCATGGAATTTTTATCTAACTATAGAAAATACTATAAGAAAGCTATTTAGATAGAAAAATCATGAAGTTGAAAAAAGCCAAAATTTCCAAAATTCTCGTTTTTTTCCCAAAAAAGCCGGCTTTTTATGTGAAAAAAACCATCGATTCAAAAAAGCCGGCTTTTTTGCATCTCTGCTTCGAAATGACTGATATGCTTAGTGTAGTTTCTCAGGCTAAAGTCTCTGTGGAAAGTTGAGCAGACAAGCAGCGATGTGTACAGAAAACCCTCCTTCGACTATTGGAAAAATTAAGTTAACGCGTGTACAATATTTTTTTCTGTTCATTGCAAGTTTTGCTTGTATTAATTCGTATTAGACTAACGTACGTACATCTTATTTTATCTCAGTATGTCCATTATATGCTTGTATAGATCTACCTTCGTTAACCGGAAATCTATCTTTAACGGAATTTTTTGCGAGTCCCATTTGATTCTGCTGAAGACAGGTTTTACTGTATAATATTGATACGCCCTAGTAATTTTCATATTAATGGATGAAAAGCACTGAAATTTTGTACTATCCAAATATCGGCAGAGGAACATTATTCGGCATACTGTGTGATACTACAAGGTTAACAGTGTTGCCAACCTGATCTAAAGTTGTAAATTGTATTATGTCAGGTTATTACATACAGTGCCGGCAAAAAAAAAAATCTTTACATTGTGAAACAAATAAGAAATCATTACAAATTCATAATATTGAAGTGTTTTATTGTGGCCAATACATTACAATTAGTATGTTGTCATATCGCCTTTACATTTTATCAACGTCTGCAATCGTTTAGGCATTGATTCAGCCAGGCTGGCGAAGTATGTGGAGTCCATGGACACCCATAGTGTTTTGATCATTTCCTTTAGATCCTTGGTGTTGGTCAGTCGCGTCTCTTGAACCTTATTTTCCATGACGTTCTAGGCGTTTTCGATTGGATTAAGGTCAGGGGAATTAAATGGCCACTCTAACAAAGTAATATTATGGTTACTAAGAAACTTTTGCACGGCTTTGGACATATCCCAAAAAGGAAGTAAATGCTCTTCCAAAACATTAGTATAATTGCTTGCTTTCATGGTTTCATTCTTGGGAAGAAAGTACAAACCACCCCTGACCTTGTTACCACTGAATGCTCCCCACACCATCACATTATCAGGGTATTTAACGGTCTTAAGTGTAAATGTCGGGTTATATCATGAAGCAGTACTCGGACGGCGCACCATCTTCGATCCATTCCGAATCAACCTAAAAGTGCTCTCATCACTAAACATCACTTTCTTCCACTCTTCAGATGTCCAGTCTTGATATTTCTTACAGAAGTCGAGCCTTTTTCTCTTCATTGCCGTTGTGAGCAGGGCCTGCTTCGCAGCACGGCGACTTGGCAAGCTCAGATCATTTCACGAACTGTCCTAGTTGCGACGTTCTAGAGGAGCTCAGGGTACTTGTTTTTCAATTTTACAGCGGTTATGGAAGGATTTGACATTACTTCATGCTTTAGAAGTTTATCAGTCTTCCTAGGCGCACCGGAGCCGGACTTCCTACGTGGTACAGTCCCAGAAGCCAATGACGCCGCTGAACGCTTTAGCTGATAAATAGTCTCTCTTGACACTCCAAGATCTCTGGATACAGCAATTACCAAATCACGTTTCTCCAAAAGAGTTGAAGCCCGGGATTTCTCTGCTATTGTCAGTTTTTTACGACCCATTGTGTGTAATCAGAACAAAGAAATAAAACTACTAACTTGTAAGAACTTAAACAAAAATCTAGCTGCACAGAGTAAAGAAAGAACTACCTAGCCGTACAACGCCACGACGAGGCACACTGAGCTTCTGCTGGGTGAGGGAAGATTGCAAGTGGCGCGCTAATGACTGACGTCATCATCAGGCTCCTCTCACATTTTTATGGCGGGACCGGCACTTGACCCCGTTATGTGGAATTTCCATGTAAAGATTTTTTTTGCCACACAATGTAAAGATTTTTTTGCCGGCACTGTATTTCAAATCTACATGCCAAACGAAAACATATAATATCACACTTGTCATTTATTCTTGCAAACTAAGGACGCTACAGTACCACAAACATACAAATTTTTGCCCTCTACAGCAGTAGTGACACAAATGAAATAGCCGGGCTAATGGACGTCCAAAGTACTTTATTGTCTAATATTATGATCATGCTATGACGGATTTCGAATGAATACGAACAAAGTAACAATAGATTGAAAATATGACTTTTTTTTCAAATAACTATTTAGATAAGTATCTCTTCAAATTACATAGATGGTTTTCAATAAATGTGAAGATCCCAGTTCCGTTTACAGCAATTTGATATCTGAAACCGTTCTGGATACATGGTAAAAACTAAGTTTTGCAACATTGCTTAAAATACCGAGAACTTACTGTAATTTTACTCAGCAAAAAGTATTGTTGTAATATCATAGAAGCAAAGTAAATTTAAAAAAAAAAAAAAAGTTTTGAAAAGTTTTCACAAATACACCATTTTAAGTAATGTATGAAGTTTTACCATTTTATTCGTATTCTGGTATTATTGATCATCATTAACTCTTTTAAAAACAGCGTAATTACCTTCAAATATATTTATGATGGTTTTAAAAGCCAGCGATCCTTATGGGGAATTGAAAGTTAATTTTAACAGATTTAGATTCAGTAAAGAAAAAGAAAACATTCTCAAAATGTTATTAGCGATAACAAATATATGTTAACATATATATATGATAACATAATTTAATTATACTTATTATTTCCTTCCATGTGGGAAATCGTTTGAATAAATTATGGATGTTAATAAATAAAAAAAAAAACATCCTCCAATTTGAGGGATGGTGGCTCAATAGTAGAACACTCGTGTCTGGTGCGAAGGGTTTCTGGTTCGATTTCAGGCCATGCGATTTTGTGGTGGACAACATCGTATAGGAGTCTTCCTCAGGTTTTTATCTTTCCTCCCACACTCTCATTCCACCAATCTTTTTGGTAATCATTTACGGATTATTCCTTTAGCCTTAAGGCCATAACTTTGGAACGTTAAACATTCCGTTCATTTTCTGTTTTAAATTTGAAGTGAAACAATGTGCACCAGTAGATGTCTTACGTTATCGTCCGATAGAAATGATCAATATCCATGTTAATAGTACAGCAGTTTCATGTTGTATTGTTGCTAATAAAACATTAATTAATTTACGTTTGTTGTTGCAGTTCTTCAACTCTTACACTGACTCTTAATAATGTTGCTCACGAGACGAGAGATCTCTCGCCTCATCTCCAAGGACGCCGATCCTGGGGGGCCGGCCTTCCCCAAAGTTCATGTGGGCCCCCTATTGTATCTATGAATATACAATATTTGGTATAATTTGAATGCAATTTGTCTTAAAATCCTCATACGTATACCTTCTGCATCTGAATGCCTCCCCCCCCCCCCCCAAATTTACAGAGAAATCGGCGCCCTTGCTCATCTCCATTCTAGTCTTACAAACGAGACGAGAAACATGGCAATTCTTGCCTTGTTTTCGATACGAGAATCGATACGCGATGAGAAACACACGAGTTTTGTGGCCAACGCTAGTTCACCCAAGTCTTAGATCTCAAACTCTGTTTCAGTGTTACATGATTCATAGTAGATATATATATTTAAAAAAAAAAAAAAAAAAAAAACTACTATAAATCGGTCAAGTGATTGTACGAACACAATGAAGAGCATTTATCAACTTTTATAGCTGCGCAAGTTATTACACAATATACTCCAGTAATAAATATGGTTTAAACCAGTGACCGTTAAACCGTTGATCGCGAACTACTAGTAGCTCACGGGGACATTTTCGGTAGATCGAGTTAACGCTCCGGTTGACTAACCTTGAGTCCTCCACTGAGATGACGCCAACGACATGTAAGATTTGTTTTAAAAAATAATTGGTAGCTCACAGTAGGATTTAAAAACGATACGGTAGCTCAGAAGCTTCATAAGTTTGAAAACCACTGGTTTGAACGTTATATTACACTTTTCGGGAAGCCTCGTGTCACAGAAGGATTCTGATAACTAACTTGTAGATGAAATTAAGAAAGAAATCAGGGCATAAATTTTGAACATAAATTTACAAAACGAGACAAGAAATTTTCGAGGCGAAACGAGACAAGAAATTTTCGAGGCGAAACGAGAAAAGCTTTTTGAGAATCGAGACGAGACTAGAAAATTTCAAGATTCACGAGACTAGACGAGACAAGACAAGAAATAAGGTGTTCTCGTCTCATCTCGTGAGCAGCTTGAACTCTGGAACACTGACACGTAAAAAGCAATGAACTTGCATGTCTTTATAAACTTACACTAGACAACTTATCACCATAATAAGTATTGTTCCTTACTGGCAAGTCACTTGACGGAAATTGAAAAGTGTATGTATACTGCGGTGGCTCAGTGGTAGCATTCACTTCTTGCGCGGGTTATCCCTGGTTTGATCCCAGCTCCTACAAAGTGAGAGCTCTGTGATAGACATGATAGACAAAGAGAGTCCGTAAGTTTATCGGGGTTATGCCGTTTCTCTGAGTCTCGTCATTCCACCATTATTATCCATCTCATCGTTACTCTCTCTCTTAGCTATAGTGCCTACTCGTAGGACGTTAAATTAAAAGTAGTCTGTTTTTCCCATTCTAATTTTCCTTCCGCTATAGTTTGTCACATTCATTTCGTAAAATATATATATATTTTTAAAGCAATATCCTAATAATTTTCCTTTCGTCTTTAATTACTACCAAGATTATTCTTGTTCTCTTCTTAATACTCCCTCGTTGATATTTTCTTCGATCCAGCTCAAAAATTACCGGAAGTAAATAATTAATACAGGTTACAAGGAAATAGTATACAATGGAAGAAGTATGGTCATATTTAGCTAGATTTATCGTGCATCATTGGAAGTACGTAAGATCCCCGGCGTCATTAGGGTGACTGTTTATATCCATGTAAACTCTTGAAATATTAAATGAAGCTAGATACGTAATATATATCTTTATATCTTTTTTTTTAATTGTTGTGATATCTTTTCTCTTTTTTAGTGTTCTCAAAAGGACAGTGTGAGACGGGGCGATATAGATTCCTTGCTAAGAGTGGAGGATATGTCTGGGTTTTGACGCAGGCGACGTTGATTTATGGAAACAAAGGGCAGAAACCACATAGTGTTGTTTGTGTCAACTTCGTCATCAGGTAAGTCCTGTTTTCTTGCTTTCAGTAAATATTGATGTGCACAGTGATATATATGTAAAAGGGACAAACATGCCAGAAGAGAATGTATAAATTATTATTTATTGAAAGAAGCCAAAAGAACTTTCAGTAACAGTTACGATTTCATTAGCTTTTAGATGATGTTCATCGAATTTACAGATTTTTTTTTTTTTTTAATGATGCAACTAATAAATACGAGGGCAGATCAATAAGAAGTAACGCACAAACAATTTTATGTTGAAAAAAGTGTAATAGTAACTTTTCAAGAATATATAAAGTAAATGATAATATTAGCTACTTTCTAACATAGCCGCCAAGTCTCTCAACATGGCACAAGTTTCAGAATACCTCATAAAAGTCCATCTTTTGAGAGTATAGCCAACTGCACACAACCAATTCAACTTCATCAGAATTGAAACATTGGTCGGCAAGAATTTCTTATCGGTCCATATGAAATGTTGAACATGCTTAACAGTGTTCGAAGAATTATTGAGTTACTGGTAATTTGAATTGTCTTTTCAATGTTCTGACGTGTTCGCTTGATGATGATGGACTCTGTGGACGTGGCAAATCCGCAAGGTTCACACGATCCACTTCAAAGAACTTACATCTTCTGAAGATGTTGCAGTGGTCGATATAGTCATTTCTACACACGCACAACATTTTCCTGTGAATTACCTTTTCTCAGAAAAAAGAAACTATATCTCTGTTATATATCTTGACAAGAATAGACGACTGTGACACACTCTCAGTAGTCTTTCTTCAGTAGTTCACTCTTCTCCTTTAGAGGTACATTTGATTGATTGAATTATGGATTTTTCAGTTTAACGTCTTTTCAGCAGCGAGGCTATATGAAACGGGACCTACTGATTAACATGGAATCCAGACCACATGAGCTCCCGCCGGGAATCAAACCCGGGTCTTCACGCCAAAGGCGCGTACGCTAACCGCTTTGCCACGGAGAAGCTCTAGAGGTACATTTAATTGGACATATACCGGCTATAGTGTGAACTTCAAAAGTACTTCTCTTTCAATTTTCACGTCCGAGATTAACATCGCATAAAAAAAGTTAGCTTTACTTATTGATCCTCTTTCTTAACATTAAAATTCCTATAATTTTTAAGAGCATGGTTTTTACAAAATTCTGCAACCTAAACTATATCATTTGGTTGGTTTGTTTGTGGTTTAGTGTCTCTTTTCAGCATAAGGGCATTTGAAACGTGATCTTACAACTAACCTTGAAATACTAACTACATTAAATCTCGTCGGGAATTGAACTCGGATCTCGCATACCAAAGGCTTATATGCTAATATAGCTATTGAGAAAGCTCTGCTAAGCACATAACTACCACTAAAAGAGAGATTTCATCTGTAAATTAATCGTCGCACTGTATGATTTGATTGATCTGATTCTGTTGGGGTTTAATTGGAATGAGGATCGAGGCTGCTTGTTCCCGTCACCATTTGATCATGCATTACTCAACAATGAGCAACGTCTTATAAAATCTTACTATTTGGTTATAACGTTTGGTAAGTACTAACAAGAAGGGCTATAAAACTTACGGACTTAATAAAACTTGGAAATACTCCCAATATTTCACAAGGATGTTACAGATCTAGAGATGCTAAATCATCAGTATTAAGTATTTTATAGAGGTTCTAACTGCGTAGACCATGGTGCATAATAAATGCATGGGATTGAGGTGGAGAGCGAGAAAAGCTATCAGTACGGAAGAAAACTCTCTCTCTTCTTGTTTTAGTTCAATCCAGAAATTATAAATTGGATGTCGTTACAATATGATCCATGGATATATATGAAAGACAAACTAACTCATATCAAGTTGGATTTGAAACTTCTTAATGATTAGTGTTGTAAGTTTTCATCCGTGCTCAGTTGGTAAAACGTTCACCTCTGGTGCGAGAAGTCCCTGGTTCGATCTCCGGCGACAGGAATTTGTCGTGGACATCATGTCTGTTATTTCAAAAATTTTAATTTTCCTTCCACATAGTCATTTCACCAATTATTTCATAATCGTTTACTTTCATAATTATCCGTCTCCGTAGCCTACAGGGCATAACTGTGGGATGTAACGCTAGACTTGCTTTCATTTCATCCGTGCTTAAAAACTATTTACAAATTCGAAGTCTGTTTTGGCATTTAGGCTTTATATATCATAATTACTGATTCGCTTGTCGCGAAATCCAGTATAGCAAGAATTATAATATATCGTGAGGAACTTGAATACTTTAAACATTTTCAAACATACGGAGAGAGAATATTATAGTCTTTAGGTATGAGCGTAAATTATTTAACAAGATTAGTTTAAATACTTGTTTATAGTTCTACTAGCTTGGATATAGTTGCTAATAGTTCATCGACTTTTTCAAACACAAGAATAAAGTTGAAGAAGGGCGAGTTAATGGTCGAGTCCTGTTTTCAGTGTGAAGGGTATCTGGTTCTATTTTGTAGTGAATAATATTGTATGCTTGAACTTTCTACAGTTTTTTTTTTTTTTTCGTTTTCTGCTATTAGATTCATTCTACTAATTCTTCCGCTATTGTTCGCTTGTATTTATCTTTCCTCTCTTACCTCTTACCTATGATATAATTGTGAAACGTTAAACAAAATATTATATTTAATTACTTTGAATTTCACAAAGAAATATCTATATTGTTAATTCTGTAAGTAAAGAAATGTGCTCTTTAAATATTACGAGCAAGTAATGTGACAGAGTTAAGTTTTAACATATAATACATTTTAATATATTTTCCGTGTTTTGAGAGCAAGATACATGCGTATTGAATGATTAGAATGGTTTTATTTTGAGCAAAAGTGGGGAGTTCGATTAAATGGCAATAGGTATATATGTTGGAGAATCTCCTTTCTTAAAATCCTCTCAAGCGAAGACACGTGTAAGTCGTTGGATGTGTGGTTATTTTCAGCGTCCCTGTTGCACACGCTTCCCCAAATAATATAAGCTCACAGAAGCGATAAACTTTGATAAAACAACTAGGACAGTAAATCGTGCAAGCTAAGTTTTGGCCCTCTGATTCAGGATGTGTTCCGCATGTAAGATGCTTATAGACTTGAAACCAGATATTGGATACTTTTTCTCTCTCTTTCCCTCGCTAACTGTTTGGAAAATCTTAAAACCTTGCATTAAATAGTAATTTCCTTATCATAATGTACGAAACATGTCAGATGAGCTCGTAGTCAGGTGAAAACAAAGATTGCTTTCCTGTCTATAAAAACATCAGAATAACTTAGGAGACCTT
This sequence comes from Thermobia domestica, assembly GCF_964235325.1. Classification (NCBI taxonomy): domain Eukaryota; kingdom Metazoa; phylum Arthropoda; class Insecta; order Zygentoma; family Lepismatidae; genus Thermobia; species Thermobia domestica. Next base: position 111,399,891 of record NC_137464.1, read on the forward strand.
CAAAGTTTAACTGTAATATCATGTAACTGTGATCGTTATAAAAATACCATATATGACAACTTTAGAAGTTCATAGACTTCTTAAATTCATAAATCACTTGGTGAAAAAGAGGGATTGAATTTTTATTGAAATTAAAATAAGTAATTGGAGTTCATATATAGCGTTACAAGGGTTAGTCATATGTCTTGCAATATTTTGGTACACAAGATACTTGCATTTATTACCGTACAATGAAAGCAGCTGAACATTCAAAGTATAGCCCTCATGTTGGACTGTCTGCAGCCACCTTCTTGCCAGCTCTTTGTTTATATTGTTACCATGTATTGTATTTAAATGCATATAACTCAGTCACTGATTTTCCACCTCCTGGTGGTTGGTGAAGCATCATGATTTTAGGAAGTGGCGCGTGTCGGATCAGTTCAGTACCATCAGGTTCCTGTTTTTTCGAGTTGAGCATATGTAGTGCGATGAATTAATATGATTACAAGTAGTATGTCTGTATAGAAGAATTCAAATAATAGATGCAGCGTGCTAGGTAATAGTGTTTACTTATACAGTATATAAATAATCATTCCAAGAATCTTATAATCATTCCAAATAAAAACTACCAATTGCATCAGATTGGCAGCGAACGACAAAATTTAACGCCATAAAAATTTTCTCAATTTTCTTGAAACCTGCACATGAGAGAGACTTAAACATCAAGCATGCCATTGTGTTCATTGTAGTGTGATCTATCGACTTATACAATATAATACATCATCACCTTTGGAAAATATTTCAGTTAAACAGAAAATAAAGTTAATGATTATTTTAGGCTTTATCTCATTAACTACAATATGTACTGTCATTTTGCTAGAGTTATAGTGTAGAGATTGACTAGAGTATACATACCTATCAGTTTCACATTAATATCTGGTATGATTCTTTACAGAATCAATTTTTAGGTTTAGTGTCGATTTTCTCGAAGAGTACGCATGAGCGTTTATACTAATGTAAGATTTTTATCAGTTTAATGGAAACCCTGAAAAAAGTGCAGCTTGCTTAATATGGCGTTGGATTATCTCAAAACAACTAAGGTGGGACGTGGACAGTCATAGTGGATTATTTCTGGTGTATACATTATTAGAAGCCTACTGGGAAGAAACAGTTGTAAAAGTAGATTGTCCAACCATGGTTATGTCGTTTATAATGTTCATACAGAATTCCGTTCTTCTTTGAATCTAGTCGTAATATATATGGGCGTTGAAGAAAAAGTTGATCTGGTTAACTCACCTTGGACATTGTAAACTGTGTGTAAAGTGGAATAATATTACTTGAAATAATCTGATACTGTGTATTGTTGCTGACCAGCTTTGAATTTTCGCAGGGTTGTACAGAGTATGTTTACGAGTTGCTTCTTGGGAAGGGGGGATACTTTTGTGGTTTCAGTAAATATAGCTTGTCTAGAAATCAGAACCATGCTTTTTCTTATGAATGCAGTGCCCATTTACAACATGAAGCTACTCGAGCGATAATTTTATGTAGGACAGGAACCATTGTATTTCCACAGAAAATCAAACCCGGTCGTCTGCAGCTAGAGAGTATCAACTTTCCAGAAAGACGATAATACTTTATATCAAGTCAAATATTGTGTAAAATATATGTACGTTAATGTAGTTGTAGTTTGTATATTGCGTATGTTTGAATTGTAGCAATTTGAAGTGTTCATTAAATATTTCGCGTTGGAGATTGTGAAAGGAAGGTTGGGAATATGATTCGTTTATGATGCACTCAAGCATTTTTTTTTTTTATTTTTTTTTTTTTATTAAGGAAATAAAAGAATCACATCCTGAAAGAAAATGAGAGGTTATTCGCCTTTGTGTAGCGTGGTCCAATTTTAGTATTATTACCGTTGCACAATATGCTTTTGGGAGTGATGAAATCTGTTGGAGACAGAAAGCTGCTGTTGTTGCTTTCAATTTAATCTCGTAGAAAACATTCGTTCTCCAACAAATCTCTTCACTAATGGTCAGGAATGCTTGTAAAGACTTAATCTTTCTTGGCAACGCAAGCAGTTTACGTTTGGAATAGCAATCTTGGACACAGAAATATGAATCTTAACGTTATTACAGATTAGGAACTGGTGTCCCGATTGCTGTTTTTTATATTATTATTATTGTTTCATATCGATCTGTGTTTTGTTTACTTCTCAGAAAATTCAGTGGATTCTGAACTACGTATAGGATTGACATTTTCTAAACCATTTGTAATTGTGTTTATTATTATTATTTAAAATTCATAACAATCTTATTTTAAGAATATCAGAAATTTGATGTAAGTGATTTTGTTTTCATCTGTCGTTGGATTATTTTTTCTTTAAAAAAAAAATTAATATCAAAAGGACAGCATATATAGTACGCGATTGATGGAGTTAATCTGATCTTGACTAAAATTGGGATGGTAAAAGAACATGACAAGCTTATGATGTGCACGCCTTTGGTTCTTGAGTTATTGGCCATCAAAGTTGGTGTCCTGCTTAGTGAAACGTCACTATAATGTAATATGCTATCGACAGTACTAACCTGATCTTGACCCAAGTTGGTATATTAGTAGACCTTGTGTAGCTTAGTATAGTGATTTTCAAACTTCTTGTTACTGCGACCCACATTAAATAATAAAAAGTATTTTGTGGCCTACCTACTTTTATTCAAATACAATTGGCATGGTAATTGTGGTGTATTTCAAAGTAGTTAAATTTTGTAAATCATATCTCTAATCCCAGTTCGTTCAACAACAGTGATTAACATGAAATTCATTTGGGGATGTTGTGAACATACCGAGCGACCACCAATATTACAAAGTAGAGCTTTATTCTTAAATTTTAATAAATTAAAATTTAGTTGATTTCTTTTAAGTCTATCCTAAATATCTCATTTTCAAACTAAATTGTAATGCCAATTTATGAATATAGTGGCCCTGTTGGTACAAGAATATCAGTCGGTTATGATCGAGCAAGTGTAATGTAAATTTATTTCTCAGTAACTGTATCTGTCATATGAAATTGGACGCACGCGAAAAGAGGGTTAAAGTGTTAGAGCCAAGGATGGAGGATCTGCCCATACAACAAAATCGTGAAGCCATACGTCACAGTTCCGCCACACCTACTCTGCCCGCTCCGCGCCACTAAGATCGCAATGTTTCAAGCCAACAAATATGGCGGAAACGAGAGTAGCCAATCAGACGTACCAGCTCAGACGATGCAGTATAAGCAGTATATTATTATTTATTCCGTCGGAGCTTTCGGCCTGATGTACAGTACAATATATGTTGAAATTGTGCTTCATTAAAAGGTCTCATTTAATTTCTCTTTTTGAGTTCGTTGACCAACCTCCTCAAACTCTACACCATATTTATACAATTATACAAGGATTTGGGTATACAGGCAAGCAATAGCATAGGTAGCGACATCTATTAACAAGGCTGTTCATTATTAGAATTAGCGTGGAAGAGACTGAAACATTTGTTGTTTATTATTACGATTAGATTAGTAATGCTTTCCTAAATAATTTGACCCATAAATTGTGATCAAATTAAATGGGTCAAAGCAAACTTTTTTTTTTTTAATATTTTGCTGCTGAAAGAGACGTTAAATTCAAAATAAACTTTTTTTTTTTTTTTAATTATGTACTCTGAACTGTACTCATCAGTTTATCTGTCCCGAAGTTCATGTCATTTTAAATCATATTATTCAGTACACACTCCTTTGAGGAGGAAGTTTGACGATTTATATTGAGCAAGCTATTAGCATTTGCGGTTCGTAGTTAGGAGATCCTTAGTTCGAATCTTTATTTTTTCATTGTTTTCCTATCTGAATAGGTCAGCATCAGGATGGATTTTAAATATACAGAAGTTCGTTTCATGTTGTGGTAACAAATTTGGCACCGTCCCCTCACCAGCATTTGTAATACTGCGACGCACTAGTGGTTATACTTGACGTGCAAGCCCTCACTGTCAAGAATTGCTCTGCATCTCATTTTACGCTTAAGGAGAGTGCGTTGAAGCACAGTTTGATCAAATCTGTTCCATTCCTCTTGATTATCTTCTCAAAGACCATTGAGTATTTACGGCTGTTCACGGTCCAACATTTGTTTCAATGATGGGGCCCCACAAAAATCCGTGGGGGGTACATCAGGGCATTTCACAGGAATGTCTGTCAAAAGGATTGTATGCATTCCCCTGTTACATATCATCTACTCCATTTACGATACCTTTAACTTCATTGGATAACTGGACACCGTGTCCTGATTGATGACAACGAGAAAGTGTCGCCGACATAAAGACGGAATATCATGACACTATGCTGACTCCTAAATGTTTGTTTGGTGATAAACTACATTGATTTTTGCCTTTTGTCCTCTCTGCGTAATGTAGTTTTGCAATTACAGTAGTAATTATGAGCAGTCATAAACCTGCGTGAGGAAACTGCACACATTCACGCACCCGGTCGAAACGACCTCTGGAATCACGGGGACGATCAAAAATGGCTTGTCATCACATGCCGACAGATATATACCTCATCCAGGGTCCCTACGAACTTCCATCTGTCTCCTGCAAGGTGCTGTTCGTGCAGGTTTCGACTGTTCGTCTCTCTCACATGACGTAGCATATAAACTGAAATCTCATGCTTTTTTTGAATTATTATTTACAAACAAATTTATTTTTATTTATGGTCCTGATGGAATGTTATACTTCATTGACGTTCTTTCGACATATTAAAACATTTCATTATACAGTATTCATTTATTTGACTATAACTATAACCAATATCAGAAGGGGCACCAATGTATCCCTCAAAAAACGCCATAATTTCGGAACCATGTGACAATTCACACACACAACAGCTGCCCTTCCCCCTACAAATGAACACGCAGCACTTTCAGCTTACTCAGTAACTTAATGGTCGTGTTTATGCGTGCTGCTACCTAGCTATCGAATTCGTTGCCATGAACCTAAAATGACCTAAAACTTGGCTGACTTTTCCCCAAAATTATATAAGGTCAATTCTCATCTCAAGTTCTATATTTTAATACGTAAAATTACAAGGAAGATTTTACAACTTTCTTATGTTAATGTTATGTCTTTAATATCCTACCTAAGATATAGGAGTAGGCGAAGAGGAATGCGCATTCTTTTATTATAAGTCAGTATAACATATTTATGGTAAAGTATTATCGAGGTGAAATACAATCAGTGTACTCAGAAATCAAAGAAAGTATAAGGAAAACTTGAATATCTTTCCTGAGAGTAAGTAAATAAATTCGATAGGTTTCCGAAAGCCACATTTGAGCGAAGTGGCTTAACTTTCTTTAGAGTTTCCCCGTAGTCTTTGTGAGAGAGAGGTCAAAAGTTAATTGGGTTCAATCGAATCTTTTAGAACAGGACGAGAAACCGAAATGCAATTCTCGAATAAGAATGTGAGGCTTTGTTTCTTAACTCTAACTTACCTCCAGTAATGTAAGCCTCACAATAATGTAACCTTCAATGAGAGAAGTACCATATACAACATACATACTCCCATACAGTATGTGTATTTCCCTTAAGATATTCAAACACCACAATGGGGATATCTACAGACAGATGAAGAATCCACACATGCATTTCTCATCTGTAGAGATCTCTGTATCTCGACGACCGGTCTGCTCGCATCTGTACATCATTGCATTTATCGGGTGCGACTTTCTGCGTAATCTTTCGACCTGACAGCGATATCTTTCCGCATTTGAGATATATTCGGCATTATATCAGCATCTTCGGTGCTTTGTGAACTTCTCTCACTGTAAAACGGTGCTGCTTTCGAACCACGTTCATTAGTCATTTTTGCTTTATTTAATGTCTACTATCATCTTCAGTTTGTCGGTGCATTGACGTACCACCCTGTGTATTGGAACATTAAAAGCTAATCCTTACTCAGTGCTACTAGTTGTTTGCTTCGTGAACGCTTTATATGTATGTAAGAGTTTTGAATACTGCTGTAGTAGGTGTAAAGAGCTATAGGGGCCTCGTTATGACACTGAATTATGATATTTTCCAGTTCCATGGGTTATATCTTTCACGGAAATTCTTCAAGGTTTCTGACATAGTTAACACTTACCTTCAGTATTAAAATTAGAAAGTAATTGGATTTGTGTGTGTAATTTTAAACACGTGTACATCATTGTAGACATTTTTTGATTTGTATTGTATTCAGTAATATATGTCTGTATTATCGTGTACCTACCATTTGATGTGTTTCCATTAAAATTAAAATGAAATGACCATTTGTCAATAAATAAAAGTGTAAGGTTCTGTTTGTTGTATAGAAAGGATACCGTTGACACAGTGATTACATAATGAGGTCTTACATTAGCTCTGTTAAATTTTCTCTCTCTCTCTCTCTCTCTCTCTCTCTCTCTCTCTCTCGAACCGCGGGGGATTTGTAAAGCAAAAACAGCCCATAACACAACAGCTGCAACACTTCTTTCGAATAAGATGCCTTGTCATGTGATATATTGCCGTATGTTGAATTCGACGAACATCAAGTCTTGTTTTGTAATGTTAAAAATCTGCACATCCACGGAGCACCCAACCTACTATTCTTTTTTGTGACTTTCTTCGTGAGGAATTGATCGCAAGGGCTTTTTGTTCAGGTAGCTGTGACCGCTTCCCGTTTTTGTTGGCATTCGACATTTGAACAGAACTGCACCTTGACGTAAGAATCAAATGATGACTTGCCGCTGAAGATACGGAAATAGAACACTTGGAGTTTGGATCAAACTGTGCTATTAGAGTGTTCTATTTTTCGTAGGTGTGCATTATAGAAATAAGTAGGTATAGAATTTATAGAAATAGTTTTTGTGCGTTTATATTTATAGCCTTTGTATATGAGCAATTATGTCGTTAAGATTTTATCCGTGTAAAACCCAAATCAAAAAAGAATTACATGCAGAACGTAACATTTCAAAAAAAAAAAAAAAAAAACTTTTGCATCCCACGTTTATGCTAAAGGAGACGGTGATGATGAGAAATGAATGAAATGGTGGAATGAAGAAAGTGAAACAGGAAAACCTCGAGAAAACCCACACATACGGTGTTTGTCCACCACAAGGCTCACGTGGCACGAGTTGGGATCGAACCAAGAACACCATGCACCAGAGGCGAACGCTCTACCACTGAACCGTTGCGGCCCCCAACATTTCATAGTAAACTTGAACTTACAGTACACTTATAACTGTCGCTTGTTGAATTAAGTATAGCAGATATGTAAACTAGAAAATAAAAATATTGCAGGCATGTTTTGTAATAATAAATTCAAGCAATAATAATAAATAAAACCGACGACTCTTAACTATGTTTATTGGATAGGCTCTGATCTACTTTCATTCAAAAATTCAGTCATACCTTCTGTGTTAACATTTCCCGTGCTTAAATGACATACATTTTAAATGTATTTGACATTTCGTTAAATAGAGAAAATACTGTACAGTAGATAAACGTGAAATAAATCATTCAGGCGACGTGCCAAACAGGCTTGGTAATTTATGAACATAAACTTTACTTCTAACTTCTTATTACTTGAAAATATTAATTTCGTCAAAATTTTACAAATCAGATGTCACGACTACAGACTGTTTTTTCCCTTATGATTTATGTAGTGTTTGTGGCTGTCAATGTTTCTTATTATTTCAAATTCTGTGTCGACATGTCGTGTGAAAGGCTACTAGGAATTTCAGATTTTATGTTCATCATGAATATGTATGATGGAATTTTCAGGCTTTCGAGAAAAATGTTAAGCAAGTAACCAGTAACGGATTTAGTAGCAAGGTCGTTGACAAAAAACCTCCTATAAAGTGTCTACAATTTGTAATACGAACTGCGAATTTCAGTCTCTCATTTTAAGAGAGATTTATCCAATACTAATTACCATTTTACAATCCAAATTATTAAGTTGAAATTATTACACGTTAGAAACACAAAACTCAGCATATTTGAAGGAGAGGGAGATTGTCAATTTTTTTCTTCGTAATTAATTTGTAAAACATCACTGTGGATAGTGATGTTATATATATATATATATATATATATATATATATATATATAATTACTTCACTGTTCATTTTGACATTAAAAGTTCGTTAAGGTAATGATCCTAGAATATATTTGTTGAAACTTACTTTATTATGCTTTAATATTTCACGAACCTCAATCTCTTTTAACCTAGCCGGCATAACAGTGAGCCGTAAAACTTAAAAGATTTCATTTTGTTTTTTTCACCAACCCCGAATGGACCAGAGAGATGCAAAGAAATTTAGGATAGTTGACCGTCAAAGTTCTCTTTATTTTGCATCAACAAGACTTTTAAAATATGGTATACTGATGTGTTACGAATTATATTCATATTGTGTCTCCTTGTGGAAAACATCAGGTATGTATATACCGAACATTGATTACTGTAGTAATAACTGCAAATAAACGAGTCATGTAATATAGAATATTCAAAAATTGAAGGTCTTATTAACACATTAAATTGAACCACAGTGATCTCTATTAAACTTCAGGGTTTAAAAAAAGCGTGTCAATCATTCTGTTTGTTGGAAACCATATCCTACAAGGTATAGACTACAGTTCTATAAATCTATCGCATATGAAATAAGGATATATCAGAGAAAGGGAAATTATCAGACATAATCTCCAAAGAAATCCATATCAGATCCTAACAAGAACTGCACCATTATTTTTGAACTAAATATAATACGCAGGAAGGTTCCAACCGACTCAACTGAATACACTAGAATTATAGAACATTGAACTAGATAATCAAAGCCACTCCCTCTCTTTCTCAGTGTGTGTGAATGATGGGGAAAAGATATAAATGATTAAGAATAATATCAGTATAATTTTGTGTTATCCTATGCAGCTACATGTATGATGTGATGTTTCTTAGACATTTATCTTTACTGTAAATTCGTGTTGACATGAGTTTATGTATATATATATATATGAGAGAAAGAGAGAGAGAGGGGGGGGGGGAGGGATTTACTCCAAAATCAAACTTCAGTCCAGTCCAGTTCAGTTGAGTCAAACTTCAATCAAAAAAGTGTAAAACGAACTGTTTTTAATGTGAGAAATATTCAAAATTTGTTCAATAATTGAAAACATTTTCCAAGTATTTCAACCAACTGTGCTCACCTTCCTGAAGGGCTTAATCGCAATTCCTTAAATGTACCTTCCCTTCTCCCTTCTGGAAAAATAACAAGGAAACTGAAGTTGATAGTTACAAAATCAAGATAACTTGCCTTGTAGACTAAGTTTTATTGAATTTCAAAAGCATCATTATAGTATAATTAAAGGTCGATTCTAATATTTCAGCGAAAAATTTTGTTCCTCCAGAAAAACTCATCCGTACAACGTACAATTTGCCTGTGGGCACTCCTGACTTCCTCCTTTATTATCAGAGAAAAAATATAGAATTAAATTGTTTTTATGATAAAAGGAGTAGTAGAGATGTAGTATAAGATCAGATCTTTTGGCGACATCAATCATTTTTCTGTTAAAGCAAATATAGTTTTATTAAGAAAATATACAAATGTCTGTCGAGTTACTAAGATAAAACTTGGTCTGGTCAGGGTAGATGCCTCATGATTGCGCTCGTGGTGCAGAAAAAAATCACAAATATTACAAAGAGTTCTTTTTTTTGGGGGGGGGGGGTAATCGACCCGGTGGACCCCTTTTGTAGGTGGGCCCCTGCTCTTGACATTTTCCAGTCCAGGTATAGTACTGGCCTGAATATATTACGTATACGGAAATAAGCCATATCTTTAAAATTCATGAGGGAAAAAAATTTAATACCGGAATATAAGCCATTCCCTTAAAATTCAAGGAAGAAAAGAGAAAAGTAATTAGATTGAGGGAAATGCGTTATATTATTTTACATTAAACAAATGCGGCATATTTTCGCGCAAATAAGGTACGATGTAAGGTTCGATTCCGTTTATAAGCAGTAAATGCTTATTCTTTATTAGAATGTAGCGATTGTTGGACATAAAAGTAAGACATCCATTGTGGAGCTAAGGTCCTTATTCAACCGGGAGATTGTTACATGCTTATATTATTCATAGTCTACAATGATTCTTCGCTGTAAGTCTCTCTGTATTAGGTTACGCAACATACTTAGTATCAATTAGAATAAATAAACTGCTCGGAAAATCTTTATACTTTTCAGATTTCGGTATTTAATTTGTTATCGTAAAAGAAATGCCTTACTCGCTGAGTAACTTGTCGAATTAACCGAAATAATGTTATTTCCGAAAAGGAAGCGATCTAAACGGAATAGATGTACTTACATAATAGACGAACATCATTTCACATTTTTTTTAGAATTCACGTGCCACAAAGGAGATATACGATTGAAATTGTTCATAGGAAGTACATTGTGATAAATTCGTGCTCCACATTTATCTCTATATCGTGATTCTTCTCAGTGATCCACAACTAATCACGTGAGAGATGAGGTCGTATTCAGCCTTGAACCCTGATAAACTGTCGACAATTGCTAAGGAGTACAAAGAATAAGTAAGTTATGTTAATCTTCATTTATAATTCCTTACGTTGATGATGCGTGGAGTGTTTTCTGTTAATATTACTTCGGACTTCACCGTTGTCGATTAGAATAAATCACCACCGATTTCGTTAAGTTGTTGCTAATTTATAAAAATAATTTGTTGTTGACTAATTTGTAAAAAGAATTTTCTTAAAATAACTTTTAAAGTACCATTCTCCCACCCAGCGTAAAACTGTCTTTATAGGAGTTGGTAGTGACATTTTAACTGCGAGTAAAGAATTTTAATACAGATATAAAGGATTTATAAAATAATACGATATTTTCTCCCAGTTCTTTGTTGAAAACCAATGTGATGTATGTGTTTCACTATATTAGGAATCGTACAAAAGTAAATTATATTATATATTAAAATTATGTAATAGTAATATTCAAAGATGCTTTTTGTTGTGCTTTCTTTAATGCAGTGATCCTCAAACTTTTTTGATTTACGACACACTTTACTGAACGCTCAAGATATCGCGACGCACTTAATATAAATTATAGTAGTATAAGAGTATGTTTTTCTGAAGTAGTGGCCATGTAGTATTTGATCATTTTTGCTGTCGCTAAAAATTTTGACTAGTACAGTCTTTTTGTCTGAAAATTGATTTTAACTAATCAGATGCTTCATGATTTTTAAATTTATAATTTCGCTACATACCATATACAACTGCGCGACACATCGGTTGGGAACCACTGCCTTAATGCATGCTACTTTCTGCAATGGAAATACATGGTTGATTAGTAGACCTCTGCTTTTAAGTATTTTATTTGCTTGCTAAGTTTTAGTACAATCACTCATTAGATTCAAGATTATAGTATTAAATATAGAAAATATATGTAAAATGTTCGAAATTGGAGAAAATTTATTTTTGTAATTATTCAAGAAATTGCCCAGTTTTGTACATTGTACCGTATATTAAATTGTTTTAATATTAATAAATTAAAACTGAAATCCGGCGAATCATTTGACATTACGTTTTTTTTCCCTTCGGTGAATTTAGTTTTGATTGTAAAGTACTGAAATTGTCCTATCTACTATAATTTATTCGAAGATTTTTCAGTGAATCTATGTTTGAACGCTGTATAATAATAAGCGACATTAACAAATTATTAGAATACCAACAAAAGAGGAAGATGAATGACAATTAATATAATAAAATAAGGGATAGGCAGGGTCCTCAACGTGCGTTCTATGTTTTTACCGTGTATAAAATTTATTTGTAATCTCACTTCGTTAGCAAACCGCATCGAGAAATAAATTATAATTTCTGAAACAACAGCAGAGGCACAAATTTGTCAGAAGGAAAAACCGTTCTTAGGAAAATTTAGGGGAGGGAATCAAATGTTACGTTTATTTTTATTATAAAACATGGTTAAACCAATATTTGTACGAGGGGGGGCAAAAGAAACCGGATTGAAAGAGCGCTGCCGTTCCTAGGCGTAGTAGAGAGTTCTCCTGCTAGGTGGGTCTAGTAGAGACCTTCCCAGATCAGTTGACCAAGCGGCGTCTGCGTAGGAGGTTAACGTTTGATCGATTTATTGTTCTCGTTTGCCGCCTGCGAAATCGTTATGGCAGATTCAAAGGAACAAGGAGTGTTTGCTTCCTACTTGGAAAATCGGAAACGAAAACTTACCAAATGCTTCAACAGGCTTTCAAGAAGGATACTATGAACCGCACATAATTTTTGAGTGGTTTAGGTGCTTTAAGTGTGGTGAGATGAGTGTTGAAGATCATGCTTGTTCTGGATGCTCTTCATCATTTCGAAACGACGAAAACATCGAACAAATCTACCCCAAAATCAGCGAGGATCGTCGTTTTATGTTCGATGATATTTCAAAACAGGCAGGAGTGAATTGGAGCTCGTGCCAGCGTGAGGTTTTCCAAATGAGACATGTTGCCGCTAAGTTTGTTTCTCGCCTCCTCACACAGGATCAAATCATTTGTCTGAATTTGAGCCAGGACTTGAAAAGTCGGATTGAAAGTGATCCAAACTTTTTGACCAACATGATGACATTTTCCGAGAATTAAACAAAATCTAAAAGGAAAATGTTTTGATGGTGTAGAGGCTGTAAAAAGAACTTCGCAGAGCGCATTAGACAATATAAAAGTTCAGTTCCAGAGGTGCTTCAAACAGTGGAAAAGAAGATGGGAGAAATGAATCGCATTTAATGGAGAGTACTTTGAAGGAGACTGAAAGAATTTTGTAAAAAATGTAATAAATTATTTTTTTAGAACGAAAGTCCTGTTTCTTTTGGGTCCTCCCTCGTAGTACTCAGTCTGTACTTCAGGCATTTTAACTTGATGAGGAAAATGATTTGAAAATCAGAAAAATTAAGCTGTTTTATAAATTAATGTAAATTTTGGTAATTTTCTTTTACAAATTCTTTGTTTTATTGATGTAAAATCAGATTTATCTGCAAAATATTGATACATACTTATTTTACATAGAATTTCCGGAACAGCACTAGAAACGTTACACGGAACTTAGGACACAATGACAAAACAAATATACATATCGAAAACAATATATAATAATTTAACAATGTGTAAGTTCTGATTATTGTTCGATTTGAGGCAATGTTATATGTCATTCTCATGCAGCCCTCAAAATTAATGTATACTGAAGAAATGAAACTGTAGGATTATGCTATTGCTTGATTTATTTAGTTCTTTATTCCAAGTTAACGTTAAATTAATTTACTAAAGATTAAAATTTTATTACTTTACTCTTATTTCTTAACTCCCGTAGACAATGTATTACTTGCATCATATGCTGAAAAGAGGAACAAAAAGAGAGTAAATTTAAATTGTCTATTTTTTGCAAAACCATTTGCACAATCTCCCCACGCCAAGGTATGTTGGAAACTATACAAATCAAATAATATGGCGCTGCCAGGAAAGAAAAAATGAAATCAAACCGTTTAACTTTACATGTCAAAGATGTCTCGTGAGATTGTATTATTTATTTTCTTCAAAAAGTTTATAGCATGTGAAATTTTCAAAGTTTATGTTTAGCGCGTTATCAATATAATAGCTTAGAAATAGTTTTCGTAAAATATGTAGGTTAAGATTTGAGCAACTCTTCGATTATTTCGTAAAGAAACGTTTTATCAAAGCAATTCCTGATTTGTGATTATACTCATAGTTGGAAAAATTAATACAAATTTTTAACGGATTAAAATTAAAAATTAAAGCTATGAAAAGTAATTATTTAATTAATTTAAAAATTAATACAAGAAATAGTAACGGATAAAATTAAAAATTGAAAGCAACCATTTTCATTCTGTGATGAAAACTGACTTAAATTGTGAAAATTAATGTAGCTAAAATGTAGTAGATAAATTTATGGTCTTGGGGAAGCTATTAATATGAAAATTTACTGTCTATATATTTTATTAGGATATAATAAGAGTGTTTAGTGTATAGCATATCAGTCATATCCTTTCAGAATATTTATTTCACATATTTTTGAGCAAAAATTTAAGGATTAACTTTTTAATAGTTACGAATGTTTAAACGATTATCAATTAAAAATTAACTCATGGAAATTTTAATTAAAAAAGTTAAAAGTCTACAAAATTTTTAACTGATTAATTTAATCGTTCTATTTAACGGGTTAATTACAAGTTTAGTTATATTAGTGTTTGTGTTGAGAATAGACTACATTGACATTTTGCCGTAATAATTCTGTTTTTCATAAATATTAACGTTTCGATATCCATGGAATTATTAATCCTCCTTGACACAAACATATCATTTTAATTGTATCAATATATATATATTTTCACGAATTCGATCCTCAGTGGGAGTATGGTTTGGGTTCCACTTTAAACAGTAAGTTCCCTCTCATGTAGCCTCGGTGCTGAAAAGTGGCGATGAATCAATTCAGTTTCACGAGAATTCAAGCATATATATTAAACATCCATAACGAACGGGTAATTTGGGTTATATTGTTAATTTGTTTTTCTTTTTTAATTCGCAAAATGTTCATTGTTTTTACCCGAACTTGTATAAATTTAAGTATCCTTGGTTGTAGAACTATTTTTCTTGTAATATTGGTCTAAAACTTTAATAAACGGCAAAATAGGTATATTTGGTAGACTGGTGTAGAGTAGCGGCGACTTCAGCAGGGCAGCTGTGACAAGAACCGATATGATGTATAAAATATCATTACATGTAATACATAATACTGTATTTCCTATGCCCATCCGGCCATCTTTCTTTATTTTCTTGGTATAGTTGAATCCGTCTTAAAATCACTTTCGAAGATATACGCAATCACTTAATTCTTAACACAAAGAACTACGTGTATCTGTATAGTATTGCGTATATATAAACTTCACCGAGAAAGCAGTACTGTTGAAAACATTATTAAACTCGAAAAAAAAATCCTTGACAGGTTAAGAGGCTGTGAATATATTATTTGATCAGGGTTGATCTGATAACTTTACAAGCAAGAAACTCGGTTACTTGGAAGATGAATTTTATTTCTGGTGCAGTATTACTAAGAAAATGAAGACATCCGAACCATTGAGTTAAATCAGACAATTTTGCACGAGAATATTTTGCAACGTAGTGCGGTTTCCTGCTTGTTCATGGGCAAAATCTTATAAATCTGCGAACCCTTTTTGTTGTATTGGAAAAGATGGGCGTTTCATGTCCAGCATTGTCTTTGTAACTGCTTTGTTAGGCGTGCCAGACAAGCCACTCTTTGCTTATAATAGCCTAAGTGTTGTGAGATGAGTACCTGCGTTTCCAGTGAAAGATACAGGGGTTTGTTTTCATTGGGAGTAGTCACTTTTATTGCAATAATTTATTGGTCATGGTTGTGCTCAGGAAAAGGATAATAAAGCTATTTTTCATTGGCATGTAAATCACACCTCCAGCATAAGAATGTCGTAACTCTAAAATATCAATTTTACACGTAAGAAAAATCTTTTGTAAGCAAAGAAACTTGATTATTATCTTTAGTGTTTTTTGGGAATTGTAACATTATTTCAATATGTATAGTCTTACCTGACTATAAAATAACCCTGAATATAGGGTGATCATAATTTCAACAGCTAAAATCGAAAAAAAACAAAAAAAAAAAAAACAACAGGCTCACTATACTTAAAATTTTCATAGCTGAAGACGAAACTGTTGTTGCGGTATCTAAGTAAATTAATACTAAACCGCTCGGATAGAACGTTTTGTGGTGTTTTCTCAGGTTAAATATAGAATTAAAGATTTGGATTTCAACTAAACAAATATAACAAATTTTATTAATAAGCCAAATGCGGAAACAAATGTAAAAATAACTTCTTAAAAAAGAAATATTTAATTCAAATGAATGTAAACGAAATGTCAAGTAATATCGACTATCCGCGAACTGCACAAAATAGCAATTAAACAAAAAGTTTACTAGATAGCATATTATCTGAATGTACAAATTAAGTTTCAAATTAATGTTCCTTTCCAGTCGGCATGCCAAATATAGAAAAAGACATACATACCAAAAGTCTTCTTGTATTAACATCTAATAGTCCAATTCAAAGTAACTTTTCTTATGTCAAACTGGTACGAAATAAACTTTCCTTTTACATATTCACTTTTCACACAACTAAACATTGAAACAATTTACACATAACTAATAGCAATTTCTTTTCACTTTTTAGAGATTCACTGTATGCCAAAATTACGCCTAAATTAACAAATAACATGCTTCCATTCGATAAATTATGCCTACAAAAGAAAAGTAGGTGTTTCGATACGTACCCTGTCTTCATAAGTGAAGAGGGGAGGTTAGATGCACAACCACGAAAACTCGTAGAGGGCACCACCTTCCACAAAACAGTCATGAGACAGGATAGCCAACTCGTAAGCTTCTGGGATAGTTACCTATCTCAGAGGTTTACTTCTGTTGGAACTTCTTTACTTTTTTTTTTTTTTTTTTTCTGAACAAATAAATTTAGTCACACAACAAAATATCTCGGGGGGCGCACAAACTAATCCTGATCACTTCACTGAAAAATTTATTTGTTCACCAAACACTTTCACTAGATCTTCTTCGTCACCACTAAGTTCAGATTCTTGGACAGTTCCAATCTGTATTACATGTGTATTCCAAGGGCCCTTTTCACGTAGAAATACTAAGCGGTTCGTTTGAAGAAAGTTCTCCATCCAATAAATCTAGATGACACTTTTAGAAGGTGGTACCACTTCCTCCTAAATCTGGATCGAAAGTCTCTCATGTTTGTTTGGCGACACCCCAGGTTACAAAAGCTGTGAAATAATAAACACAAAACAGTATCTTTCTTATATAAACATTTCCTTAAAGCTATGAAGATGTATATCTGACAATGTTACCTCGAAATATTTCTTAATATGGCATGCATTTTTTTTTTTTTACAATATTTACAATATGTACAAAAATTCTAAAATAAACTAAAGAAATGATTACATTTTTAACTGTTATTACTATTTGATGTTACTGCTGCTGCATTGGCATTTACAGAGTTTCTTCTTTCATAATATTTCTTAAGGAAATTTACATGTCTTTTAACCTTGATATCGGGATTTTCTACTAATCTAGCCCAGACTGTGTTCTTTGTCGGTAAATCCAGAATTTCATATGGGCCTTTATAGATTTTATCTAGCTTAGGATTGTATTTCTTAAGCAACGATGCTTTAGTTATATTCTTAATCAGTACTTTTTGTCCTACGGCAAACTCAGAAGGGATTCTTTTTCTTTTATAGTTTTGTTCTTTCCTTCTCCATGACTTACTGATGTTATCTGATATTATTTCTAACATTTGCTCTTTGTTATTACCATTTTCAAAAAGATTTATATTTAAAGACCATTTACAGTCTAAAGGACTAAAAAGTTTTCTCCCAAAATAAACTTCTGCTGGAGAAACACCAAGTTCGCTTATAATGCTAGAATTTAAAGTGAATTGAATTTTGTCGAGAAGTTTTGACCAGCTACTCTGATTATTATTTACATAACAACGTAAAATTTGTTTAACTATAGCATTCACTTTTTCCACTAAATTAGGTGAAGGATTATAAGGACTAGTGGTAATATGTTTTATTCCTTGGCTAAATAAGTATGTTTCAAAAGCATCGCTTACGAAATAAGAAGCTCGATCCGATACTAAGTTATTTATCCACCCATAATGACACAAGATTTTCTCTAATTTACTTATTATTACTCTGGAATTTAACTGACGTAAAGGTTCTAAAAATGAATATCTACTTGCACTATCTGTAAGTATTAGAATATACTTAAAACCAGAACTACTAGGAAGGGGTCCTTGAACGTCAATATAAAAAGTATGATTAGGCATAGTAACAGTTTTAGAATAATAAGTTCCTACCATTTTCGTATTTTTCGGTTTATTTTCTTGACAAATTTTACAACTCTGTACGTAATCTCTGATATCTTTAAACATTCCTGACCATGTAAATTTTCCTGCTATACGCCCTATTGTTCTTTTAATCCCTTGATGAGATCCTGATCCTAGAAAATCATGATGATACTGCAAAATAGTATTAATCATATTTTTCGGAACAACTGCTCTGTAACCTTTGTTTATTTTACCCTTCGTTTCTTTTAGTAATACACTATTTTTAATTAAATAATTCGGTACTGTTTTACCTTCCTCTATTTGTGAAATTATGCCTTTCAATTCAGGATCTTGGCGCTGTAATTCCTGTAAAGAAATGTTTAAAGAAGGAAGCTTCCAAAAATTAATAAATGAAAGAGTTACTGTTTTTTCTTTATATTCTGAAATTTCTTCTATTTCAGGGGAAGGAGAATGAAAATAAGTAGTGTCGTATAACCTACTGATAAAATCTGCCTGGCTATTGTGGGATCCCTTTAAATGCACTATATCAAACTGAAATCTACTGATTTTTTCTATAAGAGTACCATACTTCCTCTGTCTACCATGATTTTTTAATATCCAGCTTAAGGCTTTTGAATCTGTAAAAATTGTGAACTTTCTATGTAAATAAGGCTCGAATTTTGAAAGGGCTAAAGCTAATGATTTTAATTCTAATTCAAACACATTCTTACTCCAGTCAGTCTCTGGTACAACCTTAGAATAAAAATAAACTGGTCTAAGATTACCATTTTCGTCATATTGACTTAATATACCGCTATAGTTTTTTGTGCTGGCATCTACATGAATTACAAAAGGTGAATCAAAGTCTGGCACTTTCAAAATTACATGTCTTTCTATTTCTTCTTTGATTTTATCTAAAATCTGATTTTCTGCTTCACCCCACTTGAATGGTGTTTTTTCGGATCTTAATTTATGTAAAGGTCCAAGCAATTCTGAGTAATTTGGTAGATATCGCAAGTAATATCCTAAAAATCCTATAAGTTTATGTAAACCACGCCTGTTCTTCGGCGCAGGTAAATTTCTTAACACCCTTACTCTGTTTTCATCTATACACATGTTACCATCACTAAATTCGTAACCCATGAATTTTACCTTTTTCTTACACAGTTTACTTTTCTTGGGAGAGACAGTTATTCCCCATTCTCTACATCTTTCTAAGAATTTTTCTAAAGTTCTTTTATGTGACTCTATATCTGGACTATGTATAATAAAGTCATCCCATAAAATATCTAACTGGTCGCCTAATAGATCTTTAAATATGTTATTAAACAGATTTGCTAGTACAAAAGGTGAAACACAGAGACCCATAGGAAGTCTGCGAAAAGCTAGAAGTCTATTAGGAGTAGCAAAAGCAGTATACAATTTAGATTTTTCATCTAACAGGCACTGGTAAAAAGCGGATTTCCCATCCAGGACACTAAATATACGATGTTTACCTATGTTTCCTATGATACTTTCACAATTAGGAGCTGGAAAAGCCTGCATAATCACTTTTGCATTCACAGAAGAGTAGTTGACTACGAGTCTCTTACTATTGTCACGGTTATTAACTAAAAAGCACGGTGAGATATAGGGTGAACTCCTAATCTCTTCTACAACTCCCTGTTTTAATAATTCGTCTATG
The DNA here is from genome assembly GCF_964235325.1 of Thermobia domestica. NCBI lineage: Eukaryota > Metazoa > Arthropoda > Insecta > Zygentoma > Lepismatidae > Thermobia > Thermobia domestica. Next base: position 111,419,525 of record NC_137464.1, read on the forward strand.
TAATTATTCAATTCTTTCATCTTGTGTTTAGGTAAAGCATAAGGCTGCTGAATGCTAGGCTTATCATCTTTTAACAAAATTTCATACTTAAAATTTTTGATAGTACCTAATTGATCTGAAATTACATCATTGTATTTAGTTAATATTTCTTTGACATAATCACATAAACTTTCATCAAAAATATCAGTTTGAATATTGTTATTACCTTGGGTTTCATTCATGACTTCATCCAACTCATTGTCATGAATTGTTTGGTATACTGGATTGAACACGGGCTGTCCCGCAGCAGGGGAAAAATCGGTAGCCTCCATTTTTCGCTCTCCTATGCCACCTTTCCTCGACTGTGGACGCTGAAGATTAGTTCGACTGGTAGATGGTGGTTGGTTCAAAAGTCCAAGGTTGTTTGTCCTCTCCCCAGCAATGCCTAGTGCGCCTGTTGACATGGCTGTTGGATTGGCAACCCTGGAACGAGAATTCCGAAACGAGTAGTTTTCCGTTGTTGAAACACTGTTTTCTTCCAGTTTAAAGTTCACAGTAATACCATCCTTACCCAATAATAATTTTTGTTCTTTATACTGAATACACGCTTCATGTTTTTGTAAAAATTGTCCTCCAATTAACAACGAAATGTCCGGAGAGTCTATCACAAGAAACCAGTCGGTAAATATCCTATTGTTAATAAAGAAATGAATTTCCACTGCTTCTTTGACTGTAATAGGTTCTTGACTCATGGAGGTAACTACATGATTTACTGTCTTTCTTTTAGGGGTACACTTTAACTTTATCTGTTCAAGTAATGTTTTACCAATATAGTTTGTACTACTGCCCGTATCTATGTAACAACGCACAGGAATGTGACACACGGAAACCATAATTTGTACCATATAATCTTGCCTTTTGTCCGAAATATTGTAACACTTTCTATTTTCTACCAAATTTTCTTTTCTTTTTTCTTTTCTCAAACCACACTGACGCCAAAAATGATTTTTCATTCCACAAGAATAACACTGTCTATTTTGACTCTGATTGACTCTAATATTAGGTACATTTAAACCACTAGGTACTTGTGACTGCAAGGTCGCATTAGCATAATCTACATTATACTTCCGGTTAGAATCGTATGTTTCAGCAAAGGACAATAATACGTGTTTTTGATTGGGAGTTGAAGTTAACAGAAATATGTTACGAATCTCAGGAGTGATAAGATTTACTATCATGTTACAAAATTCTACGTCACCCATATACATGTTAAATATTTCTAAAATGTTCTCTTTTTCTAGAATAAATTCCTTAAATGTTTCCTCGGGACGCATTACTCGGTACAACTTTCCCTTTATAATTTCTGTTTTGATAATACTGCTTACATATTTTTCTACGATTCTATTGCGTACTATAGGCCAATTTGCGTTTTCATTTATAAATTGTTGGAAATCCAGAAATAATGGACCTGTAATTCTACCTAATAAAAGCACTAATATGATATCTGAAGGTGCTACATTCTGTTTTATCAAACTGTTAGCCTGCATTAAGAAATGACAAATCTGGTAGCCATCTACGGAATTTAATATGGGTATATTATTAACCAAACTTTCTACTGCTTTATATGCACTTAAATTTTTAAATTTACTGAAATCACATCTAATACCTGAATTTTGTCCTATATTAGGAGCATGACTTACGGTGTCGTGAGGGATTGTAGCTCCCGCAAAATCAATCAGATCCTCAACGGGTCGCATCTGACTGCTTCTGCCCGGTTCCACATGCCCAGACGAACACAAATTTCCCACATTAGCATTATAACCACTGCTATTTAAATGGGAAGTTTCTTGATAGCGGTTAGGAATATAATTCCCCCTATTAAATTGGTTATAATTATCATATGCCTCTGCAGCGTACATGAAATTCATACTGACTTATGTATAGTTTAACGTGTTTCTCGGTTACAAATCTAAACTTCAATTTACAGGTTGAATTTATCAGGTTACAAATTTTCCTAATAGGTTTACAATCCAAACAAATATAAATTTTCTCTTGAGCATAAAGCTCTGGCTTAATGAGAAACACCTGACTTATGAAGACAGGGTATTTTTGTCTTGTTGCGGTATCTAAGTAAATTAATACTAAACCGCTCGGATAGAACGTTTTGTGGTGTTTTCTCAGGTTAAATATAGAATTAAAGATTTGGATTTCAACTAAACAAATATAACAAATTTTATTAATAAGCCAAATGCGGAAACAAATGTAAAAATAACTTCTTAAAAAAGAAATATTTAATTCAAATGAATGTAAACGAAATGTCAAGTAATATCGACTATCCGCGAACTGCACAAAATAGCAATTAAACAAAAAGTTTACTAGATAGCATATTATCTGAATGTACAAATTAAGTTTCAAATTAATGTTCCTTTCCAGTCGGCATGCCAAATATAGAAAAAGACATACATACCAAAAGTCTTCTTGTATTAACATCTAATAGTCCAATTCAAAGTAACTTTTCTTATGTCAAACTGGTACGAAATAAACTTTCCTTTTACATATTCACTTTTCACACAACTAAACATTGAAACAATTTACACATAACTAATAGCAATTTCTTTTCACTTTTTAGAGATTCACTGTATGCCAAAATTACGCCTAAATTAACAAATAACATGCTTCCATTCGATAAATTATGCCTACAAAAGAAAAGTAGGTGTTTCGATACGTACCCTGTCTTCATAAGTGAAGAGGGGAGGTTAGATGCACAACCACGAAAACTCGTAGAGGGCACCACCTTCCACAAAACAGTCATGAGACAGGATAGCCAACTCGTAAGCTTCTGGGATAGTTACCTATCTCAGAGGTTTACTTCTGTTGGAACTTCTTTACTTTTTTTTTTTTTCTGAACAAATAAATTTAGTCACACAACACTGTGTCCTAGAGCAGGGTTTCTCAATCTGGAGTCGTGAAAATAAGCGGAAGAGAGAAATATAATTAGAATCTAATACCGGAAAATATGTTTAAATATTATTTTGAATTTTGTTCTGATAAGCATATTTTTATTTTTATACATATTGATAAGAACAACGAAAAAATAGGTCTACTAAACATTTTCAATAGGTGCAGAGTTGTTTAAAAGTCAATATAAATGAAAGAGGTACGATATGAAAGTAATGAGAACTACATATTGAAATACCAGAAAAATACAAATGTAACAAAACCTGCATATTGAAATAGTTAAAATTCAAAGCTAATGAGATACCTCAGCATGGTGTGATTTCACTAGTGTGGCAATGTCCGTTTCAATCTTTGTGACGCATATTATCAAGTCATTTACAATATTCACGGATTTTTTTTATTAACTGTTCAAGTTTTTTAAACCAAAATTAGAAATCACTTTATTTTTTATCATGTGAGCCAAAATTAAGGGAGTTACGAAGTTTTAAAATTTTCAAACAGCCTCCATTTTGAAACAGTATGACGAATCGGATTCGATATTTGTAATATGACGAAAATGACCAAATTTATTTTCAATCCATTCGCTTGTAGGGAAGTTACTGTATCCAGTACCTACAAGAAGTGGATTCTACTAAATTAGAAATAAATGGATATTGAGCAATAGATATATTAAAAATCCCACACAAGCGTATTACAAACTTGAAATTATAAGGGGGTCGTTGGCAAGGGGGATGTGATAAAATGGGGGGGTCATGATAGGACTTAGGTTGAGAACCAGTGTGCTAGAGCAATGAAAACAGTCTTAATTGTTTCGTTGTTTATACTAAATTTCAATTTTTAATGATCTTTTAAAGAACGTGTAAATTAACGTGTCATTGTATGTGTATTCTATATCTGTAGATTATTGAGAATTTTAGTCTCATTTAAGTATCAGTTCTATTATGAGACGGAACTCAGAACTAAATTCGTATTTTGAACCATCTATATGTAATTAGAGATCGAAGTCTTGACCCTACACATAGAAAACTTGCATGTTAGTTACTCGCTTGCGCATATCTATAGTGCTTTTTGAGACATTCTCTCTCTTTTTTTCTTTCTTTCTTCAGTTTCGAGTGGCCATAGTAGAAAAGAAAGTATGGTGATCATCAAAAGAAACAAAAAAGATCGAATTCTATATTTTAAAGGGTTTACACATTTCATGCCCCCTACATCCGAAGAAAGTGATGTTTTGAATATCTGTCCGTCTAGTATCCCAATGTATGATATTCTTCTATAAACCATACTATTGAACATATCCGCAAAGTTTTAAACTTTTCTTTTGTAAGTTTCTCTAGGGAAAGGGTCAAATTTTCTTCCTATCACAAAAAGTAAAAGTACATAGTTTACTGAAAAGTGAAAATAAGAAAAAGTGGTATTTTCTTGAAAACTGCTCTAACGATTTGGTTTATATTTCATACATTAATATTTCATTAACCTTATGCGGGGATATAAGTCAATTTTCAAGAGAAATCTAGGAGGAATAGTTTACTCTTGGTAGTTTTTTTTTTTCTAACGATTTTCTGGAAAACGACTCGGGCGATTTTGTTCATATTTCTTAAATAAACATTTAATTAATAACTCTATAACGTTGCTTTAATTACTTCTTATGAAAATATCCACAAGGGGTAGATGACTCTTCAGAGTGAGTTTCTATTTAGACTATTTCTTTTAACGAAAAAATGACACGCGATTTTGTTTATATTTTAGAAATAAATTATAATATTAATAATCCTATAGTTCCACAAATCAATACCATAAAACATCAGCAAAAACGTATATCCAGTTTTGGGGGACTTTTATTCAATTTTCTGAAATACGACTCGTGTGATTTTTTTTTAAAATATTTTATACACAAATATTTCATTAATTATCCGAGCATATGATGTGTCATTTCTAATGATTTTTTTTATTATTGGAGTTAGTTTACTATTGAAGATGAGTTTTCTTAGGTGAAAGTTTTTTGAAAACGCTTTACAATTTTGTTCGGACCGAACACAGCCTTTGTCAAGCTAGTGTGTTCGTGACCGAGCACGGACACCGGATATAGCGAGCTTCATTTCTTAGACGATGGGCCATTTGACCACCAAATTTCGCTCAGATCTGACCAGTATTTACCGAGAAATAAAGTACATAAAGGCGAGCCGAGCCTGTCCCTGTCCGAGCTGACCGCAAATATAGTGATCTTTATTCCTCAGACTATGGCCTATTCGCCCACCAAATTTGGTGATCCGGCCAGTAGTCACGAGAAATAAAATATGACATGAATGCCGAGCCGAGCCTGTCCCTGCCCTAGCTGACCACCAAATATAACAGATTTTATCCTCAAACGATGAACTATTTACTTACATTTGGTTCAGGTCCGGCCAGTAGTTACCGAGAAATTTAAGTACTACATACACTGGAATGAAACTATAAGTTCTTCCGTACACAGGAAGCTAATAACTGCAGCATAACAATGATGGTTTTGTTTCAAGGGATTAGAGCGAGAAAACTTAGTGCAGTGGCCCGTACCGTTGTAGTTTCAATCCCACATGGACTTATGATAGACAACATTGTGCATATCTCGTGACTTTGTGATTAGTGGACGCGCTTTCGGTGCGGGAAACCGGATTCGATTACTGGTGGGAGCTCATGTGTTTCGGATCCTACGTTAAGCTGTAGGTCGACGTTTCACACAGCCTCGGTTCTGAGGTGGAAGCTAAAACTCCAAATCAACCCAACCAACATTGTGCATATGAGCTTCGTCAAGTTTCTCCTACTTATTCTTTCAGAGTTTCTTTCATTTAACTACATTTAAATCTTTCTTTTGCGCACAGCACATTATTTTGGGACTTAATTGTAACTTTATGATGTATGGATGTTTAGTGTGTACAACATCGAAGATTGTTTTGGATTTAGTATTAATTAATTTATTCATTTGGGTCGAAGGCCGTTTGCGATGCAGCATCGAATTATTTCGTCGTGAGTTGAGTTGTTAATAGAGTAGCATATTTATTTTAATGCAGTAGATAACTTATGTAAGAGTGTATGGTATAATAACTGTAGTGAAGATTAAACATCCCACATCCTTAAATAGGAGGGAGAAACAATTTTGTCTAGCATAGCATCGTGTCGTATAACCAAGACACACTATGATCGGATCCCTCCGGAATACGTCGTATAGTATCGGCTTCTCTTAACCAGTTTTGTCTCACGAGCATCAGTCGTGTTCCTAGCGTGCGGGCGAACACTATCGCGGCTTCGGCTCTCGGCAGAGAACATCGATTTTAAAAAAGAACACACCAATTTGCCGCCAGGTAAGCGTTAAGTAATGTGTATTGTTTCTAAATAAGGAAGAGTTTGTCCGCTTTAATAGCGACGGAAAGTTAGCCAGTGGATCGATCAGAGCTTGTGATCAAATAAGTTTTGAATCCGCGCGTCAGCTGTTGTGAAGGCCGTAGATGGCCTACTGTGAAAAAAAAGTTACGTAATATCTACCATGGCTATAGTGTGTGTGTGTGTGTTGGTTATGTCATTGGTTGAAGCGACAGAATGTATTTCCGGAGTGTTAGTGAATAATAAAAAAAGTAGTGATTGACAAATAAAATGAAGTGAATTTTTGTGCTGTGATTTACATTTTCACTATCATTTTAGTCACGTAAAATTCAGATTGAGTGACAAAACTAAATTCCATATAGATCTTTCGTTTATTATTATTATTATTATTATTATTATTATTATTATTATTATTATTATTAAAATAATAATATGGTAATTTAGAATCAATCTTCCCGGGTTCGATCCCAGCCCCACCAAGTGAACTTTGTAGCGGACAAACACCGTGTGCGTGGGTTTCCTCGGGGTTCTTCCGTTTCCTCCCACTTTCTTCATTCCACTATTTCATTCATTACTCATCATCACCGTCTCCTTTAGCCTAACCGGCATAATCGTGGGGCGTAAAACTCAAAGATTTCATTTCATTTTAGAATCAATCTTTCTGAAAGTTTACTCTCAAATGAATAATGAAAAAATGTTTTACGGGCCAGGTTTATATCCTATTAGGGGCCTTTTGAATTGCAAATTAAATACGTTGAAATATATATATATATATATATATATATATATATATATAGGTCATGCTAGCAAGATTTCGAGACGTGAACTAGGATTGAATTACAATTCTGTGCTTCAAGAACGTTGGAGCCACGGTGGCTCAGGGGTAAGAGCGTTCACAACTGGTGCCTGGAGTTCTTGGTTCGATCGCAGCTCGCGCCAAGTGAGTTTTGTGGTGGACAAACACCGTGGTGTGCGTGGATTTTCTCGGAGTTCTTCCGTTTCTTCCCACTTTCTTATCCCACCATTTCATTTGTCATCATCACTGTCTCCTTTAGTCTAGCCGGCGTAACCATGGAACGTAAAACTTAAAAGATATCAGTTCATTTCATTTTTAAGAACGTTTTTCACTTAGCTATCGTGTGTCATGTATAAATACGTAGTTGTTCCATATGATTTTAAAGGTGAACGTCAATGTATAGGTTTGATTCTTCTTTTTACGTCACTCAGCGATTAAATTAGGGCAAAAATAAATCGAAATGAAGCATGAAGTAATAGCCTCGAAAATTCTATTTCGATCATTTCCGATGATGCAGATTTCGTAATAGGAACTTACGCATCATTTTCACTTGCAATTATTTAATCTAATTCAGGGAAACCAGTTTTGTTCTTTCTTCACAAAATTAAATGATAAGAAACGAATTCCCTCTGTGAAACTTAATACGAAAGGAAAATATACGTGCGAAGCGGTCCCAGAGGTAGGATATTACGATTACATCAAATGTTTCATGTAATATATCAAATGTACAGTATATATAAAACACATTAGTCTTCGGCTAGCTGGAGGACTTCATCCCAAATTACCGCACTTGATATTTCAGGCGTTGCTTCCATTCTTCGGACGGGAAGAATAAGTTTATGACATTATTTCTTAGCGAAAAATTTAAACCTCTCTCCTCCTTAGAATATGCATTTCAAATTAAAAGTTTAAAAATATCCATGTCGCCCCAAGAATTACCTGTTTAAAAATTTATTTCAAATGGTTCACCCGTTTTTCCATAATGAGACTATCTCCTCGGTGTCATTATTATGTACAATATATTGAGAAGACAAATAGAAATGAACTCTTTCTCTCGCTGAAAGCGGAATTTCCGGAAACGCTGTGGGATATGACCAAGGGCTTTCATATCCTAATATATCTCTAATCTTAAGAGATTTCGAGATATGGCGATCTTAAGTAGTAATAATTTAACCCCCACCTTTTTTCTTCCCATCTGCTGAAAGCATCAAAAAATGTTAAAACACATCGTTAATTATTTAAAATTAAAAGTCTAAATATGAATTTTCATGTCTCTAATCTTAACGGATTTCGAGATATTTCCATCTTAAATTGTAACCACCACTCTTTTTTTCCTTTGTGCTAGGGGAAATATCAAAGAAGGTGAAACAAGTATCTAGTAATTTTAAATGGGAAGTTCATATACCGAATTTCATTTCTACCTTTCAGAGATTCGGAGACTAGGCAATTTACTATAATAATTTTCTCCCCCGTTGAATTCCCCCCCCCCCCAAGCAAAAAAATTTAGTTGAACTTTATGTCACAATTCCCATGCATTGCTTAAATTTCAATTTTCTAGCGTGAGCGGTATGTGCAAAGTAAAATTATCCAGATATTTTTACGTTCATATATAAAAAATCATGAGAATTTTCCGTAGAATTGATGTCATAGTTAAGTAGAACACTGGGCATTTAATAATGAATAAATACAGCATTCTGTACTACTCGGATAAGCTTAGAATTGATATCAGATATTCTTTCTAGCTGATACAGTCAACATTGAAATTTCGGAAAGTTAGTGCGTTTAAAATCTTGAATCAAATTTGTTAAAAAAAGAAAAACATAGTTTTCAACTGTTTCATGTAGGCTTAATTGCGTTTTAAAAAGTGAGGAAACCATTTTTTATATTAATTTAAAGCTGAAGCTACTTTACAGTGCTTCTGGAGCTTAAAGGAGGAGTGCTAATTAAACGATTTTAAGTAAAATTCAAAATTAAATTTATATTTTCTTTTCTTGTAAACAAGGTAAAGCGTTTGCTATTCCTTATTGATAATTGAGACATACTGATAAATATGTGATTTCGTATTAGGTCGTGTTTGTTGTTTTGATCAGGTGCATAGTTAATCCCAAACCACAGAGGAAACATACGAAGTGTTTATATATATATATATATATATATATATATATATATATATATATATATATATATATATATATATATATATATATATATATATATATATATATATATATATATATATATATACGTTACTTGGCTGTTAGCTTATTTTCAGATTGAAATAGCTATAAGTTATATATCCCGCATGCCAAACAGAGTTAACAGAGAACTGACATTAGCCGTGGGGAGACAATATTCTCTCCTTATTCTGTGGCTTTGCCTTCAATTTTGTTGGTTTCTCTTTGCTATTGTAAATCCTGAGTGTCTTTGTTTTTCCAATATTTCATTTCTATCCGTTGATAATCGTAAAAGCAGAACGGAAGCTTAATCCATGTCAGTCAAATTGCTGAACAATAAATCTAGAACAATACGAATAGAAACAACTCGTAGTGAAGCAATAGGAAACTGAATGGAATCATTCAAATAGCTATTTCACTCTTTTTGCGTGACAGTTTCAAATCGAAAGAAACACCTACTTGAGTAGAAGGCCGAATTAAAAATAGTTTATTTTTCAAGTATTCCTGTGAGATTGATTCATTTTCTTGTAATATGAGTTTTTGCTTTTGGCTCAGAATTTAAACATTTATATATTTCGTTTCCCTGATAGTTTACCTACCATTCGTAACACTTAATATAATTATGCGTGACTACTATATAGTTGGATCCGAGTTCGCACTTGTGTGTTATATTTTATTTATTTATTTATTTTGAATGTATGGTTACATGAATTGCTTACTCGTTTTCTTCGAACAACACGAGGAATCTGTAAGGAATCTATTCCATTTAAACATATTATTTTGAGTTTTACTCTTTTTTTTTTTTTTTAACATCAAGGCTTTCAAGAATACCAACTATTAAGGTGAAATGCGAACCTCATGTATTCTCACATGGGATTGAACCGGGCTTCCATTTGAAAGGCAAGAGCACTAACTATTTACCCAGTAGGGAATTCGAAAAAAAAAAAATGTGATAGTGTACTGAGTATTAACGTTATAATATTAACGTGTACTGTATACTATTACGCTTTTAAATATTAATGATTATACATAATTGTTCGATATTGTTAATGGGTAAGTGTTCAGAGAGATAAATTCTACCCGAAACAAATTTTAGTGCACTTGTTTAACAGAGATAATAAAAGTGTGGGGCTGAATTTAAAGTAGTATCAAGAATTGTGATAAGGAATACTATATTAACTATTGTACGCAGATATTTAGTTTTATACATCAAATAATATTCTTCTGATGTGATGTTTTTTGGCATCTTAGAGCCAAAATATCAGATCTTAACTGACAGACAGTGCCTATTTGTCTTCTAGGTTTAAATTCCAAAGGATTAGTAGTACTTGTAGTTAAATTGGCTATGTAAAACGTACCTCCACTAGACAAATACAAATAGGGTGAACATTTTCTGTTCTGCGTTTCTCGAAATATGCGCTTGGCAAGAAACAAGTACAAGCTGATTTCCTTCAGAGCTAGCAAAGGTTAAGTGTTTAAAATTGTATCTTCTATAAGAATTATTTTAATTGTTCATTTAGTACAGCAATCTCCCGTGAATTGTGAGCGATAATAATCACAGAAAAGATTCTAATTTTCTCTTCCTTCCTTCCTAAGAAAGGATATACGTTGAGTTAAAATTTGTTTCCACGAAATTCTGAAGATTACGCGGGATAACTTGGCATTTTTAGTGATTTTCCTATCCTTCCTAGGATATTTTTTGACAAATCCTTTCCTCAAATTCTATTTGCAATTAATGTTTTAGACAGGTTCTCACGAGCAATTGGCCACTTTACAAATATAGTGTGTTAAAATTACAATCGGAATGTGATTACGGTGGGGGCACTCGATCGAAAAAGTGTAAAAAGTTTTTTCATGCCAACCATCCTGAATGAGGCTTTTCTGAGTTTTCCTCATTCACACCAGGTAAATGCCGGGGTGATATCTAACATTATAGATCCCAGGTCGCTTCCTTCCTTCCGCAATCCTTTCTTCTTTTCCCTTTCCCCGGATAGTGTCTGCCGAGGGACGTCATCCCTCATACGTGACGGGCTAACTTGACCACAGAGGCCGAAAGCCCAGAAATCTAAAATCCTAAATCTGAGATGTAATCAGTTGGTAAAAGTACGGGTTTAATGTCGGTGATCTTGTAATGTTAGAGAAAAAAAAATTCTTACCTTGTTAAAGTAGTATTTAATGAACTGCTTCATGTAATTAGTGTACGGATTGAGCCGGGTTATCATAGATATAAAATGATCTCTCTTTTTCAATATTGAAGTTTCTGAATAATACCGGTGATAGTTTCAGAAAGGCCACTTTCATATTTCGTTTCTTTCGTGAAGCTGTAAGTGGTAAAATAAAAGTTATTTGGGGAAGGTAAGTTCTCTCGAGTGCGTGAGGTGATGGGTGGTTCTCCAAGGCCGCGTCCTTGATGCACGTGGAACAACGAAATCAATGCGTAACTGAATTCGGCCGTTGCTCTCAATGGAAGTTGGTTGGTTTACTACATTCTTACGATAGGAAGGAGGAATAACGAAATGCGCAGCACTCGTGCGCGACAAGAACACACACAGACACATGTACATACGCAGAAGAGAAACGTATGTGGTGAAAATTCAAGTGAAAATGTGAAATGATCCTTCTTTTCCTGTAGTTTTATTTTTTTTAAATGTCAAAATTACGTTTTTTTTTCTTTTTAACAGATTCATCAAAGATACGTGATGTTTTTAATATTAAGAACTTAAAATATTGAATGTCAGAACTTTAAATGTTCCAAATATTTTTAGAATTGTTATTATTCAAATATCGTCTAGTATTCTATGTATCGTCTAGTGGCAGTAGCTATTTATGCATTATGATATGTAGGCCGTTTCAAAAAAAAAAAAAAAAAAAAAAAAAAAAGTAAAAATATAAAAAAAGTAGTACGAGTAAAATTAAAATTTCGGGATTATAGCGTATTCGAATTGAGAAAATGCTGTGGAATGCATGGGTAATTTCTTAGTTTTTTTTTTTTTCAGCAATAAACATACATGATTTTATAAGGTAGTCCTGACGTGTTTCTTATTCATATATAAAATTCTTACCACTCTTGATTCGTAATAACGGAGTCCCGGATTTAATCTCCGGTGTGGCACAAAGCTTCGGACAAAGCCGATAACCAGTAGATTCCATCTCATGTAGTATTGGTGTTGAGAAACGATGTTCAGTCAGTGAATTAAATTCGTGAAAGGGACACGGCAGATCAGCATTAGATCTCTCATCTGCGGAAGCGAATGGTTTCTGGTGCGATCCCAGACCATGTGAGTGTGGTAAACACCATTGGTCTGAGTTTTCTCCCATTTTCTAATTCCCCCAATTGTACCATTATTCCTGATTCTTGTTATTGTTTTTTTCAGCTTACAGATCATGGTCGTGGGATTTTAAACTTTGATTCGCTTTTGTTCCACATTCAAAGTACGAGATCCACACACACACACACACACACACATATATATATATATATATATATATATATATATATATATATATAAATAAAATAAAGGGGAGGTCGTGCTTATGTGGACCAAGAGATCTATGCTTGGACAAACCCTTTAGAGCATTAAGAAGTCTTGATATTCAAGTAATAGCCATATCACATGCTTTCTCTACACTTGGCCCCAGGTACGATACACCATAGTTGGAAAATGTAGGCTTCAGTTCCATGGTGTATTGTAGACTGCGTCGTATCTTACCTGAGAATGAAGACTGATATTCTAAACTCCAACTAAACTAACAAGATTGAACTTGAGAAATGTTCACATATATTATGCCCATGAATATAGCAACATTAAATAGTTGTGCAATAGGTATTTGCAGTGCAAGAATTTCCTCGCAAGGGTACTAAATATAAATAAACATTGTAAAGCATATACACTTAAGATTCATCTAAATTAGCTAATAAAAACAAATTTGTGCTTAAACTATACATACATGCATAATTCTGAAATACTCAATTAGAATTCTACTTGGTTTTACCAAATTTCTTAATATTTCAGAATTCCATATTAATTGCTTCTGTAAATGGTACTTTCCTTTCTGTAATGTTGTGTAAAATATATGAAGTGAACGGTGTTTCTGTTTTAAAGTTACTGGTGTATATCTGGAACATTTAACCCTCGAGGATTTAGTGGGTTAAGGGCAAAGCGTTGGCAAAACATCAACTCATACTTTACTTTTATGTAATGAGTCGTTAATGAAGAATGTGACTTAGTAGTTCGTGAGCATATTATTAATATTCTTCCCTTGGAATCGAGAAAATTCATTTTGTGTATCAAGAGTGATGTTTTACGCAATCATATTTCAATGTAGTGATTGATCACTTCGAAACCTAAACACATGTACAGAAAACATAGTCCTCTGTTTCCGTTCCTCTCATGAAGGTTTAGTGTTGTTAACACAAGTTGTCAATATTTCTGAAGACGAAGCTTTACATTTATCTGAAGTAGTATGTGTATCTGTAAAGGAAAACATTTGATAAAGCTTATGTAACGAACTATTAGTAACAATATTAGTCTTTGATAACTGTATTTTATATCTGGGGTCATGTCGCAATACTGATAGTATATGTCAAGAAGGCTAGAAAGTCACGGAAACTTACAATTTATTTTTTAAAACAATGTGCCTTTTTTTCTTTGTGTGTTTGATAGGAAGGTATTTCTGGTATGTTTCAGTTATTGTGTTCTTTGATCAGCACACATTTAATTTTTAGTATTTATCTGAAGGAATATATAAATTTTTAGTTGTGTTCATAAGCGTTGCTGAGTGCGTATTGGCGATATCTTTCTAGACATTTTAATTAGCTTGTTGGTATAAAATCAGTTTATTAACATCAGTGGATTATCATCCTTCCAAGTGAATCTTTATTATTTACCCATATATATATATATATATATATATATATATATATATATATATATATATATATATATATAATGATAGCACTTGACATTAGCTATTCATCTTCGTGGTCCATCCAAAAACTTGTCAACAGATGCTTTTTACCTATCTCTCTGTATATGCTACACGTATTTCTCAACATACACGTAAATGAAAGATTCTGTAAATTAAATCTTTGATTTATCATTCCATAGATGTACTTTTTTTAGGCTGAAGGAGATGGAGGTTTAATGAAAGTAAGTGATTATGAAATGTTTACCTGACGTTGTTAGAATTATTAAGTCCTGGAGGCTCAGATGGGCAGGTCATATAGGCAGAGTGAAAGGAACTAGGAACATATTCAAAATTTTGACTAAACTCAATCAAAAAAAAAAAAAAAAAAAAAAATAGGAAGACCTAGGCGCAGATGGGAGGACAATGTTAAGATAAGTCTCTCAGAAACAGGAATACGAAGTAGAAACTGGATCGAAGTAGAAATCAATGGAAAGCTTTTGTGAATGCGACATTAAATCGCCTGGTTTCATAGTCATGAGTGAGTGAGTTAGTTAGTTTTAGTTATAATGATTATGAAATCGTTGGTAGAATGAGAATATGGGAGGAAACTAGGGAATCACGAGAATATCTGCGTACATTATGTTGCCTGCTGCAAACTGTCATAGGTTAAGATCGAACCAGGACCAATCGGATCAGAGGTGATCGCTCTATCGTGTAGCCATCATGCTCCATATGTAAATAGTATGTAAATGCAATATATACAGTATATCGATTATACATAATGGTTATCTAGTACCACATGTATGTGCGGTTTGGATAGGATTGGTTTGTTTGGAGTTTGGCCCATTTTCTGCAACAATGCTATTTGAGATGTGGATCTACAGCTAAATGTGGGATTCAAACCTCATTAGCTCTAACCGGAAATTGAACCCTGGTCTTCCACACTGAAGACACGTACCCTAATCATATATATAGAGAGAGCTAAACACGTCCATGTGTTATTTTGTCCATTATAATTTACGAACAAGTGCTATAAGTGGTATCTTATATCATATAAATATGTCGTTATATACGCGTCTGTGTAGAATTTCTATGGCTATATCCTTCAGACTTTAAAAATGTAATAAATGAATGTAAATGATCATGAAACAAATCAATCGAATGAAGATTGTGGAAGTAAACAGGAAAGCCTTGTTAAAATTTAAGAACGTGATTATTGCATTTCTCGCCTTGGAACGAATTAGGAGAATTCTGCATAATTGACACACTGAGCCTCGACATTGTACAAATTTCCGCATTATGTTTTTTTTTTTTTCTGCATTGGTCTCTCCTTTCTGAAATATTATCTTGAAATTTTTGTTGTCTTATCTTAATCATTTCTTCATCCACCATTACACACTGGAAATGAATACAAAATTAATTGACCTTTTTTTGTCGATTCTGGATTGCATCTTCTGCTCATTACTTTTAGAAAATGAATTGTTCGCGTTTTATTAATGAAATCCATCAATTGCTACATATTATGCCATTTGTTGCATTCTCTTGTTTCCATTTATCTCTCTTTCCACGTCTGTAACTTCTCAATTATTTACCTGTATGGATTCTAAAATAGCTTCTCTAATCACGAAATACTCAATAATAGCTTTGATGAAATATTTAAACAAAAGTATGCAAGGATATCGATTATCTCTCAACGCTTAGAAAATGGATGTTTCACGTAATATTGGATTTGCAGGTCGGAGCATCACTTGTTCGGAAAGCTATGTAGCACACAATGAACATTGTGTGGAGGGATCGAAACAAATGTGCTTCTTCATTCATACATTCTTTAATTCTGTAGATGGAAAATGACCTGTAGGTTTTTTTTTTTTTTTTTATGGTATTGATTTAATTAAAGGGATGCAACGTAGTCTTACAATTTGTCATGTACGATGTACTGTTCAACATTTCACGTAATGAACATAGCAATTGTTTAACTGATGTGGTTCGGATCCCACATAAGGTGTAGGTCTACGCTTCATATAGCCTCCCTGCTGAAAGGGTCGCTAAACTCAAATCTAATCCACTCTTCATTGCTTAATAACAAACTTTCATTGTTAACCACCAAAACTGTATGTACAGAATGGGCACAATGTTGCTTTTCCCAATATGTAAAGAAATAAAAGAAGCTAGATGACTCCACAGTCTTTATTGTACTTACAAATACTGTTCAATATGTCTTTCTCCATGTTCAACGCACAAAGTACATCTCGTAAGCACAGATTTGCAAATATCGTAAATAACCGAGGATTGGTATCCGATCTCTCGAATAATTGTTCAGTTACTTATTTTAAGTGATTCCAATCCTGAGGTTGCCCGGAAAACACTTCGTCTTTGACAATACACTACATACAGAAGGTGCATGGTGTAAAGTTACATGAACAGAGTAGCCAATTTGTCGTCTCAACTGGAAACCGGAAGTAAAAGAAATCCACCAGAATTTCTAGTTTCAGCATTAAGAAAATGTCACACTATACAAACCAAACTTCTTCACGTGGTGTGCACGTGACATTGCTACTTGTTTTCGTATAATTTTAGTAATAATTTTGTATTAATATATGTCATACTGTGATGTAAAAGAAGTCTAATATTAACGCACGTTGTTTTTAGTGTGCGTGATTTCAGGTTCAATTATTCAGAGAGAAACGAAAATTTCGGCATTCAGCTAGCATCATAAGACATGTGAGAAACGCTATTTGAAATAAGAGGTAACGCATTTGGGATCAGAAAAGGAAACTTTTTTTTTTTTTTTTTTGGCAACTCTTGGGAAAAAATGCTAATTTAGATCCATCCACACATCCATGCATTATTTTATATTCAGGTCTAACTCAGTACTGTCTTAACAGTATTATGGACTATACCATTGGACAACCTGGTCTAACTGTGACTGTTTCAATGAATCGCAACCAAATTTTAAGTGTTAATTCTTAAGATTCATATCATTTCTCCTATATTGTTAAATGTGGATAGTCGACTGATAAAGGAAACTCGAAAATCGTAATTTTCCTATCAAATTTACCAACGATTTCGTTTATACTTCATAATTCCGAGTTATAATCCTACAATATGCCATTTGCATTATTATTATTATTATTATTATTATTATTATTATTATTATTATTATTATTATTATTATTATTATTATTATTATTACCTACAAGGAAGGGTCACGCAGTGGCTCCGCTGAGATCCGAACGAGACAATTATGTTTGCATTAGATATGCTATAACTAGATGAATCCCAAAGTTATACGTGCCACCGGGCGGAATATCGTGAGTTACAACATATTTTGTAATGTAAGAACTACAAAAAATTACCTGGCAGAATAGTTTGAACCGAGTCATTTCTTCGGAAACGGTTGGGTAAGTGGAAAACTCGGACAATACGTATCCCATCATTTCCAAGGACACACTTTTTTCGGATAAAAAAGTTTGCCCCAGGGTCCTCGCAGGGTTCCAGACGGGGTCCAACTCAAAGTTTTCAAATGGCAAGGGGTGTTAAGTAGCACATCGTTTGAAAGCTGTTGTAAAATGAAAGAAAATGCAGCAAGTCTCGACTCTCTACGACAACTCTGTGCAAAATGGCGGAGGGTCAAAATGTAAACAAACACTTAATTGAAAAGTCCATGGTCACCCCTATAAATCTTAAACAGTGAGACAAATGTGAAAACAGGAAAGGAAGTGTGGCATTATTTTCAAAGTACAACGATTTAAGTGAAAACGTATTGTCCCAGGGTCCCCACATGGTCCCAGGTGGGGTCCAACTAAAAAGTTTCAAACGGCAAGAGAGGTAGCACATCGTTTGAAAGCTCTTTTTAAGTGAAAGAAGATGGAGGACATCTCGACTTTCTACGACAACCCTGTCCAAAATTGCGGCGGGTCAAAATGTAAACAAAAGCTTAATTGAAAATCTATGGCCACCTTGAATCCAAGATCTTGCTTCAAACCTGTATCGAAAAGATAAGCATACCAAACTGCTGAAGCTAGGTAAGCCAAATTTGGCATTAATGTTGATTAGTAGGTGACGAAAATATGCGAAATGTTTAAAAACGCGACACCTTGAGTTCAAAATGCCGCACTATGTATCGAACGCATGTCCAACTCACACCACTAGTGTTGGAGAAGCGAAATGTGGTATTTGTGTTTATGGTTAATAGTAGGTATCCACAAAATATTAAAGAGTATAATCTGTAATCCAATATGGCTGTCAGCGTAAAAAATGAGTTCGTATATAAATGTTATTTCTTGGAATACTGTGACCAAACCAACAAAGTTTGACGCAGCTCGATGCACTAAAATGACTTACACATGATTTGGTACTACTCGCCAATCTTGTAAATGAATCTTTTTATTTATTTATTTATTTATTTATTTTTGTATATTTGATATTGCTTGAAGTATTGCGATCAAACCAACGTATGTCATGCAAATGTAACCATACAAATACGTTGCAATAAAGCCCCCAACCTACTGGTCCAGCAAGTCCTTTATGCATGAACTACGTATGACAAAATTAGAAAAAATACTCGAAGGTATTCCCCTTTTGTTTAGCAGTATGAATAGGAAGTCAGAGTTATGTGTTCATCGCATATTCGTTATATTCAAGTAAATGATGTCGAGAGAACCGTGACGAACATGCATTAAGAACAAAACATACGTGTTGTTACCGAATGAAATAATAGTTGAAGTGAATCGAAATTCAATTGTTCGATTCCTATTGTTTCTAAATACATAATAGAGAAAAATAGAGATTCAGATTTGTACTGTTATGAATGATATACGTCTTAAGCGGCCATCTTAGATTCAAGGTGGCCAGAGTTTTTCAATTAAGCTTTTGTTTACATTTTGACCCACCATAGTTTTGGATAGGGCTGTCGTAGAAAGTCGAGACTTGCTCCATCTACTTTCATTTAACAAGATCTTGCAAACGATGAGATACTTTACCCCTCTTACCATTTCAAACTTTTTAGTTGGACCCCACCTGGGGCCCTGTGGGGATCCTGGAACAAGACGTTTTAACTTAAATTGTTGTACTTTGAAAATAATGCCACACTTCCTTTCCTATTTTCACATTTGTCTCACTATTTAAGATTTATAGGGGCGACCATGAACTTATCAATTAAGTTTTTGTTTACATTTTGACCCTCCGCCATTTTGCACAGGGTTGTCGTAGAGAGTCGAGACTTGCTGCATTTTCTTTCATTTTACAACAGCTTTCAAACGATGTGCTACTTAACACCCCTTGCCATTTGAAAACTTTGAGTTGGACCCCGTCTGGGACCCTGCGAGGACCCTGGGGCAACTTTTTTACCCGAAAAAGTGTGTCCTTGGAAATGATGGGATACGTATTGTCCGAGTTTTCCACTTATCCAACCGTTTCCGAAGAAATGACTCGGTTCAAACTATTCTGCCAGGTAATTTTTTGTAGTTCTTACATTACAAAATATGTTGTAACTCACGATATTCCGCCCAGTGGCACGTATAACTTTGGGATTCATCTAGTTATAACATATCAAATGCAAACATAATTGTCTCGTTCGGATCTCAGCGGAGCCACTGCGTGACCCTTCCTTGTTAGTACACAACAACGGCACGACGTATCACCATTTAAAGAGATTTATGCTTGTAGACTTTCAAAGTATGCAATGCATAAGCGTCGGAGGTCTACAGAACGGCTTTGTCCATCTGTCGACTATCAGAGCAAAAACCTAAGGGATCAAGATACGGTTTTTTGCAATTAATTCAACTCTCTTTAAACTGAAAGTGGTTCAAATTAGTCATTTTCGATTTCAACGTTTATCGCCATAGAAGGAAAACGGTAACAGATAGCGAGAAGCGGTTTTATTGCCAACGATTCCGCGTCTTAAGGCAACGTACCATCATTATTCCAGATACTCTATCAAAACCGAAAATGGAAAGATATATCGATATGCGATTTTCTGCAATCGATTCATTGCGCTAAGAATAGATTTAATTTTCTTCATTAAGCTTTACTCAAACCGAAGTAGTCCAAATTAGCCATTTCCAGTTTGAACGTTCATCGCCATAGAACAAAAGTGGTAGTATTTCTATATAGTGGTTTTCTACAGTCGATTCGGTGTCTCAAGAAAGCATATAATCAAAACTCACAACACTCTACTAAAACCGGAAGTGGTTGATATTTTCTGCTACTTCGGTATCAATACTGATATTCATAGAGCAAAAACTAACAGATATCAAGATTCAGTATCTTGCAATCGATTCATCGCCCAAGAATAGATTCAGTTTTATCCATTAACCCTATATTCAAAACGAAAGTGTTTCAGATTAACAATTTCCGGTTTCAGCATTTCATTTATCGACATAGAACAAAAATAGCAACAAATTTTCTGCAATCGATTAAGAGTTATAAGAGAACACGCCATCCTAAACCGCAGCACTACTCAAACCATAAGTTGATCAAATGTACTACTATTTGTGGTTTTAATACTAATTTCTGTAGAGCAAAAACGGTAAGTTATATCGAGATGCAGTTTTTTGCAATCGATTGCACTTCTGAGGAGGAGGTTGTATCTCCCCCTTAACCATCTAATCAATCCGGAAATGGTTGAAATTAACGATTTCCGGTTTCAACGTTTATCGCCATAAAACAAAAGTAAGGTACACCAAGTAACGACTTTTTGATATGGATTCAGCGTCTGAGGAGTAGATTCTATCTTTATCTACCATTGCAACCAATCAGGTTTGAGTATTCCCATAGTTTGGAAGTCAACAAACTGCGAAACGAAACTCACATGTTTATATATTAGTTACATGATATTTGTAGTAAGTGCATATAGTATAGTATTAGTAAAAACTTACTAAATAGAAAGATATGAATACTAGTATACCGGTACCCCACATTTACCTCTAGGAAAAAGTGTAACTATTTTAATACTATAAATAATCACAATTAATGCAATTTACCGTTACCCTCTATTTGTAGATGTAGAAAATAAGAAATCCTATAACTGCGAAAAAATATTTTCATAGATATCGTTTAAGTGTTTCTTTTTCTACCAATCATTAGAGGTAATTATTTTTTATGCTTCCTCATATATCAAATAGAGCATATAAAGAATAAATATATATATATATATACTATAAATTACTCGTTGATGATATGAATGATTCGGAATTTAGTGCGATGTAAATGTTATTTATATTTGTACATTACTTTGTGAGAATAGTATTAAGAGAAGCGCGGCACCGGATGTTCACAACCAGACTTCCTTTTCATTATCAGCTCTTAACATTCGTTTTCTAAATATCAGGTTGCATATGATTTACATACATTGTTACCTTATATCCTGTTTATCAAGTTGGAATACTAAAGTATAGTATTCGCGTAGAGTGGAATTTCGTATGTCAAGATTGTATTAAACATTTGTGTGTTTTACTTGTTCTGTTCTTTATGTAATGTACTTGGCACGCTTCAACCTGACGTGTCTGAAATTTTATTCCCTTGTGACAAATTGAGCAAAGTTATTTTATTTTGGTGTTCTTGTCAAGTTGGACTTAACGAGATCTAATCCATTACAGTTGGTTCTCTCTCCATTTTTTCATATCTCCGTATAGGTGATTAACTGGTAAAATACTAGAAACATTTTGTCGTTCTGCAGTGTAAAATGTGGAATTACGTACTATCGATGGGTATTAATTCCACTTACGGTTCTTCGATGTATAAATTTGTACATTTATATTCAAAAAGATGCTCAGTAAAGGCAGTTCATTTCATTATCATCATAATCGATTCAGTAGACTATTTACGTCCAGCCACCACAAGCAAGACCTTCCACTTCTCTGTTGATTTTCTGAATGACCTTAGGAACTAAATTTATTTGTATCGATATTGGTCCCTCGAATTGTGCTGTTTTATTTATTTTACTCTCGAGAACTTCGTAAGGTGTTTGTCTACTTTCCGCATATTCTTAAATTATTATATTTATTTATTGTGAGTGAATAATAGTATCCGTTTACAATATAGTTTTTCGAGTCCTTTGCGCCTGTGCCCATACACTTTAATATATATATATATATATATATATATAATATACTTTTTTTAAACTCTTTCTGATAGTGTCCTGGGTTGAGGTTTAAGTTGAAAGAATTATATTAGTACACGATAACATTTATTCACATTAATTAATCTATCATGTAATTCTTGTTTACGTTTACTCAGTTACTCGCACATATTTTAAATCTTCTACTTTTCTAACTGTGTTCGGTTGAAGTCTATCTTCGTGATAAGACATGTACTTACTTCGATTTTGAAGGCCAGTGATTAATTAACATGAGTGAGTTTTAAGGTAGAGTGTGTGACTTCTAGATGTTTCGAGCCGTCAACATAGGCAAATGTTTGTTTCCCAATGATTGTCAACTTGCATTCTTGATCTATTTTTTCTTCTAATTTATTCATTTATTATCTATTCCCAAGATGATCAGTTCATTTCCTTGAAATCTCATTCTATATTTCCAAGTTTTCCGAAGTTTCCTGTAAGAAACGAACTGCGCTTATAGTTTTTCTATTGCCCACTTTAGTCAATTGTACTCATTGTCAATGATTTCTAATTTATTTAGCATGGTAGCGTACGACTTGGAATACTATTTGCATTAGCCAGTGGTAGGGAACGACTGAAATACTGTATATCTTAAGATATTGTCTTTAGTGTATATTATTTTTGTTACCATTTCTTTTACCGTATTTTTTTATTTTTGCAACCTATTTCTTAAAATAGATTTTTACCCAAGATATGATTCAGCCTTAGAGTAGAATATAAAAAAATAAGGTACTCCGTGTTTAGAGAACTACGAGTTTGGCTAGTACAAGTTTATTCACAGTAATTTATTAATAATTTATTCAAAAATACGATAAAAATAATTTTGAGAATCGTGAAAGCTTTTGTGGTACATTATTAGCGGCTTTCACCTCCTATCTAAAGAGAGAATGAATATATTAATAACTCCAGTATTGTGTTATTTTGTGTAGAGACTACTGTTTGAAGCACTGCATGTATGATAATATAAGAGAAGGTTTTAAGTTTTTTCAACTCATTTGATATGCGTGGGAGTGTAACTTATTTCTTGTCCCTTCGTACTGCTCAAGTAACAATTATCTTGATAGCGTGGACAATAAGAAAGGAAATCGTATCTTCTTGAATAAGGTGGAACCTATTTGTGTTTGCAGTTTTGCTGCGTACCGTGGATTTTAGTTACAGTCACTTACAGTAAACTCCAAATCTGGCAATTAAAAACTAAAAAGCTATAAATGTTCCCCTTCGTTATGCGATATCTCTCTTATCATTATATACTTTAATGTTTTATGATAACTGAATCCACACAATCAAACATTCCCTTTCTCTCACATATATACAGTTTATGTAATACTCCATAAATTTAGTATTGATATATGATAGTGTAAACAATTATTGGTTATACTATAAAGCCAAAAAAAAAAAAATCTCAGGAATAACATTTCTTTTGTCAAAGATTTGTTAAGAAATTTGCGGTATTTCCTATCTTAAAATGAATTTTCTTTAACGATGGTAATCAAACTTCTATATTAAAAATAAGGTAGATATTAAAAGAATAGTGTTAATACTTTTAAATCTTATTTTTTAGTACTGACTCAAATAGACTTTGTGATCAAGAATTTGCATGTTATTTACATAGATCAATTGCAATATTCACTTAGTTGACCAGTGTGAAAACTGTATGTTAACTCTAAATATAAAAACTTCAAAATTCTAATCAACTGTGTCGAAAATTAATGCAAATGCAACCTGTCCCGGTGAAACTTGGGATTAACACTAGCGATATTATTATTATTATTATCTCTTTTAAGTTTGGGAAATAAAATGTTTCATTTATTTCTCTACCCAATATCTTAAAATTAGTCTTTTTGAAAATTATTTGGTCTAGGAATTAATTCGTGCGGTTGGTACGCACACATTGAAGCTGTAGTACAAACACAAAATACATAAATACCTTAAGAAAAATATTGTCCATCGCTAGCCACCACTTTCGCCCATCTGTCAGGCAATGTACGGATTCCGTGGCGAAAGAAGTCCTCATCCTTGGAAGCGATCCAGTCAGAGACCCATGTTTCGATATCTTCTGAAGAAGTAAACCGCTGTCCAATCAAATCGTTGTTCATGCAATCGAACAAGTAGTAGTCCGAAGGAGCAACGTCTGGTGAATACGGCGGGTGGGGTAAAACTTCCCATCCGACATTTTCTAAATAGGTTTTGACCGGTTTTGCGACATGTGGGCGAGCGTTATCATGTTGAACAATAAGTTTATCATGTCTGTTCTCCCATTCTGGTCGTGTTCTGGCCAGAGCTTGCTTCAAACGCATTAATTGTCGTCGATAACGTTCTCCATTCATAGTTTCACCCGGTTGCAGCAGCTCATAGTACACCACACCTTTCAAATCCCACCATATGCACAGCATAACCTTTGCACAGTGAATATCTCGTTTTGGTTGTGATGGACCTGGTTCACCTGGTTTCACCCAGGCCTTTTTTCGTTTAGGGTTCTCGTAATGGATCCACTTCTCATCACCCGTAATAATTCGATGCAGAAACCCCTTTCTGCTCTGTCGTTGAAGCAGCAATTCGCAAATGGTTTTTCGTCTTTCAACGTCTCTGTCTTTCAATTCATGTGGAACCCAATGTGACATCTTTTGAATCATTCCCATGGCTTTCAAGCGTTTGGAGACTGTTGTTTGATCAACGCCTAATGCTGCTGCAAGTTGTTCCTGCGTTTGACACGAATCCTGCTCGAGCAATGCTGTCAATTCTTCGTCTTGAAATTTTTTTGGCTGTCCAGCTCGCTCTTGGTCTGCCAAGCCGAAATCACCACTTCTAAACCGTGCAAACCACTTCTGACACGTTCGCTCAGCTAGAGCATGGTCACCATACACTTCCACCAAAATACGATGACTTTCAGTCGCACTTTTCTGCATGTTAAAGTAATGCAGCAGGACACCCCGCAAAAACACTTTATCAGGCACAAATTGCGCCATGTTCACTTAACTACAAACTGGTGTTGTTGACGCTTTAATCCACTGCCCTATACTACGAACGATACGCGATGACAGGGGTTTGCAACACATGTGTGGATACACGGAACTGTGGGACGCTCCGTTCGTTGCGCCATCTCTTGTCCACCCGCACGAATTAATTCCTAGACCAAATATATAATCACTGTTGGTGGCTAAGCTCCAATAAACACAGTTCACAGATGGAGGAAAGTATTGTTTCAGAAACTGGAAAGAACCATAAAGGATAAATGAGTTAATAATACAATTGTGGAATCATGAAGTCTGAAACCTGCCCAATATGGAAGCTAAAGCCATTTTGATTTTAAATATTGGATTTTTTTTTTTTTTTTTTTTTTTTGCATAGTTAAGGAATGCATCTGTTTCTGTGCCATTTTTTAAAAATGTTTCTTTGTCAAATTTTCACTTACTAAAATAATAAACAATAAAAGTGTTTTGTGAGATCTTTTAAGTTTTACGTCCCACGCTTATGCCGGCTAGGCTAAAGGAGATGGTAAGGATGAGAAATGAATGAAATGGCTGAATGAAGAAAGTGGGATGAAACGGGAGAACCCCGAGAAAACTCACGCACATGGTGTTTGTCTACCACAAACTTCACTTGGCGCGAGCTGGGATCGAACCAGGGACCCTATGCCAAAAAAAAATGTGTGATAGTAGCGTGTCTAATGTAGCGTGAAGAAAAAATCCTAACAAAGTTTGGAACTTACGATGGCTTACCGGAAGAATTCTTACCTTTAGGGTGAAGAGTCTCTGACTAGATCTCAAGCTGTGGGAATGTGTGATGGATCGATGAAAATGAAGATATTATATAAAGTTCAGTCAGTATCATTAAGTTATAGAGAACTGACAAAGATAAGTGATTTGTTGATAAAAAGCTTACTTAGTAAGTTGACATTCTCCATTCTCACTTCTCATTGTTTGTCTATATCAAATCCGAATATCGGATTATGTTATTTGGATCATAAATTCTAAATGAAAATGTTATTATTACCGTTGTGAATTCAATAATATACGAGTATTTTACTGAAGAATAAGGCTGGAAGAGGCTTTTATTTTACTGTTTTTATTCTGTAATATGACGGCAAAAGCGTATTATTTACCGTAAATTGGTGGCAGCGAAAATTGATGATACACAAATACTACTTCCGAATTTAACTATGATTCTTAATTGTTGGAAAGAGAAAATTTATCTGAGAATATTCTTTCATTTTTCTTTCGTCGTATGTGATAATATGTTACTTTTTGCAGTGGAATAGCGATGTTTAAACCTGTGTGTTTGTCAGTTAAATTTTTAATTGAAAAAATAGAGCCGTTCAATTATACAAAAATATCTCATTGCTACTGACATGTGTGAGAAGCAGCTGCGATGAACGTGGTTCGCACGATCTAATGTGACTGAAGAATGAGTTGGTGTTGGCATTTGTAATAATTATTTTAAGTGGACACATTGACCTTGATTTACTGCCACATGAAATTTTGCAGTTTCTGCGAACTCGTGATGCTTACTTGGAGGAACATCAATATTAGTTCAGTAGTGGGTGTGGAGTTGTAAGCGAGCGGAGCATGCTCTTTTCGGCGACCTTCATCCAAATACGAGAAGTTGCAACCCATGCCGTAATATTTCGGTATTTTACTTCTACTGTTAGTTTACATTTACTTTTCATGTTAAATACCTTTTCGCTTTTCTTTTCAAATTACCCGTATTATTTCAGTCAGGACTAAATTATATGACGTTTATGGTTATTGAACTACTTTAAATCAATTTCTTAGATGTGATGACCTACATTCACAAATCTATACTTCTTCTTTCTCTGAGATTGTGAATCAGACTTAAAATCTCTTTCAATTCAATTATTTTCTCACTCATCAGCTATCTTTAATAAAATAAAGAAACTGCCAGTATCAGAAAATGTTATTTACTTCGCGTTTTAGTTTTAAGTTTGAAACTAATTTTAATTACTTGTTATTCATTTATATTGTATTAGATTTAATAGGTTTAATGTAAACAGCAATAATGGTAACAGAGAATAGTTTAGAAGTTAACATAAAATATTAGTAGGCTACAACGTCTCGTAAATGTAACTTCGAATTATGCCACAAAATAAGATACATATAATTTTAATTTTAAATAACTTACTCCTTGGATAGTGTTTCCACGGGTATTGATCTTGGTTTTGCGGGAACGGCAAGTTTCATTTTAAATTTTGCTATAGTTGCATTAAGTCTATTACTACGTATGCCGTTTCGAAAGAAGTGTAATTTTGAAATGTTGGTTTCATCAGTTTGTGCTCTGCTATATCCTAATGTCTAATCAGTGTTTGCTGCACATAGTCCAGTTCCAGTGATCGAATTGGAAATAAATTGTTACCGGTATGATCAAGCATGTAACTGTCTTAGGTATACTTCATTCAGTATAGCAGAGCTAACTTTTAAGTGTTGCTATGAGATTTAGCATCATAAATTTCTACCGGTATGCCATACTGGCCCAATCCGACCACTTATATGGTCTTGATTCGATTCATAGTAAGAGATGCAACTTAAGTGTTGATCGAGCTTCATGAAGGCAATTCAGAAGCTTTTTGAATTAACAAGTAGCGAATTCCAGTCTAGGAAAGCATTACAAATAAGAACAGTGGACAGGCGTACTGACTACACATCACTCTAGTTACAAGACACGTCTCATATAGCCTCGCTGCTGAAACGGTCGTTAAACTCAAAATCAACTCAACTCTAGTTAGAAGATACCTGACTTTCGTCGGCTGTAGTGCCAGAGTTAAATGCGTACCATTGATGATAATGTTTGCAGTGTGGTTTTACGTGTTATGCAACCTTAGCGATTTCGATTCGAAATAAATTTAGTACTTGAACTATCATGATTTGATATATAAAAATGAACATATTATTAAGACAAATCTTGAATGGCAAATTATTTGTTTACGGCATTTCTGCTAAGAATGTTATACCGTGGTTATTTCTTGTATTATTTACCGTTTTTAATCGAGTACAAAAAGGAGGTTTTGATATGTTTGCGATTATATCAAGGACCACTGGTAATATTTCGATGCGGTTTTAATTACTCGAGCAAGCTATTTCTAGGGAAGGTTCTTACGAATAAAATATTTTTAAAAAAATAAACAATTTAATTTAGGTATTTAACTAAATTACTGAGGGAACGAAAAAGTTTTTAAAAAAATAAAGGAAAAAGAAAATAACTAACTTCAAGGACGCACTAGAAAGCAAAATAGAAAAATTCATTTTAAAAGGTACTGTATGTATCGACTTTAAAACAACAGTAAAAGGCACAAAATAATAAAAGCTGTAAAATACCTAAAGCACTTAGAAGCGGAAACAATTTATTTCTATTATCTGTATTTTTGATATTACGTAAAGCCAGATATGTTAATGCTTTATAAAATTACCATCGAAATAATTTTATATCAGGCATTAGTTTATTCGGCTTGGCACAACTTAAAAAAAAAATGTGGATAATAGTAATAAATTGTTTCCGCTTTTAAGTGCTTTATTATTATTATTATTATTAGTAGTAGTAGTAGTAGTAGTAGTAATAATAATAATAATAATAGTCGTAGTAGTGATATATATATATATATATATATATATATATATATATATATATATATATATATATATATATATTTGTGTGTGTGTGCTTGTGTGCTTTGTACAGCTTTTATCATCTGCTTTTTAAAGTCTGTTCATATTTTTAAAAATAAACTTATCAGAAAATAAGAGTTTTAATGATATAATTAAGACAATTAAAACATGTTAAATATTGTTTTAAACATTTTAAAGCTTAACTTTTATACTTTATTATCAAAATAGCTATTTAAATTTATACGTTGGACGCATGGTTCAGAATTGGTGTAAAATTTTTAAAATAACACCTTCTGTTACTGTGAATTTATTGATAATTCGATATGTTAAATTTGAGAAGAAGTTTATAAGAACATACATTATATATAAATAAAATAATGCCTAAGTTTGTTTTATTATCAATAGTTATAAATTAAAAGCAAGAAAACACCCGAATCTTTTCTTTAATTCTTTAAAGATTCTTTTCTTGACTAGGAAAACCCAAAACAATATATATCAGTTTTTTCTTGATAAATGATAAAACACTGTTTACGTTACGAATTGTCAGTTTTAAGTACTTTCTATTCATGTATGTATTCATTCTACAACACTTGAGACATCAAATGGTTTATTAAAATAAAATCTCTTACGTAATTTTGACACAGGGGCAGAATTTTATTACGCAAATATGGCTTTGGGTTTAAATAGAAGTCTAGCTATGCAGTACATATTGTTTGTATGTTGCAAAGAATAATCAGCGAAACATAATTTCATACCAATTTCTGCAATGTAAAATTCAACCAGTGAGAATATTCATATACATAAACGATTAGAAAGGATGCTGCCCATAGTAGTAACTTTCTTGCTACGAGTAACATTGAGTGTGTAAAAATTATAAATTAATAAATAACGCGGTGTGCTGTATGAGACATATCAGTGTCTAAAATGTTTATATGATGTATTTTATGTGAGACAAATAAACTATCCTTTCTGGTCTTCTCGATCTTGTACAATCGTTAATGACATATTTATTTATCAATACCAATGCTGACATAACAGTTTTTAAAAAATGGGCTTTTTTCATTGTGGTAAACTGTGGTAAACTTCTAAACTATTCAATTACTGAGACTGGAAGTAGTACCTCTGTAACCTCAGGTTGCAGTGGAGGAATAAGATCAAAGATAGAACCTGTTCTTCGGTCGCTAAATTCCTATCAAAAAGCCATATTAAGATTGAGGAATAAAGTCAGAGATGAAATATATTCTTGTGGTACTAAATCTATACTTTAAAAAATAATAATAATAGAAACCTGCTTATGCCATAGCTAAAGAAGCATTCAACAAGAAAAGATCAACAGCAAAAGAACACAAGATATCGATAAGCGGTTTCTTAGAATCGATTCAGCGTCCCAAAAATAGGAACCACTTTATCCTTTAACCCTCAATTCAAACAGGAAATGGTAGAAATTAGCATTGACATAAAGCAAAAACGGTACGATATAGTGACAAGTAGGTTTCTTTCTTTTCTTTTTCTTTTTTCTTTTTTTAATCAATTTAGCGTGTCAAAAATGAGCATTCAAACCAGAATCGCTTTGATAATCGCTCATCAACACTGTATTTTAGACACTGTTTTGCTAACAACAAAGCTCTTTTCGCTGTTTATGTTGAATGCTGTCAAGATTTGATTTGTTACTTAAATATCGGAAAACATACAAGATGATTATAAATGCTTTATCTGGCTTTAAAGTTAAATAGTTATGTTGATAACTATTAATACAATACGCTAGTGCTAATGATGTAAGAAAGAAACACATTTGAAAGTTATATTTCTTATATATTCGTAATCTTGGCTCTTGGTAGCACAAGCCTAGGTTCCAAAATGATGTAAGCAGCAGAAAGAACTCCGTGTTGTGGAATATGAGAAGTGTTTTCCTTGTTATAACATGCATTCCGTAGACGGGTTGGGGCATGTGAAAGACACACTGAATATATATTCACTACCAACAACTTTGGGTGAGCTTCAGGATCTTATTAGATCTGCATTACGAGATTCGCAGGGATATGGTAAGGTGCGGGTGGGGCAAATAGACTACCGGATAGATGTTTCTCATGTGTCGAAAAGAGGCCACGTCGAATATTTGTAACAGCATGTATTAAACTTGGACGGTTTCTGCATGTGTTCATGTATCATTCGTTAATGTAGCTGTAGTAGATTTTTATAACCCTTTTGTAAACCCGATGAATCATTTATATTCACCCTGTATTGTATATGGTATCTTGCTGGAATAGACAAATTTCTAGATGATATACAAGATCTAGTTCTTTAATTAACTTAGCAATAGAGTTTCAAATAAATAGATAATAAGAAATCATAAAGTGGTTAGGGATAGCTAAGTAAATATACGGAAATTTTATTTTGTTTGTTCTTTCCATTGTGTCTTTTTACTTTAATTTATTTTGTTTTAACAGCGTGTCTAAATTTTTGTTCTTATATAACACACAAGATAGTGGGATTCCAATGGAAAGTGTAATCAGTGAGCTGACTCCCAGAAACCATTAAAATTTTGCCATTGTTATATCGCCTGTCAACTGCAGCCGTCATCGCATGGAATAAGATGGATGTGCGAATGGATTAAGATACGTTTCAGGCTTGAGAGCTCAGATGCTGTATAGTAACAAATAATAATATTACGATAGGCGACCATAATGATCATTCGTTATTTTCATTTTTAGAGTACTTTACTATGTTTTCAAGTGTCATTTTCAATTCCTTTGAAATATATTCAGAATTTAGAACTTCGTAATTGAATAAATCACATTATTATTATTATTATTATTATTATTATTATTATTATTGTTATTGTTGTTATTATTATTTTCATTATTATTATTATTATTTTCATTATTTTCTTGACAACTAATTCTGTTAAAATTCTAATAATCTCACAAGGGAACGTTCCGATTTGGTGAATTTAATTGCTGAAAATGATTGCTAGAACTGGATTCAGCACCAAAAGAAACAAAGAGGATGTTTAATGGCAGACCGTATACAGGGTGGGAGATACGTGACGGCAAAGTGCGAAGATAGAACGTAGAGAATGTCTAGAAATGCCATGTTAATTTTGAAACGAGTAGAGGGATTGAGATCAAATGTTGAACATGAGGAATGCATGTAGATCTCCACTGAATAGGAGTAATGTGAATCATGGGGGACATCTTAAAAGCCGCCATGTTGGAATTAGCATAACAAGAATATACGAGAAAGGGGTAAATTATTCGTTGTAGCTTTGGATAATTCAAGATTACTAATAAAACTCCAACTGACCAAAGCAGTATATACATATATTCTAAGATTATATATTTGTGTTACAGTTTCAGCTATGTAACATAGCCTTCCTCAGACACATTACCTCAGAGAAAGGGGTCATGTGGCATATTGTTCTTGATGCACACCAACTACTAAAATACAGTTTGAAACCTCCACAACAGGAGGCATTTCACGCTATAACAATGTAGCAATACTGTCTTAAAGTTGACATGAATGAGTAACAGCCACAAACGTGAATGAGGCCACTTTCCAGCCAACCAATATTTGTTCGTATGCTGGTAAAAGTGCAAATATGACGAAGGATAACCTGAAATAGTTCATGACTGATGTTTTCTGGACTTTTATAGAACAGGTAAAAAACTGCTGCTCCTCGTTGATTCATGGAGAACTATAAAGATGAAGAGTTCGTGCAGAAACCGGACAATGTTGAACTTACCCGACTCCTTATCCCCAATGGTTGCACGTCACTCATACAACTGCTGGATGTGTTCTTCTTCCGTCTGTATACGAATTTCGTAAAATATATAACAGACACAGTTTTTCTCTCATCGGACTTGACAGAAACTATGACAACGGGGCAACATTAACTCCCAATCATTCACCCACTTCCTGTTTACAGCACCAAGGTTCCAAGCTATGATTAGATATGCTTTCTAGAAAACTGGATATTTGCAAACATTACCTGGCGCATTCATGACACCTGTCGACTATTGCTTCAATTTCAATTCCGGAGACAGCTGTGATGAGCCCGATTATTCATGTTGATCATTTTTCAAATGTACACACTGTTGCCTCCATTTTTATATCAACCACACAGTCATTCTTAAGTTTCGTAACAGTTGCAATTACACAGAGGTCTCAAACTGTATTGGCCACTATAGATTTCAAAAGACAGTATGCCTCAAGAGCCATGTCCCTTGACCCCTTTCCTGTATATTCTTCGTGCGCTAATTCCAACATGGCGGCTTTTCAGATGTCCACCATGATTCACATTACGTCTATTCAGTGGAGCTCTACATGCATTCTTCATGTCTAACATTTGACCTCAATCTGTCTACTCGTTTCAAAATTAACATGGCATTTCTATACATTCTCTACGTTCTATCTTCGCACTTTGCCGTCACTTATCTCCCACCCTGTATACGGTCTGCCACTAAACACCCTCTTTTTCTGTGTTCCTTCTGGTGCTGAATCCAGTTCTAGCAATCATTGTCAGCAATTGAATTCACCAAATCAGAATGTTCCCTTGTCACATTTAAATATTCATAAAATACATTTTTTCGATTTTATGAAACTCTATTAAACAATTGGGGGCGCGGTGGTTCAGTGGTAGAGCGTTCGCCTCCTGTGCTTGGGGTCCCTGGTTCGATCCCAGCTGGTGCCGTGTGGACTTTGTGGTGGACAAACACCGTGCTCGTGGGTTTTCTCGGGGTTCTCCCGTTTCCTCCCGCTTTCTTCATTCCACCATTTCACTCATCAATCATCATCACCGTCTCCTTTAGCCTAACCGGCATAAGCGTGGGACGTAAAACTTAAAAGATTTCATTTCTATTAAACAATTAATTTATTGAATAATGACCGAGTACTAACAATTTGAACAGCACTACCCTTAACGAAGATAACTTTTGTTAGAGATGTTGTTATGCCAAGAAAAGTTTGAATTGGCCAGGTGGATAATGCGTGAGCTTTGTATGCTGAGGTCCTGGTCTTGATACTCGGTGGATGTACTTAGTTTCGGATAGGAATTCCATTAGCGATTCGCCCCCGCCAAGTGAACTTTGTGGTGGGCAAACACCGTATGCGTGGGTTTCCTCGGGGCTCTCCCGTTTCCCCCCCCCCACTTTCTTCGTTCCACCATTTCATTCATTACTTATCATCATCATCTCCTTTAGCGTAACCGGCATAATCGTGGGACGTAAAACTCGAAGATTTCATTTCATTTTTCCATTAGCGATTCGGATTCAACTTTAAACAATAGACTTCCATACGAAATGAGTTCGAGAAGTAATGGGACATTTTCTAACGTTGAATTCTATTTTCAGAAATTGAAGTTATCCCCTTCAAAATAGCCATAGCCATACAGCAATGATGCAGACGTTGTTCCCATTTTTCGTATCAGTGCTGGAAGGCTTCTGCTGGAATACCTTTTAGCTCGTCGATTACGTTCTTCTGGGTAGTTATCCAAAGTTCCAAAATTACCCCCTTTCAAGTGGTTTTTGAACAAAGAGAATAAAAACAATCACAGGAACTGAGATCTGGCGAATAGGAGGACTGAGGAACCACAGAAATGCTTTTTTCTGTCAAAAATTCGTTGACGGTGACTGCTGTGTAATATTTTTTGGAACCATGTTTTCGCGCCCTTTTCTCATTAAACTATTTCTTCTCATTCTCCTGCCTTTAAATTGATGGACGGTAAACACGTTAAAAATTTAACTCACTACTGATCATTCCCACTGTCAATCATGACCTGACCTCATAAGAGACTTCATTTTACATTGCCATCTGTTTTTGAGGTTGAAGGTCACCCTGCATAAGGTTTTCCTTCCACTTGTTTTCGGCCTTCTAAAAAGAACGTGTGTCATGTGACCACTGTGGATACGAATAGGGATGCATTCGAGTCGAGTCGAGTCGAGATTTAAGCCTGTCTCGACTCGTCTCGAGAAAATGTTGTCTCGACTCGTGTCTCGACTCGAAAATATGTTTCTGTCTCGACTCGTGTCTCGACTCGACAGTCTCTGTCTCGACTCGACTCGAATTCGAGTCGAAACGTCTCGAAATTCGAGTCGAGACAAAATGTACGAGTTAAAATATACGCACACATCAGCCAGACCATAATGACTACCTACCTAATTGTCAGTATGTCGACTTTTGGCATGGATAAAAACGGCGACACGTCTTGGCATACACGCAATGATCCTTGATAGGTCGCTGGAGAGAGCTGGCACCACATGTGCTCACTCAGGTCACCTAATTCCCGTAAATTCCGGGAAGGGGGGCGATGTGTTCTGACGTCACGTTCAATCACATCCCACAAGGGACATCACTCAAATGTACGGCTCCAATTTCAATGAAACTTTTTTTGCTGATAGAAGGCATGTATGCATCATTACTTGTGATGACAAATTTTTGCCATGGTGCATGTTTTCTATTTTTTTAAATAACTTTTAAGAGTTGTGATGTGGTTATTAGAGATTACTACAGAAGTCCCTTACTACCCTTTGTAAACGGAGCGTTAATGAAGAAAAGTGAAGAAAAACCATGTGGATACATATAAGTCCTAGGGGAAGTCGTATGGTAGATATGACCTTGATGGCAGCCATCTTGAAATCCGCCATTTTGAATTAAGGTCAAGTTTTCAAAATGGGAATAGGGTAATATGATACATAATTTCGGGCTAGAATTTAATTAGAAAAATAATGGTGAGGTTAGTTTTAAGATACACCCATTTGGGGGAAAGTTACAGGCATATTAATTGTTTTTACTTACTGTGTGCGTAAGTCCCTTCTTACTTTCGTCTCAAGACCTGTAAATCGATCGCAACGGCAGAGCCCGGTTTCGCACTAGTGTTTAGAAATCTTTAAACTCACTTGAGGCAATATTTGTGGATTATTGTATTGTATTCTGCCTTTAATTAAATTTGAACCCACTTCATGATCTTGTGTAAAGTATCATTAAAAGAGAATTTCTGTTTTTATGGAGAACGTAAGCATAGCAATTATAAAAGGTGAGTAAGGTGCGTATGTATTTATAAGAAAGTTTATTTTACGAGTCTTTTGTGGTTCCGCCAACCTATTCTTTAGTTGTTTTTTTTTAAATACTCATATCTCATAAATAAAAGAGCTATTATAAAATCTCTTACCACTATTCTTTAATACTTATAAAATTTTATTTATTGTAAAAGCACTGGCGTAATATTTCTTATCGCCCACTAAAATTATGGTGGAGCTCCTTCGTGGCTAACGGTTAGTATACTTGCCTTTGGCGTGGGAAACCTGGGCTTGATTCCCGGTGGGAGTTCATGTGGTTCGGATTCCACGTTAATCAGTAGGTCCACGTCTCACATAGCCTAGCTGCTGAACGGGACGTTACATTGACTACATTATAAAATTGTAATTTGTGACGACTAAAATATCAGAAATTAAAGATTATTCTTTGGGTTTTGGAACATTTTTGAAAAACGTGAAAAACTGGTACTGCACCGATACAACACACCTTTTGGATTTGTCATTGTGTAAAGTGATACAAACTAAAGAAGAATTACAACTTTATGAAATTGTATTAGGACTTATTTAGAAATAAACACCAAATAAGTGTAATAGTTCATATCCGTATCAAATACCAAGTTTATGATGAATCAACTACACAACGTAGGATCCAAAAACGCTCATTGCAATTTGTTCCATCCTTCAGTCGAACCAGGAACTGAAACATAAAGAGTGACATTTTCATTTTGAAGATACTTTGTCCAGCTAAGTATTGTGAAGGTTTATGTCAATAGAAGGAATTGCATTCCATTATACAAGCGCAATTTCACAACTTCATGTACACATTACTAAATATCGAACACCCTTGTCCATATGATTAGCGTACGCGTCTTTGGTGCGGGAGACCTAGGTTCGATTTCCGATGGGAACTCCTATGGTTCTGAACCCACGTTAATTTGTAAGTTCACGTCTCATATAGCCTTGATGCTGAAAGGGACACTAAACTCTAATCTAATACTAAATACAAATATTTAAAGAAAAATGATGACGAACCAAGATGACGTGAATTTGGCTATCAAATCCATTTTGTGTTTTCAGTTATTTTCTAGTAGTATTTTTTCTAGGCATCCTTTCAAAAGACAGTGATGCAAATTTCGTAACTGCGAATTCCTGTTAGAAGCCATGAAATTATCCGATTAGATGCAAAATTTCCCGTCCACTAAAATAGATACCGTAAATTTACAATATCTAACAATAAATGATTTTGAAAGATATCGCTTTCGAGGGAAAAAATGAAGTGAAATCTTTGAGTTTTACGTCCCACGGTTATGCCGGTTAGGCTAAAGGAGAGGGGTGATGATGAGAAATTAGTGAAATCGTGGAATGAAGAAAGTGGGAGGAACGGAAGAACCCCGAGGAAACCCATGCACACGGTGTTTGTCCACTACAAAGTTCACTTGGTGCGAGCTGGGATCGAACCAGGGTCCCCAAGCACCAGAGGTGAACGATCTACCACTGAGCCACCGCGGCCCCGCTTTAGAGGGGCCATGACGTATAGTTGAACTCATTCTCGTAGTATGAAAGGCATTATTTATAATTATGCATGATAGGATCACAAACAAAATTTAAAAATATTATGTGCACTTTCTTTTAACAAACATTATATTGTCTTTTATGGTGTGGAAGGGAATGTTATGTTCGAAAAAAAAAAAGTCCTTAACACGATTCTTGTTGCTACACACAGCATGTTCCTAGCCACAGAAAAGATGCAGCGATAGGTAGGCTATTTTTCAATTGCTTTACATTAGTTTGATGTTTCAAGTCTTTTGTGTGTTTCTGAAGTTCACTTTTACCACAAAAGAGCTCAATATTGACATGTCTTACATAGCTTTGGTTCAATTCTCAACACGGACTGCAACAACCCGTTAAATTGTGCATCCGAAAGGCACTCTTTGTTAAACCTCGCTTATCACCGCTCATCTTAATAATATATATATAACTTCACCGCGAAGCAAATGTTGCATTTCTCTCTTTCATCCTAACACAAAACAAAACTAACCACAGCTGTGACACGAAGGAGCTATTTCGAAAAGAAACAAGCTGTGCTTCATAGAGATGTGTACCAAATGATAGAAGTATAAAGTATTGTTTTCTTTCCTGTTTATTGATATCAGTTGGTGTTCTTAATGAGTTTACTCATTAGTTTAGAAATAGTATATATGGAATTTGGACATATGTTGTACGTATTTTCCTGAGAAATTGATGAG
This sequence comes from Thermobia domestica, assembly GCF_964235325.1. Classification (NCBI taxonomy): domain Eukaryota; kingdom Metazoa; phylum Arthropoda; class Insecta; order Zygentoma; family Lepismatidae; genus Thermobia; species Thermobia domestica. The sequence goes on from NC_137464.1 coordinate 111,457,704, forward strand.
ACCAGAAAAATTATAAGGACAGATGGAATAGGTTTAAGCGCATCTACGTGACTTTATCAAATATTTATTCTCCATAATGGTACCACGCGGAAAACTTGGTATACTATAATCTTTGCCTCCCTCTGTTAGCTGTTTCGTATCATATATATTGGATGGTTTTGATATTTCTTCTGATCATTAAAATATAGCAATGGTACCTGTGTGCGTGCAGAAATGCAAAAGCACAAGATAACTTCCTATTTGTTTTGGAAACAACAACACCCATTTCACGTGTGCGAGAGAAATTGAGCACAGCGAGATCGGGTGTTTATGTTTACTCACGGTCAGTTCGCAGCAGGAGTCCATGGTAAAAGATTTGGCTAACTATCTCTTCATATTGACGTGAAAACACTCGCAAAACCCTACAAATACAAAAGAATGCGCTTCAAAGAAAGTTTAGACACAGATGTTTCAATTTTCTCTTAGCATCTTTCTTCAGCAAAAGAGTCGGTTCATTGTATTCGAAAAAGGGAAGGGAGAAAGGGTGAATTTATATTTTATGGGGGGGGGTAACATTGTAAGTAGTATAAACAATACATACCGCTTCTGACTCGACCCTCATCCTACCTCAAGTTGTAAAGTAGAAACTACTAGAAAGGGACAGAAGTATTCAACATGACTGCGACTTGAGTTTCAGTTCACAATACTAAAACCAGTGAGCAAGTAAACAGTCTTTTGTAGGATCGTGTTTTACTTCTTGAATTTATTTTTGAACATTTCTGTGAATTCAACAACAGAACGCAGTAGAAATACGGACTAGTTTTTACTTCAACCATTACTTTCGCTCCAACCCAGGGATGCCACATATATGATTTCGTATAATACTAGATTTAGTGATTTTACTATTGAACTAGTGATCTAGTACGTACTTTGGGTAAATAGGCACATTCTAGTGATTTTTTTGCATTTTTTCTGATGCAGACAAATGACAAGGAAATGGTTCTTAAAATAAAAGGAAGAAGTATATTGCAGTTCAAAACAAATGTAGAAACCTTAAATTGTTTTTTTCTTTTTCCTCTGACTGAATGAAACCCCTGCTGTGTAACGACCTTAGGTAAACAACGGCTATCTTTGGTCCGCTACCTCCTTTTGTTAGCCGACATGAGATGGGTTACTTTTTTTTCTGGAAGAAAGTGAAGAAATAATTATCCAGTACATTTACGTTTTGTCAGGCACACAGGCGCAGTCTGTACTTGTTTCCTAACGAATTTTAGCAACATAACATAAATGAAACATATGTACCAGAAAATAGAGGCAGTACAAACGGAAGTTTTCATCTGTGACACATTTGATGAGAAATATGGTTAGATGTCACGTGCAAGCAATCTAAACATGTTCTATCCTGTAATTCTATTCGTATGTTTATGTAGGTGAGACTGAGAAATCAAGAAACAATAATAACTGGTTTTCTTCCAGGGGAAAAATCTAAATGTGAAGGGGTGTTACACTGGGACTTTAATTGCGTCCTTTGTACAAGATTAACAAGTAATAGCAATTTTTTAATTTATTTTAGTTCTTGGGGAGAGGAAGATGGAAGCGAACCTTCGTAAGGACCTCTGCAAGAAAACATGAATACTATCCGCCACTGTTTGTTACATTACACAAAATAGTTATATATATACAGGGGCGGATCCAGGATATGATCAAGGGAGGGGCTAAACCATATTTTTCCGTTTTATCCAGTGTAAAGCAGGACTGAAGTCCATTTTATCCAGTGTATACCCGAGCGTCAAGGGGGGGGCTATAGCCCCTATAGCCCCCCCTTAGATCCGCCACTGTATATATATATATATATATATATATATATATATATATATATATATATATAATATTGAGTTTTAGTCAGGGTTTTCATTCTGCAGGAGAGGGGAGGATAGTAATACCTGGCGAACATTTTCTATTCTCAGAGTGTTGCAAATGATAGCATTTCCTTCATTATAGCTTGGCCAAGATAGTTGCATTATATATAAGGATTAAGTTAGCCTAAAAAGCTTAAATTTTTATGGCAGTTTTACTCTGTAGCCATGTTTCTCATTTTCGGTCTACGGGACTCTGTGTTCGGAAATTTTCGATGGCTTCCAAGTCGGAAAATAAGTGTATCAAAGGCATATATATTATATGTATGGTTATATGAGGCATGGATCTACAGTTTAAAGTGGAATACCGGTAACAACTTCATGAGCTTCCACCGTAAATCGAACCAGAGTCTCCCGCGATCAAGGTGTATGTGTTAACCATACAGCCACGAGGAAATTCACATAAGCACACACACATATATATTGTTGAGTTGATTTTGACTTTACCGTCTCTTTCAGCAGCGAGGATATATGAAGTGTAGACCTACTGATTAACGTGGAATCCGAACTACATGAGCTCGCGCCGGGAATTGAACCCGAGTCTTCCACGACAAAGACGCGTACACTAGCCACGGAGTTCACACACACACACACAGAATCAGAGTCCTCACACACCAAGGGTAAAAGCTGTGCCACTGAGTCACAGCAGCCACGAGGCTAGGTCGAGTACACTTTACGTTCATAGTTTCTTAGTACATAAATGTTACGATTATGAAATAGATTTTCCTTAATGAGCTGCATATAAACAAAAGCTTTCGAAATGTATTAAACAATTAGCTCGATTTGAGTGTGAACTTAAAGTTATATCAGAGTGTAAATACGGATACGCACCAAAGCTCGAAAACTTAATACACTATTTCTCCTATATAGTCAGCATGTACCAAGCAATCGTTCAGCTTTCATTTGAGAGGATGGAAATCGAAGGCTCCTGAACACCTATGTTACTAATGTGCGGAATGTATTTATCTTATAGTGAACTGCTTCGATGCCAAGTGGCCTAACTCCAAAATTGAAATTTTCCAGGAGTGAAAGTTAAAGTTCAATATCTCATGAACAATTCATATTTCTTTTATGTTGGGAACCAAAACCATAAATACTGTATGTAGTTCATTGTTTTATAATTTAGTGTTTACAAAAATCCTTTAAAAAAATACCTATTCACAGAAGTGAAAGGTACTTATCTGTACTAGTTCTTGGCATCCAAGCAGTCCATTTACTGTAATACTAGCCTAATATACCCATTCTTAGCATGGGGGCTGTATTTGGAAGTCAACACCTGTGGAAGTATCACCATTCATTTCAGCGACCGCGAAAACTATGCATTTGACACTAGTATCAATCAATATGGGCAATTTATACATGTCTCGGTATTCCTCACCCGCTGACACCCGGCCCGCGTACAGTGATAGCTGAATTTGCAAGTCATCGCTGATGGAAGTGTCACCATTGATCTCAGCGACCGTGAAAACTATGGATTTGACACTAATGTCGATCAATTTGGATTACTTTTACTACATGTCTCGGTAAACGCGCCCCTGAGACCCCCCTGGTTACAATTTTGACAAAAACGCTTTGCCTTAGACTGGGACCTGGACCAAGGTATCCGTGACCAAAATTTGGTAACTCTCGGTCAACTTGTCTGGTCCTCAGGTCGGTCCCAGTAAACGTCCCCTCCGAGACCCCCCTGGTTCGAAATTTAAAAATAAACGCTTCGTCTTGATCTGGGGCCTGGACCAAGGTACCCGTGACCAAATTTTGGGAACTCTCGGTCCACTCGTCTGGTCCCCAGGTCGCACACAAACAGACAGACAAACTCACAAACAAACTCTTTATTTTATTTATATTAGATAAGATATACTATGTAAAATAGTCTCGTATCACAATATGTGATGTACAACAAATGTTTCATTATATATTATCCGTAGCTCTTGATATGCTGCAACATATTAAAGCCTCAAAATAGTTGGGCAAGCGAATAATCCAGAAGTTACGTAACCCTATTGCGTTCATGGGAACAAAAACAATAATTATAACTATGCTAAATTACTATAGACTATCAACTGCTCATTCAGAGAATTTATGAAGTTCACTTTATCGCAATAGTTTTATACAAACTAGATTTAAACTACGGATAATAGTTTTATACAAACTAGATAATCAATTATTATTATTATCATTATATTTGCAGTACAACCAAATACAACAACATTAACTATTAGTTCTAATTAACTGAATTGAGCTGAAAATTAAATCTTGATCTTTAAAGATTAATTATTAATTTTATGCGTTCTGTACCTTTCTGAAGGAATAAAAGCTGGAATTGGTTTCAAGGCTGTTTCTGAGTGAATACTTTCTTCAAAATAATATTAAAAATTATAGAAAAATTTTCGAGACATTCGAGTCGAGTCGAGATTTTTAAGAGCCGTCTCGACTCGACTCGTGTCTCGACTCGAAAATTCGAGTCGAGAAATACGTTTGTCTCGACTCGTCTCGAATTTTACAAAGTGTGTCTCGACTCGAATCTCGACTCGAATTCGAGTCGAGTCGAGTCGAGATTCGAGACATGTCTCGACTCGAGCGCATCCCTAGATACGAAATGTTCCTCATAGGCCCTTTGTAACTTTTCATAAGTCATAGTAACGGATTCACCAAAATTTACACACTTATACAGTAAAATGATATAACCGAACTTTGATGGCAGAATGTTCCTTGAATTCCATTGCCAGTCCATTTTCGCAACGCACCTTACAAGCACAGCTTCATTTTAAACGCTCTTAATAATCGTTTAGCACATGGAATAAGTTCAAATTTATACTGAGTCAACAGCAGGAATTAACTGCCGTGTGAAAGTAAAGGCAGCAGCGCTATCTATACAATGTTGCCAGTCTCATTATTTTTCTAACACATCTCGTACAACCTCGGTGCCGAAAAGAGACGTTAAACTCCAATTAGTCAATAGTGTTAATTTCTTGTGGCATTATACTTCCACCTTCGTAAACAGTGGCCCTGGTGAACTATAGGACGTTGCAGCATATAATTATTAAATATATATATATATGTGTAGGCACTCTTTTGGTTCATAATTTGAGTTCAAACAGTTCATATCATAACTGCTTTTAAAGTATTGCAATATTTATTTCATTAGATAAAGTTGATATTATGTTGAATGAGGTCATATGGTACCTTATTTGTTTTTACTTATATATTGAAGAGAAACTTCGCATACTTTCGAATTCAAAAAGATTTTAATTTCTCACGACAATATTGGAGAGATTTACTGCTAGTAATTTAATTTTAAACCACGTTATTGATTTTTAAAAATGTCAGTTTATTGCTAGTGACGTTATTTTTAAAATATGAAAATCAGAATATGCAGCTTATAGCCCATGGTGTACTAAATACTAAAAAAAAAAAAAAAAAAAAAACGTTCCATGGAATTTACTTGAAAGTTATACCGTACCTTTACAACGCCGAGATTGTATGAGACGTATACCTCAGTTTAAGGTCAAATTCAAACCACTGTAATCCGTTAAGATTTTTTATGTTTTCCTACTGGGACCAGGTAGACCAACGGAGAGAATTATGTTTGAGGGATGGATATATATAATATAAAGTTTACAGCACTATAACTGTTTGTAAACATGCTTTCGGTCATTAGAAAAGCGAGCAACCATTTCATTACTGTATAATCAGTGTTGGTTACGTTTCAACTTTGTTTTCTCCGTTTTATCTAGCTCTGATAGTCACTAGTTGCAGATATTATACAGCATGAAATGGAAGCATTTGAAAATGTACAACTGGATGGGAAGTCGAACCCAGGTGTCCGTCTAGAATGCCGATGCGTTAACGCCACCCAATCCGCTTCCTGGCCATTCAAACATCTTCACTTGTGTTCATATTTTCGCCTTTGTTTACATCGAAACCAGACAAGCAACAAATTCAGTCTCTATATGCTGCCTTATTACTATCGAAGAAATTGACTTTTCTGAGGAGTTTGTTTCTGTTCTGTTTCGGCAGTGTCCTTTTTCATACCTTTGAAGTACTAATGTTGTGTAGGGTGGTTGAAATTAGTAATTACCGTAAGAGCTAGCGTAAACATATTAAAAATACCTTCAGCCTGCATTCTTTTCGTGTAGCCTTGGAATAGTTAGCATCGTAATACAGTTGCTTTAATATTGTATTCTTTAGGCAGTTGCTAAACACGGTCTCATTAGCTAATGCAATTTGCGTCGTATTTTGAAACATTAGTAAACCAAACTGTATGATTCATTTTCGTGAATGTTTTTAATTTGCGAAAGTGAGCCGAAATTGTACATAAACACTGTATATACGTTTATATAACACGATGAATTACGTATGAAGATATTCAATATCACTATGTATACTTTTTATATGTATGTATTATAATGTTCGTTGGTATTCCCATGGAACGGATGTTTCCTATTATCATTAAATATTGTGTAAATTCCATTATAATGTCATATGCTTTGGTTCATTGATATGTTAGAGTTTGTCATTTTTCAGCACCAAGGCTATTATACAGTCTGTAAAAAGAAAAAAAAAGGCACTGTCTCCTCTAGCAATAAGAGAATTTTTATTTTCATTTGGTCAGTATATATATACTTAATAATAGCGACATACACTGGTGTGTCTCTTATTGTTTCATTTTTCCATTTAACTAGGGCTAATATTTCCCTGTTTGTTAAATGTTTGTGGGCTTCGAAGCAACTACCCAACTTACAATCAAGTGCAGCAAACTCACAAAAATGTTTGCATTAAATTAACACGAAGAACAAAGGTACAAGAAGTTGTCTGCAAGAATTATTGATCAATACTGATTGTCGGCATGTATTTAACACTGGGGCGATCAGGGCAATTCCCCCCCCCCCCAGAAGAGGAAACTTTCTTATTTTATATATATAAATAAAACCCATCCCAGAGTTTGGAGCTCTTAAAAGTAGCTCTAAGTAGCAGTATTACAACGCACCGCCCCCGCAGAAGTCCTTCCTGTATCCGCCCCTGATTTAACAATGTTCGTGACACATTTTGTACAATTTTTGAGTACTTAAATATATATTGTATAAGCGGAAATTCCCGTTCTTCGCACGGGAATGATAAGTTTGTAGAAAATATTAGGATCTCTTTTCCCCTTAGTATATGTATTTCAGTTAAAGTGTAATGATAGAAAGGCACTAATTCTACTTCTGGCATAAATTTTGGCACATCCTACCCCCCTGTAATCAAATTGATACGATTTAAAAGAGCACAGCGTGAAGTGGATACTGTGCTCAAAATGTCATTGCAAATTGGTCAGCCGTTTCGCGACCCTATTTTTTCACTCGGCCCTCCTAAAGATGGGACTAAATTTAGACTTAAACGGCACTGGGAGAGTCACTCATTTCAACGACCCCAAAAGCTATGGATCACACAATAATGACTAACGTTGGTCGTTTTGGATTATTTTTACATGTAACCCCTCCCAGCTCACACTCCTTGAGATGTGTTACTTCTACTGTATTTTTTCTTTCAGATTGTAACTCATTATGTCTATCAAGATTGGTTTAAATTACTCCAGATGTTCAAGAGTTACCCTAGAATATACATTTATACACATCCATCCATATACGAGGGACAGTCAGAAAGTTCCCAGAATTTCGTTGTATCTATTTATTACCACAATATTACACATTCACTTAATCGCATTCAAAATAGATTCCTTGAACACACACGCTTGTTCTACCGCTCCTGCCAGTGCTGGAAACAACGCTGAAAGTCTTGTTTTCGTATGTTCCGAAGTTCATCCGTCGCGTTGGTTTGGATATCTTCTAGGTGGTGAAACGGTTACCTTTGAGACTTTTTTTGATCCTCCGGAAGAGACAGAAATCCGCTAATTTAGCTTATTTATATCGGGTGTTCTAAAAATAGCACCCACGGACTACACACACACACACACACACATATGTATATCTTTCGGGTCGTCGTCTAGAGAGACGAATTGCATTATGTAGCATCGCTGATAAAGAACCTTAGAGATCTACCAATCTATCAAATAGTTACATCGATTCTTTCCAGATAGCAAGTCGATAGACATTTTCACTACACCACTGACTAGCGTAACAAACGGTGTAACTGTTTGATGGATTCGAGGATCAATGCTAATAGTTCTAAGTTAATCTCCGACGTTGCTACATGGTGAAATTTTGGTTTCCCATAACGGTAGGAAGTGGTCCCGAAGGGTAGATCATCATATAGCATTTTGCTTTATTTTTATCTGAATAATAGCGTTCTGATGTCCGTAAGCGCCGTTTTTAGAACACCCGTTATATACTTCTATACCTTGGTGAGGATTTACATGTATCACCGTTTTATGTAATCTGAGGAGTGTAACCGTAGGACGTTAAAGTACATATTCTATAATTTAAATTCGAAAATAAGTGAAATATGCATCAATAATTGAAGCGCAGGACACAAAATAAAGTAAGTTTATATTTTCTGTAATAATTAAGGAATCTGGTTTCATGAAACCATTTTGTAGTAATATTGTCGCGTTCATAGTAAACAAGAAAGTATGTATACTATTATCTCTTCCGAAAAACTGTCCGTTTTTGCCACAATAATGTGAAGTATCTGTTGAATACATGTAATTGGCGTAAAAGGTGCCGAACAATTCTTGTGATTCTTCAAGGACGTAGAAACAACGGAGAAAGGAAAAGAAACTATGTAACAAATCAGGTGACCTCCACGTGCGGAGAGTAGGTAATGAGAAGACACAATAGGCCTTCATCTGCATCTGTCATTTGTCCAATTTTCTAATAGAAGGCAAGGTTAGCTCACTTGTTTTGTATATAACTGGATTCATTAATCGTTTGCGTTTATTTTTACCTACTCTAGCTGTGTCATTAAAAGTGTGTATATTTAATATACCGTTCATTCAGGACGTACATATCGATTTTAATTTATATTTAATTTGAGCAGATATTCGTAATTGTGACGCGTATATGCGAACCAGATGGATCTCGCTCCACCCCACCCCACCCCCCAAAAAAATTCTACGCACAGAGTCATTATGGGCCTTATGCAGAGTCGTTCTGACGCGTGATTAGTGCCATACTAAAGAGTTCGACTAACATGTTTCCTGCAGTAGTCAGGCTTTAGTATAACGCTATCATACGTCAAAATCACTCTGCATAAGGCCCTATATGTTGTAATGGAGCGCTGCTTTACTTCAATTTTATGTGGTCATTTGTTGAAACCGGATTCACGCTTGTAAGTGTTTATGGATTTCGCATTAAAGTTTTGCAAATTATGACATTCGCAAGCAATGTATGGGAGACTGAGTTCGATTTGTAGTAGAAGCATAGTAGTAGAAGTGGTTTGGGTTCTACTTAAACATAACCAATATACTAAATAATTAAAGAGATACTATTTTACACATGCAACAGCGTTATGTTAACTTTTGGCTGTTATTTATATCACTCCTTTAATTCAAGTTTGTTGTTGTTTAAAAATTTAACTTACAAAGCTTTCGTCATTCATAATATTAATGATAAAATTAATCAGTCAATAAAATTATGAATTGCTAACTGATTTTATATCGTAGATAAAAGTAAAAGCGTGGAGGCATTTTAAAAAACATAGTGGTTGATTCAGTTATATTGAGCCGAATTTAAATTTGCCTCTCACCTAGTAAATGCTGTGTTTCCATCAGCGGTTGTCTTTGATCTGAAGGTCACCTCTACTGACTAATGCACTGCATCAGTTTCCATTGCAGGAGACTTTTCCAGTTGGACCATGGTATTGCAGCTCTTTACAGCCCGAAGGCAGTGTGGACTCGACAATGAGACAGGTGCCACTTGAGTTCGAAAGCATAATAGTCCTTTGGGTTGGCATCTAGGGTTCTTGACAGGCATGTCAGAAAAGGGAATTGTCGCAGTTCTACTTTCCGTTCCATATGGATGGGATTCAATCGATGCTTCCGCCATGTTGCTGGATGCCTTGTCCTGGTGCAGTTCAACCTGGTTCACATCTTGCCGGTACAATACTGTGATTTCATGCTGATACATTCCGGTTAGGATATGAGTCTGGTAGTACGCAGCATTGATTTGGACATTTCGCTTCACCTTTCGGAGACGTAGTTTGCCCTTGTACGACTAACCGGCCATAATCATAAACCCTTTTGGGAAATTTTCTCTGCACGTACTGACACGAACTTTACCAGTATGTAAGGTAAATCCACGTTTCATCAAGGGTAACAACGAACTTTCACCGCAAGGTGACATTCATACAGCATCCTGCATTTCCTTCGCTCAGTCACATAACACAGTTTCAGAGCGTGCACACTTTTCTTGCGAAGGACCGTAAGGCGTAAATTCCTGTGAATAGCGCGGTTGTCGCCTGCAATGTGCGGCATTTACTGGCCATCTCACGTTGTGTGTCGGGATATTCGGAGGTCGCCATACACCGAACCACACGCAACAGCAGCGGGGTCCTCTTCACGAAAGGCTGATTAGCTGCTCGCATCAGTGTGGTGTGCTTAGAACTCTGTGCCGCGTATTTCCGTATACTCTACATTGGACACAGTGGCACGACCGAACGAAAATTACTCATCTGACACATTTCTACGGTGCGTGTCGCCGCGAATTTAGAATCAGAAAGGCCCCAATGAACCCTTCTTAAAATCCGTTCAGTTTCGGCGGCATGACCACATTGCTGTACTACGTGACTAATGAAATATTGTTGCACATCGATTTCGAGTCAATACAACTGAATCAACCTCTGTATTGCATCATCTTGTATTTTGGCAGTCTCTTCTGTTACGCTGTCTTGGTAATTGGATTTCATACTAACTAAGGTAAACTGTTCATAATCCCGAGTCTTAGTGTGTAGCATGAACCCCGTAACATTTAAGGTTTCCCCATCAGAATACATATTCTTCTCAAATAATGCATCCTCGTTAGTTTCTTTTTCACTTTTTAATTTAACTTTTCTCAGCATTATCTCCACCCTATTTCCAATTCTTCATTTTTCTTTTTCACAGAGCAAAAAGCGAGTGGAAGAAAAAAGCATTGCGATTGATCGATGGTATTAAAATAAACGATTAAATTAGCGTGACCGTAATACACAGAGAGTAACCTGTGACCGGAGATTTGCTGCAGTTATCATAATACTGATGTTGGCTCATTAAATTATGTTGCACGTTCCTAAATTATGCTGCCAGGTCTCGTCTTCATGTGGTGGTCATGCATTCTGTTCCCATGAGTAAGTTAAGTGGAATGAAATCTAAAGTAGTGTTCTTGTATCAGTTCACTAGAAACTGGCATGGCAGCTGGTGACATGTTAACGCACCAAAATGTTAATTAGAAGTTTGTTTACACTGTGTTAGTAGTTCTAATTTAGTTGACAAATTGTTACCGTTTTCTTGGGACGAAAAGAGAACAAGGTTAATACTGTTAAAGATATAAGGGTTAACCGAGCGAAGTAGCTCAAGTGGTAGAGTGTTGACTTCACATTCGGGAGATCGCGGGTTCGATTCCTAGTGTCGACCATACCTACAGGTTTTCCTCAGTCCTACTAGGCAAATGCCAGGATGGTACCTACTTAACAGACTCTGGCCGATACCTTCCTAAATCTTTTCCATTGTTATTGTTGTTAAATATCCAGTATAAAATGGCCTCTGAGCTGTATCTGGTGATTGTTAAATAAATAAATAAGTGTTACTTTCAAATAGAACATTGAAGCAGGCTCATTATAAGCCTATACGTGTAGAAGAAATGTTAATATTTTAATTTGTTTCGATAATCTAGGGATATACAATATTTCTTTATCAGTGATATAGACGTTAGTCTTTATAGTACTTAACGACAAATTTCCAATAAGAAAAGTTATTGTAAAATTCAGTCTACAGTGAAACTGAAGACTTGTAACTGCTGTCATAACAAAATATACTGTTGAGTATTGTATAATAAATAGGTTATGATATGGTTCATTTTCTCTTTAAATCTAATTTGGGCTCCATTCAAAACTTGTTGTTAAACAAATTAAATTTAGAGAAAAACGGGGGGAAAATCCAAGAATACTTTCTCGTTCATGAAAAAGAAGAATTGTGTGGATTTAAGCCCCAGACTATGTGGCATCGTGCCGAAAACATTTTATCAGCTGGACGGTGCGTGCAGTTCCTTCCGTGCAATGCAAACATTGTTTCCAACTGGTCATGAGAGAAATTTGCCAACATTTTACCCAGAGGTGTAGAAAAAGTTACTGTTGTTATTAAGTGCACGTTATGTTAATCATTATTGATTTGTATATTCATAAATGAGGGAGTGAGTGAACTTTACTACGAAAGTAAGTTCAATCGTAGACTATATCGGTTTCGTGATTTTAAAATATTTGCTACATGGATTTCCTACAAGTTAATTACTAGTTTTCCGTCAGTTTATTGTTCTCATTAGTGTTTTCGTCATTATTAGCTTTCATTTATGGTAATCTGTTTCAACAGAGGCTGATTTTCCTAAAATTTGTAAATGTATTCAGTAAATTTTATTGTGCAAATATCAAATTATGAATATTATATATATAAAGAGGTATTTTATATGTAATATATAAAACTAAACTGCATGGCATTAGTCAGTGAAGAACTATGGAATTCAATGAAATTTCTAGTTTAACATTTAACGATTATTCTCCGAGTCTAAAGGTGACTGTGATGATGATAATGACTGAAATAAAGTGGGAGGAAACGGTACAACCCCGATAAAACCCGCGCAAACGATGTTTGTCCATCATAAAGTTCACTTGGCTTGAGCTGGGATCAAACAGTGAACAACTATAATCAGTCAGATAGGTTTAGTTGGATGGTTGTGTGTGTAACCAGCTCATCGCTATACCGGTATTATGTTTTGAAGACTGTAATTTTTGCTATCTCTAATTAAGTTGCTCCCCAGTACATTATGCTAATCATCAAATAATTTCCCTTTACGAGGATCAAACACGGGATCACGAGCACAAATGAGCGCTGACCATTTGGCTAATTCTAAAATGTCCTTTATTAGCTACTTGCGTGTGAACTGTTCTTAAATATTCACTATATTAAATTTGTACAGTTGCGTCACACATTAGATTATAAATTAATACAGTAGAAAATCACTAACCTGATGACATCAAGGAGTTTATAGTAGTAGATTTTTCTGTAAATTTGGGATAAATTTACTGAAAAGATCACTTCAGTAGTTTATATATGAATATAATCGATACATTAATACGGTGTGTAATGAGAGGTAGGTACAATGTTATTAACACACTACTCGAATCCTTACTTAGTTGTTGTAGATTTTTGTGTTCTTTGAGCAGCGAGGCTATATGAAATGGTGGAATCCAAACCACCTGAGGTTCCGTCGTGAATCAAATCTGAGTCTCCTGCACCGAAGACTCGAACGCTAACCATACAGCCACGAGGAAATTGATATATTTTTCTATTTGATATTCATTTTCTTTCTTGTTTCATACTTTGCACTGTTAAATGTATTTCTAATTTATTCAATACATATCCTTCTATTTTGTCACGGTAATTAAGTAAAACGCACGATTGTAATGAACATGCTTTATTTTACTTAGTAGGTCGAGTTACACGTGACAATGTGATGGCGTTCTGTAACACATTTTAATTCCTTTTTTGCGGGATTAATTCCACAGTCGTATCCAAAATAAAATAACTTTGTCTAGAGAAAAATCGGAACCTTTGGAATATGCTAAACCTTTACTCACTTTAGTAATAACTCGTTAACATGAAGTTCAGCTATCTTTAAATCAATAAAATTTTAGTGGGAAATATATTCAAATATGTATGTTCCTGAGAGAGGGATGCACACACACATAACTAATCACAAAAATTTGTGAAAAATGTTCTCTGCTTTATTATTATCATCAATAAAAAAAAATAATTGAATTTGGTGTTAAAAATTGACTTTTCTCTTCAAGATAGGGTGGCATCAAAGCAGCTATTACTAAAGTGAGTAAAGATTTACCATATTCAAAGTCTCTCTTGCTAGACAAAAAATAGCAAAAGTCTTTTGGAAATTGACCTGTCACTGTGGTAGCTTTCTCCAGATATATTCCTGAAGAATGGAAAAGATGTAAGTTTCTACTTTTACGCTATAGAGAACGAGAGACATAAAGGAGATAGAATCTTGAACAGATATCAATATGAAATTTCTTTCTGTAACGATAAAATTCCTCTTCGTTTTACTTCATATTGACTAAATTCCCCTTTCTTTCGCAATGTTTTCTTCAAAGATTATTTATCAAATAGAACTTTTCTTTAAACTAATATCACAGTGGCGAATTGTATAATAATACATTTATATCTATACATTAAAACCTATTACAAAGTCTTGGAGGTATCTCCAAGTAAATAATTGATATGTGCATGTCCATAAGCTGCATTTAGAAAATTTTCCACTATATTTTTCTTTTTGAAAAAATGTTCTTAATGAAATATACTTTTATTTAGAAACACAGGTAAATTATTACATGTCTGTTAAAGTTAAGATCGGACTTCAATTTAACCCAGTCCTGATTAATTTATTTTTAAATATTTTAATAAAAGTATATGATTACTTACATATGCAAATTCAGCAAAAATAATGAGTTTGATTTATTGGAGAAATATGCAGAAAGTTTTCTCGCAAACAAGAGGAAACTTTAAAAAATAACAGAAATAAACATATTCAGTGCCAAATCCCTTAGAGACAACTGGCAATATGACATTATATAATCATATGCATTCGTTTGAAAGGAGTAAGAGAGGTGCAAGAAAATTGCAGATGGTATTGGGGGGAATAATTTCTATCCAGGATGAAGGTGTTAGCGTCTAAATTAGCATATAGAAGTGGTCAATAGCATATAAATTTGTTATTAACAATTGCAGTAACTGTCTAGATACTGATAGTAGAATATATCTGATGATTATTTATCGAGATCCATTTTCAGAATAAGCTGAAACCTTAGTCGTAGTGGATGTTTAAAGTGTTGTTGTCATCGCGCTTCATATGCAACAAATTACTTAGAATATGAAGGAATGTGTTGGCAAAAGTCCTGTCTCTAATAATCAAATCAAATATTTGCGGATATGTCAGAGAACTAAACTCAGCAGCATATTTTAAAAATGTAAATGGATACCAAAATTGGAAGTTGAACTGCTTCAAAAGTATTTCTTAAAATTGCATCAACATAGTAATATTGAAAACAGCTTGGCTAGTAAATAAAGAAAGAGATGTAAATATTTTAATTGATGGTACATGAGAAATATGTGTAAGGAGCTGGGAACACTTTCAGAAGGTGTGGTGTGATGCTCTGAACTTGGCACAAGAACGTGGGAATGCCTCGGAACGTAGCCAAATTCAACTTCTTTGGCGGGTATTGTTTGAAGCTTAGAAGGTGGGTCGGGGGTTGTATTATCAGTAGCCAAGGGCATTTTCACGTTTCGCCCACATGATATAGTATGATTGTCATTAGAATGTTCCCATTTTATCTGTTCTACAACTATTTTAGGAGGTACTATTTCACCATCGCCCACAGGTTTTCGGATTCCTAAGAAAGTGGAAATAGAAAGGATACGTTGTTCTTTTCAAACGTGCAATAGCAGTGTATTGTCAGTTTGAAAAGAAAGTCCCGCCGTTTTCTTTTCACTTCTTTAAAGAAATTTTTGTATCGAGGGAGATACATTGTAGCTATAAACGGATAGGATTAAGCTATCAAAAGGAGTTTCGTTATAAATGATGCACAAATAGCCTGATTTTTTAAAACTTGATTAGGTAGCTCATCTTGTGAAACAGATTATATTAGAAAAGTCGTTATCGTTTGCTTGAAGATTATTGTCCCTTTGAGAACTAATGTCATATGAGACGCATATTTACAGTTTGGTGTGGAATGCATACTGAAGGGGAAAATATAGTTTGAATTACTAGAAAGAAAAGAGTCTCCCGTTTCGTGAAGATGTATCCTCGGTTTGAATGACGAAAATAACTTTCCTGTCAGTTTCAAGTTATTATATTCCACAGAATTAGTAGTATATTCCCATCATAGAGAACTTTCTTTTCGATTTGCTTCTCTACAAGTTCCAAATATTTCTTCAAAAACACGATTAAAAAAAAAAAAAAAAAAAAAAGAGTAAAGTCTAGCACCACCTTCTGTAAAAGTATAATCCGAAAATTGACTCGAACCACAGTCACGGGGAGTACAACAAAAAGTTGGCTAAGTTTTTCGGTAGTTCCACAGTTTGACGTGAAAGCAACATTGAGCAGTATTAATACTTGGATATCGTTGTAATCTTATGTCAGAAGTACATGAGCCATAATTATTTTTCTTTCATCAAATAACAAGAAGAGATTTCCAAAGTTATGAAATCTTATTCATCGCTTTATTGTGAATTCGCTTTTAATAGTACTTCATTGTTTGGAGTTAAATATGGAATTTTGTAACTATATCTGCCTTTTTACGTATGTATTATGTACAGGGTGATCCAAAAGTAGGTATAAACCCCTCCACTGATCAAGTATAACATTCTAGCTTATAGGTTTATTTGCTTCGGTTGTTCCAAGCTTAAGATATAAGTAAAAAAAAAATATTAAAAACAAATAATAAAGAAACTAAGTCTACCGGATGGATAACAATTAAAAAAATATATGAGAATAAGTTTAATAGTACGGGACTGTATACCTACTTTTGGGCCACCCTGTATATGAATATGTAAAGAACTTAGTGTTTGGTAGTACACCACCAAGGACGTGCGCAGGGATGGATACTGGGGCTCCGGATCCCACCCCCGAAATCCCGACGTTTCTGTAAATTTAGTCTAAGTTTAGGCGTGATTTTACAGATTTTAATATAATTTAACCTCATATTGATCCCCCGAAAAGCTTTGGACCTCCCGAAATAAATTCCTGCCTACGTGGCTGTACAGCGCGCTTTCAGAGTCCAGGATTGTGAGTTGTGCCTTTCAATATATATGCAAGCTATACAATAGTACAGGACTATTATGAATTTCTTCGTGTATTCCTTTCCAAGAATTCTATCCTGGAAAATAGTTTTATAATACCGATAAGCCTGCCTTGTCTCATTGAGCACATAACTGCGGGACATGTAAAATAAGATTAATCTGCTGTATTAAATAAAATGTTTCGAAATTTCGGATAAATTGCTGTGTAAAAAAAAAAAAAAAAAAAAAAAAAGGAAACGTCGTAATAAAAAAAAAGTTTGCTTTGTTTTTGTGTCTGCTGGTTGCTACAAATCCCTTTTGATGTTATCTTCTGATTCTGTTTTGTTGTACAGCATCTTAGAGAAACCGGAAGAAAATAGGTTTATCGCCTCTCTCTCTACCCACAAAAAAGATAGTGTTATTTTTTAGTGCTGTATATTCGCTCTCACATCTGTGGGGACGTCACTCACATCTCCGGCTATTTGGGTTAGCTGAGCGTGCGTCTTCTCAATTGCTTGAATCAGAGTGGGCGAAATTGTTGGGGAACAAAAGGGAAATGGAATTGGGAAAAGACTGAGAGTGCTATCACATTTCTCTCAAGATCAAATTACAGATGGATGTCGACCACGTGGCTCCTCAACTTCTGTGTCATTCTGTTTTCCTTGCGTAATATTTAATTGAACAGTTATAACTTCTTTAAGAAGTTATTTTTATTATATTTGGTATGTATAGTGCAATTTATACGCCACATGGCGATCATAACAGAATACGTAAGTCTGCTCTCCTGAATTCAACTCTCTCACACACACACCCATATATATATATATAATAAAATTGAAATTGATTCTGAACAGTGTGATTTAGGCGAAAGTGAATTAGTGTACCACAACAATGGAACAGGTAGTATAGTGGGATTATAATTATAGTGTATTGCATTGCCTATATTGCTTGTTATGAGGAAAATTGCCTCTCACAAGGAGAATTGCCTGTCACATTGAGACCTTACCCAAATGGTCATAACGTTTTCTTCAGATGAGACAAATTGTAATGAAATTGAATAAAATTATATTAACGCATAATGTATGACCAATATTAAGAATAAAAAAATTAATTACTTATAAGTCAGATACACAAATATATTACTAAAAGAAAGAAACATACAATAACTACAGTAAATTATTAATGGATAATTTAACTTGTTATACAATACCATACATTACTTCTTTCTAAGTTTATACTTAATGTCCTAACGATCGCTACTCAGAGACTTCATATTGAAGTTCTGAATAAAGTGTGGATGTGAAGTGATGATTTTTGTAAGATTTCTAAAGTATATACATTTATTTTCCATTGTTTATTTTCTCCTGTGAAAGTCTTCCGTGTTTACAATATTTGTTTTTAACTTTTACTATTTTTACCAGGATGTTTTTTCATACTTTATTTAAAATATTTTACTTTTATTTGTTTATTGTTTAGTTTCCCCGAGAGATTAAGAAAATACTTCAATTTTTAATATTACAAAAATAAAAGAATATATATATATATATATATATATATATATATATATATACACAACCGTGAACCGTGAAGTATCATGTCTCGTTTTGATAGCAGACCCCTTTATAAATTTGTATGTGCTCGTTTCTGCTCGTTTTATCGGAGTATTGGTCATTCCCGGTGTTCTACAAGCATGTAGACATCTCTCCGCATTATGACAGTATATTCTCGCGAGTACCTGAATTTATAGTTTCCGAATAGATGGATCAGCCGGTGGAGTGCTGCGGAGAGCAGTTTAAACATTCTTTTAAATGTGAATGTTGTGAGTGCTGTATCCAGTTCATAAGAAACAAAATGGATAAAATGTTACTACTTCGCAACGGCCTGTTCCAGAGTAGAAGAAGTATATCATTCAATTCGTAAAAAAACTTCTTATCCAATTAAAGTATCACGACATCCAATGATGGACATTCTCTAAATGTTAGTTGATTTCAACATGACTGGCCATCAGAAGGCGATCATCACCATATGTCGTATAAAACTTTCCTATCCCTGTTACAAAGACAGTGTTAATTCTGCTAGTTGCATTTTATTTGTTCGATAACTTTCCATTTTTTCGGCAACATCATAATCCCGTCGCAATAGAACTTCCCTGGTTTCCGGTCAAAAAAATTGTGACACGTAGTTTTTGCAGTCTCTTGAAATTAACTGAATACCAATGACACTGTTTCTGCAGAGACTGAAACAAATAAACCTGACGGCACCAGATCCGAGCTATGTGGTGGATGCATTAAAACCGAGCCAAGTTCTCTCAATATCTGACGTGTCGTTAAAGATATATGTGGTCCGGCGTTGTCAGGGTATATACGATATCCTGACTATTTCTTTCGAGTCGCTAGGTGCAGTTGGGCTTATTGTCGACATTACAGGTCTGAGTCTATCGTTTTGACCGACGACAGCAGTTCGTGACGCACGATGCCCGTCCAGTCCCACCAAACGCACACCATAACCTTTCTGGGTATCAGTGTGAACTTTGCCACAGACCGTGGAAGTACTTGCTTCAACGACGATCTTTTTCGTACATTGTTGTCACAGGTTAACTACTTTTCATCATTCGTGATCAACTATTTCAGAAATGACTTGAGTTCGTCACGTTTGAGTAGAGATTCTCAGATAGAAGTTTGATCAAGAAAATGTTTTAAAGTGAGATGTGACATTCAGAAGTCGAGCTTCGTTTTGTAGCCAGCTTTCTCTAAATGGTTTAACACTGTTTGGTAATGGGTGCTCCTGTCCTTGGCAATGTCGTGATTACCATACTTATATGCCGGTCTTGATCGACTTTTGCAAGAATGCAATCCACTTTTGCTATAATTGGTCGCCCAATTCGAGGAGCATCTTGGGCATCAAAATTTCTAGAACGAAAGCGACTGAACCATCTTTAAGCTGTTCCTTGTTCTTCATGAACCTGCACAGATTTTAGCCTTTATCGAAATAGAATTCTAAAATGTAACGGAAGTTCGATCTTCACAGTGCAATACCTTACGTCTGATTGTAAAAAATTCAACACTTTTACAGATTACTAGTTTTAGTTGTCAGCTTTCAAATGACGTTAAGTCTGACCCGCTACTACTCATACCCTGAGATTTGGGACACCATCGATACCTCGTCCTCAAAAAGCTCAATACTTTCTTGGTTACCTTATACTATATGAGCAAACTGTAAGTTTTTAAAATATATATATATATATATATATATATATATATATATATATATATATATAAACTTACTAGTATTAGTAATAAATTATTACTATTACTTTCCGTTATTTGTATTCGTATGGTTGTTACTAAGTAGTAAAGTTACCATTGCTACAATTTTTTGTTCCAAAAAAAAAAAAAAGATATGCTCTTATTTCAAAAGAACGAAGAATTGTTTGTCTTCGTTATTGATTTCAGCTGTTATTATTTCTGCATGAATAACAAGTTTCCATCTAAAACGAAAGTTGTTACTTCAATATATATATATAACATACATTTTCTGAGCCATTTCTGTATAATTAGCCTGTTCAGAGAAGAATATTGTTGACTGTGCTTTCGTATTCTTCGTATGAATGTTTGAGTTATTGGTTGTTTCTTAGCATCTCTGCATTACGAGCGATTCCAAAGAATTGTGACATTGAGTATTGTTAATTTATGTAGTATGGGCTGTGGAAGAGAATTTCGCCGTGCATCGCTACAAATGGATATTATTCATGTAATCATTCTCACGAGTAACTTAAAGAAACGAGCGAAACGCAAGTTCTTTTTCCAATATTAACTAACTACAGGGTGTCCAATACAATGCAACCCGGAATTTGGGATAGAACTTTTGAACCTCAAGTGATACACGAATAATAGTTGTGCCAAAATGAAGCCATAAAAAGCATATCTTTTTAAACTAGGAAGCAGCGATTGAAGTACACTAGGAACCACACAGTTGATTGATTGATTTTTGAGTTTTACGTCCCGTTTAGCAGCGAGGCTATATGAGACGTGGACCTACTGATTAACGTGGAATCCGAACCACATGAGCTCCCGCCGGGAATCGAACCCGGGTCTCCCGCGCCAGGAACCACACAGTGTTGCCAGATGTAACCGAAGGTGTAAATCTTTTTTTTTTTTTTTTTTTTTTTTGCAAAACATGTAAATTGACTCATACGTCATACGTATGGATATTCTGTCGTTAATTTTCAGTTTTAGTTGGAGTAGCTTAGAAACTATAGAGCAAAAAAGAAAAAAAAAATCATTTCCACCGTTAACTAATCGGATGAGGCCTCTGTAAGGGGAAACTAGGGAAATCGTAGTTTTCATAAATTAACAATCTGAATTGGCAACTTCGCTGATGTTTCAGTGCATCAAAAAGTGTATTAAGGATCTGTCTACATTATGCAATTCCTGAATAATTAATGACAGAACATCCATACGTATGACATGAGTCAATTTACATGTTTTGCAAAAAATTAATTTACACCTTCGGTTACATCTGGCAACACTGTGTTGTTCCTAGTGTACTTCAATCGTTGCTTCCTAGTTTAAAAATATATTCATGAACAAGGCTTCATTTTGGTATAACCATTATTTGTGTATCACTTCAGGTTCAAAAGTTCTACTATCCCAAACTCCGGGTTGCATTGTATATTGGACACCCTGTAGAAAAGATTACAAGGATTGTTAACACGCTTTCCCTTGCAGTGCCTGTAGACGTTCATTAAAAGTGTTCACATGCTTTGGGAGAACTATTGAAAGTAAACAGGTTTCCCGCAAAAATAACTAAAACATCGTATTTGCGTATTCAGGGGGTATAGCATTAAAACAGAGAACAAGTTCATATTGAAGGAAACCGGTTTAGTCGAGAGAGCATAGCTACGGTAACAAAACATAAGAAATTAGTCAACGTTGAACACCTTTTTTTCATTTTGTGACTTTTTAGAGCACAAAAAAGGATAAACAATGCATTTTAGTGCATGGATGCAAATAAGCAACAAAATTTTACTAGCCCAAGAAAAAAGCTACTAGCCCACATCCCACAATAGGAATAATTTACTTACCTTCGGTATGATGTTAAATACTTGCCCGCACTGATGAACCACTCGCCCCGGGCAAGTGGGCGAATGGTTATTTGCATCCTTGATTTAGTGTTTAGATTAATTCAGATGCACATTTACAAGTTAGTAAACCATAGCGTTGAAGTTTTTATTTCACTAGTTTTGTAAGTCATAAAAGTTACCAAATAAATAAGGCGATTCCTCTGTACTCCGTTACGAAGTAGGCTTACGCCGTGAAAGATGTTATCCAATATTATTTTTATAATTGAAGAAATTAATATTGGGAGAGCATAAGAAGTGTGATTAGCCTTTAAAACATATGATGGCGGAAGATATGCAAATCTAAGTTTTAATCCTATGTAGGCAAAGGAATTGAATTATGTATAACGTGATTCAGTAATCACTGTAATGTGATAAAACTTGTCATACAGTGTTTTGTGAAATTCCATATAGGCATTCAAGCAACCGACATTTTCGTTTACTTGATTTTCGTCCCTACAAGTTCGATTCTTGATTCAGACAGAATCCGTATTAGTTTATAAGACACTGACATTAAACATCACCAAGATTTTATAAGGTGTCTCTCTTACCCTCTGTCTCTGAGTCACTTTAGCCCAGTGGCTACAGTTGCATGTCTTGTAGAATGCGAAAAGAATAAATCAATAGATTGGAAACTATAAAGGCCTTTCCTTGTAGAGGGCAATGACCACGTAACTAGGGAACATTTGTCCGTATCTTGTCCACAGAGAATCCGAAAATAATGCTTCATACAAAATTAGAAAGAGGAAGGTCCATATATTTTTGAAGACATACATAACTATTTATTGTTTGTCCATTGTTTGGGACAAATTCCTTAAAATCGTAACATTCTGACGTTCATATGTCCCAACTAAATCTTTTATTAAAGTTATTACTACGGGAATTCTACGTATAAATCATATAAAAAATGGAATACAGTTTTTACTTAGAATGTAATAGCGGTATGATAATCGCTTTCTAATAAGTGGTAGATAACCGTAATAAGTTATATATTTGATACTTGTTTCTATATTTCACTTCACATTTTTCTTTTTCGTAAGAAGGGTAATGATTTAGGTTTCAGTAGTATATATATCTCTGTTTACATTCGGTATAATGCGTTTACATATTGTAAAATTGTTTCTTTATAGGCGTTGTTCACTTTGCTTATTGAATGCTTCTAGTAATGTTGCGTTTGAGAAGTTTATCGTTGACGAAGAACAATAAAAGCAATGGTTGCTAAGTTTTGTTGAACACAATACGTACCTGTGTGAATGAGATTACAGATTATGAATCTCTGTCATCAGTTCGTAATTCTTTTCATAATTGTTCATTAATGAAGTACTTCAAATGCTATAAATGTTTCCTTTCTCTCTCTCTCTCTCTCTTTTTTTTTTTTTTTTTTATTAAGATTTTAGTTTAACATCCACGCAGTTGCCGAAGCCACTTGGGGAATCCTTGATGATCTATGTCTCAGTCCAGCATTTATTATTATTTGAACCACAAAAATTAGTTGTTAAATGGTTTGATTTAATCACTCAAATATCCGCTGAGTGTGTGAGCGTCTCCTTACAAAAAAAAGCTGTTTTTACATTGGCAGTTCTTTTGGGAGGATATTTGAGAATAATGTCTTACGGGGATTCCCTTTCTCACCCATTGCACGTTACTGATGTTGCATTGTTGGATGACGTATGTGTAACTTCCTTTACGGTGATGTGAAGCGTCGCTCCACAGTTTATCATATTCGAAATATCTAATACGTGTTGAAATGTGTGCTTTCCAAACTTTTGAACTGTCCTAGCTTTGAAACAATGCACTTTGTTCACAGACCCATGTTTTTTTTTTTTTTTTAAGTAGTAGGGATGCGCACAAGACTTGTGACTGTCTCGTCTCGAAAATGTGCTGTAAAAGTGATGTCTCGACTCGAAAAATGTATATTTCTCTATGGGAAGAGCCGTGTCTCGACTCGAATTTTGTCAGGAAAATCCTATCTTGACTCGTCTCGTGCGCATCCCTAGATGACAGTTTGTCGGCATAGTTCAGTAACCCTTTATATAATACTATAAATTCTTAATATTTTTCAAATCATCGATTAGTTCTGTTCTTCTTCCTACCCCTCGTTTTCCTGCATTCTTTTCCTTTACGACTGTATGAAGAGGACAATTTCTTCAACATGTGTTTAATCCAATTGACCTTCCTACGAAGGATGCTCTCTCTCTCTCTCCTATCCTTTTTATAACATCTTCGCTTGTTACTCTCATCGTACATGTTATCTTTTCCCTCTTTTTCCAACACCACATTTCGAAACTCTCTAAATATTTATTCTCTAACTTCCGTAATGACCAAATTTCCTAACCATACAGTTCCAATACTCCATGTATAGCACTTGACTAGCTTCTTCCTTAGTCCAGTACTAAACCTGATGGTTAAGAGTAATCTTTTCTTGTTTAATGCTTCTTTGCTGCAGTAAGCATCTCTCTTCACATTATTTCCCACATATTTGATCGAGTTCTCTTTGTTCTTCTCTGACCCGTAAGAGCGTGTTTCCATGGGATATTCTCATGACCTTTGATTTTTCGACGTTGATTTCTATTCCAGATTGTTTCCCAGTGTCGACTATCTTATCCACCATCTCCTGTAGTCCTTCTTCGGCTCTAGATATAATAATAGTCATCCGCAAAGATCTGCCCTCCAATCTTAATCTCCAATGCCCATTGATGCTTCCTTCATTAAGCATTCACCGTAAATGTTGAATAATTAGCGTGACACACTACATCCATGTCTGAATTAAAAGAGGAAGCTGAAAATCGAGGAACGTGAAAGATACGATTTCACGCCCGAATCTAAGGAGAAAAAAATCATAAGTTCCTGAATCTGCCAACAGGCAGCGTAATGATTCCCAAAACATGGGAGTAATGATGAAATATTGTTTTGCTGAATTATTAACACGTTTGCTCCATAAATAGCCATAATCATTTATTTTGGGGGGAGGAGGGCCTTCGCAGTTTTTCAAAACATAATGTTCTTATTAAGCATCTAATCGTACAAAATGCTAGAAAAACAACGTTTTTACACTAAAATTGGTTCGAGAATTGCGTTACTGTTGCTGCTCAACATAGTTTAATCTCTTTGGTAGTGAATGTATAAAGACATATCCATATAGTATATCTCCCTCGTGACTAAGCGGTTAGCGTATGCACCCTTGGCACAGGAGACGCGGGTTCGATTCCTGGTGGGAACCCAAGTGGTTTGGATCCCACGTTAAGCTGTAGGTCCGCGTCTCATGCGTTGTATTGCCTCGCTGCTGAAAGGAACGCTAAACTCCAAATCAAATATGTTATCCATATAGCACCCCGGACAAGAAATTACAAAATATGTACTTTATTGGTCAGTAAGCCGTTACATCACCACGGTCGCGTATTACAGCTTTGATTGTTTGTGGCACGCTGTCAGTGTGGGAGAGGATGATGTTCCAATTCCAGTTTGTCCATTCCCGGGAACAACTGTAACGCAGAGCGGCCAACGTGGGAAGATATTGTCTGCTCTTCACGGCTTTTTCTAACATGTCCCAATTTTTCTCGGTGGCATTGAGATAAGGCGAATTCGCGGGCCTGGTGAGATGTGGTATGTCCAACTTATGTTCAGCAAACTACTTCCGTAGAATCCTGGCTTGATAAATCGTGCAGTTGTCTTGATACTGGGACGTGACCGTCTCGCAGAGACTGGACAAATGGCAATACTTCATTTTCCCGAATGGACATGTAATCTACAGCCTTCATGCGGTTGGACACCTTTATCAAGGGACCCACACCAGCACTCGAAATACATCCCTATAACGTGACACAACCCTTGGAACAAACTCAGCCTTTTAGGCTTCTCCAGCCCGCCGCAACACCCTGGAGCGGCCGTCATTTGAATAGATGCAGAACCGGGATTCATTTGACCAGACGATGCGTCGCCACTGGTCTTTAATGTTCCATCGCCCCATGACAGGCGATTTTTGTTCTGTATGTCAGTCAGTCTGGGGTATACGCTGGCAACCACAACTGAACCTGCATACACTATGCAGTTCTCGTTGCAGAGTTTGCTTGAAGACATGACAACTGGGTTCTGCAGTGTACTTCTCGAGCTGTTTCTGCTGGGTTCGGAACCGTACGTCTACAGTCGCGCTCGGACATAATAGGTTTCCTTCCACTGTTGCTCCGAGAGGATTGGTTTCTGTCAGACATCCTCCACTTTGTATGGGCAGTGTTCGTAATTTGAGGGAAATTTCCCTCAATCTAGGGAAATTTCGTAGGTAAATTTAGCAAATAGGAGAAAAGGGAATTTTTCGATAAAACGGGAAAAATCCAGGGAAATTCTGGTGGTGACTGATTAACCAATGTAAATGCTTCAATTTTTCTTTTGTTCTTCAGAAATAAACCAATAACACATGGGCTGAAAAGTCCCGGGCCTAACACATAGATGGCGCTAGTTGTATTGCAGTCACCTTGTTTTCAGTGAATACTAACCTTCACAAGACAGCTGTGAGAATTTCATGATATTCTATTCATTCGTCTGTGAGTTATTGTGCTAAGAGTGACCCTACTTGTGTTAGTTTCAAAACAATGGATCAAAAACAATTTCGTGTTTTAATTTTACACTGCTTCTTGATGGGAAAAAATACCGTTCAAGCAAAGCAATGGCTTGAAAAGTGTTATGGGGACTCCGCTCCATCAGAAACAACAATAAAACGTTGGTTTGCTGACTTCAAACGTGGTCGTAGAGACACCGATGATGCAGAACGCAGTGGACGTCCAAATGAGGCAGTAACATCAGAAAACATAAAAAAAATCCACAAACTTGTTTTGAATGATCGAAAAGTGAAGGTGCGTGAGTTAGCTGACATCGTAAAGATATCAAAAGAACGTGTTGGCTTTATATTGCATGAGCATTTGACTATGAGAAAGCTCTGTTCAAAGTGGGTGCCGCGTTTGCTCACTGTTGACCAAAAACAAGAACGTGTTGATGCTTCTGAGCAGTGTTTGGCCATGTTTAAACGTAACAAACCGGACTTTTTGCGTCGATATGTGACCATGGATGAAACATGGATCCATCACTTCACTCCGGAATCAAAACGATCGGCATCTGAGTGGACAGCAACTGGTGAACCTCGTCCAAAGCGCCCGAAAGCACAACAATCGGCTGGCAAGGTTATGGCCTCGGTATTTTGGGATGTGCGTGGTGTAATATTCATCGACTATCTTGAGAAAGGACATACCATTAACAGTGACTATTATATAGCGTTATTGGAGCGTTTGAAGGCCGAAATTGCAAAGAAACGACCGCATATGGCAAAGAAAAAACTTTTGTATCATCAAGACAACGCACCGTGTCACAAGTCAATCAAAACAATGGCAAAACTACATGAATTGAACTTCGAATTGCTCCCACATCCACCGTATTCGCCAGATTTGGCTCCCAGCGACTACTGGCTGTTCGCAGACCTGAAAAAAATGCTCGCCGGTAAGAAATTTCGCACGAATGAAGAGGTTATCGCTGCAACTGAGGCCTATTTTGAGGCAAAAGATAAATCGTTCTACAAAAGTGGTATTGAAATGTTAGAGCGGCGCTGGACTGATTGCGTTGCTCTTCATGGAGATTACGTTGATGAATAAAGCTAATTTTGAACCAAAAAAACGGTGTTTTCTTTGTTAGGCCCGGGACTTTTCAGCCCATGTGTTACAATAGCAATAGTTTGTGTAAGTTTTGTGTGTGTTGAAAGTAGCATAATTTGTACACATTGTTGGCTGTTTTTTGTAATAAAAATCTTTCAGTTTTACTTTCCATGCTTATGCCGGCCAGGCTAAACGAGACGGTTCTCCCGTTTCCTCCCACTTTCTTCCTTCCACCATTTCACTCTCTCATCATCCTCGTCTCCTTTAGCCTAACCGGCATAATCGTGGAACGTAAAACTTGAAGATTTATTTACAAGCATATTACTATGCCAGGCCACTTTTCTCAAGGACCCTAAAATGCTCACACTTCGTAATATTTTGTCCGGGGTGATTATATAATTATTAAGAATAATATTAAGGTAATTATTATGTTAAATAATTATTTTCATCGGAAGCTCCTTTTTCAGTTTGGAAGATATTTCTAAATCCATCGAATCTCAAGTGCGATTGTGTTTATACTATTACTAGGCTTGCTTATATTTTTAATTAAAAATAGTTGAACATTAAGAACTTACGCACTCTTATAAACTCTTTTAATTCCGTGCTGGTAGTCGAAGATAAAATACCTCTTTGCTTCCATTAGTAATCGAGAAATCTTAGAGGTTCATTATTTTTTTCACATCCTTTGTACGGAAAAGCTTTGCACTTTGTAGGTTACGTGGAAACATTCTTTAACAGCGGATTCCTTTTTTGATAATTAATCTTTTATGCTTATACAGTCTTTCTCGTTTGAATAACAATATGCGTTGGAGTTTGCTTTTGAAAAGGTATTCTCTTCGTGCTTTGTATTGACTTTCTAAAGGCGCACCGAAAGTCCATATATTACTACAAAGCCTGTAGACTAAAGATTTTGTGTGCATCGAAGCGGAAGTTACAGAGCCGATCTATTGAGTCATTTTTAAGCTGATCCTATAGGTGTAGTGATAGAACATTGGTTGCACTGCATTGATGAAAGGAAAAAAGGAATTTTATTGATTTTTCATTGCACTGTAATTCGAAACGGTAAGAAAACTTAATAAATTAATCTTGTTTGAAATAGAATACATATAATTGAATCATAAAGAATATCGGGTGTACAAGTATTTATTTCCTTATGATAATATTTAATATGCTTGATTGGTACTCCTAATATAAATTCGTAGGATTGACATATTTCTAAAGATTAGTTATTATCAATTCCGTTGATGGAGATGGCTAACGTGTCTCATCTGAGTTGTTTCTTTTTGGAATCTACTCACTGCGTATTAAGATCCAGCTTACTCCTGTTAGACTTTATAAGTGAGTACATTTGTTTGACAGGTGCCTAAAATTATCATCAATATATATAAAGCAACATGAACTGACGGAAATCACGAGTGCTTCGGTTGACGTAGAAAGTTGGAAATTTAGCTTGCTTATAGCCTTAGGAAAGAAACCAATAGGAAAATTGTCAAAAGTATGTTTTTTTACATTTACAGAAGCCAAGAAAAAGGTGATGAAAAATTCTGTAGGTTATTTAAATGGATGTTTATTATTATTATTTTACGTAATTGGATTTGGAATAAAATTTGAAAATCAGTATGCTTTTAGATTTGTGAGAGTTATCTAAGTAAAGCATCAAAATAAAAATTTCCAACTTCAATGATGTTTTATGGGTAACTGAAAAATCTTTCCCATGTTATTTGGTCTAGGAATTAATTCGTGCGGTTGGTACGCACACATTGAAGCTGTAGTACAAACACAAAATACATAAATACCTTAAGAAAAATATTGTCCATCGCTAGCCACCACTTTCGCCCATCTGTCAGGCAATGTACGGATTCCGTGGCGAAAGAAGTCCTCATCCTTCGAAGCGATCCAGTTAGAGACCCATGTTTCGATATCTTCTGAAGAAGTAAACCGCTGTCCAATCAAATCGTTGTTCATGCAATCGAACAAGTAGTAGTCCGAAGGAGCAACGTCTGGTGAATACGGCGGGTGGGGTAAAACTTCCCATCCGACATTTTCTAAATAGGTTTTGACCGGTTTTGCGACATGTGGGCGAGCGTTATCATGTTGAACAATAAGTTTATCATGTCTGTTCTCCCATTCTGGTCGTGTTCTGGCCAGAGCTTGCTTCAAACGCATTAATTGTCGTCGATAACGTTCTCCATTCATAGTTTCACCCGGTTGCAGCAGCTCATAGTACACCACACCTTTCATATCTCACCATATGCACAGCATAACCTTTGCACAGTGAATATCTCGTTTTGGTTGTGATGGACCTGGTTTCACCCAGGCCTTTTTTCGTTTAGGGTTCTCGTAATGGATCCACTTCTCATCACCCGTAATAATTCGATGCAGAAACCCCTTTCTGCTCTGTCGTTGAAGCAGCAATTCGCAAATGGTTTTTCGTCTTTCAACGTCTCTGTCTTTCAATTCATGTGGAACCCAATGTGACATCTTTTGAATCATTCCCATGGCTTCCAAGCGTTTGGAGACTGTTGTTTGATCAACGCCTAATGCTGCTGCAAGTTGTTCCAGCGTTTGACACGAATCCTGCTCGAGCAATGCTGTCAATTCTTCGTCTTGAAATTTTTTTGGCTGTCCAGCTCGCTCTTGGTCTGCCAAGCCGAAATCACCACTTCTAAACCGTGCAAACCACTTCTGACACGTTCGCTCAGCTAGAGCATGGTCACCATACACTTCCACCAAAATACGATGACTTTCAGTCGCACTTTTCTGCATGTTAAAGTAATGCAGCAGGACACCCCGCAAAAACACTTTATCAGGCACAAATTGCGCCATGTTCACTTAACTACAAACTGGTGTTGTTGACGCTTTAATCCACTGCCCTATACTACGAACGATACGCGATGTCAGGGGTTTGCAACACATGTGTGGATACAAGGAACTGTGGGACGCTCCGTTCGTTGCGCCATCTCTTGTCCACCCGCACGAATTAATTCCTAGACCAAATATATAATTGGCATACATTGTATACCCAATAATCATCAGACCCTTCCGATAGGACTACAATGATGAGGTTCAGCATGTTTGTAGCCTCCTGGAACTAATCCAGAGAAAAACTGCCAAAAGTGAATATTTTTAGTTTCTAGGGTCTAAGGGAGAGAAGAGAAATTATTCCGTGTTACTTAAATGGGGTTATTTTTCAGTGAAAAACTTAGAAAGTGTAGGTACTTCAACTTGGAATAACAACTCAGTTTGGCATACTAATAAGTTTTTGAAAGTAACAAACAAGAAAATCGTCAAGAATGAAAAGGCACTGTTTGTAGGTTCTGATTTTCTTTTTTAATTCGATCCCATGTATTTTAATTGGGAATACTGCCACATTCCAAAATGTTTAGGTACTTCCAGCTGATGCGGAATCTTGAAATTTTGTAAGGTTTTAGGATTTGCAGTGTAACCAACAAGAGAAGTCCGAAATGTTAGTTGTTTGGGGGGTTGGGAGTATATAGGAGGGTTACCGCAAAAGTCACGGCAGTTATTTTATATACGATACAAGAAATTCTGAAATGTACAAATGGAAGATTAGTACGGCAGTATTGGTGGAGACTTTGGAAACAAGGACTCTAGATGCCACTGGTGTGTGTTTCTGGGCTTCGCCTATGATTGTAATTGTACTTGTGATTGATTGTAATGTTTTAATTCGAGGTAAAACACACATGAAACGAACAATTCGTTGTACTCATATTTCCCATGATATTTCCTAATGGAGATCCGTATGTTCACCCAATTCCCTACTTGTAACGTTTAGATATAACCTTTTATTTACATATTTGAGAATTTCTTGTTTCGTTCCTATTTTCGTTAAAAAAAAAAAAAAAAAAAAAAACTATGACTTCAACATGTGTGTGTGTTTGTGTGTATAATTAATCTTATTCACATGATAGCGTTTTGATCGTACCAAGATTATGCTTTTGCTTGGTAGTGTACTTCATTCATTTGTTTGTCAGCTACATCCGCCACCTTGATCTAAAATGGCGGCTATTAAAAATATAAAAGATCCGTAACTTCCTTATTATTGATCATAGAGAAAAAATGAAAAAGTTTTAGTAAAAAGTGGAAATGGTAGCAAAGAGAAAAAATCGATGTAAGGTTGAAGGCCAAGCAAAGGCTGGGGGGGAAGCCCCCACTTGCCGAAGGCTAGCTCTATTTATGAAAGACAAACATTTTTCAGTGTCGTTATGACATACAAGTGCACACTATCTCACTTTCATTATAGTAAATAAGAAGTCGTAACATTGTGATTCGTTACTTTGCCTGGAAAATTATTGTATTTTTTCTGCAGTAAACTGGTAGATTGTTTCGTTAACTTCAAGTTAGTCAAACCTAATTGCTAATAGCAAAAAGTCACGCTAATATGTGTTGCTAGATGTGTGCTGCCTCCATGACGCCAATAGTTGTCACTACCATGCAGGCAATTTGGAGATTCAAAGCTAGTGTGACGATTTAACAACAACTTATAAACAGTACATGTTTAAATTTGAATATTAATATTTGTGTAACCTCAAGTTAGTTGGTGAAAAAAAAAAAGCTGAATATAAACAATTAGAGCTCTTAAGCACGATTTTAACAGGGTGCCAAAAACTGGCACAACAACTAATTATGTAATTTAATTTTCCTTTCATAAACAGGTGAATTTCACGTATTTAACAAGTTTTTTTTTATGTCTTTTTAAAGGGTATCTGCAGAGGATACGGTACTTATTCGTACTTTTGACGCAAGATATGTAGCAAAATATATAGTGTAAATATTTTTAAGTAGCCACTCATAAAATTGTAACTACTATTTGTTTCAGTCTTTTATCTTTCTGTTGTTGAATTTAAATATTTTTGTGTAAGTATCTGTATGAGCTACGGAGCTTCTTTTCAAGTGTGATCTATATTTGTTGCCGTAGTGATGTGCCAAGATGAAGTCAAGTTCTTGGTTTGCAGCCAGTACCAGTATAATGCAGTACAGTAGGGTAGCAGTGGGATGTCATTTTTGTTTGCCTGATAGAGAACTGAAATGCACCTGTTCAGGTTTAACTAACTTGAAATCAACAAAAGAATTTTAATCTACTAGTTTATTGCAGGAGAAATACAATAATTTTCCAGGCAAAGTAACAAATCACAATGTTACGACTTATTACTTACTATATCGAAAGTGAGATAGTGTGCGCTTACGAAATTGAAAAACATGTTAAGCAAATGTAAGAAAACACACGTTTATTTTAAATTTCGGTATGCTTTATCAAACATCCTAGGATAGAAATGTAAAAATGTCATCGAAGTATCATTGTGCACTGACTTGTTGACATATTTAAATTCATTTATTCTTCGGTACGGGAGACCCGGGATGAATACGCGGTGGGAAGCTCATGTGACTCGGATCCGATGTTAAGCTGTAGGTGCGTGTCTCATACAGCCTCTGCTGAAAGAGACGCTCAACTCGAAATCAATCAACCAATCGATCGAATGAATTTGAATTGTTCTGAGATTGATATCTTGACGCGCTTTACCAATATTAGCTACTAGAATATCTGGAGATAGAGACGTTTCCCAGACCGATTAGGTTCTTTTTTTTTTTCTTATACTACGAACTATTGAACAGACCAATAACAATGGGTTATCAATAGACAGTGACGTATTTAAGGAGCAGCTTCCGGGCCTAAGCCCCCGAAATTTTATTTACTATTTTAAAGTAAATGAAATATCTCGCAGAATTTTCACATTTCGAGGAATAAAGTTACCAAAGCCCCCTCCCCGAAACGAAATCATAAATACGCCACTGTTAATAGATTTTTCGTTGTTGTGTTGTATAACTCAAATACCTTCTAAATAAATATTTCATATCCGTTATCAGTATTGAGGCTGTTTGAAAGGTCAAATCTGAAGCATATGACTTCACGCTCAGAATCGAATCTCAGTCTTCCTTGAATGGTGACATCATTTAACGTATAGCAATGATATTGATGTTTCAGACATGAATGTATATTTGGCTTTCGAATCACCAAAAAATGAAGAAAGTTTGTCATGATTTTAAAAAGAAAAAAACAAAGAAAGAAAAAATCGAATTTGAGATTTAGAAGGAATGGTCGTGAGTCTTACATTTCTAATCGTCTGTTTTATTAGTTTGTTTTGTAGCATCTTTGGAAGTGTTTTGTAGCATTTAGGCAGTGAAACTTAACCATACATACATACTTCGACGGAGAATTGAGATAGAATCTCTCGTACTAAAGGCCAGAATGTACTTCGTACAAGTAAAAATCAAGTTGCCATGCCATACAACGGATTGAGTTGCCCATTTCACTGGATTACCATTCTCCGCAACTAGGATCATCAAACTAGTTAAATAAATAAATAACAAACATGAGAAAGCATTATATTTTATTTTCGCTGTGTAGATGTTATCCTGCATTAGCTTGGAATTTAGCTAAATATGAAATCGGTGCTCTGATTCGCAAGTACAGGTATCTCACTCATTGTAGACTATCGCTTTCATTAAGATAAACTCGGATTAGCATCTTAAATTCGCTAATTAAAAATATCAACTGCACAAAATATTTACGTGTATAGAATAAAATCGATGTTTTCGCTTTGAAAATTTTCTCAACCCCGGAGGGTAAAGTTAAGATTATAGCTTTAAATGAGTGGACTTCTAAAAATCCCTGTCCATTTCTCATTATTAATGTATCCGGCATGAAATTCACTCATTGTTTATATCTTAACTTGGTTAATTAATAAATAATTGGTCAAATAAATAAGACGCCTGTCTTCCCTATAGAGAGCAATATCTGGAATACTCATTAACAGATCATGAGTCAACAACAGGAGTCCTTAAAATAACAACAGGTATTATTTCTCACCTGCCGACATGATTGCAGTCTAAAACATTAAGTTGTTTATTGCGAGTTCGATTCGTGCTTTGGACATGGGTGTTATATATTCTTTTTTTTTCTCTCTCTCGTTCATTTCATTCTCATCATCCAACTCTCATTTTCTCCTTGAGACAAAGGGCGTAACTGTAAGATATGAACCTTAAAAAAAAAAAAAAAAGTATTTACAAAATTATGTATTTCACCGAATAAAGGCAGCAAGTTGGTATATATATGTAAAGCAAACTAGAAAGTTGATTACTCATGTTTGTAGTTGCGGTGGAATTTCATCTAAAGGGCGAATGTTTCGTCAGTAATACCAAGCGAGCCTCTTGCACACTCGTTGCCTCATTCAGAGTTTTATTTGTGATCGATACATCTAAGAGTGAACACTGTGTCTGACTGAAAGGAACTTTCGACTATGGGTCGGTAAGATTGTTTTCAGTGTATTTAAAATTTGACTGAAATAATCACATGCTTTAGATACGCTATTTAGGGATGAGAAATAGAATATTGAAGTAATATAAATTCTTCTGTTCTTTAGAGGTATAAAAGCTTTGTCGTCTGAAAGATGGAGTTTATATTGCGCGCTCTCTTCTTCAGTGGTATGAAATCTGAAATCAGAAAACATCGTAGCAGTGCGTTATTTGGGGAGGGCAGGGGCATTGTTTCCCCTGAGTTTGAGAAGTTAATACTTTTTAATCGATTGTGTACTAATAGTAAAAATCGTGAAACTCGTTATGTCGTTGGATCATCTCCTCCTCCCATGGCAAAAAATAAAATGCCTCATAGTTATGTAAGTAGCGAGTGATGAAAATTCTGAAGTTTTATTATTAGCCTCACGGAAAAAAAAAAAAAATACGTTTTCCTTCAACTTGAAAATTTTGAAACTGTGATACCGAACTTCCGAGGTACAGACTTTTTCTACCGTTACCGATTTATTTATATACATCCATAAATGAACTGAGATGTGGTCGTTTTTCCTGTAAGGTATTTGAATTGGAGCTTACGGTAGCGTCCCGTTCAGTAGCGAGGCTATATGAGACATGGACCTACAGCTTAATATGGAATACGAACCCGCTTCGTTCGCGCGTGTGTGTGGGGAGCTCCCGCCAGGAATCAAACCCGAATCTCCCACGTCAAAGGCGGGTACGATATCTGCATTGCCACGAGGGAGCTCTCTCTATAAGATATTTGCTGATGGGTTACGAACAAAATAGCAATTGTGTCTCATAAAGCATTCCTTCTTTAAGCCACTATTCCATCTATGGTTGCGTTTAAAGAAAAATCAGCATTCGCCTTCCTTTCGGAAAATTATTTAAAATCGAATGTTAGTACACTTAAATGCACTCTTGTTCGAAAGAACCTCATCTCATTCCAAAAGCTCTGATCACATATTAAAAAAGAATTTATACAAAAGAAAGGCTTATTTTCTTTATTTCATTTTGGCCTTTCTTCCAAATATTAGTAAAATACTGTAGCTACGGTTGTAAGAAGAGAGCCTGTAAAGATAGATGGTGACCAGTTTTTGAACATGAGTGGGTAAGTCGTCATTTTGAATATTTTCGTGTGCATCTATGCATTAAAGAATACTATGGTAGAAAGCTTTTACAAAGGAAATGAATGTTCATTTTATTTAAACACTAGTATCTTTCTGTTAATTAGATTATTACTGCAATTAAAATAAATTAAATGCCGAACCGAGCAGTATCTGGGTTAATTAGTAAAGTTTTAGCAGTTGATTTTGGATAAAGTTAGTAGTTTTTTCCCCCTTAAATCTGCAGTTGGTTATGCAAATACATAATATGAGTCCGTCACTACAACTTGTTTTTCTGATAGTGCATAATTAGTACCTTCTCAATAGCGTGTATGGAGGTTCGTTTGTGCAAGGTCAAACAGTTTGGTTTTTCGCTTGATTAGTTAAATAATATACAAAATATAGTATCTGCTAAGTTTTTATCTTCAATCGACTGCTCGTAGCGATAAGAAATATTCTTATTAGCCTCACGTAAACCAATTGATCCGGAAGAAGAGGAACTTGGTGTCTCCACTGATCCTTTGCTAGACATGCATTTTCCATTTTCTCTAGACGGATCCCATCGTTTCACGTTTTTCTTTTGTAGAATACATAACTTGCACTTTTTTAGAATTTGGCAATCTCAGTTTTGAATATTAATTATTTTATAGTAATATTGATATCATTAAATGAGTAGTGTTCATATAAACATGTATGCTTATTATTGCATTTAATACAGATAGATGCATATGAAAGACCATAAATGTATGAATATATAAAGATAATATAAAAGTGTGAATCCAGACTCCCTCACTGATTTACCGGATCTTTGAGACTGTTAAATTTAGCAACGTAAACTTTTGTACAAATGCTCAATACCAGACTATAAATGAAACGGGGTTTAAATCTGAACCCCAGAGGAAAGTGGTACTTAAAATATTTTTACCAGATATGCGTAGCTGTTAAACTTAAGAACTTGAAATCTTGTGTTAAAATGTTCTTCTGCAGCCTTAGGCAAAAGATGAAACGAAATTATATGAAATGTGAATCTTTGGGGGAAGGAGAAGTGGAGCGTAATTATGATTCGCTTTTGAAATTTATGTAAATGTTTTTCTTTAATTCTAGGCAGAAGATACGTCGAAGTCTTACGAAATACAACCCTAAGGTTCATAATATCTCCAAAACTGTTAAGCTTAGGAACCTGAAATTCTTACAAATGTTATTAAACCTTAGGCAGAATATAAGACAGAAGTTTTGCAAAGCGAAGTACAGTTCCAGCAGTAGATCAACAAACTAACAATTAGATTTTTGTCACTCAAACACAATATTGCTTATTCAGTTCTAAGATTAACTTAAATTTTCAGTTATTTCTTATTTGAAATATTCTCTAATATTTGATTGTACTTCATTTCATAATGTAATGTCCTCATTAAAAATGCTCGGAATATCCACCTATTTAACCAGCTCACCAGAACACGAAGCCTACCGCCAGTAAAAGTTTAGTAGCATCTTATAGCTAATTACCTAATAAAAGTGAAGTTGCCTTTAGCAAGAGTCTCTAACAAAGGCGTAGTGTTTTGAAATAATAGTTACAACCTTGAATTTATCTTTGGAATTGAATAAGTAATATTGTTTATTATTAAAGAATCAAATAAGCTTGAGGTACGGATAGGCTTTAGATATTTTCTACTTAATTACGTGCACATGGTTAATTGCATTGAGTAGATGAAAATGAAGTAATTAAGAAAAAAGAAGAATGTCCTCCTTTGATTCTCAAACTTCGTACATGGCTCTCCTGCACTTGCATGTTTAATTTCAGATCATGTAAGCTGTTGTTATAACTACGACTAAAATTCACGTGCATAATTTCTGCCAATTGTGACATGAAGAAAGTGGGAAAATTCCGGGAAAACACACGCACATGGTTTTTATCTAGCACAAAGTTCATTTGGCGCGAGATGGAACTGCCAAATACCAGGAACCACACATCAGAGGTGAATACCACTAAGTCACCACGCCCTCCCCCCCCCCCCCTTCTAATTTCATGAAAAGTTTCGTTATGATTCTGGTTCAAGACTTGTACGTCAATCACAAGTCTAATTCCCACAAATGCAGGAGTGTTAACGATAATTGCAGGAAACTAATAGTCTGCGTATACACATCTCAGTTCCTTTCGTGATTAGTAGCACTTTTCTTATTTTTTTTTAAAAAAAATGCTAATTCAGCTTATATAAGAAAAGTGTTACTAACAGCTAAGACGCAGACCTATTTGTTCCGAGTGAGGCTATTTCGTCCTATCTCGTTACCAGTATCGTAACCTGTAGCCCTTCTCTAGAAAACCTGATTTTTCCTGGGGGAAAATACACACAAGCGCTCCGTGAAAAGGAGTATCCCGACCAAACTCACCCAAACAGTTTTTGCAAACTTTGAAATTTAAACGTCGCGAATGCTTCAGAAATAAGCACGGAATCTCAAGTATGGTTTGAATGTGTTAAGTTGATTTCAGCGAGTACGTGGTATGAACCAGGTAGCACGAAAGTTTCAACGTAATGTTAAAAGAAGAAAAACGATCTTCACTCTTGATCATGTTTACATTCTAATTTATATTTCATGCGTTACTTGTTTACAAATTTAAAATGAAAAGATAGTATAAAAGGAAAGCATCTTAGGTTACTTTAAATATGATTTAATAGTCACGTCACGATTATATAAGGATGTTCATGTGCATCCAACCTTAGTCTCGCATTGTCAGGAATATGCAGTCCAGAGCAGAGGAGATAAAATAGTTGATTGTTAGATAAATGTACGGAGGTGAAGTGTGATTACTTTAGCATCATTCCCCGCTGTCACTATTCACCAGACTTGGAACTCAGCCAGGAAGCGATGGCTTTTCCTGTTGGCTCCGTTTAAAGCTGTTTTCTAATAGTAGTCCTAATGGCTGTTGTTATTTCACTGTTGCAGCAGTTGTATAGCTGCTCAACGTCAAGAGTTCGACATGCATCTTTCCAAATGGCTGCAGTTACTGTTACATTTTTAGTAGAGGGAATAGAAAATCAAACTTGGATGTTTATATCGTGGTGGTCATTAAGCTATTAAAACATGTCATTCGTAAATATCCTTGAAGGAGAAACAATTTCGCAGAAATTAGCAGTTTAATATTATGGTGCTTCTATGTAGATACGTAGTAGGTAATGGCACGTAATGCTTAATTCGAATATTTTAAAAAATAATCTATCCATTCTTTTAAAACTCAGTGCTTTCATTCAAAGGAACAAATATATGTGTGAGAATGAAACATGATTTGCTTATTAGCATTTGGAAAATTTTAGGCCGATATCCTACGATGATGTAATACATTCTAAAGGAATCGGGTGGAAACTACTGGTGAAGATCAAAGATTTGATGGGGTATAATGGTAGGAAATAAGAGAAAACCGAGAAAATATAATACAGTATCCACCACAAGATATCTTAGCCGAAGATCGAATTCACGAGCACGGTTCCAACAATCTCACCAAGCCAATAACAGGCGTCAGTATCGGGAGATACCTTGATTTTGTTCCGTTAGCTTTTTTGCCCATCATTTTATCCCCCCTTTTTTTTTCAAAATATAATGAAGTATCATTATCATAAAGGATAATTCAAAATTACTTTCCCTATTCTTATACATAAAAATAAATGAATGTATGTATGTATGTATGTATGTATGTATGTATGTATGTATGTATGTATGTATGTATGTATGTATGTATGTATGTATGTATGTATGTATGTATGTATGTATGTATGTATGT
Organism: Thermobia domestica; assembly: GCF_964235325.1. Taxonomy (NCBI): domain Eukaryota; kingdom Metazoa; phylum Arthropoda; class Insecta; order Zygentoma; family Lepismatidae; genus Thermobia; species Thermobia domestica. The sequence goes on from NC_137464.1 coordinate 111,497,532, forward strand.
ATGTATGTATGTATGTATGTATGTATGTATGTATGTATGTATGTATGTATGTATGTATGTATGTATGTATGTATGTATGTATGTATGTATGTATGTATGTATGTATGTATGTATGTATGTATGTATGTATGTATGTATGTATGTATGTATGTATGTATGTATGTATGTATGTATGTATGTATGTATGTATGTATGTATGTATGTATGTATGTATGTATGTATGTATGTATGTATGTATGTATGTATGTATGTATGTATGTATGTATGTATGTATGTATGTATGTATGTATGTATGTATGTATGTATGTATGTATGTATGTATGTATGTATGTATGTATGTATGTATGTATGTATGTATGTATGTATGTATGTATGTATGTATGTATGTATGTATGTATGTATGTATGTATGTATGTATGTATGTATGTATGTATGTATGTATGTATGTATGTATGTATGTATGTATGTATGTATGTATGTATGTATGTATGTATGTATGTATGTATGTATGTATGTATGTATGTATGTATGTATGTATGTATGTATGTATGTATGTATGTATGTATGTATGTATGTATGTATGTATGTATGTATGTATGTATGTATGTATGTATGTATGTATGTATGTATGTATGTATGTATGTATGTATGTATGTATGTATGTATGTATGTATGTATGTATGTATGTATGTATGTATGTATGTATGTATGTATGTATGTATGTATGTATGTATGTATGTATGTATGTATGTATGTATGTATGTATGTATGTATGTATGTATGTATGTATGTATGTATGTATGTATGTATGTATGTATGTATGTATGTATGTATGTATGTATGTATGTATGTATGTATGTATGTATGTATGTATGTATGTATGTATGTATGTATGTATGTATGTATGTATGTATGTATGTATGTATGTATGTATGTATGTATGTATGTATGTATGTATGTATGTATGTATGTATGTATGTATGTATGTATGTATGTATGTATGTATGTATGTATGTATGTATGTATGTATGTATGTATGTATGTATGTATGTATGTATGTATGTATGTATGTATGTATGTATGTATGTATGTATGTATGTATGTATGTATGTATGTATGTATGTATGTATGTATGTATGTATGTATGTATGTATGTATGTATGTATGTATGTATGTATGTATGTATGTATGTATGTATGTATGTATGTATGTATGTATGTATGTATGTATGTATGTATGTATGTATGTATGTATGTATGTATGTATGTATGTATGTATGTATGTATGTATGTATGTATGTATGTATGTATGTATGTATGTATGTATGTATGTATGTATGTATGTATGTATGTATGTATGTATGTATGTATGTATGTATGTATGTATGTATGTATGTATGTATGTATGTATGTATGTATGTATGTATGTATGTATGTATGTATGTATGTATGTATGTATGTATGTATGTATGTATGTATGTATGTATGTATGTATGTATGTATGTATGTATGTATGTATGTATGTATGTATGTATGTATGTATGTATGTATGTATGTATGTATGTATGTATCCGTCCGGTATACGAATCTAGCATTGTTGACTTAGCATACTTTAAACTAATTTCATCAGAGAAACCGTAGGCTGTGTAGAAATTTTTGGTTGCGTATCCTAAGGAGGAAAGGAGGGGGCTTCAAAGAGGAAGAGGTAAATTACGATTTGTGTAGAAAACAGAGTATCTCACGAATTTCTCATATTAGGAAACTGAAACTCGATATGTAAACTCGTTCCTGAAAAGAAGTCGACCTACGCATTTGACTTACAATCTGAAAAAAAAAATACTGTGGAAATAAGATACCCCTAGGAGGTGGGAGGGGTGGCATGTACAAATAATCGAAAACGACCAATATTAGTATCGAATCTATAGTTTTCGGGGTCTCTGAGAAAAGTAGTGACACATGGGGGGTGAGAGGTAAAAAGTAAAATATTCAAATAACCGGGATTCGTGTCGAATCCATAGTTTTCAAAGTCTCTGAGCTGATTAGTGACAAACAATCTCAGTGACATTTAAGCCCAAGTTTAGTCAAGAACATGCATAACAACTGGCCCGAAAATTTATAGAGGCAATGCGGAATGAGTTGTTGGTAATAATTTATTTTGGTCAATCTTTACTTTTGACGGACAATGTCGAAGGTGTTATTTGTTACTTATTCTACTCAATTCCGTATTTTCTGACAGGACCAACGGCTCGCCAAAGACTGTTCGTTATTTATTCTACTGAGACTTTATTTGCAAATATTGTGCATAAACATTATTATTCCCGTGTGAAGCCGAACACTTCCAGTAGTCATTCAGTGTTAGCTGAAAATATCCGGTCTTTGCATGGGAAGAAACGGTTAATGGAAAATATTTGGAAGGTATATATTCAACCCAGTTTCCACCCTTTCGAATTTGTATTTGAATCGAAGCGATAAAAATCTAACCCGAACGCAAGTACTATATTTTAAAAAATAAATTTCAAACGGTACAGCCGTTATTCGTTTTGAAAATTTTTGAACTCCCCTTCCCTCTTAGGATACATATTGTGAAGTGGAATGATTAGGGGATGGAAGTTGATGAAATGATTTTTTTTTCTGGTATCGCGGACAAAATGCCCATCAAATACACACAATATTACACTTCGCGCATATACGAATGAAGAACTGGGTGGCACAGTTGAAACGGCGATTTCTCAATAGATAATGCTGCATGCAAGTGCAGGAAGGCCGAAAATAGTGGCTGTACAGACACGAAAACGTGGATGAAATTGATTACATTATTCTTGAAACTCACAGAATCTCAGCAAATCGTATGGAAGAGATGGTTGGCATTTTTCGGAAACATGCCTGTAGCATAATTCATAACATGTATTCATAACCCGTCGTATCTTGCCTGGCCATACGCAAGCTCGCGACAAAATGAGTTCCCAAAATCTGTCAGCAGAACAAAAGCGTGAAAGAGTGAGAGCATTACGGGACGTCGTCTTTCATTTTGACTACAATACCGATGACTCTCTGTCACGAATAGTAACCATGGACGAAACATGTTTGCACCAATACGATCCTGAAACGAAACAATAGTCAGTGTAGTGGCGAGACTCAGATTCCTCTCACCCCAAGAAGTTCAAGAGATAGAAATCGGCTGGGAAAGTATTTGTAACATTCTTCTAGGATAAGGATGAAGTAGTACTCATAAACGTTGCCTACCCAAGTGTCAGAAATTTAATGAAGAATATTAATCTACATTACTCACCAAAACTGAAAAACAAATTGAAAATGCAATGGGAGGAAAATTGAAAAAAAGAATCCTGTCCATCGAGCACTGCAAACACAACTGACATTACATGATCTAAGGTTTCAGTGTCTAGATCCTCCTCTTTATTCGCCAGATCTAGCTTCGTCAAACTTATTACTTGTTCCCCAAATTCAAAGTACACCATTTTGGATTTGATACGAAGGAGGGTAGTGGTATAGAACAGTGGTGGGAGAAAGAGTCTTCAGAATTTTTGTTAACCGGTCTGCAAAAAATTAGAGCACCGTGTAGGGAAGCTTAATGAACTTGAGGGAGAGAGCGCTTGGAAGAATAACTGTAAAATTTCATCATTCCACGTGCATTCCTTCTGGATTGGCTACGAACTTTTTCAGCAGTCCCTCATATTATATAGCGTGGGGCTCAGTAGTAGAGTACTCACCTCTTGTGCAAAGGATCCCTAGTTCGATCTCAAACTATGTAAGTTTGTGTTAGACGGTATCATGTACGTAGGTTTTCTCGGCGATTTTTCTTTTCTCCCTTAACTTAACCTAAGTCGAGTCGAAAATCGAAAATTAAAACTGCTTTTTACGTGATTAAATCTTAAACAAGTGAAGGCCAGCGATTCAAAAAGCCACCCCAGCTAACTGCGAAAAAATTTTAGAAGTAGAAAAGGTGACTCTTTTGTGTACGAAAATCTGATGACAGACAAGCATACACGGACAGGACAGTCAGATATATAATATACACCATTCTTTTATGTATTAGTAAGGATATGTGTAAATCTGTTTATTGTAATAATACACATAACTTAATATATTTCTTAAAAAATGTCTTTTCAGTGGTATCGAACATAAAAATGAAGTATTGTCCTGTAACCAGTTGACAGAGGAGAGTGTCTCTGAAGCACCTCCACAGGAACCACCGGCCCCGGCTCCAGTATCACTTCCAGCTCCAGGTTTTGTTCCAATTCCAGCTCCTGAACCACCGACAGTCATTGTGCAGCCACACTTCCCACGACCACAAGCAGCAACTGCGAAAATTTTCGCTCCGCGTACGGAGGAAATGAACAAAGGATTTCTCATGTTCTCAGATGATGAATCAGGGTTGACAGGTAAATTTATCTATTTTTATCTATCTACGCTGCGCTTAAGATTTATTTGTAGTGATTCGTTTGATAGTCAATGTACGATTGTATACGTATGTTAAATTAAATATTATCCAAGTATACGTATTATAGAGAGTTACACATACATATTGTAGAAAGCTTTCAATATATACAGAATTATATTTTTTGAGTACATGATTTAGGCTCTAAGGGAGACTTTAGTAAAGTAAGAAATAAGGTTTCAGTTGATTTCACATTAGGTATAAATTCTCAATATCGAAGTTATCCTTTAAGAAAAAGCTTTTTAAGTTACGTACATGTCCCAGAATAGTTACACTCAGGCATTTTAGGGCTTTCAAAGTTCCTACCTCTTTCTTGAATAAAATATTGTCCATTCTTGGAAAGAGCCCAATTTCTTCAGAAAAAGGAAATTTTTGATAGAAGAGAAAGAGCTATGAAATAAGGTACTGGTGCTAAACCAAAAATTTCCTTAGCTCTTCTTTCCTGAGGAAGTCAGGCAAGACTCACGGGCACATAAGAAAATTTGTCTACAATGAGAAAGTAATAATAATAATAATAATAATAATAATCATCATCATCCATTTCCGTATGTATTCTTCAGTATATCAAATATAAGCAGCCGCTCATGTTTCCTGCTTTAATCAATTACTTAATTATGAATATAAATTAACATAAAATAACTATCCTCAACTAAAAATTACTTGATTCCATGTCCGTGAATATCCTACTGCTTTTCAGCTCAAGTTATGACTTTGGATTATGTTCAGTAATTTGTTAGTACTTCGTTAAAACTCCCTAAATGTATTGAATACAAATCTGAATTTATTATTAACATTGGATCAGTGGTTACGGTCTTTGGTGATAATTATGGTAAATGAAATATTCTTAAATTCAGGAAACTTAATTGAATTTTTGTTCTAGTGATTCACAAAAAAACAAAAATGCGGAGAAAGCAACGCGAGTGTTCACTCATCTTGTTAGCTATTTCCCATCTATTATTTAATGATAAGCAATAGGAGTACACCCCACTAATTTTCTTTCACTTATATACTTAGTATAAAATAAAAGTAACTACTGTATATACATGGTGGATGTCACTACTAATAGCACTCTAAATTTTAAACATTTAAATATACGAACAACTGGCGTGCATATGTAGCATATTTCTCCTTTCTTAAAACTACTTTTTTTTTAAAAAAAAAAAAAACGTTTTTATGAAATTACACTTAAATCTATCAACTTGTATGAAAATAATTGGCAAAACAAATTTATTATAAAGTATGCACATAAAAAATTCCCACTTGTTGTTAAAAAAAAATCTGTAATTAGTGTGCAACGTATATTATTCTAAGCATTGTACTGATTTCCAAGGAAGAAAGAAAGAAAGAAGAAGAAGAAAATTATACCTTTATCCGATTTGTGAGGAAATTAACGAAAGTAAGTTGTATATGATAGATAATAGATCTTTCAGTCAGGTGATTTGTTTTGATCATTGAACAGATGGAGCAAAGCTCTAATAACGTCACATGGTTATAAAGAAACAACACTTCAGTTGTGCCATGTGTGTTGTAAGCTGCCAACTGTAGAGCAATACACTCACTTATTGCTGTTGTTAATAATAATAATAGTTACGTAAGATAGGCAAGAACTGCAGTTAAAGAGAATGAAATAGAACAGAATTGAAGGAACATTAAACTAATATTAATAGCCAGTAACATAATATTAGTAAAATTCGATTTTGATACCATAATACATCTACAATTATTCATGAGGTATTACAACGGAGAAGAAAGAAAAAGCCGAACTGTTAGTATGCCGTATTATGCTTTCATTTCAATCAATTAATCGAAGGTTTAAACTATAAAGTCTACTTAAATACCAAAGTGATGACGATCTGATGTTTCGACAATTCGTTGGGCTGTCAAAAGTTCTGAAGTAAATTTTGGGAGTTCCATATTTCTATCTTTATGTTGTACTATAAGTTATTGAACTCCTATCTTTGACTATTTTTCTCTGAGAAATTAAGAAATTATACTCTCCATTCACCTTTTAATTTTCGGTTTGTCAAATACTTAAAGAGAAGAGAAAATATTATTATTATTATTATTATTATTATTATTATTATTATTATTATTATTATTATTATTATTATTATTATTATTTAACGTTTGATAGCTCCGCACTACAAAATTTTATTTTCATTTATTATTATTATTTATGAAATTTCCCAAAATGTTTATACAAAATAAATTTGTGGAATATGTAAATATCAGTTATAGTAGATATTGTGTTACCGCTTGGTATAGAAATTCTGTATGAGTGTATGGTACCCATACAATCTAATACGATAAATGTGATTCATTCTCTGCATAAAATCACGCTGGAAAGTGATATTCTAGTGATGTAATTTGTTTTGTTTTGTCAACTTTGACTAGTTTTGATGAATAAATTATTGAATTTTGGTATAGCTTTTCAGTGCATTTAAATAAATATGAGTAATTTCCACAAAGCCGGAATCTATTCTTTCACTCTATATTCTAATATACAGTACTTTGTACAAACGTGTTCAAATTATTAGACTCAACATTCAGTTTCTGACTATTTTACTGTTACAATATTACGTGAGAAAATACGTTCGAACTTAATCTAAATTACTACTTTGTAACTCTGTCCTAATTTCTTGTGGGTGTGGCATATGCTTTTCAATATCAATAAAACAAATGCTTACGTAACATTCAAATATAATTACTATAAAGTGTGTATATCCAAATTGGAAACAAAAAATGAAATTAAATACCTACAAGAAAATTATCTCTCACACAAAGATTAATATTTCTTATGAAATCCCTTATTCTTTATTAAGTCTTTTATCCTTTGTGGTATCCTATGTACGAGTTTAGCACATTTTGCCTTCAATTCAGCATCGTGATATCACAAATTGATGATCTCCTTGATCAATTGAAGTTTGGTACTAATCTGCTTCTTCTCTAGCTTTTCGTTCATGAAGCTCCAAAAGTTTTCAATCGGGTTCATATCAGGACTAGTGCCTGACCACGGAAGGACACTAATTTCGTTGTCCTCGAAGAATTTTGTTACAGCTTTGGCCCGGTGGCATGGGTCTCCATCATGCATAAAGATGAATTGTACGTCATCAAACCAGAGTGCAGTCTGGGAAAGCAGTTCTTCTTGAAGAACTTGTAGGTATTAGTCGTGCTTCATTGTCCTCTCTACTATATACAGTCATCCAGGCCCGAAGACAGAGATCACACCCCAGACCATGACTGAAGTAGGATGCTTCACGGGTTATTAAAGACATTCCAACTTGAATTCCTCCCAGGTCAACGTCGCACATATTGTGAACATTTATCAGACAGATATATGATTCATCACTGAAACACACTATTCTCCAATCGTCAGCAGTCCAATATTCTAGACCTCGTGCCCATTCTAGGCGCTTCTTTGCCATGATTGGGGTAGACTCTAATTTTTGTTTTCTGTCTTGACCGTGTGCTTTTATTCCCTCGGCACAAAGAATCCTTCGAACACTTTCAAGCCAAATGTCTGCGCCATACTCAGCCATTTTTATGCTTAAGTCTATTAGAAGTTGCGTTTCTGTTTCCCAGAGCCAATCTTTTTAGTTTTCTGATACCTCTTAGCTATAGCTTTGGTTTTCACCCACACTTTCCAACCCTATTTTTGGCTCTTGTTCATTTCAATAGAGATTCTACTCACAGATTTTTGTTCTATCCCAACTCTACTAGCAATGTATTGCGGTGTATATCTTATTTCCACCTGAAGTATTTTGTTAACTTCCATTTTACGCGGAGAAAGGTCTTTTGCTTTTCTCATTATGCTGCAATTACAGGACTACACAGAATAAAAGATAGATACACGAAACATATCACGATCATTTTAAACTGGCCCATTCGAACTGTTGAACGTTTTGAATGTCGTTAACTTCTTACGACATCAACCACAACACTTCACACTGTAACTTGTTGATAGGAATCACAATAGCTATCTACAACTGAAACACCACTTTCGGAATCCCCATCCCCTTCACTAATACCATCTGCTGTTCAACGGTAATATCACCACTTCAACTGTACAGTAAACAAATGAAGGATCCTATATTGGTGATTTAACCATTAAATTAAATGTTCTAGAACTCTGAAATTAGGACTCCTACATCAATTTTGTATTTTTCGAGCCTGAGTCTAATAATTTCAACGTCTGTATTGCGTCAGGGAAGAAATTACAAGATGAATCAGCTATGATGTGAATACAAGAATAAGTCATAAGTCCTGCAACTTTCTGGTATATAATATACTTGTATTTGTAACAGTCAATGAAAGCAAGTGAACATTAAATGTATAACCCCTCCTATTGGACTGCCTGCAGTCATCTTCCTGCCCTTTCTTAATTCAGCTATTTGTTCTTAGAGGTAAAGAAGTTAGTCACTGCTGTTTGCACCTCCTACTGGTTGGTAAAGTATCGTTATTTTAGGGAGTACGCCATGTATCGAAACAGGTAGTAATCCAAAGAGGTAATGTTAGGATTATATACCTTGTGTGCTATCAGTTAGATGCATCAAGTTCCCGAAATGTTTTGTTGCGTTTTTCGACCTGAGTGTAGTTTTGCGTTACCCCATTGCAGCAGGACGTACTTCCGGTCAACAATGCAAGATATTTTTGGCATCGTGTAGCGTACATCCGCTCCAACTGTTCGGAATAAAGGTTGGCATTGATGTTATGACCGTTAGGAATGAAGTCGAAGTGAATTCCCTCTTATAATTCGATACACGCGTAGCACGACTTTATCCTCGAAACTGCCCTAGAAGTTAGCCCTTGCTTCGGAGAAAGAACTGCTTTACGTTGCATGTGGCAATCCATTTCAGGAATCGCACATCAGGCGGATTTTGCATCAGTTGTGGGTACACATCCACTCTCTCTTGGTGGCACAATGCGGAAGCTCCTTGATACTTTTCTCGATTTTGTGAGAGTACAGTGGACTGGAACATGCCGAGTTCGTTTGACAATTGTCGTATGCTGTGGATGAATTTTCCACAGTGGCGTATCGAATAACCTCAGAATCTGTTACCCTGGGGTGGCCGGATCTTGACTGATCTCCGACATTTTTGTACAAGCTGCACGAAATTTCTGGAACCAACGAGTTGCTATGCTTCACTGCACCTTCCTCCTTTAGTATGACAAATGTATTGGAATTCTCCACAGCGTTATGGCCGAGTTAGAACTCAAACAGTGACAGCTCACTCATCAAACGCTGGTCACTCACCGTCACTGCCACTAAAAGCTGGCCGAAGAAACTGACGAATGGCGGCTTTGTTAAATAGTCCGCATGCCTTACTACCTCTTGGATCAGTTTAACCTTGTAGTTACGGTCGATCACGGCATATACACACGCCTGGTGTTTTGGTTTGTAGAAATATTGTAAGATTTATGACTTATCTTTATGCTATGTGTTTTGTGTTGTCTAATTACTATGGCTTTACATAGACACTCTATATACTGTTTGATAATACATTTTTTTCTCGTAATTTTTCAGTTCTAAAAGAAGAACCAGAAGATTTGACCCATCTCGCACCAACAGCTGGTGACGTGTGCGTACCTCTTGATGCTCCTCCATTCCTTTCTGACGTCTTCGATGATATCATTTTATCAGAGCACTACTGCCCATTGTCTACTGAACTTGGTGGCCTTGCAGATGAGCTAAACCCGTTGAATGATTCCAATTCGAGCTCCAGCTCAGGGATCAGTTCAACCAAGGACAATGAACGTTTCTACATATACAGGGATGATTCGTCATCCAATGGCTCCCCGAGTGATCTCAATGGCTCGTCGACATTGTTGTCGCCAGTCTCCGCAAAAGTAAGTTTTTCATTACTGTTCTTTCCTTTTTCAGAGAAGGTAATCGGAGTTATAAAACTTGTCAACTGATTTCTTTTAATGATAAATTTTAGTTTTCTACATTTTCTATCACTCATTAAAAGTTTGTATCAAATAGATTTCATTATGAACACAAAGTGCAGACCAAACTACGTAAATATGTACATACAGCTACATGAAAGCTGCAACAACCACCTGTTTTGTAATTTGTAGAGAATACGTGATAGTATTAAAATCAGTGTGTCCAATTGGATTATTACTTTAATCCGTTGCTCTGTATGTAGCTTCTTAAAGAGCACTAATGATTCTCTTCGAATTTGTTGACGAAGATTATTCCATTTTAGGAAGTTAGCTTTCCAGAATTAATATACTCAAAACGATTTATATTGTGGGTGTAAGTGGAAGTCATATTGCTTATATGGAGGGCATATGTAAGCAAAATTAGAAATTAAGTTACATAGCAAATGTACAATCACGAGGAATATCATAGAAACTTGTACAAGTAACTAACAATCATACGGGCCTTTGAGATGGGTTTCCAACATCCGTGCAGGTGAATGAGACATTTTTATTACCTGTATTGGGAAGGTCTCAGATATCGGAAAGTTAATGTCTTTAACAGTTCAAAGCAAGCTTCCTTCCGCTTACGTCCGCCATCTTGAATACAACACATATATGGAAGTTTCAACATCCATATGAGTCATAGTGATTTTTATTCTATGTATCAAATATATTCTATGTATATTATATGTCTTATATTCAACGGTAGCTGTTGTTGGTAGCATAACCAATTGCATCAAAATATTCCCATCAATCATTGATTTATCATTGTAATTTCATTAATACATATCATTAATCTTCCTTAATATCATCACAGTATCCCTACATTACTTAAATTCCATTTTCATTACATTTACAACTAATTCCATAACTCTTCTAATAACATCTTATAATTATGTATTTCGGTTCTTACTGCTTCATATAAGATAGATATCTACATACACATAAGTGCGAATACGTTGATACCAAAATATCAGAGAGATTGTTAGTAAAAATGTAATTAAAAGAAATTGTTTTACTGTATCATTGCTTATAACTTGTTCATAATTTTATAGAAATAATACACAAAGCTTATATGCAGCGTTCCTACAAATTTGAAAGTCAGGGAAATTGAAGATGATCAGGCAGTGTCAGGGAAAACCGATTGAAAGTAAGGGGAAAATTTGAAGTTTCGTTGGTTGTTTCTATTTTGGTAAGTGGAGAGCACTTAAAAATGGGAAAAATATCTTTTATGTAACTCCAAAAATTATCTGCCCACGATACTAGTAGAAACCACTGATTTAATATATCAAGTCCCTCAAGTGATTACACCTTGTGAGTGTGTGGATGCTGACCAAGCGGTACCTAAGCTGAACCTAACATTGCTTCCACTTACTTACGCAGATCCTTTCTTTTCATACTTTTCTATCCAAACTCTTCCGTACTTCAGTTTTTCTTTATTTGTTTTTAGTTTTATCATACTTAAGTAACAGTAAACTCTGCCATTAAGTACTTAAAGCACATTGAATGCCTTTTTTTTCCCCTTCAAATGAAGCGGGCAAAGGCGAAATTATTTGGGCTCTTCAGCTTGTGTGTAGAAGAATGTCATTCAATTTGTACAACAACATAAATTCAGTGTTTAAGATTATGTTTCTCGATAGTCACATTGTTAAAGTGTTCACTCTTGGACCGGACAAAGCTTCGTATCTACTTTTTATGAATTGGGACTATTTTTTTAAGAGCAGTTACTAGACCGCTTGAAAGCTTGCAAGTCCTTTGATAAGGTTTTACCGCGGTGGCTCAGTGGTAGAACGTTCACCTGTGGTGCATGGGGTCCCTGGATCGATCCAGCTCGCGCCAAGGAACTGTAGTGGACAAACACTGTGTGTGTGGTTTCCTCGGGATTCTCTCGTTTCCTCCCACTTTCTTCATTCCTAGCCTCGCAGGTATAATCGTGGGACGTAAAACTCAAAGATTTCATTTCATTTCGATAAGGTTTTAAGTAAAGTGATTCAGTAGGGGCAAAAAAAATAATCAAAAAGCTGTTACGCGTTATGTAACCAGTGTGTTCCTGACGAAAAGCTCGACAGAAACACTGTTAAACGAGTTTCTGAAAGGAATTTACTAAGGTTGTCCAAGTACATGAGGAGAAATAAAGATAGGATAGAATTTCTTGTTTTACCTTAATATTTCCTAATGTGTTTGGACAACCGTGTGGAAAGTCATAGTTGATCTTTTATGATATAACTTCATCAAGTACGAAAATTGGCATTACGCATTAGTCAAACTTAATACGACGCTATTAAGAACTCTAAATAGAACACAGTAACTCTTTGGGGTGTAGGTTAGTATTTGGTCAGTCTTGCGTTAATCTTGTTTCTAATTATAGTTGTATTAGTTTTAATTCAGATAAACTGCTGTTTTTCATTTCTATATGAAAGTTTTGGTCATATTTGTATGTATTTTATGTAGAGATATATAAACGTGTTTGAAGACGTTGTGGAATCTTTAAAAAATAAAAACCAATATATATGAAAATAAAACCGAAATCAGTACAAAAAAACATGCTGAACAGAAATTGTCAGATTGGTGAGGAAAGGTTGGCTGTAGAGGAGGAGGAGGAGGCCGATTTCACAAGAATTTCATGTGATGATGAAATTCTTTTTAATTATTATTATACATGTATTTCACATAGTGAAATTTAAATAAATTTAATTTGAATTTGTTATTCTAGAGTCCAAGTGGACATAGTATGACATCACTAAACAGTCCCAGTGGATCAACAGGCGAAGATGACCATATGGGACAATATACACCTCTCAGCATGAACTCTCCCAGTGACAAGAGTGTAACAGACGAAGAAGACCTCACGACGAGGGCACCGTATATACCGATGGGAGAGGATTTGCCATTGCTGATCTCAACTGATTTAATGTGGGGGCCAAATGGAAATGAACAGAAAGCAAACGGAAAAAACTGGCAAGTATTTATTACTCTAGTTTAGTGTAAGTATATGTCAACTAACGTAAGAACTGAAATTGTCGGTAAATGTCAAATGAAAATCTAAATCAGTAGACTATTTCGATTATGCCTTAGCCCCTATGATTCACACCAAACAAGAAATATTCATTCAATCCTTGTTTGTGCAGATTCTAATAAGAAGAAAACAACTTTCCCCTGTTTTCAGTACTTGTGTTTCTGTAAGTAGTGTAGACAGTATTTCTAGAAGGCATCGTTAAGAAATAAAGATAGAGAAAAGTTTTCAAAATTCCTTGCAAAATTTCATATTTGTTTCTCAACTATGTTAATTCTAAAACCAAGTCCAGCTCAAAATTACTTTACCTCGTTTGTCGATGATGGCACACTAGAGCCTTTCTATTTCAACTATGCTCCTTCTGGTGTTGCTGTCGATATGTGTTTTCCCGTTCCTCCCTCAAAAGAGGAAGGACAAGTTGCTGCGGCCGAGATCTTTCAATTGTTGGATGCAGAAGCGTTGCCACAATGAATTATTTTACGGTCTTCGCTGTGCTCTGTCTTGTTAGCCATTCTAAGTAGCCTACGGACAAATTGGCAACACAGCTGAGGTAATTCACTTCTTTTCCCTAAGCAAAGGGAGGGTTTTCCTCCGTCAGAGTGTGGCGGGGATGGGGCCAAAGTATATTTCGCATATTTTTCGAGGGCACACCTGAGATATATAAGCTCTAGTTTCACACTATTCAACGTTCTGTGTTTATTTTTTCATTCTGTGTTTATTTTCTAAGATGAGTAATGATTGAAAATCTAAATATGTACATGGCGGATGTAAAATCCCATTCCAGAACATTTAAATCAAAACAAATATTGCTCGTATTTAATATTGAAACCAGTTTAATTTGATCAAGTGTTGCGGAGATAGAGGGAAGATCATAAGTATTGAATGAAGTGCTTTCTGCAAAGGCATTCATAGACTAATGCTTTGTAGCATATTAAAAGATGTTATTTTAAAAAATAAAGAAATAAAGAAAGCAGTATGTATTTAGATGTGTCACTACTATAGAAGTAGGTCTAGGTTGTATTATTCTCACAGGACTCCCAACGACGAAATGAGCTAAAATTGAAACTAGAATAAGCTATAAGATTCGTAGCGGAAGTATTCCTCATTCTTCATTTTTGAAACGAATGGTTATATTATATTTTATATATACCTCATTTCTCAAAAACTAAGTAAGAGATGCTAACACTAAAATTGAAATCTCGAGAGTGAGAAATTAAATTGTCCGTGTTCTTTGCGATGTTGAATGTATATTTACAGTATTTTTAGTTCGTTCAAGTTACTAAATTATTGAGAACAATATTTATTTTTCTTTAAAAATATTTCTAATATAAATTTGTTTTACAGGTCTAGTTCGGTGCCTACGAAACCAGATTTAAATTCAAGTTTAGCTCAACTGCTCAAATCTAATATGCTTCCTCGACCTGCCTCCAAATCCCAACGTCTCTCAACGGAAATTCGGCCACCAGAAGCAAAGCGTGTGAAAATAAGCGATCATGGAGGAGGACTTGTAGATCCGAGTGAAGTTTTGGGTCAGATATATTCCAAGAAAGGTAAAGTTGTTAGCTTCGATAGATTTCATCTGAATTTTTAGTGCTCAGTATCAAATTTAACAATCGTACATATAAAATTGTGCTAAGCCTATGTTACTAGAGTCTTACACATTTTCATGACCTAAAATCTCCGGTATTGTTGTTCCTTCACAAAATTATACATGTTGAAGTACGTAGTAATTACACTGTTCACCATGCTATTTATTGATCAATCTAAAAAATTGCTTTGAAGCAAAGTGATGTATTTGCTTTTGCCGTTAAGCAAATTTTGTTTATGAAGACTTCATTTAGAGTTTCTAAGTCAAAATGGTTATACCTTTAATTTGTTATATTAATATATACACAACATGTAACCATTCTGTTGTAAAGCTTGAAATCTTTTATTTATTTATTACGTTGCTACTAGTGTAATATGTGTATAATTCACAGTGCAATAAAGTTCGATTAAGCGATAACATGCAACATGAAAATATAATGAAACCATGGGCAAAATATGTTCATATGAGGTACAGGTATCATCTTACCAAACATTAGAAAGATTACTAGTCAGCTACCTCAGATCTTCACAAGAACTTAAGATGAAATCATACAAATCTTGCTTTTCACCCAGAACTTGGGAAGCTGCAAGAAATGTACTTCTTGGATATTTTATAAGGGTATGTTACAAGCTGAGTAGTAATCTTTTTGAAGTTTGACGAGTTGATGTCTAAAAGCACTGCCTTATGTCCATATCTTTCACATCATTTTTAATTTTTCACGTTGCAAGTTATGGCTCAAATCAAGCTTTATTTTAAAAAATAACACAATATTCGTAACCCTTAATATTATTAAATCTTGTGATGAACCACAGTGAAAAAGAAATGTCTGTGTACGAGTAGCTAATGCGTATTATATGGTTTAGGATATTATTTGGTCTACGTATATGTAAGATGTTATTTCCTAGCTAGCATATTTCAATGACTAGGTTCAGTACCAATAACTCAAGAAGAAAACTACTAAGATCCTTAGTGTTTTTGGCCAGTCGGGCAGACATTTAAGTGTATGCTCGAGGGAGCATTGCTATATGTTCAAACTGGTTCTCAGTATGGGGAAACAAGTAAAATACAAGGTTATAAAAGAGTAAGGAGCGACATAATTTATATCAATGAAGAGGTCATGCATGACGTATTTCCGGTATTTCTTTCTTCGGCTAACTACATATGGAACTTACCATAGTTATGCCCTGCATTGATTTATAAATATAATAATGAAAGAGGGAATTGTAATTTTTTAAATTTCTGAAATATGGAACTTTCAGGAGCAAATAAATCAAAGATAAGTGAGAGGGGGGGGGGGGGCGTATTTACCTGAAAATAAATGAAACATAAACCGGCCAATGCTTTATTTACGTGGCAGACATGTTGTTTGGAACTTAAAATGTGAGTCTTAGGTATTTGCACATAAGTTGATGAAATCACATGACTCATCCATATAGGTAACATCACTTGAAATGCTGCTGTGCATTTCTTTTTATGTATTGCATTTGTTAACACTGTTGAGTGTACAGTCAGAAACAATATTAAGTATAGGTTGGAGGTATGGGAGAAATGATAGCTTCAGCCTATACTTGTTTCTGACTTACATTGTACTGGACTTATAATGACAGTAAAAGTCTTTTTAAGATGTTTACAACAGTACAACAAGAAATATATACTGTAAGACTTGGTTAGAAATAATAGTGATGTGTTTTTACCGAAATCATATTCTCTTAAAACCCATATTTGGTGAACTTTTCTAATTATCATTTCAGCAGTATTGCATCCCTTTAAACACTGCATTTTGATTACTTCTTCACTAATAAAATCATGTATTTTCCAGGTTCATCTGATGTGGACTGGAATTCTACGACAGGTGTTCCAACGAATTCACAGACTCTTACGATACCTTTTGAGAAAGGTTCTTCTGCTGGTCAGAAGAAACCACCTCCTCCTGGAATATTTCTGGATCAAATCATTCCAAAGTGCAGCCCAACTGAACGTCCGAACAAGCGTTCTTCAGACATTCAATACTCTGGAGGAACAAAAAGACAAAAGAATTCGTCGGAGGACAACAGTGCATATAGCATAAAATACATTATCAAAGATCAAACTCCCATCAAACTTCCTTCTCAGTTGCTGCAACAGTTGATAAAGGAGCATGGGCCTAAAAGTATTCGTACAAAAATGGAGCCGACCAATCCTGCTGTCTGGGTGCCGGATGGTGGAGGAACAATAAAATTGGAGGCGGCGGAAGTGCCGAGAGAGCGGGAGCCTGTGAAGGATAGTGTTCTCATGAATTTATTGGTCAGTGGATGTGATGTGAGTGCTGGGTACATTTGCATGGGTTCAGGAAAGGTAGGGTGTGGAATATAATTGCTAGTGTTGCCACTTTGTTTCTTGTTGTGTGGAGTAAGTCACAGAGTAGATGTGACTCAAGTTGTGTTCAGTTATTAACGTACTAATTTCTGATTTTTGCTTCTCATTCACCTCCTTTTGAACCTCCTTTTGAACATCATTATTTCGTAACCAGTATTCAAATACAAATGCGTTATTGTTTAATGCGAAATAGTCTGCTAAATCGTTTGTTCGATAAATCGAAGCGTAAGCTTCAATAAAATATGAGCGTTTTCGAATGGTATTCTTACTGCTGTAAGTTCGTAATAGGTGTGGTGGCTTTTTCATCCCCTTAGTTGCCGCTCAATGTAAATTGGACTAGTGTTTTAAGTTGATTTGTTCCTGACTATACATTGAGATTTTGGATTGGTAATTAATATATCTTCCTGCGTTTCTCATTAGGTTGTTCGAGTATTAACAAATATTTAATCATTTATGATACTCATGAAGACAGTGTTTATTGTGCATTATACATATTGTGAACATTGTGTATTTTACGAAAATTACATGTTTGTAGAATTGCAGCAAAATGTTTAGAAAGAAGGCCAGTGTTAAGAAATTCGGTATTTTTTTTCAGTTTATTTTTTTATACACATGATTTGATCTCAGCGTATTTTAATTATATTTTCTGGCATATGAATTTTATTTTCTAGAATTGCAGTCTTCTTTGAGGACATTTTCCCAGTACTATAAGACTATTTCCACTTGTTCATTCAGGTTTTAAAAAATATTAAATACCTTTGATGATCTTTTTAAGTTATGTTGCAATTTGAAACCTCTTTGTTGTAATATTAAGATAATAGTATGCTCTTAAACAAAATGTCCACCGATATGTTTACACAGAGTTTTCGAAAACTTAATAATTGTCGGATGCTTCTATAATCATTACAGTTTATGTATAAACAAAATAGTACCGCTAAAAATGACTAACAGGTCGATTTAATTCCGTGTTATTGTGCAAGAACATGAACAAGAATGAATTTTGAGCTTCCATGGTGATAGTTGAGATTACAAATATTTGTTAAACTTAAATAGGAAAATAAAAGAAATAACACCATGTTTACCTTGTTCATCATAAACTGTTCTTATTAATTCAGATTCTTCGTCATCAAATGTATACAAAAAGTTGTTTTTAAGGATAACCTATGGGCAACTTGCACGTGTCCAGATCATCACCAAGCGGAGAAAACATCGCATGATCTTACAGATACGTATACCCATGGCTTCAAACATTCATGAAAAGAAGGAAAAGTTTATTAAGAATACTGTGTATTGAACACTCTGAGTATATACGTAGAAAAGAATTGTGGTTATTTGGATGAAAACTCTTATTCTGTTTATGACTTTGTAATATTTCGATCAAACAGGGAGGAAGGAGGGCTGCCGAATCCCTCCGTTCTGTCCTGGACTTATAGATATTTGGCTGCTTAATGCAGACTTGTACCACATTTCTTATACAAACTACTGATCTGTTCTCTACAATTCTTTGCGGTACCTCTCATCTCCTACATGATATGATATGAAATCTACAATTTTCAGAGCTGATTTTAACGTAGGAAATATGAAGAAGTCAAGAAGTTAGCTAGTGTCAGATCAGAGAAATAAGCCAGTTGTGAGACAAAAGATGTCTGCTGTTTTAATTTAAAAACTCCTGGACAACAAGTAAGGAATACACATGCATTATCGTTATGAATCATCGAGAGTATGCTCGTTGCATTCCATGTGGGCCTTGTGGTACAACCTCTAATAAATGGTTGAGAAACCCAGGTTCGTTTACCGTCAGGAGCTCATGTGGTTTGGATTCCACGTTAATCAGTAGGTCCCCTTCGCTGCTGAAAGGGACGTTAAACTCAAAACAATTCAATTCACCTCTAATAAATGGTCCAATCGTATGGCACTTATCTTTGATGCGAGTAGTCTCTGGTTCCATCCTAGGCCATATGAATTTGTAATGAATGTTTGTGGGCTTGGTCGGGGTTTTCCTGTTTCCTTCCATCGATTCTCGTCATAATCATTTATTTTCATTAAGCATCCGTCTCCTTTAGCATACAGGGCATAATCGTGATATGCAGAACTGAAATATTTAATTTCGTTTCTAAATGGAAGATCCTTTGCTAAAGAAATACTTAACACTATTTTAATATGACATTTAACCATTCGTATTTTTTAGGCCGTGATTGGAGGTTTTATTTTATTTTATTTTTTATTTTTTCGAATGACTTGATGATTGGACTTTTGTTTCAATATCGTACCCACACAGTCATGTTTATCATCATTGATAATTAGGCTTAGGAAATGTGGGTTAGTTCGATAGGCTTAACAATATATCATATGTTTTGTCACTGTTCTTTCTTCGTTCTAACAGACATGCCACAAATTAGCACCAACACGTTGTACGTGCGGTTTCTCCCTCAAAATTCTGACATGAGCCTGTATTAAAATTTTAATACAGGCAAAACCAAGGAATAGATTGCACACACGATTACACAATTTCCACATGATATCAGTAGATTTGGACGGCCATCCGATTCTGTGTCGTTCTCGATGGGGCTCAAATCCCGTCCGATTATTCATTTACATTTCTTTAGTGTTTCTCAGAGTTATGTTTTGCTTATTGATAAATTTAAAGTCTTATTTGTTTTGCTTGGTTTGCTTAACGTTTCGCCCTATTTAGTTTATCCAATTCTTATTAATTAAGTTTATTCTGTTTATTTTAACCAATTCTTTGGTCCAAATACTTAAGTTTTAAAAAAAAAAATATTGTTAAATATTCTGGATGGTATTAAATCAATATTTTTTAAATAAATTAAATGTACAGTCATCTTCAAAGAACTATCCACCCACTAGAACCGTTCTTAGACAAATTAGTATTTGGATTCAAATAAAATTGTCGAAAAACCAAAGAGAAACACGTTTGTTTCTGCTTATTCATAACAGTACATGCTTTCATCAAAGTAATATTAGTGATTATTCAGGAGCTCAGTGATTAATTTGAATATTTTCACAAAAGAACTTAAGAGTTGGTTCTTCGGATATATATATAATATCAAATTTAAAATTAGCGACAGTAAGGGAACATTATCTCTTTAGACTTCTAGTAGTATTCGAATTGAATCAGAAAAATTAGAAAAAAAAATTGTATTGACAATCATTTTCCATATAAACAAAAGCACTGTTAAAAATGTGGAGAAATAGTACCTATTGCAGTGTCAAAGTAAGGGAACGATATACTCCCAACATCTTGACTTGTGTTAAGATCCCACCCATTCTTGGGGGGCTGGCTTAGTGGTAGAGCACCCACTTCTGGTGTGAAGGGTCCCTAGTTTGATTCTAGGCTATGTTTGTTTATAGTGGACTACATCATTCCCGTAGGTTTTCTCGGAGTCCTCTTGTTCCCTTCTATATCTTCATCCCATCCCACCAATTATTTTCATAGTCCATTTTCATCAATCATGTCTCCTTTAGCTGGAGGGCATAACCGTCTATGTTAAAATGCTAGGTTTATATGTTTGTCTCCAAAGAAAAGTTTTTATGTTTGTCTCCAATCCTTTCGACAGTGAGCTCGAAAAACTACAAGTGCTAGAAACGTGCTGTTTTCACTGGTCGATTCCAAATTTTGTGTAGATTGTCCAGTTTTAATTGAATATATTTTTAAAAAATGGTCGTTATTTTTTTATTACATTTTTAGAGCTACACTGAAAGTGTTAAAATTTTAAAGTAAAGCATCATATCTTACGAATTATACATTCCAACACCACATTTTTGTATACAGGGGTTGTATATCTCACAGGCGTTTATTTCATGAGCAAGTGATAATGAAAAACGAATGATTACCATTTCTCCAGTCTATGATGAATCTTTATTGTTTGGAGTGTCTTGCCCAATGAACACCATTTATAACCATATATTTGCTTATTTCATACTGCATGCAAGAAGAAAGAAAACACTGATCATACATGAATTAGAAACTCCAGCCAGAAGTAGACTCAAATCTTGCAAACAGTGCAAGATATGTAAAAAAAAAAAATATATATATATCTCACCCTAATGTACCCCTTGCCGATTTTTATCAAGACGTCTTTCACTTGTGTCTGTAAAGGGACATGTGCAGGTGTTGTGAGGAGTGACAAGGAGATCCATGCCATTGAAACACGGCATTACAAAGTTTGCACCATTGGATGCAGCTGGTCACTCAAAATTGGGTACGTAGTCTTTCGCAGTGGCATGTCCGTGCAGGGTGATGATGGGTCCGACAGAATACCAGGATATAGCTTCTCAAATCATCACTGAACCACTGCCATTCTTCACTCTTTGTAACAGACACTGTGTATCGTACGCTTGTGTTGGCGGTCCCCACACGTAAACTCGGCCAGCAGTTTGAAACAAGATAAAGGAAGACTCGTCCGACCAGATGTCTTCCACTGCTCCATTGTCCAGTTTTTATGGCATTGCACCACTGTCTCCGTATAGCAGCATGGTCAGCAGTCATGAGTGGCATGGGAATTGCAGATCTGCCATAAATACACTGCTTGTGGAGTTCTCTTCTGGCTGTGTTGACGCTAACAGGGTAGCACTGTATTCAGCTCAGTTGACTTTTGGAGCCGTGGTGAGCTTCTGCTTGGTCACAATCCTACCTAATGTGCGTCTGTCTCTGTCACGCAACACACATTTGCTTCCACGCTGGTGCGGTTTTTCGGAACACTCGTAGGCAGTCATGATCTTCGATACTGTGCCTCTTGATACGTCAAACATTCCGCTACTTTTGTCACGGAAGATCCCACCATACGCGCAGCCATAATTTGCCCTCTTTGAAACTCTGTCAGCTCAGACATGATTCACGATAACTTGCACGGACTGGTCACTGAACTGTAACTGGCCAATCTCTTCGATGGCCAGGCTGTATACCTCACAGGAAGTGCAGGTGACCACAGCGACATCTACCATTCAGACCCAGTTAGTGTTTGAAATGGCTATCTCTTCTACACCAGGTGTTTCTATATTTTTGTCCATCCCCTGTAAATACACATATGAAATATTACGGTGTGCAGATCTTTGACTCCCTAGTTATTGACTATCAAATGTGGGCGTGAGGTAGTGAAATCGACATTTCAATAAAACGCGATGAATGAAACCCATCCGATCGAGATGATGATAGAATTTGACGTGATAGTGTGCATTTTAAAAATTGTGATATGCAGACCTTTAGTTCTCGAGTTATTGACTGTCAGATTTGGTTCTGTGGACTTAGTGAAAAAAAATACTGGTGAAATTCATCAGAACTTAATCAAATTAAACGTGTTGGTACACCTCAGCGTGCTTAGCATGCATATGAAATGCAAGTTGGGATTTGAACTTTTCACCTTTTGGAGAGGAGAGGAGGAAAAGAAAAACCAATCGATGAAACTCATCCGATGTTGACCAAAATCAACATACTTCTGGACCTTGACCAGCTTAGTACACATGTGCAATGTTATTTTTGACATTCATTGAATGAATCCATTAGAATATAGGATATAGGTAATGTACAGCATATTTATGTTATTCTAACGATTGGAAGGCATAATGTTTTGGAGCCAAAAATGATTCTTAAATTTAGTTATAATGAAATAGAATTTATTTTAAATACAGATATAACAGTTTCTCTCCTCCAAAATGAATAATTAAGAAAATTAGCGCCCACCAGACATTCATGATAATCATTATCTGTATTATTACCATTTTGTTTCCCTTAAGATTGACTTTCTAACAAACTTTAAATGGTGGGTAATGTGAAATAACAAGCATGGTTTACGGTAAGCTGGAGTGAGTAAAGTTCATCTCTTTGTTGTAATTTTCATTGCGAGAACTTGAAAATATCAATTTACAATAACAGTTACAAAATAACTCTCGGTAAATTTCATTTAAAGAACTGTTTTCGAGTCTTTTGAATAGTAGTTAAGTTTTAGTACAATTTCTATTAATTTGACCAGTACAGTGTATGGAAACTAAATAAATAAATTCTTGCTAAATAACGGGGAAGTTGTTACAGTTACGCAAAATAATGTTCTAAAATAATTTGTAAATTATTACGAAATAACTGAATGCCGAGCTAGATTAATTTGAGTTTGGTACTCCTTAGTGATGCATTAGTCATATCGATAACATTATCTGTGTATGCACTACTGGTTATCCTTAAAACGACCTGTATACAAATCCGTTTGTGGTGAGTAATCTGAAGTTAAAAGAATCCATTTATGGTGAAGAAGAATGTTGTCTTTTAAATCATTAATAATTATTTTTCTTGTCTCGCTTTTATTTCGATATTACATTAGTAGTAGAAATAAAGCAAACATTATTTTACTTTTTGCTAAACAATTGTGAAAAAATAGAAGAATATAGCATTCTGGAACACAAAAAGTAATAGGAAATACAGGGGTGATATTTGCTTACATGTTTACGGCTAATAAATAATACTAAACCATGATCGTATCCATGATACGTTCAAATCTGTAAATTGCAGAACGATTTGTTTAAGGAATTCATTTATTTTTGTTTTATTCTTTAATTATAATATATATTTCAGAAACGATTGATTCAAATTCATCAAGAGCTATTCGTATGCCGTTAGACATTTGTGCATAGTAATATATTCAAATAAGAATAATTATAATCTAGACATTAACTTACCAGAATACTTGGAAATTTTTAAGCTACAATTTTAATTATAAGTGACTTAATCGTAAAGAAAGGAACTTTGATTGTTATCTTTCTAAGTTTAAGGGCATTGCATGACATATTTTAAAGCAATTATTCTACAGTAAAATTAATAGTGTCAGTTATTGTTGACTACTGAAACATCCACATATTCAATAGTTGTATTGGAAAACGTACACTATTATCAATTTTTATTTGCATTTAAGACGTATAAAAATGATTTCGTGTTCACTTCTGTAAGCCACTGATCTCAAACGCTGATTTTTGTGACGGAAAAAATTTAAGACAAAACTTATATTTAGATCATTGTACTATGCTTTGTTTTGTTAGTAACTAGATATTTTTAGACTGGTTTTCTGGTAAAGGAATGTTGTACTGCACACTTTTTTGTATTATGTCGGTGCAAATGAAACTTCCTCCCTAAGTATATCGTTTCCAAAGACAACATAATTACAATATCTGGCTAACCAAATACTCGTTGTCTGCAACCATCATTTTACTCTGCTTAGCCAGCGATTGGATTTCATGGCGAAAGTGAATCTGCGAGGTGAAAAAGCCCTCAACCATACGTTCCATTCCCAATAATCAGGTAAATTTTCCCTCCCAAGAAATGCTCGAATCCGTAAGAGGTGGTAATTGGTGGGAGAGACATCAGGAGAGTACGATGGATGAAGAACATGTTCATACTGCAGAATCTGCAACGTTTTTTGGGGAACATTGGGTGTGAATGACATTATTTTACTCTTTGCAGAATAATGTAGGACACCATGTCTTTTGGGTATTTCTAGATGCTTGCAGGCAAAGTTGCGGTGCACTTCATGAAGTTCAGAAGTGTAACAATCTGCAATGATCGTTTCGTTCTTGACGGAAAATACATGAAGGGATCCAACCATAGAGCACTACATCATTAACAAGGGGGCACGGTGGCTCAGTGGTAGAGCACTTACCTCTGGTGCATGGGGTCTCTGGTTCGAGGCCAAGTAAGTTTGTGGTGAACAACATCGTGTCCATGGGTTTTCTCGGAATACTCCCTGTTCCTTCCACTTTCTCATTTTACCAATTCTTCCATCTTCATTCACTTGCTTTAATCATTGTCTCCCTTAGCCTAAAAGACATAATCGTGGGGCGTTAAAATGAAAGATTTCATAGATTATATCAGTAACAACATCTGTTAGGGGTTTTAGGAAGACGACTTGGATCGAGATCCAACCACTACCCTGAACGTTTACGATTGTCGTAGCAGACCCGTTTTTCATCTGAAGTGGCAATCCGATGCAGGAAACTTTCCCAGTTATTCCTCACATTCAGAGAACTACACACTCTCATACGGCAATTATTATCAGCCGATGACACCCATGAGTCCAACGTATTCACCTTACAATTGCGCAGAGCCTCCGAACGACATAGTATTGTGTATACCCAAGTTGTCTCCATTGACATGAACACTTCTCTGAGGATTCGTTTCCACAGTGTTCGTAAAGAGCTCACCACATATGTTACTCGGTGCTCACGGTACTCATTTTGCAGTGCTGTGTCTCTGGATCGAAATGTGACAAACCAACAGGAATGGTGCATTTATTCGCCTTCTCTGGCCCAAATATATTAATTTTTTTTCTTCGATGTGCTCTGTAGAAGGTTCCAGTTTCATTTCGTAAGAAAAGTTACTAAATTTTGTGTTCTGTGTGATGCTCCTAAGAATGATTGTTCAACAACGTACTTCCTCCATATTACCTGGTTACTCCAGCCTAGACGTGTACTTAGTTTGTGACATTAGATGTGTGACCTTAGTCCATCCTGTGTTGAGTTTAGTTTCCGTCCAGACGTCAAAGCGGGCGTTTCAATCACACCAACCTAATATGAATTCTCTTGAAACATTCGTTCCAGTAAATGATTACATATATGTTTTACAATTATTCAAAGTAATACTATTTATTTGATAGACTTAAATATATGCGAGACGGTTTGGTATGTAATACAAAATAATGAAAACGAATAAAATATATCTGTTTACATGAGTAATAAAGTGTAGGACCACCTTAGCTAGCAGAGCAACTCGGATCCGTCGTAGAATGGAGGTGTGTATATATAAGTCGCGAACAGAGCTATTTGACATGAAGGGCAGCATTTTGTTCCGTCAGCAAGGATGGAGGAGGATATCTACTCCGGAGTCGAAGCTCAAGACTTAATCACAGGTGTTCACTAATGTTGAGGTTTAGAGATTGGGCAAACCAGGGAGGTGTTTCATATAATTCATCTCGATGTTCATGAAACCACGTCTCAACAGCTTCAGCAGAGAAAATTCGTGCGTCTCATTTTGTAAAATTGATAACATGTGGACCGTAATCACAGATAGTAAAAATGCGTCGTGGACCATAATCACAGGTAGAAAAAAATGTGTCCTTTAAATATAATTACAGGGACCACGGAATGTCGGGAAGTTACGGCCCATAGCATTACAGAGCCGCCGCCATGTTCCAGTTAGGGAGGAGATCATTTGAACCATATGCTTTTGTGTATGTCCGTGATAATAGACATGGCGTGTTGTTGGAATTAGGTGAAAGAGAACTCGTCGGACCATATTGCGCGTTTCTATTGATTGACGGTGCAGTTTGGGTATTCGTGGCATCATTATCTTTGCGGTAAAACTTAGTTAGTAGTAATCAGCGGTTTGGAAATCGCAATCCGACTGTGAATGTTCAGGTTATGAAATTCTAGTTTGACTGCGATTGTCACAATAAGCTGTTTGAGGTAATGATTTAATTTAACAAACACTTTTGCGGTATTCACTGTACCCCCCTTGGTGACCATTCTCTTCAATTCTCGACAATCCTTATCACTGAAGCTTTTCTTCTGACCACTGTTTTATTCTTCGCCACTGTTTCGTCATGAGTTCAGTAGGCTGTCCTTACTTTTAAACACTATTCCTTGTTACACACCTTAAAAATTGGCCTGCTTAGATACACTTGCGCAAATTGAGCGCCCATTTTGCATCACTACCGTCCAGCCGCTTCAACTCTCACTTCCGTTCTACCCCGCCTAACACACTACAGTCGATTATCTAATTCACCACAAACAATGAGGAGACGCTTCAAAGCATCTTCAGTCTTACTAACTCTCGTATCGTACGCCTTGCAAACTACAGATGTTTTCATACACAAATGCATTACTTACAAGGAAATGGTGAAAACATCCGCTTCATGAGATAGAAAAAAAGAAGAGAAAAAATTTTAAAAAAAAAATGGAGAACTTCCAGCTGAGCATCATATTGGGATGGTTACGTAATAATTTTATCAAACTGTAAGCAGATGACTTTAATGGAGGAAGATAAAGCTAGTGAAACAAGTATGTCAATAAAAATGCAGAAGAGAAGAGCAATAGCAAGTGAAAAGGAAGAAATTGCGCGATTTAATAAAAAAAAAAAAAAAGAAATTTAAAAAAAACTAATAATTGTCTAATTGAAAATATTTTTAATTAAACAGTTAAAAGATGATGTAAAAAAATATAATATTAAACATAATCAATAAGGCAAAATGAAGAATAATGTAAATAATAATACGTAAAATAATAGAGGAAATTACAAAGATAAAAAGGGAAATGTATGGGAAACGGAACGCATGTGATGAGGTAGGGTATTACAGACAATTAAGAGCGGAGAAGAGGTTCGCAAGTAAACTGGTAATGTAGATGTTTTTCGGATCTCTTTCTGAGGATACGGAAGAATCTGGAGGAAGGATTTTGAGGGTATTTACATGTAAAGTCTTGTCACGTGTATTTTGAGGTGCATGTATTTTAAGACAGGTGGATGAATGATTTTAGAGCTGCAGGAATATTGGTGATCGTTGATGCGAATTGGAAGAGGGGTTCAGAGTTCTACCAGATTAGAATGCGGAGTAGTGTGTATTTTATGATGTAAATTAGGCTCGAAGAAGCCGAATTATCGGAACGGTAGAAAGTGTGCTGGGGTTATCGTTGTTCTGAAGTATTGGGAAGTCATACTAGTATCGAGTATGCAACAGGTTTTACATCTATAGCAATCCAATAATATGAGTTCCGGACTGCCGCGGTGGCTCAGTGGTAGAACGTTTACCTCTACTGCGTAGGGTCCCTGGTTCGATCCCAGCTCGCGCCAAGTGGACTTTGTAAAGCACAAACACCACGTACGTGGGTTTACTCGGGATTCTTCCATTTCCTCCCACATTGTTCATTCCACTATTGCATTCATTTCTCATCATCACGGTCTCTTTTAGCCTAGTCGGCATAATGTGGAACGTAAAACTGAAAGATTTCACTTCATGAGTTCCGAATGTATGCTAGATGTGCCATTGCTTCAATTTCGGCGAGTTCCCGAAGTTTGTTCCGGATATTTTTGAGAGCTGTGAGTGTCTTTGTTAACGTACTACAGGAGGACATAATTTCTGTTAACTACGCCATGCGTCGTCGGTTTTTCCTTTAATCTGGCGCACGACCTCGGATTCATAGTTTTGACATTTTTGCTGATTAGCAAGACCCTTGCAACCAAAGTGAAATTTCGAGAACCATCTATTTGCTGAGCTGTGATAATTACCTGTTTACATAATGTTGACTCTGTGTTTTCGTGGTCCAGTTCGAACCCGTGAAGCAGAAGTTCCGGAATTAGTCTTCGTTGCACATTCCTCTTTACGACTGTCAAGTAACAAACAGAACGCCCACTGCAAAACCTTTCAGGGCAGGTACTATTTCTACCTATACTTATAGTACCGAGCACCTTCAATGGCTTGAACTGCTTCGGTCACGTGACACACGCTGCATACGTTGCACGTATATCAATATTATAAAACTTACGACTCACACTTGTAATGACATTGACTTGTTTAGTCATAAGAGCGAGAAATGGTGTAGTTTTTGTGTGCGCGGTAGAATTGTAGAGTATATACGCATAACTTAACGTTTCTCTCTCCTATTGCTCGATATTTTAGATTATCTTTGTTAGCTGAAAAAAGTTAATTTATAGTACACGTAAATATAGGAATAATACAATGCTATCGTAGAGCTTTCTCTAAAACATATGGAAATAAAAATCTCTCTTAAATTGCATCGAATAGTTATATATATATATATATATATATATATATATATATATATATATATATATATATATATATATATATATATATATAGATATAGATATAGATATATAGATATATAGATATATAGATATATATATAGATATATACAGATACAGGATGGGCCATAAATCCCTTACCACTCTTTGTAAAATAGTGAACAACAACCATGTAGGAACATAGTAGGCCGAGGGGGAAGTCGGATTGTGATGGTGACCATCTTGAATTCACGTCAAGATTTTTAAATGGGAACATGGTCTTGCGGCACATCATTTTAGGCTAGAATTTAAAGACAAACACAATGGTGAAATCGATTTGTTGATATATTAATGTGTTCAAAAGTTACAGGCATTTCAAATTGCTAATTTTACCTGTCACGCATCGCGGAGTACGTGCTCTACGTGGCCCCCATTCCGAGTTATGCACAAGGTAAGTCGTTCAACCCAATTGTCCATGACCCTCAAAAGAGTTTCTGGTGAAATGTCGGCACAGGCTGAAAATATGCGTTCTTCCAGGTGTTCAAGATCCCGGATCTTTTTGGCATATACCTTTGCCTTCAGATGACCCCACAGATAAAAATCCAATGGCGTCAGTTTTGGTGATCGTGCTGGCCATTCAATGGGACCACGGCACCCAATCCAACGTCTAGGAAATTGTTAATCCAGAGAGGTACGGACCTGTAATCCGTAATGCGGAGGGGCACCATCCTGCTGGAAAAAGAGTGGAAATGTGCCGTCCTTGGACAATATGGAAGGGAGGATGAGAGCCCACAACATATCCAAATACCGTTCAACAATGAGGGTACCAGGAATGATGAATGGACCAATTAATTTGGTGCCCCATAGACCACACCACACCATTAATTTGCCTGTACCTACTATTTTGCAAGGGTCAACCCACTGAGGATTTGTCGGGGACCAATAGCGACAGTTTTGCTTAGTCACTTCCCCAGTGACCTAAAAATTGGGCTCATCGGAAAATAATATTTGTGTGTGGAATGTGGCATCCGTTTGCAACTGTACAAGGGCCCAGTCGCAAAATTCCACACGACGATCAGGGTCATCTTCAGATAGATGATGTTGCCAAGTTGCAATTTGTATGGATGCCACTTGCTTTCCTGTAAGATACGTCTGATGGATATACGGCTGACACCACATTCCATGGACAAACGACGGGTACTGTGGTGTGGTGATGTAGCAAATGATGCCAGCACTGCTACTGATGTGGCTTCATCTGTTTCGGTTGTGGGTCTTCCACACCTGGGTTTATCTGCTATGGAACCAGTATCCATGAACTTCTGGAATAGTTGGGCAACACTAACGTGGGACACAGGATGTCGATCTGGGTACCTGGCATTGAATTCAGCTGCTACAGCCCTTGCACTCCTTCCTCTCCATGCCCTGATCAACTTCTTCCTCTCTGCTGTCGTTAGCGGCATAATTATTCACCTGCAACAACACAAACAGTACGGTAAAATTAGCATTTTGAAATGCCTGTAACTTTTGAACACATTAATATATCAACAAACCGATTTTACCATTGTGTTTGTCTTTAAATTCTAGCCTAAAATGATGTACCGCATGACCATGTTCTTATTTTTAAAAATCTTGACCTGAATTCAAGATGGCCACCATCTTGGTCACCATTACAATCCGACTTCCCCCTCGGCCTACTATGTTACTACATTGTTGTTGTTCACTATTTTCCACGAACACGGATTTTACAAGGGGTGGTAAGGGACTTATGGCCCACCCTGTATATATATATATATAATGTGTGTCTTCGTTTTATTTTAACGATATCGCAAAATGCAATACATCTCTGATCATAGTTAACTTTGGAAGTGGCTATTTTTTACATCCGAAAGTAGTCAGTCGTTGTCTTCTCTTCATGACAGAATGGTTCTTTTTCGTCTTGCACCAGTTAAAGCCCAGTAACAAATTCTCTTGAAAACCACACATTTCTCTTAGTGTCTTTGAGGTTCTCCAAAATACAATTTAATACGGACTACATACTAAACTACTATAAACTGTTTGTGGAACCGATGACAGAGACAATATTCGCTTCAGCACTTTAATCTATCTGTGTGCTCTCGAAATCGAAGACCTCAGAGTACTTTTCGGAAACTAAAACATGAGACTACTGTCTTCTACCTTAGTTGTTTTACAGCATTGACCCGGAAATATAATACGTTTCGCTATTCTGTCCTTTTGTACATTGAAATGATGAAAGAAAATTTGTGTTCGGTTTAAAATGTTTAAAGTAGTAATAAACTGGATCCCAGTAGCATTGGATGCAATATGAGTTAGGAAATGAACATTTGTGTGCAATTAAGCTATTTTGCTATCGCAAAACTGAAAAATCATTTCGTAGACTACGTGATTCCAATTCTTCGTTTCTTGATGTCATCACGGATTCAAAATTTAATTTTAAAAAGTCACATGGACACATTCATAACCATCAATCAGCTTAGGCAAATTGTAGAATGTCGAGTTATAGAATGTTAAAAATTAAATGTTATTACTTTTTTTCCCCCCGTACTTTACTTTTCGTTACCATAGTGGTTTGTGATACATAGGAAATGTTTATTATTTCATGTATATGTAAAATAATAATAATAATAATGCTTTCTTTCGTTATCGAAAATCCGATACAAAACTTATAAATTGCGATGCAAATTTAAATTTGTTTCGCAGTTTGCTACGCAAGAACAAAGATCTTGCTGATATGTATATCTTCCGAGATATTTTCTTGAAATATGAAGCAATGTTTTACATTACTGGCGAGAATATAGGTATATTTAAGCACTTTCACTGTTAAGGTGACTATTTTGATAGAAACTACAGTATTCACAACAGTATGTCACAATTGCAACAAATATTAGGAAACGTAACCGTGAAGTACTTTTGAAAATTATGTTTTTCAAAGGAAGTGCTGTCCCACGTTGTATATCATAATCATTTGTATGTTTTCAGGTATTATTTTTGTACTTGTTATCAGATTATTATTTCAGATTTTAGAAGTAATTTCAAATTGACTAATATATCATTTTGCGTTTCAGATTCCCAAGCTTGCTTACATATTACTGCATTGCTCTTCTCATTAACTCACAGTGCAGTAGTTCTCATTTGTGTGTATATATATCACGACAAGTATGTGGTTGTATGTAGAGACTAACCTTTGATTAGCCGGGACCCCGCGTCTGCTTGGCGTAAGCCTCGCATATATATATATATATATATATATTTGCTGCCATTTCTACTAAAACTTTTTTCATTTTTTCCTCTATGACCAATACTAAGAAAACAAGTTGGCGTATTTAAAAAAAAATGTATACGTACATCCTTGCGAGAATTAAGAAACACTTCTCATTTTTCTTCCAGCATTAATATTAAGGAAGATACGGATCTTCTATATATTCCAATTGACGCCAATTTGAATCGAGATAGCGGATGTAGCTGATAAGTAGAACCAAGTATTCCACCAAGCAAATGCACATGCCATACTCCTATCTATCTGTACTCTCTTCTCTCTAACACCTTGCTCTGATGCATTTCCTTCGATATTTAATGTAAAGTTAAACTTTATGTGACTTAATGTAATCACTTATCTTAACCAATTCTTGAACTGTTTAAGCCAGTTAATCATTCTCGATATCTGAAGTCACTTTGCCCCCTAAAGTACTTATTGATTCTTCGACTTGAAATTTTAAATAACACTAATATTGAAAGAATGGCGAGGGAAGTACGTTTTATAAAGTTAAGAATCCGCGTGTGAATCTAGACAGGGAACAATTAGCAGGGTGTCTATCGGTCACGAAAGTTATGAAATCAGAAAACGGTCATGAAAGTCAAGAAAAAGTCACGAAATTTAGCTTTTGGGTCACGATTTTTTTTTATCTGTACAAATATAAGTATAGATTGGAAAATTTTGTTCTATAAAACGTCAAAATTCACTATCAAAAATGTCAATGATCGGCTTTAGACGCTACAAAATCGCAAACAAAGCACGCTTCTATCGCATGCATGAAAATTTGGCCCAATTCACTCCTAAATTCACTCTTGAAAGTACTAAATTTATGGTTTGGGAAAGGAAAGGTTACGAAATTTCATTTTGGAATTTTAGTAGACACCCTGATTAGTCAAAAACTGAATCTCAGTTATACTCAGGGTTTTTATTATTTTTTTTTTTCTTTCTTTCTTTTTCTTCGAAAGATGGGCATGCCAATGATTCAATTACTGGCAACTCTGATTCCAAACAATATAAGAACAAGAAGAAGCCTAGAAAGCTATCAGATTCATCCTATGTATAATTATCGTATTCTGTATTAAGGAGATTTTACAGTTAAGAATAGATGTATTTTTACTTGTTTTTATCCTTACACACTCTGTATATTCCTTAACATACAAGTTTTGCGTCCCTTTTTAGCACCGAAGCTATATAAAACGTGGACCTAGAGCTTAGTGTGAGAGCCGAACCACGTAAGCTTCCACCAGAAATTGAATTCGGATGTCCCACCCAGAAGGCGAAAACGCTAACCATATAGTAACAAGCGAGCTCCAATGGTGAATACTGTGTTCTAATCTGGAGTATGTGTGCATTGTAGGCGTGTCGGTTTTTGAGTAAACCCCTTTCTCCAATGAGGTTGTATGAGACGTGGACCTGCAATTTAATTACATGAGCTCTCACCGGAGCTCTCACCGGGAATGGAAACCAGATCTCCTGCACCAAAGTTGCATATGCTAACAATATAACCCCGTGGGACTCATATGTGGTTATAGCTTACATCAATTATTTGAAAGTTACTTGACTATCAGCTTGCTCATAAAGTTCGAGATCAGTTGAATATCTGTACCAGCATTTTTCTGACGATGCAACTCGCAGCTCAGTAGATGTTCCTTTTGAATGATTTTTGCCTTATAAACAGATTATTTTTTGCAGTAGAGAAGTCGCTTCTTATAAGTTTTTGAGCACTGTGCTTACTTGCCTGTTCCGTACTTTTAGATAACAGTTTAGTGAATAATACATTGTAATAGTATTAATATTACTAATAACAATATCCTTTCATTAATTTAAGCCTGTAAACCTACTTTTTGTGAGCTGTGTGTTGCAATTTTAAAGTGTGTTTAAAAATTTTTTTAAATATTCTTGTAAAATAAGCATAACAAATATTGTTTGAAACCTTCTCTTGCCTCTTCTTCGGTGTTACTTCTTCGGATACGCTGGTAAACGTGTAACATGATTGGATTTTTGTTCTGGAAAATCTCATAACTCGAATAAAATACCAGTTAAAAATGAAAATCAGTGTAAGTTTATTCCACATTTCCAAGTTATGATGAGCAAGATGTTAACACACAAAAAATTAAGTTTGAAACCAATCTTTATTTTATTTGAAAAATAAATTTCGGACATTTTAATTTTTGAAAATTATTTCAGGTGTATATCCATCGCGATTAGCTTTGATGAACCGGATTCGATCAGTCCAATTTTGGACCACCTTTTCAAGTAATTGGGGACATATTTCGTTAATAACACAAGTTACTTTGGCTTCAAAAACGTGTATTGTTGCTGGTTGATCAGCATAAACCAAAGATTTTACATATCCCCAAAGAAAATAGACCACTGGCGTTAGGACACATGATCTTGGAGGCCAATTCAGCTGAACTATGCTGTGAAATAAGTTTGTCGCTAAATTGTTCTTTCAACAAATCGATTATTTCGATATCAGTATGAGGTATCACCATGTTGAAACCAAAACTGTTACAGTTTGATGTCATGCAAATTTGGAAACAAATAGGCTTGTTCATTGATCTGTAACGATCACCATTGACGTAATATATGCTTCGGCCTCATTTTTAAAGAAATAAGGACCGACGATGCCTTCAGTATGTAACCAACACAGTGTATTTTTGAGGATGCAATGGAGCCTCGTGAATTTCCTGAGGATTGGTCTTACTCCATATACGGTAATTGTGCTTGTTGATATAACCATTTAACCTGAGATTAGCTTTCGTCCCTATACAAATTTTTTCGATGAGGAGTGGGTCAGTTTCCAACAGATGTAGACACCATTCACCAAATAAACGACGCTTACTATGCTCTTGCACCAATTGCGTCAGTCCTTCCATGATTCTTTGCCAATACTTACTGATCTGAAATGACAAAATAAATGTCATCAAAACAAAATAAATGACAGCTATCCCTATCGCCAATTTTCGACTTCGGGTTTTTTTAAATAGGAACCGTGTTAACAATTTTGATTATCATGATTTGGAAGTCATCATCATCATCATAGGTATTCTGCCTTTATTGGCAGGTCACTTGCCGCAGCTGAGAAGCTTCCATGCTCCACGGTCCTCCGCTAACCTTTTCGTCTTCGCGTATGATCTTTCTGTTTTAATATCATCCATTAATTGTAGTCTCCTTCGCTCCCTCCCTCTCTTTCCCGCCACCATACCCTCTAGGACGTCCCTCATAATACAATCTCTTCTTAGGCAATGTCCCAACCAGTTTCTCTTCCTCTTCCTAATAATATCTAAAAGTGTTCTTATCTCACCCACCATTTCTAACACACTCTCATTCGTTTTCCGCTCGACCCAACTAATTCTTTCCATTCTTCTCCACACCCACATTTCGAAGGCTTCAAGTCGATTTTCATCACCTTTACGTAATGTCCACGTTTCCGCCCCATACAGTACAACACTCCACACGAAGCATTTTACGAGTCTTTTTCTCAACTCTTTGTTCAAGGTCCCACAAAACAGACTTTTCTTTCTTTTAAAGGCTTCTTTCGCCATTCCTATCCTTGCTTTTATTTCACTTTCGCATTTCATGTCATTACTAAGAATACTACCCAGGTATCGAAAACTATTCACTTGTTCTATTTTCTCCCCTCCTACTTTTATATTTGACACAGACCCCTTCGTTCCAATCACCATGGCTTTTGTCTTTCTAACATTTATTTTCATCCCATATTCTTCAAAGCCCTTTCTAATTTTTTCTAACATTTTATTGATTTTCTTTTCAGATTCTGCAACAAGCGCCATATCGTCTGCAAATCATATACATCTAATCATTCTACCTCCTACCGAAATGCCATCATCATCATGTAGGCTCTTTTTCACTATCTCTTTTAGATAGACATTAAATAGTGTTGGCGAGAGGCAGCATCCTTGTCGAACTCCCCTTCCAATTGCACTCTCTTCCGTCAGTTCTTCCCCTATCCTAACACTTACTTGTTGGTTCATGTATAAGTTTCTTATGAGTCTTCTATCTTTCCATTCCAACCCTATCTTTGTTAGAACTCCCAACAACAATTCCCAATTCACGCGGTCAAAAGCCTTTTCTAGATCAATAAATACAACATACATCTCTTTACCTTTTTCTATAAATCTTTCACCGATCACCCTTAATAATCCAATAGCATCTCTTGTGCCCTTACCTCTTCTGAACCCGAACTGCTCTTCCTCAACATCTTTATTTGTTCTTCCATATAACCTGTTCAGTATTCGGAGCAGAATTTTAGCTGCATGAGATATGAGACTAATAGTTCTATAATCCTCACATCTCTTTGGGTTCGATTTCTTAGCCATCGGTATCATGATCGTTTTCAGAAAGTCTCTTGGCCATTCTCCTGTTTCATATATTTCATTGCATAGTCGCCACAATTCTTTCTTTCCCTTGTCTCCTATATTTTTGATGAATTCGATTGATATGTTATCTATTCCTGTTGCCTTTCCATTCCTAATCTCGGATATAGCCTTTTCGAACTCATCCCGAAGAATACTAAATCCTTTATCATCCTCGCCTACTTCATTTTCCACATTCGCCTACTTCAACATTTAGGCTACACGGTCTATCCCTACTCTCATATAAGTCTTCAACGTATTCTTTCCACCTTCCTATGACCTCATTTCTCTCGTTAACTACCTTCCCATTCTTATTTTCTACTGCCATCATAATACTCCATTGTTTCCTCCGAAATTCCATAGATTTCACCTCCTTGTACATTTCCTCATATTTCCCAACTCTTTCTAATTCTTCTATGTCCTCGCATTTTCTTTTGTAAAACTCTTCCCTCGCTCTGTCTGTTTCTCTTCGTAATTCATTATTTAACTTTCTGTACATCTTTCTGCCCTCTTCTGTATCAACCTGTTTCCACATCTTCCTCTCCCTCATTTTCTGCAACATCTGCTCTGTAACCCATGGTTTCTTAGCAGTTTTGTGTTCGCGGTAACCTACTGTTTCTTCTGCAGCCTGCTGTAAGCAACGTTTAATATGTTCCCACCGTGCGTTACTACCTGCGCCTATCCTTTCCTCGTTTGAACATTTTTCTTCGAATTTTTCAGCGAAAAGATTTCTTATTTCCTCGTTTTTCAACTTTTCAGTATTCAACACTTTGTTACCTACATTTCTTCTGCCTACATTTTTCAGTTGAATATCTACTTCGGCCAGCACAAGATTATGATCAGAGAAAATATCAGCCCCGGGAAGGGTCTTCGCGTTCTTTAAGCTATTCCGATACCTGTCCTGAATCATAACATAGTCTATCTGATATCTTCCGCCGTCTATTGGTGATTTCCATGTATATCTTCTTCTCTTGTGCTGATTGAACCAAGTGTTCCCAATTACTAGTGAATTCTGTCTACAGAAATTCACCAGTCCCTCTCCCCTTTCATTTCTTTCGCCTAAACCATATTTGCCTACGATACTACCTTCCAGTTTTTCTCCCACAACTGCATTGAAATCTCCCATTAGAATTATACATGCACCCTTCTTCTCCCTATCTATAATTTCTTGTATTTTCTCATAATTTTCCTCTACTTCTTCATTTGCATGCGAAGTCGTCGGTGCATATGTCTGTATCACCACTAGATCCTTCGTTTTCCCTTTGAGTCTTAACATCATAACTCTATCATCAATAAATTCTACTTTCACTACCTTCTCCTTTAAGCGCTTTCCAAGAATTATTCCTACGCCATTATGACCGCCCTTTTCATTACCTGAGTAAAACATTCTATATCCTTCGCTGTTCAGTACCCCATTACCTTCCCATCTAACTTCACAAACGCCTACCAAATCTAAATTATTTTGTTTCATTTCTTCTTTAAGATTTTCTAATTTTCCTCCCTGTAACATAGTACGTACGTTCCATGTCCCTATCTTAAACCTTTTGCTCTTCCTTGTCTTTCTTTCTTTGTTTGTCTTCCCCCCATTATTACTTTCTCGTCCAATAGTCCTTCCCAAGCCATCCCCCTTCCGGAGATCCGAATGGGGGGATATTTTACCTCCGGAACTACATTTTGACCTGCGAAAGACCATTGTTCATATGTTCTCTTTTTTGCTGCCAGCAAACTAGGGAAAATAGAGTGGTGGTTTCCCGTTGCCTTCCACCGATTTGGAAGTATAAAATGAATATTCGTTTATTTTAATTTGAAAAGTTGTTTTATTCAAGTTATGAGATTTTCCATAAAAAAAAAAAATAATAACACGTCGCACGTTGAGCACGCCGAGGATGAGGCGAGAGATGCCTTATAACAGTCTGTGTTATAATTGCTTATAAAGTAAGTATTTTTTTCTTAAATATTAAATATCCGTCCTGTAGCATCCATCAGTAAATATTGTTTTACAATTTCGTACAGTTTTAAACAATGCTGGTAGTTAATTTTTAATTCTGATAAGTCACTCTCGATTGTTATTTTGTACATCTGTTAGTAGACAGTGAGAAATAAGAGAAAGCCGAATGTTGGTATCTAACTAGAACAAATGCTAACTAGAAGTAAGCATTTATAATGCAATTAATAAGCAGGGTCTTATAGTCCTTACAGTTGAAACCAAAGCTTCCTTAAATTTTCACGTACTGAAGATTACTTTACGTAGAGGTAGATAAGGATTTTTATACTTCTATATAGTATATATTGTGGAATTCATGTTAATTCTGAATGTAAATATGTTCTACTTCATTCTTTTAATGAATGTTAAACTTATTTTACTGGAACAAGACTTTACTGGTAGGACCAAAAAATCCGATACGAAGATTTTGAAGATACTGATGCGTAAAATGGAAATACATAAGAATAAAATTTATTGCCTAGGTCTTGAAAGGGTGTTTCAAGAAGTTGGAGCAAGAAAATCAATATGTTTATAGAGAATTATATTCGTGTGTATTTCAGGAATCTCTGATTTAAAAATAAGTGTATAATTCTAACATTGCTTCTCGTTATGAAATAAGTAATTCTAAACGCAAGTCGATATCATTCATGCCTTATCATTTGATGAAACTTATGAATCAAATTACTGTAACAACTGGGTGTTGAGTACAAATTTTATAAGTACCACGAATCATTTCTTCTGTGGATATGATTAATGCTGATGATCTTATTTAACTCAGAATCTGTCAACATTGTTACAAGACACACATCGTACATTCATGTACGTCCTGAGGAGTATTATTTCTTTTCGAACCGGTATTCAATTAAATGTACAGGATAATGATTAATATACAAAATTACAAAGCAAAAAGATAATCTTCGTCTCTCGTTTAGTCTTGTCTCTTCAGTTTCAATGTGAACTATCGTGATGTTAAATATTTTGTTGCCCAGTGCTATTTTCGTAATTCTTTTTGTTAAAGATGACAAAGTAATATTTGGGCCAAATAGAATCATAAAGGCAACCAAGGCAGTTCTGTCGCTTTTTCACCCACCACCTCCGAACATCGATATGTCATCTACGTGCCTGGAAGATCATAAATAGTCCCCATCAGCATCGACGACCTTCTGCCAACGTTCTGGAAGGCTATGGATTCCATCGCGGGAGAACGTGGTGGGCCGTGGAGCGGAGAAGGTATCAAGTGCATTTTGCACATCTACTAGGGATTTAAACTTCCGTTCTCTAAGTT
Source organism: Thermobia domestica (assembly GCF_964235325.1). Lineage (NCBI taxonomy): Eukaryota > Metazoa > Arthropoda > Insecta > Zygentoma > Lepismatidae > Thermobia > Thermobia domestica. The sequence continues at coordinate 111,537,578 of NC_137464.1, forward strand.
GATTGTTCAAGGAACGGAATAGGTGATAATCGGACGGTGCAGTGTCCCGAGAAGTATGGCGGATGCAAAAGTGTTTCCCATCCAAGGCGTAGAATGGTATCCCGGGCTATCCTATCCACGTAGGGTTTAGCGTTGTCCTTTAACAGGAGGGCCCTTTTGCGATTCAAAAGTGCTGGCTCCAGAGTTTTGAGTTTTTCTTGAATACGGCTCAACTGCTGACGGTACACAGTTGCATTGATGCTCTGACCAGCTGGTAGCAGTTCCCGATGCACGATGCCAGAAGAAGTCCACCAAACATACAGGAGAACCTTCTTCTGGTGCAATGCTGCTTTCGTTTGTTTTGGAACCGGTTCATGGGATGCTAACCAATGACGACGGCGCAGTGGAACTTTGTACAGGACCCACTTCTCATCACATGCCAACATCTTTCCAGAAATGTCTCCTTCCTCAGACGAGACAGCAAAGAAACGTGTGTGTCTGCTCGTGTTGCCTTCTGTCCCGGAGTCAAATCATGTGGGACCCATCGACCTCACTTGTAGTGCCTCTCAAGTTGGAGGTGCTGCCGAATGGTTTCTCCACTCACACTGAATTGCAGTCTCAGTTCCTCACATGTCTGGCCACTGTTCGCCTCAATTGCTGCCTGAAGATTTTCATTTTGTACATGTCTTCCGGCACGTGGTGCATCTTCGGGTGATTCGTCACCAACCTTAAACTTGTTATACCACTGCTGCACTGTCGGCGTAGTCACGACATCCTCACCAAAGATCTGGCATAACCTCCGCTCCGAAGCAGCGGTGTTTGACTCCAGTTTGAACTCGTACAGCATACACACCCTTATGACGTTCCGTGGAGGTCCCATGTTCACTCTGTCCTTACGCAAGTTCACGGTATAACTGAGCTCCACAACCAGATAGTATGTTGGATATGCCCACACCAACAACTGAGCTTCGCCTTATCTCCATTCGCATTTAACTCCTGGTGTGAGGGCTAATGGAACACAGACCTCCACAAAAAGCGACAGAACTTTCTTGGTTACCTGCACAAACACTGGATTCGATCAATCATTTCTCATTTATCAGGTCCAATAGTATCTAGCGTACCTCGTTAAAACACCATCTCTAACAAAGAATCACACAAGAAAGAAGAAAAGAAAATAGCCCTTAAAAGATTACTAAACCTAGTAATCGTTATAATCGTCTCGCAGGATCAGTTTGATCTAGTTGGGATCAACAATATATTTCCGTGTACTTAATTAACAGTTACCCCTCCCCGCTTAAAAATATAATAAAGACAATTTGTTGTTATATCGTGGAATCAGAGGAATGAATATATATATATAAAATATGTTTAACATCGTGGTTACATAAAATATTTTACGAAACGATAGGAAATATTGAAAACCTACTTGCACAAGAATGTATGTACTCACATCAGATAGTCATAATGTGAGAGAATATGAACATTCCAGCAGCTTTATTACTTTTCTAGTAGGTTTTCCATAGTTTGTTTCGTTTCGAATATTTCAGATCCAAGCGTTAAATGAATTTCATAAGTAATGATGCAATTAATGAATTAATTAGTAAGTTAATGAATGGTATAATAATTAATGGGACCAAAATTCTTTACTTCTTGCTGGAATCTGCAGGTTTGTTTAATGAAAAACATGTAATTATTTTCTTTTCATTATGCTTTAGGTGATATTTTAAAAGGTAGAATATTGAATAAATCCATTCTTGTGAACCCCGTAAAATAAATGGAAAATAATTGTTGAACTCTAGTGAAATATCGCTGTATGTTTTGTTTGCAAATATATAAATTACATTCTAGTGACTTAATACTGTATTAATATATATTTTTTTCACCATGTGTGTCTTAGTAAGCAGTAACAGAAAAATTTAGTGTACATAATGTAATTGTAATGATTATATTTAATAATACTTTTTTATATTAAAGTATTTAGGGAAAACTTCATACATTATTTTGCTTGCACCACACAAAGGACAAAAATGGCAACACTAGTACCAGATAGGTAGGAGTAGAATTAGGTAATTATTTATCATCAACTAGTTGATTCTCAGCCGAATTTTATAAATATGCAGCTCTTTTTTTCAATTTTTTGTTGAAAGGGAAGTAAAAAGCAGTGAAGCAGTAGGTGGTATAATTTTAAAAACAATACTATTATATTTAGTAGAATATATTTCATTATTTTTTCTAATTTCATTTGTACGTTTAAACTTTTTGGCAAGTTGCATCGATCTACACCAAATAAAACTTAATAAGTAAAAAAATAAGTGCTGATGATTGAAATTGAACTTCCTAATGGGAGGAAATATTCAATCTCGCGTCTTCATATATATAGAAACATAGAGCATTTAAAAAAATAAAATTAATTAGTAAGTCAACTACACCAAGAATGGAAATTCTTGAAACATTTTATTATTGTTGTTGTTATTATTATTATTGACTGACTTAAGAAATACTCAAATTGACCTCTCTGTGTATATGTACGAGGGCTGTTACATAAATTGTAAGCGTAAGCAAGAATTATTTGGCAGAAGCGTCGTGGAAAACTGACAGCAGATGTTTCTCCATCAGAACAATGCCCCCTAGCAGCCACAAGTGTCATCGCAATGGCAGCAATTCACGATTGCGGCTACGGATTGGTCCCTATCCGCCTTATTTACCTGATTTGGCAACTTCTGACTTTCATCTCTTTCCAAAGCTCAAAAAGAATTTGGAAGGTACTCATTTTGACACTGATGATAACGTCATGCATGCTGTAGATGAAATTTTATACGCCCTCGACAAATCATTTTTACCAGCGGCCATAATACACTTGAACATCGATGGGTAAAATGTGTTGACTGGTCAGGGGACTATGTTGAAAAGTAACACTATCCATAAACTCTCTGCTGCTTCGTTCATAGGTAGGCTTAGGACTTTGTAACAACCCTCGTATATATGTTCGCGATTGTATCAAGAACTGTTGGTCATATTTCGATGCAGTTTTCACTAATCGAATAGGATATTCCTAACGAAGGTTCTTACTTATAAAATATTTGAATAACTAGAAAAAGTCAAATTGTGTCTGCAACACCTGATGATGAAAAAATCTTGTCCTAAAATATAGAGCAACCAGATAATCAACAAGGGTGGATTGCATATAACCAAGGAGTTAAGAATATTTTTATATCCAGCTTCGTCCAAATGGTTTAGCATTGTTTGGTGATAAATATTTAGGTCGTTGAAGATGTCATGACTCTTACATGTGGGTGTTGCTTGACTTCTGCCAGAATGTCGTCTACTGTGAGAAGAATCTTGGACATCGAAAATAGAGAAATTAAACGATCTTTAAAGAAAAAAAAAAAACCTGTCACACTGGAGTATTTGTGGCAAAAACCTGGCCAAAAGTATTTTTCATCTGTTTTAAAGTTAAAACCATAGCTGTTGAGTTCTGACTTACTTCATGTATAAATAATGTTTAATTAAATGTGATTAATTTTATTACGTATAAAATTTTAATTATTTATATAAATCAATGTATACGAGTCACTACAGTATATAGTATAGATATGCTAGTTTTCCATTGTCTTTAGTAGATTAACGGTTTCAATCTGATTCTTCTGAGTTCTGATCATAATCTTATTCAATACTGTCTTAGTTTTTTTCAGAAGGACCACCATAAGACATTTCTGGAAGAAGTTGTTTCAGGTTTTCGCTACTATATAACTTGCTCTTTTTCCGTGACTCTTGTCTAGAACAGTTCATAAAAGGGTCACTGCGTAAAAAATGCCTATTCAGAACATCTCTGTTGCAAATTTCTGTATTGAACTTTCTGAAATACTTTGTACGGTATAAGCCTCTACAACTTCTTCTGATAGATGGCCAACAGGTACGATCGTTTGCATAATTACAGTTGCCCCATGAATCGAAACATTTTGCATTGTTGGAGTCATAGAGTATCAAATGTAAAGGTCCACATAGTCTTGCTGTTTCATCAACATATGTTTGAAACTTCTTTTGATCCATGGGATACCCATTTGTTATGGCTTCCATTATTACTTTCAACCTTGTAATCAATTCTACCTCTTCTTCAGTGATCGGTGAAGCAATTCCTGGATTTGAATAGAAGGGTATAGCTGTATTCCCATCATTTGTGTTTTCAAAGCCTTGTTTCGAAATATCAACATGCAGTCCCAGCTAGTCTTTGAACTTCCTTTGTGTGTACTTCGTAGTGTCTCCTACAAATCTTTTATTCTTCTTCACTTCTTCCCTGCCACTTCTGAATTAGCATTTTGTATGATAAGTGAAGTACTGATTCAGAGAGTCGTAGGTGTGTATGCAAAATTGAGAAACCTCTAGAAAACTCGTTATCTAATTTATTTCTGATTTGAGTCCACAGATGAAACACCTCAATGATGATGATGTTCTTGCAGCATTGAAGACTTTTCCGTCAACCATTGTCAGTAGCACAGCGTGTTTAGTCTTTATTCCACCATCCGTTGTTGGTACTTATGTTTTGTTCGGCATGTTTATTTGGTCCTTAATGTTTCGTCATTTCGTCGTTTGTAATACGTGAAGCTTCATGTACAAAGTGAATACGGATTAGTCTGCATAGTCTGGTGAAGAAAGAAAATTAGGTTTTGCCATGTTTTTCTTTTCATTTACATTAGCAATTAGTTTTATAGATACAAGGAGCTCTGAAAATATTGGCATCATTATCACTCATGTTCAGAAATTTCTGCTTAAATTGTGATTGCTGTGAGTCATCCAAACCCCATTTGGATATTAATTGTACGGTGTGTATTTCTTTGACATCTACAATTTGTAATACTTCTAAATACTTGCATAACCGTAAAGTGGTGTGCCTCATAACATAACAGTCACACTGTTCTTCTGTCTAGGTCGTCATCATTCAATGTGTGTAACAGCTGTGAAATGTAAGCTTTCCACTTCACTCTGTGCAAAATACCACCTACGCATGTCCTGTTGATTCCTGTTTCAGGAGAACATTGTTTGTTGATTCCCGTAGTGAATGTGTGAATGCTTGTAACACCCAAACAGACGACGCTTCACTTCTAACTGTGCGAGGCTGACCTGATCTTATCTTAAGCATATCCATCACTGTTCCTTTCAAACTTATCGCACAAGCAAACAATGCTTAACCGTGTTGGAGGTTCAGTACCATTCCTGCCTCTATTGTCGTTGGTGTTCAGACATTCTCGAACTTCAATAAAATTCAAAATATTTTTTCGCCCCTCGAATGACAGCTGTATTGGTGCAATCGCTACACTTTCAGCTGATTGTATCTCATCGCATCGATTAACAGTAATGCCATCTCTTGCTGTTGCTGAACGGTAATGTTACACTTTGAACCCGTGGCCAACACGAATTGAAGCGTATCGTATGTGTAACATGTTCTTTTGAAGTGTAAGGGTTCACGGTAGCTCAGTGGTAGAGCGCATACCTCTTGTGCGTGAGGTCCATGGTTCGATCCGCGGCTAAATGAGTTTGTGGTGGACAGCATCGTGTCCGTGGATTTTCTCTGGGTACTCCCGTTTCCTTCCATATTCTCATTCCACCAATTCTTCCATCATCACTTACTATAATCATCCGTCTCCCTTAGCCTAACAAGCATAATGGTGGGACGTTAAAGATTTGTTTTGAACCGTATATACATTTTCTTACGAAAATACAAGTTCTTGAGCGTCTGTTCTGTTCGATTCATTAAAGTTGGCCATAAAAGGAGCATGACATTGTTCTATTTAGGATATACAAAGATCGTTACGAAGTTTTAGTCTACCGAAGGACGACTTTAGTAGAAGACTTTAAGGACTGCTTTTGACATTTTCAGTCTTTCCAGTGGAATATTGACTTTTAAGGGAAATAATAATAATAATAATAATAATAATAATAATAATAATAATAATAATAAACCTTGTGTTTGCATTTCTCTTCTGTGCTTATTCACAGTTGTTGTTCACAGTTGCTAGACAATAACTTAACCTACTGAACCTACTGTTTTTCAAAAAATGAGTAAAACACATACTTTAAAAAACTAGTCATTTATTACCGCCCGTTACTTGTTAAGTAGTATTTGGTGTACGATTGATTAACGCGATCCAGAATCTACACGTACATATGAAAAGTGGACAGCTGTTGAAGTAAGTTCTGCTAAGTATAAAAAGCAAATTAGTTTGTTTGAAAGTGCGTTTCATTATTCTTAATGCCTAGTGGTTAATGTAAATAAAGGTACGCTTTGTAGTTTTATAAGGATAACTTGGAAACAGAAGTTAACAGCGTTATATAATTATCTCAAGTGGATAATAAGAAGCTGAAAAGAATTTTGTATTGGGCGTATCGATCTGAAAGAAATCGTAGCACATTTAGAAACATTTTTCTTCAGTGAAACGTAAAAAGTTAATCTGGTAAATTAACCAAACATTGCCTCATAAATAAATAAAATTTCAGTGTTGGAATTAGGTGGATAAAAAAAAAAAAAAAAAAAAAAAACTTTTATGAGTTAGATTAATTTCCAAATATCTCTTCTTCAAAATATTTTATTAAATATAGTATATACTATTTATGTCGTAATTGAAGTTGTTGAAACTTTCTTGTTATCATCATCACGCATATTTTCTAAGAAAAAGAATAACTCCCTTCATATTAAAAGCACTTATATTAAAATTTACATTCTTATTCTATAAACATATGACCATATATTTTAATCCTGCCTTTGTTTCGTTTTTTTCTAATTGCATTTTATTATCATTATTTGGTATTGCGTTATGATCGAAGATCGGTACTTTAGTTACATTTTTCGTGGCTTTAACGTAATTGGTTACTCATTTTCTTAGAGATCTTTTTCTCGTGCTTGATAACTTTGCATTCATTACGTTTTTCGGTTTTCATATTATTTTTTCAGTACTTTAAGGTATCTTTATTGCACTTTGCTTTTATTTTTATTGTCTTACTCTATAACATATACTATATGTGCAGCTTTCTAATATTCTTTTATTTCAGTTCGTTTGTAATTTCAGTACAGCTACCTGAACTGCTATCTCTCTTCTCGCTTTTAGGCTTAACATTTCTTCTCTTATACTACATATTCATAATTACATTCTTTTATTAGAATATGGAAGTAAACTGCATATTTTCCTCATTTAGTATTATTTCATTTTATTATATGCTTGCAAGATATATATTTAAAATAACGAAGTAGTGTAGTAGAAAATAAAAATATGAAAGTTACTGAAATTGCAAGAACATTCCAGACTAGTTTTAGGATATATGTTTGTGTTTCAGATATATCCACTGAAATCGTTGCCTCTTCTTTAACCCATAAAATAAATAGATCATCATTTTGTGCAGTGCTCATTTCTGTATGAACTTCCTTCTTTCAGGAGGTACGATGGCTCGGTGGGAAAGTGCTGACTGTTAATGCAAGGGTCCCTAACGCCGATGTTCGTTCTTTTCCTCGGAAACTTCCCTTTCTTATTTTCCTTTCTTCCAATTTCAGCAAAAACTTTTATCATCACTTGGATTTTTTAAAGTGTACCATGGAATGTTAAACTAAATATTTAAGTTTATATTTTTTTCTTAATGCTGCTGTTTCAGTATTTGTTATGTTCGTTAGACACATGAGAATAGCTCAACTTTTAACCAGAGTTACACATTCACACACACACACACACACACACACACACACACACACATATATATATATATATATATATATATATATATATAATGGAGGCCCGATATCCGAGTTTCGTGTAACGGAGATTCCGTGTTATCCTAGCTTAATCCACATAGACAAACAAACAAACAGAAAAAGAACATCTTTTAAAAACTAGTCTAGTTACAACAATAAACAGTGTGCAAGCATTTGTTTCAGCAACAAAGTGAAAGTGAAACTGGCATGAAGATAACGACCCCCGCCTGACGTTGCTACATGTAAGCTAACAAGCTTCAATTTTACATCTCTTGAGTTTCAGTTTTCGCGCCAAAGTCAAAAGAGACGTATTTTATCGAAAACAGAGCAGTGTGGGTACCGGTGGGTGTTATTTCGAGTTCTCGTAACTGTTTTTAAACGATTAGATCATGCTGAAACTATCAAAAAGGTGACAAGTGATTTAGACGTTGGTAAAGCGACCGTTGATGACTGGAGAAGAAAAATGAGGAAATTGGGAGCTGAGTCACTCAATGTGCACATGTAACTGGAGATGAAAAACCCACGAAGAAAAGAAAGGCAATGAAAGATAGTGATTACGAATAGACATTAGAAGCATTGTTTTTATGGTTTCAAAAAATAAAAGAGAAGGGTAATTCACTTTCGGGTCCTATGTTACAAGCTAAGGCTTTGGACTTTTTCAAGTGCTGCAAAGACGAAGAAGAGAAAATCACCGGAAGCGCAGGCTGGTTCGATCGTTGGAAAAAGCGATATGGCGTTTGACAACTCAACATTGCAGGAGAAATTTTGTCAGCTAATTCAGGTGGAGTGAGTTCTTTTGTTAATAAATCGGATAATGTCATCTAGGAAAACGGCCTGTGTACTCAGCGTATTGTGACGAAACAGGACTGAATTTTAGAATGTTGCTCAGAAAGAGACTAGCATCAAAGCAAGAACAATCCGCTCCTGGCAGTAAAGAAAAGTTGACTGTTTTGGCATGTGCAAACAAATCTCGTGATGATAAACTTGAACTTTTACTGATAGGGAAAAAACCTGAAACCTGAGGTTTTCATCCCTTTGAAAACCTGAATGTGGAAAATCTTCCTGTCAAGTATAGACACCAAAAAAGTGGGTGTATGAATTCAGCAATTTTTAAGTCATGGTTCCACGAAGAGTTTGTGCCAAGTGTTAAGAAGAAAGTTTCTGATGAAAGTTACCTACCCCACAGGGCGGTCTTATTTTTGGCCAATGCTCTTTATTCACCCCGATGGTTGTCAATTGGTAAATTGATTTTTTTTTTTTTTTAATTCCCAGAAGTACGTCCCTGATTGAACCTGTAAAACGAAACTATCGACGCAAACTTTTGAAACACTTATTGGAAAATCTAGAAAATAACAAAACAGTTGTCGAAAGCCTAAAAGTGGTTAATCCGAAAGATGCCATTTATTAGCTGGCAGAATCTTGGAACGATCTGAAAGAATTACCATCCTGAAAAGCTGGAAACATATATCGTCAAATAATGATAGCACAAGAATGGCTCAGACTGAAGAACTTAAAAAAATGTGGAAATAGTACATATCTTAAACAGAATACAGGTTACAGAGGCAGAAACAAATGAAGATGTGAGTGATGGGATGCGTGATAATGAACAGTTTGAACTGTCTGATGAGACTATTGTAAATTTAGTCATACGAGATAGTTCGGATGATGAAGATGACAATGAAATGATAAATCTTGAAAGAATCACGGATTAACGCGATCGAGAAAGCACTGCTGTACGTTGAACAGCAAGATGATACGGCACTGCTGACATTATGATGTTGCGACGTCTGCTCAATATAGCGGCTAAAGCGAGGCAGCTGGTTAGCTGGCTATAGAATTAACGATAAAGATAGCATATGCATCTCGACATTTAATAGCATGTGGAAATAAAACGCCACAGTGGGCTTCCCAATGCAAGATCTCATTTTACTTTTCTCCAGCGAAATCACGGGACTTAAGCAGTACTCCCTTTCCTATCCTCCTGTTATTTCGAAATCGGGTGTAATATGTTCATAAATGCCATCTGCATACTTATAACATTAGCACAGGAACATGCTTTCAAACATCCTCTTGTTTTTCACTGAAATGGTGAAAGAAAAATAGAGTTAAGTTTACATTTTTTTTAATAGAAAAAAAAATAAAACTTGACTCGGGCACTACTTGGCTACAATATGAGTTAGGAAATTAAGACTTAGGTGAAATTAAGTTATTGTGTTAGCAATAAAAAAATGTAGCTTCACTTCGTGGGCTGCGTAATGGCAATTCTTCCCTTCTTCGTAGGATTACGCATTCAGCACTGAAAATTGGCAATTTATAGATAACAAAGTGTGTACTGAAGAAAAATAAAAAATATTGTAATTACTTTTCTCCTATTTAGTTTTTCATTATCATACATGTTTGTTATATACAAAAATTGTTCATTATTATTATTCTCATCCACGTAAAACAGTTCCATTTCGATTTCTGGCAGAAATACTGTATTTATAAGTTGTGATCCAAAAAGCAAAATAGTAATAATAAAAAAGATTATATATACAGAGGTTGTTCAGTCTACATTTGACCAGTTTCGACTTACCTAAAAATTTAGAAGAATCCATGGCGCCAGGTCCGTAAGTGCTCGATGTGTTTCCCTTGGTTCCTAACAATAGCCCGACAGCGTAATTTCCACTGTAATAGGCTTCTCTGAAGAACTGGGAGGGGAATATTGTCACATTCCCTTTGCATAGCTTTCCAAAGTCCTTCCACAGTTCTCACACGCCGCTTTCCCAAAGCCCACTTCAGCATCCAAATCCACAATAGTCCATAGGACTTGCATCTGGAGGTTTAACAGGTACCTCATTGAAAGGTATCACCTGTATACCACTTGCCTCCTCCATCTCCCTGTAGAATGCGAGGGACGATCGTGAGATATGTGATGATGCCTTGTCCATGTGAATGCGCACCAGATTGGCGTCATTTCCGTACATTGTTGGAATCTCATGTTCGTAGATCGGCCGCATGATCTGCTCCTGAAAATACTGCATATTTATTTTTCAGTTCTTCGCCACCCTACGAATCTTCAATTTATCTCGGTAACAGTAGCCAGTAACGACCATGAACCCTTTTGAGAAGGATTCTTTACAGACACGGACCCACCTTCTGAAGTTGTTGGCGCCTTTCTCTCGGTACATGATGGCTCTCGGTTTGCCGCAGTCGGAAAGGTAAATCCATGCTTCATCGAGCGTTACGACGTACATCCACCTTTGTATTGCCAGGTGCAGTTCGTACAGCTTCCTGGCGTTACATTTTCGTTCCTTTTGGTGGGCATCCGTGAGAGGATGGCCGCAAGCTTTCATGACTTTTTCCAGCTTGAGTTGATGGTGTAACGTCTGGCTCACAGTCCCCAAAGACACGTCAACACGATTAGTCATACACCTTTGTGTTGACGGATTTTCTTGCATTGCCATTTTGTGAAGACTTCTCTGCATGGTGGAGATGGCCTTGGTGCATTCCCGCTTCGTAGCCAACTTCGTTGGTGTTCCAAATGGTAGAGCTTCATTTCCCTTGTACTTTTTAATAACATTTTTTATTCCACTTAAACTGATGTTGCAACCATTCTTCTTACGCTGTTTTCTAATGACAGAAACACTAAAGTGGGCGTCATAAAGAGCCGCAACATAGCCTTCTCAAAACCGGCTTAGTTTGGGCGGCATTTTGGTCACAGAGCGGAAACCCACAAACTTGGAAACAAATTTATCACAACACTCACAACAATAGTCCTGTTTTTTGCGTTATTGTCGTCCGCGCGGAAAACAAACTCCGTTCCTAGGAAGCCAGTGCATAACACTGCAGGACGCCACGAGCCAGGTCGGGTGAGTCCATTCTGTGCGGGAGGGGAAGGAACGAAATCGGCCAAACGTAGGCTGAACAACCTCTCTCTCTCTCTCTCTCTCTCTCTATATATATATATATATATATATATATATATATATAAAATATATAATGGTAATCCCTGGAGACAAGATCTGGACTGTAAGGAGAGTGCTCCATGATCTTCCACCCGCAAGAGTGAAATTTGGTGGTGGTTTTGTTTGCTACGTGTGGTTTTGCGTTGGCATGGAGGAAAACCATATCATCAACATCCCGATTATTTTGAAGTGTGCTTTCGATTTTCTTGCACCAACACTGCACACTTCGCACTGCTAAACATTTATTCCATATACTGATTCCTTTTCCCTATGGATGTCTGCGGCTGTGTATCCCTTGCACCATAGCAAACAAATAAAACCTCGCTGCTCATATGACGTAGACGTTCTAAGCACTACGGCTATTTTTGGCAACTGATAACAGCGCCGTGGGTTGTAGAAATCGGAAGTTACGCTGGGGCCGTTCCAAGAAAATCTATCGCGTCGCTTGTATATCTCAATTTTGTATTAAAATATATTACACGTTCGAAATAAGACAATCGGAAAACTTTCCGAGCTTCCCTTGTACATATACATATACATATATATATAATGTGTGTGTGTTTGTTTTTAAAGCGCAATAACGCAAGAAGGATTAAAGAAAACAAAGGAAGTCTTACCTGACGAGTACAATGGTGCAGCAATTGAGGTCCAGTTCAAAGTGCACAGGGAGACTCCCAAAGAAAGTAAAGGGGGGGGATACCCTATCAGTATAGGAAATTGAAGACTTTTTCACAATGTTGAGATCGGAATGTAGCCAGTGAAAAACTCGCTGTTCACACATGTTCACACCACGAATGTTCACACAGCTGCTGGAATACTGTCACACACTCGCAAAATAGGAATATAACGCTGCAAAATCTGCTATTACACACCGGTGACATTGTAGTACGGAAAGTAAAAGTGATACAATTGTATCCATGTCCCTCTACTGCTGAGGCACCATTCCAAATGGATAAAACGAGAAAATCAAGAAAGCAATAGGAACAGGTACGAAATGCACCCGAAAATGACAGTGCCGTCAGAGTACGCCGCGATAAATGTCAGCCAAGCAATACAAGAAGCTCCACTAGACGTGCTAGGATTGGTCACCTGTTACATCTTATCGTTGGTGTATGCTACGTAGGGAGTGTAGTCGACTGTTGGTTGTCCAGTCTGTTCTTCATGTCGCATCTTGGAGCTTAGTCTGATTTGTGTGTGTGTGTGTAGTTGAATTGCATCATGGAGTATTGCACGTAGAGTACGTAGCCAGTGTTCTGTCTTGGTTTGCAACAACTGCATGGTCAGATGTGTGATATTACGTGGATGCTAATCAAAGTAGCGATGATCCGTCATTTGGACGTGAAGTTCCTCCCTTTGTTTGTTAGTTCTCGAACAGAACAGTACTCTACCTACAAATTTGCTGATATGCATCTCGTTTATGGATAGGTATTTGTATCAGAAACATTTTCCCAAATGACGGCTACCAGCAAATACTCTTTTCAAGACTTGATGCTCGATTGGCTTTCTACTGCCTTCTAAGTGGATTGTGGAAGACCCCGCACGATTCAATTTGAAGTGTACGTGTTGGATGCGATATATGACCGTCATGACAGCAGCACATGTGCCATTGCTTGTTCGAGTCAAACCCACAATACCAATATGTTCCACATTTTTCAGGGGGAGAGTTTGTATCCATGTAAATTGGAGAAGATGCACTACTTATTGCTCAGACTTTCCTCTGCACATGAAATTCTGTCAATGGTAAGTGCAACAAACTCCCGCATTCCAGATGTCCCACAAGTAGTTTTGTAGTCGGATAAGGCAATGTTCACCAGGGATGGTATGTTTAATAGCAGCAACATCCATGTCTGGAATATATATGGACAATTCATACCCAATCATAGTGCGCCAGCACCAACATACGTTCGCAGTGAATATGTGGTGTAGCTTAGTAGGTGATTGCATGATAGGCCCTTAAAGTTAGTTTAAAGGGACAAGTTTTGCCAATAGATGTCACTACAGTCTTCATATATCTCTCATGTATTTTTTACCTCTCACGAAAATTCACGATTTCTCTTACAAATTTCAACCTATCGAAGGCAACAATCCGTGCCGATTTTCTATTGGCTTGATGGTTGAAATGGCTTGATTGTTGAAATTGATATCCAAACCGTTAACAATATAACTGTTTCAACAATGAAGAAAGATCTAAATAAAAAATCGGCACGGATTGTTGTCTTCGTTAGGTTATAAAGTTCCTTCTCTAAAAATTTGAAGTCTTTGTGTTGAAATTTGTAAGAGAAATTGTAAATTTTCGTGAAATGTATAAAATACATGAGAGAAATAAGAAGACTGGTAGTGACATCTATTGTCAAAATTTGTCCCTTTTCACCAACCTTAAATTTTAACCACTACTTTGTGTAGTGGGACTTAACGGTTGTTACCACAATGCGTACCACCTGTAGGTAGACAACTTACCTGGTTTCAACACGATAGCGCCGCCGCGCATTACTACTGGGGAACCAGGGCCGTACTCAGCGATATTTTCGGCGATAGCTGGATTGGGAGGGGTAGATCTTGTCCGTGGTCACCTCGCTCCCCCGACCTTACACTATTAAATTTCTTTGTGTGGGGAAAAAAGTAAAAGGCTAATGTATGAAAGCCTTGTGGAAAGTGCTGAGGACCTCCTTACTTGTTTAACTGCTGCTGATGGAATACAGTTAGGGACACGCTAGAAGGATCTGCACGTACCAGACAATCGGTGCTTCGCCGATGTCATCTTTGTACTGAAGTCAATGGCGATTACTTTCAAAAACATCTGTGAGTATATTAAAGTTTGTGTACTATACAAACTATACAGATGCTAGTACATATGCTGGAAATTGCCGTACCACATCCCATCAATCTGCACATGCAATGATTGTACGCTTCGGAGGGGAATCTCCTCCCTATGTGCTGTGGCTGGAAATGTTACCTGCCTTAGCATTTTCTCGACATTGTCCGTCGTAATTTTTTAAAGAATTATCCATTTTATTTGGAGAACTCTCTTGTGCAATCTGACGACATGTGGTCATTGTTTCATTTTTATTTTTTGTACTTTCAAAGTAATGTGGCAATAGTCGGAGCTTTAACACGTTTTCACCTATTTTTCCGCATTTTTCTTTTTCTTCTTTTTTTTAAATTTCATTTGGGGTGATGTGCCAGTGGTAGTAGGACATGTAACAAATTGCTTTATTTTCTTCTTCGTGCGGCAATGCATACCATGTGCAACAGGAGCTCCAGAGTTATGTTCCTATTTCTTAAGTGTGTAATTGTGATCTGCGGTAGTAGGACATGGAAACAATTGTTTTATTTTTTCTTCGTACTGCAATGCACATCGTGTGCAACAGGAGCTTTGAAGTGTTATTTTCTTATTTTGTGTGTATGACAGTGTCCCAGCGGTAATGGGACATGAATACAATTTCGTTACTTTTATTTTTCGTATCACAATGTAACTCGTGTACAATAGCACATTGTGCAATGTTATTTTCCTATTTTCGAATGTGAGACGGCGCGGCGTCCCAGCAATAGTGGGAAATTTCATTGTCAGTTTTGTACTTAGTATATTCCGATCTCAACATTATGTGGAACATACTGTAGTTTTCAATTTCCTATATTGTCCATAGAGGATGCCGTCCATATTGTCCTTTGGGAGTCGCTTTGAGCACTTTTAACTGGGACTCAATTGCTGTACCATTGTATTCGTCAGGTATTACTTCCTTTGTCTTCTTTTAATCTGACATTGCTATATTGTTACTCTGCTTTAAACATTGTGTGCTGCGATTTTCGGACGCCTTTCACTCGCAGACCATGCCTTTTTCGACGTTTCTCACATGACACTTTGTCCTTATTTTTACTTATAGAATCTCCTCCTGATCGTTGTAACATGTACGAGGGTGGGGTGAAAAGTTCTCGGGCTGACCCAGAGATGGCACTCCAATCAGCAAAATTTTATTGTTCTTGCTTGGGGGCGCTTTTCAGTTGTTCGTATAACAAGTGTCAACTTGTTCTCTCAAGTAGTTTGTGTGTAGGCATCGTTGCAGTTAGAAGTCTTGCGTGTTAGTTGTGAAAATGGATAAACATAAAATTTTTCGTTTTGGATGGATTAACCCCTACGGAAATTCATCCGAAGTTGACAAAAGTTTACAAGGACTCTGCTCCTTCCATGTCAATTGTTAAAAAGTGGGCAGCTGAATTTAAACGTTTAATTGTATGTTTTTTATTACGAACACACATTGATATGGTTTGATATTAAAGCTCCAGCATATACCTTAAATATTAATTAAAATTTAATGTAAGGTGTTAATAATTAAATCGATTCTTGATATATTTACTCATATACATATGGTACTTGTGATTTTAAATATAATTTTGAGTGTTTGTTTCCTAAACAGGATCGCATTTCCAAAACACCAGGGAAAAACAAACCGCCTGATTTGGATCAAAACCCGACTCTTTGTAGCAGTCGTTTAGGTGACGGATCATCATCAATAATGGGACGGAAATCTTCCATTCGTAAGAATTCCTTTTCACTCCTGGAACCGGAGAGCACAGCAATACCATCTCTTCTGGATTTGAGCCAACAAGACTGTGAAGTGAACGCACCACTAGGTTCAATGAGCAGTCTGTTGCAAGGCCAGGACCTTCTCAGTGCTCTAGAATTGTCCGACGTTCTCATGGAATAGCGAAAGGTATATCTCCTGCATTTAAGCAAAATGAGTAAACCTGTATTGTGTATATATAAGAAAAGCCATTACATTTGATACTTGAAAGCATTATGTAATCGTGCAGGGACTTATAAATTGTGTGAAAGTTTTATATTTGGGTGATGGACTCTTTTACGTATTTTAAAAATGTGTGGCAATTATTTTCTATGTTCTACAACACTAAAAGATTTACATCTTTTTTACGGAGGTTCCCAGGCTCATGCAGTCGTAAAATTGAGTAACTTCGGCAGTAATCATGAGAGAGATGAAAGATGTTAAAATGTTGAAATAATAAAAAAAAGAAAAAAAAGCTTGTACATTATTATCAGCTATATGCACTTCCAACAGAGTTTATGTAAAGCATTCAGCGCATTTGTTGTGTATTGTGTAATGGTGACTTCATACTTGGCACGTTCAAAATGTTAAGTGGTGTCAGGAGAAAATTGTCTGAGGTGACAAAAGTTTTATTATTGTTTTTGTTTGTTTGGACAACATAAATAGTATATCTTGTTTGTTCGGATGTTTCAACAAGATATTTAGCACGTTAGTTCAAAATATAGATTTTTTTTTTTTTCTGAATAGCACCTAAAGATCATAAATGATTACAAACATTGTTTTACTGTTAACAAAAAAGAAATGAATCTTCTTTTCTTGCACTAGATCTGGCCCTTGGCATTGGTAAAAACTTAAGATATATTAACAGGAAACATTTCGTGGAATTTTTATTGTCTGGACAGTAGTCTTTTACAGATTCACTGAGAAACTATATCGTTTTCCAAGATAAAAACTCTGCCGATGTTCTATGTGCTGTTCCTCAGGAATGGTCTGTGTAGAAGTGTAAGCATTTATATAAACTATGGCCATGGGTGCAAACCTGCTTTGCAGTAATTAAGTATTTAAAGAAAAGAAAAAGAATCATAGTGGGGAGAGAATGCTCATGAGTGAAAGCTCTAACAAAACAGTAAGACTGATCTCGCAATGATTCAAGGATGGATATTGTACAGATCTGTTGCTTTGCAAACCACTCATTCTTCTTTCCTATATTTGTATTTTATTTTAATTTTAGCTCTTTATTCAGTTCAGAAAAGAAATTAATATTTCAATATGTCGTCGCTTTGAATATTGTTAAATAAGAGAAATTTGTTTCCATTTATAGATATATATGTACACACACACATTTATTATGTATATGTTTATATATACATATCTACATATTTTACATACTTTAGGTATGTTGATCCGAAAATATTGTTTTATTTCTTTCTTTTCCATTGTTATATTCATTTGTTATTAGCATTTATGTAAACTAGTTAAGGTTTCTTCTTGTTTATTTGTATTAGTGTCGTATGTAGGTATGTATTTTTTTGATTATTCGTTTGACTTATAACCTCTGAGACAGGTATCAAGAGCGGACTGTAGAAAATATCGTAGTAGATAATTTCTCCTTTTTTTATAAAAAGAAAACTAGTAAAAAAATAATTCATTTACATTAATGTAATTATATAAAGCATATGCAATAATTAACACCATTGAACCATCATCATCATCACGACGACGACGAAGAGGAATCAGTTTTTATGATTCTTCGTACTAGAAAATAATAATAATACAAACGGAAATATCACTTGTTTTTCAATTAATCTGCTTTAGTTTGGTAGGATAGGAATGAGTAAATACGTTAATAGGTATATTTTTGTAAACTATAAATAGATTGAGTATTCAGATTTTCTGACAGGAATGAATTTTCGTACTGATAATACTGTGCATGCCTTATTAAAAGGTACAAATTAAAAATAAAAAAATGTTTTGTTTTTGATGATCGCTTGGATATTGTAGCTGTATATCAAAATAAAGATGGTTAATATCAGTCGGATGATGCAATGACTAATTGCTTGTAATAAAAGATGAATATTTGTACATAGAACACATCATTATATTTTAAATCAAAGTAAATTCATTTCTTATTGTGGATAAAAAGAGAAATTGTAGCTGCAAGGCAGGTGTTTGAATTTAAGAAAGTTATTTTAAATATGAATAAATATATATATATATATAAATAAATATATATAAGTAAATAAAACAATAACAGAATCCAAATGTCTCATTTATCTCTTCCCTTTTAGTTATAAGTAGTACATAGATTATTGTAATTAGTTATAGGATAACTACATCAATATCTGTGACCTTCCTTGTATCAGTCGACTTCACATAATTCCATCGACGTCAGTGATACGTTCAACTCAATGTTGATTGATCTACATATACTCAGCAGTGCTTGTGAGTACTAGGTTTCAGATCTCATCATTTCCAAAGTTACACATCGCCTTCAATGCTGTCTAAATAACAATTATTTCACATTTGAAGGGTAAGGGGAAAAAAGAAGGAATGTCACAAAACTGCATTGTCGAGGAAACTGCGATTTAATATTGAAAACTGCGTAAAAAGAATAGGGTTCGTTACAGCTTTTGCCCCTTTTTACATGGACATTTTTACATCTATGTATGCATGGCATATACAGTCAAATAGTACCAAGAGTCACCAACAGGTAGGACAAAGCACCCGATAAACCACATACATGGACATTCCTTGTTTTTTCCCCTTACCCTTCATTTGGAAAATTAATCTTCAAATAAAATGCCATGGATAGCCCCCATTCGCCCTCCTCCGTCAACGCTTTTAGGTAATATAACCATCAATTAGTTTGAAACCAGAATCTTGAGGAAAGAGAACTTATATTCATCAGATATTTTCGTTACGGTGACGATTATTTGATTAATTATAAATAAAGACAAAAACATCGTATCAGACCTCCTATTAGAATTTAATAGAATCCATAAAAATATGAAACTTCGTGTGGAAGAGGACCCCATCAGTGGTCTCCTTTGCCAGCACCTATGTATTTATCGACATAATAACAAATCCTGTGCTTCAGTTTACTGGATAGAAACTACTTCTCAATTCTTTGATCATAAGGAGTCGGCATATTCTTGAATTATAAAAAATAACATTTGAAAACTTTCTTTTAGAGAGCTTTCCATATTTCTGCGAAAGAGTTGAATCTCCAGCGTATACAGATGCTGTTTGATCTAGGCAAAAAGAATGGTTTTGATTCTTATGCACTGGAAAACGGAAAAAAACGTCATGGAAATTTAATAACGTTCCCAATCAGGGCCGGATTAAAATCCTCAGAGGCCCTAAATTCTTAAAATGATTTTAGTGCACCCATATATATGTAATTCAAAATATAAACAATAATAAACCATAAAATTTTAACCATATATATATATATATATATATATATATATATATATATATATATATATATATATATATATATATACAGGGCGTCTATAAAGTCTGACCCCTGATCATTTGTTCGGAAACGGTTGGGTAGATGGAAAAAACAGCGAACACGTGTCCCATTATTTTTAGGGGCACACAATTTGAGTGAAAAAGTGTTGCCCCAGGGTCCTTTGGTGAGGCCCAGATGGGGTCCAACCCAAAATTTTCAAATGGCAAGGGGGGTTAAGTAGTATATCGTTGGAAAGATATTGTTAAAAGAAACAAAATGGTACCAGTCCCGAGTCCCTACATGAACCATGTGTAAAATGGCGGTCGGTCAAGATGTCAACACAGTGCGCATTCAAGATTCTGCGGCCACCTTTAGCAATCTGAAACAGTGAATCAGATGTCAAAAGCGAACAACACGTGTGGCATCATTTCAAAATTAGAACATACCGAGGTAAAGTGTTGTCCCAGGGTCCCCTGGTGGGGCCTAACTCAAAATTTTCAAATAGCAAAGGGGGTCAAGTAGTATATCGTTGGAAAGGTATTGTTAAAAGAAAGAAAATGGTACCAGTCCCGAGTCCCTACATGAATCCTGTGCAAAATGGCGCTCGGTCAAGATGTCAATACAGTTTCCACTGAAATGTCTAGCCTCGCATAGAAATCTACAACAGAAAATCAGATTTGAAACCAGACAAACACATTTCTCATCGTTTCAGAAGTACAATACTTATCGTGGTAACAAAAGAACTTCAGGGCATGCCTTAGAGTCCCAAACATAGGCGTAGGTAGAACTTTATATTTGGGTGTGCACAAAAAAAAAAAATAGTTTTCATGCCTTTTTAATACCTTTGTAGCAATCCAATCACTTGGCTCTTTAACTGCACTAATGTTTTAAAAGGAATATACATTCACTAAGTAACAGCGTAGAAAATGTTTGGATATACCTATGTAGTGGAAAAAAAAATCAAATTGCATTGAAATTACACACACACTAAACGATCATGACATTATAAACAAATACATCAAAATGCACATAATCTATAACAAGAGACATCTGTCAAAAAACACAATGTTCTTAAATTCATCAATAATTTCATTGACCAATAGACGAAACTTTCCTGTTCCACAAACAGCAAGAGCAGGGTTTTCAATCTATCTTGTTTCTAAGTTATTCTTAAATTACTTTTAATTTGAGTAAGCTTGGAGAAAGCTCTCTCACACGTCCAGTTTGTAACAGGTATAAAAGCGCCGTATTACAGAGTGGAATGCAATAAATATCTTCTTTCTCCAATCACTGAAACCACTCTTGTAGGATAACAGAACTTCTCTTAGGTTCAGACGATTTTCCTTTCAGAAGTCTTAGTTCTGCTGCCAACTCGTCTCTTGACAATTTGAATGTTCTAGCTAAGGGGGTTATTTCTTCATCCTTTACATGAAAGTCAACTAGATTCCCCACGACACTGATGACTCCAGTAGTTTCTTGACTAAATATCTCATCAATACCACAAACAACTGAGTCTAATAGAGGACAATAATAATAAGAAATTCTCATCTCCTCTTAATTTGTTTCGTACAAATACTGCCAGCTGACTGATTTGTCAAGACTCTCTGCAATTTTGTGCCTCTTCACTGGAGGAATTGAAATCTCCAGACTATCACAGATCTTACCTTCATTGTAAACTTAAACGAATTGAGACTAATTTTTCATGAATTTCACAGCATTGCGAAGCGATCTGACAATAGATACAACCGAAAGTAAATTTACATCTGAACTTTGGAGCAATTAAAGGAAGGGAGGTGAAAGAGTATATTCAACAAGTTCAATATTTCAAATAATCTGTACTCTTAATAATTTTCCTTGGAAAAAGAAAGATACCGCTTATTTGTTTTCTTATTGAAATATCTGTCTTTAATTCTCTTTGATAAAGCAGCCCATTAGTGTGTGCCTGGGCACACCCGGCACATCCCATGACTATGCCTATGGTCCCAAATGTTCAATTCAATTTATTTTTAAATAGAAAAGCAATTGAAGTGATGTGTCGTTCGAAATATCTGAGTCAGGTACATAACTCCTCGTCTGTGTTTGTGTCGTTTGAGCATGTATAAATCCAGAGGTCATTCTGCATTTCTCCCTAGCCCAACTATGATCAGATTCCGAGTAAAATTACATGGTATAAAACTGGATTGAACTTTAGCTTAATAAATGCTGAAATTGCGCACCATTCAGCTCCTAACAATAATATAAACGATCTTCAAATTCCTGATGTGCATGCTGAAAAATGTGGTGGTATCTCCCGACAAGCTGTAGTAATTCGGGCCCTTAATTCCAGTAATGAAGTTGGTTGCGTTCTGTAGACTACAGTTTTCAGGTGTCCCCATAAGAAAAAGTAATTTAGAAATAAATCTGGGGATTGAGCCGGCCATTCAATTGCTCCTCGCCTACCAATCCATCTGTTTGGGAATCTGTGATCCAGATACTGACGCACAGTGCGATCATAACGTGCAAGACAACCATCCTGTTGAAATATAATTTCTTCTGCATCAAATTCTTGCTCGCCTTCTTCAGTCGTAGCAGTTTCAATGACCATTGTAATGATAGGGTCTACTAGATTTACGAGCAGATCTAAATATCTTTCCCCGTTAAAATGCCATCAATGAACAGAGGCCCTATAATATGGTTTCCTAAAATTCCCGCCTAAACATTTACTTCTTGTGGTTCTTGAGTATGTCCTTCTCTGAGGATATGGGGATTTGCATCGCTCAAGTAACGCACATTTTGGGTGTTAACACGTCCATTAAGAAAGAATGTGCTTTCGTCGCTGAAATAAATGTTGTGTACAAACTGATTATTTGCAGCGATTCGTGCAGTCATTACTTCACAAAACTCAAGACGACGATCAAAGTCATCCTCACTGAGCTCGCGAGTGATGTGCATTTTATATGGAGAAAACGAATGTTTTCTCAGGATTTTGCCGATTGTTGGTTTGGGAATGCCCAAGGAGGCACTCATTTCACTCAAAGATTGCTGGGGTGATATAATAGCGTTTCCAAGAACTTCTAGCACTGTGCCTTCATCCAATTGAGGTCGACCAAAGCGTGGCTGATGTTTTACACTTTGTGTTTCGCGAAATTTCTGTACTAAATCGGATAGGTACTTGTGATCGATTGGTCGGTCAGAAAATAATTCATTGAACCTTCTAGAAGTTGCTCTGCAGTTTCTACCACATTCCCCATAAAGGAAAATTATTTCCACTTTGTCTTCCGCTGAGCGTACCATCGTATGGCCCGTAAGTGTGAAAACAAAGCACGAAATGGTACAAGAAATGAAAGTGTAAAGGATTCGATTTTGTTGCTTTAAACTAAAACAAAAACACACCTATTAACTTGTACAGTCAATACTGTAACGTTATTTCTTAGGTTACTTTCCCTGATTCAAATATACTTTGAATATTTATGAAGTCCACGAGATTACATTGAATCACACCACAGTAATGCACTTTATAATATGTATATTTCAACATATACCTTATATACACTTTAAAATACTATACATCCAATTCTAACAATATGGTTCTTCGTTCTATATCTTTCTACATTACTATATCAACCAGATAAACAAGTCGTCATAGCAACGAAAACAAGAAATTTCTCGATATAATACAAAATATTTAAATTATTTCCTTATATACTTTATTCTTCTTAATAGCTTGTGCCTTTAAAATAGCACTTTTGCCCCTAAATAGAAACGATACTTAGCAGTACATACGAAATATACATTATCGTTGCAATACTTTACTACCGCAGCTGTCTGTGTTACTGACTAACACGTAAACGAGACAGTGTGGCTACACAGGCGCAGAAGCAAACTCTCTTCCGCCCGAAGCACAGAAAAGGATTTTCAGTTCCCGTGTAAGGAATCTTGGTACAGAATGAGTGTTATCAGAGGTGCCAGTAACCTTGAGAAGTAGTTTCGTCAATTCTCATTGTAGTTGTGATTTCTTAATACAGGATTCTCCTCCCCCTTCGTTTTCTTCTTCTTCTTCTTCTTCTTATTATTATTATTATTGTTATTGGGGGTTCCTGACAACTACCGGTACCCTTTTTAAAGCCTGGTCTCATATTATTTCTTTCTGCGTGCAATTCTTCGAATCTTTCTACAGTAATTATATCTTCCTCCGATGGCTAATAGCGTTGAGCTCAATACCTCCAACATCAATTTCCTACAATTTGAAAATTCATGTGTCTGTTATGTAGTGATTTCGCACTCATTACTAGTAAAAGTACGAAGCATGATTGACCGATATTTTTGACGCCAATATTACTTTTGGACAGTCGTGCTATAACAATACTTATTATTCAGATCTTCGCACCACATACAATATGACATACCTGTATATTTGAAACGTTTGAGATGAAACTCGTTTCATACCCAAAGGGGAAACACGGAGTAATTTATTTTACTTCGATATGTTCTACTTTCGAAATGATGCGACACGTGTTGTTCGCTTTTGACATCTGATTTACCGTTTCAGATTGCTACAGGTGGCCACAGATCTGCAATGCGCACTGTTGACATCTTGACCGACCTCCATTTTGCACAGGGTTCATGTAAAGACTCGGAACTGGTACCATTTTCTTTCTTTTAACAATACCTTTACAACGATATACTACTTAACCCCCCTTGCCATTTGAAAATTTTGGGTTGGACCCCATCTGGGCTCCAACAAAGGACCCTGGGGCAACACTTTTTCACTCAAATTGTGTGCCCCTAAAAATAACGGGATACGTGTTCGCTGTTTTTTCCATCTACCCAACCGTTTCCGAACAAATGACCCGGGGTCAGACTTTATAAACACCCTATATAAAATATATAAAATTGAAAGTGACTGTTTGTGACAATCTCTTGAACCGCTCGACCGATCTCGATCAAAATTTTGACGTAGATACGGTTCTGGCCTGGGATGTTTTTGCCATTTCACTTTTACGGTACAACGTAAGGAAGCGGGAGGGATATATATAATATGCATGCGTATGTGTGTGTAAAAAAATAAAAATGAAAGTTACTGTCTTTGTGACTTCATCAGTCTTGAACCACCCTACAGTGTGACATTTTGATGATCTAGGAGGACAAGATCCAAGTGATTAATATACATATAACTGCTAGTTATTCCAGTAATAGAATAACCACAGTTTATCAGTTTTGTTGGAAAACCACACAAGTTCTTTAGTGACTGCAGCCGAAAGTCAACGCAACGTACAACGAGATACTTTGTATCGGTTGATAATTACTTGTATCTTGGGCAGAAAGTGCTTCTACACAAGCACTATACCTGATATAGTGTTAACTAAAAATAACAAAAGAAGAATGTTTTAATATATGTAAGAAATATACATTATTGTATAGTTGGTTGCTATGTAGTTGTTTATAGATACTTAATGGATATGTTTTTGATTGCAAGTCAGTTTGTGTGAATATACGTTAAAAGAGAATCAACGAATAAATTATCTAATACTTATCATGGACTTGTAATTTCAGTATAAAAGGTGATAATACTAGTAAATATAATTACGGAAGATATTTTAAGGTGTAAACAATTATTGCCACTAAAGATTTACTTATATTATTAGCCGAACCAGGGTTGACGACTACCTTTGGTGAGTCGTTGTAAAATTTTTGGTTTACCTCACCCGGGATTCTTGTAAATTCATATCCCGAAGTCTAAAGTAAGGGTGAATTTACCTCAGTAAGAAGGTTCATGAATACGAACTCAACCGTTCTTAGAAGTGGCAGAGTAATCCCAAGAATAATCATGATTGATGAGACAGTAGAGAATGAAACTGTTGACAGTGTTGACAACAGGCAGAATACAGCTCCTATTGCACCTGGAATGTTGACATTAGAAGACAGAATCCTACTAGCATTACAGCGACAAGAACAACGACTGGAACAAAATTTAACTCAGATGTCTAACGAATTAAAACAAACGGTCCAGCAAAAATCCGAAGAATCAAGTAGACAATATGAAGAATTAAGTAGACGATTGGAGCACATAGATCAAAAGTCAGAAGAATTGAGTAAAGGATTAGAGCACATAGATCAAAAGTCAGAAGAATTGAGTAGAAGATTAGAGCATATAGATCAAAAGTCAGAAGAATTGAGTAGAGGATTAGAACAAATAGATCAAAAATCAGAAGAGACGAAACAATCTGTTATCCAGGCGGTGAGAGACATCACATTACAGTTTGATGAAAAGCTAAAAAGATTATCTGAAGATTGCCAGGATAATTACAACCATGTAATCCAAGAAGTCAATTGTGTAAAAAAGGATTTGGAAGTAATAGAATCTTCTGTTCGTCAGCAAAAGATTCAGGTCACTGATAATTCTAACCAAATACGTGCAAATACTCAATTGATATCTACCTTACAAGAGGAAATTAGGACGTTACAGGTTAAGGACAACGCATACCACAATAACATGGTTAATGATCGTTTGGAGTTCCCTTGTTCACAAGAGATGCCCTCGCATTCACCCCAGCAGATCGACGTGGACCTTACGTTATCTCTTCTTCAAGTAATCCATCCGATGAGGACATTATTTTGGAAAGAATTCATCCAAGGAATACAGATGGGCGGAAAAGAGATGGCGGAACCACGCATAACGCAGTAGGTAGAAATTGTCACTCAACACGAACACGAAACGGTGAAAGGAATGTAAAGTTAAGTGTAAAGATGAGCGAAATACGTGCTATGAGTAAGTTTAGTGGTAAATGTAATGAAAATGCTACTTCTTTCCTAGAAAAATTTCAGGATGAGTGCAGTATAATGTGTATAGATAAATCTCAATATATGAAACTAATCCCTCATTTATTACTCCCACCATGTTCTTTATGGTTTAAAGCAGTACGGGATCATGTCAATACATATGAGGAATTCAAAGCCGCGCTGATTGCAAATTACGAAAACGACTTTTTACTTGCAAACAGAGATGCCACGATTAGAAACCAACCTTTTAATCCTCGCTTGCACAAATCTGTTGTTGATTTTGTTGTAAATACGTATAACGAATTAAAAGTCGTAAATCCACTGCAATCGGAATCTAGAGTGATTGCATCTATTCGAAATCTACTACCGTTTAAATTACAACAAATCCTGTTTTCTACGCAATGCATGAGTTTTAATCACCTATTAATGCTCGTCCAATGTTATGAAACTCAATATCAGGCACTGAATCATCAAGCGGGAATAGGTAAAATTAAAAACAATTCAGATCACCTTGTACCTGTTCGGAATCTAAATATCCGTAATGTGAACAATACGGAACATAACCTAAATCGAGCAAATTTAAACAATCAGAACGATCAAAATAGGCAAAGATATGATGGGAATCCACCTAACCTAACCAATCGTGACAATAATTATGTCAGATCACTTAATCGAAGTAGACTCAAAAACAGTCGAAATACATGGCGAAATTCCAGAAATACAGTAAACTACATGGATAGACGTAATCGTAATTCAAGAGATGGCACTTCGTATCAAAATCAAAACAATGACGCAATTCATGTACAAAATAATGCGGAACATAATCACGATTGTGCAGTACAATGTACTTTATTAGAATCATATGCAAGTACTAATTTAAACTGACTGCAGTTGATGTAGTAAGGGTTAAGCCCATATCAGTTATAGATTCTTATGAACATTTATCTTCAAATTTATGTGTTAATGTCAATAATGAAAACAACCCTTATGACTTTGAAGTACAACACATTAAAGGAGTAGGTAATGGACCCGTAGATACTTTATTACGTCTGTTTCAATAAATGATAATTTTCAAATGATTTTAATTCTTTCTTGTTAATGTGAAGAATTATAGTTCGATTCATAATTGATTAAAAGCAAAGGTTATTTATATTATATTGATTTGTGTTGAAACTTAATTGTCAAAGATTATGTTAAGTATAAGGTTCATTCTATTAAGCTAATTATCCGACGACTGTCTACATGCGCCACCTTATATGTTACTCGAATAAGATTCTTCTGTATTCTGACGCCTCATTGATACGATGTATACATTAAAAATATCATCTAACGTAGCTGTTATATAATGCGCCCTGGAAAAATCAAACATTGTTAACATCACCGTTTTTAATGATGATTGAAACTGTTGATCATTGTGATTTATATTTTAAAATGAAATTATTTCTTACGTTTTTGACTTCGCACCCTTCGTTGATTATATTAGTAAGCGACGACGTTTTTATAATAAAAGATAAATATTAATGAAATAAAAGACTTATTATAAATGTATTTATATGAAGGAAACTTAATGAAGTTATATACGAGGGTCGATCAAAATGTAAAGTACATAATTAATATGATATCATTATTATAAACGGACCAGTGGTTCTTAAATATAAAAATCAAGCTACCTTGTAACTTTTATATTCAGTCCCATCATCGGGCGACATTTTATACAACGAGATACTTTGTATTGGTTGATAATTACTTGTATCTTGGGCAGAAAGTGCTTCTACACAAGCACTATACCTGATATAGTGTTAACTAAAAATAACAAAAGAATGTTTTAATATATGTAAGAAATATACATTATTGTATAGTTGGTTGCTATGTAGTTGTTTATAGATACTTAATGGATATGTTTTTGATTGCAAGTCAGTTTGTGTGAATATACGTTAAAAGAGAATCAACGAATAAATTATCTAATACTTATCATGGACTTGTAATTTCAGTATAAAAGGTGATAATACTAGTGAATATAATTACGGAAGATATTTTAAGGTGTAAACAATTATTGCCACTAAAGATTTACTTATATTATTAGCCGAACCAGGGTTGACGACTACCTTTGGTGAGTCGTTGTAAACGTAGAGTGAAGAGTCTGATTGAAGAAACAAGTCATGAGGAATTGTCGTTGGCTATTGAACTAAAACTTAGACAAGAAGGAGAGAGGGATTCTGCTTCAATTGTAATTGAACTTTCAAGTGCCTCTCCCCAGAAATGAATTAGAATAAGAAGTCTCATCAGTTGGTCCTTCGAAGCCTAAGGTCACCTGAACTCTTTTCAGAACAAGCTATTGCTTTAGTAGTGGACGCAAATCTCTCAACACACCAATACAATATTATTTGCGATCAGGCCAAAATGTTGAAGAGTAGGCTGTTCCAATTATATCATAAAGTAAAATATGACAAAGAGAAATGTTACTCGCTAGGAATACTTGTTACAGATGTGTCTGCAGAAGTTCCCTTACAATCGCTGTTAGCATATACTATCAACAGAATAGTAGATGTAGAGGAAGAAGTTTTGGTGCATGCAGATTTACCTGTGAATAATGTATTCAACTTGTAGTGTGTTGTGTTGGTTTTTAACAAACCAGATACAGACAAAAGTTTTCCGAAGAGCATCACGTTGATGCAAGTCTTTTTTCGATTTCCATGGTGCTCATCTAATTGCGTGCAGAAGATAGCAAATCCAGACAGCACAATGCACGTACAGTACCCGTATAGTACATGTATAATTGCAGGATGCAACATGTGCATCATCTGTATGAATGCACGCCTGTACATGTGATGCACGTAAGCGTCACAGGTCTTATCCAACATCTTCACGTGCGCAGTACATGTGCAAGGCACACGTCCTGCACAAGTGATTTACACACAGCACCCAGATGACTTACATGTAGGACACAGGTAATTTCCTCGTAGTGCAGAGGTGATGTAAAAAGCATATTCGAGATACAACGAAAAGAAAGAGCTTATATATTTGGTGCCTTCTATAACACCGAAGACATCACCTTCCAAGTATATCAGAAGTAACTAATGATTATCAGTGAGAATTTTACTTTTGGAGTTTATAATTTGCAATGAGCAAAGCTTTAGGTAGTATATTTGACATGTTTGCCAAGTAACAAATCACACAACGTGTTCTGCTGTAATCGGTCACGAAAATAATTTTGTAAACCTATGAACTGTCTGACAGTAGTTACATCAGTACAGTGCTGCCACCTGTTGATCTTACATCCTAGCTCAGCGGACGTTACGGAGTTTTTACAATCATTCAGCTGTCATTCGTCGAAAAGTTTCTATAACACCGCTTGGAGGAAAAACGACAACTTTCAATTAAAAATACTATAGCCATATTGCATGTTTTAAATACTAGGAGAATGAAAGTAAAAGTACACACTTGCACGGTATTATGGACATGTCATACACCAGTGTGTCTACTTATATTGGAAATACTTGAATTATACTGGAATTTAATTTCGATACTGGAAATACAGGAAATATACTGGAATTTTGATTCACATACTGGAAAAATCATGAAACTGGTAAGTTGTCAACTTTTTTTTTTATGATTTTAATAGTCTTAGAAACAATTTTGTATTTATTGAGATTGTAAATTTTTCCAAAGCAAGAGTTGTATACATTTTGTAATTAGACATTTAAAGCAATGGGTGGGGTGCAGGGCTGTGAGGGGAGTTGGGAGGCCCTTTAAAAAATGTTAAAAATCATTTGTATTTAAAAAAAAAGTCTAACTAAATATATTACAAATAAAATATTCTTTTGATGGTAAAACAGTTACAACCTTGAAATCATCAAGAATGTGAGTATTCCTAAAGAAGTTTTAAAAAATCATTGTATTAGGTACTGGAATTTTGCTGATGGTTGTACTGAATATACTGGAATTTTGAAAATGAAACTCGTAGACACCCTGTACAGAAGCCTATTTAAATGTGCTTCATCCACGCAAATGCACATGTGCACATACACGACTTCACGCGTTATATACGTGTATTTCATCCACGCAAATGCAGAGGTGTACATAACGGGTTATATAAATGTGTGCTTCATCCACACAAATGCACGTGTGCACATAACGGCTTAAGCACGGGTTATGTACGTGTGCTTCATCCACGCAAATGCACATGTGAACATAACGGCTTAGACACAGGTTATATAAATGTGTGCTTCATCAATGCAAATGCACATGTGCACATGCACGACTTAATCACGGGTTATGTACGTGAGCATAACCCACACAAATACACATGTCCACATACACGGGTTATGTATGTGTGCATCATCCACACACGTGCACATGTACGGCGTATGCATGAATAGTGCACATGTACCGTACACGTATGTGTTGTCTGAGGAGTGTTGTGAAATAACACGGCTCTGCCGACCTATAAAGTTTGTTTTCTTGAAGGAGACAGCTGAAGTAAGGAAAATACAGGATCAAATTACTAAACTGAAACCTACGAAGGTACATGTAAGCAACAGTGATATTTTTGTGAAACCTACACTAATTTTAGGTGCAAGACGACTTTAGAATTGAACTTTGTTTACTTGTTTCTTCTCAATACAGGAAACAGGAAACACCAATGAAGGCAACTCATGTAACGTGATTCTTTTCGTTACACCGCCTAGTTCCCAATATATTTTTAGTATTTATAAACTACACAAGATTATGCACTTTAGGATATGTATATTTCGTAATATATATCGAATTTGACATTAAAATAATGAACATTCAATTATTACAAGATGGTTCTTCGTTCTATATTTCTTAGTTCCAGTTACCTTCCTTACGGGAGATTTATATAAAAGAAGTCCCGGCCTTAGAGCCATTGGACTGTTTCACTAATGTTGTTTTAAATGAAAATTGTTTGAAATAAGATTATATATTAAGATGGCTATTGCCAAAATGGCCGAATTAGCCTGTTTTAATTATAATTGTTTTTCACACTGTTAATGTAATAAGGAAGGATAAGCGGCGTATATACACTCATGTCCAAAATTTATTGTCGCATGTCTATAAATATGTTGTAGGAATATAATTTGATAACGAATTCGCCTCGTATTCCTTACAATGTTAATATGTGTATAATCGGCAAAGACATGTATGTTACAAATTTCATGTCAAAAGAGCCGTAAATAAGAACAATACGATGAAAATAAAACTTTCAGTGTCCATTTAGCAACATTTTGTTTACTCATTCTAATTTTCGTATTTAGAATTCTTTTCCTATGAAATTTACCACAAATATACATTTCCCAATTATACACATAGTATCAGTTTAACACTATACACTATTATACACTATAGTGATCCTTTCCTAGTTATTGTATGTTTTTCAAACTCAATTTTTCTCTTCTGTTGATGACAACACCATTCAGCGGATCCTTCTAGACTTAGAGTCAACGCAAACAGTTCTTGTCAGTATCTGATTTAGTGTTCAAAACGTTAGTACCTCACGCCCTGTGTGCGCCAACACATATTATACGTTATTTCTCGAGAAGTTTGCAACACTGATATGCGTTTACCATTTCTTTTGTCTTTATTTTTATTGCTACTTCCAATGATGACATTCAATTTAGGTCATTCCATTTACAAAAACACAACTTTCTCTTTGGTTGGCAACACTGTTTATTCGGTGCTGTTTGTCAATACACAAGCAGATGTCGCCTTTCTCTAGTTGCTTCGTGCAAAGTTTCGTTTCTCTGTCTCTTTTAGTTTCTCCGTTATCACGGTTGGAAATTCTAAATTATATTATAATGTGGAAACGTCATTTCATGACTTTGTCGTCAAGTCAGCACGGGCTAACGTTGTAGTAGGGAGCTGCTATTTCACTAATGCGTGTTTATGGTCACATAGAATACATTGGGGGGGGTGCGTATCCCAACACGAAATTACCTAAAATAAGGGACACCCTATATATATATATATATATATATATATATATATATATATATATATATATATATATATATATATATATATATCGGGTGTTGCAAAATAAGTGTTACAACTCTTGGGAGGTGACTCCTACCACTGAGACAAGAAAAAAAGTTCTGTTGAACTTTCGGCTATCGGACATAGTTTCAGATCTACAAGGTACCGAAAGCGTGGGAAAATGACTTTCGGACGCCAACAGTTGGGAAACTATCCAACGTAAACAGGGCGGGTAAAAAATTCACTGAAGAAGTCATACATGCTGTATTGAATTTTGCATGTTTCACAATCTTACCATGCACGCGCAAGGGATTCCCCAAAGGAACATAGGGAGTCCCGGATAATCTGCCAAATGAAAATTGGTCTAAATGGATATGAATTGATAGGGTTTCTACCAGGTAACAATAATTCGTTTGTATTAAGTCGATACCTGGAACAAATGCAAAATGGCGGACACCTTCATGCCCGTAGTGTGTGGTTGCATAATCGCCAGGTACGGATGCTGGACAACAGTGAGGTTCTGAGTATTAAGTGTAGCGAATTTGTACTCAAATACTTTAGAAAGACATCTGGAGTGTCGGTAGAGCACAACAGATGAAGTAGGGTGATTCACATGTGTGGAAACACGTAATGAAAAATGCCCAGAAATGCACTCATACTAAGTGAACGTGAGTTCAAAGCATCGGAAATGTAAGGATTAGCGTCAAGAACATGAAATCCTTTGCAATTCACCAATAATGTTCCCACAAACCGATGCAATACGATGTGCACGGTTGCATACCAATAAGGATCCAACAACTGAGGCCAAGTTGAAATTGTGCAAGGGGACTCACTAAGAAACTGGGTAAACTGAATGAATGTCTCTAGTGGGATCGCATGATCGATATTGAAATGTGGCCAATGGGTGTGTGTTGATGTCGACATGTAGCTAATGGAAAAATGTCAACATGTACAACTACTGCTAGGACACCGTCCCACGTGGGAAAAATAGGAAAAAAACTACTCGGGACTTGAATCTGAGGCTGTGGGCTCGCAGTAGGATTGGAAACCGCGACCACGCGAGCAAAAGCGAGCCCTCTAACCCTGAGGCTTGAGGGAGCTTCACTTTCTCTGTATTCATTTCTTTGAGGACTACCCACTTTGTTTACCAAGCGCTCTTGTACAGCCTCCAGACACGCTTGTGTGTTTCATTTTGTTACTCCTACTGCACAATTGTAAACAATCAGAGCTTTAAAACGTTTCTTCCTATTTCTCATGTTTTATTTTCCATATGTATTATGTTCCAGCTGTAGTGTTACATGTGCCGAATTGGTTTATTTTCGTCTTTGTCTTGGCATGTGCACTGTATGTACGATACGAATTTCTGGAGGTATTTTCCTATATTTCGAGTACGTCATATGTCCTAGAAGACGTGGGACATGATACAATTTTGTTATTTTCACGCTCTATCAGAATTTGAACCATGGATTAAAAGATTTCTTTTCATATGTGTCGACTGTGGGACAATGTTCCAAACAAAGAGGGACATTGATACAATCGTGTTCTAGTTACGTTCTGCCAAAAAGTGCACTAGATGTAATAGTACAATGTACAACGTTATTTTCCTATTTTCGCACGTGAGACGGTGTCCCAGCAGTAGTGGGACATGTTGACATTTGTCCATTAGCTACATGTCAATATCAACACACACATTGGCCACATTTCAATATCGATCATGTGATCCCACTAGAAACATTCATTCAGTTTACCCAGTTTCTTAGTGAGTCCCCTTGCACAATTTCAACTTGGCCTCAGTTGTTGGATCCTTATTGGTATGCAACCGTGCACATCGTATTGCATCGGTTTGTGGGAACATTATTGGTGAATTGCAAAGGATTTCATGTTCTTGACGCTAATCCTTACATTTCCGATGCTTTGAACTCACGTTCACTTAGTATGAGTGCATTTCTGGGCATTTTTCATTACGTGTTTCCACACATGTGAATCACCCTACTTCATCTGTTGTGCTCTACCGACACTCCAGATGTCTTTCTAAAGTATTTGAGTACAAATTCGCTACACTTAATACTTAGAACCTCACTGTTGTCCAGCATCCGTACCTGGCGATTATGCAACCACACACTACGGGCATGAAGGTGTCCGCCATTTTGCATTTGTTCCAGGTATCGACTTAATACAAACGAATTATTGTTACCTGGTAGAAACCCTATGAATTCATATCCATTTAGACCAATTTTCATTTGGCAGATTATCCGGGACTCCCTATGTTCCTTTGGGGAATCCCTTGCGCGTGCATGGTAGGATTGTGAAACATGCAAAATTCAAT
This sequence comes from Thermobia domestica, assembly GCF_964235325.1. Lineage (NCBI taxonomy): Eukaryota > Metazoa > Arthropoda > Insecta > Zygentoma > Lepismatidae > Thermobia > Thermobia domestica. The sequence continues at coordinate 111,572,334 of NC_137464.1, forward strand.
ACAGCAGATATGACTTCTTCAGTGAATTTTTTACCCGCCCTGTTTACGTTGGATAGTTTCCCAACTATTGGCGTCCGAAAGTCATTTTCCCACGCTTTCGGTACCTTGTAGATCTGAAACTATGTTCGATAGCCGAAAGTTCAAGAGAACTTTTTTTCTTGTTCCAGTGGCAGGAGTCACCTCCCAAGAGTTGTAACACTTATTTTGCAACACCCGATATATATTGCGAAAAAGCCAAATTTGCGAAAAAGCCAAATTTCAAGAGGCCCTGTTTCGAATTCCTGAAATTGTGGATGGTGGTCCTTATCAGCATAAAGGAAGTCAAGCATACGCAATCCAAAAATGCATATTTCATTAATGTTCAATAGGTATACAGATTATTCCCTGCAGGGTGAAATTCTCAGATATGGCTTCAATGGAATTTTGAGATAAGCTCTGATTTTATGATTCTTCCAAAGTAGGCAAACGTTAAGCCTTGATAGCGGTGAACACGGAATCCTTGGGCGCGATGTCGGAAGTGTTACGGATCGTTAACAGCACGGTTTCTCGTACTCGGGAAAACGCGTGGTGCAATGCGTCCTTTCGCGCTTATAAGTGTAGAAATCGTGAAATATATAGTGACTAAATACATATCACACGTAATTCCGAACACAAAGAAACATGGAGCTGCCGGTTCCTAACACATCCGCCTTCCCTCCGAAGCATTGGATGTCTATTGTTGTCAAGGTTTATCTCCTGCCTATTTTGGACCCTTCTTGAAATCAGGGTATATCTGAAAACTCCATTGAAAACATATCTGAGAATTACACCCTGTAGGGAATACCGTCTACAACTATTGACAATTGATGAAATATGCACTTTCGGATTGTGTAGGCGTGGCTTCCTTTACGCTGATAAGGACCACCATTCACAGTTTCTGGAATTCGAAATAGGGCCTATTGAAATTTAGTCTTTTCGCAATTTTGGGCAGCCCTAGCTCTGAAACTATGCACTTTTCGCCATAGGTACATATGAACTTTTTGTCTTATTTTGATGTGAGGAATCACCTTTTACAGTTTGTCGGTATAGTTCATTAACATCCTGTATATATATATATATATATATATATATATATATATATATATATATATATACGAGCGTCAATTACCAGCTTCGCTGGGTTAAAATAAGAATTTAAATCGATAGAAACAAAGAAAATAAAATGAAATATCAGAAAATAGTAAGTATTGCATATAAGCACTGGGAGCCGGTGGCAACTCTTCAATGTATACTTTTACCTGTTGGCTATGGTATCAATACTTCAATGTCGTGTAACTATAGAATCTATCTCACTTGCAGTTCTTCTAACCTCTGTATACTGAAATAAAATATTTAACTTTATGTCGCAAGAGCCCATGAAGGATTCTGGCCAGACACATACCTATATTTCAGCCAGTGACGCATAATCACTGCATGGTTTAAAATACCATATTCCTAACATTGTCAGTTCAGGATACCCTCCCAATAATTATAGCAAATGTTTATTTCTCCGTGATATCTCGCTCAAGGAGGGGTTTAAACCCCGAACCCCCTTGAGCAAGATATTATGGAAAATTAAGCATTTACTATATTAAAATATAGACCTCTCTCTTTATATATATATATATATATATATATATATATATATATATATATATATTAGGGTGGTCCTTAATTTTTGATTTCCGAATTTCTTTGGACGAGCCACCTAAAATGGTTCCATATGGGACTAAATAAGGCGAGGAGAAAAATTAGATCCATTGAATAATATTAAATGGTGCTTGAAGTGACCTTTGAATAAGATTGCAATACATAGTATATGGGAAAAATATGAAATAAACTCTTGTAATTTAGAAACGCTTTAAGGAAATGCGCAAATATCCTGGATAATGGGACTAGAGGAAGAGACACACGTAATTTTGTATAGTATTGGCATGGCGACCATATTGAAGTCCGCCATCTTGGATTCAGGTCAAAACTTTTAAATAGGAAGAGGGTCATGTAACATATCGTTTTGAGGTATCGTTTCACCAGAAGCACAAATCTGCCACTATTGTAAAGATAGCTTTAGTCGTGTAAGAATTATTACCTAAGAAAATATTTCTTCTTTCATAGGTAATAAATAATTCTTACACGACTAAAAGTATATTTCGAATAGTGCCAGATTTGTGCTTCTGTTACTATTATTCAATCGTATATTAACCTTAGTAAATACCGTAACGATGGTCATTATATTAATGCATTTAATTATTGGACCAGCATATTTATTTCTGTCATATTCAATACAATGTAATTACTTCTAGTTAATTTGGTTTTTTGGTAGGCCAATATGTGGTAGTAGCAAATGCTATGTTTATACTTTGTAAGTTCTTTTTTTTAATTGTTTAAAGTGTAAATACATAAATATAGATAATATTTTAATTATAATTTTGTAGGCAAAAAAAGGTTTGTTTGCTTGCAGTATTTTTGCTGCCTGACATTCGATTTTTAATATTAATTGAAGCTCACCAAAATATTTTATATCTATTTGAATATTTGTAAGCTACAGAGGAAAGGGTTAAACTCTGGCCACAGAGAAGGTATTGCCTTCTACGGCCCTCCCATCCTCGGATGGCAATGAAATTCTTGTTTAAAACAAAAAAGGTTACTTTAGTTCAAATGTCAGGGTTATCTGAATATTTCAATTTTCTAGCAAGCTTTAGTAGAAATATGCAAGCTGCAGATTCAACCATATGTCGAAAAGGAATTTATTTAATTGGTAGTGCCAATGAACAAATTTTGGGAAGTAAATTACCATCAAACAAGCAAGTGTTGAGTGTCTTTTTCTACAACTTGAGAACGGTAAATCTGACAGTGAGGGAAAGTGCACGATTAACTGTTAAAGAAACTGAGATATTTCGGCAAAAGGCAAGGATCCTGGTAAAGGATACCCAACGCAGTGTTGACAAACTGATTGCATTGTATGAGAAATGTTGAGCATTACAGAAGAACAATGAAACGTCGAGTGAAGTGCAAAGGCAAAATAAGTAGTCTTCTCAAATATCTTGCCTGATTTATTTGATAAGCACTCGCTAATGCTCTAGGTATAATTGAAATCAAGAAAGATAGAGAGTTTCTTTTGTCTCAAAGACAGAAGGGACGAGATCAACGGTTCTTGCATTCTGCTAGAGCAGTAGCTCAAAAAAAAAAAAAAAAAAATCTATACCTTCCTTGTAGACACCACATTTATGAATTGGTTTTAAAATGTATATTTGATGAGTGTTGTGTTTGATTTGCAGCTGGGCCGGACATTCCTTTATTTAAGCGTTTTCAGAACGAGTGGTCTAAAATAGATTAAACTACTTTATTTCAGGAATTCATGTTTTTATAAAAAGGCCTTGTGTCCATCTTAAACAAATTAAACATAACTTTCTTAGAAGGCTGTCTATATTCTTTATTATAAATGAACGAGAAATGTAACGAGAATGAAAAAAAAATGATTCTTGATTGGTAGAGATAACAAATTATGTTACGTTATCTATGATTTCAGTTGGAATAGTAGTCTGAAGAAGGAAGTGATATACTTCCGAAACTGTAACATTTCTCGTGAATTTATAATAAAGAATATAGACAGCCTTGTAAGAAGGTTATGTTTAATTTATGTTTAGGAATTGATGATGATGTAAGGAACAATATTTCCGATGTAAGAAATGAAGTGTAAAATTTTGCTATCAAACTTATAGAAGCAGGACACTGCAGGAAGATTACAGGGAATTTTTAGGACTGGTCATCATATTCCTGGGTGGCATACCTCCTCCTCGAGGAGTTTTCTTTCGTTTGCCTGGAGCAACTCACCATGCAGGGTGGATGGGAAAAGCAATCTACTGTTTAAAAACATTTCTGTTTCGCAACAATTTCGTTTAACGAAGCAAATATAAACGGATCTTCGGAGAGTATGCGTTTTTCTCATACGACTATACGTGCAAGCTTGGTTTAAATGTGATTGAGCATTACATTCACCATTACAAGATCTGCAATTTTTGAAAGGTTTGTAAAGTTATATTAGACAAATAGGCCTAGATGCTGAATTCTCTTCCTAAATTTTCTCGTCGTCTGTGGTACTTGGCTAAGGAACACATAGTTTTTTTTTTATGAAGTTAGTATTATGAAAAAACAAAAAATGATTGAAAGAATTAAAACTGTATGGGGAAACCGTGAAACAGCAAAGAGGCTTGATGCAATAGGTGATACGATAAAAAAATTTGTGAAAAGAAGAATAGTGATTTTGTTACAACAAACACAAATTTTCCTCGAGAGATTTAAAATACCTCATCGTTTTCTTGAGTGTGATAAGATTTCATGGTCAAATAATAATGACTATCTTCAAGGAAAGACAAAAGTTAAATTCATTTACGTAACGAACGATGTAGCAGAAAGAGGAGTGAAACTGATAGAAGATTACAACAACGTTCTTACGAAATGAGGAGCAGAAACAGTTTCTTATCCTTGTTGTTCTTTAGTTGCAGGCGTATATTATTATTTAAATGTATATTCAAATTCATTTATAATATTTTTATTTCGATTACTGTGTCTGTATTATATTTGTACCTACATTCATATTTGTAAGACTGTGTTTCTAATTAGATGTGGTACGACAACAAAAGAACTGTAATACGTTTCGCACAACAATTGTCACTTTATTGATATAGAAAGACTTCGCATATAATTTTCAACGCGATCCAAAATTTACCATTAGTGCAAGGAGGGCACTATAGGGCACTATAGATGAATAGGTAAGATAACATATTCAACTGGATACGAATTACATAATTGGATTGATGCCGGCCCATTTATTATGCACATCAGATTTTTTCCCGGCTAGATCCTTATTTTTGTTCACTGTGCGTTACTAGTAATACTACTCAACTATTGCCTATTGACATAGCCAGTGTAACGAGATGCATTTCAAAAAATGAACCTGGGAGGAAATGAAAACATCCAGAGGCGATGTTGAAGTACAAGGTTACCGGTACATGAATATCATTTGCATTAAAACAAAAAATTCAAAAATAAGTACGGACGTCAGGACAAGGTTTATAAATGCGGACATCTGGTAACCCTACACTTAACTCAACAATAATTGAACTTTAAACCTTGAACTATGTAGTTAAGCCTTACAAAAACACCAGTCAGTTGGCAACCCTATACTACACATGATGATGAAATAAAAATAATGTAACTCGTATAACGAACTAATTGATAAACTTGATTTTAATCAAATTCGTATATTAATTTAAATAGAATACATATTCAAATTCTGAAATAAATTAACGATTTAATATTAGTTCTTTTAACACCGTTTTACTGATGTTTAATATTCATTTAATTACTGAACATGTAAAGTATGAAACTTATTAAGTCTGAACATTATTAACTTTTTTTAGTAACTTCTGAATTATGCAATAGCAAATGCGAACAACGTAGTTTGAATATAAACTGAACAATATGCAAAATTGTCTCACTTTTTTATGCACCGTGGTTGAAGGATTCTATTGGGCAGATTTTATACCAATAACCACAACTGCACCGTGCTGGACAATCTCGATGGAGACACATATACTGAGGGTACAAAACTTCATCATCACAAATGCACCCAATGACACGGTACTCGAATGCTGAAGGAACTTCAATCGGACAATTTTCACCTCCACGGTCACCACGGCTGATAGGTCCCATATACCATGGATCCTCCTCTCCAGCAACATTAGCAAGCAATTGTTTCCTCTCCACTCCTGTTGCATGTTCTATTGGATCATTCATCATTTGATGGGCATATCTTAAATTGTTACGAAAATTTCCTCGGCGAATAATAGAAGAAACAAACCTTAAAGTAGCAGACGCCATGTTGGGAACCCTTGTAATCAAGTTCTTTGCAAAGATTACTAACTGCAGAAGAAAGATCTATATCGTGATGTAAATAACATAATGATTCTCATATATATGCGACACCAATCTGTCACTTTTGGAACTAACATCTCAAGTTCCCGACATTGAGAACAGATCTCCTCTATAGCATTAGAAGTAACTAAATTCAGTAATTTTACCTATGCTTTTTTAAAGTAATAATAATAATAATAATAATAATAATAATAATAATAATAATAATAATAATAATAATAATGCTGTAAAATACTTATTGCCGTAAGTTTGAGTACACAATTTTTGTTGAAAACATTTTGCTCATTACTGTGTATGCAGTTCAACGTTTCGCTAATACGCCGAGGCTTATATAAATATACAGTGAAACTTGTCACGTGTCCAAAAGATAAAAGTGTACACTGGAAGCACATTTGTTTGTATCACATAGTGTGTTCCGAAAGGCCAAAGTTGGTTCTAACTTCAATTAAAGTTTAATATCCTCAGGTGCAGACCTAGATCCCAGTTACCTGAGTTTTATTATACAGTAAATAATTGCTTTCTAATATAGTAATTTTAATGTAAAATTAATGAAAATCATGGATGAGGATCAGTGGCGGATCTAGAAGGTAAAAACTGGGGGGGCCAGAGTCCTGCCTATGAAGGTGTATCATTAGATTACCATAAACTTTCAAAAATATATAAACAATAGGTTCAAATATTTTTGTGACTCGAACAACTGGGGGGGCCTAGAACCCCCCGGCCGTGCTAGATCCGCCACTGATGAGGATGCAAGATGGCGGATGAACATCGGTCTCGTTTCGGGTTCAAATTTGCAAGGGCACGAACTCATAGTGAATAGTATGCAAAGATACAGATTACGTTAGTGTACCTGTGCACTAAACACACATTTTTCATATTTTGTGTTGACATGAACATTTATTTTTGTAAGATTGTTATGATAATTCTCTTAATAAGTACAGGAACTAGTAATTCTATAATATACCAAAATGTTACAAATATTATATAAATGGAACTAATACATGCAAATTCTCTGCGTATACAATGAAATGTTAAATAATGCACAATAAATACCACAACAATCTCTAATATTACATTTATTACGATCACTGGCGCAAATCCCGGGGGATGAGGGGGACATGTCCCCCCAATAATCCGATTTGAAATGTGTTTTTTTTTCCTAAATGTGCATGTATTCAGATTTCAGAATGTGTTCACGGCACTGATTTGTAATACTGATATGTACCACTACTCCATCTACATTGGCGTATAATATACAACAGGTTCACCTCACAAGGGAATAGAGGGAGATTATATATCGAAGTAGAAGTTTATATACCAATCGAAAGTACTAATGACACCTATTACGGAATTGTAATAAAAAAAAAAATTCCGAATGCACATACTATGAGTTATATGAATATACAGGGTGTCCAGAAAATAAATTTCCATCCCTACAAATCGCAAACGATGAGACAGATGTCAAAACAAGGAAATACGTACGTGTTTGATCATTTTAAAATCAAAACAAAATGTGTTGTCCTAGGGTCACCCGCAGGGTCCAAACTCGAAAATTGCAAATGGTATGGGGGTCAAGTATAGGGATGCGCACGAGTCGAGACATGTCTCGAATCTCGACTCGACTCGACTCGAATTCGAGTCGAGAGGCACTTTGTAAAATTCGAGACGAGTCGAGACAAACGTATTTCTCGACTCGAATTTTTGAGTCGAGACTCGAGTCGAGTCGAGACAGCTGGTAAAAATCTCTACTCGACTCGAATGTCTCGAAAATTTTTCTATAATTTTTAATATTATTTTGAAGAAAGTGCTCACTCAGAAACACTCGGCACGAGAATTTCGGAAACTGCAGGACTTGTCAGGTGTTCGAGGAGTGCTGTGGTGATTGTCTTCAGCAAATGGCAAAACCAAAGGGAAAAGACGTCCAAATGTCGAGGGTTTGGGTGCCCCCACCTTATTACAGATGTCGAACGTCGTAGGCTGGGAAGACTGGTAAAACAGAACAGGTATCGAACTGCGTCGGGACTAAGATCAGAGTTTAATGCTGGGCAAAGTACAAGTATGTCTGAACTAGTGTTGTCAAATTTCCGGAAATTTTGAACCTGTTTTTTTTTTAAAAAAAACGTTTTTTTCGATTTTCCGGAAAAATTGAAAAAATAAATATGTTTGTATTAGGGTAATTTTACTAGTAATGATATCTCTCTTTTTTTTTTAAACACGCGAAAAATGTAAGTTCAAAAATTTCAATATTGCGAATATTAAACAATAGCACTCGAAAATAAAACTATTCCAATTATTATCTATATATTAAAATACTAGATTTACGCGTAAATGTTTCTCCTCACAGAAAAGTTTATATGTTTGTCCCCAATCCTTTCAACAATGAGATCTCGAACCCACAAGTGCTAGTAACGTGCCGTTTTCATTTGTCGATTCCAAATTTTATGTAAATTGTCCAGTTCTAATTGAATATTTTTTATTTAAAAAAATGGCCATTAGTTCTTTATTACATTTATAGGGGTACATAAGAAGTACTGTGGGGGCGCGGTGGCTCAGTGGTAGGGCGTTCATCTCCGGTGCTTGGGGTCCCTAGTTCGATCCCAGATCGCGCCGTGTGGACTTTGTGGTGGACATACACCATGCTCGTGGGTTTTCTCGGGGTTCTCCCGTTTCCTCCCACTTTCTTGATTCCACCATTTCATTCATTTCTCATCATCACCGTCTCCTTTAGCCTAACCGGCATAACCGTGAAACGTAAAACTAAAGATTTCATTTCACTAGAAGTAATGACATTTTTGAAAAGTAAAGCATCATACCCTACGAGTTTAGCATCTTGGCAAAATCTCATTCTTTCCTCTGGAGAACAAAAAAGGACGAAAATTTAGATGGCCTACTGACCGTTGGGAATTATCCCTTAGTTGAAGTGATGGTTGGAGTAATAAAACCAGTTGTATTTCCGCTGTTGTATTGTTGAATTCACAGAAATATTCAAAAATAACCAAAACGTGACTCTGTACAAGATGTTTACTTACCCATAGTTTTATTATTGTCAACTGAACCCTGAGTGTCTGGGATGTTTCTGTCCCTTCTCACTTTACAACTTGAGAGGGGAAGGGGTATGACCGCTAAAAGAAATGCTTCAGTGCTGCGTCGGAAGCGCGGCATGTTTTGCATATATTTCTTTGAAATGTTATCCATTCATAAAGTATAAATTCCCCCTTCCTCCCCTGATTCACTTTCCAATACGCTGCTGAAGTCGTCTGCTGTGAATTTTACTGGGCGCAGCCATATTGGTTACAAACAATCGGTTGCTAAGGTGGTTGTCAAGGCAGTTTCAATGGCGTTGTATGTGGCAGCTGTGTGTCTTGTGAAAGACGAACTTAAAATTATGAAAAAAAAAAAAAAAAAAGCTACATGTTCACGAATAGCAGTGAATATATTTACTTTATACGTAGAGGAAGGCTATATTTATCATAATATGAAATAAAATTACTCTACATTTTAATTCCTTCAATCGCCAATAACTTGCTGGACAACAAGTGAGTGAGAATCACAACCATGTACATGAGCACCCTTAATAATAATTTTAGATTGAATAGTTTAATTAAAATTATTGAAAATGGTTATGCTATATACTTCTGTCATATTGTTTGTTTAGCTTCAGTGAAAATGTTTAATATGGAAGAAACTTGTTTATAAAATTAGTGATCAGATATTCGGAACAAAGAAGTACAGCGCTAGAATAACCAATGCATTTTAAAGCATACAATTACGAATACATAATCTCAGAAACTTAGCATCTTCGTGGAAATAATTTGCTAATTTATTCTTCATTTTTTTTGTTAGCGGGTGTCCATTCTTTGCTTGGCACTGGTAAAGTTGAAATGCGTCACCAGAAATAATTAAATAATTTAAAATGTATAACTCTGTAACTATCCTATATAATGACCTAATGTTATCGGAATTATTTTCTTTGCGTCTAACACAAACGACGTACAGATTTGTAACATGCCAGCATATACATATATTAAAATTCATAAGGAGAACACGTACCAATTTACTCTGGGTGGTCACTTCACGTAACACTACATTTATGATGATTAAGGGCAGCTTGAAGCTCGAGCGCATGTAAGGATGCATCTGTAGGGAGCGGCGGATCAGTGAAGTTGGGTATGCGTGAAAGAAAGACAGGTACGAAAAGCGTACACTAGCCAGGGCTAGTAGTCACTACAAGTGGATTTGCATTTCAATTTCTTAGTAACCATGGCACATTTTTAACGCTGTTTCTATGTTCTCCCTCTACATAAATAATTTTCTTGCACAGAAGTGTTTTCGTAGATTAGATAAATTTTACACATAAATTTACAAATATTGATCCCGTATTTTTCATGCGTACTTAGCGTAGAACGATAGGATGGAGCAATTATATTTTATGTCAAACGGGATGAGACAAATTAACAAATTCGGTTTAAACTTTACTATATTGCCTGTACTATACTCTTACCAAAATTCATATGCGGTAAGGTACGGTTAGGTTAGGTTGTGATTACTTAAATGCGGTTGTTCTACATATGTATATGTGAAATGCCGATTTACCAATTTTAAAATCATCCGTTGCCTGCAAATTTCAATTGTATCAAGACTTTCAAATTTGTACGCATATATGTAGTCACAAAGGTAAAATTGTTATCGAACTTACGCTGGTGAGGATCGGAAAGAGCGGAGGCAGGCGAGTATCATACTCAATGCTGGGGCAGGCACTGTTCGAAGATTATAGTATGCCTTTAAGCGTGTGATTTAATTATCAGTTTACTAAGAAACGATTTTTCAGTGTTCTGAGTATTAATATATATTAAACAGCGAAATTAGCCTAAACATGTCACAAACAACAACAACAAGAAGATAGAGCAAGGGAGCTTTGGAAAAATATGTGTATTTTAATTTCTTTCTGGCATAATATGCAAGGAAAGAAAGTGTTCTTCAAAAAGATTGAGATATATCTGTTCGGCCAATAAGTAATTAATCACTATATCACTTGTACAGTGTGGCTTTGTTTTTGTTTCTCTTTAGTATGTTATATAGTACAATATTTCTAATTTCATTCTTGGGAAAACAAAAACACATTGCATGTACCTCTTAAACTGTTATGGTTATATACGAAAACGAAACAAACCATTTTCATAGGCGAGTACCATGTAAACTTCTTCATATAACCCGCTCGAAGCTGGTTTGTTTGTAACCAGCTAGCTGAACAGGAAGCGGAAATGACGTTTACTTCACCAGCGTATACAGAGAACCGACTCCTTAAATGAAGAAAGAACCCTGAACCCTCCCGAAAATGCAAAAATGAATGATGCGTACAAAAATAACAAATCGGTGGATGAATCAAATAATGCAGATACATGAGAAGATGATGACGAAAATAACAGTGCTTGATGCAGCGCAGTCCACCACATGTAAATAGATTTGAAGTGCATATTTGTGTATGTGTACGTATGTATGTGCTTGTTTCTGAGTATTTATATGCCGTGTGTCTTGTAATTGTTATATTAATATCCACTGGATTAAGTGAAAGTATAAAATGGATTTGATGACAGCCAAATTGACGTCTCCTTGGTAGGGCCTAAGTCATTATTTTCTAATATTTAGTAATATTAAATTAGATTATAGTTTAGCGTCGTTTCCAGGAGCAAAGCTCTTCAAGACGTGAACGTACAGTTTAACGTCGGATTTGAAACACATGAGCTCCTACCATGAATCAAACCTCGTTCGAAAAGGCGCATACGCTAACCACATAGCAACGGGGAGCTCAACATTTAGTGATATGTATATTAAGTTTTAAAATTATATTCGTTTAATTTTCACTAATATAATCTTCACAATGTAAAGCATTCGATAGACACGTTATCTTGTTTAAAAACAAAAAGCCTATCTCTTATGTTTCCGTCTCGGGGTTGGACTGCGGGATGATAGAAATCCGAAAGAGATGTTTTTATTATATTTTGTACAGTAGATCTGCTCCTTCAAATCTCCGTGTTTGATAAGAATGAACCTCCCTGACTCAAGAAAATGTATACGTAATATACAAACCATGCATATTAAATGCCAGACTAATATAGCAAACATTGAAGATGCCCCCCTAGAAAATTTTCTTCGGTCTCCCATGTCTCGAGGCACACAATTTCGCAACTCAGTGGATACGATGTGGATGTATTCAGTCTACTGATTTACCCATAAAATTTAAATTTTATAACAATATTCTCAGTGAAACTATTTTTTTAATTCGATTGCTAGTTTTTTTTTTTTTTTTTTTTTTTTTTTGTTCACCAGGTCTCGGCAATCGTCCGGCACTAAAACTGAAGTTTCTACAAGTGTTTCCCCAGCAATTTTTTTGAGAAAGGGGTCCTGGTGACACTTTCATTAGCGAGGACTTGCAAATTCAGCTACAATTGTATGCGGGCCGGGAGTTAACGGGCTCTCAGGGGGACAGTATCTGCCCCCCGGTGACCTCCGGCCCGAATAGGGTGAATTTGGAAGTTAATGCGATGAGAGTTTCACCATTGATTTCAGCGACCGTGAAAACTATGAATTCGACAGTAATATCGGCCATTTCCTACCACTTTTACATGTCCTTGTAAACGCCCCCTGAGACCCCCTGGTTGGATTCCGAGACATGTAAAAGTAATCCAAAATGATCGATATTAGTGTCAGATCCATAGTTTTTGCGGTCGCAGAATACTTCAACAGGCGTTGTCTTCCAAATACTGCCCCCATGCGAAAAATGGGTATATTCAGCTGTCTAATATAAATAAAATAAAAGAGTTTGTATGTGTGTTTGTCTGTCTGTGTGCGGCCTGGGGACCAGACGAGTGGACCGAGTGTTACCAAATTTTGGTCAGGGGTACCTTGGCCTAGGCCCCAATCAAGACGAAAAGTTGTTTTCAAATTTCGAACCAGTGGAGTCTCAGGGGGCGTTTACCGGAACCGGCTTGGGAACCAGACAAATTGACCGAGAGTTACCTAATTTTAGTCACGAATACCTTGGTCTAGGCTCGAGACCAGAGTTAAACGATTTTGTCAAAATTCGAACCAGGGGGGTCTCAGGGGTCGTTTACTGGGACATGTAAAAGTAGTAGAAAATAACCGATATTAGTGTTGAATTAATAGTTTTCGCGGTCACTGAAATCAATGGTGAAACTCCGATCGCATTAACTTCCAAATTTAGCTATGCAGCACCGGGCTGGGGGTCACCGGGAGGGGGGCGAGAGTTGAGATATCGAGACATATAAAAGCAATCCACAATGACCGATATTAGTGTCAAATCCATAGTTTTCGCGGTCGTTGAGATCAATAGTGTCACTTCCATTAGCGATGATTTGCAAATTCAGCTACAATGCATGTGGGCCGGAAGTCAGCGGGGGGAGGGGGGGTAAGACAAGTAAAAGTAATCCAAAATGACCGATACTAGTGTCAAATCCATAGTTTTCGCGGTCGCTGAGATCAATGGTGACACTTTCATTAGTAATCACTTGCAAATTCAGCTACCATTGTATGCGGGCCATGAGTCAGCAGGGGGGATACCGAAACATGTAAAAGTAATACAAAATGACCGATATTAGTGTCAAATCCATAATTTTGAGGTCGCTGAGATGAATGGTGACACTTCCATTAGCGATCACTTGCAAATTCAGCTACCATTGTATGCGGGCCAAGAGTCAGCGGAGGGGGAGGAGGATACCGAGACATCTAAAAGTAATCCAAAATGATCGATTTAGTCTCAGATCCATAGTTTTCGCGGTCGCGGAAATGAGGGTAATACTTCCACAGGCCTTGACTTCCATGCGAAGAATGGGTATATTTAGCTAATATATATATATATATATATATATATATATATATATATATATATATATATATATACTGATCAAAAAATTATGGAATCAGATGAAAACACATGTAAAACTTCTTCCGAATAATGTGAGAACACTGTATCTTGTCCAGTTCAGATTAAAATCGTGAAGACCCAACGTGCAAACGAACCGTTTGGAACATCTGTGCACGTGATCAGTGACGTGGCGCTACCAGATATCATTTTGTAGTGTGGCGCTGCCAACACATTCCAGCTCCAGGATACCTTTGTTCTCATTGTGTTTAGCGCGTCACAAATCTACGTAGTGAAATTGCGCAACAACGTGATTTGCCAGAATCGTTGGCATGGCGAGCTGTCGGCAGGTTGGAAGCTGGTCAGTCATGGCGGAAGGTGGCACATGCCATAGGAGTGGCACAAAGTGTGATTTCCCGATTGTGGAATCGATTTCAAACAACTGTAAGTGTTCGAAGAAGTCAAGGACAGGGCCGTCCACTAACAACCAAAGCCAGAGACGATCGTTATCTCTTGTTAACAGCCCGTCGAAACCGGCGTCAGAATACAACTCTGCTCCCGCGAGCCTTCCGAACAACAGGACGCACAATATCTACCCAAACGGTCCGCAATCGCCTTCGAGAAGGTGGTCTCTACTCACGTAGGCCTATGGTGTGTGTCCCATCAACTGCACGACACCGTGTTGATAGAAGAGCGTAGGCGGAGGAACATCGTGGGTGGGGACGCAATGAATGGGGCAATGTTTTGTTCTCTGACGAGTCTCGATTCAGTGTAGAGCCTGATAATTGACGTGTTTTCATCTGGAGAGAGTGTGGAACACGACACAATCCCATGTTTGTGCGAGAAAGATCCCAGTATCATGGTGGTGGACTGATGGTATAGGCAGGAATCAGCATTGGTGGGCGTACTGAGCTCCACATCATCCGAAATGGCTCTTTGACGGCTCTCAGATATAGGGATGAGATCATGAAAACTCTTGTTCTCCCTTATGCTGGTGCCATTGGTGATTCGTTCCTTTTTTTGGATGACAATACTCGTCCTATCAGAGCTCGGTTAGTGGATGAGATGCTGGATGCTGAGGGTATCGCTCGGATGAAGTGGTCAGCATGCTCTCCGGATCTCGTTCCAGTTGAGCATGTCTGGGAGTGGCACACATTCCCCAAGAACTCATCGATAATCTGATTGAATCCATGCCACGCAGGCGCGAGGCTCTGTTGGCTATTTGAAGTGATCATATGACATATTAAGGAACAATCAGTGTTGTTGCATTGGCTGTTTGTGAGCAGTTCGAGAGGGGCACACATAACCGTCTTGTGTCATGAGCCATGTGAACAAGGTTTTCCGTGCCCCAACACCAGTATGTACCCCATTTTTCTAGTGTATCTTAAAGCATTCCTTCTCGTATGATATATATGAGTCAAACACAAGCTTATTCATACACTATCTTAAGGTCTTGTGTGGTATTTCAGCTGAACCCCTAATTTTTTTGAGCATATATATAGTGGCGGATCCAGGATATGATCAAGGGAGAGGCTAAACCATAGTTGGCAGTTTTATCCAGTGTAAAGCAGGATTGAAGGCCATTTTATGCAGTGTATACATGATCGAAAATGGCCTCGAATCCATACTCGCTGAGATGAACAGAATATGCCATTTAAATCTACAAATTCAGCCCCATTAGTACTCTAAGGAGGATGGTGACATGTAAAGATAATTGAAAATTATCGATATTAATGTCAAATTCATAGTTTTGGGGCTCCACAAGTTCATTGGTGACAGTTTCGGTGTCCTCTGCGTCCAAAATGAAACGTATTCTCCCAGTGCGAAGAACGGATATTCTGCTAGTCTGTAATAATAACTAACGGAAGTTTCACTTAATATATTTTCCGCTGCTCAAATTTCCTCACTTGTGCGGTATATGTGTGTAAAGTAGAATTAAAACCTGTTGCTTTAAGTATTTTTCCGTTAGCGACAGTAGGACGTCGATAATCCTAACGTCAAAAATCCGAACGCGGTCCCTAGAAGCTTTTTACATTTTGTCTTAACGCTAGCGATAAACAAACAATAGCGTGTCCATCGACGTTATGTGAAGTCAGTGTTTTTACTGAAGTTCATTTATATGTAATTGTTTGTCATGTATTTTTATTTTTATTTTTTTCTTAGGCCTATAAGTTTTAAGTGTGACTTACAAGAACAGTGTTATTTAGAGTACAAGCAAGTTCTTCAGAAACATTAAATATAAGTAGCCTTACGTACGGTATTGTAATTACTGTGTGTACTGAATAACCACTGTATCGATAGAAGAACATACCGTACAGTATATGTAAGCCTAAATGGCATTTTCTTGGTCATTTTCGAAAATCCGAACAATTTGAAAATCCGAATACCTGTGGTCCCAATTAGTTCGGATTTTCGACTTCCCACTGTATATGTTGCAGACATGTTACAGCAAGCAAGGTTACTAGCATCAGGCCAACAAATAGTTTTTAAACTATATTTTCCTGTTTTTGCCAATATTTCCGAACAAATGATTTTTTCCTAATGGTTTCAAAATTTCCGGAATTTTTCATAGAACAATGAAGATATTTCTATGAAATATATGTTTGATTTAACATATTACCTAAAATGATTCTGTGATTAACAAAAGTGATGATTCTGATAACACCCAAATTTTCCGTTTTTTTCACAGGCCTTCACAACACTAGTCTGAACACACAGTGCACCGAACTCTCCTAACGATGGCGAATGTTAATACCACGACATCGGCAACTATAACTGAAATGAACACGTGACCATCGCCACTAGACCTTGGCACAATGCCAGAGCGTTGCATTGCCTGATGAATCCCGATATCTTCTTCATCATGACGATGTGACGGTGCGAATCCGTCGTGTTCAAAGGGAACAGCTCCTTGACATCTGTACTGCGGGACGGAGACAAACTGTCTGCGGCTTAATTATTGTCTGGGGAACATTCAGGTGAGCATCCATATGTCTAGTGGAGCTCGAGCAAGGCACCATGACGGCCGAGGCGTCGCACGCTGCTTGCAGACTACGTACACCCCTTCATAACGGCCATGTTTCCCATCAGTAGTGGCATTTTTCGACAAGATAATGCACCAGGTCACAAGGCCAGAAGTGTGATGTTGTGGTTCGAGGAACGCAGGAGCGAGTTCCAAATGATGTGTTGGCCCCCAAACTCTCCGGATCTGAACCCAATCGATCACATCTGGGATGTGATTGAACGTGACGTGAGGGCGCATCACCCCCTCCCCGGAATTTACGGGAATTAGATGACCTGTGTGTGCATATGTGGTGCCAACTCTCTCCAGCGACCCACCGAGGAACATTGCGACCATACCAAGACGCGTTGCCGTTGTTATTTGTGTCAAAAGGTGGACATACTAACAATTAGGTAGGTAATCATAACGGTCTGACTGATGTGTGTGTATATTTTAACTCGTATATTTTGTCTCGACTCGAATTTCGAGACGTCTCGACTCGAATTCGAGTCGAGTCGAGACAGAGACTGTCGAGTCGAGACACGAGTCGAGACAGCAACATATTTTCGAGCCAAGACACGAGTCGAGACAACATTTTCTCGAGACGAGTCGAGACAGGCTTAAATCTCGACTCGACTCGACTCGAACGCATCCCTAGTCAAGTAGCATATCGTTGGAAACCTGTTGGGAAATGAAAGAGGACGGAACAAGTCTCGAGTATCTAATATTACTCTGAGTAAAATAGCTTCCGTTCAAAATGTCAGCAAAAACCTGAAGTCTATGGCCACCCCCAAAAAAATCCTGAAATAGTGCGACAGATGTCAAAACAGGAAAACGCGTATGAGTCATCATTTCAAAAGTACAATGATTGAAAGTAAAATCACCGTTTTAGATTTTCTGGGGTAGCCATAGACTTTACAATGACGTTTTTGCTGACATTTTGACCGGAAGCCATTTTGCACAGGGTAATTTTAGAGAGTCGAGACTTGTTCCATCTTCTTTCATTTCCCAACAGGTTTCCAAAGATATGCTACATGGCCCCATTATCTTTAGCATTTTTTGAGTTGGAGCTCGTCTGGGACCCTGAGGGTGGCCCTAGGAAACACTTTTTGCTTTGATATATGGTACTTTTAAAATGATCAAACACGTGTTTTCCTGTTTTCACATCTGTCTCATCATTTGCTATTTCTAGAGGTAGAAACGTATTTTCTGGATACCCTGTATATTCATATAACTCGCATAGTATATGCATTCGGAAAATTTTTATTACATTTTCGTAATAGGCATCATTAGTGCTTTCGATTGGTGTATAAACCATCTTCCACTTCGATACATAATCTCCCTCTCTTTCCTGGTCAGAAATCAGATTACCGTAATATGAGTCTCATCCCCCCCCCCAAAATAAGCCTCAAATCTCCCTGCCTCCCAATGTTGAAGACAACTCTGCTCCTCTTCATCCTCCACAATATTGTTTTTCAACTTCATAAATATTTTGAACATTGCTTGATATATATGCTTGATATATATATAGTATGGCGCTAAATTCGTTGTACAAAAGCAGAGGAGTGATTCCTGAGAGTAAAACAAACAAAGTTCCAATAAACATACAGCGAAAACCCCATTGCTTATGTTATAGGCTGCCAAAATCATGAAAGAATGAATTTTAAAGGTTCATAGCTTCAAAACTGTGGGACCTACCGTAGTCGGGTCAAGACTTCACTTATAGAAACTAGTATGTGCCCTATCCAAAAATGCGTGTTTCAGAATCCTAAGGTGCTTCCACAACAATTTTTATAGAGGGAGTTTGACTACGGGCCTATGATACGAGGGTCACTACGAAAGTTTTGAGATGTGAAATAACGTACATACTTAAAATCAATTTAACACTCACATTTTCTCAAAGTATTCACTATTACACTGTACACACTTTTGCATCCTCGAAAACCACTTTTGGAAGCAGTGTTGCCAATCTTTTTCTTCAAGTGTTGAAAGTTCATTCTCGTAAGCCACTACAGCTTCTTCAGGGCTGCAAAATCTCTTCCCACCTATGCGATCTTTGATCCTGAGGAACAGAAAAAAAACACACGGGGCCAGGTCAGGGCTATATGGCGGATGAGTCATAAGTTTGACCTCCGTAGAATCTAAAAACTGAATTGTGATGTTGGTCGTGTGTGCGGATGCGTTGTCATGATGAAGCAGGATCCCACACAATCCAGTTCTTGGACGCCGTTCCCGAGGCTTCTGGAACACGTTTGTTAGGCAAACAGTGGTGTATCACTGAGCAGTAACAGTCCTTTTTTCTTCAAGTGGAACAGTTGCAACATGGCCAGATTTGGAGAAGAAAGTTGCGACCACCTTCTTCCCTACCATCTTCGCTTCACTTTCGTGGGTGGATTTTCGTCTGGAAAGATCCAAACTGTAGACTGGCATTTATTTTCAGGGTCAAATTGATAGATCCAAGTCTCATCACTAGTAACAATGTCAGAGACGCGTCGAGAATTGCCTCCATCAAATCTTGCAAGCATTTCTTTACACCATTCCACACGCATGCGCTTCTGCTGTTCAGTCAAAGCGTGAGGCACCCAACGAAATGAAATTTTCTAAGCCGAAGATGATCATGAAGAATTTTTGTTACTGCTGGCGATCCAATGTTCAATGTAGATTCAATGTCCTTGAAAGTTGTTCGAGGATTTTCTCTAATAATTTGTTCCACAGCGGCAATGTTTTCATCTGACACAGCTGTTGCCGGACGTCCTGCTCTCTCTTCATCTTTAAGCGATGTCCGGCCTCTTCTGAATTCACCAAACCACCGAAAAATTGTAGCACGGAAAGGAGCAAGGTCCCCAAATGCCCCCTGCAAACGGTCAAGGCTTTGTGTCTCGTTCAAACCACTTTTGAGATCGTAAAGGATCATTGCCCGAAATTGTTCCCTTTCGAGCTCCATTCTAGACAGCCGAATACTGCTCACACCAACAAACTAGTGAAGGCGATACGGCCACGCCGATAAGCGAGGCGAGTTGAAACTTGCTTCGCTTCTTCGCTCTGGATACCACTACCGAACGCAATTGCTGGAATTCAAATACTGTGCCACAACAATGCGTATCTCAAAACTTTCGTATTGACCCTCGTATAAAGTATTCTCCAACTACCTCCATAAAAATTGTTGCGTGAGTGCCTTAGAATTCTAAAACATGTATTTTTCGACAGAGCACATACTAGTTCGTAAGTGAAGTCTTGATTCGACTACAGTAGATCCCATAGTTTTGAAGCTATGTACCTTTAGAATTAATTTTTTCATGTTTTCGGCAGCCTATAACACGTAAACGATGGGAGTTTTGCCCTATGTTTATTTGAACTTTTTTGTTTGTTTTACTCTCAGGAATCACTCTTCTGCTTTTGTACAACGAATTTAGCGCCATACTATATATATATACAGTGGCGGATCCAAGGCCGGCCTATAGGAGCTATAGCCCCCTCCCTTGACACTCAGGTATACACTGGATAAAATGGACTTCAATCCTGCTTTACACTGGATAAAACGGCAAAATATGGTGTAGCCCCTCCCTTGATTATATCCTGGATCCGCCCCTGGATATATATAATAACTGAACCTGCGCTCTCTACACAGCGCTTCATTCCCATATGAGTATGAATCTCCTTGCTATTCCTCACATCTGAACATGTCCCTTTACAGCAGGGCCGCCGCGAGGGGGGGGGGATCGAGCCGTGCCACCGCGCAGGGCGGCAAGTCTAAACTGACGTATTTTTCCGCCGTAGCCATAAAATTTCATGCGTTAGTCTTGTTAGCAGCTGTCAATACGTTAGTGTATGGGACCTGGCGTACGTTTACGTACCGAATTTTTATACGCTTGAAAAGTCTGGCTGCTTTTAACTTCGAGCGTAAATACGGCGCGTAAAAACGGCTCAGATGAAAGGGTTTTCGAGCAGCAGGTGGTCTCTTGCCCTTTCCACGGCCTTCTCCCTGGTCTGGTCTTATTGTTTTCAGAAGAGAAAACCTGTTCTTGAGTTGTCCTCGCGAATCGTTGCTGAGGTTTGCTGGTAGACTCACCAGAAATCTTCATTCCAATCTAGTTTCAGTCTTTCTATACAATACATGATTTCGGCTAAATTAATATTTTCTATTGTACAAAACGAGATATTATTTCCTAATTAAAATTCATAATTAATTTTCAGTGCATAGAGGAAAAGGTATTTAAATCCAATACTTTCTAATTAGAATTCCCAAATGATGAGAGCTTCTCCGTGGCTATATGATCAGCGTAAGCTTCTCGGCGCAGGACATACTGTTCGATTCTCGGCAGAAGCTCACGCAGTTTAAATCTCACTTCTCATATAGCCTCGCTGTCTGAGAGGTCGCTAAATTCAAACCCAATCCAATCGAACATGATGTCTTTCGACTACGAATTTAACATTAAATTTAATATTTGACAATTAGCCCCCCGCCACACACACATACACACACAGAGAGAGGTCAAGATGGTTATAAAAATGAAGTCACACCTTTAGAGTTGCTCATATTCTGATATGAAAAAAAGAAGTATAACATGACTTTTAATAGCATGTGACCAATTCCCGCCAAACTAAAAATGTCATGCTATTTAGAAAAGAGAGAGAAAGCAAGAGAAGGGAAAGAAGGTTAGGGCAACCAACAGTAGAGTACGCAGGAATTTATTTCGGGAGCTGTCCAAACTCAATATGAGGGTATTTTATATTAAAATTCCTAAAATTGTCCCTAAAATTAGGCTAAATTTACACAAAAGTCGAAATTTCGGGGGGGGGGTCCGGACCCCCAAGACCCACCCCCTGCGTACGCCCCTGGCAACCAACATAAAATGTTACTTCCAGACATACTTTCTCGTTCACTTGGTTCTCTCCGGTCGAATATGAATAAAAATGTCCCCAGTAGCAAAGATAAATTACATTTCACTCTTATGAAGAACACTCCTTCACCAAATAATGTTCAAATTCAGCATTCTGATATTTTGTTCTCTTCCACGCTACCCGTACAATATTTTTGAAAGAAATCACTACCAGCATAGAGGCTACAGGTACCTACTAGGTATATTTAAGAATAAAAAGTAATAATCCTGACCTTCAATAAGATATTATCTCGATATCTGCCTGATAAAACAGCAAAAAATTGCGTTTGACTATCGATATTCGGTGAAAATTTTTTGCTATTTCGACCACCTGCTGCTTGTTATTTTAAGTACTTTCTCAATTTTACAAGAACTTGTAACAAAATAGGTTCAGAAAGTCACTATTTTTTTTCCCGTGATCTTAACATTACTCGTGAAAAAGAAAATGTGAGAAACCGCAATACATGGCCTAATGTTTCTTTCTTTGTGAATTATTTCACACCTCAGATTGTACATATATTTAAATTTAATAGACCTAATAATCCTATTTCACCATTAATGCTCACATACTAAGTCTAAATAGCACAATCATTGTACTGCTCGCTTTAGTGTGCTTGCTTTTCAGCCTAAAAGTTCTAGTTCAATCCAGGGTACCAGCTATGTTGAATATTTTTCAACATTTTATTATATCTCGTCATGATGGAGACTGTGCCAACACTTATTTGAAAAGCTTAAGTAGACTCAAAACAGAACATACCTAACACCAAAATTGAAATGACACCCATTTGCAGGAAACAGGATTACACTCATAATAGTTCATGTTAACTTGTAGTATGCCATTAAATCATTTCTCAACTTTTGTGGTGTGGTTACTATCAATTCTTCCCAGATAAACGTTAACTTAAGGTCTATTACCACACAATATTAAATAACAATGAATATCTGACACTTAAATAATTTCTTTCACGAACAACTCAATCATTTTACTGAGCTCCTCTGTGGCTAAACGGTTAGCGTGCGTGTCTTTGGCGTGGGAGATCCGGGTTCGCTTCCCGGTGGGAGCTCATGTGGTTCGGATTCCACGTTAATCAGTAGGTCTCGTCTCATATAGCCTCGCTGCTAAAAGGGACGTTAAATTCAAACTCAACTTAATCGTTTTATTATGTTTATAAGTAGCATGTCCATCAGTGTCAGGAGAATTTATATAATAATTGACACAACTTCTTACTTAATAGTGTTATTTTAGTGTCATTTTTACTACTAGAGCTTCGAAATTAATTGATATTTAATTGTTTTCAGTTTCGTATAACATACAAGTTTGTTTACATTTTTCTTTTTACTTTCTGCTTAATTCCTTATAACTACGCTTTCATACAGTGAAATATATCTTATTCAATGAATACAAGAACTATGAGTATTAAAAACATACAATTCGACGGATTTTTACACTGAGAAAAATGAAAATTTAAAATAAAACAAATCTGTTTATTTTCTGAACCAGTAAATGGAAACTCTTCCGACATAGATTGCTTCAAATCATTGGTTCATAAGTTGTGAAACAAATGTAATAATAATAATAATAATAATAATAATAATAATAATAATAATAATAATAATAATAATAATAATAATAATAATAATAATAATAATAATAAATTTAAACGAACAAATGGATTTGGTTCAAAGTGTCTTTAATGAGTTAACAGTTTAAACTTCATTTGAAAAAGAAATCTGAACTAAGATTGGGTAGCTCAGTTAATTTTAATAAGCAGTTGGATGTTTGTACCAACATGTAGTGAAATTTAAACAAACCAGTCGTTCAGAATAGTTTGACTTTGTTTGAAAATAACCTAATCTGAGTTGAATTGGAGAATAGAGTGTTGTGAATAGCTAATTTTTGGACCGAATTTGACTAAGTTCGAAATTAAATAAATTAAGACCTATATTGTGGTAAAGCTTCGTGATAATATGCCAAAGGATAGGTGCTGACTGCCACGGGTGCTGACTGCCACAGCCAATTATTGGTGCTGACTGCCACGACTGTCGTTGATTGCAAATATAAAGGTGCTGACTGCCACGACGGCGTGCTGACTGCCACGAACCTGGGAGAAACTGTATTTGGAAAGAGAGGAATTAATCCCTCATACTAAATTTATGATTATTAATTAATTTAGTAGGGATTAATTTAGTAATCATTACAGCAAATCTATGTGGCATCCTATAAGTTACAAAGTTGCTCACTAAGTGGAACGACATACACTTGGATGTTTATAAAGGGATTGTCTTTTCTGTACTATGTACAATTTGCACATTTCATTGTTTATATTAATTGTCTTATTGTATTATTTAATGGATATGATGGTCTGAAGCCAGCTGACAAGGGAAGTTTGGGAGAAGCACTCGCCTGCAGAGAAATAAGCATGTCATTTGAAAGACCAATTCATGCTGATTACAACAGGTAATAAAACTCCTCGAACAGATATTCAGCTTGGAAATTTATATGAGAAAATGAGTGGATGCACGTTTCAATGCGTTAAGTATTCTCACCCATGACGAAGCCTGATGGTTTGAACTTGCTATTGCTTGATCACTGGGGTCCATTCACAGACAATTTGTCTATTACAAGTTGCATGACGGATGGCAAAGACCTAATGGTTGAGAAGATACCAAAAAATTGCACACGATTTGTGCAACCATTTGATGTGTTTTGATTCCGATCAATCAAAGATTATGTCAGGAGATGTGTACATAGTATGAATCTTCTTCATCTGGACGTTATAATGTACCAACGAAACAATCAAATAAAGTTCGTGTCCATACGAATCACTTCCGATCACCGCGATACATTGGATTGTTTCAGTTTGCGTTCTGCAAGACAGGTTACGAACAAATTATAGGCCTGTAACTTTTGAATCACTTGTCGAATTTGCTTTTTGCTTTCGTCCTGCGAACTGTTCTCTTGACGGATGCAACACAATTGCACATATAAAATGTTCATGGTGCAAGGAAGTATTTTGCCTGCGTCATTTCTTCATAAAACAGAAGAACAACAGTGATCAATTTTCATCTCTAACCTATGATTACTGTGAACAATGTAATGACTAATTGTATCTAACAAACCCGTTAGCTATTGCGAAACACTTTTTTTCTGTTACTTCCGATAGCTTTCAATTCGTATGTCAATATTCGTTACTAATTACGTCGTACTTAACGCGTATAAATGCCTATATCCTCATTTTCTCATATAAACTTCCAAGTTGAATATTTCGAACCATTCTCAACCTACAGGAATTTTGTTAGCTTGTTATAATCAGCATGAATTGGGACTTCAAATGGCATGCTTAGTTTCTTTGCAGGCGAGTGCTTTCTCCTGAACTTCCCTTGTGAGGTACAGCCAGCAGTGCTTTTTTGATGGAACTTTCAAGAGCTGCTCGAAACAATTTGCACAGCTGTACACAGTTCATGCTGACATAGGGAGTTCAAGTGAGAATACATAAATCGTACCAATTTTATACGCACCGCTCTCTGACAAAACTAAAAGTACACTCATGTCCAAAATTATTGTCGCATATCTATAACTATCTTCTTGTAAGAATATAATTTGATAATTTTGTAGAGTACTTTTAATACTTATATTATGTGTATAATCAAGAAATTTATATTTGTGATATATTTCATAGGAAAAGAATTATAAATGCGAAAATCATAATGAGTAAAATAAAATGTAACTAAATGGACAAGAAAATTTTATTTTCGTTTTATTGTTCTTATTTACTGCTCTATTGACATGAAATTTACCACATGCTTGTCTTAGCCGATTATACACATACTAACATTATAAGAAATACCGGGCGAATTCGTTATCAAATTATATTACTAGAACAACATATTTATAATCATGTGACAATAATTTTGGACATGAGTGTACATACAGAGACTTGTTTACCTTTGTTAGGTGTTGGTCTGAACAACACGATCCTAAGGATCATCTAGTATCTTTCATGCTTCTTGGCGTCTAGCAACTTTCTCTCAGGCTCGTGGCAGTCAGCACGCCATCGTGGCAGTCAGCACCTTGATATTGGCAATCAGAGCCAGTCATGGCAATCAGCACCTTTAATTGGCTGTGGCAGTCAGCACCCCACCTTGTAAGCTTTGGTGTCTATCTTGTTATCTCTTATGGGTATAAAAATGGCCAAATATTCAAATTTCGAAGGTTATTGATCTATTTTCTTTTCTTTGATCCTTCTTTATTACCTTATATGATTAAATGAATGAGTACAGGGTTTATTACCTTTCATAAACAGAGGTATATTTGTGCACCAATCTTAAATTTTGGAAGAGGTACATTCCTTCATCATTAAGTTTTGTGAATTGTCAAATGAATAATTAGTAATTGTTCTTAGAATTGAAATGTTTCCTTAAAAGTCAATGTTTATATGTATTTTCATTTAGTATAATCTATTTCTGCATACGTAGTTTCAAGTAAAAATAAAGACAGTTTTTGATAAAACAGTATTAGAGGTTACAATGAGAATATTTTTTTTTTTCTAAAATGCAGGCAATCCACGTCACCGCGTGTGCTTGCTTTTTTTTTTTTAAAGCTTGATTTTTAGCTACCTTGTTTTTTCAACATATTTGCAGAAGATTCTTTTGGCACACGCACGAAAACAATTACGAAACTTTCTTGATGTTTCTAACAAAAAGATACATAGGTTATAGTAGTAAAAAGTTCAAAATAAAATGCCTTTAAAGTAGAAATCCATGGGCAGTTATTTTCAGAGTAAGGGATTTCCCGTACCGCGTGTGGTTATGGCAAGAAATAGAGGCGTGTGCCTGAGTGTTAAAACGTGCAGCAAGGTGAGAATTTTAATCCCTTTATTCAATTATTTTTGATAGATTTTTGAAACATCAAACAATAAGGATATTTTTAAAGATTAAGGAAGGCATATACCAAGTTTCATTAAAATCGAATAAGTTTACAAGATTAGGATTAGTATTTAGATTTCTGGGCTGTCGGCATCTATGGCCACGTTAGCCCGTCACGTTTGAGGGATGACATCCCTCGAGGAGCACACTATCCGGGGAAAGAGAAGGAAGAAAGAGGCCTGGGACCTATATGTTAGGTACCATCCTGGCATTTGTCTGGTGTGAGTGAGGAAAACTCACGAAAACCTCATTCAGGATGGCTGGTCTGAAAAAGCATTTTACACTTTTCGACCACCAGGAATCGTACCTGGGACCGCTTGCACCGAAGGCGAGAGTGTTAGCGACTATGTTACACGTAGCCACTAAGTTTAGGAGAGTTATGATAAAACACACAGACGGATGGACATAAGTGCTAGTTGATTCAACTGGTAGATACTTGCTACTTTCCATTCAATTATATGTAGATTTAGTTTCGGATGTAGGCTTATTTCTATGTTTTATTGATGGAAAGAAATTTAGAACACCATAACTTTTTTTTTAAAATCTAGAATCACACTTCTATGTTCCTTTCCTTTTGTTTGCCCCCACAGGTAAAATTCCAGATGCATGAGGTCTGGAAATCATGTTGGCCAATGCACCGATTTCACTGCTGCCAGAAAATTACGTAATTAAGAAAGCTTGTTGTGATTACAAACATCAGAAAGCATTTGGTGTAATGTTGTTATATAAACATAGGAAAGCAATAATCACAGTAAAAAAAAAAAAAAAAATACCCATATGCGTCATTTTAAGCAATGCAGCTTTTAAAAAGAAGACTGAAAGAAAGTCAAATCTTCAATCATTTGTAACTTTGTTTCTATTTACCCCAAATGCGTCACATTATGATCATAGTATCGACATTATGATACTTTGGACGTGAATTGCTTCGTCTTTCTCTCTTGCGTTATTACTGTTATAGGAGGCTCCAAAATTTGAAAGAATGTGATATTGAAGTGTTATTAGTTTGTATCACTGAATAGTAAATATTGTATTGTAAGTATTGATGCAACGTATAGATTTGAAATATAGAATGTGTCTAGCCCCATTTGAAAAAAATCAATTTTAGTAGGGTTGATATCATTGTGAATTTGGTGGTATCACAGAGTATGTCAAACGATTTTCCTCTTTTGATATTCGATTCGTACAATATTCTAGCTATTATATATACACTGATTACCAGTTTAATTAGAGACATCAGGACAGTTGCAGAAACCGCCCTGCGGATGCTCCGCTAGTGCAAATGAATGAAATGCATCACACGTGTACTGCTGCCGTGTGCTTCCTCACTCGGTATGAGTTTCAGTGCAGAGTGTGATGAGCAAGACGAAGGACCTGTGTACATTTCACCGTGATCAAATCGTGGGGACCAGACGACTGGGTTGCTCGATTTAGGAAATCGCTGCGGCACTCGGATTTTCACAGGCAACTCTGTCAAAGGTGTATCACGAGTACCTGGCTTTCGGTAAAACCGCACTCTCACGGGCAAATTATCGCAGAGAGAGGCGTGTCGACGACATTGGTAGGAACCGACTGGCTAGCATCGTAGCAGCCGACAGACGGGCTACAATGTGTCAAATCGCGAGAGGTTCAATGCAGAACAAGTACGCCGTG
Source organism: Thermobia domestica (assembly GCF_964235325.1). Taxonomy (NCBI): domain Eukaryota; kingdom Metazoa; phylum Arthropoda; class Insecta; order Zygentoma; family Lepismatidae; genus Thermobia; species Thermobia domestica. Next base: position 111,600,625 of record NC_137464.1, read on the forward strand.
TTAGCAGCTAGACAATTCAGAATCACCTACTCGTCATGTGGTATAGTAGCCATCGGCCTCATATGGGTGCATCGCCAACCGCACGAGGTAATGAATCAATCATGTCAGCAGGGAACTGTGCAGGCCGGTGGTTGTGGTATTCTCAACTGGGACACGTTTATATGGACTGAAATGGGTCTCTTAACACGTAGGTCACGGTCCCTCATAGGTGAACGCTACCACAAGCTTCTAGATGACCGTGTGATGTCATTCGCTCGGTTGCAACATCCAGGTGGTGACCTCTTCTTTCAGCAGGTCAATGCGCCGGCCCACTGCACTAGGATGGCAGCAGACTGGTTTAATGAGCACTCCTCTGATCAGGTAATAATTTTCTGGCCATTACAGTCACCGGTCCTCAATCCCATCGAACACATCCGGAACCATGCGCGCCGACTACAGAGGTGCTCCGGGGCTCTGGCACCAACAAAAATAATCTTGTGGGTGCATCGCATCACAATAATTTTAGTTTGGATCCGTTTCTCTTGCGTTTAAGTCAGTCCTGTTACCGACTGAGGTAGGGCAGCCCCAACTTATCCTAATAGTACCGGCATGTTTTACTTTATCACAGCACAGCTCTTCATGACAGTGTTCATAAAAGATTTAACTAAAAATAAACCAATCAAATATTGAGACTTGCCTGAAAACATATAGGCTAACACGTCCCGCCATTGATACGCACCCATAAATTTAGGAAAGTCGGCGTCGTTGTCTGGAACGCCATGGAATGACGTCTCCGGGCTGTGGACAATCTTCCGACCAATCTGCGAACTCTGTGGGAGACTTTACAGTAGATATGTATTGATATGCCACAATGCCGCGGCAGGTAGCCGCCGTTATCAGAGCGAAAGGTGGTACTACCAGGTATTAGGTAAGTGTCTCTAATTCAACTGGTGATCAGTATATATATATCGATAGATAGATAGTTAAAGTGATCCTTATTTTTTTTCTTCCGAGTCTCGTCCGCTAAAATGGTCCCATATCAGACCAAAGTATTCTCTGAGGAGAAAAAGGTTAACTGAATAATATACCCCAAGCAACATCAAGTTTTGAATGCATTTTCAGTATACAATATGAGGCAAAGGCACCTTGTAAGTTTGGAACGGCTAGAGGGGTGGCATCATATCTTGAATAAAGATAATGGAGGTAAAACTATCTATTACTGTATAATACCACAATAGCAGTCATCTTAAAGCCCACCAGCTTAGATTCAGGCCCAACAATTTAGTAGAAGGGTTCATGTGATGCCATTTTAAGCAGCTTTTCACTACGAACACTAATCTGATTCCAAATTATGTATCATATAAAAATCGGCGTACCGAACGTAGAGAAAAGTACGAGGCCATGCTAAAAAATAATGTCTCATTTGTTTTTCAGAATGTAAGCAAATATTTGATTGAAAGTACTGTTGCATTATATTAATTACACTTCTGTCTTGACATATTGATCATACTGGAGTCCAACAGCTGGGGGAGCCGAAGCAGCATGTGGTGATCGAATTTCTTAAAACAGGAAGTATGTCCCTCTTTGACAAGCATCGAAGAATAGTAGTTGATGTCGCGGAGAATTGTGAAGATATCAGTACGCCAATACATTGTGCTGTTCGTGCTTGTCCAGAAAACTGCATGGGATCGAGCCTCGCCTCGGTTGACAAATAACAAAGAGAAAAGTTACACAGTACAACGGGTGAACAATATCTCAATATTGTTGATGAACTGATTAGAGAGAATCAGTACATTATGTAAGCAGAACTTGCTATAAACAGTGGTATCTCAAGGAATTTAATGCGGTCATTAATCGTAGATCTGGATTACGAAATAGTTTATGAATGGTGGGTGCGGCGTAAATTGACTTCTGACATGAAACAGAATATTTGCAAACAGTTGCTTCAGCGTCAAGGTGATGAGTTCTTGAACGATATTATCACAGATAATGAAACTTATGTATACCATATCCACTCTGGCGCCTCCATGAATATTGACACAAAGGATTGCTTGCACCGAAAAACTTTAAGACTGTGTCACCAGCAGGAAGGTTATGCTGACAGTCTTTTGGGACTTTTATGGTATAGTGAATATGGGTACGCAATTCTGATCAGTCCTGTAATACTTTTACAAAACTGAAAGCATGAAATCGACCAGTTTGTTGGTAACTGAAATTCACTAATTTAACACGGTAATGCTCTCCCTCACACTAGTACAAAGGCAACTGAGAAGATTCAGGTTGTTGGTTTCACTGTCATATCTCATTCTACATACAGTTCAGATCTGGCTCCATCAGATTTCTATTATTCTCCGAAAGTTAAGGAACACCTGAGAGGACTTCATTTTGAGTCTAACAATACAGTGAAGCATGAAGTCAGGGTGTGGTTTCGTTATCAAGATGAATATTTTTTTTATAATAATGCGATTATGAAACTGATTACACGTTGGCAAAAAAGTGTTGATTTCTATAGCGAAAATTCTATTAGTGTACATGCGTTTGTTTTACACTAAACTTCAGTCTTTACACATAAAAGAAAAACAATAGGATTAATCACTTTTCAGCATTCCCTGGATTTGATATAATTTTTTGAAAAAAAATCATACCCAATCATAAGTAATCAACTTAAAGTTACCATGAATATGGCAGTTAGAGGTGATATAGAGTATGATATGTGATTACAGTGCTTTACTTGCCCCCTGTTTGTTAATTTTAGTTGGAGAAGAAAGATAATGTCTGTAGATCTCCATAAGTTAGGTAAGAGTGCAAATGAGATATTCAACCTCAGGACCTACAGACATTTGTAATTACCAATGTATTCGTCATCTTTACCATAGAGATAGACCTACAGGCGTCCACTGTCATGAATTATTCACATCAGAGTAGCGCACGTGCTGCAAGGATTGCGTTGACCAACATAAATACGCGCACTTGATTCCAACATAAACCGTTGCAGAAGCAAAGTGTAATGGCGAAAGAAGAAAATTGGATCGACGATGCACGTACTAGATACTGCGCGAGAATCTGACGGTCTGGACCTACAAATGCCCAGGTTATCTAAATCCTAACTCCAACCCCTCCATGGCCGGTCCCAAACCTGTGTTGAGAAAGGAAGAGGAGTTGTTTCTGGGCACATGCATTATGGTGTCTGTAGTGCTGACAGGGGGGGATAGAACTTGGGAAGTTCATGGAAACACATTATTCTCGTATTTCCAGCTGGTAATGCTTTCTATCTATGGACTGCACGTTAAGGCTGGAGAACAACCTATTGGGGAATAAAGGTTTCGACCGGATATCTAAATAGTGACTAATCAGTGGCATTGTATCTGACAAGAAACCCCTTGAGTGCGAGGTCGGAAGTGCAATCTCTAGTAAGGCTCTTTTGAAAGTGTAGTGTGAATAATGATGACAGGAAAAATATTAGCTGCTAATGACTCACCATGTGCAGCGGAGAGCGACAGAAAGTACCTGTTCGAGAGTTGCAGAGATCAACCTACTATGGGATGTATGTATTACACTTTACAAAATGGACATCGTCGACATTCACGAAATGTTCAAAACAAATCATTAACTTGCATCATGAACACCTAATGAAAAATGATACGCCGCAGTGATCACAAACGCTCACACCATCACGATCGAAGGCGAACTTCTTGGGAATTACAAACTATTCATGGCGTTCAGCTACGTATCAACTCTTAAAGAATGCATATAGAATCATATTGGTATAACGGGTGCATTATGTTCCATCAGTTCTCATCTCCTCGTTGAAAGCTCACATTCTGTCTCCGAAAAATGCAACTATGTCATACCCTTGGATTCGGGAGGTAAAACTACGTAGTACTTGAACACGCATGCAAGAGGGATAGTTGGTGTGCCCGGGGGGCTAATTCAATCCCTACAGGGAGGATAATGTGGCAGGTCCTCAATTAGCGATTTGGGCGTGTTCTTGATTTCGGAATGGGATACCGGAATACTAACGCATTTTTGTACTTCAATAGTACTACGAGGAAGGATCAAATAAAAGCCCTAAAAATGCAATCAAATGCCGAAAAGTTGGATAATTGCTTCGATATGTAGCAGTAATATGCCTTAAGTTGCACTTAATGACCGACAGGTGGCAGAGTGTTGGTGAGAGAACGTTGAAAGCGACGGCGTAAGTACAAGATGACTGCCTCACTGTACACATGCACCATGTTAGAACAGCGTTCGATAAACCGGTTTTTGAGCAGTGAAGGTATGAAACCAATTGAGATTCATCGCAGGATGACAGCAAAGTATGCTGGTTCGTATTTGTCTCTGTAGCAAGTATACGAGTGGTATAGGAAGTTTAAAAGTGGCATAACATCTATGGAGGATGCTCCTCAACCGGGACAGGCTCACCGCCTAGTGACCGATGAAAACAATGCGTTAGGAGAACAGCTTGTAGAGGAAAGCATGCGTCTTACGCTGAAAGAAATGGCTATAATCATCAATATTAGCTTTGATTCAGGTCAACACATTGTGAATAATGCTCTGCATTTTAATATGGTGTCTGCAAGATGGGCCCCTCTTCCGTTGACTGCTGAATTGAAAGATCGGCGCGTCGACGCCTGTGAAGAACTTCGTTTCAACGCCAAAGGTGATGCATTTCTGGACAGGATTGTTACAGGCGTGAGACGTGGGTTCACTATCATCAACCAGAAACCAAAAAAGCGAGCAAAGGAATGGGGGCATAGCTCTTCACCGAAACCAAATAATAATAATAATAATAATTTCACACTCAACCATCAGCAGGAAAGGTCATACTCACTCTTCTGGGATGGAAAGGGAATAATTTTGGAACAGTATATGGAAAAAGGAGTGACAGTAACCAGTGCCTCGTATAAAAAAAACTGCTACAATTTCGACCAAAATGGTTCTTCCAACATGGTATCCATGCACTTCCGAAGCGCTGGAATACTTGCATCAACGTCAAAGGGACTACATTGAAAAATAAGAAGCAACATTTCCTTTTCATTGTTAAATTCTAAAATGTAATGCACTTTTAAGATTTTCATATGATCATCCCTCGTAATAAGTAAAAGAGAAAGTGGAATTAATACTTAGTTCCATGTTTTTAAGCGTTTATTGGGTGCAGGATCCAGAACTTTACCAATGGACCCGCCGCTTCTAAATGATCACTGTTTTTAAAGAGAGACAGTCTACATCACCCATTGGGTCTGGTAATGTATAATGTAGCTCTACCGTAATTAGAAGTTACGAATTATTTGAACGGCCCTGGGAGAGTATGATGGTCCTTCCCAAATGGTGACCTACACCTACCATTGGGTTCGGAAGTACCTTAGTCACATCATTTTGCCATTGAACGATAGAGGTTGGAAGAGCCAGGAATGAACAAAAGCACCCCCCTAGGTATGTCTAGGGATCCCGGATTGGATTGGACTCTGCTGGGCTGTGCTCAAATCGTGGGATGCGGTAGCTGGTGCAGTCACTGACAGAAGGTGAAATTGCCTTATAACGCCCGGGTATTATGCTTACAGAGCAAGAAAGGACTTGACTCGCTAGCACGACAGCCTGGACAAGTAGGATAATTGATAAGCACTCAGGACTTCGGTTTGATCTACAGTGGACGTATTCCATTCCCTGGAGATTCTGGAGTGACACGTTTAAAATGTACTAAGGTCAACGAACAGACCTTGAAGATACACATCGTACATGAAGACAATTGAGTCCAAATACAGAGGAACTACGAACTGGATTTTTGATAGTTCCAGTCTATATAATACGCCGCCCGTCCACGCCATGATACGCCAGAAGAGAGTCATAAGAGTACATCTTGGTTCACAGGAAATCACCGACAAATAGATCTTCATCATTAAGGAGTCCTTGATTACCCAAAATGACTCCGTGTATATGAAACATTGTCCTAGGAAGCCACTGTGATCATTCTCATAGTGTATCCCGCTACGGAGAGACGTGGCAAGAGGTCACATATCACATAATCAGAAAGCTCCACTTCTGCGAAACTGGAGTGAAAATACGTGTTGTGAGCTGCAAGTCTGATACTCTGACATCTGTTCTTCAACCCACCAGTCCTACCCTCTTTGTCAGTATTGAGTGAGTCTTCGACATTAATTACTGGTCTACGAATCTGTGTGACTGCAAGTTTCGGACTTTTTGAATAACCTGTCGCTTATACACCTGTCAATGGACAATAAATATGTTCAGAACACACTCATACTCGCGCATAACACTTACCGATATGTACAGACAGTCAGCGCGTTGCATCAATTCGACAAACGTAAATTCTCACTTAGTAACAAGTTTCTGATATTAATAAAATTTATATATTAAGTAAGCAGTAGCGAAGCGTACTATGAGGCTCTGAGGCCGGGCCTACCCTGTTTTCTACCGTATATTTTCTTTATCTTTGGTTTCTTATAAAATAAAGTAAATACTTCAACATCTCGTGTTTTTTTTTTTCGGTAATAAAATAGTAGGTTGGAAACACTTTGAATCCCTTCCGTCTGAGCCTCACCAGCTCTACGGACAGGTTTACGGGCTTTGCTGCTCATGAAGCGAAGCTATTATCGCTGGGGGCTGCACGCATTGTTGGGAAGGTGAGAATGCTCGCCTCTGGGAGTTTAGTTTTAGCTGTGAAGGCCTTCAATGCTAATATGTTATGCAGAATAAGAAGTTTCTGTTAGAATTATGTATTTCTATTAGTGATAACTTGTTTAATTTAGGCATATACTCTTAGGAGTTATTCACCGTTGCTGTATTTTTCCTACATGGTGCCTGGTTAATAATAGCTTGTAGAAAATAAGTTTGATACATTAAACATATGTATAAATTTACCAAACGCTACGATCAGGATAAAATAATATTATTTGTGTGTAATTTTAGTTGTTTTCCATTTCATAGAATCAGTGGGGTAGTTAAGATTTTGTTTGGGGGGGTCTTGCTAACTTCATTTCTGGAAATGTGAAAATTCTATAATAGGCCTATGCAGTGGCGTATTTACGATTTTATTTCGGGGGTGGCTTTGCTAACTTTCGGGGGGAATTTCCCTGAAAATGTGAAAATTATGCAAGATATTTCATATACTTTACTATAGTAAGTAAGATGTCGGGGGGGGGCTTAAGCCCGGAAGCCCCCCCCTAAATACGCCACTGGGCCTATGTATATAAAACAATAAAAAGTTGCGATAAAATTTCGGTGAGTGCTTACGCCCGAAACCCAGCCCCTGGGGATGCGGTGGCTCAGTGGTAGAGCGTTCACCTCTGGTGCTTGGGGTCCCAGGTTCGATCCCAGCCCCCGCCAAGTGAACTTTGTGGTGGTGCTCGTAGGATTTCTCGGGGTTCTCCCGTTTCTTCCCACTTTCTTCATTTCACCATTTCACTCATCTCTCATCATCACCGTCTCCTTTAGCCTAACCGGCATATACGTGGGACGTAAAACTTAAAGATTTCCATTTCATTTTCATTTCATTTCCCCATAAATATGCCACTTCATACAATACAATATTAAATATCTTACGTTGATTCAAATAAAGTTCCTTCTGAGCATTAACATTTCTAGTGAAATCTTACAAGTGATGCATTAATTAACCGCAGTATTGAACTTACTTTAAAGCGAGAGTTGCAAGTAGCAAACGCTTATCCAAGAAATTTGACAACTAATTAAAGAATATGCTTTCTTTTTCTCTCCCTCGATTTTCAAATATGCAGGAAATGAAAACAGTAAGTGAGAAGGGAATTCTCCTCAACCCCCTGAAAATCCCAGATAGAAGAAAAAATGAAATGAATTTTTTGAGTTTTATGTCCCACGGTTATGCCGGATAGGCTAAAGAAGACGGTGATTATGAGAAATGAAAGAAAATGGTGGAATGAAGAAAGTGGGAGGAAACGGGAGAACCCCGAGGAAACCACACACGGTGTTCGTCCACCACAAATTTCACTTGGCGGGAGCAGGATTTGAATCCCCAGACAGAAGAAAGTATGAACTGCACTTTAAAATATTTGTAGTGGAGCTAAATGGGAATATTCCAATCACACATATTGCGTGTTTTCCCCATGTAAATATTTGTTGAATATTATTATTATTATTATTATTATTATTATTATTATTATTATTATTAATAATAATAATAATAATAATAATAATAATAATAATAATAATATAATAATAATAATAATAATAATAATAATAATAATAATAATAATAATAATAATAATAATAATAATAATAGATTACTTTCCGTGCACTTATATTTCATTCTTTCTTGTTAAATTATGTGTATACATGCACATAAATTCAACTCTAAACAATGTTAGAAATACAGCTAAGAAAGCTCTTTAAAATAAATAAGATTTGGTAGTTTTTTAAAAAAAACTCAATAAGGAATTAGAATTCTTACTGTAATTTTAAACATTTTGATACATTAAATGTTACTTGTACTATTAATTTGTCGGGCCTACCTTACTTGTGGGATTACGCTTCGCCACTGGAAGTAAGCAGTAGTATTAAACTTCTAAATTCTATTTTGAGATGCATCTATTTTGAGAACTATTTTGAAAGTCAGTTGAGAGGCATGAAATGTGTGCTATTTTTTTCATAATTGGTTTCGACAACATCTCTTATGTTATTATAAAATTTCGACTTAATGTAAATTTGTAATTGTGCAAAGAGTTATGAAACTTATTGATATAAGGACTGTTGGTTTATCAAACCTTTTGTCTATCATTTCCATTAAAACTTTTAAACAAGTAAATGAAATGAAATCTATGAGTTTTACGTCCCACGGTTATGCCGGTTAAGCTAAAGGAGACGGTGATGATGAGTAATGAATGAAATGGTGGAATGAAGAAAGTGGGAGGAAACGGGAGAATCCGAGAAAACCCACGCACACGGTGTTTGTCCACCACAAAGTCCACTTGGCGGGGGCTGGGATCGAACCCGAGACCCCAAGCACCAAAGGTGAACGCTCTACCATTGAGCCACCGCGGCACCCATCTTTTAAACAAGTTCTAATGCTTCTACATTGTTCATGCTATAAACAGATGTTGGTAACTGTTGTTATACTATGACCATGTAAGGTATATGTCCCTTGTCTACCCTTTCAAAAGCGTTAAAAATAATAAGTCGGATTTTAGCAACGGTTTTCTTTAATATATATATTTTTTACACCAAAAAGTTATGACAAATTTGTCGCAGATGTTTCACTTATTATAGTATGAGATTAGCTGTAACAATTGATTTTCTTCCTTCCTTTCTTTCTTTCTTCATTTTTGAACTGAATAATATTCTAAATATCTCTGAAAGAGTAATTCGCTTCATTACTTCTCAAAATAGTATTCAAAGATATAATGCAGGAAACTCTTTTCATTTATGAACACTCCATAGCAATACCAGTTTCTTTTTATCTTTTTTTATTCTCTTCTGTAGATCCTAGTAGTACTTCGAAATATATTCTTTTCCAAAAATACAGTTCCCTTTCTTCACTACTACGTATATGGGCAGTCACATGTGTTTACAGTTAATGATGTATCACAAAACATACCGTCAATACATTAAATTAACACATTGAATCAACAGAAAACAGAGTTTCTTTACAAGTTGTGTACAATAAAAACAGAATGCAGTAGAAACATATACAATATTGAATATCTCCACATGTGGTAGACCATATATATTCACGAAGAAAGTTCGAACTATTTCATTGTAAACATATTTTACTGTTTTTTTTTTTCTTCTAAATTTCAATGTGAGAAAACTGGTAACTCCAACTCCTTCGCAGTTAGACACTTCTGTCGTTCATCCTATAATACTTTCGTTTCCTTTTGCTTTCAAATAGTCTTCAGAATATTCCAAATTGTTGTCCAAAGGGCATTTTTTAAAATATGTGATGACAAGTCACGTTTAATATGCCAAAAGTAAAGTGTTTCCAATATTATTTTTTTCTTTTCCCTTAAAGAAAATTTGTGCCAAGGCACGGCAGCTACAAGGACAATTTTATTTTCTCTTCTTTGCCAAAACAGTGTAGTGCGTTTCGAAGTATCCAAGGACGAACAGGGTATATTAGAAACATTAACAGTGACAGCACAAAGATATTAACAGCTGAATACTCAACCCTGTTGTAAGGGCTTCAACAGTTCTTTGAAGAGCCTCTTAAAGTTCATAGATTTCCTAGTCTGCCGTCGAGCAACAGAGTAGTCTCCGCCACCACAGTCTTTTCTTCTGCTTATTCGTTCCGGTTTCAGAAGATTCGAATATGATGCCATCGAACTCTGATTCGGAGATGTCACTTAACGAATCAGCCTCTGAGACATCGCTTTTGTAATCATCAGATGCTAGATTTCCTAGTCTTCCTGTGAAGCAACAGAGTAGTCTCCGCCACCACGGTCTTTTCTTCTGCTTATTCGTTCCGGTTTCAGAAGATTCGAATATGATGCCATCGAACTCTGATTTTGGAATGTCACTTAAGGAATCAATCTCTGAGACATCACTTTTGTAATCATCAGATGCTATTGTGGTAAGCGAATTTGTTTCATGTATTATGTTCTCAGGCAAGTTATTAACGAAATTTAGTTCTTCATCGGCACATAGTAACGTGGCCCGGTCGCTATCATTATCTTCGCTGCATTCCCAGGAAGCATCTGCTGGAAGATAAGCGATAGAAGGCTCTTCATCCTTCACAAAGCTGCGCACATCAGTGCGAATGCTGACATATGGAAGAATACATTTTAAACACATCTCGTTAACTGAGAACCAGGTGACAGAGTAAGCTCGTAATGTATAAATAAAAACTCGTGTAACCACTTCCTCATCGTATTTGTAGGTGTAAATTCTATTGCCACTGGAGTCGATGCTTTGGTACTCTGTGCAACGACGGTCACAACTAATGGTGTTTCTCGGATTATCAATAAACGGAAATCTTATTTCTTTTGAAAAGAGAGCAAGAAAAGAATTCTTAAAGTCATCAACCATTTTAAAAATCGGACCTTTACTATTTTACGTGTGACTTGTATACTTCTTTCGCCGCACTGAATTTTGCAGTTCTTAGTAACGACAACAGTGAACACAAGAATCGAAAATTTAGTTTTATCAACAATGACTTGCGATATTTCGTATTATGTATAATATTAACAAGAACAGGAAAAAATAAAAATCAAACATTTTTGATAATTTTTGGTATAGATATCTAGAACAGTTAAGCGCAAAATTGTTGAACTTGATGCAGGTATGATAAAGTTCTTCTCGGGCAATCAGCCAGGTGAAAACTGGTGGATAGGCCAACGTTTCGAGAGCTGTCATCGTTCTCATCAGGGCAATTATGTAGAGATCAGCGGATATAAGTAATATATACTCTGGGCTGGCGAGAATGCTGGTTCCTGATTGGCTGAAAATGCTGGTTCCTGATTGGCTGGTTCAATCTGAAAACTGGAGCTGTGATTGGCTGGCTATGTTCCGTAGTCCGTGGTACTGATTGGTTGAGGGTTATCTGGATGTTTGTGTGTCGTTTTCTTTGCTGTGGTACTGATGACCGGGTTCCATATAGGACTGAGTTGAAATCCAGTGTCTCTATTAACGTTGTTCGGTTCATGAACTATGGCAAGAGATTCGGCTACTATCCTGGTCCAGTAATTGGTGCTCTTGGTAATGATGAATGTGTCCTTAAATAAAACTTTATGGCCTTCTGTTAAACTGTGTTCAGCTAAACCTGATTTTTCTGGATGGAATAATCTAACGTAATTTTCATGTTCTCTGCAACGTTGTTCAATGGTGCGTCCTGTTTGTCCTATACAAGCCTTTCCGTATTCACAGGGTATACGATACACGCCCGGTGTCTTTAAGCCCAAGTCATCTTTGATCGGGCGAAGTAGGTTTCTGATTTTTGGTGGCGGCTTGTGTATGGTCTTAATGTTGTGTTTTTTCAGAATCCGGGAGATCTTTCCAGAAAGTTGTCCAGTGTATGGTAAAACTGCTATACTCAATGGTTCTTCAGTTTCTTCTTTGGATTTCCTCTGTTCAGGACCTTTTCTGAACAACGTTAATAGAGACACTGGATTTCAACTCAGCCCTCTGTGGAACCCGGTCATCAGTACCACAGCAAAGAAAACGACACACAAACATCCAGATAACCCTCAGCCAATCAGTACCACGGACTACGGAACATAGCCAGCCAATCACAGCTCCAGTTTTCAGATTGAACCAGCCAATCAGGAACCAGCATTTTCAGCCAATCAGGAACCAGCATTCTCGCCAGCCCAGAGTATATATTACTTATATCCGCTGATCTCTACATAATTGCCCTGATGATGAGAACGATGACAGCTCTCGAAACGTTGGCCTATCCACCAGTTTTCACCTGGCTGATTGCCCGAGAAGAACTTTATCATATACGCCGCCAGGAAAGCTTCAAATCTTACTTGATGCAGGTAGTATATCTTTGTATGTGAATTCTCTTTCCGAAAGCAAGTTTTATATATGCTTGGATTGATGATTAGCGTTCCTTTCACCAATGAGGCTCTATGAAGCGTGCATCACTGTTAGAAGTATATCAATGTTAGGATTATTTGTGTCACTATTAGCAATATGTGTATCACAGTTAAGAATACTTGTGTTACCATTAGGGTATGTGTATCACTGTTAGAGGTATGTGCGTTATATTAAAAGTGTGTATCATTGTTAGGAGTATGTGCGTCACTGTTGGAGTATGTGTATCATTATTAGAGTATGTGTATCACTGTTAGGAGTATATGCGTCACTGTTAGAATATATGTATTACTGTTAGACTGTGTATCACTTAAGAATAGGTGTGTCACTCTTAGTAGTATATGTATTACTGTTAGAAATATATGTGTCACTGTTAGAGTATGTGTATCACTGTTAGGAGTATGTGCGTCACTGTTAGAGGATGTGTATCACTGTTAAGAGTATATGCGTCACTGTTAGAATATGTGTATTACTGTTAAGAGTATATGCGTCACTGTTAGAATATGTGTATTACTGTTAGAAATATGTGCGTCGCTGTTAGCAGTATTTGCATCACTGTCAGGAGTATGTGTATCACTTTAAAAGTGTTTCATCATTAAGCGAAAACAAACAACAGATATAATCTGCTACTTGACAATGTACTGTTTCATATAGTATATAAGTAACTAATATCTGATGTAGTAAAAAGTAATCCATTATTTGGCCAATAGATGGCTTCAGTGATCTGTATCTCGCGTTGTATAAGTCCGATCAGGTTCAACGTACTACAAGCACTGTTCAGATAGTTGTGATGAGTTGACTCAGTATTGTGAGAGCGCGACTCAAAATGGACATTAGCAAAGAGAAAATACGCTATATTTTACAGTTTTTCTTCGATAAAGGCGAAATCACAAGTCAGGCGGCTGCAAATGTGAATAGTGTTTATGGTCCTGATACTGTAACAGCCAATCACGCGCAATTTTGGTTTCGTCGATTCCGTTCCAGTAATTTTGACGTCAAAGATGCACCACGCACTGGAAGGCCAAGTGTCGAAAATGCCGATAAAATCATGGACATTGTCGCGTCCGACCGTCACGTAAGTACTGTGTCGATTGCCCAAGAGCTAAACATTGCACAAAAAACCGTGTGAAACAATTTGCATAAGTCTGGATACAAAAAGAAGCTTGATATGTGGGTGCCACACGAGTTAACGCAAGAAACCTCATGGACCGAAATCGCAACAAAATCGACCCATTTCTAAAGTGGTTGGTGACTGGCGATGAAAAGTGGATCACTTACGACAACGTCACGCGAAAACGTTCGTGGTCGAAGCGCGGTGAGCCGGCGCAAACGGTGCCCCAACAGGATTGACGGCCAGGCAGGTTTTGCTGTGTGTTTAGTGGGATTAGCAGGGAATTATCTACTATCAGCTGCTCCCCTACGGCCAAACCCTTAACTCGGAACTGTACTGTCAACAATTAGACCGTCTGAAGACAGTAATCGACCAGAAGCGGCCAGCTTTGGCCAATAGGAGAGGCATTGTGTTCCACCAGGACAACTCCAGGCCACTCACATCGATAGTGACTCGCCAGAAGCTTCGAGAGCTTGGTTGGGAGGTTCTTATTCATCCACCTTATAGTCCGGACCTGGTACCGAGTGATTACCATCTGTTCCTCTCCATGGCGAGCATGTTTGCTGGTGAAAAAGTCGCTTCAAGAGAGGCTTGTGAAAATCGACTGTCTCAATTTTTGCCGCTAGGGACAAGGGTTTCTATGAGAGAGACATCATGATATTACCTTCCAAATGGCAACACGTTATCGAACAAAACGGCGCGTATGTGACCTAAATCGAATCATTCTAACTATGGTAAGTCAAGCCTTCAATGTCATGCCAAAATAATGGATTACTTTTTACTACACCAGATATGTTCCAACAGAATAACTCTTTCTGTGGCCTACCGGAAGTTAAACGCCGCATTCACAAAAGTTCTCCATTGTCATCTCTCCGTAGCCAACTGAATCCGCTAACTTTGTATTTCTATTTCTGCGAGACTCATCTTTATTTTGTCCTCCTATCTGCGCCTAGGTCTTTATGTTTGTATTTTGCCGATTGGATTCCTAGTTATAATTTTGAAAACATTTATTATTTATTCCATCCTGATTACATGACCTGCCCTCCTGAACTTTCTTGACTTAATGTCCATTCAATATTGGGGAAACCGTTTCTCGTGATGAAGTTACTGGACTGAACTGTGCCGTTCCTTGTTATGAAGTTTTAGTATTTCTGTCACTTTTAAGTTAGAATTTTCACCTTTATATTTTATTTTCGAATACTTTCAGTTTGTGTTGTGTCCTGAAAGTAAGCGACCATGTTTCGTAACCATACAGTACATCAAACATAATTATACGTAGTTTGATATATTTTAAACTTTAAATTATTCGACAGAATTCGTGAAAACAAAGAATTTGAACTGAATAATAATCCTAATTCCTTCTTCCTTTGAGATTAATTTTTTCGTGGATGAAGTTTTGGTCTCAATGTTGGTCCTAGATAAATATCCACTTTGTTGAAAGTATTGTTTGATATTTTAAAGTATTCATAACTTTACCGGTATTAAGTATTAAGTATTTACGGTCACACCGAATTTCCATGTAATATTTTCCTCTGGATGTTTAAGTAAAAAATGAAGTAGGCGAGGATGATAAAAAATTTAGTATTCTTCGGGATGAGTTTGAAAAAGTTATGTTTGAGATTAAGAATGGAAAGGCAACCAGGACAGGTAATATACCAATTGAATTCACTAAGAACATGGGAGACAAGGGCACGAAAGAATTGTTTCGACTGTGCAATCCCAGGAGCGTGGCCAAAAGACTTCCTGAAGATGATCATGATACCAATGGCTAAGAAATCGAACCCAAATAGATGTGAAGATTATAGAACTATTAGTCTCATATCTCACAAGGGAACCTTCCGAAAATGATAGTTGCAGTGAAAGATGTGGCCTATGCCAATTGAAAGAGCTGTAACAGAGATAAGCATTCCCAAAAAATTAGCTGCCCATAGCAATAGGTTCAAGAAATATAAGGGGTGGAAGTTTGGGAAACAGCAAGTTTGGACAAGGGAGAAAAGTGCAAATTCCGCCAAAAAGGGAGGCACGGCAAAATACAATGCTGACAAGTGATGTATAGAAAGAGACTTGCCACAATAGGGAACAAATGAAGGCCACCAGTGGGGTTAACCGTGTTGCCAACTGCAATGAAAAGTATATGTTTTGCAAAGAACACTATATGAAGTGAGTGCAATATTCAGTGTCAACCTGTCATGTAGAACATAAGATATGGCCGGGCTGTGCATATTAGAATGAACAAAACAAGAAGCACCGACCGACGTCCCTAGAGTCGAAAAGAAAAACGAGTTCCAAAGTTGGTAACATTGGCCATGAACATCCAGACAAGTCTAATATAGTTAGGCCACTCGCTTCACAAAAAGAAAATTCCGGCAACAGGCATCACTCGGAATGCATCAATGCTAGAGTGATTGAGGGAATGTCAAGTCGGGGAACATGAAATGGTTGGGTTGAGCCAAAAACCGATAATAGAAGTAGTGAGCATTATGTCATGGTTGGGTCGTATGTGGGAATATACAGGGTGTCCCACCAAACTTTGTGACCTGGAAGATTTGCGAAACGAACAATGTGACGCATCCAGTTGTGCAGGAATGTATCAATGTCAGGGGGTGATAAAAGTCTGTGAGAGGCAAGTGCCCCCAGGATCCCCATAATAGGGCCCCAGGAGCCAACTTCAAACTTTCAAATGGCAACAGGGACCGAGTGGTAACTCTCTTGATATATCATGGAATGTGCAACAACACCTATAGGAAACATTTGTTATATGAAACATGTTTTTCAAAATAGCCGATACAAATATATGTTGTGTCTTAACATGGCATCGAACATTGTGATCTCAAATTGCTGGGAAGCGAAAAGAAATGTTGCAAATCCAGTTGCACAGGAATGTACTCATGTCGAGGGCCAAGAAAACTTTGTAAGAAGCAAGTCCCCCAGGGCCCCCATTATAAGGCTCGAGGGGTCAACCGCAACATTTCAAATGGGAACAGGGGGCGAATGACATTTCTCTGGATAGATACAACACCGCCTATAAGAAACATTTGTTTTATGAAGCACGGGTTTCAAAATGGCCGCCAAAAATGCGCGTTGTTCTTGTCACCGAGCAGATATTTTTGGCGGTCATTTTGAAATCCCATATAGTAAATATTTCTGATATGCGTTGTGGCATATTCCAAGATTTATCGAAAGAAATATAACTCGACCGATGGTGCTATTTGAAATTTTTAAGTTGGCCCCTGGGACCCTATGATGGGGACTTGGGGGCCCTTGCGTCTCAAAGAAGTTTGTCACCCGCTGACATGGGTACATTCCTGCACAACTGGATGTGTCACATTTTTTTCGCTTTAAAAGTATTTCAGTCGCAGAGTTAGGTGGGACACTCTGGATATATCTTATAGGCGGTGATAGTACTGCAGACAGCAACACACATTAGATCAAGCCTTTGATTATGTTTGCTTTCTACAGGTGTGGATATGTGATAGAAAGACCGAAGGTTCCGACACCTCTAGAGTACTGTTTCGAGACATTCACAGGCGATCATTGTACCATGTGTGACGGATTGGCAGTATTCCGCTGTGCTCACTGCAAATGTATCTTCGGTTTGGACCATTGTCTCATCGAACAATTGCACGTACAATGTGGACGAGCATGTACAAATGATGCGGAGGCTAATGCCTGTTGCCGAAATTTTCTTTGTGTGAAGCGAGTGGCCTAACTATATTAGAATTGTCTGGATTTTCATGGCCAGTGCTGCCAACTTTGGAACTCGTTTTTTTTTCGACTTTTTTCGACGTCGGTTTCCTGCATAGTTGGTGCTTCTTGTTTTGTTCATTCTAATATGCACAGCTCGTGATCAAATGTGGCGCATTATGGCCAACTCCGCCTTTCCCGTATTTTTCATACTTCTGTTTTTTCTATTCTCTTTTGTTAGATTGTACCACTGATTATACACTCATATCTTATGTTCTACATGACAGATTGACACTGAATATTGCACTCACTTCATATAGTGCTCTTTGCAAAACATGTACTTTTCATCGCAACTGGCAACACTGTTAACCCCACTGGTGGCCTTCATTTGTTCCCTATTGTGGCAAGTCTCTTTCTATACATCACTTGTCAGCATTGTATTTTGCCGTGTCCCCCTTTTTTGCGGAATTTGCACTTTCCCCCTCTTGTCCAACTTTGCTGTTTCCCGAACTTCCACCCCTTATATTTCTTGAACCTATTGCTATGGGCAGCTAATTTTTTGGGAATGACCATCTCTGTTACAGTTCTTTCAATTGGAATAGGGCACATCTTTCACTGCAACTATCATTTTCGGAAGGTTCCCTTGTCAGGCAGCTAAAATTCTGCTTCGAATTCTGAACAGAAGATTGTATGGAAGAACAAATGAAAAAGTTGAGGAGGAACAATTCGGGTTCAGGAGAGGTAAGAGAGATCGCTGAAAAGTTTATAGAAAAAGGGAAAGAGATGTACATTGTATTTATTGATCTAGAAAAGGCTCTTGACCGCGTGAATTGGGAATTTTTGTTGGGATTTCTAAAGAAGATTAGGTTGGAATGGAAGCATCGAGATTCATAAGAAACTTATATATGAATCAACAAGAAAGTGTTAGGACAGAGGAGGAACTGATAGAGGAGATTGCAATTGTAAGAGAAGTTCGACAAGAATGCTGTCTCTCGCCCAGAGGTGTATAGGGCCACCGGGCTACCGGGGGGCGCCCGGTGCGCCTCCCAACGAATCGCCCCCAAGATGCAACAAATAAAAGAAAATTTCGGACTGAATGGACCAAGAAGCTTTAAATCGTGAAACTCGATGTGGCATTGTGGAAAGAAAACAAAGCTATTAGAAGCAGATGCTGATGCCTGCAGAAAGGTCACATATCTATTTAGTGCCTCCAAACTTACAAGAGTATCAACTACTGACTGCCAACAGACTGAACACAGTAGGCATATTGAAATTAGCGATCCCACCTCATCTGCCACGAATACTACTGTCAGAGTGGAAAATGAACAGGAAAGCTCTAGTTTCATGAATGCTGAAATTACTGCTCCCACCACATCAAATGTCACTGTCAGAGTGGAAATTGAACAAGAAGGTTCCACTTCCATGAGTCTTGAAATTAGTGTACTTCCAACCTAAGGTACGATTGGTTGCTGTCAAATAAGAAAATGAACAGAAAAGTTCTAGTTCTAGTGATGCCGATTTCGAAATCAGAGAAAACATTGAATAGCGTAATGCCGCAGGGAACAGAACAACGAACTCTTTCATACATTCACAAGACAATGGTATCCTCAAGTTTTTGAATTCCATCCTCATCAACCAAAATCAAGCATACCTTTTAATCTTGAGGTTGCTTATTAACGAGCAGATAGCACCAACAGGGCTTAGCTGTTGCTCAAAATGCGTGTGTGTGCGTGCAGCGTGCACAGCATATTCTGCAGATTGAACAAATAAGTTTCTTAAAGGTTCTGTACGCCACGTTCGCAACACTAAACACGCTTATCAGCGAGTAAGAGAGCACGAGTCTTCCAAAATACATCAGACCAGAGCAGTTGTGCTATTCTAATTTTTTAACATCCGGTTTTCTCTTTCTCTCTCTCTCTCTCTCTCTCTCTCTCTCTATCTATCTATATCTATATCTATATATATCTATATATCTATCTATCTATCTATCTATCTATCTATATATATATATATATATATATATATTCTATATATATTTAGAGAGAGAGAGTGAATTGATTGGTATATATATAATTCTCTTAGGAAACAAACCATACAAGATAGACAAAGACATATTTTTTACTGGATACCACAAGTGACAAGTAGAGACCTACACAGTAACCTAATACAAGGTGATGTGAAGAAATTAGGCAGCACTGCGAATATATTGGATACGAATTATCCGAGATATATGTTTGCAGTGGCGTATGGTGAAATTTTACTTTAGGTAAGCAATCCCATGAAGCTTGTTATCTGTTTTCTGTAAATACATTTAACATTTGAATTCAAGAACAATTTGTAGGCTTTAATGTTAGAGGTCGCCTGAGACAATAGCGGTTTAATTCATTCTTTTTATATATGAAATTCGACACATTAGATACATATTCTATTACATCGGTCTGAATTATATTAGTTAATCTATGAACACATTAGAATTTTCTAATCGGGGTTGCTAATAATGGATCATATTTGTTAACTAGAGTTAAGAGTTATACATAATTTCCTCTATTTGAAAATTCCGTCCTCTCATTTTGACCCCTAAACCTGTTCATGTTTACTTAAGAAACAAACAATAATGAAACGTTTAATAAAATCTGTCCTCGTGTTCCTGATCATATTATTATTATTATTATTATTATTATTATTATTATTATTATTATTATTATTATTATTATTATTATTTCATTCATCAGGCATATGGTCAGGTCTGGATTTTCCATTATTTTCACAACAACTGTTCAGTTCCGATGTCAAGGAAGGAAGTGAAGGAGCGATTTTAGGAAATGGGTTGGAATAATTAAAAAAAAAAGAAGAAATAATAATAATGTTGTGTGAGTTTTATCTTGGGTATGCACTGCTTACCTTACATACATGAGATAACCGCAACTGGATAGTTGTCAAAAAAGTATTAGGAAGACCTTAATCCAGTAATGGATCAATAATTTTTTTGATAATGGTATGTATGACTTTCAAATATAAATAACCCTCACAACTATACTCATGTGATCTCAGTTCTCATTCTTGATATCTCAGCATTTGAGATTAAGAAATAAACGCTTATACTTTGTTCTGCTAACTGACAAAGGAAGGAGAAATGAAGCTACCTATAGACTGGAAGACACAGCTACAGATCATGAAAACTTTTTGGATAGCATATTATTCTTTTATTAAACAAATTTGACCTTCCGCTTAATAAGAGTAATTTTAAAAAGGTCATCGAGAACAGTAAACTGAGTCCTGTATGAGGAAGTAAGCAGGATGGTGGTCATATAACTTTCTAAAAACATGGCGAATTATGTTTTGGATGTTGGAAACATACTTATCAGTGAAAATATTTCGAAAGAAGTCTCAGAATCTGGAAAGTTTTATGTTCCATTAGATACTATTCAACACGCCAGTGCTATGTTGTTTTATGGTATGTTGTTAAAACTGTTGTTATAGAAAGAATTGTGCCATTGTAAAATGCACATCTACCACAGGTCAGTATCTTTTCGGTTTACTGTTGAAGATTCTGCAGAAGTTGAACCTTGATATTAAGAAGTGTATTGGAAATTCAACTGTTTGCGCAAGTAATAACACGCAAGGACAATATTCAGATTTTTCAAAACACATATGATGAGTTACACGTGTCGTGTTATGCTCATATACTCAATCTTGTCATACGTGATCTGAGAAAAGGATGCATTGATTCTGTGTCATTGTTCTGCTGAATGATAGTACGATATTTATGCCTGAGTATTTTCTGCGAATGGATATTTGGAAGATTAAATGTCAACAAAGGCGTCTTGCAGTTATTGCGGAAACAAGATGCTGGAAAATATTCTGCAGAAAAGATCTGGTCATTTTTCGAACCCAGAAAAGTGCTTTGTGCATAGCGTGGACCATAACAATGAAGAAAATTGCTTATACAGAAAATATCAAACTAGAAGCTAGGTGGAAAGCGAAAGAATACATATAAGATCTTTTCAAGTTTAAAACAATTCCGACAGCACAGTGCTCCTGAAAATATTTCAAGTGACGGCCCCTCTGTCAAACTATCTCCACACACAGGGTGCTGGTGAATTGTAGTAGTATCGAATGGTCAGACTACTGTGTTCCAACTGAAAGAGCAGGGAGCTGTTTCTGAATCTGTTAAGAGTGCAGGGTTAAGATTTGCAGAATGGGCAATAATAAATATGAAGAATTATAACGTGATTTCTTTGTTTCTACTGACCTGTAGACAACATGCCTTCGGAGGTGGAAAAGAATGATTCCCTAGGAATGTGAAGATGAAGCTGCTCCTGAACCAATGACCCAAATAGTACATCGAAGCACTCAACACAATATTGGTTACAGTAATATCGAGTATTTCTTCAAAATTCAAGAAGCAAGATACTTTATGGTTTGTTTGGACTCTAGAAATTTCAACCAAGTAAGACAACTTCCAGACACAGCTTTTGATAAACTTAATCATCTTCTGAAAAAAAAAAATCAAGAAAGAAATTTCTAAGGATTCTGTAAAAGTCTTCTTGGATTCTTGAATATCAGGCTTGATTACGACTACAACCGAGAGAACGACTTATTGTACTGATGACACAAGTGATTCAGAATTAGAAGAAAGTTCATTTCTTTAGAAGGAAGACGAGTGCAAAACGTTTGAAAAATTGGCCACAAAATTACTTTCCCAAAATATATTAAATTGCCTATATGTATAATGTGTTTACATTAAGGTGAATCTAAAAAACAACAAGTAAAAATAAAGTGCCGCAGGGTGGACTAGAACTACCAACCTTTGGATTATTAGCCGCGTGCTCCTCCGACTTCGCCACGGAGGCGACGAGGAGAACGTCGCTTCTAGAGGGATATATTGGTGAAGTCTTTTGAATTTGGCTAATCAGTGTGCTCTTTTAACCGCGTATATTCGACGATACCGTTTGGGATCAGATAAAATCTGCTCGCCATGTAGTTTTATAACAAAATGACGAGTTATTTCATGGTTCTTCCATATTCACTTTCAAATGATCGGCGACAGTTTCCATCTAATAAAGTTGATGCGTTTGTTACTTCTAGTACCAGGGGCGGATCCAGAACGGACTTCTGGGTGGGGCGGTGGGTTGTAATACTAATACTTAGAGCTACTTTTAAGAGCTCCAAACTCTGGGATGGGTTTTATTTATACATACAATTAAAAAAGTTTCCTCTTCTGGGTGGGGGAGATCACCCCCCTTGGATCCGCCATTGTCTAGTATACAATCGCTTAGAAGAAGCAACAAATGCATCAAATGTGGGAGAGGAATTTAGAACACCTAAATGGCGCATGCCTAGCACATATTGTGCTGTTAGGGCATCTGAAACAGTCTGTACCTAAAGAACGTACCTAGAAAATGACAGATATATATTCGACAGTGACGACATAAAAACAAATGACAGAGTGCGAAACAGTCAGGTATATAAATGCTATATTTGTAGTATATACAATATACCGCTGTCCGGAGAACGGATGTTTCTCAGTGTAATTATATGTAATTTTAAGTGAGATTTCAAATTTTCGAATTTTCCCTTTATTTGTACAAAATTCCTATGTTTGTGGCAAATTTCAAGTTTGCATGGCCACTAGAAGTACCTTATAGGTTTCGAATATATTGACATAACTACGAAATGTTTTCCTTGTCCCCTAATTTTCCATACATGATAAAATTTCAGATTTTCGGATTTTTTCTTTTGATTTGTCACCAATTCTACGTTTATGCAAATTTAAAGTTTCCATTATTATTAACAATAGCCTACAGATCTTGAATCAAATGACGTAACTATACAATTTTGCCCTTATACCCTAATTTACCCTTGGAGAGGGAAATTTACGTTTTTTTTTTTTTTTAAATGCCATTTACTTTTATCACAAACTTTACATTTGTACCATGTTTCAAATATTTATGTCTACAGGAAGTACACTATAGGTGTTGAATCAAGTAACGTAATTTTGCAGTTTCCTCTTGATTTTCCTCCTGAGGGGGGGGGGGAGTTCAAGTTTTCGGATATTTCCCTTTACTTATAGGATAGCACGATCCCTACATTTCTGCTATATTTCTAGTTTTTTGTCAAATTTAGGATAGGAAATACCCGATAAGTTTTTAATCCAGTGACGAAATTTTGCTTTTGCCCCCTAATTCCCCAACTTGAAAGGGAAAATTTCCCATTTTTCGGACATTTTCCTTTACTTGCATCACAAAATGTACATTTGTGCCACAGTTAAAATTTCAATGTCTACAGAAAGTACCCTGTAGGTTTTGAATCTAGTAACATAAATTTGCCTTTCCCCTAATTTTCCTCTAGAAGAGTAAAATTTGCAATTTTCGCATTTTATCCCTTTACTCGCATCACAAAATCTACATTTGTACCAAGAATAGGAAGTACTCTTTAGATTTTGAGTCCACTGACGTAATTTTGTCCTTGCTCTTAATTTTCCCTTTGGACGGGGAAAGTTCCAGTTTTCGGATTTTCCCCTTTCCTTATATCACAAATCCTACATTTATAACAAATTTCAAGTTTCTATGTCTATACGTTTTTAGTCCAGTGATGCAATTTTGTCTTTGGCTCTCATTTTTTTCCATTGGGCGGGGAGAAATTTCCAGTTTTCGAATTTTTCCCTTTACTTGTATTACAGACCTTACATTTGTGCCAAATTATGTTTCTATATCTATTGGAAGTGTTCTTTAGTTTGTGAGTCCAGTGACCCAATTTACCCATGTCCCTCAAATTTCCCCCTCGAAGGGGAAACATTTCCAGTTCTCGGACATTTTGCTTTACTTATATCCCGAATCCTAAATTTCAAGTTACTTCGTCTTCCGGAAGTACCATATAGCTGTTGATGAGTAAGTGCCAACATTTTAGCGTCTTTTTTTCAATAAATAAATAAATAAAAAATCGTGACTTTCTGTCCCAAACGATTGGAGACAAAACATTGAACGCTTATTAAGGATGGTGTGGTGCAAGTTAGTGATGGAGCCATTTTTTTCCTTCATTATCTTCATGTGAAGCGAAATTACAGATGTTTGAAGTGTCTGAGTTGAATCGTGTAATATACACACTGCGTGCTCCGGCCAGAGAACATGGCTTGGTGCACTTCTATGTGCCTTGACACTGTAGCACTATAATATACAGATTGTTATCACTAGAATAATATCAACACCCTAAATATGTACAGTAAGAGACACTTCTGGATGGTACAGCCATATGGAGATTTACGGCAAGAGTGCTCCACCAGTTGAGTCCAAAGTATTTGCTGAAAGTATTGCAACCGAATTAACTTTAAAAGAAGGCGGGTGGCATAATCGCCAGGCAATGAAAATTCCCGTACACTCGGGTGAAATTCCCACTACCGTCTACAGCATCATTTCTCCAAAATAAAATGAATCTTATATGTGTGTTATGCCAAATATACTATTTGATATTCGTCCTATTCGCGAAGATAAAGTGCAACAACAAATAAAAGCCCAATCCTGTTGCTGTTGGAATGAACTCTCTTTAAGTCGTTTGATCTGAAATGACTTTACAGGACCTAAATAAATATTCTGTCACTTCAGGGGGGGGAGGTAGGAAGAGCAAAATCTCCCCTTCTACTGTATGAAAACATATACTTTCAATCAAATGCTTAGCGAGAGTGAACCCATTGGTATAGCGCTTTTATGATTTGAAATCTTGATCCCAAGCCATCTTTTGTCATAACTGACAACATAGGAGAACGGGAGATGCAAATATGATGAAGGAGAAATACACTCACATGTGCAAATTCAGAATTGGAGACAAAATGATCGGATAGCATCCATATTTTGTCGAAAATTTTGATTTTGTAAGTAGACATGTAAAAGCTCATCCGAACTTGAGAGCATCCCATTACCAATTGATGAATTAAAGTGGAGAACTCAGTTGAGAGCATCAGATGATTACGGAGGGAGAGAAACATCTTAAGATATGGGGAACGAACAATGGAAAAAAATACCAAATTGCCTCAACCGGACTCGAACCCTAAACCCCATGATTACGAGGCCACGCCTTTGCTCACTCATCCACGGAGCCACACAGAGTCGTACGGTCATACGTCAGGAAAAGCGTTCGTTACGACCAGTGATTTATTTGTAGGGGGAAGCTAGGGAAATTCCCCGTCTCTAGTTTTTCTTTCCTTGGCACTAACTTAATTACTGTTGTCCCAGCCTGAGAAGAATATTTTCCACCACTCTAGAAAATTTCCTAACAATTTGCATACATTTTAAGCAACACAAAACATTTATTCATCGCTGTTCTGCATATGGCAGAAAATACCTAAGCTAAATTTTCTATTGGGAACAGGGAGAAGCATACACGCGGAGCTTAGGAAGCAGATTGTGTCCATAAGATTTGTTTTGGTCAGTAAGGGACATAAATTTACATTCAAATGGCAAAATCACACGTTTAATTATGCTATAATTTTACTTTTAAGAACTCCAAATGCGTAGAACGAAGGCATTCTTTTTTGCTTGGAGGAATAAAATTATGGCTGAAGATACTACACATTCCTTGCTACCGTATCGCGATTTAATTAAATGTTTTAAAAGTTTTTAAAGCTCAATCCCTAACCAAATTGATAACTGCATGATCTATCTCTTTGCAGTTCACTTAAAACACTATAGAAATATCGTAAAACTTAATAAAAGGAAAAAAAGTTCTTTCACAGCGTGAAGCTTACGATTATTCCCATATACTTATAGCGTAGGTGATTTGTGTATCTTCTTTCGTAGCTCATTGGATTCGTATAGAATTCCCATTCCTGCGACCCGTGTTCGAATCTTCGCGTCGCTGTTTTTTATTTTTATTTTATTATTGATCAGGTAGGACTGCAGTAGAAAGAAACATATGGTTACAGTTCAAGGTGTGATTCGATATTCTGCAAGTATTTATTTATTTTTTTTTCTTGTCAAGCGAAAAATTGAAGTAGAATTCTACATGCGTAAAACTTCTAAATTTGACTGTTAATAAGAACTATGAATAAGATTACAGCTCAAAATAAATTGAATTCTCTTCAATTGTAGTCCATAATTAGCTATGGTCAAGGAAATGGATTTAAGCTGTTTTGTGTGTCATCAGCACATTGACTTCGATCATCCCTATTTCTGGAACTAAATATCACTAATTTTGTTGTTTTCGTTTATATATAAAATTCTAATCCTTTAGTCCTTAACAAAACAGAGATTATTGTTCAAACTGTCACTATGGGATTACATTTCATTATATAAAAAAATTAAACTAACTAACTATATATATATATATATATATATATATATATATATATATATATATATATATATATATATATATATATATATATATATACTTTAAAATATCGAAAATAATATGACAAATATTATGAACAATTTTATAATAGAACTAAGAAATGTTTTATAATACACTAAACTGAATGAAATACAGGATATTTGAAGTTAGCGATAATATTGCCAGTATATTCTGAAATACAAGTTTCTTGAACAGATAGGGACACTTCACCTTGAAATATACACCTTGAATTTGATTCTCGATAGAATCTGAAATATGTTAAGGACTTTAAAGCTTGAATAACGCAACACAAGTTGGAATCCCATGGTTGTAATTGTGTCGTTACAAACTCACTCTTTTTATATAAATCAACCAATCTAAAGCCGGATCTTTATTCAAAAAGTATTTTCTCCTTTACGTATATTTCAGGGAGAACATTTAACGTCAACTTTTTATTAGCAAATGTAGCAACTGATCAAATTGAATAATGCTAAAAATAGCCTACTTCGCTTGCTAGAACTTATCTTTGGTAGAAGTTCATACATCAAATCTTTTTTTTTTTGGTGTTTCTTGTTTTTTTTTTTTTTTTTTTTTTTTTTTTTGTTGTTGTTGTTGTTTCTTAGGTTTCTGAATACTTCGGAAGATTTTAACAGAATCCTTGTAATTATAAATTTATGTTTGCTCTGTTTGATATGAAAAAAATATTTCTTATGAAGAAAATGGTCTGCAAAGCTCTTTGTAGAATGTCTGTTATTAGTTGTAGTAGTTAGTTTTACTTTAGCGTCCCATTCAGCAGCGAGGCTATATGAGACATGGACTTACAGCTTAACGTGGGATCCGAAACCATAGGCTTCTACTGAGAATCGAGCTCCGTTTTTAGGAAAAAAAATCTAACCACAGTCAGTTCCTACCCGTTGGGGTTAGAACATACCCTATTATTATACTGGTATTTGGAAGCAGTGATAATTGGTTACGTATTTCTTGACCTGGAAGCAATCACACTCGTGTCCCGGCATGACCGGAACAGACCTGGGGACGACGACACGTCGTGATACGCACGATGAAATTGTATGATACTGTTAAATATTAAAGTTAATGCATCATTTTTATATCAATAGATAACTTAAATAAAAAAAAACAGTAACAATACTATTAACGTATATCTACATAGTATATATATTAAAAATACGTTGTCTATTATAGCGAAAAATGGCTGAACCGTTTGAAATGAATTTTATTGACATAGTTAACCTCTAGCTTGGACTAGGTTATTGAGATCTTGCTTGGGAGAGTACTCCCGGTAGTAGTAACTAAATACACGATTCTGATTGGTTGGCGTTATCCATATCTTGCTACGTAGCCTATACCTATGTATATAACAGAAATCATACGCCTGTTGCTATCGGTCCTCGTGGTCGTGTGCGCTAGCGTTGTAAGCTGGTAACAAGAATTGCTTTTGGCGTGAGTTCAAACCCGGCCGAAGGAAATTTATCTATTTTTTTTAAATCGTTCATAACACTTTTTTCAATAAAATATGATGAAAAAGTACTCAAAAAGGAGATTTGCTTACTTTTGGGGAGATAATTAGTAGTGGTAGTAGTAGTACAGCAGAAGCGGATATATATATATATATATATATATATATATATATATATATATATATATATATATATATATATATATATATATATATATATATATATATATATATATATATATATATAACTTTCCATGAAATCATGAAAATAAAAAAAATGACTTCCAACTCTATTCAGAAAGTAGGTATATTGGCACGTGTCGAACCGAGTTGTTTGCTACGCGACGTTATGCCTTCAGGCAAACTTCTAGCTATCGACTAGGTAAGTCTTATGGGCCACTATGAAGAAAGAAAGAAAGAAAGAAAGAAAGAAAGAAAGAAAGAAAGAAAAAGGTATGCTTGTTTCATGGGGAGAACAAAATATAATAGTCTATCTGCTCCTTGACATTAAGTGTTTGAAACCAATGCTGTTATGAATATCCATTTTTCTAATTTCCTTAGGAGACTAAAGAGAAACGTTAATTCTCCTATGTATGAAAGAAAAATATATACAGTGGCTCAATAAAGAAGTCGGACATATACATATTCACACATTCAAGAGAGAATAGACATTCGAAGAGTACGATTTAAAGAACAAAAAATATATTTTAAGTACTTTATATTATTTAGTTATGGAAAATAGAAGCATTAACAACAAAACTCAATTTCATGACTATAAAAAATACAAAAAATGAAAATACAGTTAAAATCCATGTCAAAAAAGAACTCGGACAGGTAGTACCACTCTCTTTGTTTTTGGGCTGAATAGGGGAATTTCCAAGAGTTTGTCTACTTGACAGCTTTAGATGTCCAAAAGAAGCGAGTTGAAGCCGTACTATTTTTACGTGGATGAAACTCTGTGTTTAAAAGGTAAAATGGGAAGTCAACGTAGGCAAACATCTTTAGCAATAAGAGAACTTTTTGAAAAACATTATAAAGAGGGAAAATTAGTTCGTGATACTGTGGAAATAGTAGATAGGTCACTCTCCACAGTTTATGATATTATTAAACGTTTTAAATCAACAAAATCAGTGGAAAATACACCAAAAAGTGGTAGATCTAAAGCGTTTATACAGTGATCCGAGAGATGAATTGTACTATAGGTTAATAAAAACTCCAAAATAAGTGTGCTAAACTGTCCAAAGAAGTATGAGAACATCTTAATAAAAGTTTGCATCCCGAAACGATAAAATTTGTTTTAAGAGAAGCAAGTTACATGGAAGAGTAGTCCGTAAAATACCGTTCGTGAGCAAGTGCTATAGGCAAAAGAGACTTAGTTTTGCAAAAGCTTATAAAAATAAAGATTTTTCGTTTAGGAGCACTCTGTTATTCGCGGACGAAAGTAAATTTAATTTGTTCCGCTCAGATGATCAGTGCTACATCTGGCGAAAACCTAATGGAGAACTCAGAGCGAATAATCTACGATCCACTGTGAAACATAGAGGTGGCTCGGTAATGGTTTGGGGCTGTATGTCCTCTGCTGGTCCAGGTAAACTTTGTGTAATCGATGGTATTATGGACCAAATAAAATATTTAACTATTCTGAAGCAAAATTTGGTACAAACTGCTGAAACATTGGGAATAATAGAGAACTTCCAGTTCTACCAGGATAACGATCCCAAGCACAAAGCACTCAGTGTGCGTTTGTGGCTCCTGTATAATTGTCCGTATGTGCTGGAAACACCTCCGCAATCTCCTGATATTAATGTTATTGAGCACTTACGGGCTTATTTGGAAAACCAGTTAAAATATCATACTATTAGAACAAAGGAAGACTTGGAATCAGCACTTCAGATTAAATGGGCGAAAGGTGATCCTTCCTTCTGAAAAAAAAAAAAAAAAAATTAAAAAATTCATGCCAGAAAGATTGAAAGCAATCGTGAAAAATAAAGGATTGACTACAAAATATTAAAAATATCTAATAACATTCTAAAATTTTACCACAAATTAAGTGTCCGAGTTCTTTTTTGACATGGATTTACGCCATGTTTTCACTTTTTGTATTTTTTATAGTCATGAAATTGAGTTTTGTCATTGATGTTTCTATTTTTCATAAGTAGATAATGTAGTGTAATTAAAATATAATTTTTGTTCTCTGTAGAATACTCTTGGAATCTTTATTCCTCATGGAATGTGTAAGTATGTATATGTCCGACTTCTTTATTGAGCCACTGTATCTCATATATCACACAGATAACGAAATAAAATAGCATATTTATCTACGCCTTGGCGTTAAGTGCTTTAAAATTGTTCAGAATATTTTCTTTATTCCCATAATAAAAAGAAAAAATGAGAATTGTTAATTCCCATAGAAGAAGAAAGAAAAATATAATTATATTTATTAAACAAAAAGAATAAAATAAAATATATTTAAAATATATTAAAATAAAATATGACTAAACTAAGTAAAACATTTACTCCGAATAGTCTCTGCAAGTAATTTGTAGAAAATTGTCAGAAATAATGAGCATAAACTATCAGGTCTAGTTCTAAAAGTGTAGCAAGTGATAGTTCTAAACTCAAGTAGAATATTCACTCTGCTTCATTTAAATAATAGACATTTTACAAAAATAATGATCTTTTGGTTGTATCGTAAATATTTTAGTAAATAAATAAATAAAATACATATGTATAATTTAATCATCGCAACTGGATAGCTGATTCTGTGGGTGAAGATAATGAATATTACTACAAACTGTTACAAAGGTGGGGGCCGCAGTGGCCCAGTGGAAGCCGGTGGGTGTAGCTAAGCAGCCTGTAGTGTTGTCAACGGGTCGGCTCACGGCTCAGTCACCTCAACATACCGAGCCGGTTCGAGATCCATAAAAGTGATTAGATGCTAATACAATACGAAGTATATGTTCTATAAGCCTTTCCCACAATTCTACTGCTTGGGGCTGAAATCAGTTAATACTGAGGAAGTTAATTATTCGTCCCTGATTGAAAACTGTTCCGCGAAGACATCTTTAAACAAATCCCATTTTTATGGAACATAGTGAAATTGATCAAAGACAAGCGCTACAATTCGAGTCAACTGACATTTGTGTATGTGCGGCCGTTTGCCTGTTTCACAACTATCTTTTATTGTTTTGGTTTCATTTTAATGAAAATTGGCTTATGGTTTCAACTAATAATCCTATTTTTTGGGATTTAACTCTATCAAGAATAAGGGGTGAAAGCTAAAACACACCCTTTGCACATACAC
This sequence comes from Thermobia domestica, assembly GCF_964235325.1. Classification (NCBI taxonomy): domain Eukaryota; kingdom Metazoa; phylum Arthropoda; class Insecta; order Zygentoma; family Lepismatidae; genus Thermobia; species Thermobia domestica. The sequence goes on from NC_137464.1 coordinate 111,632,023, forward strand.
ATATATAACAATTTTGTGTTATAGGCAAAACAACTGAAGATCATTTGATTAGACAAAACATAGGCTATTTTTACTTTAGGCCATCCGCATCATTCGAATTTGTTGCGGGTGAAATTGGCAATGGATAAGCGCGTAAAAGGGACCAAGTTCCTCTGAACTTCGAAACTTGGTTATTTAAATATTATAATAAAATATGTTTAAAAATAACTTCCACCATATTGAGTCAATTTGATTCAATATGGCGTATATTTTCTTTGGGGCTTCTCGATCATCCCTATTAAACGAAGTCAATTGGGGTCAAGAGAAAAACGAAATTAACTTTTTCAGTTCTACGTCCAAAGATTATGCCCTGTAGACTAAGGGAGACGATGATTGAGGGATGTGAATTATGATGGTAGACTTGATGGAATGATAATGTGGGAGGAAACGGAAGTACGCCGGCTATCAAGAATTAGAGGTTGAATTACTTTACCCTGCCGTTTAAAAAAGATCCAGTATAACTTCTGTAAAAAATGTTTAATATTTAAAGAATATGGTGCGAGTGTAATTTGGAGTTTATGAACAAGCCACACTTTTAAGGGTAAAATCAGTCAAGAATGACCAATCGCCCCCTCCCAATCATGTTCCTTTACAAAATTCCAAATATTGTTTTGTAGGTTCCCAATTAACTCCGCTGTTTGGAATTATAATTGGCCAATAATAAAGAAGTAAATTTCATTCCTGTTGTCATGTAACACGAAATATTTCGTGTAAATTAGTTTTGTGAAACATAATGTGTTTTGTTTGAAATTAGAGGCATAAAGTTATTGTTTTGAGTTGAAGTTGGAGGGGAAAAAAGGTGAATTAATTTCATTTCGTGAAACTGTTAACAACATTTTTCTCCAAAGTTCCAATTTTTCATGAAATAGTAGGTATGTTTTCTTTCAGGCTGTAGTTAGGTCTATTGTTTATGCTGTTATGCATGAGAGTTGGGGAAATTAAGCCAATTTCAAGATTACATTTTACGATAACTTCTGTGCTTTTGTTAAACCTGATTTCATGAAGCAACTTTTATTTTTATTTATTTATTTATTTATTTATTTATTTATTTTGAAAGTGTAAGAACTACTATTGTTGGTAGGGACTGAAACTGATGAAGAGAAAGATAATGCAAATGTAAAAGTTGAAACGAAATCCACTCGCTTCTTTAACACACAGCACAAGTAGTGGTGAAAAAAACGTTATTTTGTAAAGAAGAAATAAACTATATAATTCTAGCCCCAAATGTCTTTTGGGCATTAATTAGGAAAAAAATAAAATTAAAACTAATTTTTCTAAAAACGAAATAAAATATTTAACTTTAGCTCCAAAGGTCTCTTGAACATTAATTGGGATGAAAATAAAATCAAAGTTGAATTTGATGAAGAAAACCTAAGACATTTAATCCAGCTTCAAATGTCTTTTAGGTTAATTGAGAACAAAAATGAAATGTATAAGTTCTTTACCATTGAACAAAAGAAGAAAAGATAAATAAAAGGCAAATATTTGGAAATTAAAGAATTCTAGTATTTTGTCTAGTCACCTTCTGCTTCTATAACGTCACCCAAACGATTAGGTACACTAGCTACAAGATTCGAGAATATAGTTGGATGTTGTTGGAAATTATTCCAGAGTTCTATTACATGTGCCTCAAGAATTCCTTTGTTACGGTCTTGTCGACGTTCTTTCCATTCTTGAACCATTAACGCCCAAAGATGTTCTATGGGGTTAAGGTCTGGCGATCGAGGAAGCCATTCTATACATATTAGCTCTGGATGATCTTGCAACCATGCTTGAGTTTGCGTCGAGATATGAACACCGCTGTTGTCTTCCATAAACACGAATTCCTCTTGTTCTGGAAATTTTTCGTGTAGAGACGGAAGCAGTGTATCCTCCAGTACTTGGATATAAGTCGCACTAGTCATTCGTCCAGGAACAGGAATAATCTCGCGCGGACCTTCAGCTGTCATAGAGCCCCAAAAATGAGCTGAAACTCGTCTTGAATGTTCGGTGCGAATGACATGTTGTGGAAGTATCGTGTCCCGCGTGGCCTGTATAATATCATTCTCGGTTGCAGATCAGAGAGGAACACCTTCTCATCAGACCAGATGACGAGATCCCAATAGGCTTGTGGAAGACTCACGTTCTTCTTAGCCCATTCTGAACGCCTTTCCTTGTGGTAATCTGTCAAAATAGTTCTCATAGCTGGTTGTGCGTGATGGAGTCCAGCCGCAGTAAACCGTTGCCTTACTGTCTTATGTGAACATCCTAGTTCAACAGCTTTGTCTCTCAACACAGACACTACTTTAGTTCTAGGCACTTTTGCTGACACTAGAATCACAAACGAAATACTCCACAGGATGTATGAATGTGAAGGCGTGTAATAAGGATCAGAGTAATATTATGGGTTGATTTATTTATTGATGCATGTTCATTGTGGGTATTATTAATTTTATTTTTGTAAAGAAGCAAGTTACTACCCGCAAATATAAATATAACTCTAACTAAACTCTTTTTCTATTTTTGAGAAAATAATATGACGAGTGTGGATCATTTTATTTGTTTTTGGGTGTGAGACTGTTGACCAGGGTAAAAGAAATCATGATTTTTTAAAAGAAATATCATTTTTGTTGATTTTTTAAAATTTAAATCGATTTTTTTATTTATATCAAAACTTTCTCCTCGTATAATACAAGTCGCGAACTACAGAAAAGACATTAGAAATTAGTATTAAATGTTAATTATGTCATTTAGGTGGAAGTATTGGGATTTAATTTTGAATTAATCCCCAATCGTTTACCTATTTCAATCCCAAACAATGTGTCTCAAGCATTAAGGAAAAAAAAACTTACAGCAACGTTTATCAATATGACACTTTTCTTTTCGCAAAAGTTACTGATGTTTGGCAGGGCCATATTAAAAAAAAAAAAAAAAAAAAAACGAAACTAGCTAGCCGCACGAAATAATATAAAGTCCATAAATTTCGCCTAAAATTAACTAACTCTATGGCGTATGGAACCCATAGGATCAATTCCACGTTCACAAAAGCTTTCCCTGACTTCTATCCTTAGCCAACTGGATCCATTTTCTACTTTGTATTCCTATATCTGCGAAATCCATCTAGATGACCCTAACAATGTTTGGTAAACCGTAAAATTATGTAGTTCCTCGTTATGAAGTTTCCACCATTCCCCATTCCCGTTCCTTTTAGGTGCGAATATTCGTCTGAGGATCTTGTTCTCCAATACTTTCAGTCTCTGCTCTTCCCTCATAGCAAGCGACCATGTTTCGCAACCATACAGAGCAACAGGCATGATTATCGTTTTATATATTTTAACCTTCAAATTTCTCGACAGAATTTGCGACGACAAGAGATTTTGAACTAAATAATAACACGAATTCCCTGCTTTTAGTCGACGTTTAATTTCTTTGTGAATATCGTTTTCGTCTTTTAATATTGATCTTAGATATTTGAAAGTATTCACTTTATCAAAAGAATTATTTTTTTTAACGCATCCAAAATTTGCCGTATTACGATCCCGAATAACTTCTATGTATTTAGTACATAAATTTCGCCTGAAGTTTTAAACTCTATTATTATTTTTTTTTTCGCAGAGAGGATCGAGCTTTTCTAAATACGACCCTATTACATGAAAACAAACAAATAGGCGTGGGCACAAAAGAACTTTTGTCTTAAATTTTCATGATGATTTCTCCGTTGGAATAGTTTTAACGATTTAAAAACCCTATGTTACAAAGAGAAGAAAGCAGGATTTACCCGTTACCCGTTCAAAACGGGATTTTCTCTAATCATCCTCTGCATGATACTCGTTTTCATATTGTGCTTACATAATTTGAGTCTCATTGTATTTTCTTATTATCTTCCATAATCGAAATAACAGAACAGAAACGGGATTTTACTTATTTTCACTTTAATTTATTTCGGATTTTGATTTAAACCAACGACTTTTATTTAAAAAATCAAGTGAATTAAATCTTGATTAAATTCGTGATTTAAATCAGACTGATTTAAATCAATCCACCCTGCTGTTCACCCATTGAAATTTACTTCAGTAGTAAGCAACTACTTATTCAATGAATCATCACTAAACGCTAGAGGCAAAGAAAGGCAAAGCAATATCGCCTGAAGGTCGTTTGAAATGCGTGTCTTGTCTTTGGTTTACCTGTGAAGTGAAGCATTTTGCTTCTTCTACTAAGTTCTGACATTCTGACACATTATGTCAATGAAATATTGGTCTGTTTGTGAAAACAAAGAGAGGAAAGAAAAAATATGAGCTATCCGCGTCAGTCTATTAGATCTTTAAGCATGTTGGAAAAATAAACCATGTCCTGTATTTAACCAAAATATGGTTAATAAACTAGCGTTATTATCATTAAAGGCCGTATGCGTCCTGGAACCTTGTATTATACCTGGAAAAGTTCGTGTCAGATCCAGAGGAAATGTAACATTTTATAATTATGCAACGATAAATGAAAAAATGGAAGTACGCTCTGTCTTAGTGTTCGATGCGGAAGACCTGGGTTCGATTTCCAGTATGAGTTTATCTGGTTTGGGACAACACGTTAGGCTGTAGGCCCATGTCTCATATAGTCTCGGTGCTGCAAATTAAGTTAAAATTCTAACCATTCAACCCATTAGTCTTAGAGCTCATAGTATTATGAGAAAGTGATTGGTGTGATCCGTGATGCGTTGCAATTAAAAAAGCCACAATGAGAATCACAATGCTGGATATAAAAGTTGATTTCTCGCTGAAGCATCGTGACTTATAATTAAATTTCAGATTTTTAGCTTCTAAAAATTGGGCCTATGGGTCCCTAATATAAGCTTGGCTAAGTAGTTAATAGGGATGCGCACGAGTCGAGTCGAGACAGAATTTTCCTGAGAAAATTAGAGTCGAGATATCACTTTTACAGCACATTTTCGAGACGAGACAGCTTCAAATCTTGTCTCGTGCGCATCTCTAATAGTTAAATATATTCTAAAACTCATGAAATAGAATCAACAATTAATTTAAAATTATTGACTGAGTATAAATGTAAACCCAGAGTTTAAAAATAAATATGTAAAAATGATTAGACATATAGTTGCATTCGTCTGGATATTCAAAGCACGTTTTCACTGTTCACATCAGTTTAAAAATTATCAACCAACTAATTACAATTTCCATTCTCCACACGAGAAGAATAAGTGTACGAAAATGTTATTTGGAAAATATTTAAACCCCTTTCATCTCCCAGAAAAACAGCGAATGATAAAAGCTATCCCAGTCAATCCACGTGTTAACTACGTATGTTCAAAATTCATTGTAAACAGTTAAACTACTTCCTTGCTTTGACCATTTAATTAGGATCGTGTAGCAATAACCCTCGTTCCCCACTCCGTACATTCTACAAGACAAATTTTACTGGCTCGCTTGATTGAATTTTGACAATTCCTTAAAATCAAATAACTTATCTTTTCTGTTACTCTCAAGCGCTTATACTCTTACAGACCTTGCAGTTATCTTTCAGTGCAATGTTTTGACACACACAGACGCACTCATCAAACAAGAAAGGCAAATATAAATTTAGTGAGAAGAGAAAGCAGAATCGTGTTGTTATAATTCCATTTAAAAATTAAATGAACATTAAGGAAAAATTAGTTTCACGTTCCACGATAAAGTCCTTTAGGCTAAAGGAGACGGATCATCAACGAAACTAATGTTTCTTGAAGTAAAGTTTTAATGATCTCCTAACGAAAATCGAATCCCAGACTACACGAACCACAGGCGCACACGCTACCCACTAGGAACGGTTAGGGCTTCTTTAATTGTGTCGTAGACACTTTCATTTCCATCGTCTCCAGGTTTGTTAGGTCATACCGGATCCAGGTAATGAAATTCTTATCTAGTTTCATTACTGTTTCCCAATAACAAATTAATTTCATTTTTCTCTTGACCCCAATTGACTTCGTTTAATAGGGATGATCCAGAAGCCCCAAAGAAAATATACGCCATATTGAATCAAATTGACTCAATATGGTGGAAGTTATTTTTAAACATATTTTATTATAATATTTAAATAACCAAGTTACGAAGTTCACAGGAACTTGGTCCCTTTTAAGCATACCTTTTTCTTTCTTTCTTTCTTTCTTTCTTTCTTCATAGTGGCCCTTAAGACTTACCTAGTCGATAGCCAGAAGTTTGCCTGAAGGCATAACGTCGCGTAGCAAACAACTTGGTTCGACACGTGCCAATATACCTACTTTCTGAATAGAGTTGGAAGTCATTTTTTTTATTTTCATGATTTCATGGAAAGTTATATATATATATATATCCGATTCTGCTGTACTACTACTACCACTACTACTTATCTCCCCAAAAGTAAGCAAATCTCCTTTTTGGGTACTTTTTCATCATATTTTATTGAAAAAAGTGTTATGAACGATTTAAAAAAAAAATAGATAAATTTCCTTCGGCCGGGTTTGAACTCACGCCAAAAGCAATTCTTCTTACCAGCCTACAACACTAGCGCACACGACCACGAGGACCGATAGCAACAAGCGTATGATTTCTGTTATATACAGAGGTATAGGCTACGTAGCAAGATATGGATAACGCCAACCAATCAGAATCGTGTATTTAGTTACTACTACCGGGAGTACTCTCCCGAGCAAGATCTCAACAACCTAGTCCAAGCTAGAGGTTAACTATTAGGGTGGGCCGAAAAAGGCCGAAATTTTTTTTTTTTTTTAGAAAATTAAGATTGAGTACCGTGCAAAAGTTGTATAATGTTATATTATGTTTCCTCACGAAAACAGAGCCGGATTAAAAGATATTTAACCGGGCCCCGGGGGCCCCAAAGAACGTTAATTTTGAAAAAAAGTACCCAGCAATGAAAACATTACTAAAATATATTTTTTTAGAAAGTTAAGTTTGAGTACCATGCAAAAGTTGTATAATATTACGTTATGTTTCTTCACCAAAATAGAGCCGGATAAAAAAATATGTAACCGGGTCCTAGGGGCCCGAAAGAACGCTAATTTAAAAAAATGTAGCCAGCAATGAAAATATTATTAAAATATATTTTTAGAAAGTTAAGTTTCAGTACCGTGCAAAAGTTGTATAATGTTATATTATGTTTCCTCACCAAAACAGAGCCGGATTAAAAGATATTTAACCGGGCCCCGGGGGCCCCAAAGAACGTTAATTTTGAAAAAAAAATAGTTGCGAGTAGTGAAAATATTGAAATATTTTTTTTTAGAAAGTTAAGTTTGAGTACCATGCAAAAGTTGTATAATATTATGTTTCTTCACTAAAATAGAGCCGAATAAAAAACATTTAACGGGGCCCCGGGGGCCCGAAAGAACGGTAATTTTAAAAAAAAGTAGCCAAAAATGAAAATATTATTAAAATATATTTTTAGAAAGTTAAGTTTCAGTACCGTGCAAAAGTTGTATAATGTTATATTATGTTTCCTCCCTAAAACAGAGCCGGATTAAAAGATATTTAACCGGGCCCCCCAAAAAACGTTAATTTTGAAAAAAATAGTTGCGAATAGTGAAAATATTTTTGAAATATATATTTTTTTTTAGAAAGTTAAGTTTGAGTACCGTGCAAAATTTATAATGTCATGTTTCCTCACCAAAACAGAGCCAGATAAAAAGATATTTAACCGCGCCCCGGTAACCCAAAAGAACGTTAATGCTGAAAAAATATGATTGAGAGTAGTGAAAATATTATTGAAATATTTGTTTTCAGAAAATTAAGTTTGAGTACCGTGCAAAAGTTGTATAATGCTATGTTTCTTTCCCAAAACAGAGGCAGATAAAAATATTTCACTAGGCCCTGCGGGTCCGAAAAGTGTTATTTTGTTGTTCTTTTTAAATATATATATTTTATTTTAAGTATTTATAGAAAATTGGTTAAGATTCCTAATACTTTAACTTGACCCCAGGATTTTAAATGTTCTGATCTGATGTGCAGCTCTTCGCCTGATTGGTGTTTAGTAGATATAATAGTACGAACACAAATACATAAGGTAAGGTTGAAAAATTGACCAACAAACACCAAACCAGCGCAGAACTCACCACGTGGAGATGGCTACAGCGAGTTCCTCCCACCCGCCCTCCTCTTACTTAAAGCTCCTTAGCGGAATCTTGGAACAAAATATTGAGATTTATGTCCGAAGCTTGGTAGATACTTACGTGCTTCCAGTTTTGCGCGAATATAATCGTCTCGTGCAACACTACCGCATACTTCTGAAGAATATTCTGTTACTACCTTTAGACACTTCTCCAAAGCCTGCGTGTGGAAGGGGAACGTGACAAACTGAAACCTCCTCTTTTCCACAATCATTTCGGTTAGTCCTATTGATACGTTAGCCGAAATTGGAGGTTTCGTTACTAATACTTCTGACCAATCGGTCAAATCGATATAATCCGCATATTCTTCAGTGCTTTGCCTATTGCAATTGTCAATTAGAACTATAGTTTGGTATTTTTGGCCATCAAAATAGAGACCCTTAAAATTAGTAGCTTTACACTGTAGACGGTTTCTTTTTTCTTTTTTGCTAGTTTCGTATGGATTTTGTTGTTATCTACTATCTTGTCTTAGTTTTGTTCAGTAAATTCATATCTTCTAAAACAGCGGATACAATTTTAGCAGCCGATCTATTCGATATACCTGTTAAATCTTTTGCGGTACTCATTTGCTTAGGGCTCACTATTGTTTATTTAGGTTTACTTTAGATTTTATTCTCTAAACGATAGCTCCATGCGAACTCTTCATCGTCTGAATTCGGGGTGGAAGCGCTTACGGGATTGAGGCTAACGATTGTAAACCTCTTGTAATTGGTACCGCAGCAACATAATCGATCTGTGTGTCATGCTTTCTTTTGAGCCTATGGGTTTCTGCTTCAAACTACATTGCAACTCGTCATTTGTCTCTGATTTCTCTGATCTAATATGAGCTCCCACTCCAAAAGCGGTATATAATTTGATTTACCACACTTACAGGTTAATCTATCGCAGCATTTGCAAGAGAAAATATCACATAACTTCTGAGCACCGTTCTTAAATTTCTTTAATTTGGCTCTTAATGGGGTATATCTCTTTTCTTAATGGGGTTAATGATCGTTTCGCATTTTAAGTTGTAATTCAAAATCATATGCTTAATTCGAAGTCAAGACAATACAGGAAGAGAGGCTCGCAGCCATATTGTTTCTACTTTATTTGAATTCAGCAATGTAAGCGCCGCCTTCGGAAAGCCAGTGTTATGTATTTTGCATCCAGATGCGAAAAAGTGATATTCTCTTAAAGTTTGAGAGTTCTGAGGTGGGCTCAACACAAAGGTTTTTCGTGTGTTAATATGGTAGTTATGAAAGTTAGTTAAGCTCTTAATAGTTATTTGCGTATATTAAAACCATGTATTTCATGTTTTATGTATTAATAGTACTGTCTGGTAAAATGTTATTATTACCTAAAACCATTTTATTTGAACAAAAAATTAGGAACTTTAGGGCCACGGGGGCCCGGTTAAATATTGTTTTAAAATCAACATATGTGACATGGCTTCATTTTGTACCATTGCACAATTTTTGATAACTACTCAATCCTGAATATCTGAAAAAAAAATTTTTCGGCCCACCCTATTAACTATGTCAATAAAATTCATTTCAAACGGTTCAGCCATTTTTCGCTATAATAGACAACGTATTTTTAATTTATATACTATGTAGATATACGTTAATAGCATTGTTATTGTCTTTTTTATTTAAGTTATCTATTGATATAAATATGATGCATTAACTTTAATATTTAACAGTATCATACAATTTCATCGTGCGTATCACGACGTGTCGTCGTCCCCAGGTCTGTTCCTGTCTTGCCGGGACACGAGTGTGATTGCTTCCAGGTCAAGAAATACGTAACCAATTATCACTGCTTCTAAATACCAGTATAATAATAGGGTATGTTCTAACCCCAACGGGTAGGAACTGACTGTGGTTAGATTTTTTTCCCTAAAAACGGAGCTGGATTCTCAGTAGAAGAATATGGTTTCGGATCCCACGTTAAGCTGTAAGTCCATGTCTCATATAGCCTCGCTGCTGAATGGGACGCTAAAGTAAAACCAACTACTACAACTAATAACAGACATTCTACAAAGAGCTCTGCAAACCATTTTCTTCATAAGAAATATTTTATTTCATATCAAACAGAGCAAACATAAATGTATAATTACAAGGATTCTGTTAAAATCTTCCGAAGTATTCAGAAACCTAAGAAACAAAAAAAAAAAAAAAAAAAAAAAAAAAAGATTTGATGTATGAACTTCTACCAAAGATAAGTTCTAGCAAGCGAAGTAGGCTATTTTTAGCATTATTCAATTTGATCAGTTGCTACATTTGCTAATAAAAAGTTGACGTTAAATGTTCTCCCTGAAATATACGTAAAGGAGAAAATACTTTTTGAATAAAGATCCGGCTTTAGATTGGTTGATTTATATAAAAAGAGTGAGTTTGTAAAGACACAATTACAGCCATGGGATTCAAACTTGTGTTGCGTTATTCAAGGTTTAAAATTCTTAACATATTTCAGATTCTATCGAGAATCAAATTCAAGGTGTATATTTCAAGGTGAAGTGTTTCTATCTGTTCAAGAAACTTGTATTTCAGAATATACAGGCAATATTATCGCTAACTTCAAATACACTGTATTTCATTCAGTTTAGTGTAATATAAAACATTGCTTAGTTCTATTATAAAATTGTTCATAATATTTGTCATATTATTTTCGATATTCTTAAGTATATATAGTTAGTTAGTTAGTTTAATTTTTTTATATAATGAAATGTAATCCCATAGTGACAGTTTGAAAAATAATCTCTGTTTTGTTAAGGACTAAAGGATGAGAATTTTATATATAAACGAAAAAAACAAAATTAGTGATAATTAGTTCCAGAAATAGGGATGATCGAAGTCAATGTGCTGATCACACACAAAACAGCTTAAATCCATTTCCTTGACCATAGCTAATTATGGACTACAATTGAAGAGAATTCAAAACGTGGGTTCCTATCACCACAGCATGGCGCGTCCTCAGGTTGCGGATCGAGGAGAAGGCCTCTAGATATAGAGGTTAGCTGCGAATATACTGAATAAGCAGTCGCGGACAGCCGACTAGGAGTGGTCCTCCAGCTTGGGGGTTTGGGTAGGGCTAACAACCTCATCCTGTAAAGAAAAACACTTGTTCAGAAATATTCACAAAAGCCTCGGACAAGGACTGATAACTTGGCACGACCTCAGCAAAAGAAAATGGACATGAGATTCGGAACATGGAATATTAGGAGTCTTTATAGGGCAGGCGCGTTAAAATCCGTAACGAGGGAGTTAGAGAAATACAGGATGGACGTAGTAGGAGTTCAGGAAGTTAGGTGGGAAGGAAATGGATCTGAGAATTCCGGAAATTTTACGTTCTTTTATGGGGAAGGAAATAAAAATCACCAGTTAGGAACAGGGTTTTTCGTTCATAAACGTATATTACCAACAATTAAACGGGTTGAATTTGTTACTGACAGACTTTCTTTTATTACTCTTAAGGGACGGTGGTGTGATATTATTGTTTTAAATGTACATGCCCCAACGGAAGATAAGGATGACGATATAAAAGACAGTTTTTATGAAGAAGTGGAACGGATATTTGACCAACTCCCGCGATACCATATGAAAATTATATTAGGGGATTTCAATGCGAAGGTAGGACGAGAGGATATTTTCAAACCGATTATAGGGAACGAAAGTCTGCATAAGGAAAGTAATGACAACGGTGTTAGACTCGTGAACTTTGCAACATCCAAAAACCTAATCGTGAAGAGTACAAAATTCCCACATCGCGACGTTCATAAATACACTTGGACATCACCAGACGGGAAAACACATAATCAAATTGATCACGTTTTAGTAGATAGAAGAAGGCAATCTAGCATAATTGATGTCCGGTCGTTTAGAGGGGCTGATTGTGACACTGACCACTACCTCGTAGCAGCGATAATACGAGAGAGGTTATCGTTGAATAAGGGTAATATTCATTGTCCGAAAACGGTAAGATTCAATTTAAAGAAATTAGAAGAGAGCCAGGCAAGAGAGAAATACCAGATTGAAGTTTCGAATAGATTTTCGGCTTTAGAAGATTCGGAATGCACTAGTGTTGAGGATACCTGGATTGAAATTAGAGATAGCATTAAAATTTCAGCAAAAGAAAAATTGGGACACGCGGAAATACGTAGGAACAAACCATGGTTCGACCAGGAATGCATAAAACTAGCAGAGAAGAGAAAACAGACAAAATTACGCTGGCTACAAAATCCGAATGAAATGACTACACAAAATTTCGCAGATATCAGGCGGGAAACTTCCAAAACTTTTAGAACAAAGAAACGCGATTTTCTGAAAGCTAAAATTAAGGAACTTGAAGATAATAGTAAAAATAAAAACATTCGGGACATGTATAAGGGAATCAACGAATTTAAGAAAGGCTATCAACCTCGTGCTTATATATTAAAGAAATCTGACGGTACAGTTCTCACTGACACGGATAGCATCTTAAATAGATGGAAAGATTTCTTTGACGTTTTGTTTAACACGCAACCAAAAACTAGTGTTCGTGGAGAAAAGGAGATACACACCGCAGATCCGTATATTCCAGAACCCAACCGAATAGAAGTAGAAACCGCTATAAAGAAATTAAAGAAACACAAATCTCCGGGTGTAGATGAAATTCCGGCTGAGTTAATTTTAGCTGGAGGCGAAAAATTGTGGAACAAGATACACAAACTCATTCTCCTTATCTGGAACAAGGAAGAGTTGCCAGAAGAGTGGAAAGAATCAATCATTGTTCCAATCCACAAGAAAGGCGACAAAACTGACTGTAATAATTATCGAGGCATTTCTCTTCTGTCAACATCCTATAAAATCCTTTCAAATATTCTGTTAGCAAGGCTGACCCCATACGCAGATGAAATTATTGGAGATTATCAGTGTGGATTTAGACGAAATCGATCAACTATCGACCAAATATTTACCATTCGCCAAATACTCGAAAAAAAGTGGGAATACAATACCCCGGTACATCAACTATTTATTGATTTTAGAATGGCGTACGACTCGGTTAGGAGAGAAACATTATACAACGTTCTTGCAGAACTTGGAATACCGAGAAAGCTAATTAGATTAATTAAGATATGTTTAAATGAATCCCAAAGTAAAGTCCGGGTGGGAAAATTTTTGTCCGCGAGTTTTCACGTCGAAAATGGCCTGAAACAAGGAGATGCGTTGTCGCCATTATTATTTAACTTCGTTTTGGAATACGCTATAAGGAAAATCAAAGATAGCAACCAGGGCTTACAGTTGAACGGTATTCACCAGGTTATGGCATATGCTGATGATGTAAATTTAATAGGAGATGATAGGAGAACAATAGAAAGAAATGCAGAGATCTTATTAAACGCTTGCAGGGACATGGGTTTAGAAGTAAATGCAGAGAAAACTAAATACATGGAAGTGCGTCGGGACCGGAATACAGCAAATTATGGATACGTTAAAATATTAAATAATACTTTTGATAAAGTGGATACTTTCAAATATCTAGGATCAATATTAACAGAGGAAAATCATATTCACGGAGAAATTAAATGTCGACTAAAAGCAGGGAATTCTTGTTACTATTCGGTTCAAAATCTTTTGTCGTCGCGAATTCTGTCGAGGAATTTGAAACTTAAAATATACAAAGCGATAATCATGCCTGTAGTTCTGTATGGCTGCGAAACATGGTCACTTACTCTGAGGGAAGAACATAGACTGAAAGTATTTGAGAACAAGATCCTGAGACGAATATTCGGACCCAAGAGGAACGGGAATGGGGAATGGCGGAAACTTCATAACAAGGAACTACATAATTTATATGGTTTACCCAACATTGTTAGGGTCGTCAAGTCTAGGAGGCTTAGATGGGCGGGTCATGTAGCTAGAATGGAAGAAAGTAGAGACGCTTTCAAAGTCTTGACTGGAAGACCAATCGGAAAACGACCATTAGGAAGACCTAGGCGCAGATGGGAGGACAATATTAAGATGGATCTCGCAGAGATTGGAATACAGAGTAGAAACTGGATGCAGTTAGCTAAGGATAGAAGTCAGTGGAGAGCTTTTGTGAACGCGGCATTGAACCTCCAGGTTCCATAGACCATAGAGTTAGTTAGTTAGTTTGTTTGTAATCTTATTCATAGTTCTTATTAACAGTCAAATTTAGAAGTTTTACGCATGTAAAATTCTACTTCAATTTTTCGCTTGACAAGAAAAAAATAAATAAATACTTGCAGAATATCGAATCACACTTTGAACTGTAACCATATGTTTCTTTCTACTGGGGTCCTATCTGATCAATAATAAAATAAAAATAAAAACAGCGACGCGAATATTCGAACACGGGTCGCGGGAATGGGAATTCTATACGGATCCAATGAGCTATGAAAGAAGATACACGAATCACCTACGCTATAAGTATATGGGAATAATCGTAAGCTTCACGCTGTGAAAGAACTTTTTTTCCTTTTATTAAGTTTTACGATATTTCTATAGTGTTTTAAGTGAACTGCAAAGAGATAGATCATGCAGTTATCAATTTGGTTAGGGATTGAGCTTTAAAAACTTTTAAAACATTTAATTAAATCGCGATACGGTAGCAAGGAATGTGTAGTATCTTCAGCCATAATTTTATTCTTCCAAGCAAAAACGAATGCCTTCGTTCTACGCATTTGGAATTCTTAAAAGTAAAATTATAGCATAATTAAACGTGTGATTTTGCCATTTGAATGTAAATTTATGTCCCTTACTGACCAAAATAAATCTTATGGGCGCAATCTGCTTCCTAAGCTCCGCGTGTATGCTTCTCCCTGTTCCCAATAGAAAATTTAGCTTAGGTATTTTCTGCAAAACTATTCGCGAGATATAGAATTTCATACTCAGTACTTCTGTTTACTTGGTACGGAAATTCATAGAATTGAAAATAATTCCTTTGTGTAAGTATAATTATGCAGAACAGCGATGAATAAATGTTTTGTGTTGCTTAAAATGTATGCAAATTGTTAGGAAATTTTCTAGAGTGGTGGAAAATATTCTTCTCAGGCTGGGACAACAGTAATTAAGTTAGTGCCAAGGAAAGAAAAACTAGAGACGGGGAATTTCCCTAGCTTCCCCCTACAAATAAATCACTAGTCGTAACGAGCGTTTCTCCTGACGTATGACCGTACGTCTCTGTGTGGCTCCGTGGATGAGTGAGCAAAGGCGTGGCCTCGTAATCATGGGGTTTAGGGTTCGAGTCCGGTTGAGGCAATTTGGTATTTTTTTCCATTGTTCGTTCCCCATATCTTAAGATGTTTCTCTCCCTCCGTAATCATCTGATGCTCTCAACTGAGTTCTCCACTTTAATTCATCAATTGGTAATGGGATGCTCTCAAGTTCGGGTGAGCTTTTACATGTCTACTTACAAAATCAAAATTTTCGACAAAATATGGATGCTATCCGATCATTTTGTCTCCAATTCTGAATTTGCACATGTGAGTGTATTTCTCCTTCATCATATTTGCATCTCCCGTTCTCCTATGTTGTCAGTTATGACAAAAGATGGCTTGGGATCAAGATTTCAAATCATAAAAGCGCTATACCAATGGGTTCACTCTCGCTAAGCATTTGATTGAAAGTATATGTTTTCATACAGTAGAAGGGGAGATTTTGCTCTTCCTACCTCCCCCCCTGAAGTGACAGAATATTTATTTAGGTTCTGTAAAGTCATTTCAGATCAAACGACTTAAAGAGAGCTCATTCCAACAGCAACAGGATTGGACTTCAATTGTTTGTTTCAACTTATCTCCACAAATAGAACAAATATTAAGTAATATGTTTGCCATAAGAAGTAGATTCGTCCCATTTTGGAGAAATGATGCTGTAGACGGTAGTGGGAATTTCACCAAAGTGTACGGGAATTTTCAGTGCCTGGCGATTATGCCACCCGCCTTCATTTAAGTTAATTCGGTTGCAATACTTTCAGCAAATACTTTGGACTCAACTGGTGGAGCACTCTTGCCGTAAATCTCCATATGGCTGTACCATCCAGAAGTGTCTCTTACTGTACATAAATATGTAACAAAAATAGCTTAAAATGTAAGAAATGTGTAATATTATATAAGAATATGTAATATTACATATGTTACACATTTATGAAAACGTAATATTAACACGCGTATGAGTATCCAATATTTAAACGAATTATGAAAATAAAAAGGAAAATCTACTACACTTTATCCTACTTAATGCAAGTCCCCCAATGAAGTGAAATGCTTGAACAGCTGAGACAGCCATACGTCACTGACGTGGCTGATTGCAGGATAATAAAAATCAGACGCGAATGAAGAAAGATGTGAATCGGCTAGAGAGAAACAGGAAAGCCCTGAGAAAAGCAATGCATACGGCATTTGTACGTCAGAAATCTCATGTGGTGTGGTGTGGTCCCGTTTCAAATCTAGAAACTTTTACACTAAATGCGCATCCGTCACCACGGCCCAATCTTGAAATGAATTGTGCGCAATATACAAATTTAAACACTAAAAGCAACTTAACACGAAATGTATTGCTTTATATATATTTATTTCATTCAGGGAAAAGCAGTCTTATATCTTTTAACAAATACCAGCTGAACTAAGATTGAAAAATATTTCCACTAATGAACATTTTTAATTTGAAATTAAGTACTTACAAAAGATGTGCCTGCAGTTCAACTGTGTTGTTGCACAATGGGTTACAAGGTACATTTCCAAATGATCAGAAGTAAAATTTTGTCGGCGATCGGATAAAATATTCTTGTATGCAGAGAATGATCTCTCCACATCACATGAGGTAACAGGAGCGTATTTCAACAGGGGAATGTAGTTGGGGGAACTATCTTCACGGGAGGGGTTCTTGTTTCACCACTGAGAATCTCACACACTGCCAATAGGCTGTCGTAACCCGGGTTTCTTTCCAGCACTGCATTTAGTTCATTTCGAACTTTTTCTCCTACATCTCCACACACACCTTGCAGCAGTGCCTTTGCATCCTCTATGATTTCCATGGATTCCGGAAGAGGCCGCCCGACAGTCTTTAGCTTTTTAATGCTTGTAGGTAGCCAAAATTGCTGTCTATGTATGCGATATCACACGTTACTTTTGAATCATTAAACAGTTTCTGAGCAATGGCAACTGATACAGCAGACTCCGATGGAAATGAATGAACAACAGGCTTACTTATTTGAAAATGTTCATTGTAGAAATGTACTTCCTGTATCCAAGTGCCCCATCGCGTTAGCACAGACTCCGGAGGAAGTGGCACGTCTGGCAGTTGATCTCTGTAAACTTGAACACATTGTGGCGCCTTAACAAACATTTGTTTTCGTGGAAGAAACTAGTTGATTTACTTTGCAAAAGTTGTCTCTCACCTCTTCAGCAACACGTTGAAGATCATGGGCCATATAGGTGAAATGAATTAAGTGAGGGTAACAAAGTGTAAGTGCTCTAGCCGCTTTTAACATGTATGCTGCACTGTCTGTATAGAGAACAAGGACTTTTTCTTCCTGAACTCCTCCCGGCCACAACACTTTAAGACCATCGTTTACAAAGTCAGCAATTGTGGAATGATTTGTGCGTTCCAGCAATTTACTCGCAATAAGATAGGATTTAGATGGAGCATCTTTACTTAATTTTCCAATCACTAAATTTGCTACATAACGTCCCAAAACGTCTGTTGTTTCTTCTACAGAAATCGATATGAACTACCTATTTCTGCCCTAATGGTATCTATAGCTTCCCTATAACAAACTTCGAGATAACACTTTCGAAGAGTGGATTCGTCAGAAATTCGACGCCCGCAGTACTTCTCTAGAAAAGCACGGTATTTTAGCACTTGAACTTTGTTCCAAGGAATGTTTGTTGCTATCATTGCTTGGCACAAGTCTTTGAAAAACTCACTCACTGAAGTATCTTGATGCATTTGTGTCAAGAGTACTTATTTTTTTGCAGTTCGCAAATTTTTATTTCTTGCATGTAGCGCACTTCGTACATGTTCTAACTGAGATTTCATTGAACATCCATTTTTTTTTATCACACACTTGGCACAACACCACTTTACCGTCCGTAGTAAACGCATCATCGATAGTTACCTACGACCGCAATTTCGCGGATAAAGTTGAGGCAACCGGAACCATTTCTAACTTCGACGGTCAATGCAGAACACGTGCGTTTTGCAACTGCAATACTAGAGTACTGTCCTCCTGTCATTCAGTTGAACAAGCGAAATTCTTTGAAAGCTTATGTTACCTGTTATGATATTGCCATTGTCGCCAGCTTCTTGGAACGAACTCTTGCAGTAAATTCCTGGAAGCACACTAGTATACAGTTTTAACTTGAATTTCGGGATTGGTTTTCATCTTTCTTCCCGTCCGACCTCCGATAACAATCAAATAGACTTCATTTTAGGAATTTCCTGGCCAGTCGCCTGTTAGGCACGTGATCTGTCTTCCTCCAGAGTTGAGAATAAAGGGCGCTGGTAATGAACCCCGGAGGGAGGATTTTTACTTGTTTCTCCTTATATTTGTTTTGTTATCGGTGAAAATTCTGCGAAACATGGTTTGGCAAATAAAAAAAGAGAGATTACACAATTGGAAAGTTTATTGGAAATTCCAGTAAACGCAAAATTTTAACAGTTTTGTGTAAAAAAATGTAGAAAACATAGAAATATGTACAGGGTGTTTCACCTAAAAGGCCGTGATTTCTAGCGGCTACAAAATTTATTTGAATAATAGTATGGTAATATTTATATGTAAACACACAGCGAAAAAGGGTAAATTTTGTTTTACAATGATTTTTTAAGGTTCCTTAGTCCAGTATAATAATGGCGGACCGTAGACTTACGTTGCAGCAGAAGATCTCATCGGTACCTTGATTCATTGAATCATGCTCCCTTGTTGGTCTCCAACGACGGTTCCGACTGGAGAATAATTGTGCATGGGCACCATCCACCAAATCCATATGGCGTTATGTTGATCAGTTGAATACGACTGGTAATGTTAAAGGACTTCGAAGAGGGGGTGATCCAGATCAACTGTGTGTACAGAACAGCGTATTGCAGTAGTGTCAGCATCTGTTGTGAATAGCCTGACTAAAAAAAATCTCTGGAACGTTTGTCAGCAGAAAATACAATATCCGTAATATCATGTTGGCGTATTCTGCGAAAAGATCCGCAAATGTTCACCTACAAAATAAAGATGCTTCAAAAATTAACAGAGAGAAGGCGTCTGCATTTTGCAAATTAGTTCAGTGCATTAATTGCTGATGACCCAGACATTATTGACAACTTGTGGTGTACAGACGAAGCTTATGTTTGTCAGTCAGATGAAGTAAACAAACAAAATGTAAGATTTTGAGCAAAAAAAAAAAAAAAAAAATCCACATGAAGTGGAAGACTCACCTCTGCATCCGGAAAAGGTTTCAGTTTGGTGTGCTGTAACAAGACGTGGCATAATTGGACCTTTCTTCTTTGATGTCTATGTCACATCAGAAAATTATTTGGAAATGCTTGAGTATTACTTCTATCCTAGTCTTCGTTGTAAAAGGTGTCCACTTCTTCGGCAATGACCCCAGCAGGATGGAGCTATGCCGCATACAACAGAACCTGTCCTTAATCTCCATCACACAAAATTCCGCAATCGTGTGATCTCTAATCGCTATCCATTGTTTTTCGGAACAGGCTTAGAGTGGCCTCCATGCAGCCCAGACATTAACTCATGTGATTTTATATAGGATTACTTCAAGCAGGAGGTATTCAAGCTTAAACACCGATATTTAAACGAATTAAGAGCACACATTGAGCAGTGTACGGCAGCAGTTAGTCACGTCACCCTTGGTAAGAATTTTGATAATATGGTGAGGAAAGGGTGAGGAAAGTGTCCAATCGTCAGGGTGGACACTCCGAACATGTGTTACATTAAACTTTAGTTTTTCACTTATCATACCATGTAAATTTATTTTACTATGATCATCAATAAAATACGTTGTTGCACTTCAAAATCACCGGCTTTTTCGCTGAAACACCCGTTAATATTGGTCAAAATATGTAAAAATATGTAATATGAAACATGAGTTGAAGCACTCTACAGGTGTGAATCACAAACATCTAAGGATTTGACGAACCTACATATGAAGGAAAAATATGTAATTACATACAAATCCGGACATTAGTTATCATCACCTCAACAAATCCCTCTGAAAAAAAAATGAAACCTACCGTTTAATATTGCGTTATATCACCTTTCACCCTGAAAATAGCTTCAATGCACCGTAGAGTGGAGTCATAGAATGTGTGAGAAAATGGAAGTACTCCGAGTAAAGCCACGGGCACGATGTTGTCCACCACAAACTTACTTGGCAGGGGATCGAAATAGGGACCGCACGCATCAGAGGTAAGCGCTCTATTACTAAGCTACCGTTCCTTCTTATAGAGAGGTTGTGGATAGTAGTAAATAGAATATTACACCATTCCGCGTGCACTGAACCACTTAGTTCCGTGAGGAAGGATTGTGGCGGAGATTTGCGCTGGATTTAGTCTCAAAAACGGACTCAAATATTCCAGTGATGGGATGGGTCAAGAATCAGGACATTTGTCCGTGTTCTCCGAGTCTGGGTTCATGATTCTCAGACCCTGTCTGACCCGGTGAACCACAGACCTGGACAAACTCGGGTATCCACATTGACTCGGCGATCCTAACTTTAGAGTTTCCATGAAATTGATAAGCATCTGTATTTACTGTGGTTAATTTTGCAACATTATTTGAGTTTAAAGCAAAATATTTTTCAAAGATGAGACGTATATTAATCGAAAAATTACATTGAACTGAACAAAATTACATGGATACGTGTAAATCCTCATGCACAGTTTTCGAGAAAACCGACAAAAACGAATTTTGAAAGCGGTATAAAGTTTTTCGTTAGTTGTCAATAATAGTTTTTATTCAGTTGTAACATATTTTTTGTCTATGTAATATATGGATTAAATTATGCAGTTTATCCTAGAAGTTTGTTAAGTAGCTAATTGTATAGGTATACATTATTTCTATTCTTGCCGGTAGCTCATGTGGTTCAGATTCCACGTTAATCAGTAGTATTTCGTACGCGTGTCAAGTTAGACCAACCACCAACACCAAAACGACCGCAACATATCTCAGAATTATGGGCTATTTATGGGCTAATTAGTTGCTCTAATCCCAATTTTTGGGCTCCTACTGTTTAGCGGGAAATCGGATTCAAAGTGGGCGAGTCCAGCTTGATATCAAGCTAGAACCCCCAATATGGTTAGAATGGTCCGATCGAAAAAATTCAAACGCCAGAATTATGGGCTATTTATGGGCTAATTAGTTGCTCTAATCCCAATTTTTGGGCTTCTACTGTTTAGCGGGAAATCGGATTCAAAGTGGGCGAGTCCAGCTTGATATCAAGCTAGAACCCCCCATATGGTTAGAATGGTCCGATCGAAAAAATTCAAACGCCAGAATTATGGGCTATTTATGGGCTAATTAGTTGCTCTAATCCCAATTTTTGGGCTCCTACTGTTTAGCGGGAAATGGGATTCAAAGTGGGCGAGTCCAGCTTGATATCAAGCTAGAACCCCCCATATGGTTAGAATGGTCCGATCGAAAAAATTCAAACGCCAGAATTATGGTCTGTTTATGGTCTATTTATTTGCTCTAATCCCAATTTTTGGGCTCCTATTGTTTCGTAGGAAATTGGATTTAAAATGGGCGAGTCTAACTTGATATCAAGCTAGAAGAACCAATATGTTTACGGTTAAAATGGTCCGACCGAAAAAATTCAAACGCCATAATTATGGGCTATTTATAGACTACTTATTTACTTTAATCCCAATTTTTGGGCTGCTATTGTTTAGTAGGAAATCGGATTTAAAATGGGTGAGTCTAACTTGATATCAAGCTAGAAGACCCAATATGGTTACGGTTAGAATGGTCGTATCAAAAAAATTCAAACGCCATAATTATGGGCTATTAATGGGCTAATTAGTTGCTTTAATCCCAATTTTTAGGCTCCTACTGTTTAGCGGGAAATCAGATTCAAAATGGGCAAGTCTAACTTGATATCAAGCCAGAACCCCCATGTAATTAGGATTAGAATGGTCCGATCGAAAAAATTCAAAAGCCAGAATTATGGGCTATTTATAGGTTAATGTGTTGCTGTTATTTTATTTCTTGGATCCTAATGTTTAGCGGGAATTCGGAAACAAAACGGGCGAGTCTAGCTTGACATCAAGCTAGAACCTCCGATTCGGTAACAATGGTCCGATCCAAAAAACTCAAACGCCGGAATTGTGGGCAATTTTCGGTTAATTGGTGCTCTAATTCCGAGTTTGGGGCTGCTACCGTTTAGCAGGAGTTCTTCATCAAATTGTGGGATTTGGCTTAACTTCTAGCTATAAACCTAGTGCTATAAATAATCAAATAATTAAAATGCCGGAATTATAGTTTATTGGTTTCTAATTAGTTTTTCTAATGTCGATTTTAGTTCTTCTATCGTTCGCAAGATATCTCATGCAAGATTGGTATTGATTTCTAGATAACTTGGGATGATAGTTGCAAAGTTGCAGTGAGAAAACGTCTATATCTATTAACTGAAAATTGATTTTTTTTTCTTGCATTCTCCGCGAATGCAAATATATATCTCTACTAGTAAATTTATGAAATGTCTTTTCACGTTTATATGTTCAGTATGTTTGGAAGCAAGTAGTGAATATATAGAATTTATATGGTGAAATATCATATTGTTTTTTTAAATATTTTTTTAGTTTATAGGAAATGCCTCTTCATCGTTGCTGGGGCCCGCAATGGCACAGCGGTAGAATGCCGATAAAACCCAAGTACATGGTGTTTGTCAACCACAAAGATCAATTGGCGCGATCTGTGATCGAACCAGGAATCACACGCACAAGAGGTAAACGCTCTACCACTGTGCCACTGCGGCCCCCAGCAACGGCAAAGAGGCATTTCCTTAGAAAAAAAATTGATTTAAAAAATAATGATATTTCACTATATAAAAATTCTATATATACACTATTTACTTCAAAACATAATGAACATAAACACGTGAAAAAAGAATTCATGGATTTACTAGTAGAGATATAGATTTACATTTGCAAAGAGTGCAAATAAATCAATTTTCAGTTAATAAACATCGATGTTTTCTCACTGCAACTTTGAAAGTATCATCCCAACTTACCTAAAAATCAATACCAATCTTGCTTGAGATTTCTTGCTAAGATAGAAGAAAAAACTTGACATTAGAGCAACAATTTAGCAATACAAATAACCCATAATTCCGACATTTTAATTCTTTTGATCGGAGTGTTATAGCCCTAGGTTTATAGCAAGAAGTTAAGCGAAATCTCACAATTTGATGAGGAATTCCTGCAAAAACGTAGCAGCCCCAAACTCGGAATTACAGCATCAATTAGAACATAAATAGCCCATATTTCTGATATTTGATTTTCTTCGATTTGAGATGTCTAACCTTATGGAGAGTTTTTACTTGAAGTCAAACTAGACTCGCAGAATTTGATTCCGATCAAAAATTGGGATTAGAACAACTAGTTAGCCCATAAATAGCCGATAATTCTGCCGTTTGAATTTTTTCGATTGGACCATTTTAACCGTATTGGAGATTCCAGCTTGATATCAAGTTGGGCTCGCCCATTTTGAATCCGATTTCCCGCTAAACAGTAGGAGCCCAAAAATTGGGATCAGGACAACTAATTAGCCCATAAACAGTCTTAATTCTGGCGTTTGAATTTTTTCGATCGGACCATTCTAACCGTAACCATATTGGGGGATCTAGCTTGATATCAAGTTAGACTCGGCCATTTTAAATCCGATTTCCCACTAAACAATAGGAGCCCAAAAATTAGGATTAGAGCAAATCAGTAGACCATAAACAGACCATAATTTTGGAGTTTGAATTTTTTCGATCGGACCATTCTAACCGTAACCGTATGGGAGGTTCTAGCTTGATATCAAGCTAGACTTGTCCATTTTGAATCCGATCTCCCGCTAAACAGTAGGAGCCCAAATATTGGGATTAAAGCAACTAATTAGCCCATAAATAGCCCATAATTCTGGCGTTTGAATTTTTTCGATCGGACCATTCTAACCGTAACCGTATGTGAGGTTCTAGCTTGATATCAAGCTAGACTCGCCCATTTTGAATCCCATTTCCCGCTAAACAGTAGGAGCCCAAAAATTGGGATTAGAGCAACTAATTAGCCCATAAACAGACCATAATTCTGGCGTTTGAATTTTTTCGATCGGACCATTCTAACCATATGGGGAGTTCTAGCTTGATATCAAGCTGGACTCGCCCACTTTGAATCCCATTTCCCGCTAAACAGTAGGAGCCCAAAAATTGGGATTAGAGCAACTAATTAGCCCATAAATAGCCCATAATTCTGGCGTTTGAATTTTTTCGATCGGACCATTCTAACCATATGGGGGGTTCTAGCTTGGTATCAAGCTGGACTCGCCCACTTTGAATCCGATTTCCCGCAAAACAGTAGGAGCCCGAAAATTGGGATTAGAGCAACTAATTAGCCCGTAAATAGCCCATAATTCTGGCGTTTGAAATTTTTCGATCGGACCATTCTAACCATATGGGGGGTTCTAGCTTGATATCAAGCTGGACTCGCCCACTTTGAATCCCATTTCCCGCTAAACAGTAGGAGCCCAAAAATTGGGATTAGAGCAACTAATTAGCCCATTAATAGCCCATATCTCTAGCGTTTGAATTTTTTCGATCGGACCATTCTAACCATATAGGGGGTTCTAGCTTGATATCAAGCTGGACTCGCCCACTTTGAATCCGATTTCCCGCAAAACAGTAGGAGCCCAAAAATTGGGATTAGAGCAACTAATTAGCCCATAAATAGCCCATAATTCTGGCGTTTGAATTTTTTCGATCGGACCATTCTAACCATATGGGGGGTTCTAGCTTGATATCAAGCTGGACTCGCCCAATTTAAATCCGATTTCCCGCTAAACAGTAGGAGCCCAAAAATTGGGATTAGAGCAACTAATTAGCTCATAAATAGCCCATAATTCTGGCGTTTGAATTTTTTCGATCGGACCATTCTAACCATATGGGGGGTTCTAGCTTGATATCATGCTGGACTCGCCCACTTTGAATCCGATTTCCCGCAAAACAGTAGGAGCCCAAAAATTGGGATTAGAGCAACTAATTAGCCCATAAATAGCCCATAATTCTGGCGTTTGAATTTTTTCGATCGGACCATTCTAACCATATGGGGGGTTCTAGCTTGATATCAAGCTGGACTCGCCCAATTTGAATCCGATTTCCCGCTAACAGTAGAAGCCCAAAAATTGGGATTAGAGCAACTAATTAGCCCATCTCTAGAAATTCTGGGTTTGAATTTTTTCGATCGGACCATTCTAACCATATGGGGGTTACTAGGCTGAATATCATGCTGGACTCGCCCACTTTGAATCCGATTTCCCGCAAAACAGTAGGAGCCCAAAAATGGGATTAGAGCAACTAATTAGCCCATAATTAGCCCATAATTCTGGCGTTTGAATTTTTTCGATCAGACCATTCTAACCATATGGGGATTCTAGCTGATATCAAGCTGGACTCGCCCACTTTGAATTCCATTTCCCGCTAAACAGTAGGAGCCCAAAAATTGGGATTAGAGCAACTAATTAACCCATAAATAGCCCAT
This sequence comes from Thermobia domestica, assembly GCF_964235325.1. Classification (NCBI taxonomy): domain Eukaryota; kingdom Metazoa; phylum Arthropoda; class Insecta; order Zygentoma; family Lepismatidae; genus Thermobia; species Thermobia domestica. The sequence continues at coordinate 111,657,907 of NC_137464.1, forward strand.
AATTCTGGCGTTTGAATTTTTTCGATCGGACCATTCTAACCATATGGGGGGTTCTAGCGTTTGAATTTTTTCGATCGGACCATTCTAACCATATGGGGGATTCTAGCTTGATATCAAGCTGGACTCGCCCACTTTGAATCCGATTTCCCGCAAAACAGTAGGAGCCCAAAAATTGGGATTAGAGCAACTAATTAGCCCATAAATAGCCCATAATTCTGGCGTTTGAATTTTTTCGATCGGACCATTCTAACCATATGGGGGGTTCTAGCTTGATATCAAGCTGGACTCGCCCACTTTGAATCCGATTTCTCGCTAAACAGTAGGAGCCCAAAAATTGGGATTAGAGCAACTAATTAGCCCATAAATAGCCCATAATTCTGAGATATGTTCCGGTCGTTTTGGTGTTGGTGGTTGGTCTAACTTGACACGCGTGTATTTCGTCTCATATAGCGTCGCTGCTGAAAGGACGATAAACTCAAAATTAACTCAACTCAACTTTATTTCTATTCTCCTAGAAGTGACACACAAACACCTCAGAGTGACATACATATTTGTGACACTGACGCAAATACTGGTGTTAAGTTATGCAATGTGTGCAACACAATTTACATGAAGTTATGTGTGAAAGTGCTTCAACGTGTGTTTGTATTCACAACTGCAATTGTGGTCCAAGTCTTTTGCTCATCCATTGAAACCTGTATTAACTTTATTAACAGAAACATATCTTCAATGTAATTGAAATACTGTTATTTAATCTTCATTATGCAGAAGCCTGAGTAGGCCTAAATAGAAACATTGACCGTGGTAGTTTTCATTCCTTTCAAAAACGTGGTTTACCGTGTGTTGAAGTATGCAAATAACAAACAAGTTTACTGTGTTCAACACGTTATTTCCTACATACTTTTAGGCAAACAATTTTTCGGTGAAAGAAACAAGAGTTAAAGAAATGTGAGGCGAGAGAGAGAGGTAACTGGTACCACAAAATGAGGAATTTTCGCTTAGTTGATGCTTTTCCCACCAGAGGAACTGCTGCATTATAGCTCTCATTCTCTTAGACCATTTCTGAAGCTTGCCATATTTTAATTTCCGTTCTGCGGGGTTTCGTTATGTGATCTTTTGACTCTAATGTCCCGAGAAGAGTCTATTAGAGACCGAAAATTACCTAATTACGTAATCTCGAAAATGTAGCCTGAAGAAAGGCGAGCACAAGAATTTCCCTCCTCTCTAGTATCAAAATACTGCAAAGGCATGAAATTAATTTTGTATGGCATTATCCAGCTCGGGAAATGAGCAGGAAAGAGTAATTTCTTTGTTTTTGAAAAAAAAAAAAAAAAAAAAGACAATATCGTATACGTGTGTTTGTGTAGTTCAGTTTGTTGAATTTTAATGTAGTGTCCAGCTATGCTTTATCTCGCCAACGATCACAAAAATTATATTCTATTCGTTATCAGTAAATAACACGTTATTGGTAGATCTTAAGGCTCTTCCCTAAGCTCACTTTCAACTTTTAGTTATTAGTGAATAACTTGAAGACAGTGAAGAAAGTGAGTCATATCGTGTCTACAAAACGATATTATATGAACTAATAATTGTTTCTAACACCCTCCACACAGTGTACTAATTTAGGATAGGTGTTGACTGCCACGGGTGCTAACTGCCACAGCCAATTATTGGTGCTGACTGCCACGACTGTGACTGATTGCAACTATGAAGGTGCTGACTGCCACGACGGCGTGCTGACTGCCACGAGCCTGGGAGAAACTGTATTTGGAAAGAGAGGAATTAATCCCTCATACTAAATTTATGATTATTAATTAATTTAGTAGAGAATAATTAGGGATTAATTTAGTAATCATCACAGCAATCTATGTGGATTCCTATAAATTACAAAGTTGCTCACTAAGTGTAACGACATACGCTTGGATGTTTATAAAGGGATTGTCTTTTCTGTTATATGTACAATTTGCACATTTCATTGTTTATATTAATTGTTTTATTGTATTATTTAATGGATATGAGTGTCTGAAGCCAGCTGACAAGGGAAGTTTGGGAGAAGCACTCGCCTGCAGAGAAATAAGTATGTCATTTGAATGACCAATTCATGCTGATTACAACAGGTAATAAAACTCCTGTACGTTGAGAACTGTTCGAGATATTCAGCTTAGAAGTTTATATGAGAAAATGAGTGATGATTGTTTCAGTTTGCGTTCCACAAGGCAGGTTACGAACAAATTATAGGCCTATAACTTTTGAATCACTTGTCGAATTTGCTTTTTGCTTTGGTTCTGCGAACTGTTCCCTTGACGGATGCAACGCAATTGCACATATAAAATGTTTGTGGTGCAAGGGAGTCTTTTGCCTGCGTCATTTCTTCATAAAACAGAAGAACAACAGTGATCAATTTTCATCTCTAACCTATGATTATTGTGAACAATGCAATGACTAGTTGTATCTAACAAACCCGTTAGTTATTGCGAAACACTTTTTTTTTTCTGTTACTTCCGATAGCTTTCAATTCGTATGTCAATATTCCTTACTAATTATGTTGAACTTAATACGTATAAATGCGTATATCCTCATTTTCTCATATAAACTTGTATGAAGTTAAATATCTCGAACCGTTCTCAACCGTACAGGAATTTTATTAGGTTGTTGTAATCAGCATGAATTGGGACTTTGAATGGCATGCTTAGTATCTCTGCAGGCGAGTGCTTTATCCTGAACTTCCCTTGTCAGGGACAGCCAGCAGTGCTTTTTTGATGGAACTTTCAAGAGCTGCTCGAAACAACTTGCGCAGCTGTACACAGTTCATGCTGACATAGGGAGTTCAAGTGAGAATACATAAATCGTACCAATTTTGTACGCACCGCTCCCTGACAAAACTGAAGCACACTCATGTTCAAAATTATTGTCCCATATCTATAACTGTCTTCTTGTAAGAATATAATTTGATAATTTTGCAGAGTACTTTTAATACTGATATGTGTATAATCAGGAAGTAATATATTTGTGGTAAATTTCATAGGGAAAGAATTATAAATGCGAAAATCATAATGAGTAAAATAAAATGTAACTAATGGACAAGAAAAATTTATTTTCGTTTTATTGTTCTTATTTACTGCTCTTTTGACATGAAATTTACCACATACTTGTCTTTGCCGATTATACACATACTAACATTATAAAAAATACCGGGAGAATTCGTTATCAAATTCTCAGTGGTAGAGCGTTCACCTCTGGTGCTAGGGGCCCCGGGTTCGATACCAGCCTCAGCCAAGTGAACTTTGTGGTGGACAAACACCGTGTGCGTGGGTTTTCTCGGGATTCTCCCGTTTCCTCCCACTTTCTTCATCCCACCATTTTCATTCATTACTCATCCTCACCGTCTCCTTTAGTCTAACCGGCATAATCGTGGGACGTAAAACTCAAAGATTTCATTTCATTTTTTTCATTTTTCGTTATCAAATTATATTACTAGAACAACATATTTATAGTCATGCGACAATAATTTTGGACATGAGTGTATATACAGAGACCTTTGCTAGGTGTTGGTCTGAACAACACGATCCTAAGGTTCATCTAGTTTCTTTCATGCTTCTTGGCGTCCGGTAATGTTACTTCTAGCAACTTTCTCTCAGGCTCGTGGCAGTCAGCACGCCATCGTGGCAGTCAGCACCTTGATATTGGCAATCAGCGCCAGTCGTGGCAATCAGCACCAATAATTGGCTGTGGCAGTCAGCACCCGTGGCAGTCAGCACCCCACCATGCCAAATATCATAGCTACGCCAAATTCATGAAACAGCTATAATCATTTGTAACAACTCCACATTTTATTATTTGCAGTTTCTTATGTTCCCATATAACATACACGTGCAAAACCTTTTTTTTAAGACAAATTTAATATTTAGTATACTAAATAACTAATAATTTTAATAATCAATTGTAGTTGCGCAAAAATACAGATCTGTTCGCTTGCAATGGAAAGTACCAGTGACGGCAATTGGGTATGAACACTGAAAAGGGGGACAAAACACTACTAATAGTAAGGGGGCATGTAATTAGGTTATAGTGTAAAGTCAAAAAAGTGGGGGCAGCAATTACCTTCACGCCCCTAATCGCCGATGGACAGCACATTTGTTAATAATGTTTCTAATTTAAGTGAATTTTAAGACTTTGTTGAGGAATAATTTTAGTAATATTTAATTAGATCTATACGCTTTTATTTGAATCACTTCACATCAGATTTACAATTAGTTTCATTATATTTTCATTAACTGTTAATCATCCAACGATGCGTTCAAACGTAGAATATTCACTAATAGTCGTTACATTTGCCAAAAACTTAAATTAATTTGTTTACAATTAACTAAATTATTTAAAAAAAAACACCAAATTTGTTATATTTAATTTGAACATGTGGTTTGGTCCAGTCATTTGAATCAATCATTTTTTAATTTAAAAGTTGATTTACATCGATCAAAAGTGTCTGCTTACTGTGTCAAAAGCTTTTCAGTAGACCTTACATTGAATGCTGTAAATTTCTTATATCTTATACACTAACATGAGAGGCGGACATAGGGCGTATTGCGAAATTATATACTCAGAAAAAATGTATGTGGCGTACTTAAAAACGTAGGTTACATGTGTAAATAATGTAGTTTTAGCACTTAACTTACAGCAAATGTATAACTGAAAAAAGTACATTTTATACATAATTTCCGCATACATGTTTCGAATAAACGTACTTTCTGTACGAACGAAAGAACTGTATATAGGTGGTCAGGATCTCACAAACAGATATACGCATGTAGCATACAACTGGCGTATGTAACATACGTATACGTATGTGATATATGGCAGACTGTTAGATGTCATACATCCTGCAACGGCATGATGTAACATCTAAGCGGGAAATGTCTGTAGCATATGGATAACGTATGCTCCGTGCAGGTTTCTGTAGTAAACATAATGATTCCGTATAATTGTACAATATACCTCTGTCCGGATAACGGACTTTTCTCAGTGTATTAATTAATAAGAATTTGCATCCGGTGAAAGAGAATATTAAAAGTTCGAAAATTATATATATATATATTACAATAATGAGGAATATCACAGTCGAATCGATAAGTATTAGTAGACAATACAAATGTTTAGAAGGTGGATGAAAAACAGAGCCGTAGCTAGAGATTTCGGCGCCAGGGGCGAAGTAGAATTCGGCGCCCCTACACTCACCTTATCAAGCTTCCTTCTTTCCTTCCTTTATTTATTTATTTATTTATTTATTTACAAATAAGAGAAACAGCTGTTCTTGTTATGCTACGTTGAATTTTTATCATGCTGCTTGCTCAGACTATTGCAACAACCGAAAGTGATCATTCTCTATTCTTTTACAAATAAAAGCTGTTTTCAAGAGGCTTATTTTGGACTTTTTGTTAAACTTATGCCTTTGCTGTACACAAATCTACTTTGAGAAAAGTTATAAAAATTTACAACTTTTTACGTTTCATACTATATATAAGAAATGAAATTTTAATACGTTAGAAACTACGTGATTTAAAAATGTTCGAAATGGGTAACAGCATAAATTTCCAGTAATAATTGCAAACTTTTGTAATTTTATTCTGTATGTGACCACATAAAGATGATTTTAATTTTGATCGTTTTACGGTCAAAAATATTTTGTGAAATGTAATGGAAACTCTGAAGAGACCTTATTTGCAAATTTCTTAATATTGATCGATGGAGGTAAAGAATATGTTTAATGTTCGTACTTGAAATCCAAAATGTAGTTTGGCTACTACACACACTATGTGATCAAAAGTATCCGGACACCCAAAAAAACACACGTTTTTCATATTAGGTACATTGTGCTGCCACCTACTGCCAGGTACTCATTATCAGCGACCCCAGTAGTCATTATTTTGTCCCGGGTTCGATCCCAGCCCACGCCAAGTGAACTTTGTGGTGGACAAACACCGTGTACGTGGGTTTTCTCGGGGTTCTCCCGTTTCCTCCCACTTTCTTCATTCCACCATTTCATTCATCACTCACTATCACCGTCTCCTTTAGCCTAACCGGCATAACTGTGCGACGTAAAACTCAAAGATTTCATTTCATTTTTTCCCAGTAGTCATTAGACATCGTGAGAAAGGAGAATGGAGCGCTCCGTGGAACTCACGGACTTCGAACGTGGTCAGGTGATTGGGTGTCACTTGTGTCAGAAGTCTGTACGCGAGATTTCCACACTCCTAAACATCCCTAGGTCCACTGTGTCTGATGTGATAGTGAAGTAGAAACGTGAAGGGACACGTACAGCACAAAAGCGTATTGTCCGTTCACTCTAGGATGGAAGATTGTTTACAAACAACAATTGTAGAGCGAGCGTCAACACCTTGCTTCTCACCCCTACATGGTTAATTCATGGTTGCCAGGCACATAAATCGCAGAACCGAATGTACCTACTTCTGCACAGTCATAGAACAATTATTATTACTATATAAATTGCTGCTTTTCGGATGACTGAGATATTAACGTTATGACAAATCGAGTTAGTTATTATGTAATACAATCTTACATATAATGCACACTCAATTTTGTACAAGTGTTCTTGTTCGAAAGTGTGCTGAAACCTTGTACGCCTGGCAATATTGAAATCATGCAGTTTGTATTGTAAACAATAAACAGGGATCGCGAAGACCGTTAGGTTCGCTGGACAGCGTTGTTTTCATGATAAGGCGACAGAAACATCTTGTACTGATTGTAAACAGAGGCTGGAAATTTCGATGCGAGTTTAGGTGGAAATATTCTCGCAACATTATTGCCTGTTGGTGAAGGTTTGCAATGTTGCAAACTGCCAAGTCTAGAATTTCATACTAATTGAACGAGCTTTGAGAATAATTAGTATGATGCAATAATTATAAATACTAACAACCATAGACCTAAAGTATTAGGAAATAAAGCATGCTGCTGTAAGAAGAATATAATACACATAGAATTACGTGTTCAGTGTTCAAAGTACAGTATAAAGCGAATTTTAACATGTAAATATTTTAAAGCAGTACGCATTTACCCTGTTTGGGTGCCCTTACTAGACACTGTCCAACACAAAAAACGCATTAAAATAGGTAGATCGAGCGTGGGCATGATCCCAGCTCTGGCTGGTATTCCTTATTAAGGTTTTCCTCAGTTCCACAAGGTGAATGCCTAAACGATAGCTTCTGTAAGGCCGGGGCGGATTCAGGACGGACTTCTGGGGGGGGGGGCGGTGGGTTTTAGTACTGCTACTTAGAGCTACTTTTAAAAGCTCCAAACTCTGGGATGGGTTTTATTTAAATATATAAAATAAGAAAGTTTTCTCTCCAGGGGGGGCGATCGTCCCCTAGATCTGCCACTGCTGTAAGGTCAGAAATGGGCCAAACACTGAGGCCCCAGAATTGGCGGGAAATATATTACGCCAGAATGTTGCCAAAACTATGGTGGTGGGTTCCGATATCCCTTTTTCGTTTATATGTGTTTAAATTCATTATGAAGTAAGTGTAGAATTGTTTCTTTCATTCTTTTTCTTTCTTTCTTCTCATCTTTCTCATCCTCGCTCTCTTTTCCCCACCTTCATAAAATCTGAATACTATCCTCCTGTAAGATTGTTTCTCTCCACGACCCAAGGTTTAAAGAGACCAACCTGATATAGTTAACTAATAGCAGAACTGTACCAATAAATTCACATTAGAGACAGCGCCGTAACTTAGTATAGATTTTTTCTGGGGGCAAGCATTAGTACGTGTATTTGGGCCTCCTAGAAAAAGTTTTTTCTCATTCTAGGGCCCTCCTCTTTCTATCTTTTTCTTACTATTTATGTCCCCCCGGAGCCTGTGGCCCTCCCTGACGGCAGGGTTTGCGGAGCCGTTACTTATGCTCCTGGGCCCCTTCCATACATGACAAATTAATTCAGGGGACAATATTGACAAATCTCAAAACCATACGAATAAATGTTATTTCTAGGGCCCCTAATAGTACACGTTTTTTACTGAAGTGGGCCCACGACTCACTTTTGTTTTATTTACCTTTTGTGCGCTGCTTTATGTAATGTAGTGAAACTGTTTGATGCTTCATTTATAATTTCATGTGCGCATCGTATATGGATTAAGAAAATTTTGCCTCAAAATGGGCCCCTTCGAACGGCGGGGAACCTCCCTGGGGGCAGTTGCCCCTCCCCTGCCCCACACATGTTACGGGCCCTGATTAGAGAAGAAGTAAACTGTTTCGAAATTTACGCAACTTGCAAATACCAAGCCCTACTAGTGCTAAAGTTGACGAGTTAGTGCCACTGTTACCACTGCGATAAGGGGAAAGAAGGGGAAGGACTGCTAAGATTCGCTAGCCAGGTTTTGTGTCAAAACACACCTCCAAGCTACAGTAAACGGACAATAAATACCTCGCTTGGTGTAAGGAGCGTAAACATTGGACGATTGAATAGTGGAAAAACGTTGTGTGGAGTGACGAATCACGGTACACAATGTGGCTATCCGATGGCAGGGTGTGGGTATGGCGAATGCCCGGTAAACGTCATCTGTCAGCACCTGAAGTGCCAACAGTAAAATTCGGAGGTGATGATGTTATTGTGTGGTCGTATTTTTCTTGGAGGGGGCTTACACCCCTTGTTGTTTTGCGTGGCACTCTCACAGCGCAGACCTACATTGATGTTTTAAGCACCTTCTTGCTTCCCACTGTTGAAGAGCAATTCGGGGATGGCGATTGCATGTTTCAACACGATCGAGCACCTGTTCATACTGCGGGTGACATCCAGAAGTCCTAAAGTGCAGAAGTCCTAAAATGCAGAAGTCCTAAAAATATGGGCACTAGACCTAAATTTTAGGACTTCTGCACTTTAGGACTTCTGCACTTTAGGACTTCTGCATTTTAGGACTTCTGCACTTTAGGACTTCTGCATTTTAGGACTTCTGCACTTTAGGACTTCTGCATTTTAGGACTTCTGCACTTTAGGACTTCTGCCTTTTAGGACTTCTGCCGTTTAGGACTTCTGCCATTTAGGACTTGTGCCTTTATCATTCACTTGCTTTAGTTCTGAAATTCGCCACCACCACACGAAATTGGGACGATGCAGCAACTAGTTGGCAATAATGTTACGAACGTATCTAATTCCAACAGTAACAGCTATATTTGTACTACTAAGATCGTTATTATCACTATCTGTTCTGCACTTATACACGAATTACATAATACAACCTATTTCATTCTAAGAATTAATTACATAATTTGTTAAGAAATTCGTTTCTTTCGAATGGAGATACGAGAATCCCAAGACAAATTCCTAAAACAAGAATAAATAAATAAATAAATAATAAAAAAATGTTTAAAAAGAATATTTTACCAGACTTCTGAAACCAAGCAAACATTCAGAATTGCAATATATACTGTGCGGAGCGTATTTTATTAAGAGTAGGACAAAAATCCACCAAAGTTTACTTAATTAGGACAAAAGCACACTAGACATTTCACCAGTGAACATTAAATACCAACTGTATACATAAAGAACGCAGTAAATTTAAAATTGAGCAAAGAACATTTATTATGCAATACAGTGGGTGACATTAATAAGTCTTAAATGGCACAAGTCCTAAAAATATAGGCATTAGACCTAAATTTTAGGTCCTGTGCCATTTTTGCAGAAATTACTACATAGTCATTTAGGGGTGTAGCCTGCAAATTATTCTAGGAGAGCATGATTTTTATATATTAAAAGCAAATCAAAACTTTATTTCCAGATTACGAAAGCTTCAATAAGACAATAAATTTATACATATTACACATGTACACAAATACATAATATTATTATATTTCCAGTTAGTTCCTTTTTGAAACCTGGACCTTGACAGAGCGTAAATTTAAAATCACAGCTTGTGGGAAATGTACGAATCAGGTAGTTATAAGAAATCGGAAACTGTTCATGGAAATCCATTTGTTTGACTGTATTTATCTTCTGTACTCTTATATAAAAGAGTAAAGATGCGTGATTTTTTGGGCATACTACTACAAGTAGAGTCGTTAAATTTTAATTATAAAATATAATTTTCTTATGAAAGCAGGACATAAGAAAGAATTTTTGGAAATAAGTATCGTAAAACGGGTGGGGCAAGATTTTTTTAAAGGGTAGTGTATCTCGCAAGTTTCTGAAGCTAGTAAAATGAAACTTGGCATATAATCTTTCCTGTTAAAAAAAAAAAAACTGAAAATTGAACACATAAAAAGGAAAGAGCAAAGGGAGCACTTTTTTAATGTTCGAATTCCCCATTACTTACTCAGAAAATATGTAAATAAATTAAGGAAGGATTTGTTTAAGCTAGATGCGTGAAACTCGGTATTTGAACTTTTAACTAAAAGTAATAAAATTTTATATGTTTCAGTATCTTGAAAATTACACTTCTAAGGGGAAGGAGGGTCAATTTCTATAATATTAAAATATCCCACTGCTTATAAGATTTGGGCAGAAAACTCTTTTCCTTTAGGCCTCGGTTATTCCAGTTAAGCAAATGAGAGTACAAAGTGGCTAATTAATTAGGTTCTTTTAATTATTTTAACATGTTGACGTAGTTTAATTCTTTTAAAACTGTATTCTTTCACATTCTATTATAAACATCCTTCATTTGCTGTAATTATTAAACACGTTTAAGAACAAAAGAGTAACTGATAATAGAAACAATTTCTGCAGGAACAACTGGTAGGATTCAGCCTCTTGTTGTGTTTTTTAGGCCGTTAAAAATTTTCTTGAGACATTTTTCTGACACTGTCCTTCTCTACAACTATAACATGAATTTACATCTCCGTAATAATATAATTAAGATCTCATCACTGATTCATAATCAGTTTTCTTTTCCTAGATTTGCTAATCTTATTGGGTATGCATGATATAAAAGCGGTTATTGGAAGAAAAACCATCTGTGTTTGAAAATTTTCTTTCAAAGACTGTGCAGCATTTTGCGATTTGTGCACAGTTATTGCCGTAATAAGGTGTGTGTGGTGTACACAATGTTTATGCATCACACACTTTTTTACTATATATCATTACCGTAAAACGTTTTCCCAATCAATTAATAATTATAACATTTGAGGATATAAGAAGTTCTGACATAGAGTGAAGCGAGGGGACTCACTATAAATAAGTAACCCTTGCCAATTACAGAAACATTTAATTTTTATTTTATTTATTAATTTATATATTCTACTTCGTGAATTTATTTCTCCCTAACGAATAATTTTCATTTTGAAGAGTGGACGTTTCGGTGTAAACATTAGAACTTTTACACCGAACCAGCCTGACCTTAACCGGCGAACGTCCTTACACCGAGCAATCCGTACACCGAAACGCCCTGCACCAAAACGTCCTACACCGAAACAGCCGTATCCCAGGAGTAGTTAATTAAGAATATGACAATTATTTGCTACAGAAAGACTTCTGTACAAGAAATATATGTGTAAAAATAATTTACTTCAAAACAACACAAGGAAAGCAAAATTTATGACGTACATAACTAAAACACAATATTATGTTACTAATATGAAGTCAATGGTGTGGAAATAGAGAAAAACAGACATTATGAAAGATCTGGGAATCACATTTGGTAGAAAGTTAAAATTTTGTCAACATAGAAATATATCATGGAAAGAGTAAGAAAGGACAATAGGCTTCATTTATTTATTTATTTATTTATTTATTATTTCAGAACGATAGAATATGTATTTATACAAATAACTTGTAAGAACTAAGGCTCTGTAATATGAAACAGTATATCTAAAACTTGACTAACAGATTGACAGTATTCTTCTTACGGACGCGATGGTAGCGCCACAAGAGATTTTTAGGACTTCTGCACTTTAGGACTTCTGCACCTTAGGACTTCTGCCTCGGTATGATTTTTAGGACTTCTGCCTTTTAGGACTTCTGCACTTTAGGACTTCTGCATTTTAGGACTTCTGCACTTTAGGACTTCTGCACTTTAGGACTTCTGCACTTTAGGACTTCTGCCATTTAGGACTTGTGCCGCGAAATAATTTTTAGGACTTGTGCATTTTAGGTCTAATGCCGTTTAGGACTTCTGCATTTTAGGACTTCTGCCATTTAGGACTTCTGCCGCGTCCCCCATACTGCATGGCCTGTGGCGGAGTGGTTACACAACCACAACATCCCTGTGATGGACTGGCCTGCACAGAGTCCTGACTTGTATCCTATAGAACACCTTTGGGATGTTTTGGAACGCCGATTGTGGCAGGCCTCACCAACCTACATCGATACCTCTCCTCAGTTCAGTACTCCGTGAAGAATGGGCTGCCATTCCCCAAGAAACCTTCCAGCACCTGATTGAAAGTATGCCTGCAAGGGTGGAAGCTGTTATCAAGGCTAAGGGTAAGCCAACACCATATTGAATTCCAGCAGTACCGATGGAGGACGCCACTAACTTCTTAGTCATTTTCAGCCGGGTGTACGGATACTTTTGATCACATAGTGTATGTATAAAATTATAGTACTTACTTAATTTCTTAATGACTGAAAATTCTGAATTTAAGGGTACTTTTATTAATAAAAATATTAAAATACACACACACACACACAAACACAAACACACACACACACACACACACACACACACACACACACACACACATATATATATATATATATATATATATATATATATATATATATATATATATATATATATATATATATATATATATATATATAATGTGTGTGTGTGCATTTTGTATGTATGTAGATAAATAAAAAAATATCACACAACTAGATACGTAAGCACAAAAAAGAATCCTGGCGATACAAGTAGTTAATGGAGAAATGATCCCAATAAATTTCTTTAAATTGGAAGCATTTCATATGTCAATGAAATAAAAAAAAAAAAAAAACCACTGGTAGCGATCAGTCTTTGAAAAAGACGAAATTCGTGGAGTAAAGTTCTGACCCATTAAGCCCCTCTTCTACAACTGTTTCAAATTCAAGAACGTTATTATTCTCCTTGTTTACCTTCATTTTTAATATCCCCGCGCAAACAACAACTTGCGTGTCTCTTCACTTCTTTCATTTTTCATACCTTTATTCTCACCGTCATGATTAAAAGGATTGGTTAGAAAAACGTGATTAACTAACCAAACTCATCATCATCAAAATGCGTAATTCGTACGTATTCAAGACTGTGACCGTTTCTGATTTTGAAAACGCTCTTGTTTACACTGTAAGTCATTACTTGGCAGCATGAATGTCACATCGTCATTAAGAAATCATATATAATAGCTTTTTTTAAAGTAATAAGTAAAAACTTGTTCTGACTCTTATTGAAACATTTGGATTGCGGGCGTAGCGAGCAAGAAAATTTTTAACAAATCTATGATCATTTCCAATACTTTCCTTTCTTCTTGCTTCTTCGGCACCCTCTTGCTATCAGCGCCCGGGACAACCGCCCCGCTGGCCCCCTCAACTTAGCTACGACTCTGATGAGAACTATTCTAAATATAAAGCAATCTATTCCAGAGTTGCTAAATGGATAAGGGATAACACAAGCACTTATATATTTAAAAATTAGTTGTATTTAAGAAAAAGTATTTTTTATCTTAAAAAGATATTTTAACTTCCAAAAACTTCTTATTATGAGCAAATGTACTATCCAATGTAATGTAGCATGGTACATTAATATCGTCACTGTTAGAACAAACGCTATGCTTCAAAGATTGTGAAAGAAAACAGGAGAGTGAATTAGTTGCCGCATTTCATATTAGTAAAGTACAACAATACAATTGATATTGTTTTCATTTGGTTATGTTATATCCCAGATTAAGTGTTAATTCGTTTTCTAAATATAAAATTTTAATTATTCTAGATATTCTTTGTAACTTTTAAATAGTTTGTCAGTCACACTTCGAAATTAAAACTTGGTTTGTTTGTACTTGGAGACGGTTGACTTTCCTTCTTTTTGTTGACCCTTTCATTAAGGACTAGATCCTACAAGAGCAGCAGATGTGCTGAGCATATATTACCCAATAGCAGTGTGCGAATTAGGTTGTGTGTATTTGAAGGGGGATAGAATAGTTCCTAACAGGAGATAGTTAATCGCTTTGTGAGGGACCAGTGTTTCAATTTGTTGCTTTTGGAAGGGATTAAAACAAAATAGAAGGAAATTCCGCCCCGGGTTTCGCACCCTGCCCTAAAGGCATGAGTGGCACAAGCTGGATGGTAGGCCCTGGTTCCATGAGATATGTTACGCCACAGTGGGTAGATTTATTTATTCGAGAAATCTAACAAATTTAGTAAGAAAATTTATTAAATTGAATTACTGCTTTCGCAAAATCATGGATTTAGCTTTTGTTTTTCTTTCGTTCTTTCTTTCTTTTTTTTAAAAAAAAAATCTGTCTGATTTAACTTTGTTAAAACATTCTATGGGAATTTTCACATTCTGATACTATGAAAAGAAATAAAAAGTACTCCTACATTGAATATCACTTGCTAGTCCAAATGTTTCTATTGTTTTGTTCTTTCTTTTTATTCGTTTCCTTAATAGCATAATGTTTATTCAAACAACTTGAGCAAACTGGAAAACGACCACGTGCTGAAACAACAGGCAAAAGGAAGAGCGAAAACTGACCGCTTCTTTTTCTTCTTTTACGCGCCTATTTTTACGCTAGGTGTATGGGCCAACTTACGGACCGAAATTTACGACATCATTTTACGGACCGAGAGTATGGAGAATTGCAACGAAACTTCGTATAGAGACAATTTGCAAAACAATAAATGAAATGCGTTTTAATTTGTACGACAAAACAGTGTTGGGGCCTAGAGCCCCTCCAAAAAAAAAAAAAAAAAAAAGAAAAAAAAGAAAAGAAAAGAAAAAGAAAAAGTAAATGTTACCGTAAAAGTGCAGGAAGGAGTGGACCGAAGCAAATGAAATTGTGTGTAGATATTGTATAGACTGTATGTAAAATAAGGACTTTCGTGTTTTTAAGATGTCCCTATCAATTTTGGCACATCAACAACAAACAGGAAATTAATCGGCACGTGTTTTTGTTTGTGCGGAAAAACATTATAAGGGTTAAAGTTGCCTCGTGATATACTACAAAATACGCTAACTGTTTGTGTTTGTTAGAAATCTGATGGAGACGCTTGTGAAACACGAGAGGCTTTATTTTTCATATCCAATATCTACAGACAATTTCATTCGCTTCAATCCTCTCCTTCCGACACTCAACGCCTCGGTCCACTCAAGTTTTTTTTTTCTTTTCAGGAAAATACGAAGCACGTATTCCCTCATCTTACCTCTACAACATTTGTGAACAATTTCATTCAGTTCGGTCCATTTCTTCTTGCCTTTCTTGCGTCCAATTTCAAAATTCTGGGTGGGACCTTTTGCCCCCTAAAACCGTTTTTTTCGCAGGAAATAAAAAAGCCGTATTTGTTTATTTTTTGCTTATTGTACTAACACAAAGTTTTGTTCCAATTCTTCGTGTAAATTTAGGCACTTCTGGCATACTGTTATTAGCACTTTTGGTATTTCATGATCAAAGGTTTGGAGGGGTCTGTGCCCCACCTAACCGTTTTTTCCAGGAAAATACAAAACACGTAATTCCTAATTTTATGTCCACAATATCTGTTCACAATTTCGTTCACTTTGGTCCACTTGTTTTTGCCTTTCGGGCGTCAACTTTCAAAATTTTGGGTGAGGGCTTTTGCCCCCTAAAACCGTTTTTCAGCAAAAAATAAAGAAGCACTTATTTGTTTATTTTATGTGTAGTATCTACCTGCCAAATTTTATCAAAATCGGAGTGTTACACTTGGGAAGTGTTACTTGTTAGAATTATAACAACGCATTGTCCACAGTTTGGACACTGACTCAAAGTAATCTGACATAAAAGAACCTCAAAAGGGAAAAAGTAGGTTTATTAAAAAGTGCTTGAGGTTTGGTAAGGGACAGCTTACAGGACCTCACACTGGATACGTCACTGAGTCAATGCATTGTATTTGTTTCTTGCAAAACATGATAATTAGATGCGTAATATGTAAAATTATATCATAGTTTGACTTTTAATAGAAAAAAAATGAAATGAAATCTTTGAGTTTTACGTCCCACGGTTATGCCGGTTAGGCTAAAGGAGACGGTGATGATGAGAGATGAGTGAAATGGTGGAATGAAGAATGTGGGAGGAAACGGGAGAACCCCGAGAAAACCCACGAGCACGGTGTTTGTCCACCACAAAATTCACTTGGCGGGGGCTGGGATCGATCCCGGGACCCCAAGCACCACAGGTGAACGCTCTACCACTGAGCCACCGCGCCCCCTGACTTTTAATAGGTCTTTCCTTAATACATCCATATTATCCGGCGTTCTGCCTGCCTGTTTCATGTCGGATAAGCGAAACTCTACTGTATTTTCAAAGATAGCATATACACAGGGGCTAGAGGTCTGCACGGGCCGGAATTTTTAGAACGGACCCGGCCCGTCCCTTTTAATTTATAATCTATAGGCATTAGCGGATTAAGGGCGGAGCCAATGGAGCCCAGGCTTCGGGGACCCAAGCTCAGGGGGCCCTTTAAAATCCCTCTGTTTAATACTAAAATATAGTAATCAACTTATTATATTATAGGCTTCAGACCGATGCTATTTTTTTTCCCGCTCGTTACGCTCGCGGTATCGCTAGATCAGGCACGTAGCCAGGATTTCGTGAAGGGGGGGGTCCGTGATATGAAATACTGTGGTCATCACAAAAGGGGCTCAATCACTCTAAACTATTTTACTGGAACATATATTGGTTCGTTTAACGGGGGGGGGGGGGGGGAGTGACATGAAATTCTGAAGGCCCAGGAGCTCGATCAATCTAAACTACTTTACTATCAACATATATTGGTTTGTTAGGAAAATAAAATGAGGATATGTTGGTAAATATTTTAATAACAAACTATGAAGAAATTTCGAGCAAAATAATAAAAAAAAAGTATTGAAAAAGATTTTGCAATATATAGGGCTACGTCCTTCTCCTGTTTATTCAAATATAACAATTTTCCTTTCGTTATGACCTCAATTATTATAAAAAGTACATACTGAATACTGTCTTGTAAACTATCTTCTAATATAAATAAAATAAAGAGTTTGTTTGTGTTTGTCTGTCTGTGTGCGGCCTGGGGACCAGACGATTGGATCGAGAGTGACCAAATTTTGGTCAGGGGTGCCTTGGCCCAGACCCCAGATCAAGACGAAACGTTTTTTTTAAAAAAATTCGAAACAGTGGGGTCTCAGGGGGGCGTTTACCGGAACCGGCTTGGGAACCAGACAAATTGACCGAGAGTTACCAAATTTTAGTCACGAAGACCTTGGTCCAGGCTCCAGACCAGAGTTAAACGTTTTTGTCGAAATTCGAACCAGAGGGGTCTCAGGGGGCGTTTACCGGAACATGTAAAAGTAGTAGAAAATGACCGATATTTATTTATTTATTTATTTAACAATCACCAGATACAGCTCAGAGGCCATTTTACATTGAATATCCAACAACATTAACAATGGAAAGGATTTGGGAAGGTATCGGCCAGGGCCTGTTTAGTAGATGCCATCCCTGCATTTGCCTGGTAGGACTGAGGGAAACCCTGGAAAACCTCAGTCAGGATGGTAGGCAGCGGGATTCGAAGCCACGACCTCCCGAATCCGAAGACAACGCTCTACCACTTGAGCTATTCGTGTCGAATTCATATTTTCGCGGTCGCTGAAATCAATGGTGAAACTCCAGTTGCATTAACTTCCAAATTCACGCTATTCGGCTCCGGGCCGGGGGTCACCGGAGGGGGGTGAGATACCAAGACATATAAAAGTAATCTAAAATGACCGATATTAGTGTCAAATCCATAGTTTTCGCGGTCGCTGAAATCAATGGTGACACTTCCATTAGCGATGTCTTGCAAGTATGCGGGCCGGGAGTCAG
Source organism: Thermobia domestica (assembly GCF_964235325.1). Lineage (NCBI taxonomy): Eukaryota > Metazoa > Arthropoda > Insecta > Zygentoma > Lepismatidae > Thermobia > Thermobia domestica. The sequence goes on from NC_137464.1 coordinate 111,675,892, forward strand.
CGGGGGGTGGATACCGAGACATATAAAAAAAATAGCCCAAAATGACCGATATTAGTACCAAATCCATAGTTTTCGCGGTCGCTGAGATCAATGGTGACACTACCACAGGCGTTGACTTCCAAATACAGCCCCTGTGCGAAGCATGTGTATATTCAACTAGTTTTATAATATATGTGTTCCTTTCTCTGTTGAATCAAATGCTAACAGAACTTTCTTTCAACATAATTTTTGTTTTATTATTCCGTCAACTACTGTCGGTTCCAAATGACAGGTTAAAGGAGCAACAGAAAATTGTCCTTGAAATAACGTTTGTTACTGCAAGGATGCGATGACGAAAAGTGATGATTAAAAATGTCCACGCTGTTACACAACGGCACTTATGCTTTCGAAAGCTTGAAATCTCCCTGAATAGTAGCAGGAATTCTTAGAATTCCATAACTTTTCTTGAAATTTCAAATTCCATGACTCTTCCAGAATACCTCGCTTACCTCGCCACCATATTGCAAGTAATACAAATCTCCTCATAAGAAAGAGTAAGCAAAAGCTTCCTGTAGTTTTATTTTTAATTTTTAACGCTGATCCTTCTTTTTGTCATTTCATTTTGTTTTATCCTTCCTTAATTTTTTTCATTTCTGGTCTCGAAGGGGGGGGTCCGGACCCCCCGGACCCCCCCCTTGGCTACGTGCCTGGCTAGATTTAAGTCTTTCTATCAGCAGCATTTACCTGTTAATAATGAATGCAATTATTTAATTGTTAATAATGAATTTAACTAAACTAATTATTCTAAACTTGGAGCACATTCAAATATTACAGCATAGTTCTCGGTAGTTCCATAAGCCTATGAGGCTGTGGAAGGCAGAAAAGAAAATTTATGCACTGGAACTATTCTTAACATAGGGCCCAATTAAAACAGTCGGTTCTAGGTCCCCAAAAGCCTTAATCCGCCCCTGTCTATAAGCAATATTTCACGAAAAGCTGGTATTTTTTAACAAATGTGTTCGTCATCAAGTTTTCATAAAGTAGTCCCTTTCTCCTTTAAGTAATTTCAGAGCCCACGGTGTTTCAGAGGTAGAGCGTTCACCTCTGGTGCATGGAGTCCTTGGTTCGATCTATGCTCGCGCCAAGTGAACCTTGTGCTGGACAAACACTGTGCGTGGGTTTTCTCGAGGTTCTCCCGTTTTATCCCACTTTCTTCACTCGATCATTTCATTCATTTCTTATCATCACTGTCTCCTTTAGCCTATCCGGCATAATCGTGGGACGTAAAACTTAAAGATTTCATTTCAAATCATTTCAATCAAAAAACAGTTGAAGGAAGTATGTAATTTCGAATAAAACAAACTACTATATACAATTCTGAGTATATTATTCTTTTATGAAATTCTCGCGAACCTTATTTCTTAATCGAGGGGTAAGAAGACTAAATTCACTCTCTTATTATTATAGATCCATTTCAATTGAAGCAGTTGGAATAATTGGAAAAAAATAAAAAATAAAAAATAAAAACATACCCTATATTCCAGTGTGCCACAATCGGTATAACGCGGCACACTGGTGTGTCCAGCAAAGTGAACTGTGTGACGCAAACTATATTTGCAAGAATATTTGTCGAGCTTCTGTTTATTATTATTATTATTATTATTATTATTATTATTATTATTATTATTATTATTATTATTATCAACGATTCTTCCATGGATCAGCTGTCTGTATACGGTTAAGCAACCACAAGTATCACATTGAGGGAATGAGTATAATTATGTATGTATAATAGTAATACAAAATCTATTTGCTTGTATATTCTACGTCACATCTCTTGGACGAATAACTGCATCCGTCTAGAAAGCTAGGACTAACAAGTTGTGACCACACACCGCCCAAAATCGTGATTGCCACAAGTTCCTTTCTACGCCTTAGCACAATAAGGGCTGTTGCGTTCAGTGAGAGAGAGAAACAACTTAATTCCATTGCAGTTATATGCTTATTAAATGTTAACTTATATTTATAAATTATGTAAGTGATCGTATCGTTTTCTGTTTATTATTATTATTATTATTATTATTATTATTATTATTATTATTATTATTATTATTATTATTATTATTATTATTATTATTATTATTTCTTATTATTCTACATTTCTTACTACGTTGATTGCCATGTGTATGGAATTCCATACACACGGCTCTCCTGTGCAGCAGAGCGTGTTTATTTTCCATACGCAAACAATGTAGATATTCCAAGTTTGTTGTGTTCTGTAGAAGGCCGATGTCCTTCTCCTTCATCTGCATATCAAAATGCAGATGAGGGGCACATTTACATATCAATATGTAAATAGATTATTTTGTGATACAATTAATTGCTTGAATATTAATATACTTATTGAATATTATCTAGTTATTATGATTAAAGATGTTTAAACACCGAACGTAGTACGGAAATATTAATACAATATTGTATTATATTGTATTTATCCATTTATGTTATTTCCTTTATAGGATAATTATATTTGATTTTACCGCTTGCATCTAATTACTGGGTCATTGTATAATATATAGCATACATGGGGATGAAGGAAGAATGATATTAAAATACTCTACAATGGAATAATTAATGAAGAAATAAGCATATTCTATGGAATCATGCATTTATTTTAGAACTTGGAAGACGTAGCTAACGCTGACAGAGATTTTTTTTTATCTCTCGCGACTCTTCGTCGCCTAGCATACTATATGTGAGGTCCTTCACGACTCACCGCTTCAAGAAATCACTAGATGAGGGACTGACTAAGACTCATTATACCACAGGAAGGATCCTACTCACTTCTTTAGTGAAGCAACGCTGATTTGGAAACAGTGGTTACAGACGCTCAACTTCTATTGTTGAAAAAGTTGTAAAAATTTTAGCGTCAACATGTGAGTTTTTGGATTTCTATAGGTGTGATTTTCTTAGTAGCTAGCTCCAAGCGTCTCTTCCGCCCCCCTTTCACCCATGGCCGGTACCGTCAGCCGACGGACCTAGGATTTTTACCCAAGATGCAAAGCCAGTTTGAAATGTTTATGTTATTTTGACTCATTTTTCTATGTAAAATATTAATATTATCGTATTACGCTCAATCGTTCTTGGAAATACCGTTCAAAATTCCTGACTTATTTTGTCAACGTGTATCCCTTATCGTACAAGACATTTGGCTCTTGAAATTGTCAAAATTAATAATAAACAAAGATGTTTCCTCTATCTCTCTCCATACAAACATGGATGCCATTAGTAGCAGACAGTTTTGAAAGACAGCCGCAGGAAAATAGGCTATTTTCTGTTACTGAGAGAGATGACAGTTTATCATAGGTATAACATTGTATTCTATGTATATTTTACTTTATTTCAGTATATGATAACATGTATTTCTCTTATTTGTAATGGTTGCTATAAGTGTATATAATTATTTTGTTTTGAAAATCTCATAGACTTCTGTTGTGAGCAGAAGTTTCCAAGTTCACCGTCATTTGTAATGACAGCAGCACCTGTCAAAAGGTGCTGGATGAAACTGCAACTAGAGGCAGCTGACCGAGCTTGGAATTTGCAAGGACCTCCCAGAAGTATAGCCGGAAGGCACATAACCTTTTGTTAAAGACTCAAGAGGAAGCGAGTACTTCCTTTTTCTGGTTTTGTGCAGTAGATATACTTGTTTCGGGAGTGAACAGGGAAAAAAAGAGAAGTTCGTGGATAGCTCTGGTAGAGAAAACATCGAAAATACAGCGGAAGGAAGTCACCTATACTTCCTCCATTATCCGGTAGTTTAACCCAGGAACTGTTGAGTTTTTTTTCGATCTCCCAGGGAATTTCCTGTTGAAATACATGAGCCGAACATGTATCGGGAACCGTGTGTGTTTGGTGAACTTTGATATTACATATCACCTTATTTGTGGCATTCATCAGTGACTGAAGCAGTTGCTAACGTTTGAAGTTAGAATGCTCAACAACGTCAAATTAACATGAGCAGTTACTTTGAGAAAATATTTTTTTTAACACAGTGCTTGTGTATCTCTAATAAGCAGAACGAAGTAGACACTGTTGTCTAAAACCCCACATAAGCACAGGGGCATTTACGTATTTCCATTATGGAATTGTTACCATTAAATATTCTATATCTCTAGTTGAGATAAATAGGCCTGTCAAGTCATATACGGCAGGGCCTCCTTGGACATTGGAACAAGGATTCAAGCATTAAGTAATTTGCTTGTTTTACAGACATATGATATGTCAGCATCCTGATAATGCGTCGTCCGGCGTAGAAAAGGGTAACGAACATTTCAAATTTCTCCAGTGGAATGGAAATGTGCAGTAACGTGTTGACTTAAGCCAGAACAGTGTGCGTGAGTGATATCCACTACAGGAACAGTGCATCGAACCAGTTTAAATATTTAATCATTTTATATTCTTCGATATTTCTATTCATTCCCATTATTAATCAATATATATTAGGTGTTTCAAATTACTCCTCTCTGAAACTGTCAGAGGCTGTGAACTCTTAAACATGAGGAGATAATGAAATTGTGTCTATAAAATTTAAAGTCATTTCTGAGATCAGACAGATCTCATTTTCAAGTGTAACACGTCCACTTTATTTTGTTTTTTTTTCTCTTTGTGAAAGAAAGTGTGTTTAAATATATATATATATATATATATATATATATATATATATATATATATATATATATATATATATATATATATATATATAATTCAATAGTGTGTGTTTCGTAGTGCACTACCGAGGAAAATTCAATACTTGTGAAAATGGAGTGTTAATGTGTATCTTCAGTTGTTTTGATGCTATACCAAGACGGAATAAACCGCCATCTAATCCCAGTATCTCTGTTGTTCTAATTTTGCTGCAGGGTGAGTACCTGTTACTAATCAAACATGTTTTGTTTCAGGAGTGTGAGACAAGGAAGCATTTTCCCTTGTTGTTTGTGTATCTGACCAGCTCTCTGAATGGGGCCCAGAGAGTATCATGCCCATAGAACCAATACACACTCATGAGTATAGTGAGTTTTACAACAGGCTGCTACCTGTTATTTTAAAGTAATTTTTTTTAACCTATTTGGTACTGACATAAACTCACTATAGTAACTTCTAGGCCATGACTGTCATTACAGATAACCCTGAGATCTGTTCTTTTGGTTAACTAAGTTGTTTTTTTTTATGCTCTACCGAATTTATAGGTGTCAGTGGCGGCTCTTACAAGAGATTACCTCTCTATCTCCAAGAAGGGAAGTAATTATGGAGATTCCAGTAATTTGCATTTTATGTAAATTTTGCTTTGTAGTTTGAATATTCCCAGCCACTCCACCTTATTTAGTTAATTTTATTTGTGTTGGTGTTCTTTGGTATACCTAGTTTCGGATTGGGCTACCTGCACCTCACATAAACTTGGCGCCAGCAGCGTTAAGGGCAATAGAGTATACTCCATATACTCTCTGGTCAGTATACGTTTAATGTAAATTTTTCGGTTTATGTTTGTATTATTCCCCAGAAATTTCCAAGAACGGCGGTGACTTGTATGTTCAAATTTTATGTCTGTGTTTTGTATGTTTGATTTACAACAGAGTTAACTAGAGAATTCAGGCTTTTGAAGTTAGGGGGGAAGAAACCTTTGTAAAATTTTGTTTTTCTTTATGGTCGTTACAAGAGCACAGGCTCGTAAAGTAGACAACATGGAAAAACAGTTTGGTAATGAAGATTTCGTTCAGAGAGCTGACGAGCTCTCCGAAGAAAGTATTGTTGAAGCGCAGGGCGCTAACGAGCTCACGGACAGCGTAGTGGGAGACGCTGACGTGGTGGAAACGGTTCCGCCAGTCACCGGTAGGGAACCGGAAGTGCTGTTGCGGGAGGAAAGGGATGAAACGACTGTGAGTGCGGATAATGATGTCAGCCCAGCCATGAACGTAGGTAGCACGTTGGGAAATATCAGTGGCTTAAATCTAGCAGTCATTCTCAGCGAGCTTTTACGAGGCCAGCGGAGTCTTGAAAGCAAGCTGGAAACAAAATTTGAAGAAAGTACTAAGAATCTAGAGGGAAAATTAGAATTAAAATTTGTTGAAAGTGCGGCAAACTTAGAGACTAAATTGGTAGAAAGTTCACTCAATTTAGAAAGTAAAATAGAAGAGAAATTTGAGGAAAGTTCGCGTAGGCTAGAACGAAAAGTAGAAAAGAAGATAGAAGAAAGTAACAACCAGGTCGAGACTAGTTGTAATAGGCTAGAGCAGGCTATAGAGTCTAGCAATGCTCATCTTGAACTCCAGCTGGAGTCCGTGAGTTCGAGACTGGAGCAAAGTGAGCGTCAACTTACGGAGCGGTTGGAGCTCACCACTGCCGAGCTAAGGGGGGAGATCCATAGTACCCGTGAAGAGCTGTCAAATCGTGTAGCCGAAACAGCAATTAGGCTAGACGAGGTGCAGGAGAATGCTAGCAGTGTAGCCAGACAGCTAGAGGAAAATTATACAGATCTTACCGAAAACATACAACAGGTCTCGTCTCGTGTTGAACAGACCACTTTACAGTTGAATAATCAGGTCAGGAGAGTGGAAGTGAGTTTCGCTTCCCAACTGGCTAGACTCAGGGGGGAAATCGAGCAGGAAACGCCACTCGAGGAGATAAGATCAGAGTGCAATGGTAGCATCCAGCAGATGCAAGATACCGTGCAGGATGTATGCACGCAGTTAGAAAAGAAGATGGAGGAATGGAAAAACTCCATACAGAAGGAGACGAGCGAGGTGATCGAGGGGAGACTCGCGAACATCTCTGTCTCCGGCACACAAGAACGACTTCCTTCTCAGAACAACACCTCGAGTCGCGACTTGCCCGGTTCTCAACCTGGGAACCTAGCTACAGCCCACGAGACAGACCCTGTTCCGTCAACGTCTCGCTCATGTAGTCATGAGACGAGACAAAATCTCGCCACAGCGTTAGGTCTCATACATCGAGATGTTACCTTGCCTGTGTATACGGGAAATGAGACCGAGACCGAAACATATAATTTCCTGCAAGACCTGGACCGGTACTTTGAGGTCACTGGGGTGCCCGACGAGATGAGACTAAGCTTCATCACGAGGGCGGTGAAAAATACTTCGTACCAGTGGTTCCAGGTGAACAAAAGTAAAATTCGCACTTATGAGGATTTTGTGTATGAGTTCAGACAGTGCTACCTAAGTGAAGAACGTTTGGCTAACCTACGGGCTAACATACTCACTTCTCATTTCGATAGCCGTGTGCACAAATCCCAAGCGGAATATCTGCTGGATTTGCTGCACAAGAACAGCATTTTAGAAACGCGCATGTCAGATGCTACTTTGTTAAAAGTACTCCCACGGCACTTTCCAAATTGGCTATTTCGGGCTATAGTCTCGTCTCGCCCGAAAACCATTGCAGAACTTCTTAACCTAGTGCAAGAACTGCAGTCGTCGATGTCCAATCGCGACCAGTTCTACCAACAAAACCCTAGGAAAGGGGTCAACATGCTCCAGGTGAGCATAGACAACGAGGACAATAACCCCTCAGGCCTGAGTGGTAAGCCGCTGGCTCGTAAGAAAATATACAGAACGCGAGATAACCAGCGTCCTTACCAGAGACGCAGACAAAACACGAACCAAACCAACCAGCAGCGCTCACCTCCGCGAAACCAGAGCAGCGGAAGTGGGTCAGTTGGTTGGTCACGTGGGGGGAACTCCCACACCCACCACAACAACAACAGTCGTGTAGCCCGCGGTAGGAGGGGAGGAACGAGAAATGCGGATGGTCAGAGAGGGAATTCCTTCCGTAGCGAAGAGGAAGAAATACAACTTCTCGAACACTATGACCGAGCGCCCCCTCCTCCCAACCAAAATACAAACAGTACCAGGAGTAATCAATCCTCATCTCCTTCTTCAAGGGAATGAGGATTGTCCGCATATACTTGCGACGGCGGTAGGATGGACACGGAGAGAACTTGTTCACCCGAGTTGACGAAATTACATCCCAAGTATGTGCGAAATATAGAAAATAATTTAGAGAATGAAAATGTTGATAACTCTTGCGAAACCGCAGTGAAAGAAATGTTTGTATTAGAAGAAGAAAAAGAAGAAGAAAATTGTAATTTGTGTTTACAGATAAAATCAAAGAAGCATTTTAATGAAGGCATGTTTGAAAATAAATTGATATTACTTAGTAGGAACGGAGAACATATTGACCTAGATAGGGAAATTTATGAGGAAGCGAATGGCATATTTAAGAACCTTTTTGACTCTTGTAATGATGCATTACCTGCAAATAACGTCATCTCACTACCAGAGATACAAGTGTGTTTATTTGGAAAAGAAGTAAATTGTCTATTGGACACCGGAGCGACTTGCTCTGCAATTTCAAAAGAAATTTGGGACACCGTCTCAAATAGCCAACCCCCACCCGCATTTTTGAGTGCGAAGAATATACGGGTAACGTCCGCTTTTGGTAGTAAATCAGCGACGATAATTGGCCAAACTCTGTTAGTCATTGCGATACAAGGGAAGGAATATCATACTCTAGGTATTATAATTTCAGGCCTGAACAGGTCTTTGATATTAGGATCCAACTTTTTCACCGAATCTCGTGCCGTGTTAGACTATGACACCGGCCTTCTACATCTCAAACATCCTCATGGTGTAGAAGTGGCGTTTAGATCAGTAGATTGCGAGACTGAGGATCTAGTAGTTCGTTTTTTGGAGTTGAATGGAGAGTGCCAAAAACCATTTAGAATAATGGATGAAGTAGATAATTTTGATTGTAATTTTTCCCCGTCAGACGAAAGACGGAAGGCCATACGGGTTAGTGCACAGAATGAGTATAAGACCTCCAGAGAGAAGGCCACTCGTGCCCCAAACTTGGACGATGGAAGATTCCCAAGTGCCCAAGAAATGGCAGTTCACGTATTCCCACCAGAAGAGTGGTTGAAAGTGAAAACTCGCGCCTCCCATTCAGAAATAGAAGAGTGTGTATCGAACTACTCAGATCTCTCAGCCTCCCAAAGAGAAAGTTTGCAAGCTGTGCTGCTCAAGCATCAAGCCCTTTTCGATGTCAAGCCAGGTTGCATAGCTAACTACGTGCATGAGATTGGAGTAACGGACGAACGTCCAATCAAGACAAAAATCTATCCTTACCCTAAGAGATTTAGAAACTTAGTATCCAATGAAATTTCGAGATGGTTAGCGTGGGGGGTGATCAAGAAACAGCCTACGGCGTATATCAATCCACTGGTAGTGACACCTAAGAGTGACGGACGTATTCGAGTCTGTATCGATGGCCGAGCTCTGGCCAAAATATCTGGTGATCTTTCTGACAGACCAATGCCACCCCTATCTGTTCTCCAGGATATATGTGATAATTCTTGGTTCAGCTGCGTAGATGCAACCGAAATGTTCCTACAAATCAAAGTTAAGGAAAGCGACCAAAAATACTTAGGATTCTTACATGAAGGCATATCTTATGTCTTTCAGAAACTTCCATTTGGGACTAAACAAAGCCTTGCTTCTTGTGTCAGAGCTTTAGATATGCTTATAGGAACTGAAGCGCGAGAGTACTGCGGCGCGTATGTCGATGACCTGATTTTAGCCGACAGGAGCTTCAGTGATCATCTTGTACACCTCGACAGAGTGTTGGGTTTACTCACTGCGGGCGGCCTAACTCTCAGGCTGAAAAGTGCAATTTCGCAAGGAAAAGTTTAAACATACTTGGTTTCCAACTTTCTCAATCCGGTATCGGCAAAGATCCGGAGAAAGTGAAGTCGGTGTTGGATTTCAGAACACCCCGGAACGTAAAGGAACTGCGTTCCTTCATTGGCTACTGCCAATCGTACTGATGCTCCAGCATGAAATACTCGGAAGTTCTCCATCCGTTGTTCCACTTACTGAAGAAGAAATAGAGATGCAATAGTATCACACATTGACGCATCGAACCCCGGACTGGACACAAGTGTACATAGTGTTAGTGCTATAGTGTTATTTAGTGAAATAGTGTATTAGTGTATTTGTGTATTTATGGGAATTTATGTGATTCAGGTTTATGTAAAGTTAGGGGCTCCTGAATTCTCTACATTTAGCTTTGTTTATTGGTATTTCAGTGTATTGTGTTTATTAAGTGTTTTACTTTGTATGTTTTTTTTTCGTGAACCTATGTATTGTGTAATTATATTTCAGGAACAAAAATGTGCCCTCTTTATGATCTACGCCCTGTACTAGAAAGTACAGCACCTAGAATCATAGGGGGGAATACTGTAGAAGGCCGATGTCCTTCTCCTTCATCTGCATATCAAAATGCAGATGAGGGGCACATTTACATATCAATATGTAAATAGATTATTTTGTGATACAATTAATTGCTTGAATATTAATATACTTATTGAATATTATCTAGTTATTATGATTAAAGATGTTTAAACACCGAGCGTAGTACGGAAATATTAATACAATATTGTATTATATTGTATTTATCCATTTATGTTATTTCCTTTATAGGATAATTATATTTGATTTTACCGCTTGCATCTAATTACTGGGTCATTGTATAATATATAGCATACATGGGGATGAAGGAAGAATGATATTAAAATACTCTACAATGGAATAATTAATGAAGAAATAAGCATATTCTATGGAATCATGCATTTATTTTAGAACTTGGAAGACGTAGCTAACGCTGACAGAGATTTTTTTTCTCCCTCGCGACTCTTCGTCGCCTAGCATACTATATGTGAGGTCCTTCACGACTCACCGCTTCAAGAAATCACTAGATGAGGGACTGACTAAGACTCATTATACCACAGGAAGGATCCTACTCACTTCTTTAGTGAAGCAACGCTGATTTGGAAACAGTGGTTACAGACGCTCAACTTCTATTGTTGAAAACGTTGTAAAAATTTTAGCGTCAACATGTGAGTTTTTGGATTTCTATAGGTGTGATTTTCTTAGTAGCTAGCTCCAAGCGTCTCTTCCGCCCCCCTTTCACCCATGGCCGGTACCGTCAGCCGACGGACCTAGGATTTTTACCCAAGATGCAAAGCCAGTTTGAAATGTTTATGTTATTTTGACTCATTTTTCTATGTAAAATATTAATATTATCGTATTACGCTCAATCGTTCTTGGAAATACCGTTCAAAATTCCTGACTTATTTTGTCAACGTGTATCCCTTATCGTACAAGACATTTGGCTCTTGAAATTGTCAAAATTAATAATAAACAAAGATGTTTCCTCTATCTCTCTCCATACAAACATGGATGCCATTAGTAGCAGACAGTTTTGAAAGACAGCCGCAGGAAAATAGGCTATTTTCTGTTACTGAGAGAGATGACAGTTTATCATAGGTATAACATTGTATTCTATGTATATTTTACTTTATTTCAGTATATGATAACATGTATTTCTCTTATTTGTAATGGTTGCTATAAGTGTATATAATTATTTTGTTTTGAAAATCTCATAGACTTCTGTTGTGAGCAGAAGTTTCCAAGTTCACCGTCATTTGTAATGACAGCAGCACCTGTCAAAAGGTGCTGGATGAAACTGCAACTAGAGGCAGCTGACCGAGCTTGGAATTTGCAAGGACCTCCCAGAAGTATAGCCGGAAGGCACATAACCTTTTGTTAAAGACTCAAGAGGAAGCGAGTACTTCCTTTTTCTGGTTTTGTGCAGTAGATATACTTGTTTCGGGAGTGAACAGGGAAAAAAAGAGAAGTTCGTGGATAGCTCTGGTAGAGAAAACATCGAAAATACAGCGGAAGGAAGTCACCTATACTTCCTCCATTATCCGGTAGTTTAACCCAGGAACTGTTGAGTTTTTTTTCGATCTCCCAGGGAATTTCCTGTTGAAATACATGAGCCGAACATGTATCGGGAACCGTGTGTGTTTGGTGAACTTTGATATTACATATCACCTTATTTGTGGCATTCATCAGTGACTGAAGCAGTTGCTAACGTTTGAAGTTAGAATGCTCAACAACGTCAAATTAACATGAGCAGTTACTTTGAGAAAATATTTTTTTTAACACAGTGCTTGTGTATCTCTAATAAGCAGAACGAAGTAGACACTGTTGTCTAAAACCCCACATAAGCACAGGGGCATTTACGTATTTCCATTATGGAATTGTTACCATTAAATATTCTATATCTCTAGTTGAGATAAATAGGCCTGTCAAGTCATATACGGCAGGGCCTCCTTGGACATTGGAACAAGGATTCAAGCATTAAGTAATTTGCTTGTTTTACAGACATATGATATGTCAGCATCCTGATAATGCGTCGTCCGGCGTAGAAAAGGGTAACGAACATTTCAAATTTCTCCAGTGGAATGGAAATGTGCAGTAACGTGTTGACTTAAGCCAGAACAGTGTGCGTGAGTGATATCCACTACAGGAACAGTGCATCGAACCAGTTTAAATATTTAATCATTTTATATTCTTCGATATTTCTATTCATTCCCATTATTAATCAATATATATTAGGTGTTTCAAATTACTCCTCTCTGAAACTGTCAGAGGCTGTGAACTCTTAAACATGAGGAGATAATGAAATTGTGTCTATAAAATTTAAAGTCATTTCTGAGATCAGACAGATCTCATTTTCAAGTGTAACACGTCCACTTTATTTTGTTTTTTTCTCTTTGTGAAAGAAAGTGTGTTTAAATATATATATATATATATATATATATATATATATATATATATATATATATATATATATATATATATATATATATATATATATATATATATATATATATATATATATATATATAATTCAATAGTGTGTGTTTCGTAGTGCACTGCCGAGAAAAATTCAATACTTGTGAAAATGGAGTGTTAATGTGTATCTTCAGTTGTTTTGATGCTATACCAAGACGGAATAAACCGCCATCTAATCCCAGTATCTCTGTTGTTCTAATTTTGCTGCAGGGTGAGTACCTGTTACTAATCAAACATGTTTTGTTTCAGGAGTGTGAGACAAGGAAGCATTTTCCCTTGTTGTTTGTGTATCTGACCAGCTCTCTGAATGGGCCCCAGAGAGTATCATGCCCATAGAACCAATACACAGTCATGAGTATAGTGAGTTTTACAACAGGCTGCTACCTGTTATTTTAAAGTATTTTTTTTTTAACCTATTTGGTACTGACATAAACTCACTATAGTAACTTCTAGGCCATGACTGTCATTACAGATAACCCTGAGATCTGTTCTTTTGGTTAACTAATTATTTTTTTTATGCTCTACCGAATTTATAGGTGTCAGTGGCGGCTCTTACAAGAGATTACCTCTCTATCTCCAAGAAGGGAAGTAATTATGGAGATTCCAGTAATTTGCATTTTATGTAAATTTTGCTTTGTAGTTTGAATATTCCCAGCCACTCCACCTTATTTAGTTAATTTTATTTGTGTTGGTGTTCTTTGGTATACCTAGTTTCGGATTGGGCTACCTGCACCTCACAGTTCGTTCTATAGCTGTGTATGTAATTAGATACATATGGCGTAGATATCAAAATTTTATGTCCATGCCAACTATATGCAAAACCATACACAAAGACATTTATGAACAAAGACATTGAGTTTGAGTTTAACGTCTCGCTCAGCAACGAAACTATATGAGACGTCGGCCTACTGATTAACGTGGACTCCGAAGCACGTGAGCTCTCGCCGGGAATCGAAGCCGGGTCTTCCACGCCAAAGGCGCGTACGCTAACCGCTTAGCCACTAAGGAGCTCATGAACAGAGACATTTAAAGCAAAGGCGAAAACAAAGATGTGTGATGTGATTTTGAGTTTAACGTCCCTTTCAGCAGCGCGACTATATGAAACGTGGACCTACTGATTAACGTAGGATCCGAACCACATGAGCTCCCGCCGGACGAAAACAAAGGCCTTTGGAATTGACAATAATCGTTTGGACATTTCAGTCGCACCTACCTAATATTAGCAACGTTTCTACGATAATTTCGTAACATTGTATTATTTCTTTTGTTGATTAGCTTGGTTAGGCTTATTTAAACACTTTTTTCTTTGCACCGACGTGTCACATCTCTTGGATGAAAATACACTAGCTCTCACTGGAAATCAAATCCAGAACCAATGCACTTGAACCATTTGACCACAACAAGGCACATTTAAAAAGAAGTTTCGATTTTGTTTGGAAAATTGTGATTAGGTGTAACATTAAAAAATATATTTAAGAAAGGATACGGAGCAGACGCACTGTACTTTCTCGCTCGAATTTTTTACACTGACTTATGCTAGGCTGTAACTATTATTGAAACATTTATTTGGGAAATTGCGAATAAAATAATGTTTTTGGAAAACTTTGCTAGAAGAAACTTTGAATAACTCGATCCATATATTAGAATTATTAAGGATATAATTGTATGTGAACTATAAGCAAAAGCGTCTGAGTAATTTCTGAGAAAATTATGCAAAAAGTCACCCCCAAGAATAAATTATCCCTTGTGGATCTTTTCAGGACAAACGAGCTATGCTATATTGTTAGTGTTTTCGTAAAACATTTATTTATGAAATACGAACACAATCGCCTGAGTCGTTCTTGAGAAAATCGCAGGGTAAAACTTACTGTCAAAAGTAATATACCATTTCTAGTTTTTCCGGATGAGGGAATTATACCATATAGCTAGGTTATTTATGTCACATGTATTTATAAAATATGAACAACAAACATCTCCTGAGTGTTTTTTAGGAGGGTCATCGGGAAAAGCTTACCCCCAAAGGTAAACTCTTCTATCTGTAATTTTGACAGTATATCGAGTAATTTTTAAGCAAATCGTCGGGAAAAAATTCACTGTCAAAGTATCTCTTTTGGATTTTTCTTTTCGGAACAAGCGAGTGATACCATATTGTAAGATTATTACAGAAAATATTTTACTGAAATTAGAACAAATTTGTCTCAGTTATTACTGAGAAAATTGTCCAAAAAAATTCAACCCTTGAGAAAACCACTTCTGTATGTTATCGGAATAAACGATTTATGCTGTATGTTAGTTTATTAATGAAACATTTCTTTACGAAATATGAACAAAATTGCCTGAGGCGTTAATGGGAAAACTATCGGGGTAAAGCTCACCCTAAGATTAAGCTACTCCTTCGAACGAGTTGTTTGTTAGGTTATTAATGATACGTTTATTTATGAAATGTGGTTGAGAAAATTCTGCAAAAAGAACGCATACCATACAGTAAATTACACCATATATATTTTTTCAGAAAAATTATTCATATGCGGTGGAGATTCGTTAATAAAATATATATTTATAAAAAGTAAATAAAATCGTCACAACTTTTTTACTTGAGAAAATTGAATTGTTTTAAATTTTAATCCTTCAGTAAATTACCCTTACTTTTAGATGTCGAAGGACATAAAATTCGAAAGATAGTATGTTATTAAAACGTTATGTCTAGAATTCGGTCCAGATACGTTGAACAGTATGGCCTCTATTTGAGTGCGTGTAAAAGCGTGACGAACCGAGAGACGAATAGATGGACAGACATCGAAAAATCATTTTTTCGATATGTAGGAGCCATGTAACTTGAATTCAAGGTCCGTCGACCCTACTGTTCCGCGCTTTTACAGGTCCCTTCATAACTCCCTGTTTCTGCGTAGCCACTTTCTCCAGCTGTAGTGTGACGTCACCGCGGTGAAGCAGGGACAAATATCGTGTGCTAAGCCTATGTTCCGCCGTAGCGATTTGCAAAGGAAAACACATTTTTAAATGCAATAAAAATAGACTACATACAGATACAATATGTACTCACTATAGCATTGAGTAGCACTTGAAGAATAGCTTTGCATCCACTATCTTAAAGAACATTCCTCCTGCGGAGTTCCTGTGTTTTTCTATTCAAAAACCGAATTCTGAAGTATATCTTAGCCTTGTCAAATAGTTTCAAGAGCGAATTGTCTTTCTTAGGACATAAAACGGTCGGCCAATCACATTCTTTTTCTTTTCTTCGATTCACAGTTTTTTTGTGAAATGTTCGAAATATAACTTTATACTATTTTATTGCTTCCATCCACCTGGAAGAAGGTGAAACGAGACCACCATATAGCCTCATATTGCCACCATTGAACTTCAAAAGAATCGCAACTATCTTGAATCCTGAGACTTCAACTTTTGATATGATTTCGAAGATTATTTTTTTACTTTTCATAGTCTTATCGAAATCATAATGCACTGGCTGTTTCCACACATCTACTAAGCCTCGAATCATTGCCACCTGGACATTTCTGTGTGGTGCTAAAAATAAATAAACCTCTTGGTCATAGCATACGCGCCTATTAACATTCAATTCATCAAATATAAGCACCGAAAATGTTTCCACACTCTTTAAGTAGCGCCCTTGCTAAGTCAAAATTTTCAAAACTGGGGTAAGAATACCAAAAAAAACGGTAATTTTTGCATACAACGTCGAAATGTTGACACATTGGGTACGGGGATTCGAACTTGTAACCGCAGATGATTGTATAATTTATCAATGAGGCGTGTTGCATTAATACACGAATGATATCTTAATCAATCCATCTTAGTTTTTTCTTGCCATTTATTAGCATATATACTTGGCCTAGTATAACACTTTTTCGTAATATATCATCACCCGGTTATTAACCACTTTATTGAAACGATCACAATATTATATTTTAGAACTGGCCTTTGAAATCAATTCTTTATTATATTTGCTTTCCAATTATTTTAACTTCGTTTGTAAACATATTATTTGGCTTTCTACATACTGTTAGACTTCAGTTTTTCATTCTCTTTACGCAAAAAGCAGAGCTCTTCTTTTGGTTTCTACCCCTCACTCTCTACAGAACAAACGGAAAATAACATAAACAAAGAGTTATTTTTTGTTTCAGTCACAATAGTTATTTCATCTGGCTGCACCCCAATGTCTGATTTGTTTTTTCTTTAAACACCTAATTTCCGTACATTTAATTATTTCATTATTTACATCAACACGGTTCCGTATGGTAATGGTAAGTTTAGTGAAGGCACATCTTGTTTAAGCTTTTTCTTCGGTAGAATATTTAGAAGCTCACATTTTGAATTATGTGCATAAGCTTCGGGAATAAAATTATCGGAATAGACGCTGGCGTTTTCAACTTTAAAGATGTCTTTCCGACAGCATTTCTTTTGCCAAACTTTCCGCAAAGGATCCGAGGAAAATACATGATAAATAACTTTGGAACCCGTAGTATTTCTACTATAATTGTGACAAGTACTTAGTGTACAATTCGACATGCTTATAGGCTAACACGAGCACTACAGTAATTAATGTTTTCTTAATACAGGAAAGCAAGAATCACTCACTTTCCTGCAAAAATCAAAGAAACAAGCAAGGGTGAATGACAAGGACCTTGGGCGAAAGCTGTTTCTGCTCCCGCCGTGACGTCACAATTTTACTGCATCTTCGGTTTCCAAAGAAGGGTAGTTATGACGCGACCTTAAAAGAGGAAAGGAACAGTAGGGTCGACGGACCTTGACTTGAATTCATTGAAATCTGGTATTCGGTTTTTATAACTATAACCACACTTTCTTCTTTCGTCGCTCGAATGTGAAAACGAATAGGCCTACACCGACACGAAATGTGATAATTTGCAATCCCAAAAATTTAATTTGTTATGTTTAATGTGTTGTCACGCTAGAAAAAGAAGCTTATGCATGTTAGATCATTTTATTATCAGTATTTCACGCTACTGTATAATTCGTCGGAAGCATTCGTGTTATTCACAAAGAGAGCTGTAAAACTTAGTTTTGTTTAAAGAAAGCATTCTTGATTTTGTTTTACACAGACTTGCATTTGTTGCACTTGTTGATATGAAACAAGAGAAGAGAGAGAGAGAGAGAGAGAGAGAGAGAGAGTCAATACTCTAAAAAGGAACACACACACACAGAAACACTAGAACAGACAACGAGCTATGGCTGTGATTGTGTTCGTCACGCTGTGTGTAAAGCTGCAGGTCGCGCTTGTTTTGTTTTTTACAGACACACTCGCAGTGAGTTGAAGTTTGAAGTTACTTCTGCTGTGTTAAAAAAAACGGAGAGGGAATGATTAAGCATACCATACCATAAAGTAAAAACAATCGCTATTAGTAATAAATAGTAAGCTAATTCTGAATAAATACGTCATCAGAAAAACAAAAAGTTATTTCATTATTATATTGTTTCGGTTCTTATTAACATAAAAATTATACACTTTCTACAATGTTTTGTAAAGAAAAAAAATGAACAGGATCGGATGGGATTGGATCTGGGGTCAAAACAGTATAAGAATTACTAATCCGTCACTCTACCCACTTGACCATACAGACTTTCTTTTGTTGTCTATCTTTTTCTTAAGAAATAAATGCTCATGGCTATAGAGCATGTCACTTCCAAACTTAAGACAACAGTTTTTCTCTTTGTTTATATATTTCCGTACAACATCTTGGTTACAGAAGCTAATTTATATTTGGCAGACAATTTACAGCCTAGATTTAAGCCAATAAATGCAATATTTTACTCCACTTTCCTGTTCCTTGATTCAAATGTCCCCCTGTTCTGTTACCAATTCTGTAATTCCCTCTACAATCGTGCTGTGCTACTCCAAAAATTTCCTCGAAAACATTATTGCCAGTATACACAAAACCGAACATAATTTTGTTTTTTGCTTATATTTTTGTTATTTTATTATATTTTTTGGAAATATCTCCTTAGATGGATTGCTTTCTATTATCTCCACATACTAATAACTGAATTTTACCCATAAACATAAGGAAAATGAAATAATTGCGAAAAATCGTGAGTTACAGTATATGCGCAATTTTTTTTTTTGCGCATGGGAGTACCTGGGGAACGTGCCTATGTTTTAGGTATGTTCCTCATGCCGTAAGCGTCAATGAACCACATAATTACTCCCCCAAAATATGTTAAATCGCCTATATGCGTAATGTGTTTACATTAAGGAGATTCTTTAAAAAAACACTTTAAACAGATAAAAAAATGTACCCTAGGATGGGCGCGAACCACCAACTTTTGGATTAGTAGCCGCGTGCTTTTCCGACTTGGCCACGTAAGTGATGAAGAGAACGTCGCTTGTAGGGGGATAAATTGTTCAGGTCTATTGAATTTGGCTAATCAGAGTGTTCCTTTAACCGTGTATATTTGACGATAACCGTTTGGGATGAGATAAAATCTGCTTATTCAGAATTGTTATTGAGCGTGATTAGCATCATACTAAGGGCTTGACTAACGATTGAATCATACGATAATCAAACTCTTAATATGACGCTAATCGCAAGTAAGAATGACTCTGAATAAGGCCCAGAAAATGTATATGATAATGTAGTTATTGTTGCAGCTAAGGTATGTTCTGTATATAGTGTTGCGAATTTAACTACATGATTTCCATTATACAAATAATAACATATTGTGGTTACTGTTGTTTCACTTAAATTATGTTCTGTAAACAGTAAACATCGATCCAGGATTAATAGAAAATGAAAGAAGTACCAAAATATTCGTTTGACAATGTGTGTAGTAAAGTCAATTTGTTTCTCGAATATTCCAGTACTAATTATTTGTTTACAAGACTAGAAATTCTTCAACTAATACATATAAGAGGTAAGGGTAATAGTATACATGAGAACGCCGTGATCTGCGTTTCTTCTGTGTTCTATTATCACTTATACAGGCCAGTATAAATTTTCTACGTAGTGCAATAGTAAGAAGTATCCATGTGCACAAGACATGCGATCAGTGTTGCCAACAAGTTAATACAAAAAGTCGCTAAATAGGAGATGAAATGACTCCAATTTTGGGTGAAAAGTCGCCTCATATATATATATATATATATATATATATATATATATATATATATATATATATGGTCCATGTTCCGTTAAGGGGGTCCAAAACTACAGTGGACTCCCTTAAGCTAACCTAACCTAACCTGACCTAAGCTAACCTAACTTAACCTAACCTAACCTGACCTAACCTACCCTAATATAACGTTATATTATGTAATCAAACGAAAATCAATAGAAAGAAGTGGTGTCAAAGGCACTGGACCCCCTTAACGGAACATTGCGCGCGCGTGTGTGTGTATATATATATATGCGCGCGCGTGTGTGTGTAAGATACTTGATCAATTCAATTCAAACCATGGTAGACCTACTATCTACACTACAAGAACATATATGGAAGACATATATAACTAATAATTATTTCACTTTTATACATTTTTAACTTTATGATGAATTTTGCTTCAGCGGAATCAAAAATGAGTTTAGAAAAATGAACAAAATTAAAGGTCTAGGAAAAAAATCTTACTTCACTTCTACTCTCGCTTCTACAGATAATCTGTTTGCTATCGGCAATGTATTATTTGTGCCTTTAAAGGAAGCTCTGTAAACTAAAGGACATTAAAAGCTGGGATTGGTCCCCATGAGGAGGTTAGAGATAACAGCAATCAAAGTGGGAATATAGAGATAAATGTTATGCACTTTCCCAGCTCGTCAACACCTGCACTGATTCAAATATGCAAAAGGAATAAACATATATCTGAACTGATTCGAAGTAATAGTACTTATTTTAGGACAAGTTGTTCGCAGCACAAAAGTCGCTAGATTTGTAGGCAAGTCGCCAAATCGTCATTCCAAAATCACCAAAAAAGTCGCTAATCGGAAAAATTATTTTTTATCGCTATCCTGGAAGGCGAATACCCTAGATTTAGCGACTTTTCCCCCAAATTGGCAACACTGCATGCGATATGCGTTAAATACCCCCCTTCCACACACACACATAGTCACAGATAAAGTACAAGGGCACTACACATTCAGATATAAAGTACAGGTACGTTCTTTTTTATTTTCGTATCAGTCGATAAGTAAATCAAAGCTGCTTTGTTACCCCCTTGGTAAGTTCGTAGATACTCAATGAATAATCCCTAAAAGTATGAGCGTCCAGCTCCTTCGGGAACTGACGCGGCTTTACGTATTCTATATCCGAGGTAAGTTTGAGTAATACAGTAGGCTATATTTGAAAACGTTTTCTTATCTCTATATGTTATGTGTTTACATATTGTTTTCCTTCCTGACATTTTCCGCTTGCCATTTCTTCTGCCTGTCATTTTTTTTCAGCTCGAAAAACTACCCTACCATATTTTCCGCCTGCCATTTTTACAGTGATTCATTATTTTGATCTCCTCCGGGCAGGCCCGCAACCAGAGGGGGCTAGAGGGGGCCTGGCCTCCTAAATTTTTCGTGGCCCTCCAGACCTCCATACAAAATGCAATTATTAACACAAAAAACACAATTTAGATATTTGTACGAGAACTTTTAATGACTTGGCCCCCCTAACATATTCATGGCCTCTCAAACCTCTGTTGCTGGTTTCGGGCCTGCCTCAGGGTGGTGGTGGTGCGTCCCCAATAAAACATATCTGAAAGGAACGCTGGTGTCTGGACAACCCGAGGAAAATTTGTGGTGAACCAGTGGGTTTCTCTAAACACGGAAGTTACAAAATCACACGTTAGTGAAATTCTTCGCACAATACTAATCACAGTTGGTGGATGTTAAATTACTTTTCTTTATTAAAACAAACTGGCAATATTGTTTGTGTTCAAGATGGCCTCTATGCGATGAATGTTTTGTATGTTAGGTAAATATTATCGTTATTTTTTATGTTTTGCTTTGAAGTGTGATTTTGATAATGACACATCTGCTTATGTTTTACATAATAGATACCGGATGCTATTTTTTACTGTATGATATATTAACGTTTGTTAACGAGACCAGGTAGTATCTGGTGGCTTAGGGTGTTCACCTCTGTATGTAACGTAGCTAATGAATATAATTGCTCTTTTCCTCTACTTTTTTTGTGCTTTAAATGCAGAACAAGTTTGTAGTATATAAAACTTGTCCGAAAGTATTCAAGATATAAAACGTATCTCTGTAAATGAATGTAGGAAAGTTTGAATACCGTGTTGAATTAATAGGAGACATGTTTTAATATTTTCTTACGTACAATTAAATAGTAATGAAAGTATGTAAGAGAGGCAGGAAGAGAAACGCCGGAAAGAAATATTTTGACTGGGTTGCATTGGTTGCGTAAATATATCCAGATTCTGTGTATATCTTGACAACCATTGTATCAGGCACAATGTTTCACCTGTCAAGAAGTGTCAGGGGAGTGGCGTTTTAGTTACAGTGCGATAATACGGAATTTCGCTTTAGTTTTCTGAAATCTATTTTAAAATTAGTTTAAAGTTCCAGGTACAGGACTATATGCGTTGTACTGACAAGTGTCACCCTAAATGAAACACGATTGTCGGATAACAAATTTAAATTAAAGAAACAAACATTGCTAATACATCTTCCACTGCTGTTTGAGTACCGTACTATAGGACTGTGCGAACGAGCAGTAACAGAAGCAATAACGAAATTTCTAGTTAGGTTAGTTGAATTTCATTAGAGATTTTCGTTTGCTAGTTGAATTTCATTAGAGATTTTCGTTTGCTAGTTGTTAATCCACTACTAGGGTTAGGTTCCAAAGTTGGTCGTGGGCCACGTAAATTCAACCAAAATTTTGGGGAAATTTAACCCACTATCTCAGATTTGGATTAAATTTGGTATCGTTATAAAACTTTCTATGCTAGTTGCAAGTATGTAAATTTTATTGAAATTGATCAGCGGTTTTGAAGTTATTGCATTTCAAAGATGTAAAGAAAATCCAGTAAATGTTTAGCAGACAGGGTCCACAAACACGTAAAAAATACAAAATTTACGGGAGGAATGGAAGATTCAAGTACTTAAACGTAATATAACCTAACCAAATCTAACATAAACTAAACTGAACTAACTTAAATTAACCTGAACTAACCTAATATTAATAAAAATAAGCAAAATTCTATCTTTTTTTCGAAAATTATACCGGACTTCTACACTAATATAATCTAACATAAAGTAACCTAACCTAATCGAAAGTGGCCTAAACTAGCCTAATATGAGCAGAAACTACCAAAATTATAACAGTTTTTAGAAAAAATATCTGGACCCCTTCTGCTAAACATTGTCCGAAAATCCATGATTAGCGGTCGCGACATGATATTTTCCCGGTTTGGAAGAACACTAAAACAATCATATTTCGGTTCATATTAATGCCAGAAACATTTTTTTTTTTTTTAATTCAAATTGTCTTGAAATTCTTTACAATCAAAAACATGGAAAGTTTCCTTAGAGCTGATAGAAAATTTATAGTCATTTGAAAGGTAACATTAAAAAAAAAAAAAATTATTGTCCGTTTACCGTAGCTTGGCGCTGTGTTTTGACACAAAACCTGGCCAGCGAATCTTAGCAGTCCTTCCCCTACTTTCCCCTTATAGCAGTGGTAACAGTGGCACTAACTCATCAATTTTAGCATAGTAGGGTTTGGTATTTGCAAGTTGCGTAAATTTCGAAAGAGTTTACTTTTTCTCTAATCAGGACCGTAACTTGTGTGGGGCAGGGGAAGGGCAACTGCTTCACAGGGAGGTTACCCGCCGTTCGAAGGGGCCCATTTGGAGACAAAATTTTCTTAATCCATATACAATACGAACATGAAATTATAAATGAAGCATCAAACAGTTTCACTACATTACATAAAGCAGCGCACAAAAGGTAAATAAAACGAAAGTGAGCCGTGGGCCCTCTTCAGTAAGAAACGTCTATTATTAGGGGCCCTAGAAATAACATTTATTCGCATGGCTTTGAGATTTGTCAATATTGCCCCCTTAATTAATTTGTCATGTATGGAACGGGCCCAGGGGCGTAAGTAACGGCCCCGCAGACCTTGCCGTGAGGGAGGGCCCACAGGCTCCGGGGGCATAAATAGTAAGAGAAAGATAGGAAGAGGGGACCCAAGAATGAGAAAAACAACTTTTTCTAGGAGGCCCAAATACACGTATTAATGCTGTCCCCCCCCCCAAAAAAAAAAAAATAAAATCTAAGTTACGGTGCTGTCTCTAATGTGAATTTATTGGGACAATTCTGCTAATAGTTAACTATATCAGGTTGGTCTCTTTAAACCTTGGGCCGTGGAGAGAAACAATCTTACAGGAGGATAGTGTTGAAATTTTAAGAAGGTGGGGAAAGGAGAGCGAGGATGAGAAAGATGAGAAGAAAGAAAGAAAGAGAATCGAAGAAACACTTCTACATTTACTTCATAATGAATTTAAGCACATATAAACGAAAAAGGGATATTGGAAATTGTGGAAATGTTGGCAACATAATATTCTGAAGGAATATATTTCCCGCCAATTCTGGGGCCTCAGTGTTTGGCCCAATTCTGGCCTTACAGCAGTGGCGGATCCAGGGGGCGATCGTGGCGATTGCACCCCCAGGAAAGGAAACTTACTCATTTTATATATTTAAATAAAACCCAATCCCAGAGTTTGGAGTTCTTAAAAGTAGCTCTAAGTAGCAGTATTAAAACCCACCGTCCCCCCCCCCCCAGGACTCCGTCCTGGATCCGCCCCTGCCTTACAGAAGCTACCATCTAGGCATTCACCTCGTGGGACTGAGGAAAACCTTAATAAGGAATACCGGCTATAGCCGGGTTCATGCCCACGCTCGATCTACCTATTTTAATGACCTTTTTCTGTGTGTGTGTGTGTGTTGCACAGTGTCTAGTAAGGGCACCCAAACAGGGCAAATGTATACAGCTTTAAAATGTTTAAGTGTTAAAATTCGCTTTATACTGTACTTTGAACACGTAATTCAATGGTATTATATTCTTCTTACAGCAGCATGGTTTATTTCCTAATACTTTAAGTCTATGGTCATGGGCGGCGATTAGGGGGGGCAAAGGGAGGCAGTTGCCCCCCCACTTTTTTGAAGTAACCCATCAATGTATATAGTTTCACTTAGAAATGTAAAGTTTTTGTATGTTTACTGGTTCATAGAAAAAATGGGGCCATATATTTGCCATTTCGTGAGTAGGTATTTATTGTCTTCCCGTGGAGTAAAGAAAACTACAGGAATTGCGTTTTAATTGCCACAGAAAATAACCCCAAAATTAACCTATTGGAGCACAACAATTTCAGCATACTTTCACTTCTTACAAGGGCTCGATATATTAGTCAGCCGCTTTGAAACTAATTCAGAGAGCATTTCGCAAAAGAAAAAAGTCTTTCACAAGTTATTTTTTAATTGCACAAAAATTGACAGCTCCTAAAATGTCTTTTCTTTCTAAAGTAAGGGGGAAAAAGCGTAATAAGAAACAACTACTACCTTTTCCATTGTTTTGTAGTGTAATGTATGAATGAAGTGGTGTGTTAGAGGTGTACGAGTGTATATACAATAAAATTTAGTAAATTCAACATAATTCTAGGTTTTAGTGTTATTTTGTAGAACTGGAGTATGGAGTGATTCTGAGTATTGTGTTTTGATGTGCTCCAAGAAAAGTTAAAACTGCACCTAATGGCGAAGAACATGTTTCGGGAAGTTCCAAAAGCAAATATTTCTTTAAATGTCGTAGCATATACTTGTAGTATTTACTCTCTTTCATTTTCTAAGAGTAATAATATACATTTAATAGCATGTGTGGAATTAAAAATTAAGTTGTACATAATCCCTGTTTCAATATTACTTTTGCAAAACAAACATCATTATTAGCGGCACGAGTTGTTCGCATTGCGCGACAAAATGAAATGCGTCAGAATTAAGTAATTTTCAGTTGCTTGGCGTTTTGTGATATTCTATGTGTATTTTCATTGTTTTCTGTTGCGCGATAAAACGCGAAATTTCTAACAATTCGCGATATAATGCGAAATTTTAAACATACGTTTTCATTAATTTGGAAACGCCACTTTTCCGCTGTCGGAACGATAGAACGTGGCATGAACGGTGCATTTTGGGTAATTCGGATAGAGAACATGTTGCAGGGCCTCTTTGGTGGAAAAACTAAAGCACACTTACGTTTGTTACGAAGTGAAAAGGGGCTAGTGTTGTATGTGACTTTTAAAAAATGTGCATAAAGATCATCCTTGAAGCTTTCTTCGCAAAGAGAAGACTCCCAAACTACAGAAATATTTGATGCTTTGGGAAAGCTATTTGATCCTTCTGTAATTGCATGTGGTAGTGAACCAAACGTTGTTGCGTTAACGAAGTTTTTTTTTTTTTTAAAGCTTGGCCTTCATTTAAAAAAATGAAAGCATCTGTTTATGAAGTATTGGAGTTTTGCATTTGGAGTTTTACAAAGTACCCTATGAACTCTTTGACAAGTGATTCGTCTGGAAAGTACAGTGTAATGAATATTTTGCATGGACGAAAGTTCTGAAGTGATGATTGTTTGAAGTTTGTTGTAAACGCACTTACATATGTACGTGTGGCTTCCAACAGGCAATGTCAATTGTGAGAGTTTTCTTTCCCCAAGTATGGACTGGTGATAAGTGGCAAACGTACAACAATGAAGGAAAATGTGGAAATGTGTAACATGCTTATGTTTAATGCTTAAATGTAATTTGTCCTTATGTGTTTCATAAAACAGCAAAACTTTCCTACTCATAGTAAGTTTAGTTACTTATTTACTTTCATTTGATTTAAAAAAATATATAATTTTCTATAAGTGAAATTTACAATGTCAAGTGCAATATTCAGTGTATTTTGTTTTTAGGTTATTAATGGTTTATTTCTGTAGTGATCTATGAATAGAAGGAACAATTATAAAAATGTCGGGGAATATCTTTTTCACAAGAGCTAAAAAATGCAGAAGTTATTTGGAAAATGCGACAAAACGCGAAATATGAAAAACGAAACGCGAAATTTTCAAATTCTTAGTGCGAAAAACTAGTAGGCCTATCCCTAATCATTATTTATTACTATGATTAATATTATCCTTTCCATTTATTTGTTTTGCAAATTTGTTATTCAATAATCTGATTACACAATTTTCCAGACAGAATTTTAAGATGTTCATGAGCAAGGAATCAAATCTCTTCTTACACTTTCGTTGTTTAAGAGTACAAATGGATACTTCCTACTGGCGTTGCTCTTGTCAATTTACTAAATAAAATATAAAATATTATATACGGTATTTTAACTGAAAAAGATAGTATCCTATTAGTTATACAACCTTTCGTCAAACAAAATATTAGAAACAAGCAGGAAAACTAACATTTATATGCAAATATTCAGATCATGTCTTGCCCCCCCACTTTTAACGTCCAACCGCCGCCACTGTCTATGGTTGTTAGTATTTATAATTATTGCATCATACTAATCCTTCTCAAAGTTCAATTAGTATGAAATTCTAGACTTAACAGTTTGCAACATTGCAAATCTTCACCAACAGGCAATATATGGCGAGAATATTTTCACCTATACTCGCATCGAAATTCCCAACCCTTGTTTACAATCAGTACAATATGTTTTTGTCGCCTTATCATGAAAACAATGCTGTCCAGCGAACCTAACGGTCTTCGTTTCCTCTGTTTATTGTTTACAACACAAACTGCCATCTTCCAATATTGCCGGGCGTACAAGGTTTTCGCACACTTTCGAACAAGAACATTTGTACAAAATTGAGTGTGCATTATATGTAAGATTGTATTACATAATAACTAACTCGATTTGTCATAACGTTAATATCTCAGTCATCTCAAAAGCAGCAATTTATGTAGTAATAGCACTTGGTCCATGACTGTGCAGAAATAGGTACATTCAGTTCGGCGATTCATGTGCCTGGCAACCATGAATTAACCATGTAGGGGTGAGAAGCAAGGTTTAGACGCTCGCACTACAATTGTTGTTTGTAAACAATTTTCCATCCTAGAGTGAACGGACAATACATCTAGTTTCACATATACAAAAATTGTGATGGGCCATCCAAGCACTAAGGATATATCCCAGTCATTGTTGCCAACTGATTGCGAAATAAACATTTTCCAATAACTTCCATACGATTTAACATATCCACCCCAAAATTGGTATAAGTGCTCTTCGGTATCCTAGAAACACGTCTGTGAGCATTACCACTCCTCCCAAGGAACCCAGCTATTAGGTTGCCAACCAATTTCAGGGTTCCCTGTCACAGCGTTAGACGTGTCTGTGCCACATTTTGCAGTAACCTTATCACATCTATTTTCAGTATACAAAAATTGTAATGGGCCATCCAAGCCCGGACGAGAAAATTTACAGGTGAGGAGAAAAATACAACAATGTGAACACTATGGGCATTGGCATTTTTAAATGTTAATCAGAATAACTGCCAAAGGAGCAAATATAATAAAGCTTGATAGTATTATAGGCCTACATGTTATGGCACATAAAATAAATCTTCGGATTTGCTGTAATTAAATATTAACATAAAGTACTTTCTGTAAACGTTTTCCACACTGAAGTAACTACTTGCAGAGACTTCGGAGGTAACTGGTACGTTCTGCCAGTAGCAGTTGATATATCAACTTTACATACGATGTGAGTAAACGGAACACAACAGGAATTATTTTTAGCCCAATAATGTTAGGGAGATGGACCATGGAGATGTAGAATATTTACTGATGCATCACCTTCATTGCTATTGACTAACTAAAATCTTCATGCAGACCTGTATGCTTCGCTCCAATCATAATGGACCAGATTTTTCAAAACAATGCACTGCACGTGTTCCCGGAATAGTTTTTGCTCTCAGATATGTTTGTTGAAGTGTGGCACAAACGACAGCCATTTCTTTGTACACAAACAAAAATATGGTGCTAATGATGTTTTCTTCACATCAATGAGACATAAGGGCACATGTATTTATTTGATCAGACAATGGTCTCTGAAAGGGGAACCGACAGAATGGCAGGAGGACGAAACGGCAGGGTTCAAAATGGCAAGAGGACATAAAGGAAAAAAGTATAATTAGAATTCTCGGGTTTTAAACTATTTTTTTCTTGGTAAATGAAGGTTTCAACATAAATTTTCGATTTATTCATTATGTTCCAAAATTCGAACTGCTAATAATATTTCAATTCTGAAGTAAGAATTAAGAGAGTGCCTCCAAGATTTTCGCCGGAAGTTTGGAATGCTCATGCGGCAACTCTAACAATCCTCGCACAAATAACTTATGTGAGGGGTGGAATCATAAGTTTTTCCATTTGGTTGAACACAACCACCTAACGGTATGGAAACTCATACAAAGCCTACAGAAATAGAATTCCCCGTTCAGTCTACCATTTCCTAGTGCGAAAGAGGACAATACCCCGTTAAGGAAACTAAAAAAGTTTATGTTGATCTGCACCATAGATTGAGGAACCTATGTGTGGATTATGACAAACAAAAGATCTCGTGGGGAATTGCTCACAATTTGAAATTAACGACAATGTAAGTAACTAGTCATTCTTATGACTGCAGATTGTTTTTGTAGTCTATTTTCCGGTATATTTTATTATATAAAATTAACGACCGTATAAATAATTAGCCATTCTTTTCTTAAGACTGCAGACTGTTTTTATAGCATATTCTAGGATATGTGTTATAGGATGTTCACGACGCTGTAAGGAACTAGTCATTCTTACGACTGCAAAGTGTGGTTATAGTCTATATTATGATATATTTTATTATATAAAATTAACGACTATGTTGTAGTCATTCTTACGAGCGCAGAGGGTTTTTACTAGTGCTGTCGAAATCGGTTTTTAAAAAACCCAAAACCGCAAATGTCACAAAAATTCGACAGCACTAGTTTCTACAGTATATTCTAGGATATGTGTTATAGGATGTTCACGACACTGTAAGTAACTAGTCGTTCTTACGACTGCAGTGTATTTATAGTCTATATTACGATATATCCTTCCTAACTATATATAAAACTACATGAGCTGACATAAATCATTGAGCACTTCCTGTAGGGCTACAATGATCAGATTTGGCATGATTGTAGGTTTCCGAAACTAATCCACAGGAAAATTGCCAAAAGTGAATATTTTTAATTTTTAGAGGGTCTAAATGGAGATGAAGATATTTCCATTTTATTTAAACGGACGTTTTCTTGGGATGCAAAATCGTATCTTTTAGATAGTTGAAATAGGAAAAGAAACGATAGAATTATGGGTTTAAGAGATGCGAGGTAGGCCGAGCAAAGACTGTGTGGGGACGAAACCCCCGGATGGGGCGATTCAGGAAATACGAAGAGCAAGTTCACGAAATTCATTGTTGATGCAAAGGTCAATAGATAAGAAATGCGAGGCCGTAGGCTGAGCAGACCTGGGGGTCTGGGGGTGGAGCCCCCAGCTAGCCAAAGGCTAGTTTTGTTATATAAAATTAATGACGATGTAAGTAATTGGTCATTCTGACGACGGCAGAGTGTTCCTTATAGTCTGTTCGACGATATCCGTTATTATTGAGAATTAAGAAAGATGTACGTAATTAGTCATTCTTCCAACTACAATCTGTTGTTATAATTTAAAGGATATGTTATAGGAAATTAGAAAAAAAAACTTTGTCATTCCTGTAACTGTAAATGAATTTTATACGTCTTTGCTATGATATGTATTAGTATTGAAGAATAAATAGTAACCATTCTTTCAGTTTTGTACTTACCTTGTTTGCTTTCAACCTATATTTTATTGTAGTTAGAATTGTTATTAGTCCACCAGCGAACGAGTGCGGGCGGCCGATTTTGGAACTAAAATACAAACAACAATGTTTCTAACCGGATCACTTGTAATTAATCTATCACAGTTGTTTTTGCCCTGTTCATAATAAACCACTTCACGCATATGTTCAAGTTAAGACAAACACAATTTCAAAAGTTATGGAAGTTATTTTCAGAACATTTTAAGGGACTGCAAAAAAAAAAAAAAAAAAAAAAAAAAAAAAAAAAAAAAAAAAAAAAGTACATACACTCTCCATATTAATATGACAATAACTTGCGAATAAACTAACCTCAGTGTTGTATAAAGGAACACTGAGGAACTTCGTAGCATTAGAGTGTAAGGAATTCCTAATTCATCTGTTAACGAAACCTCGAAGTTCATCTTTGTGAATCAAAGTTATACTTTGGCAACTGCGCTTTCATTGTTTAAAGCAAGTTCTATTGTGTAGTTTTGAGATAAGGCGTCTTCGAAATTGCTACCAATTTGGACCATGTGATCGATCGATTGACAGTACCTTCAGTAACAAATTTGCATTGAGATCATTTTCGGATGTGCTGCAAAAGATTGGTGAGAGAGAAACTGATAATCTAACCGCCTCCGAAGGAGATTTGGATCCGCCCCTAATTAAGAAGGTAGATAAAGATAACTTTCTCTGATATCTAACGTGTCATTATTTAGCATGGTTTGGTAATTTAAAAATCCAGTATTTCTACCATATTTTGAAAAAAAAAATATTTAAAAGAAATAAACCCAATGTTACATTGAGGCGGTAGGGGAGCGATTAAAATTTAAAGTGGGGAGCCTGACAATTGATTTCTTATAGCTCGTGAAATTCAGAAAAAATGAACTTCATATTAAAAAAGAAATACAAAATACATTTTCAGGGTAACTCTTACATTCATTATGTTGTTATAAAGTTAATGGTACTTTTGAAATTGATTAGAGTGAATAGATATGTATTTAAGTAACAAAACCACTTGCGTAAGTTTTTCAAAATATCAAGTTAGAAGAACGAAGTTTGTCTTCCACTGCTATCTCATAGCTCAAAGATACCGGCGATGAAACAATTGGCCGGAAATCTACGTAGCACATTTTAGTACTTACACTTGAAATAAAAATATAGCTGTTTAAAGACGATTGATTACCTTTGTCTTTGAATTTCATATGTGCACACAGGATTTGTTAAACAAGACCGTACATCTGATATGTTTAAACTATATGCAACTTATGCTCACGGGCTAAACTTAGTCTTCTGAAGTCAATCGACAAATGATTATGTATTACAGACACAAAGACAACACTAGGCTCCCAAGTTTCAAAATTATATTGTGTATGAAAACAGATAATAGAATTAATTCTTTGTCACAAGAGACCTAGGGTCTGAAAGAAATTCAGAGGGAGTTCAAAGGGAATTTCTATACTCATAAATAAAAGTTGTGAATTTATTGTGTATTGAACCAACGATATTTATGCTTACATTACCCATACGCTGATGTTTTATCGATACTTTTATTTCACATTTACCAAAAGGCTGGATTACGATTATAATCCAGAAAGAAAGATACATTGTAATCAGGTTTTACAAGGCAATCCCGAAAGACAAGCTATCCAATCCCGTAGCCCTTTAAAAAATTAATGAAAATTTATTCTGCACTTCCTTTTCCCTCAAAGGGTTCACATTCATCGAAACAATGAAATTAAATTTCTTTAGTTTAACGTCCCATGATTATGCTCTTTATGCTAGAGGAGACAGATGATTAATGAAAGTGAAACATTATAAAATTAATTGTTGGGCTCTCACAGAACCACGTACAACAAAGACACATGGGCTAGCCAATAGACCAACGGAGAGAACTTCCACAGTTCTCGAGTGGAAACGTATCGGAATTCTTTCTTGGCTACAACTCAAGAAAATAATTTAGTTGTCAATCGATAGACCTACATTAAAACAAATACAAGCATCGCGAGCCCTAACTTGATTTAAA
This sequence comes from Thermobia domestica, assembly GCF_964235325.1. NCBI lineage: Eukaryota > Metazoa > Arthropoda > Insecta > Zygentoma > Lepismatidae > Thermobia > Thermobia domestica. Next base: position 111,708,528 of record NC_137464.1, read on the forward strand.
CTTAGTTACAAAATATTGCGCAAGTATGTAAGCTACCAACCCATAATTAATATTTTAGTCATTACATCTTATTACTGAGTTTTACAGGTTTCTACTGTTTTATAATGAAATCAAATAAAACGTAATCAATTTTTTAAATATAATCTGCTTAATACACGGTAGAAACTCACTTGTATGCTATCTTGTTCTTAAATTGTTAATTTCCATGCATATGCCACTATCCACAATACATCTGCATTACTGCAGGAATAACCCTTACTGCATTCAATAACAACTACCGGTATATAATTTATGGAGTTCTTTATTAAGCGAAACAGATTAGGCTACTTATAACATGTAAACTGCAACTTTTGAAAATCGTTGGATACACTGTAGAGTGACGCTCTCCGTTCCCCTGTCCCACCGCGCTTACCTAGAAACTGATGTAAACACTACGCTAGCGCCCTCCACGAAAAACCGCACTAATATCCTGGTCAGATAATATAAGACCAAGATATCAATTGGAAGATGGTTAGAAAGAAATAAATTTAATAAAAAAGTTAAGATTTGCTAAGTTAAGTTTTAAATTAAGTCTGGATAACCGATATTTGCCTTTTTTACGCTCTTGGTTCAATTTAGCTGTATTTATATGCTTTGGACATTCGAGGTAGAAATGACTAAATCGAGAACCGTTACCTACTAACAAATACAATAGGTGAAACCTTAAAATACCAGCCCTAGGAGTTATGATCTTTGCCAAATTAACTTCCTGCCATTTCGTCCGCTGCCAATTTGTCCTTCTGCCATTCCGTCCGTTGCCATTTTATCCTCCTGTCATTCTGTCCGTTGCCATTTTGTCCTCCTGCCATTCTGTCCTAAATTCTCTCTGAAGGCTAGCTTTTGTCACAACCCAGTTAAAAGCCCCACCAATTCCATCGCATGGGGACTTTCCAAGGCTGGTAGCAAAAAAAAAAAAAAAAAAAAAAAGACCATTTTGCCACCATACCATGGAAATCACTTGCGTGGAAGTATAGATTTAAGAAAGAAGGCTTTGCAGTTTTTATATTGGGCTCCACACCCATCAGTGAAATATTCCACTTTTGTTACGCGAGGAAAATTTTGTTTTAAATCCGACATTACCAGTTTCTGTGTTTGAAAGACGGTTGGTACGTCATGTTCCATATCATCTGAAAGAGTGCAGTAACGTTTGTGATGAATAGCCATAATTAAATGGGGAATCACATTGGAATACAATAATTTCCTTAATTCTAACAATAACTATACTACGTTAGAATAATAGCATAAGACTTTACTTGTTATAGATATACTAGCTGATTCGCCCTCCGTTGTGCGGGGTGGGCAATATTTGGAAAATCTTCATAAATATTCACTAACTCTGACTTTCGGAAGAATTTAGAGCGTTGAACCATGTAGTATTTTTTGTAGTGTCATGGACATTTTCAAAGAAAGAAAGAAAAAGACGAATTTCGCTATTTGAAAATGAGAGCAGAGTGAATACGGGTTTTTTGAGTCCTACGTACAGGTTAGTAGGGTGTCGAACACAGTGTTCTGTATTAATTGAATATATATATTATTTTTTTACGAAATCGGTAGTTCAATAATTAGGGGTATTTGGTCCACACGATTTCGTATATTTGTAATGTCGCACGTAATAATGCAAAGAATGGGCACATACGTCTAACGCTGTGACATTAGTTGGCAACCCTGACAGCTGGGTTGCTTGGGAGGAGTGGTAATGCTCACAGACGTATTTCTAGGATACTGAAGAGTACTTATACCAATTTTGGGGTGGATATGTTAAATCGTATGGAAGTTATTGGAAAATGTTTATTTCGCAATCAGTTGGCAACACTTACTGGGATATCTCCTCAGTGTTTTGGATGGCCCATCACAATTTTTGTATATGTGGAACTAGATGTAATAAGCTTTCAAACAAAAACAAATTCGTTGAAATCCATGATGGGGATTTTGAAATATAAAAGTTTGAAATTTACAAAATGGCGTTCTAGCTTTTTTCTCAAAATGTTACATTTCAAATGACTTTATAAGTTTTCTATCAGCTCTGAGGAAAGTTTTCATGCTTTTAATGGTAAACAACTTCAAGACAATCTGAATTAAAAAACAAATCATGTTTCTGGTATTAATAAGAACCAAAATATGATTGTTTTAGTGTTCTTCCATACGGAGAAATATCGTGTCGGGACTGTTAAAAATAATTTTCTTCTCATTTTTGAAATGCAATAACTTCTGAACCACTGATGCTATTGCAATAAAATTTACACACTTGTAATCAGCATAAAAAGTTTTATAACACTACAAAATTTCATACAAATCCGAGATAGTGGGTTAAAAGCCTTGGTGGAACTGACGTGGAATGACCCTCGTCCGTTTCTTGCAAAATTTACCGGGAAGAAAGGAATAATTTGCTTGTTTGTGTGCTTGGTAATGTATAAGGAGAGCAAAAATTGTGTTTAATTTCTTATATAAATGATTCTAAACATTGCACTATTTGGCCAGCGGAGGGAACTACTTGGCGCAAGGTTACTTCATGGTAGGATTACATGGGAATGTAATGAGGATTTGTTTTTTAAACATGACTGGTAGTAATGAGGAAAATCTATTAAAAGTCATGGCTTGATAAATCTAAAAATAAACTGTAGAAATTGCGGTAAGCAAATAACTGTAAACCAACTTGCAGAAAGTTATACTTTTCAATGTAATGTAACATAACCAACAATGCGGCAAGCTTCTAGAACACAGGTCCCTCTTCCCATTTAGCTGTAATAAAGACAGAAAACAACGTGCCCTGTGGGGCTCTAACCCGCCTTCACTCGCTAATACTCGCTCGGCAATATTATGTTATGGTTGGTGTAAAGGGACAAGCTTTGCCGATAGATGTGACTACAGTCTTGATATCTCTCTCGTGTATTTTTTACCTTTCGCGAAAATTCACGATTTCTCTTACAAATTTCAACGTAGAGACTTCAGATTTTTAGAGAAGGAACTTCTTAACCTATCGAATGCAAAAATCCGTGTCGATTTTTTATTTAGAATGTTTTTCATTGTTGAATGGCTTGATTGCTGAAATGGATATTCAAACCTTCAATAATATAAGATTGCTTCACACCAACCTTAAGTAAATACTAAAATTTGGTACAGAAAGAGAGAATTTATCACACATTTTGCCAAAAACTGGGCGGACGACCAACTTCGGAATAAACGCCTACTACTATGCTCATAGTAAATATTTGCCTAAAAAATTAGTTTGAACTAAAAGAAGTTTGCAAGAATGCTATGTGACGTACTTCAGTTTTGGGAACTTGTCATAGCTCCTACATAGTTATTTTACCAAGCAGATCCAAATCACAGATTAAGGACAATGTTTAGCAGAAGGGGTCCAGCTATTTTTTTTTTTTTTTTTTAAAGAAAATGTTACAATTTCGTTAGTTTCTGTTCACATTAGATTAGTTTAGTTCAGTTAGGTTTAGGTTACTTTGTGAGATTATATAAATATAGAATTTCGTTTATTCCTATTAATATTAGGTTACATTTGGTTAGGTTATGTTAGGTCAAAGTACTTGCATCTTCATTTCTCCCGTAAATTGTGTATTTTTTACGTACTTCTGGACGTCTTCTGCTAAAGATTTACCCAGATTAATAAAGGTCATGTAGCACTTAGTAGGGGTTAACTCCTGTACCGTTGGACCAATTTTACAAAATTTACCAGATGAATTGGAAAATTTATTTTGGTTTGTGAGGTAGAGTGAGTGAAAGTCAGATGAGGGGAATAGCTGAAGTTAAGAAAATATTTATTGTTAGTTGTTTTTGATGTTGTAAGCGGCACTTTATGTAGAGGCGGAAGGGACTATTTGGCAGAGAGGCACACTTGTTGTGATTTTTGGGAAAGGCAATGTGGAAATGGTGCGTAAATAACGAGATTACTACATATCGTGTTGAGTTTATCAAGTCATACAAAACTACGGAGTGTCAGTTGTCGAAATTGTGTGATATTCATTTTGTGCTAAACAGGCGAACAGTTTATCATAACGAATGGAAACTACAGAGAAACAGAATATCTCACCAAATCTAAACTAATCTAACCTAATTTAGTACATGTTGGTACTTTTTTGGATGGCATTTAGTATCTCCCCCAAAACTGTGCAATACATAAAACACGCATTTTATAACATATAAAGTGTTTTTCCACTATCTTCGTTTATGCGTATATCCACTACCGATGACACGCCTGCTCCCTACGGACGCACTCCGTCGCTACCGCTCGGGCCCCTGCTGCTCTCCTGCCCTAACTCGGTTAGATAGCGTTCGTGCTTTTCTGTTTCCACCTAACACAAGTTGGTTCGTGTTCTATGCAGTAGTTTTTATGCCATATGTCCACACTATATTTCGAACAATAATTACTACGAAGTGTGCCAGGTCACAACCTAGTATTTTGAGGGAGAAACTAAATAAGGTTCTTTTTATTTATTTATTTTCTTCTGGTGCGGCTATGCAGCAGTAATGGCCTTAGTAGAACAACAGACTCAGTTCAACATTAGATGGATAACAGAACCATAGTTCAATGTGATTGAGTTTATTTTGGCGGAGGACATTGACGTGTTCCTGTAATCCAGCTCTTGAAACCGAGGTGGCATGTTAATGAACGGTTTATATTGTGAGAAATGTTCTTCCATGGTGATCTGTGCACCTGTCAACTGCACTCGATCAACTTGAATATAGTTCGGTTCCGCTCATCATAACCTTGGTGTTACATAAGAACCCAAACACGAACTAAAACTCTAGTTCGTTAGGATTACGCTAGTGGGTCTTATAAGATTTGTACGGTTAGTGTACGTTCGTCCATTACTTGACACCATAACTCTTGAAATCAGAGTTTGATTTATTTTTTTAAAATTTACTTTATTTTTATTTATTTATTTATTTTACAATAGCTAGAGCAACTGTCCCGGTAGAATTTCTTAATGAAGCCAATCCGTTAATATCTTAACGAGTAACGATAACTTTAATAACGTTGCAATTCATATCCCGACTCGAGGTTACACATCGCACCTGAATATGGCAGCACATCTTCCAGCAATTGACATCTACCGGACGAAATTGAAATTTCTATCTTGTGATCCTTTTTCCTGTCCTTAACAGAGTTTGTATGAATTAATCAAAAAATAGGAAAACCATATTCTGATATGGACTCCCAAATACATATTTATGTTTAAGCTATAGGGTAGTGTGGGGTAATTATGGCAGAGGCCTATAATTTCTGTGTACCGGTACTTTGGTTTTATAGCTCAATCCAGTAGTATAGCAGCTACACATGACAAGCATAATTGTTTAAAAATACTGGTTTGAGTTCCTGTTATAAAATACTACTTTCATCCGCCCCACTGAAATTTCATAACATGGTGTTAGTTTTTAAGCTTGCCATTTTTTTAATATTATGTTTCCAGTCATGTAGGTGGTTTTATCATGTTCCAAAGCACTATAAAAAATGATCACTTAAGTTTTTGTAATATAATTTACCAAGGGTGCTATAATTACTCTATTTTGTTCTGCTATGGGTCAGTCATGAAAAAAGGGGGCAATTATGAGAGCTTTTTCTTTTAGCAAGAATATAACATTTGAAGAAGAAGAAAATATGTCAAAACAATACTTATTAGAACTCTGTTTAAGGTCTGCTGAATTTCGATGTCTTTATAAACGTCTGTGACTTAGCTAGATACCTACATTACAACTGGTTTTTCCAGGTTGATGTAGGGACATGGATTTTTTTCATCGTCTTACCCTAAATAGACATGAACTAGGTCTATTTATAGTAGGAGAGAGTAAAACGGCAGGGAAAATATAGAAATGAGTTTGTAGATATAAAAATTAACTTTTCCTAGTCGTTCCAGACTTAGATTTTCATTGATAAGTCTCTAGTTACGTTATAGTTTTAGTAAGTCTCGTAATATAGCTGACAACATAGGGTTGTATATTGTCCAAAGTATGTGGGGATTGTAAATGTTTAAATGAATTGAGACAAGGTCTGTTTGAGAGTTTTCAAAGATAAATTATTCTTAATTGTTTCTTCAGAATAAAAAAGAATGTAATGGTCGTTTTTATTTTCTGGCGGTTTTAGTGTAATTTCCTTATAAATAAAGAAGAAAACATTTTAAAGCAATGTTTGAAATGGCTAAAACAGGCTACGGTATGATTGCCCAAAAGTCTGTGCAATATAAATACAATAGAAGCTACGAGGCTTTGCCATAACTCCCCCAGAGTTGATCCATTTTTGACAGTTGGGAGTTCAAGAAATAAATCGCACACTTCTCTTACAGAGGTTTGAAATTATTCTTCTTAATTTATGCAAATAATATAGAAGTAGCATAGAATAATTATGATATTTGTCAAAATTAGAACAGAAGGTATTATTTTGGGGTATAAGCAGTTAAGGTTTACGTTTACCTGCCATAATTGCCCCATATCATTCTACATACAGAAGATCATTTACAAAGAGTCATATTTCATCTTCTCTATAAATGATATGATGAATCCGAAGAGTTCAAAAGAGATTGGGGAATTTTAAATACCCCCAAGGGTTTCTACAGAAAATCTCTTTCTCTTATTGCAGAAGTGTGTGATGTTGCAGAAGTAATTTTTGTTCCTTTAAAAGTGATGCTGTTTTAAAAGTAACGATTATTAATCTTTACTATATAATTTTATCGTAATTTATGAACCACATTATAGATCTCTGTGTCTATTCACACTCTTTAATCATATATCCAATTTGTATAAGAAGTGTTAAACAAAATTGTCTTCTTTAATTTTACCCCTAAATGTATTTCGCACAATATAGCAATATGGTCATAAAAAAAAAAAAAAAAAAAAAAAAAAAAAAAAAAAAAAAAACCTATTTTACGGTAAGCGGTGGCCATGTTCATGAGACAGAAGCACATTCGTTCTACGGTTTTGAACTCTATGCATAATCTGATTGTAATTGTGATTTAATCTGTAAAAGTTCTTTTTTACGTAGATGTTAACTTAGCGGACATGGAGATAATCTTTGTCAGAATGTTTCTGCCTTAACTTTGGAATTATGTATAACTTAAATAAAAACAAAATCTGACCCAATCATACACAGATTAGTAATAATAAGTATTTGGTTTGGAGATTTTAATTTTATTTATGATTTTGATGTTTGATGCCAGACTGAATATCTTTACATGTTTAGCGCAAAATTGATGTAAGAAGTATGTATGTGATGTCTTAAGTGACATTTTCTTTATTGATATTTCTATATATGATAACCAACATCGATTACCCGCTTCGCTGGACTAAAATAAACATTTTAAATGCACAACTTCTTATCTCATGTGTTCAGTACTCGTGAAATATGCTATTTTTGTTTTTAGTGGCATGGATTTAAACGGCATTGGAAGTATCGCTGTTCATCGTAGCGATCCTGAAAACTATGGATTCGACACGAAAACCGATCGTTTTCGATCATTGATATATATATATATATATTCCCCCCCTCCTAAGTTGCATGGTTGACATTTTATTTAAACGGCATCGGAAATGTCACTGTTCATCTCAGTGATCCCGAAAATTATGGATTCGGCACAAATATCGGACATTTTTTTTTTATCATTTTTAAATATCTCCCTTTCTTCTAAGTTCCACCGTCAAAGTGAAATGATAAAAATTATCCCAGGCCCGAACTTCATCTATGTTGAAAACTTGATCGAGATCGGTCGGGTGGTTCAAGCGGTGCGAAGTCACAAACAATGTCACTCTCAATTTTATGATATGTATTGCGTATTTTTTTAAAATTTGTGTAGGACTTTTGTTACACTTGCGGCACAGAGTACGTGGGTATAGTTCCTACTGTTCTTCCTTTAGACTGCTGAAAGTATTCGAGATCTAATTCTAACAAGTTTTAGAATAAAATTCAATGAAATAAGTCATTTAAGCAACAAGTTGAAGAAAATGTGAATGAGACTTAGCTCTTTGAACAGTTATATACAATTATTCTTTCCATTTCGATTTACCAATTCATGTATTAATTTGTGAAATCTAAAAATCGCATCATTTGATTATATTACGTGTTTAGAGGAATGGTGACAGCCATGTAGTTAAGTTTATTACAGTAAAATCGTACGTGATTGTACGGAGAGTACGCATAAATAAAGTTTGGTGAAAAATATGAAAAGACTTAACTGTACGATGCTTTTGTCGGAACTACATAATGTATTTAATCATTGTGTTCCTTTTAATATTCATTATTTACTCTATGTGTCCTTACGCCTATCTCACACACACTTATCCACTACGGTAGATGTTTTTCCTGTTTATATAGAAAAAGGACGTCCTATCTAAAGTTATCTCTCTGCTAAAAGACAATATTATTCATGGTTGCATTAATATATAATTTCAGTAGCCTACTGTACTTATTAATTAACACCTATGGCAGATAAATTAAATATGAGCACCGATCTTAAGAGTGAAGATGTACAGCTAATTACAAAGAGGGTAGTAGTTCGCGCACCGCTAATGTAAGTCGACCCGGGCTAGCATCTCGACCCTGTCGCATACTTATCACATTTTCAGTTTCATTGAATTCGCACCGATATGACTGGCTATGAGAAAAATCATGTTGGTTTCTCTGCTTATCATATAAATAATGTACTTTGCAGGGTTAGCAAAAACCATGGTTTTTATTGAAAAAGTCAAAAAACCTTTTTTTTTTTGTTTAAACCAGTTTTTTTTGGTTTAAATAATTTGCTCTGCATATTTATATTACATATGGACAGAAATAAGTTTGTTTCGTCTTGGTATTATTATGCAACTGCAGGGTTATGCTGGAAGGGGTCACACAAGCCTAAAGCGGAATCCAAACCGCTTCCTTCCATTTGGACTCGAAGCCGGGACTAATTGACCACAAATGCGATGAGTCTGTCGATTCACTGCACGAAGGACTCCTGATAAAAATACGTTATACTGATCTTTACATATTTGTTAATATAATTGTCAAGAGTCATTTCAGAACAAAAAGATAAACAGTTGCACAAGTGAAACCATTATACAGAATTATATAAATCGACGAACTCCCGCCTTAGTCATTGAGAAAAGCCTGTTATTACTTTAAATGCAAAGCAAATCCCGTTATTGCTTTGCATGTAAAATTTTAAGGTCAACGTATCATAATCGTATGCTAAAACAGATATTAAATTACAAATTTAGTATGTAATTATCATTCTATAAAATTAAAACAAAGTCCAATCCAAGCTAATGTTGCAAGCTTCGTAGGCAGTCGATAAATTCTGCCAGTGTCTATCAATATATTTAAGATATATTTGCTTCTTTATAAAACAACAGGCATTCAAATTTCAAGCAAGCAGAAATATACAATTTCTCTTCGTTTCATATGTTTAGGCGTAACATCTTTACGTAATATCGAAGTTATCAAGGAGAATACTTTCGCTTAAAGTGACATCCGAACTGCTGCTTAGGATGTCCCTTATGCATATCCAAAAAACGAAATTCGAGATAATCACTGGGCCACCTCTTATATTTTTTCCTTTCCATATAAAATGAATTTGAGCAAAATTTCAGTTTGATACGATAATAATTAGAGGTCGCTCAAGCTCAACAAAGTTTATTAGCTTTTTTCCATTATAAGCCATTCATACAATTACAAAAGAGCCTTACCTGCGCAGGTCTACGTAACCGAATGGAAGAAAACATTTTATTCGTAACACATTTGGTGTAAATACCACTTTTTACACATACACACATTATATACAATACATAATTACACACACTCATACATCCCTAGTGATTTTCTTTACTAAGAGTTTCTGTCTTGCAGTTGGGGAAATTTCGTCTGTGTCTGGGGAAGTTTGTCCCAAAATTGTTGTAATGTCTCGAACAATGCGACTTTGGGCCCAGTCGTTGCACTACCATAAACGCAAATTTTAAATACATTAGCAAGCTTTAATTCCAAAATGTGATGGCGACATGGTAAGTTAAGAAGTTTTTTTCTTTAAAAGACGCTGTAAGTGCGTGCAGGTACCCGATACGTTCCCTGTATTACTCGCAGTTGTGTCAAAACACAGTGCAGTTACTCTGTCGGCAATTTTCCAGTCCTTTAACAATTCAACAACTGCTGTAGCTTGTGCAAGACCAGTGGTTCTTTCTAATTTTGCGGCTCCTAGCACTTTGTCTTCAGTTTTACCAGACAAGTCCCTAACAACCACAGGTAAACGTTCTGTTTTCTTATTGTTGTACTCGTCATCCATTAGTTTGCTGTCCCACTCAACCTGAAGTGGCCCCTCAGGTTGAAATTTGGCTTTCAACATTTCCGCTGATGCTTTACGATGATGTTGCCGACTACGTGAAACTGTTGAGCGGTTTATAGCTAGTTTAGTTGTATCATGTCCTAAGCTCTGTGCAGTAGCAGTTATTAAATACGTTGCTTTCTTACGCTCACTTTAGTTCTATCTAATGTTGCAAACAATTCAGAAGTAAACACACCCTGTCTTGCTCGTTTCTTTGGTGTTACCTTCTGTAGAGTTGGTTGAAAGTTGTGAGTAAAAGTGTCATTAGAAATTGCATTTGATCGTCACCTTCGATTTCATCAGAACAAATACTTGCATCGAAAGTCACCACTGTGTCCTTGCTTTGACGTTCGAGTTCTTTCTGTTTCATTTTGTTAAATTTTTCCTGTCTATCTCTAGATCTCGACTCTCTCACGGCAAGTGTTTTATCCACACCACCCATTGTTCCTGGACGGCCAGGTTGTCGCTGCGCTATGAGGAAGTCTTTGCCTTCTTTATTCTTCATCACATCCAAAGCATTAGCACAAGCGATATCAAACATTTTTTCTAATTCACCTACAAACTGTTTTTCATTATTCACTTGTGTATTAGTTTTCCTACTGGCATTTTTCTTTAATTTGCACCACTTCTCAAATAACTGTTTAACTTTGGTGACCGTGTGCCTCCTCGCACGAATTGGGATGCGTGCTCTTTCCCAAAATTCCTCAACTTCTTGCATTACACAGTGTGAGCTTCTCGTACAGTATTTTTCAATACTGTGATGATAGAGAAACAATTTCAGGACCTGTTTATTGGAAGGGAGTTTGCTACCTAGTATCACGTGGTCTGTGCTGCCCAGCAAGTAAATTTTACTATTATTCCTAGTCGAGTAGGAGGTTTTCTTTTTCTGTTCCATTTCTCACTCAAAGTTAATGCACCGAGATCCTCTCAAAGGTCTTACTGATTGATGGTACACCAAACACCACGATTTACTAACGCATGAGATACAGTAAAGAGAGCCAACGCTTCCTTAACCAAGTTTAAATTCCCAGCTTGCACCTATACGACAACGGTAGTTTGGTTATTTAATAAGAGAAAGACCTTAAAATTGATCTTTAAATATAAATTGGAACAAAATCCTGAACACAGATTAACAAGACGTTAAACAGCAAGGCAATTTGTGCACATCGCACAAGAAATTATTGTCAATGGCTCTTTTCTTTTGTTACAATAGTGCTGCTATCTGTTAGTCATCTCGTGAAGTATATACGAATAGCAACATTCTGTATACCTGATTTCAAAAGGCTTGAGCGACCAGTAAATATTTGAATATTAAAGAAATTTTTGATGTGTAATCTATTCTAACGAAAAAGAAAAGAAATAACGGGTGGCCCGATGATTTTTCCAATTTTCGAAAATAAGGGACACCCTACGCTGCTTTGTTTACACTTGAAAGAAGGGTTGTGGTTCGACCGAGAATTGAACATGGGACACTTTGATTAAAAAGTGAAAAGGAGATAAAACTAATGCAGATTGTTTGATATATGGAAATGTCACCATGAAGTTCACACGATTTAAAGCATTTTTTGTGTGTGTTTAAACTTTTTTTTTTAAAAAAAAAAACAGCTGGTTTAAACCAGCCAACCCTGGTATTTTGTATTATTAATTTTGGTAATTAGCATTACACCTAAGTGAAAAAGTGATGAAATGTATTTTATTTATTTTTATATGTTTATTTACGTGTTTCAAACCACACTTAATTACCTTTTAATTCACTGTTTTTACCTTTCATTAGTCATCATACATATGAAGCTGTGGGAAAATTTCGCTAATAAAGATTTTAAAAAAAAATGCATCTAACATATTTACGAAATAGGAGTATTATTCTTTCAGTCTTCCACCCTGAAGCTTATAGAAATAATCTCATATGCTTAAAGTGTCACAACTTTCATTCATAAGGTTTCAATCGATAAGAAAACTTGATCTCTAGAAAAAAGCTTCGTCATGAATGAGAACATTGTTTTGTTTCAACATTGCTTTGTAAGACTGCAAAATAATATCGATATAATAATCATCATTATTTTCAATAAATGGAAAATGCCAATAAGTGCATAATTTATTTACAGTATAGTTTCTATTTGTAAAGGTACTCAAAATCGTTAAAAGAAGTTTTAGAAAATACATTAAACAAAATTTAAAAAAAAAATGAAAAACGCTGCTTGTCACACATGATTTCATCCAGTTTTTCACTTTTCTTTTTAACCTTAGCTAATACTAATCTACTGTTAAATAAATAAATAAATAAACACGACCTTAGTATGATTACTATTTAATCGTAGGTGGTAAAAAGAGTTCAGAGTGGGGAGACATGTTAGGTCTTACCAACATGTCTTCTTAATTTTAAAATTTCAATTTAAATTAACCAATTTGCAATTTAGAAATACTTAGAATGTCCAAATCACCCTTGCAGTTCTCGCATTTAACCCTTAGAATTAATGGGTATTTTAGGCGAAAAATCAGTATTTTTACCTAGGCAAGTATATTTTGGTTCATAATTGTAATAGGACAATAATTTATACGTCAGTTGATTCGTTTGGGAACATTCTTTCATATTCCGTAAAAATCAAGACTCATATGAGGGTCTCTTAAGGAAGCAATGTTGCCAAAAGTAGGGAAAATTGGCGTATTGTTACGAAAGAATAATGTAAAAAACAAATGACTTTCATGCTGTAGAAAAATAATGGAAAATGTTTGCTGGACTATTGCTAATATATCCTGCAAGTATTGCAAAATTCTAGCAAACATGTACTAAGAAAAAAAAAATAATAATACGTGAAACCGTGATATTATAGGGTTATTTTCGCACATAAATTACGTTGCAATGAATGCTTACGTGTAACTCGAGATATTGTAGCAGGGTAATAATTGATACCTTATTGGATTCGGCAAGTACCATGCTTTCATATTCCGTAACATCGAGACTCATATGAGGTCTCTGAGGAAAGCAGTGTTGCCAAAAGTAGCGAAAAATCACCTATCGTTACGAAAAAACATACATAAAACAAATGGCTGGCAACACTGCAATTACTTATTTCACAGCTTGATAACACTGAAAATAGAAGATAAACATCGCTGTATCGTAAAACGAGTGCTAACTAACTGAAAGTCCTCATGTGTTTTCCTGCTTTGTTTTGCGTAAAAGCTTGTGTGTAAGTAATGAGTCACAGGTTTATTTTTACCTAATCAACAATGACCTTTTTGGCCTGGTGAACCACAAATTCAGGGGGGGGGGGGAGGAGACGGTGGGTACTTGGAATCAAGAGTGATAATGTGTTCCTGCCCGTGAAGGCGAACAAAGAAGGTCTCTTTCCTTCCTTACTTGTTTGTTTTCTATTCGCAAGTGAGAAGGGAGAAAAATAAATTACTTTACACATGTTTTTTCTAAAACCTTCCTTCGACAGATAAGGTTATAGAAGAACTGTAATGGGTTTCTTCTCTTTCGTAGATGAAAGCCAACCACAGGATTTCACGAAAAAATACACATAATATGAATCTAAACACAAATGCATTCAACCTTTGTTGTGAAAAATATCACTACAATTATTTTTTGGGGAGGATAAATTCGTATACCTGGCAACACTGCGCAGAATACTGAAATAGAAGTGCAAGAAAAAATCTACACGTTGACAGAAACCTATTTGATAAGAAGAAACCAACGAAACGTTCGTCCTGCCGTTACAACGTGTGCAAAAAATTCTAGAGTCCATGTCTTCATTTTTTAGACATATTAATTCTGAGGGTTAACAACTAAGAAACACAAATAAAATACACATATAATGTGTGATACACAAAAATGTAGAAAAGTGTACGATTGTAACGTGACTCAGACCCGTGATCTTCGACGTACTGTGTCGATGCGTTAACCACTACGCTACCCAGTTCGCTCCCTGAACAGCTACACATTCCCTCATTCTTGAAATCAGTATTCATTCGCTCAGTGCACATGGTTTGTACAATTCCTCTTGTGCTTATCCACTGTCCACAGTCAGAACACCTCTGATGGTTGGTTGTATTTTACATTACATTGATAAACGGAAGAAACAACCGAATTTAATACATCCAATTCCTCTATAGTTGCGGTTAGGAAATCTTACTTCACAATTCTGAGTGTAGAGGAAACCCTTCATTTAAAAAAAAATAAATAAATAAATAAAAAATAAAAATAAATAAAAAATTAAAAAAAAGTTATCTTCGTTTCTTATTTAAAATGTCAACTTAGCAGTATTTTGCACTAATTAGATACATTATATGAAGAACACATCTTTACTAGAAACGTACCGTACACTGACCTTATAATTTATGTTTCTTTGTAGAAGCTGTATTTTTTAAATGTAATTGTGTATTTAAGGTGCTTTATGCATTCTTTTTCATGGAGTTGATGCGAGGATTTTGTTGGAGAAATTTTTTTTTATATATATTTATATTGCAATGGATACTTTCTCACTAAATTACAGCAATTATTTGCTTTTCTGTTATAAGTACGCATACTTATATTTAAGATAGACCACTGTTTTGTTTAAAATACACTCACTTGAAATTATGTCAATTTTGATTATTGTTTACTATCTTCCATTGCTTTTCAATATTGTTAGCTTGGTGCATATATCCTTAAAATATGACTTAATACAATATATGTACGTGAAGCAATGTCATATTAGAGATTCCAGAGAAACTAATGCAGCCATTTGAGGTTTATCTAAACATTTACAAACTCATAACATAAACGAAGCGCGTACTTAAATTATATTTAAGCAAAAAATCTAGGATTAAATTAATAGAAAAGCCATTTAGTTTATATAAATAGTCAAATCTATAAAAAAAAAAAAAAATCCACCATAACATTTTGTTGTTTTTATTGATGTTTAATGTCCCTTTTCAGAATGGAGGCTATATGAGACGTGACCCTACAGTTTATGATGGGACCTGGACCACTGTAATGCGTTCAAATTTTCATGACATTTTATTTCTGCATCAGCTGATTCATTGACCTACAATTGACAACATTAAAAAATAATTGAAGATGATAATAATGGCCACAATTATAAATAAACGTATTTAAAATAAAATGTGATCTGCTTAAATACTTAAACAGAAAAGTAAGTGATCATTACAGAGAAAACTATATTGCTCATTGCATTAAGACAACTAAGTAACCTTGTGTACGGGAGAATATAATTTAACAATTTATACACAAGTGAAATTTTATGTATTGTGTATCAGGACCGAGTGATTTAGTGACAAAGAATCTTTTAGTAGTATGAGTAAGAAGAGTCGATTATAAATAAAAATTAATTGCAAAATTGATTCTTCTTCCTGCTTCTTATTTCACTAATTATTTGGCCATTCATAAACTTCATAAAGTAACTTACATTCCATTTACTTTTGCAGATGTTTTTGGACTTATCTTTATCCTGGAGAATGTAATTTGTGTCTGTTATCACAAACAAGAGTATGGAAAAGGAGAGGCAGAGGTAAGAAATATACCAACTTCACTGTTGAGATTTTTTTTTTTTTAAACAAAACGATAGAAAAGTAAAAGTGTTTGAGACGTACTGTATATTGTTGAGCAGTTAATCGGTGAAACGTATGAGGTTGTAATCGATTTCTGGCAATTGGAATATCCTAGCGATTTTTAAATATTTCATAAATGCAATTTCGTATGTACTACAAAATTACCCGGAGAAGTTTTAATATTGATCATTCGAATATTTTTTTACGAATATATGCAAAAGTGGGTGGAGAAGTGATAGACACTCTTGATGAAGCATAGTAACAAATTAGGTTCACATATAAAGGGTCATAAAGGTGTTTATTATTTCGGACTGGATGATAAAAAAAAATCTATGGCTTTCTTCATTCGTATTATGTTACTAGTAAATAAATCAAATGTATGTAAATCAAATTACAGTAAGAATAACGGTTTAGTTGCTAATGTTATAAAGATATAGTTTGAATAAGGGCGTCTATCGGTCTTAAAAGAAAAAGTCCAGAAATTACAGAAAGGTCGCGAGAATCAAGAGAAATTCACTTGCGCTCTTGAGATCACGAATTTTTCATTCGTAGAATACAAATCGAGTGAGTTTACAGTCGAGCACATGCCCAATGAAAATCAGTTATATCAGTAAAATACGACTTAAATCTATGATAAACGTCAGTAGATAACCAATCAAATAGAAGGTGACCAAAAAAAGTTCTTGCCATTTTAGAGCAGTGATAAATAAAGAGCACTACAGTGGATTGTACGTACCTTTAGGTTTCGAAGTAATCTCCATCAGCATACAACATGCTTTGCCAACGTTCCTCCATCTGCACAATATCTTAGTGATAAAACTCACTCGAGTGCTCGTGCATGCAAAGAAGTTCGTGAGTGCATTCCGTAGATCTCCTTCATTTGCGAAGGATCTCTCACGAGAGTGTCGTCGAGGAAATGAAACAAGTGTTAATCTGTTGAGGCAAGGCCCAGTGAATATGGTACATGGCACAATGTCCCCCAACCAAGTTGCTGAAGGGTTTTCTGCGTCCTCTTTTCAACATGCGGCTTGGCATGGTCGTGCAGGAACACACAGGTACGTCCTTCTGCAATACATGGTGCACCCTTCTGAACTGCTGAAAGTAGAGGTCAGCATTGGTGGTCTGACCAGATGGAAGGAGCTCATAATGCACCACTTATCGCCATTTCCACCATATAGAGAGCAGAACCTTTCGTGGCTGTAGAGGTGGTCTTGTGTGAGGAACAGAGTTACGTGGCGATAACCAATATCTGGTACGCTTGGGAGTGCCATAGAGGACCCATTTTTCGACGCCAGTGAGCAAGCAATAAAAAGTGGGTGTGTTCAGGTGCCGAGTAAGCAAGGACAAACAGGCTGTCACTCGTTCGTTATTGACTGCCGAGAATATGTGGGGTACTTACTTGCTTAACTTGTATGACATCCCTATCCCATGCAGGTGCAGTCTGTTTCAGCTCGGAAACATGGAATTTCTCTGCAAGTTCATCACACGTTAAACCACTGTCCTCCTCCTCGATGGCAGCTTTCAGGGCCTGATCATCTAACACATGTAGTTGTTAACTGCGAGGTTCATCCGAAAGGCTTACATCTCACATCTGAATCTCCTGAACAAAATTTCTGGGACCAATACCTGGTGGTTCGTTCGTTCACGGCATTCTCCCTTAATGCCTGGAATATGAGGTGAGTTAATGCGGCAGCTGACGGGTCCACTTTAGAAAATCATACAAAAAACACACGTGAACAAGCTGCTTCGATACTTCCATTTCTTTTCGACACTGGACGAGCTATGAATACTGTATGTGCACAGCGTATCTGTATTACTGAAGGTCGATGGTCAGACTAACTCCTGATCGCTCAGACTAACTCCCGATCGCTTGGCAGGCGCGTGCTCATTTCGTTTCCTTTCTGTGAGCGCATGATTAGTGGGACGTCAAAAACGGCAGTAAGTTTTTTTTTTTTTTTTTTTTTTTTTGTAATTAATTCGAATACAATGTGATTAAACAATGGTATTTCTATTTACAAAGGAGGTTATCATTGTAGCATATACGTTTTATGTTGAACATTTGAAGCCGAGCAATGTCGATTTGAAGTATCAACTAGCCAAAATAGTTGGAGCTCTTAGTGTGCCAGCTTGTTTACATCCCTAGTGACTCCGCGTAGAAGGTAGCACAGATCGCTTGAGTACTTGACGTGAAAAAGTTATACCTTAGTGAATCAGTTCATTCTGTTAGCTACGCACATAATTTATGCAGTTGTCAGGTAACCACATAACATGAATCTGGAAAAATTACAAAAAGTGGATAAAAAGTAATGGCAACATTGTTATAAGTCATATCTGGCTTTATACGCAGAAAAACACCTGTTAGATTCCTTCGTTGTACTCGCCTACCATCTCTTATCATCTTCCGCCACAGTGTGGAAGGCTTCTGTCATCGTCAGCGCATCAATCTTTGTCAGTTTCATAATCCTTCCCTCTAAGTGGTTTCTTCAATTTTGATCAACTCATATTGCTATTCTTTCCGAAATATATTGTTATGGCGCTTCTACTTTCCTCCTGTATTTTACAACACTGCTGATTTTGACTGAATAACACACTGCCGTTACCACTCGCCACACTTTCCTTATCAGCTATGGAAATCTTTTAATGTTGAGACACTGTCTTCTGATGTGAGAACAGTGTCGTCAACACTTTTTATCCAACGTATATATTATTCGAGCATACTTGCTTGATGAACAAAAGTAGAGCACAAAGGTGGCTATAGTAGCCCGAAACATATAAAGGACTTTTCAAGTGAATGCAATAAGTACAAGAACAGCTCAGAAGAGTTCAGAAAATTTTCATCGGGACGGGAATCCTTGGAAGATAAATTTAAAACAGAATGACTATTAACAATTAACAGTGATGTCTTAGAAGCAGCGATTGAAGCTGATGCAAGTCATTGTTGCCAGGAACTTGCAAGAAGCTGTAAGATAACTGCTGAAGCTATCTAGTTGCACTTACATCGAATTGGTAAGTGTGGAAGCCGTCCACTTCAACAAATCCATCATGGACAAAATGTTCCTCTTTATTATCCCGTTGCAGTAGAGTTTTATTTCTTTCTTTTTGTAACGATGAGAAATGTGTGTTGCGCTCTAATTCGAAGAGGTAGTATCAGTGGTTGACGTCAAGGAAACCAGCACTATTCACTGTGTTGAGTGGGCAGGTGCCGAAACTGTCCACTATGAACTGCTAACCTATCAATAATTGATTAACGCGGATGAACGCTGTTCCCAGCTATAACGGTTGAGGATATACATCAACAAAGGCAACTTCCACTGGTAAAAAGAAGAGGTATTCTTCGTCTGTAGATCAGTGCTCGCCCTCATACGGCGCGGATGTCTCTGGGAAAGATTGATAATATTGGTAACTTTTAACCCATCCTCCTAATTTTCATATCTCTAGACAGCAATATGTGAGGCAAAGGATTCAGAAACTGGGGTGATCTCGTGAACAGATTTGTACCTTCTTACTCTCCAAATACTCTTCATTCTATCGGAGGAGTATTAAGATAATTGGCAGAAGGTTGTAGACTTCGGGATTGCAATTGCTTCCAATGAATAAATCTGCTGTTGTCACCAAAGTAAACGTGTTTATGTCTCTCTTTCAAACAGGTCTTTTTTTTGGGGGGGGGGGGGTGGGAGGGATGATACTACGAACCATTTTCTCTTTCCACTTTACTGGTTGATGCTTTATATATATAGTTATTGTTGCATCAGCAATATAGCAGTTGTACTACTTTTCATTTCAGACAAGCTGAGAGGGAAACAAAACAAAGTTCCCTTCTCCCCATTTCTTTACAGAAGGGGAATTAAGTTGCTAAATTGGACAAAGAGGGCGCTTCTTTACAGATACAATATCGTGTACAATCTAAATTTTTACCCCAATTCGCATGTACCCGATGCTGGTGAAGGCATTACTTTTCCTTTTTAACCGGTATCACTTCTCTACCAGCAGCTACTCTTTCTAATTTTTGTCTTTAAAAGGTGTAATGATCATTATTTATGTCTAACGGTTAGACTTTAGTCGTATTTCTTAAATAAAATTTCTAGAAATAACAGCTCATTCGTTATAAAGTTAATTTGCGTGATTTTTTTTATTTAAGAGTCGAGAGAGGTTGTGAATCAAACAAATTCTGTTGCAATTTTAGTTTTATTTTTCACTTCTTTTAATGTATGAACGAACATCGGTTTACCAAAGGACCAGACGAGGCAAGTCTTTGGTTTTCTTATCGCTACAAGTTTCACCCTTACTATGTAAGCGCTCTGATACTTTTCCAGTGCTGATTGTATTTGATCTTGAATTGCCTATTAATATGAAATTATTGTATGAATACAGTAAACACCCACTCAATTTCTGACTCTGTCTGTCATCTAACTTACAATTGCAATATCATTTCACAAACCCGACTATACCAAGAAAATGAAACTGCTTATTTAAATTTATTATTTACTAGAAGATGTGTTATTTATCTCACTAATACAGATAAATAAAGTGATGTAGAACTATTATGAAAGTTATAATTAAATCTTCAGATTTATTTAGGTACATTTTGCCTCCGCATGCAGAGGTTGATGCTTGAAAGAGAACCACCAAAATTCACGTTTATCAGATCACGTAGCGTGAGCGTGGTGAGGAGAAACTTGTTTTCATCTATCAGTTTATCTAGATTAATCATAAACAACTGTTTGCAGACAAGGGAGACATGATGAATAAAGATGGTTCTTTTCAAAAATTGGTTATAGTTTTTATAGAAATGGCTGAATACCAATGAGATATTTTGTGTTATTCTTTATTACTTTATACCTTAAAATATATTGTTTCTTTCTTTTATGAGTTTTCTCTCATTCTATTCCATCCAATTTTTGTTGAACTTCCCCTAAAATTTCCCAGTACATTCGGTAAAAAACTTTCTCTAAATAAGGAAATAATACACGCATACTTTATTTTTTAACTTTGTCCTAATTACTGAAAATAAGCTAGTGCCATTCCTCCTCTCAATTCAAACTATTTCTTCCCAGCTTTCTCTTTTGCTCAACTATACTTATTCAATATTCAAAGTTAATTTTTTTGTTGTGTGGAAATATGGAACTAACAGTTACACGTTCTTGCATTTGGTTTTGGAACCAATACTTACCAAATTGTTTTGCCACTCTCCCTTTCCGTATATTGGTTTACTAATTTGACTTTTTTTGTCTTTCATATCCACGTATTAGTAATAAATAGAACCGATATATTACTTGCCTTCCCGTTCTTCATTTCACTGAAAGCCAGTGTTGACTGGTTTAAACCTTGTTTTAAGTGTAAGTGTTCGTAAAATCTTGATGAACACACATTTATGGGTTATCACGTTTCACTCCCGTATATTATTCGTATTATATTCAGACCTAAATTTCCCATTCATTACTCAAAGAGATTATACTACAAAAGCAACTTTTGATTTTTTTTAATGAGTTTATGAATGTTTTTCTGTGATTTTTTTGTATTTTGTTATTATTGTTATACAATTGTAATCAAAGAAAAATTCTAAATATTGTTTCGTTTTAACAATGTTTACTATTAATAAAATATATCGAAATACCGTACTTTTTTGGGGGGAGGGGTCATACAAACCCCACGAGAGGCATTTATTGAAATCAGAAGTATCTTTGGTATCTATGTATAAATAGGTCAGAGCCAAAGTGGACTCAAATCTTTATTCACTTTTCTTACTGATACGCAAGTTAAGTTGTTGTATTTCTTTTACTTGGACTAGTAAAAGTCGTCGTGAACAAACTTGGACCAATACAGTATTTTGAAATTATCCACATAAAATTCTTTATAATGGCTTCAATTGTGCAACTGTTTATCTTTTTGTCCTTCTAAAACGACTCTTGACAATTATATTAACAAGTATGTAAAGATCTGTACAACGTATTTTTATCATGTGTCCGTGAGTGAGTCGGCAGACGTATCGCATTTGTGGCCAATTAGTCCCGGTTTCGAGTTCAAATGAAGGACAATTTCTCTCGGATGTAAGCCGAGAAGCGGTTTGGATTCCGCTTTAAGCTTATGTGACCCCTTCCAACATAACCCGGTTGTTGCATAATAACACCAAGGCGAAACAAACATATATCTGTCCATATGTGATATAAATACATAGAGCAAATTATTTATTAAAAAAAAAAAAAAAATGGTTTCAACAAGAAAACGGGTTTTTGGTTTTTTCAATTTTTTTCATTTTTTTTTTTTTTTTTTTTTTGCCAACCATGCTGAAAGCTCGTTCAGATTAACTCCTCAATATCTCCCATTTTATTTGTTATTGTCATTTACTCTGTTCTCTTTTTAATGGACTTTTTCTTCGTTGACTCATATGCATGTATAGCTTCCGAATGTGTCTGGAGTCCAAAGTAAACGGTATAGGATGTAGGAATAACCTAAGAAAGGACCGAATGTCCTTTATAAAATGAAATAACATGGTGAAAGAATAGATATAGGAAGTTTTCTTTGTGAAAAGAAGTTAGTGTAAAAAGTGCTTGTTTACAGTGAAACTGTAAAAACAGAGAAAGAATGGAAGGAAGGAATAGAGAAAGAAAAACAGAATAAAAAAGAGAAAGTATACTTCCTATATAAGTTCATGGAAATCTTCAAATGGAAAGTTGTATCGTGTGTAAGAAGACTAGCAATTCATAGTAGAGTATAAGGAGTAGAACGGAGCTAACGGTGACATGCAATTTTATTGTATGGTACCTAAGTTTAGTAGTAATATCAGAACAGAATCTAAATTTTAGTAGCAGTAATATTAAAATGATTTTTCCAGCAGTATTCATTCCTAAATTCTTCATTCGCACGCTAATGTTCTGTTCATTGTTTGCTTTCTTTTCGGAACTTTCTTTCTATCTCCACCAGGGTTGGCTGGTTTAAACCAAAAAACGAAAAATGTTCGTCAAAGTGTAAGTTTTCGTAAAATCGTAATGAACAAACATTTGTGGGTTATCACGTTTCACTCCCGTATATTATTCGTATTATATTCAGACCTAAATTCCTCACTCATTACTCAAAAAGATTACACTACAAAAGCAACTTTTTTAAATATAAGTTTATGAATGTTTCTTTTGTGAGTTTTTAGTTTGTTATTGTTGTTATGCAATAGCAATCAAAGGAAAATTCTAATTATTGTTTCGTTTTAATAATGTTTATTGTTGGTAAAATACATCAGAATGCCGTTCTTTTTTTGGGGGGGGGGGGTCATACAAACCCCACGAGAGGCATTTATTGAAATCAGAAGTATCTTTGGTATCTATTTATGTATAAATAGGTCAGAGCCAAAGTGGGTTCAATTAATTCGTACCTTTATTCACTTTTCTTACTGATATGCAAATTAAGTCGTTGTATTTCTTTAACTTGGACTAAATTAAAGCCTGTGACAAACATCTTGGCATTTCAGTTAAACGAATAAGACGCAAGCTCTGACGCGATGTTGCCGAGTGCTAAGGGATGTGGCTATGGCTAAGCAAACGAACTACAGCGCGATCAGGTGCCAGAGGATAGACGTGGATGTGTACAAAATAAACGTGGCAATACCGCTGGACTCTTTTGTTAGCAGCATTTAAAGGGAACTTGGAGCGCCGCCTTCAAATGCCAAGATGTTTGTCACGCCGTTTAGTTCTTCTGTACACTGCAGTATTTTGAAATTGTCAATATGTAATTCTGTATAATGGTTTCACTTGTGCAACCGTTTATCTTTTTGTCCTTCTTAAATGATTCTTAACAATTATATTAACAAGTAGTCCTATGTAAAGATCAGTACAACTTTTTATCAAGCAACAAGATCAGTACGTATTTTTATCAGGAGTCCTTTCTGAGTGCGTCGGCAGACGTATCGTATTTGTGGGCAATTAGTCCCGGTTTCGAGTTCAAGTGGAGGACAATTTCTCTCGGATGTAAGCCGAGAAGCGGTTTGGATTCCGCTTTAAGCTTATGTGACCCCTTCCAGCATAACCTGGTTGTTGTATAATAACACCAAGGCGAAACAAACTTATTTCTGTCCATATGTGATATAAATAATAGAGCAAATTATTTAAACCAATAAAACCTGGTTTAAACAAAAAAAAAAAAAAAAAAAAAAAAAAAAACCGGGTTTAAACAAAAAGAAAAAACGTTTCTTTTTTGTTTTTTCAATAAAAACTATGGTTTTTGCCAACCCTGGTCTCCACTGATTTCATTCCTGATTTATTTCTCTTTCTCTACTCCTAATCCTTTTGTATCTCACGTATGCGTGAAGTACTCTAAATCATTTTGGTATAGGTCTTTTTCCTTCTTTCATTCAACTTTGTTTCCACATTTTCCTTTCCCTTATATTGCTCAGTATTATTTATTTATTTATTTATTTATTTATTTTTTAATTTTTTTTTTACTGTAACTCATTTTTACTCTAGCCTTCTGTCTTTACGATACCATATAGTTTTTTTTTTCTTCAGTTTGCTGCATTCAAAGCTTGAAATGCTTCTTTTAATCATTACTTGCTTCTCAACTTAGATATTTTTGTAGTTCACCAAAGAGTTATTTATTTATTCTCATTGTTTCAACCATTCAGTATTCAATATCTTATATCGTGTTTTTTCTCCTGGCTACATTTCTCAGTACGACAATGACTTTGACTAGCACAGAATTGTGTTCTATGAAGATATAATGGTGTAGTCTATTTCATCTTTTCATTCAAACGAGATTTTAAAATAATCTATTGTGCTGTTATCTTAAGCGAGTTCTGTTGGAAAAAGTGAATTAGTTTCTGTCTTGTCTTGTCTTCCGCAAATCATATTTACCATCCTGTCCTTTCTCACTAGAGCATTCAAAACATCCTTAGCAACTACGCTACGCCCCTTTCTTATATTTATACTCTATTTCTTTTGTCACATATATTTTTTTCCAGTTCTTTCGTGTGCGTAGTGTTTGTATCAAACGAGATTTTTTTTCATGGTTCACACTAACCTTAAAAGTCAAATAAGGTCAGGTGAAGTCAGGGAAATGCCTTAGAATATATTGAAAATCAGGGAAATGTGCTATATTTCATTGAAGAGCGAAGGAATCTTTTTAACTGTCCACAGAAAATATAAAGAGTATCTAAAAGAATTAAAATATTCAAAAATAAGATTACAAGAAAAATGCTTAAAGAATATCTTTAGAAATGAAGAAGTTTGAGAACACCGAAATATATATTAAAACTTCAAGCTTTGAAAGAACAGCAATAAATTAAATCAAAAATTCAAATGCTACAAAATAAACTAGGTTTGTTGGTTGTAGTAATCTAAGAGATAGATTAAATTGATATATATTTACTGGTTTACACGTTTAAAGCCCATATATTAAAGATCTCATTAGTGTATAAATATTGTTTGATACTAGTGTTCTTTTGTATTCCAAATACAGAAAGTTTGATTCAAAATTAGTATTTACACTAAGAAAGTAATTTTGTACTGTTTTTAATAAGTTAAAAGGAGAGCGTTGGACGACTGGGATATTTTTCTAACCTTAACCATAAATGAAATGTTTGCGGTGTTGCGAGTCAGGGAAAATTTACTTTCTCACTCGTGGTAAGTCAGGGAAATCAATATCAAAGTTTTAGTGAGAACTGTGTTCACATTTTCCATCTGCTCCATCATTAATACCCTTCGTCTGTAAATTTCACTGTCCCCTTGTACTCTTTTAGTCAATTTCTTGGATCTCTCTTACACCATTTCGTCCGATTTGTTCTTGAATGGATCAAAACACACTATAGTTTAAGCTTTATACTTTCCCATCTGATTCTATATATTCATGTCAAATATAAATTATTTGCTTCATTTCTGCTTTAAGACTATTTTTTCTTATAACATGGTTTACATTCTGTGGCCCTATTCTCAATCTTGTACTTTTATCCTAATAATTAATGAAACATAATAAAGAAATCGAAAAATTGTGAATTTGTATTAATACATTTGATTGAATTTAGCTTTCCATAGATTCCTATTTCATTTTGTGGGTATAATTTAGCATTTACGAGCAATTATAAGAGAAGGTATTAAGAACAGGTCCGCATAATATGAGTAAAATTATTTTATTTCGTTTTCTTTCCAGGATAAAGTCTGACCTTCGCAATGGTGAACAAAAGTCTCAGGAACATAAGGTAAATGGAACATCTTCCGCGGTTCCGTCCAAACGGAAGAAGCACCGAGAAGGGAAGAGGTGTTCATATCTACAGGACTGGTTAGAAAAATCATACATGTTTCAGCAAGCCGATGATGCTTCTCCAGGTTTTGATCTTGAAACTGCATCAGGAGATACTCAGGAGAAGATTCTTGGACAATCAAAACCTCACCAGTGGTGGCCACGACCATCTGGGTCCTTCGTTGGACAGAGACTGTTTAGTGCACTTTCCGAACCGTCTGGATTACAGAAACACGTTCCTGTATGTGGATACAGCTCGTATCAACCGTCCAGTTCTCCAAATCAACCCCCTTACAATGATATTCCAATGACACATTCCTATTCTTGTAACCCTTATACTTACCCTGTGGAATCTGTTTCTCTTCCTTTTTATCCAATGTATCCTAACCCATCAATGATGGTACAGAACCCATACAAATCATTCCGAACGGGAAATGGTAGTTTACCTATAAATAAGGGTAAGGCGTGGAGGTCTCAGAAGGTATATCCGTTTGTCTTCCCACCATCATGTGAAAGCTCTCAAGTATCGTCTGCTACAAGAAATGTTATGAACTCCATCCAACATAGTGCCTTACAAAGTAACAAGGAACTTCAACATAAAGTGCCTCCGCTGAACGGCATTTCAGAAAAGCAATCTCAAAATAATTCAGCTTCTTCTGCTAGTGGTGCAGCAAACAGTCAAGATTTTACTAGTTTGCCACCAATCTTCATGCCAGCACCTGTTGCTCCAAAACCAGCTCAGCGTCGATTCAGTGACCCAGGTTTGGTTTCAGCGCATGCACCTGTGTCACTTGATTGGCCAAAATATGTTACAAATAAGACTGGATTTCATGGTATGCCATATGAAAGGAAAGTAAGTACAAAATCATCTCTCCCTGAAAATGTCTTAGATATGAGTGATCTAAGTGAAAGAGAAGGAGAGGACTCGAGTAGTGAAAGTTCCAGCACCACTGTTCATTTGGAGGAACAGAATCGTTTGGTCATGGGTTTGTTGGAAGAGATGAATCACTTAAAAGAAATGAACAGAAAACTTTTCCGAGAACTTCACGAAACGCGAACAGAGTTGGAAACACTGAGGCTTCAGACTGCAGGATGGAAACATTTAGGACCTGATTATGAACCTGGAATGCTCACAGGTAAATACCTATAGTTTCGTTATTAAAAACTTAGGATATGTTGGTGTTCTGGTGATCATTTCGAATACCAAGCTCAATGTGTTCTTTACTGTTTTCTTCTTAAAGGAGCAGTTCGACTTACAAATGCATTTTTTTACAATTTATTTCCATTTGTAGAGTTGAAAATTCTAAAAGGAATGACGTTTGTTTGATCGCGATACGTTCAGTCGTTAGCGAGTAACAGAGGAAGAAAGATTTTGTGATGACGTCATAGGTGGTCAAGGAGCGAGAGCAGGCTTACATACTACACAGTGCCAAGCATTTCGTTTGTGAGAGGTGCGGTGGCACGTTCTAAGTGCGGTTTCCTTTTCCAGAATTAATTGCAAAGACTTACAAATATCATCTGCATGTAGAAAATGATATCTGATGGTGGGCTGAACAAACGTTTTTATAATATTATAAAAGTATCCTATAAAGCATAAGTTCAGCGTTATATATATAATAAAAAAAATAAAAAAAAAACTAATATCATGTAAATAGGTGGCAGACCAGATTGCTGCAACACCTAAGTACCTTTTCTTTAATCATTCTTCCGATTCCCAAACATAAGTATGTTCATTTTCACGTTTTGTTGCAATTTTTAACGCTGACCCTATAATTTTGTGCTTCAAGGTATGTACAGGAGCGCAACATATAAGACAAAAATGAAATAACATCTGTAAAGTTTGCCAGAATACGAAAAACACTTCACCGGTTAAATTTCTTTTATTCGCATAGCTGTCCGCGGAACAACTCTCATCACCCGTTTCATCATCATTGTCACATGATACAGAGAAATTAAACGATGAATCAATGTCTTGAGGAACAGTCATCGTCACTGATTCATTCTACAAGCCGGTATATTTCACTCCCTAATTCACATTGTATAGCTTATTTCTAAAGCAGTATCTTCAGAATCATGAGTGACATCGTCTCTATTACCCTCTAATACCTCGTCTTGACTACAACCGTCAATTGCGTCTTGTATGATATTTGTACGTTGGAACTGGACATAGATCGGTGCTTGCTCAATGGCTCGGATTTTAAACCTTTCAATAATGTACTTGGAACAGCATTCTTTCTCAGTTTGCGTGTAAATAATTCTCCTGGCATTAGCCAGAAGTGGATCTAGACGGTAAAAACTCAGGGGGAAGGGGAGTCAGAACCCAGACTATGATAGGTATATCATGTTTACTAAAAACTTTCAGAAATATCTAAATAATAGCTTAAATCAATTTTGTCATTCAAAAACTGGGGGTCCTAGGCCCCCGGCCCAAGCCTTCTCGAAGGCAGGCTCTTCAAGATGCTTGGAACACGAGTACGATTTGGTACATTTTTTCCCCATTGATTTTCTTGAGCCATAATTTATATCGATTTGGTGATTTCTCACGACTTGGAAACGTAAAAAAAGATACTTTATGTTCTCAGCTTTAATTGCACAAGAATTACAACCGAAAACACAGCAGGTGTTAGGCATTTCTACTTCACTTCACAGACACAGCACGCGCTGTAGTAACACGGGGGGGGGGGGGGGACACATTCGGAGAGGCACATTATTTTTACACAGTACTATTATATTTATTATATTGTAGACGTATTGTTTTGGTCTCCTCCGGGGAAATCTCTCAGAGCTCCGGGAGAAAGTGCCACCCTAAAAACATGTCTGGAAGAAACACTGTTTCGCACAACAAACGTAATTACTGCTTTCTCTCTACTCTTTTTTATGCAAATGCTGTAGGAAAAACAACTAACAAAAACGTCCCTCAAGAATTCAACACAGAGCAAGACTGGTAACAAATAATAGCTATCTCTAAGCTATGCACAAATCCAAAACACAATCTATTAAATCCAATGCACTATTAAAGGTTTATCAGCTGCGTACAAGGGATTGGTTGCTGACTCATATTGAGTTTCTCGTGTATCCCACCCGTGACGTCAGCATTTACGATTCATCAAAAACAAATGCCTGTAGAAGCTGAATGAGACGGCCTATCAAGATATAAAAAATACGAGTCTCTTATTTTTTGTTACTCTTTCTATTGCACCAAACTTGTTTTTAACTCGAACTGCTCCTTTAATATAATATCTATGAAGGAAAACAGGATGGGTTGAGTTTCAAATTGGAAGTATACGAACAAACACGTAGAAACCTAAAGACTCAATATAAATGTTGAAGATTGATTAATTTTTCTTTACACTTAAAATTATTGAGAGAATTTTTTTTTTTTTTTAGTAGTGTTTCGAGGGAGAGAAAAAAATATAGAATCGAATAAGCACTCTCCTTGTCGCCGTTGAGTAGGCACATACAGGGGTTTGACAAAAAAATATAAAACGTTTGCAAAAGTGAAAATCATACCTAGTATGGTGTGGAGCCTCCTTTTGCGTCCAAAACAGCTCGGATCCGACGTGGAATGGACGTATACAGCTCCTGAATCGTGGTGTGTGGAATTTTGTATCATTGTTCCTCAAAAACATGCTCCAGTTCCTTAAGGGATGCTGGTGGAGGGTAATGAGACCGGACATGCCTTTCTAACTCAGACCACAATGGCTCAATGATGTTCAGATCTGGTGATTGTAGGACCCAGGGGAGATGTGATAGCTCCTGGTCATGCTCCTCAAACCATGATTTCACCGTTTTTGCTGCGGGACAGGGTGACAAATCATCTTGGTAGATTCATCTTAGCATTCATCATTCCATGCAGGGCTATGATGGGACCTGCAGAAAACCACGATATCATTGCCCATACTGTAACAGAACCACCCCCATGCTTTACAGTTGGGAGCAGACAGTCTGTATCATAGGCCTGCGACGGTGCTCTCCATGCGTAAACACGACCGGTTGTTGGAAGCAAGGTGAAGGTCGATTCATCGAACCACATTACGTGCTTCCACTGCTCATGAGTCCACACCTTGTGGTCCTTGCACCACTGGATACGCCTCTTCGCATTTACTGCTGTGACCAGGGGTTTGGCGATAGCGGCCCTGCCATGAATTTTCATTTTATGAAGTTCCCGTCGCACTGTTTTCGATGAAACCGAGTTCTGTAGGCCGGAATTGAGTTCAGACTTAATTTTCATTGCAGTGGTCTTCTTTTTAGCTGCTACAATCCGTTTTAATGCCCTCTGGTCCCTATCTGACAGGATTGTCTTTCGACCACTGTTGTGCTTTGCAGACGTCATTTGCCCATGAATTGTGTATGCTCTCGTGACATTGGACACAGTGCCTTTCGATAGCCCCACAGCATCATTGAACCAACAAGATCATTGAAAGTGGAGTTCCGCCGTATGGTGTCGCTACTCTCAATTGATAGTAAGCGACATATTATGTAACAGGTTTTGTACACGTTACCATTGTTTGCAATTTCATATTCGTGTTTAAATAACTGGGTGAATTGGGGAAAAACATTTAAGTATTAAATTAGTTCTAAACAAATTTCATTCAGAAGGTCCTATCATAATTATTTTAAAATTGAGTACATGTTTAAATTGCAGAATTTGTAGCTTTGCATTCGTTGAAGAATTTGGTTCTTAAGACAAGCAATATTCACTGATGCGAGCCGCCGAAACCAGTGATAGGAGGATTTTCCCACTTTGTATAGGTAGTTACTGATGTCAGTTAGGGCACCACAATGTGCTCACTCAGTTAAGTGTAGTGGGAAAGACATCACAATGTT
Source organism: Thermobia domestica (assembly GCF_964235325.1). Lineage (NCBI taxonomy): Eukaryota > Metazoa > Arthropoda > Insecta > Zygentoma > Lepismatidae > Thermobia > Thermobia domestica. The sequence continues at coordinate 111,739,457 of NC_137464.1, forward strand.
TTGAACTCCAAAATTTTGCACGTATAAATAATATGTAGCAATTGTGAAATTAAATGTGCTAAAGATAATCGTAAAATTCTAGCAACATGTTTCTGATTTTCGCAAAATAGAAAAGATCGTAGTATCTGTTTAATTCTTGTTTTAAAACTACATGCAGAAATAAAATATTAAGAAAAGGCAATTATAATAATAATAGTAATAAAATAATTGATACATGTATTAAAGTAAATTACAACGTACGAAACCAGGCAGTCGACAAAATTCCATCATTCTTTCCGCTCTTCCGGCGGCGTTGTCGGATCTCACTCTTGTTTAATGTTAACCACCAGTTAAAATGACAAAGACGTCAGTTTCATGTTTATCGCTACGCGAATCAAGGCAGTTGTATTATATAATAGAAAAGACAATACTAATACAAAAGTACATTTTGATATAATTTTACATTTTGTTGTATTTCGGGTAGCATTTTTTCTCCATACATTCCGTCGTGTCCAGTTACGCGATTTTTATCATTATAGAACATAATTTAATTTGTACCATTACGTATTAAGCAAGAAAATAGTTGAAATGTAATTTCAGCTACATTAGTCCCAAAGCTTGATTTTATATTTGAAATGAATGATTCTTTAATAATTTCACAAATGGGAGAAAAATAAAGAAAAAAACAAGATAATTGCTCTTCCTAGTGGTAGGAGTATTACTACTAAAGACATATAATATATCGAAAACTGGTGAGGGGTACCCGGAATATCCTTCCAGAGAGGTAAAAACTCCGAGTACTGATTTGGAGTCCTTTTCACCATATGTTATTATTCATTACGGAGAACACATGCTATACTATGAGGGCAAAGGCTTCCCTCAATACACTGACTACAATACCGTGGGCAGACGGTAGGTTAATGCTAAAGCGCTGCTGCTGTCTGCTGGTGATTCAGTCTTAGATCATGTGAGTTTACGGCCGCAAACATCGTGTCCAGTGGCGTAAATAGGGGATAGGGGTCTCGATCCCATTCCCCAAGCTTAAGACATAATCTTGTGAATTTGGTGATTATTAAACTAAATTTTGGTAGATGTAAGGTTGGTTTCCTCTTCAGGCCCCTTCCTCAAACAGGATTACCACTAGGCTACTGATCAGGCTTTCTTCCAGAAAATTTTATCCGAGGGAGCAAAATCAAAATGTAAGGGGGCTGTAGATGAACACTTTGATATATTGGCAATTGCAACCATCCGTGTGGGTGGTTGATCTGCTCTGGGGGTGAAAGTGAGGGGGCAAAGTTCTCCTGAAAGTGTGCGTAAAAAAACATTGCTACTGATGGTAGCCGTGGCTTTTCTTGGGATTCTCGTTTCCATCCACTTCCTTCACTCCACCAATTCCTTCATCATCACTGGCTTAGTTATTTGAACTTAGTATAAACCTAAAATTTATATAAGAAAAATGCTTATTATATAACAAGTGAGAAAGGAGATTTGATATATAGTCTAAACCTGCACTTACGTTAAAATGATTCTAATGGTTCCACTCCTAAATCATCGTATTCTTCATATTCCTCACTATCAAGATTAATAATTAACGAGCCATTCACTTCTTCCATTAGACCATATTGCTCTCTGTTCCACATATTGCTCTCTATTTTCTGGATATGACTTACATAAGTCTTCCAGTCTTCCTGAATCACTAATTCAATATCTTCCTTCTTAACAAACACACATATCTTTGAGATTAAACGTTTCATTTTTAACTCTCAGTATGATTTTTTTTACTTTACTCCAAATCAGTACGATTGGGTTTACTTCACAATGGTATGGAGGCAGTCACATTTCATGACCGACAGATTTAGAAAGTTCATCTAATTTATAAATATTTTCATCCAGCATTGAATTTCGTTCTTGCTGCTGCTCTTCGTGGGAAGTTTTTCACTTCTTTCACTGTGGTAGCTCGCGTTATCGAATACAATCAGTGAATGTGGCTGGATGCTGGGAAGCAGTCTTTCAGTAAGCTCTATACTCTAGTATCCATTTCTTCGTGATGATCTATATTTCTTTAGCCGTAAAAAAATCAGTCTAGCATTGAGAACGAAACCGTTTTCGGAACCAACATACCTGGGGCTTTTACACCTGTAGAAAGTTCTTCTTGTTTACTTTGATAAGCTGATTTTATGCGAGTGTCAGTCCGTGCCTTAGATTTTGTGTCCTTTGTTGACCCAGGTTTCATCAGTGTACACGACTGATCTTCCTTGTTCTTTAGCTTTTCTGATAAGATGCAAGTATTTATGCCTTCTTGCAGTGATGTCTTCTCTATCAATAAGTAGAGAACTTCTTTGCAGTCTCATATAAGCGAACTCCCTATTTATTTATTTTTTTATTTTATTTATTTATTTATTTTTTTTCATAATACAGCATGAAGGCAACTTGACCCTGAGGCAGTTCGTGATCATCCTTTAGAACACATAAAATTCTATCGATAGTTGGAAGTTCATTCATCTTGAAGAAAGCATGGACATGTCTTTGAACCGTAGCGCGACAAAAATCGTTATGAATGTCCATCCTTGACATGACATTAGGTCTTGTTTCTCAGGGAATTTTAAAATTTCCGCTGAATCTGATGTACTGTCTTTTTATTTGTCGTATAGCTGAAACGTGAACGAGTGTTGCATCAGTTGTCAACTGAAGTGTTTCACTAATCGAGATCAATTTTGGTCCATTACAGGATCAAAAATATGAATATACATTTAAAACAATTTATCGTTCTCCACTACGTAATATGCCATTTTTATTCATGACACTATGATCTCCGTTGAAAACGCGCTTATAAAGCACTCGCCATAGCGTTAATATAATGTAGTATGCAGATATACCTAGCTATATGCAAAATACTTAAAGAGTTTCTGATAGTTATTTACAAAAGCACTAGAATCACTTCGAAATTATATATATATATATATATATATATATATATATATATATATATATATATATATATATATATATATATATACACTTAGATTTAATACATACCATCACTTACAAATAAATATATACACTAGCATCACATATAAAGAGTTCACACATTCAAAACGAAATGAAATCAATAAATATGCAAACACAACAATTAACAGTGTTCGCAGAGACGATCTCCAATCAGCCAAACACTGTATTTACGAATATTGACCAACTGTATTGTCTTTCATTTAATAGAAAGTTGACAACATAGGGATCCTCTGCTTATAACTAGGTGGGCTCTGTAGAAGTTTCCGACCTTTGCAGGAAAATATTTTAAATGATAGCATTAAAATAATAATGTTAAGTTAAAAATCTAAGCAAGTAGTTCTTGTTGAGTTTGTGAACAACTCTTTCAATTAAGGAGAAAGAGAATCAGATCCGAATAATCTGTGGTTAATCAGATTCGAATAATTAATTATATGTTTTCTAACGTTCCTTTAGGTAAATGGAGGGTATTTTTGACTATATAAAAATGAAATTTTTGTTATGTTGTTGTTCAGCAATACTCAGCGGAGAATGGACTCTGAAGTTCCATTAGGCGGTTAGGCTTTGACATTTATATATTTATTTAGAAAAGATCTGAGTGGGATGGGGAGGGAATAAAAAATCGGCAGCATTTTATGTATATTCTGTAATTAATTACGATAAATATTCAGAAATGCATGTACAAAGCTGTTTTAATTTTCTTAAAAATTATATATATATATTGATGATGTCATATAAAAGATGAAATCATCCGGAAGTTATAATGAAATATGAGTAGGATAGTTATAAAACTATCACAGTATCAAGAAAGTGATTTACAAAAATTAACTAACATTCTAAGCGCTCTAAACTTAATTATTACACAAGGTTCATATATTCATAGGCTCGTAGTTCATTTGTAGCTACTAAGCTATTCAAAAACACAAGCATTCTAAGCATGATGATAATCATAGAAACAATTTTTTTTCTCTCATTTGGACAAAGATAAACATTTCACATTGTACATTTTGAGTGTCTGTGACTCCTTTCTTATAGCACAGAATTCACATCTTACTCTCTTTTCTATAAATTTAGGGCAATGCGCACCGTTAGTCTGCTGCTTGGTACCCTTGCTAAGAGAAAATGAGGACTTCCTCCTCTTTATGGGTTGACTTGTAGTAGGAGATAAGTCTTGCTTTAGTCTCCGTCGTTTTGGTGCTGATGTCTTGCCAGTCGTTAGTAACCCCTCCACCACTTGGCTCTTGAATTGAAAAAGTGGTACCGTTTCGTATAGATCATTGTAGATTATATAAGAGTTCACCAGTATCATTTTAATAAGTGCAAAAAATAGACGATGTCACCCGTTTCTGCTATTTCGATCACCATCATAGATCGAACGCAATATATGAGCTTTGTGTACTCCCCATGTTCATGTTGTAATCTTTCACTACCGTTGGTGCTGACATAGAAACTTTCGTACCATCCTTTTTTTGTACGCTGCATAGTTGTTTCTGTACCATGATAATTGAACAATAAATGGACACATTTGCTATCCTTCTTTTTAAAGTCAGTCAGTCCCTTATCCGAATTTCTGAGATCAAACTCACTTTTCTTCAAAATTTTGTTAGAAGTTAATTTTAGCAGTCTTGAACTATCAGGACATACAGTTCCATATGCGTAGACTTTATTACAGAAGGTTGTTCGCTTTATACCCGGCCATTTTTGACGGGTACTTACTTTAAGAGATATTGTGTCACCAACACCAATCGTGTTCTGTTGGATCCTCAGCATTGAGGACTATCACACGGCATCTCAGCTTTCATTGCAGCAAGCTCCGGCGTAGGACAGGCATGGGAATTTTATCCTACTTCTCGCTGCACACTTTCTATAGATCATTTAGGGTGCGCGGGCGTTGATATTAAAAACTTCGTTTCAACAGTCCAAATGCGAAAAATCCATTGAATTGGCATCTGGGCTTTTCACAGGAATGTCTTCAAACGGATTGACACGAATTCCTAATTCCTCTGCTATTTCCTGATAAAAACGTATTGATGTTCTGGTATGATTCGAAGCCTTGTCCATATGGATCATTACCTGGTTCGCGTCCATTCTATACAATTGTGGGATGTCTTACCGATAGATAGGTGTCAGAATGGATTCTTGAAAGTATCTTTCATTCACGTTCACGTTTTTGTCCACGTTACGTATCAGCAATTTACCCTCATATCCGAATCCCGTAACAGCCATAAAACCACGACGAACAAAGTTGCTGCGGCCTTTGCCGTCAATGTCACGGTATATGGTCGCGCGAATGTAACCATCACCAATGAGATGGACATATTATCCATCCATTGTGACAACTTTCTTCCATTTGGAACCCGCCAGGGACTTTTCATACAGTTTCCTGCAATTCGTCTCACGTTCGGTAATGTGACGCGGCAGCAGATGGTGTACACGGGCCTTCCGCATGGGCCTTCAACCTGAGGCTCTTGCGAATTGTTTTGTTCACAGTTAACGGTGCGAGGTGGAATATGTGGCTCATATCACGTTGTGCGGGGAATTTTCTTGGCACGCCAATCGACGGACCCCTCTTATCACTTCAGATGTCACTTCGTGCAGCCCTTCTTCTTGTGATTTTTTAAATAAGTGAATATTTCGCAAGGGGAGCCTGTTGTGTGTAACGGGGCACCATAGCTTTCGCAGTAGTCACTTGGAGTGTTAACTCATTTTCCCGACACTGTTTCACAATGCGCAGATATGAAAATTTAGTATGGGGAAGGACCATTACATAATCCTCCCAATACCGTTTGATTTTCGGCGCCATTTGATAACACTCACGCAGCTACAAGGTCAAACACAACACTGCTCCCGCCAGCAAACTTATAGTTCCAGCATGATATGCCAGGTGGCAGCAGCGAATCGAAAATGGTCGGATATACAGCGAATAACCTTCTGTAATCTTTAAAAATGAAATGAAATTTTTGAGTTTTACGTTCCACGGTTATGCCGGTTAGGCTAAAGGAGACTGTGATAATGAGAGATGAATGAATGGTGGAATGAAGAAAGTGGGAGGAAACGGGAGAACCCGAGAAAACCCACGCACACGGTGTTTGTCCACCACAAAGTTCACTTGGCGGGAGCAGGGTTTGAACCCGGGACCCTAAACACCAGAAGTGAACGCTCTACCACTGAGCTACCGCGGCCCCTCTGTAATCTTTAGGTGCTCGAAAAGTTCTAACGATGAAAAGTAATTGTCCATTATAATAATGTAATTATTATTATTAAGAAATGAACTCAGATTTTGAACTACGGTGTCCCCTTAAAAAAAATAAATAAAAAAGTGTTTCGTTTTGATTTGTTGTCCAAATTTTGCCTGATAAATGTCAAATTCGTATATATACACACCTGGACATATCGCATTTACACCAAATTTTTTGACCTTTTTATAAGTTTCATCGAATTGTACGGTTTTTACACAGGAGAAACAGTACAATTTCGTTAGTAGGTGAAAATAATCTGAATTCCCTACTGGATACGAAACAAGGACAGAAGCTTGAGAGAACATCCATATTCATAGGGTTTCTGATATTTTTATATCGAAGAATTAATACTTTCATCGTCATTTTCTCGCACCTATAGTCAATAAAGGCATACTTGTGAACTATTTAATATATATCTGTAAAGTATATAATTGACAGACGTACAGATTTCTTGTTTCATGTTTCTAATTTTTACATATGAAGAAGAAAGTATACGCATAATAATACTCAAATAATATGTCGAGTTTGATAAGTAGTGGTGCTTGTGAAAATTTATAAATCGATTTGAAAGCATGAATTGACATTTAAATTAACAAATAAACTGAAACAATAATTTTGTAATGATACTAAACATATACGAATTGGCTACTTGACTGGTGAAATTAGTACAGACATTTCTGTCATGTCATAACGTGTCATATACGCAATATTCTGTTTTAGCCAAGAAAGCAAGACAAGGAAAACTAACCGGGACTAATGGAACTTGAACAAAGAGCTAAATTCTTGAAATATTTACGCTTATGAACTTATTTCTTTATTAGACCTTAGGAAGCATATGAAACGCAATATTTTCGAAGTTCTGCAATAGTTTTGGCAACTATATACATCCAGAACACTATTTCGTGTGATTGAATTGTTGAAAAGAAGAATTTGGTTTAAAGTCTCAAAATAAATATTTCTGCTAAGTTAGAATTCCAATATCCCTCTTGCCCAAAGTCCCGATGGGAGAGCACAATAATAATAATAATAATAATAATAATAATAATCTATCTATTTAAATGCTACAGTAGCAATTAAGAGCGATGAGCTCCAACCTATAACTTTAGCTTTCAAACCTTTGATTTACGGTTATTTGTGATTTCACGTTTATAACAAAGACAAATATTTTTAAAAAGGTGTACTTTAAATAAATTACTTAAAGAGATCTTTTTCACAATGTTTATCCTTTTAAATTATTGTTCAAAGACTTTGCATGTTAATAAGCCTTCTCAGAAATAAATGCAAATAAATTGTGCTGCCATCTCTGGAGTTTTTTAAACTATACGTTTGTAAACGTTTATATGTTTGTGGCAAATCCTTTCGACAGAGATCTCGGAAACTACAGGCTCTAGAAAGATGACGTTTTCACTGATCGATTGCAAATGTTGCGTAGATTGTTCAGCTCTAACTCAATATTTTTAAAAAAAAAACATGGCCATTATTTATTTATTACATTTTTACGGGTACACTGGAAATGTTGACATTAAAAAAAAAAAAAAAAAAAAAAAAACTAAAGCATCATATCCTACCTATCCTACATTCCAACACCATATAATTGTATATAGGAACTGCATATCTCTCAGGTGTTTGTTTCATGGCCAAATTATAATGAAAAACGAAGGATAACCATTTCTCCATCTAATTTGAATCTTTATTGTTTGGAGTGTCTTGCCCAATGAGCACCATATATCACTGACATTCTAATTGTTTGTATGTGTAATGTATTAGCTTATTTTAAAATGTATAAAACGATAATCATGCCTGTTGTTCTGTATGGTTGCGAAATATGGTCTCTTACTCGGAACGAAGAACATAGATTGAAAGTATTTGAGAACAAGATCTGAGACGAATATTCGGAACCAAGAGAAACGGGAATAGGGAATGGCGAAATCTTCATAACGAGGAACTACATAATTTATACGGTTTATCCAACATTGTTAGGGTCATCAAATCTATGAGGCTCAGGTGGGCAGGTCATGTAGCCAGGATGGAAAAAGGAACGAACGCTTTCAAAATCTTAACCGGAAGACCAGCCGGAAAACGACCATTAGGAAGACCTAGGTGCAGATGGGAGTACAATATTAAGATAAATTTCGCAGAAATAGAAATACAAAGTAGAAACTGGATCCAATTGGCTAAGGATAGAAGTTAGTGGAGAGCTTTTGTGAACGCGGCATTGAACCTCTGGGTTCCATAGGCCATAGAGTTACTTAGTTTATGTATTTGCTTATTACATACTGCATGCAAGAAGAAAGAAAACAGATCATACATGAATTAAAAACTGCAACCGGAAGTAGGCTAAAATCTTGCAAACGGTACGAGATATTGAAAAAGTAATCGAAAAAAATCTTCTCTTTACGGTATCTCTTGCCGATTTTTACCAAGACTTCTTTCACTTGTGTCTGCAAAGGGACATGTACAGATGTGAGGAATAACAAGGAGATTCATGCTCATATATGAATGATACGCTGTGTATAGAGCGCAGATTCAGCTAGTAATACAGTAAATAATTTCAATTGTAATACACCACTTTTCAGTTGAGATTACGGTTATTTAATTGCTTAATTTGTTTATTTAAGTTTGAAGTTGCAGTTTATGTTTATTACTTCAACTGTTTGAAAGTGATATTAATACTTCGGACGTTAGTTCGTATCTTTGGAAATCAATTTCAGACAAAGTGGAAAAAGAAGGAAACAATATATAAACACTTCAATTTATAGTAGAAATTTGTGGGTGCATTTAAAACGTCTAAAATTAAGTTTCCAGTGAATAAATCCATCTGACTGCTGTGGATTGTTTGTTTGGAAGGATTAAATCATAAAACTGGAACTTTTAAATCGTAAGTATTGCTGAAATTTAGAAATAATTTTATTTGTTTTTCTTCCTGAAACGATTGTTTGGATATTTGTAAACAGTCATGTCTGTAAGTGTATAACTTAGGAGCTTCATCCCTTTCGTCAACAACTCCGGGAAACAATATCTTAAAAGTTATGTAATATTAAGAAATTTAATTATCACATCAAAATGTGCTCTTTTCCTTTTAAATTCATAGCTGATACCATCAAAGATTAAATTAACACGTAATTAGGGTTATGTGAAACGAATCGATACAGACTTCGGCATTTTGGATGTATTTCATACTAAATAGTGATGTTTGATTATTTCTGTAGCGAGCGTACAAGTATGTTATGCACCATAATGAGTTGTTAAGGTTGTACGAAATAAAAACAACTGCCTTTCAATTAAATCTTCATTATGAGTAAAGTATGCAAGATTTATTCAAAGGCAATAGCATGATGTTATCTTTGTTGAAGTTTGCACGATGTTCGATACCTGGAAGAAGAGCAAATTAAAAATGTATATTAAACGGCATGACAAACATCTTGGCATTTGAAGGTGGCGCTCCAAGTTCCCTTTAAATGATGCTAGCAAATGAGAGGTCTGTGGTATTGCCACGTTTATTTTGTACACATTCACTTCAGTCTATTCCCTGCTACCTGATCGCGCTGTAGTTCGTCTAGTCGCACCCGTTTACCACTTGGCAACGTCGCGTCAGAACTTGCGTTTTATTCGTTTAGCTGAAATGCCAAGATGTTTGTCACATACTTTAGTTTACAAGTTATTTGAATCGCATCACGACGTAATGAATTAAGTAATAAATAAATACGTAATTAAATTTATTAATGTATATTGATGTAAGTTATAAATAATGAATATTAATTTAACAGAAGTGAAGAAAATATATGATGATGGCCTTTGCAAGTTCCACTGAAGTGATTCAATCCTGTCGATTCTGCTTTATTGACTTTATACGAGGGCGAGTCAAAAATTATCTACACTTTTGTCATAACTTTTCTTACATTGCGCACTTTGTCTTCTGTTCTCGCATATTTTATTGTTATACTGTTGTGGTAATGCTGTCAAAGTGTGATCTTAATTCCTCCATTTTTCTTCCTTCTGTTGCAGATATATCATGGCTGCTCCATTAGAAGTTTGCACCAAAGAGGAACAACGAGCAGTGATCCAATTCCTCTGGTCGGAGGGTGTCAAAGGGTCAGGCATTCATCGCTGACTATCATCGCAATATGGGAGAAGTGCACTATCACGTAAAACTTTGTTTTTATGGGTCAAGAAGTTTAAAAGTGGTCGAACAAGTGTAACGCATGAAGAGTGAGCAGGACGACCATCAACCTCCACTACAGATGACAACATTCAGCAAGCTCGAGAGATGGTTCTGGCGAATAGGCAAATCACTATCGATGAGGTAACAGCTGCTTTGAACGTCAGTCATGGCTCTGCCCATCAAATCATCCACGACGAGCTCGGTTTTCGTACTCGTAAAGTCAGATTTAGACGTGCAAAATGCGGTACAAGAGTAGCTTCACGACCAACCAAAAACCTTTTATTTGGAAGGAATACGTAAGCTCGTTGACCGTTGGGCCAAGTGCATTGATAAGGAGGGAGATTACGTAGAAAGATGATGTGCATAGTGTAACCCTAGCTTTATGTAAATAATAACAGATACGCTAAAATTCTGTTATTCTATTTTTTTATTTAGAAATTCTATCAACTAGCTATATTCTACGACACTGTAAGCCAACTCTAATATGTAGAGCTTAATTCAGCAAGCTGTATGTGCCTTACTATCGCATAGAAACTAAACATGCATTGTATCTACTAAACTATTGCATGTAAATAAGGAGCCTGCCTATTATGTTAGAGCAGTTACTATTTTACAAAACAATCAACTATGGAAAATCTACCCTACTACTGTTCTAAAGTACAAGAGTAAATACAATGTACAAGCTAAATTACTTCTACTCCAGAAACTACTACTACTCTCTACTTTGATAATTCTATCTATCTATAAAACTACGATGTATCCATACAACAGTCTACTTACCTCTGACGTCCGTTGAAGGCTGGATCACTCCTTGATTCTTCGGTGTCTCTGGTTTTCGTCTGTAAATAGTAAATATTCTTAATCAGACGTATAATGTTCAATGCTATTTTTGTAAATGTATTATGTTTGAATATGTTAATACAATTGTTCTATTTCAGGAATTTCTATCACAGTTAACTCTTTTATTTATTGTTAATGCTATTTTTTTTTTTTTTTTTTTGGCTCGTTTATACTGTGTTTGTTATATATAATCTCATATTGTTTACAATGGATTTGCGTCTGCTGGTCTGCTGATATTTCGCGCCTTCGCTTACATTATTATGTTTTGTTCAATCACTTCTCATACGACTCGTATTTATTGCTATTCTGCCGACCGGGCGTTATGACCAGACAGTTTCCATTGTGTCAAGCTAGTGCCTAGTAGACATGGATGGCGTTATGGTAGAATTTTGAGACATCTCGATGGCAGTCACGGCTACTCCAGTTCTACGACGCTCGCCTGGTTGCTTGTCACGGGACTGTAACATTATTCATCACACCAAAACGTGGAGCGTTACAAAACCATTCACTTTCGTTAATCATCCATCTCTTTTAGCCTAAAGGATATAACCTTGGATTTTTTTTTTAAGTTAATTTCTCCTGTTCATACTTTTTCGGCGGCTAAAATCTTCGTAATACGTGCCTGCTTCCATTCATTATCGCTATAAGGGAAAAGTATATGGGTACCAGTAAGACGCGAATTTTGGTTACTGGGAGCTGATTTTTTAAAATCAAAAGAAAGTAAGTTATATTCGTAGTGCTAATATGGTGCTCTAATATTTGCAGTCTGGATTATTTGATCTAAAGTAATGTTGTAGTTAGCCCTACAATACTTACCGGCTTATGTAGTACTTTTTAGAAATTCTTGCATAAAATAAAAGATAACTTCTGACCAAAGCATGTACTACTCAATAAATAGTAGTGTTACAGTTTCGGAAATTATGAAGCCAAGGATAATTTGCCGAAACTATAACGCTCTTATTTATTAGATAGTATTGACTTTGGTCAGAAGTTGTCTTTTATCTTATAGTTTAGAAAATTGTAATATATGACAGTGTCAAGCATTGTGAGTAATTATGTTACACCATACATGTATGGTATGTAAAACGTTAACTCTTTACACTAATATACTTTAATATTTGTAGATCTGATTCGCGAAGTGCGAGAAGCTGCGAGGATTCGCGAAGAAGCTTTACTGTCAAGAGTGCGGCTAATGGTTGGCGCGTCTGATGAAGGACGAGGCTCACCGCGCGGTGTGCAGAATTCTCAGCGTTGGGGACACAGTCCACGCCACCAGCAACCACATGAGACAGAGCAGCTGAATGACAATCACAGCGATACTGTAAGTAATACCAGTTACATTTCTGATTATTTAAGTATATATTAGTTTAATTCACTAGTGTGCTAAAACAAATTACACTAGAAGAAAACAGTATTATTAACATTGGTCCGAATTTCAAAACAGGTATGTGATTGTTTCAGTAGTATTTCAGTCTGTTTCATCGTGAGTTAAATGCTGTTTACTTATTGATGTAATTACGTATTAGCTTATAATCCCAAATATTGAATACAGATGTAGGTCCATGTTTATAGAAACGATGTGGAACGCCCGCTAGGAGTGCTGTATTCTCATGGTGAGAATCCGAAGCAGAGCACTCAGGTGGTGAAGGCAGGTGGGTGAAGACTAGCAGACAGTGAAGTGCTTCTATCGTAAAATGCCTTCAAAAGTCACCCCATTCTGGGAGGGTTACGTCTCAGCACTTCCGACATGATACAGCTATAGTGAAATTGCAAAACAGTGTTTCGGTGCAGGGCTTCACCATTTTCAAGAAGGGATTGCCAATGTAATGAAATGCAATAAACGTGCAGCCCCAGAGGAAGTAGGTGTTCGCACAGAGGCAAGAAAACAACATATCCGTCCCAAATGGACAATGGATGCGATTCACCAAGTGCAGCAGATGATCACACATGAGAATCCACCGATACAAAGAGCCGTTGCTAGGACAGTAGGGAGCTCGAAAACAACTGAGGATAATTGCCCAGGATTTACGGCGTAAAGTGAAGTTTAAGCCACATATTCACACACTCACAGCCAAACACATCTGTGAACTCAGGATACATTGGAAACTGCTTTAGGAACGGTTATTTAGCGGGTGACAAGTGGAAATGTGTGGTAATCTTAGATGAGGCCTGGATCTATTTCTCAACTTCCATGTGGGTCCGAACCATGTACTAGCATGCAAAGGATGTAAAGGACTGGGCAAGTTGGGTCCGCCCTTGTTGGGAAATTTTTCCGCGGGGTTTCGTGATGGTTGCCAGTTTTTGCCGCAAAGGAAAACTTCCACTGCAGTAAATTGCGCATAATGTGAAAATTAACGCAGCGTACTATCAACAGCATATTCTAGAGCCATTATATCGGCGGGATATCCCTTTTTTATATGGTGCTGAGATGTCAAAGGTCTTCGTTAAGACAAAGCGTCCAGCCATACGGCTTGTACAACCATGGCGTACATGACTTGCCAAGCGTGTGATACTGGTATCCATGGTATCCGTGCTATCCCATATTCTGATATCCCTGTCAATAGACTTCTGTGCCTTTGGGTTATTCAGCGAGCTGCTTCCTACTGTCATCCGCGCACAGTGCAAGAATTGTGGAAAGTTTGCAAGGGTGAGTGGTTAAAAGTAGATAAGATGTCTCTCAATAGAAGACTTCTCCAATGTAAACTCCTGTATCGGGTAAGCATATATTGCACAACCGTTGGTAAAAACATTGCTTTATACCCTATGGTGACAGTTCCAAAATCGTTTTCATAAACTTGGATCTCTACTTAAAAATTTAGTCAAATGTTTCGGATCTTATATTCTGGAATTTCTTTTTCTCCAGTATGTTTTCCCGAGAAAGTTCTTTATCGGTAACAAATTTAAATAAACTATCCTTAAAAGTCGTATATAAAGCTACATAAAATAAAATGTTGATAGTAAATTAAAAGAATGAAAAGTGCTACTGGACTGAGAATCAAATCAAATATCCGGATTACAGTGCCGGAATGCTCAACCGCTATGCTACTCAGTCCACTTTCTGACCAGCCACAAACACTCATTCTTGAGATACATGGTTAGCCACTCGAATTGCATGGACTGTGCCACAACTTTCAGTGTTAAAGCGCTCACTTTTGGTGCGAGGGTTCTTAATTCGATCCCTTGTCATATCAGATGGATTTTCTCGGGATTCTCTCGTTTCTTGTCAAATTCTTATTCGACCTCTTCTCATTTGTTTACACCTTTGACTTCCATTAATTCTCTGTCTCCTTAAGCTTAAAGAGCGTATTCGTGGTAAATAAATCTGAAAATTTCCATTTTATTTGTATCAGCTTCTATTATGCATAGACAATCCAGTTCCTAAAGTAGTGAAAAACTGTGACGTTGAATTAACTATTATATGACTGATGGAGTAAATAATCCTTTTTTCTCACAGCATATCCTTTATAGATGCGAATTGAATGAAATTCAAAGATTAAATAATGTACGGCTGAATTGTGATTTGAACTATGGTTAACTTGTCAGTACGCGAACTGCTTCACTGTCCAAATTAAGAACTTATAAAAGCTGTTGGACTTCATGGATGAAGAAACGAATTGGAAGAAACAAAATTCTAAACTATTGTCGGTGCTGCAGTTGATGTATATGTTGAATTTTAAAACGAAACTAAAGTTTATTTACTTGTATTTTTGTTACCTTTGTTTTATTATTATGATAAACTTACAAACTAGCTATCACAAAATTTTTATTTGTATTTTTAGAGTTAAAAATATTTCAGTACTCGAAGTACGAACTATGCACGAAATGCTTTGTTTTTGTATTATCAGATATTTAAGCAAGAAATGCAAAAGAAATTGCTAGTATCGTAGTTGTGTTTGTGCTAGTATTGTAGTGTTTTTTCATCAGTTTCAGAGAATCAAACTTAACTCGTTCCTTCGACTGGGATAATAGGATACAAACCAAACCTAGAAAAGCATTTTTTTTTTTTTTTTTTGTTCGAACTAGGTTATAGTTAGATATGTCACGTTATGTTTTATCCGTATGTTTTTCTTCATATTCTTAACTACTTATTCACAATATTACTTCATTTCGTCCTTTTCATGTGTCTTACGAAGTGGTACTCGTATTGCTAGGTTGATGTGACTTTGTTATCCTTACTCTTAAATTTGTTATGCAGCGCTCGAACAGTTTTCTTCTGACCCAAGCGCAAATTCTGAAAACCGTGTGCCCACACATGTTTTGATATTAAATTAGCTAGGCGCAAGACTCGTATTTCCAGTTTAGGGGCCGCGGTGGCTCAGTGGTAGAGCGTTCATCCCTGGTGCTTGGGGTCCCGGGTTCGATCCCAGCCCCCGCCAAGTGAACTTTGTGGTGGATAAACACCGTGTGCGTGGGTTTTCTCGGGGTTCTCCCGTTTCCTCCCACTTTCTTCATTCCACCATTTCATTCATTACTCATCATCACCGTCTCCTTTAGCCTAACCGGCATAACCGTGGACGTAAAACTCAAAGATTTCATTTTTTCGTATTTCCAGTTTCTATGGCGATCAGGTGCTCGGGATTTTTTAAGCCCTGCCCGTATGTATATGGAAAACTCGTGTTGAAGTGAGTAAAGCTCTCAATCAGTGGGTGTGCATCCAATCCCCGATTCTCATTTTTAGATCGGATTTCTGATATTAACAAAATATATTCCTAATACATTTCCTTATGCTTTTTCAAACTAGAGGTGCAGCTTTAAATCAGGATAAGATATTGGTAAAAAAAACTTGATTCACTTTAGAGTTGTATATACATATAAATATAAGAAATTAAGAGGTACTAACCACACTACCACCACTCCAAAAGACATTCGAGAACGGGATAATAAGGCAGGAGTTATCAGTTTAACCTTATACACAAACCAGTGGAAAAGAATCTAGATGATTTCACTTGCTTCCACTATCCCGCTTATTCTTTATACAAATTTGTTGTACTCCCTTGAAGTTTTATTTGGGCAATTAAGAACAGGGAGTGTAACTGCTAAGTATACAAGCTTGCTTTCCATTTTCAACCAAGGAAGAAGTCTGTCAAGATTAGTTTGGATCTTGCAGAAATTGTGCAATCGGTTCTTGCAGTTTTAAAACGTAAATATCCAGTTCTTTTGCACTCTTTGGGCATAGTTATCTTACAACTTTCTCAAGCTTTTTTTTCTTTTCTGTATGTGTAATTTACTCACGTTTTTGTGCTTCTATATGTTTACGTAGCATACTAAGATTCACATTCGTGTTACTTATGTATCTTCCTACTAAAATCTTAAAAAAATCCCATAGATCATCGAAATTTACTGAAGTTTACAAGATCGTGTAACTATCCAGAGGAAAGAAAGAAGGAAAAAACTAAAGAGAGGAAAAAGGGAGACATGAAAAAGTTCTTTCACATTGAAAATAATCGGTTTGAAAATAGTAACACTGTTAAAAAAATGAAGTTTGTCTCCTTTTGACAACCACCTCGTTCGAACATGAAGATGATGATTGATGATTGATTGGAGCATAAGATCCCTAGCACTGAGGCCATATGAAATGGAACCTTAAATTGGAATCCAAACTGCTTCTTGATGTTTTTATCCGAGGCTTGCATACTGGAAATCGAACCCGGACCACTCGTACAGAAAGCATGCGCTTTGTTCACTCGATCGTGTACGAATACTGATATGATTATAATGATGCAAGACTGTAAACTCATGAAATGATTTTAATAATGTGGAAATGGAGTGCAGTTACGACTTTCATTTATGATTTTCAAGTGAACTAGAAAGTTTCTCTGGATGCCTCTGGGAGCAATACAGTACATGTATAATATATATATATATATATATATATATATATATATATGTATGTATGTATGTATGTATGTATCTATTTTTAAA
This sequence comes from Thermobia domestica, assembly GCF_964235325.1. Lineage (NCBI taxonomy): Eukaryota > Metazoa > Arthropoda > Insecta > Zygentoma > Lepismatidae > Thermobia > Thermobia domestica. Next base: position 111,756,605 of record NC_137464.1, read on the forward strand.
TCTTCAAAGTGATGCTCAGTTACACTTGAGACATCATCTGTACATACACCAATATATGCGCCTCAATCTAAGCCATATGCCATCATATACATATTCAATATTTTTTCAGCAGTGCGACTAGTAAGTCAAGATAGTACAGATAAAAGTTCTTCCTTTAAGTCACTACCGTTTTCATATCTCATAAAATAATTGAATAGCTTGACTCTGGCTTCAGTTGACTCATGAAGTTCAATGATAAAAGAAACAAAAAAAATCTTACCATAGAATTTTCCAGACCTCTTACTTCAACATTATCTGCCATTTCAGTAGTTCTTTTCAGTATGATATTGCCCGACATAGGAATTTGTTTCATTTTCTATGCAGTTTGAGCTTTTAAATTTTCACTGACGATATATAGTGCGAGGCTATTTCATACCAACTTTTCATCAACTGGGAACAATTTACATAGAAGAAACTGTATTGTACTTCTATTTTTTTTTTTCATGTACCTTCGTGTTGAAATTATTTCAAAACTTTATTGTGTTTAGGTGAAAATTGTTAAGAATTTTGATACATACCCGGATGTTAGTTTATTGATGTAGATAGTGTGCGCAAGTAGACCTAAAATTGGATCTTAGATCCAGGATGACCTAAGTGATTTAGTTAGATATATGGAAGTGACATTAAATGTCAGATATATATTTAGGAGATACATTAGTTGTGCGAGGAACTCATATGAAGTGATGTTGATGGTCAGATGAATAGATAAAATGTGTGACATTAGTTGTCTCATAGTTTTAATAGTGTTTTATATTTATCAGACTTTCATACTAGAAGCACAAGATCACAATATAATTTCTTGCTCTCCATACCCAGTCACAAATCTGATTCATACTCAAAATCGTTCATAGTAAGTACTACACGCCTCTGGAACAGTTTACCTCAATTAATACACAACGTTTTCACAGTTGCCAAATTTTAAAAAAATCTGTAAATTCCCTTCTCTTAAGTAAAGATAAGGATACTGGTAGTACATGAGACATCTTCGTTTCACCAAATTATTAATAACCCATATATGAACACACAACCAATAAGTAACCTATGTTAATTTGTACAGCTTATATATTCATACTTCTAGTACCGCTATATGCAATATGCAATTTAGGTTTCTCCATGTTATTTTGTTTCCTCTATTGTATATTATTTTCAACTTTTGTTTTGAAGTGTTTAACTATTTTTTTTTACTTAAGTAGTATACTCTTTTTTATGTGGTTCAATACTTTTCTTTTGTAATTGTTAATATTTTCTATGTATTGGTCTTTTATTTATGTATGCACGTGGTTAAGTGCTCGAAGAAGGCTGCAGAGCCTTAACTTCGCCACGTAAAATAAGTCATAAATAAATAAATCAACTCTTGATACGTTTGTTAACAATGTAACTTATGAAGAGATTACACCCTGTTTCATAATTTCGTTCAGTTATCTTCAATGATCGTATGACTTGGGCTGCTTTTCCTTCCAGAGAATGTCGAGTGAATCGTCTATAATTGAACGGTATCCTTATTGTGTAATAACGCGTAAAAAATTTAAAATGGCAGACTTCCATCATTATGTACAGAGAATTAAGAAGATTAATTCTTAGTAACAATTACTTTGAAGTGATCGGATGTTATACAGTCTTCACTATAGTCTCTGCTCTCAGAACTAATTTAAAATACATGTTTTCAAATTATTCTCTTATCCAAATATCTCGACGTAATTGTCCTGATCTCTGTAATATTTTAGTTTTTACTTGTTGCATCAAACTTATATTTTTGTCATATCCCGTTATCATATCTTAAATTTAGCGAGAGTGTGCTTGCTTTTCCGAAAAATTATGCTTTAATAATGGTGCTTGGAACTTCTCAACAATACGAAACTAATACTTTTGTCAGTAATGATCTTACAACTTCATGAACGAGATTCTACAATGCATTACTATGTCATTCGTTACTATTGTCTTATATCCGGCCTGCAAAAGGATCATTTTATGCTGTATGAGCTCGAAAGAGCAAGCAATGAATTGCTTTAGCATACAGTACACTGTATATGTATTTATTACTTCATTATTATAATTCGTATTGGAATCATATATATATATATATATATATATATATATATATATATATGAAAAGTTAACTATTTAATTCAACATTTGCATGAACGTTGTGTTTCTAATGACCTTGTCTTCCAGCATAGTGTTAAAAAAAAAAAAAAAAAAAAAAGGAACTCCCGTGCTACTAGGTAGGTGTATGTACACATACACAAATGATTTGATTACAGCAAATTTATCTTTTTTAACACCTGTTCAACAGTAACTTATATTACATTTACCTAATGTGTATTGTGAGGCACTGTGTAATCGTACAGTCCCTTAAAGATCTTTCTTGTAGCTATATAGTTAGCGAATACGCCTTTGACACGGAAGATATGGATTTGGTTTCTAATGGAACCTCATGTTCGGATTCCACATTAAGCTTTACATCAATGTGTGATGTACGTGGTCTCGGTGAAGAAGAAGAAAAAAAAAACTTTACATGCTAAAGAAACCTATTGTCTGCTACACAAAAACAGTTTTCCTAACCAATGCGTGAAACTACTGTTGCTAAATGACTTTGACAGATGTTTAAATTATAACATATCAGTGCATGTAGTGCTGAAGGGGCTGAAATGCTTCCTTAGTCATTAGAAAACACGAACAGCCAAATAAAAAGAAATTCGTTTATAGAACCTGAGATTAATGTAGACTTCCCTTGATACAAGAGCTAAACTGAAGAGATGTAATCGCGAGGCGTAAACTTAAGTACAACATTCTTAATCGAAACATCAGTTTAAATGCACTAAACTGTTCGAGTTGCCGTTAAAATTAATTATATCACAGTTTTTTCTCTGCTCTTTAATTTTGATCTTATTTTGTCCCTGATAAATGAAGATACATTAGTACATTCACCACCTTACGTATTGTAATAGAATGCAAAAATAAAATTAGAAAACAAAGAGAAAATAACAAGTAACGCATTATCTATTTATAACACTTCTTAAAGCATTTCTTGTATTAAATGATTACTCAACAAAACACTTTGCAATTACTTGAATAATTGGGATGTCTTATAAAAATATAATTTCCATAGTTTTTCGAAAAGAAAGTAGCGGAGCACGAATATGTACACGTATTGCATTTGTTCTCAGAAATGTTCTTGCTCATTTCGTTCACACTGCCACAGAATCATTTTCTACATATTAAAGTACAATCGATTTCCATGATATATATGATATCCCATTCTTTCATAATAAATCTACAATTGTGGGATTTGCTTTACATATAATATCGATACCTCTTGTTTTCCAGCAAGTGTTTTATTTCTTGGAGGATTTGCCTGACGTTGACGACCAAGATATTCTTGAAATACCCTTGTGCACACTTAATTGAAAGTAGAATCCACCGGTAAATCTTAAGTATTATTTTAAAAATGTTATCACGAAGAGCACCACAAATTTTAGCACAAAACACTAAGAAAATTGCATTTATCAGCAGAATGTTTTGTGCACAGAATTTTCTGACACAGTCATCGAAATATGTGCTTACTTGTTATTACAAAGTAAAGATTTAAACGGATTTTTCAAGTGTCTGCTTACGAAAATATCTAATTTCAAGCTCGAATTATTTTGATCTGGTGCTTGCAGCCAATGATGATTTCAGGAGGGGGAGATGAAAGTAGTGGTGCAAGAAAAACTGGTAACCCATGTTGAGCACGATCGGAAATGTGCCTCATGCTCATGGGAGTATTTCGAAGCTCTGAAAGGAATTTGTCCTGCAATCATCACTGCCTGTAACTGTCACTGCATGATATATTAATGCACTAACCGATCACATTTTGCTCTGCAGTGAATAGATCAATATTGTCTTCCTTATTTGCTTTTTGAAACAATTCAGCACAATTTCATCTAAGAATTAACTGTAAAGAATGCATTCTAAATACTTGAATCATTTGGTTACGATTTTATCTTAAAATATTAACACTGGTGTGTTTTTTAATACTCAGTTATAATGGTGAAAAATAACGTGTCGAATGACAGACACATTGTGGTAACCAATAGATATTTAAGAAGACAAACTTTTAATATTATTTTTTTAATCTAAATATAAAATAGTTGCAAGTGTTAATAGCTTAAATAGGGTTGCAGTTTCTCATTTACTTCCATCATATTCACTAGAGTTAAGTATGTAAATTTAAATAAATAGTTAATTTAAATACTAGAAACAAGAAAGTGCAATAATATTACAAAGTGTGCACTATACTCAGGAATACACGAGCCACTCTAATTCGAGATGTTTCAATGAAACGTAAACAAGATTTAACAGAAATGCCTATTTTCATACATTGGACCCAAGAATTAGTGTACTTCTGTTTGTTCTTTGCACTCCTGACAATTAATTAGCTGAAAGGAAAGGAAGTAGAAATTACATCATTGAGAAATGCCATACTGTTCTTACCACACACTATAATAGTTACATAGGTTCCTTATCATTGCTAGGAATTGAAGACTCTGTGTTGTCATTAAATAATATGGACTGTATTATCTTCATAAAGCTTCGTATTGTTCAGCCATTCTTAAGAGTATGGTTATCAGAAACCTGTTAAGAGTATGGCCATCACAGACCATGTTAGCATTTTTTCTAAATGTTTTAAAAATGTATCTATCAAAGGTTAATATCTAGTATGAGGATAAGTAATATTTAAAAGAAAAAAAGAAAGAAAGAAAGAAAAAGTATATAAACCATAAGTGAAGTTTTTTGTAAAAAGTAGTTTTTCAGTGCATCTAAACTGTTGTGTGATTGTACTATACTGTTTCGATAAACATTTTAACTTCCGTTGGTAGCTCAGGGCAATTAACGTTTGACCCTTGTCTCTTCTCAAGAGTGACATCTTGCATTGATAACGTGTGCCCAATTAATCAGGTATGAGTTAAAACTTCTATCTGTTTTCGACTGATTTTCCCCAGTATTCCAGTTTTCATTTTATATCTTCTTTGAAGTAATTTACCATCAAACTGATTCACTGATTTACAATTTTATTGAACTTAGGAAGTAATTATTAACAAGTTAAAATTTGACATAAATGTTGGTAAAAATTATTTAAATGACATACTAAAATCCCACAACTTCTCCGTTCGCCATATTGGAAAATGTCCAAATGTCCGAAGTAATTGAAAGATAATATTTTGTTAAGTGAAATACAAAATTTGGACTGGGCTAAATGTTTGAGAAAGTGTCAATGCAGTCGATCCGAAATCAATTGCGGTCAATGCTGTTGAGAGGGGCGAAACATTATGACGTGTTTAAGGTTGTCGTTCGCCATCTTGGAATCAATTTGTTTATTTTAAATAGCAGAATGGTCGTGTGACATATTAAACATCATCCTCGTTCGAAGAGTAACTCAACGGTAAGGTTATTTTTTAAAAACCTGCAACAGTTTTGAAGTTTGAAATAGATTTAGGATATGTTATGTGTGAAATGCTGTGTGAAGTTTCGAATTAAAGGATAAAGAAAAGAAAAAAGTTTTGTAACATCACACATTACGTATCCTTTAATAACCAGGAAAGGAGAGACCTAACATATAAAAGACAAATACAATCACATGACATGTTCAGCATGCCCACCGTTCTGTTCTACGCATATCCTTAACTGTGAGACCAGTGCTTGTGTACTCTGTGAAGCATAGTTGGTGATATTTGTACATAGGTTGTAATGATTCTCCTTTTCTGGTAGACAATAGCTTTAAAGTGCCCCCAAAGATAGAAATCCAACTGAGTTAGATCGGGGGATCTTGCTGGCCACTCAACTGGTCCATGCCGACCTATCCAGCAACAGGGAAAATGTTCATTCAGCCATCGATTACATTATGGCCATAATGCGGTGGTGCCCCATCTTGTTGCTAATATTGATGTAATCAGCGATGAAATCAACCTTCCTCGTTCAACAAAAGTGGCATAACAGTGTTTTCCAGTATATCTCCATATTATGCAGCATCCAAGCTCCCATCAATGAAAACAGGTCCAATAAGTTTTTCGCCCCATATTCCACACCACACCATTACCTTAGCTGCACCTTACATCTTTAATGCATGTATGCAATTAAGATTTGTATTAGGTCAGTACCGGATATTTTGGTTATTAACCTCACCTGTTACATAGAAATTTGCCTCATCACTAAAAAAAAGTGTTATGAGGAAAGACTTGGTCACGAGCTATCTGGAAAAACGCCTACTCACAAAATTTACTCAACTGTAATTTTAAGGGTGCCACTTTTTCCTTTTTAATATTCTTTGAACACTATTGACTGTAACATTAAGATCACTCGATAGGCGTCGCACACTCTTCGTAGGACTTTTCACCAATACACCCAACACAGCTGCTGATGTGTCTGGTTCAGTTGCATTTCGTGGTCGTCCTAATCAAGGTGAATCATTATTTCCCGTTGCCCTGAATTTGCGGATTAGTTTTCGTACTGCGCTGTCTGTCACCGGTTCGCGATTAGGATGTCGCTCCTCGAAGACGGCTGTTATTATTGCTGAACTGCGTCCTCCAGCCCAAAGGATAATTTCGATTCTTTCCTCTCGAGTTAGCACCCTGTCTTACCTCCAAGAAAAAAAAGTAAAGACAGTCGATTTCTGCCTGTACAATGTTCCACACATAACAAAATTTAAGTCTAAATGATAACATAATCTATTCTAAATCCAATCACAACTTCAAAACCGTTGCAGATTTAAAAAAAAAAAAAAAAAAAAATACCGTAGGATTTCTTGGTACTGGACAAAATGTTCGGTACTAGGCTAATACAAATCTTAATTAGATAGATGCATCAAAGATGTGAGATGCTGGTTAAGGTAATGGTGAGGTGTGGAATATGGGGCGAAAAACTTACTGGATCTGTTTTCATTCATGAGACCTATTGGACCTATTTTTATTGATGGAACCTTGGATGCTGCACAATATGGAGGTACACTTCAAAACACTTTTATACCACTTTTGTTGAACGAGGAAGGGCGATTTCATCAATATTGGCAAGATGAGGCACGGACGCATTATGGTCGAAATATAATCGGTGGCTTAATGAACACTCCCGGTTGCTGGATAGGTCGGCATGGAGCAGTTGAGTGGCCAGCAAAGTCCCCCGACCTAACTCAGTTGGATTTCTATCTTTGGGGCACTTTAAAGCTATTGTTTACCAGTGTAAAATTAATGACATTGGCTACTGAAAAGGAGAATCGTTACGGCCTGTGAACAAATATCACCAACTAAGCTTCGCAGAGTGCACAAACACTGATCTCATGTTTAAGGATATGCATAGAACAGAACGGTGGGCATGTTTTAACATGTCATGTGATTGTAATTTTCTTATGTGTGTTAGCTCTGTCTTTTTCTGGTTATTAAAGAATACGTAATATGAGATGTTACAAAGCTTTTTTTTTTTTTTTTTTTAATTTATACTTTATCCTTTAATTCGAAACTTCGCACAGCATTTCTCACATAATATATAAATCTATTCAAAACTTCAAAACAGTTGTAAGTTTTGGAAAAATAACCTTACCGTTGAGTTTCTCTTCGAACGAGGATGATGTTTAATATGTCACACGACCATTTTGCTATTTAAAATAAACAAATTGATTCCAAGATGGCAGACGACCACCTTAAACACGTCATAATGTTTCGCCCCTCCCAACAGCATTGATCGCAATTGATTTCGGATCGACTGCATTGGCAGTTCCTCAAATATTTAGTCCAAGTCCAGATTTTGTATTTCACTTAACAAAATATTATCTTTCAATTACTTCGGACATTTGGTCATTTTCCAATATGCTGAACGAAGAAGTTGTGGGATTTTAGTATGTCATTTGAATAATTTTTACCAACATTTATGTCAAATTTTAACTTGTTAATAATTACTTCCTAAGTTCAATAAAATTGTAAATCAGTGAATCAGTTTGACGGTAAATTTCGGAATTTTAGAATTTATAGCTAAATATTTCTAAAAGTATGCATTTTATAAAAAAATGTTTCTCTATAAAAAATATTGTGTTATCTATGTTGTATAAAACGACACTAATGCCGTGTGAAAAAGATACAAGTGCGCATTTGAAGTATGCGTCTTTCCGGAACTGATGTCAAAAGGTCCAAGTTCACAAGTCTGCGAGTGTATAGTGCGTAGTGTATGAGGATGTACACTACGTTAGCATACGTGTGTACTTAAAATGGCAGTTCCTCGGAGTAGGAACAATGATAATATCATACCAATAACATTTTAAAAGGAATATTGTATTTTTGTTGAGAATAATTTTGTGAGCTGATCGTATAATAATTTTACTTTATAAATATACAAACTAGTGATTTTATAAGTGCAATATCAAAGTGTTACAAAAATAACAAACGTATTTATGTCATGTTCTCTGAATATCCAATGAAATTTAAAATAGTATAGGAAAAGAAACGAAATATTTTCTTTAATAATGCTATAAAGACATTTTTGCGTAAAGTATTATATGATTTATGCAGCTTAAGTGTGATAATTAGATTATCTGTAATGCAGCTTTTTGCACGTTAATTATAAACTTTAATAGCGTATGAGTTGTAATTTTAAGCTTTAGCATAGAATAATGAATACCTAGATTATTCGTTAGTCTATGGCTACAGTTATAGCTGCAAATGTTAATTCGTAGGTAGATAGGCCTAATTTTCTAGTTTTGATTTTAAATAAACATATATTTTTTTCAAAGCTACAATATTTCCTTGCACTTGGTCTGTGTGACAGATCGCAATATGTCAATTACCGTACATTTTGCATTTTTAACAGCTGACCAAAAGTGAAATATAGGTAAAAGGTTTCTTTCTACACATTTAACAGAGATTTCACAAAGTCCTCTTAATCCATATAATCAAATTACTGTACACACTATGAAACGATTATAAACAAGTAATTCCATCCGTGTTGTTGAACAATGAAAGCCATTACATAACCTACATACTGTATTTTTTTTTTATAAAGCCGTCTCTTAATTTTCAAAAAAAATCTTATTATGATAATAGTTTATTGCGGCTAAACTACCTCAGCTGGCGGCCCTGGATAAGACCCACACGAGCCTCTTTTTCAACGTTGTATTACTACTTATTTGTTCTTTCTTCAGTGACGGTCATTCACTTTGGGTATCTTTTAGTTTCTCTGCCAACCTTGCACAAGTAAGATATCCAGCGTTACTTCGCAAAATCTGGTTGAGCGAGCGAAGGGGGTAAGAAGCCCCGCAGGGCTCGCGGTTCTTTAGGGCTCATGAGCGATGATCACAATTTAGACAAAAGCAAGGTACTCGGTTCTGGAGCCATGAAACGAGTTGGGAAAGATTCGAAATGTCATCTTTCACTTTTTAAAATTCTCATGCCGACATTTCGTCTGATTCTGTTGATTTTCCCGTAAATTCGGGCCGTCATCTGCGTAAGTTAATTTTTTTTTTTTTTTTTAATGGTTCCGGTTACACTTGGATGAGAGGATTTGTTTAATAACTGAGTAACCATTTTCTCAGTGGGAAGCATGTGGGAGAGAGAGCGGTTGTACATCAAGAGAGATGTAGGGCGCCGAAAGCGCGGTGAAGTCATTGCAAGTATACCCTATTGGAATGTATACAATGTATAGGACTTCATTTAAGCAGGATTATATGATAGTAATCTTATTTTTTTATTTATTTATTTATTTATTTTTTTTTGCTATTTTTACCCTATTAATTAGCGTTATCCACCTTGAGTATATGTGATCCTTTTACGTTGATATTTCATAGTGACATAATAGCTTTTTCCTGTACAGTTTCATCCTCATGTTCAACTGCACCACTTATTTCGTTGCCATCCTTGTAAGTAAGATTATGAATATGGAGACACTATTTCGAAGATTTACAGGTAAAATCTATAGATTCACAAAGAAAGAGTAACGTGTAAGGATGTTAATTACTAGCGCAATATGGTAGAAATAGTTCAGTCAGTATGCCTGTAACTGAAGCAATACAGTAGAACTAGCACAATTACAGTGTTATTGTTGTATTATCTGCCGTACAGCAGGCAATTATACACAATATGAGCTATCTAAGATCTGATACATTATGTATTTCCCAAAGTAGTTTTGCGCCAATTATTGTCAATAACGCCCTCCTCAGTACCTTTGGTGTCCTAACGCTCTTGCAAGTTGTCTGCTTTCGTTTGCAATGAAATTCCTAAGTTGTTTTTAGGGACTGAGAAATTAAGTCGCATTGCTTGGAAACTTGGTCCTTTCGTACTAAAGTACTATTTCAAAATAAGGGATAGAAACCGATCTGGCTCATACGCAACAGAGTCACAAGCGCCCTAACCACCAGTGCTACTCTCGTCCCGGTGGATTAATAAATATTCCCTCGCGCAAGTATGCATAATAACAGAATATCGCCTATAGTTTAGTGTTTTCTATGCTGTTTCGAGTTTATTGTGCACATAACACAATATTATATAGTTATTTCCTTTACGCTCCGCTCATGTTAATCTGCGTTTGAAAGATCCGCAATGACAAATATTTGCAGGCACGGCAAAGCTGAAACTGTTGGCATATATGGAAGAAGTACTTAAGTCATTTTATGGTTGCCCCATATTTTCAATCTCTACGATATATTAATCTTTAATATAAATGGAAAATCATTCATCTAAAATATAAATATATAAAGCACTAGTTTATTTTTTCTAGCACGCGAAATGTTCCTTTCGTTTGTTACCTATGTTTCACTGTCTACTACAATCAGGCGCTGAGATCAAGTGTAGATAAAAAGCCAATTTGATGAAGTGTACACTGTCTAGTGTGCACTCCGTTTGTAGTCTTCGATTGTGCATACTCGAAGAGTGCACTTTGAACTTTTGGACAAGGCCTAAGTTTATCTCTTTATGTTCAACCATAACGAAGATATTGCTATTTTTATCTGAGTATTGTTCATTTGGCACTTCCGGCAGCCATTTTCCAATATGGTGGCGAAGGTCACATGGGATTTCAGGAGACTTTTAGTATGTTATTTAGAACATCATTCTCAACATCTGTACCAAGTTTCAGCTTGTTACTAATTTGTTCCTTACTTTTTGGTAATTTGACTGCACTAAAAGTAGTTCTAAAATAAAATTTCAAGTAAATATTCTAAATATTCTTCCAGTCTCCAACAGTCATCTAAATATTCTTCCACTTTTAACGTTCGCTCAAAACTAACACTTTGTGTGAATAAAGTATAAAAAGGAAAGTTTGTATTAATTAACATGGGAGTTTGGTGATGGACTTTGAACGATCGAACCTTGTATCTTGTAACTCCGTTGTTTGCAACGTATAGTTTTGATGACTGTGGCTGTATGTGAAAATGTACGAGTGTAGATACCACTTCGGTGATGGACTGTGAATACTCAAGTTTTGGTGACTGGCTGTACTTGAAGTTGAACGAGTATAGGTACCACTTCGCTGATGGACTGTGAATACTCAGGTCTGAAAAATTACAATTAAATTTGCGTTTGTTATGAGAAGGGCCCCATTGGAGTTCATCGTTGGCTGCAAGTCACGTTTTCCCGATTACCAGAGTCTATGGTGGCAATACAGTTGCATAACGAGGATTATTGCGTTTATGTAAAGTTGGTGTCCCAGCAGATAAACGATTCGTTTTCTACGTACAGCAAATGAATCGTACGATATTTACCTTACAGACGGAATCATTAATTAGTTCAAGTGCCACTTCTGATATAACCGGAGTAAAGATTTTGTGATCTCCCAGTGGAAGTAGCAGATTAAGTGTTACAGCGTGTTCTAGCTGTATGTGAAGTGATACATGATATGGAAAGGGAAAAGTAGCTAGCTCAGTTTTCATTTGTAGTGGAAAATGGAATACGTCTGTATAAAGTGAATTATAAAAGATAGAAACCAATCTCCTACCGGTATTTTTCTGCCGATCGTCTTACTAGGGACTGTCGTTATTGTTAGCATCCATTTGTGGAGACATATATAACCGTGGAGCGTCCTTAAATGACGACTATCTATCAAGAACTTTTACCCTGAACACCGAACTACACATTAGAGTCAGTTGATCATGCGACATTTTACAACGATGAAGACGAAACGTCATTCATGCCCTTTAACAAGTGATAATGAATGTGCATTTCTGAGGGGGGAAAAATCCCATCCTGTTACGGACAATATGTATTAACCGCAATTCAGCTTCAGTGATGACTAGTGTAGAGATCGTTTCCAATAATAAGTGTCGTTTGACTGATCTCACTTTGTCAGGTGCGAAGAATATTACTAGTGATAGAAAATAGGAGCAGGTTGACACAGATTTGAGTGTCGTTCCCTCTTCCCCAATCTATGTATTACGATATCTGTTACCAGTGATATAGAAATGGGTCAGGTTGTGGACTTATATGTTGAGAAACAGTCGCCTTTCCAAAATGAAGAAAAAGATAAAGCTGACTTCGAATTTAGATTATGTGACGAGTGAGTCTATATGGAGAGAAGACGATGTAAAAGTTAATGTGACAGTTGGTTCTAGTACTGAAAGTGTAGAGGAATATTAAAGCGAGTGCAGTTTTCATAGTCCATTGATGTTTAGTCTTTGCAAGTGTTACTGAGGCTGCCCACATTGTTGTCTGTTTTGGTGTTCCTGTTTATTTCATAATGGGTGGTAAAGTTTTTTTGAACTTGTCTGATTTGGAATGTGTAGGGGCAGGTGTGTTAATTTATTTGCCTGTAAAAAAAGTATCAGCTTTTCTCATGTGACACGACTCCTAAGTAGCAAAAGTATTGGTTTGTATATAGATTCCGTTTATTTGCTTAATATATATGCGCTCGCATAGAATCGGCAGAGAAGTCAATAATTTTATCGTAGTGACAGTGTAGCACTCTTTACTAATGAGCCTGATCATCTTATTATACCTAGGGACTTAACTGTGTGTTACACGCAAGAGTCACTAAAAGTCAGTTTCACCCTTGCAGTAGAGCTCAGAGTGTTATTGAACGTTTAGGATTTCATGGTCCATGATGGTGGCAGTGGGATTATTCGATGTTTCACTATAAATCTCAGGATCATCAGATCCGTCTTGCTCGTTGGTATCTGCCGCGAGCATATTTAGATCAGGCCGTCGATATCGATAGTAAGAGAACTGACTTTTAGTGATCATGTGCGGTCTTTCTGATGTTAAAATACGTGCAAGGTATCAGTGTGACTATTGCCCAAAGTACTGGAAACTGAATTTAAGTTTGGTTGGAGAACCGTGTGTTCAAGACGTTTTTCAAGAGAAATAGAACTAGTGGTTCCGGAAAGAGAGGTATTATGCGTCTCTTAATCAGTAGTGGGTGAAATAATTGAAACTGCAGATTTATATATATATATATATATATAAATCATGAGGTGAGACGTGAGAGGCACGAAAAGTTGAAATTATATTATCAGACTTTAAACGAATTATGAACTTAACCTAGTTCTTCTCGAAACATGACGAACATTCATTGTACTAAAGCTAAACTTAACCAATTACAGCAACAGGATATCGCTAGAGTTATCTTGCTAATAAGCGAATGTTCTTCCATCATTATCATCACACACAATGACGCAAGTCATGTTATATTTCTCATATACGGGACAGTCATAATAGTGATAGTACTGATGTACGAGATATTTTACAAGTTTTTTGTGATCAATATCGCCAAGATTTAGCTAGCTACACGTTGGATCCTGTTCCGTTGCAGTGGGAGGCTGATAGTATTCGTGAGGAGCTTAAAATTCCTCAGGGAAATTTTTACGTAACGTTAGAAGTGTATTTCTGTTACTTTTACTTTAACTACTTACGTATGCTTCAAGGATCACGAACTCCCTATAGATTTTACTTTCTCATGTAAGGATGACCAAAATTTAAAAACACATCTTATTTCAGGTCTGTTAAAAGGTTAGAAAAAAATGTAACACAAAATGACAGCTCTAAGAATTTTATTCGAAAGGAAAAGTGATACTCCTCGGCACGTCTTTGAATTGTCTTTCTTAAAGAACCAAAATTTTAACACAGATACATGATGTTACATAGAAGTGGAGAGGAAGAATTAAAAAAAAAGAAAGAAAGAAAAATAAATAAATAAATAAAAGGAATAATAAAATCATGATTAGAATTGCGGTTACTACGTGTAAGATAAAATATTCATAGCTTCCACAGAAGCTCACATCGCTTTACGATAGGCATTCTAACACTATGAGAGAAGGTGTTCTACCACAGCTTCGGCCGTAGTGTATTTGTTCTTTTGTATATAATAATGAAATGATTCTGCTGTTTCGAATTTAATCACGTTACGAAGGCTCCAGGTAAAAGATGAAAGTTAGATATTGGAAATGTAGGAGTTAGAACTGCAAGTGAAGTGCAGCATTTATTTTGCTGCAGTGAAAACTTCCATCCCTATTCACTGAGATTTATGGTTCATTTCCTTTAGCTTACAGGACATAACCACAGAACTGAAACTAAAAATCCACTTCATTTCATTTCAAGGAGCTTTACTATGGAAATACGTTGTCTAATGTAATTAGACAATGTGTCTAATGTTCTTATTAGTCTTTAAAAGATGTAATATTAAAAGAACTTCATATTAAGTATGTAGATAACTCAGATATGTAACTCATACGCTTTTTCTGAACTGTGTATGAATAATGTCTTTTTCTTGTCGGTTTCAGTTCAATGAGGAGTTGTTAGTTGATTATTTTGACTATTGGAAAAGAAGCTCACGATATTAAATATTTAAAAATGCAGTGAAAAGTTTGTTACAAAGGTATAAAAGTTAGGTCAGGTATATTGTGTAAAGTTTGTTCATTAATTTCAAATCAAATTCAATATTTGGGGGAAAAAATGTATGAATCTTAAAATTATGATCATTGGAAACAGTTTTACAAGCAGAAAATGATTTCTTTCTTTTTTTCTTTTCCTATAATAGTTTAATTTTATATTCAGTTATGTTCAGTACAGAGTTTGACTGGAAGCAATATAAGCAGAACATGATACAAATTGGCTATAGTCTTGACACTAGAAAAATTGCTTCCAGGCATCAAGTAATATTATAACAGCCATAAACAGTCAAAACCTTACCTAATAGTAAACTGTTTATATCGGCATTCTTCTGTTCTCTGTAGTTCTGTATGTCGTAAGTTCTATTTTGGTAGTGTATGTGCAACTGTTTCGTCGCAATTCTCTATGTAAAGAATGTAACTGGAAGGTTGAAAGGAAGTTACTTAGATACTCACTGTTGGTAAGCATGAACATTTAGTTGAAACCTGCACTAGTTTCGGTATAATTACTCGTACTATACCACAATTTTCAAGCTCACTTCAACATCAGATTTTGGAGATGTCAGTGGCACATAGCTTTAAAAGGACGTTTCTTGACTCGTGTGTAGTAGAAGTTTTACGTTTATTTGAAACAACCACTTTCCCAAGTGTGTAAATACAAATATAAAATATGTGGATGGTTGGAACATAGTAATTCTAAAAACAAGCATGGAAAGCGATGGAGAGGAAATTACGTACTAGAAAATTGTACAAGCATTTTCAAGCAACTCTAATGTAAAGTATAAATATTTTCACTAAATACGTCAGAAAATAGGGCGGGGAAGAAGTAGGAAGAAAACAAAATTGAAGGGCAGAAGAATAACTGAGATAGTACCCAGTGAGATGCTTGAGTTTTTTTCTCTGTGTTTCGATTTTTAAAATCTGTTTTAAATTTCTGAAATACACATATTTCCTTCTTGGGCCAGCAATATCTTGATTTCGTTCTTCTTTTCAAAATAGTCTTCCGTTTTGCTCCCACCACGTTCATCACACTGTCATTCGATACCCTATTAATCCATCCAATTTTCGATATTCTTCTATAGAACAAAATCTTGAAGGTTTTTTAACAGTTCATGCTCCACATCTATAGAACGCCACACTCCATATGCTTGTATGTCTGTTTAGTTCTTTGTCGATGAGCCTAGTCAGGAGTTTTTAATTTTATTCAATTTATTTAATTTTAATTTTATTCAATGTTATTCTGAATGTTATACCTTTTTTCTCACTTGCTTATCAATGCTTGTTTATTTTTAGCTTCCGAGCAGAATTCCTTTTTCACCATTTCGATTTTCGTTTGTTTTTCTTTCTTTCTTTCGTTCTTTTCTTACACATCTCGTAACTTGTGTTGTGTTCTTGTTGATGTGCAGATTGCTGCTAAGGATCTCGAGCATTCCATTTATGCCAAACTTCTAACTTGTTTCTTAGCCATCTGATAACAGCACGATGTCGTCTGCAAATATAAACGTGTATATTTTTGTCCATGAATAATTAATCTATAGGTAGGCTGTCAGTATACTTAATTTCTTTTGTTACTTCGCCAATGTAAAAATTATACGAAATGGGTGACAGTTTGCTTTCATGCATAACTCCTTTCTGATGTTTTGTTTTAACTCTCCCTCCTACTTTAGGTGTTGCCTTTTTTCTTTGTGCAAGTTATATAGTATTCTTCGCTTGTTACAGTTCATTCCTGGTTTCTTCAGAATTATGAACAATGAAGCACATTCTTCACAAATACTGCGTAACTTCCAGCTCTTTCATCAGTCAATTCTCGTAATTAGATGTTATTTCATTCTTTCTGGTATTCTTTCTGAGACAAAACCTAGTCTTCTGCTAGCACTTTTACTACATAATTCTACTTTGGCTTTCAAAGTTACAGCAGGTGTTTGGCTTCCAGTTTCGTATAACTTGTATCTGTTAAGATTTTTGAAGTATGCATAACTAAACGTATTATTCTGTAATTCTGACATTTCTCAGGACCTGCTGTTTTCTGTATTGGCACTATCGTGCTCTTCTGGAAATCTGGGAACACCTTCCCTTCGTAAGTGTTGTTAATTACATAGGAGTGTGTTGGTTTCGCTTTTATAAAGTACTCCTGAAATATTACCTTGGAATTATAATACATGTGTATAAATGAACAATATAGTTCGAGTAGCTAAAACAAATCTCAGAGACTGAGTAAGGCTATGATTTGATTGCTCTGTCGAAAGAGAAGTGAATGTTTGTTCTTGCCTGATCAGGTTTTGTGCCATTTGAACTGGCTTGGGAAGAAGGCGCAACATTCTGTATTTGAAGTGAATCAACCAATTGAAAACAGATATAAAAATTAATTGGATACGCCCTCCTAGCAGTTGAATATTTTAAATTGTAGAAGTGTGTTGCGTCACACTTTCTCAATATTTCAAATGATATAATACCTTATATTCATTTATTTATTTACTTTTAAATCAATGTAACTCATTATTATTCGAAATAATGGTGGGTGCTTGACAAAAACTAAATAAATAAAAGAAATAACAGTATAACAGATAGTGACAATAAAAATAATGCTTTAGAATAATTGAGCCATCATAGACTATGGGGGTGCACTTTGCGCAATCCGTCTCTTTCTGTGGGACATTAAGAAATCTGGGGGAAGGATTTTTAGAATACTTGCGTGGATTATTTGGTTGAATGTACTGTCATGATGGGCTGTGTGATTTTGGATGTTGTAAATGGTGAATCTGTGTGCAGTAGAAAGAAAATAGACTGAACAGTGGTTTCTTGAAGGGGGTGAGAAAAACGGAACTACCAACAGTTTCTGTGAGGGTACAGGATATCTTAAGGACTCAATTGTCGTAACTAGGTTTGAAAGTAGATAAACCTTCAGCAAACTGAGGCGAATGGAAAAAGTCTTCCTTATATTCGGAGAATTGAGGGTGGGGCAAGTAGATTCATCAAGTTCTAAGTTATTTATTTATTGCATTAATTCGAGTTTTACGGTGGAGGTTATCGAACGCTGTGATAAAGCAGATGTAGATTCTTTAAATGGATAAGAAGTACACCGAAAGGAACATGTGATAAGAGTAGAAACTCTCGAAAAGAAGATATTACATATTATAGATTATGTAAATGTGTACATCAAATCCGGTTTTCAAATCATGACGTCCTCAGTTAGTGAAGTGGCGATTTGGGTGGAGAAGAACGAGGTGAATTTGATGAGCAACTTACTGTTCTGGCTAGCAGAAGTAGTTTTATTGCATGTTATCTATAGATTCTTTTTACGAAAATGTCACGTATCAATTGCATACAGATGAAAGGCAATGAAGAGCAAGGAGGATTTTTCCATGTATCTCTTGATAGGATACATGTAAGGAGTAGCTATTTTACAATGTGAAGTTGTTCATAGCTAGGACGAACTGAGTTGGTTCGATTAGGATGTGTTGAGACTTGCAGATTTGGGAGAGTTTGATATTGTAGTTTTCTTTGAAAGTATTTGGGAAATAGGGTCAACAATTTGTTTGGAAATGAAAGGTAGATTTCCAAGGGTTGGTGATAAGTAAGGGAAAGCTCTTAATGTGAACATTATAACCTGGCGATAGAGAGTAACAGAAAGGACAGGACTTTCAAGATAGATTGGACTTCAGTAAAATTGGGGTAGGTATGGCCTGTGTGGGATCTTAAGGATTATTGAGGCAAGCACATGATACTGAATTGCCAAAAAGTATAGGTGGCAAGACGAGACAGGAAAACACACAGTAGGATCACATGGAATTAAGCCTTTGGGAGCCATTCTCAGTCTATAGAAAAGCATATCTTTCAATGTGTGAGAAAGATATTATGTAGTTTTAAGAGTATTTGTGCTAAAACGGAAAAACCAGAACCTCATCTATACTTTATTCGGGACCTGTATGTGAGTAGTGCAAAGGTGAAATGTTGATATTAAATGATAAACAGAAATAAAGGTAAAACTTCATTAAAATGAAGGTTAGAAATTAAGTAAAAATATGAATAAAAATCAGAGCAAAAATTGTAAAAACGCCAAAGATTGAAATAATCCAAAGATGAAATACAGACATTAAATATATATATATATATATATATATATATATATATATATATATATATATATATATATATATAAATGAAAGTGACTATGTTTGTAACTTAATAACTCTTGAACTACCTGACCAATCTCGATCAAATTTTCAACATAGATGAGGTTCGAGCCTGGGATGGTCTTTATCATTTTACTTAGATGGTGCAACTTGGGGTAGGGGAAGATATATAAAAAGGATGGAAAATTCATTTAAAATCGGAGAATATCACAAAGGACAGACAAGGTGATAGATATTTCTGAACATGTGCTTGGGAGAAAGAAATTCCGAAGCGAGCATGGAAAACAATCAAATAGGAAAATGAAAACATGAACACAATAATAAAAGTAGCTATTAGCTTCTTCGGTGGTACTTTATCACACAAGGAGCGAAAGAAATCGGGAGAAGTAAATAAAAACCCCATTAAATAAAATACTTCATTTCGAATTTTCTTCTGATTATGATCGTGGTCACCATTTTCTGCAGAAAATAATGACTCTTGCTTATTCTATACCCGCTACCTTACTAAAAACTAAAGATTATTCCAATCCATGCGGAAATTGTTCATTGAGAACCTTCATACCTTCATTAGGAGAGATGGCATTTGCAAACCCTACGATAACTACTCTGCGATTCTACTGAAGAAATGCCTGAAACTAGGTGCGAAATGCCTGTATTCCAGATAAGTCTGACTTACATTCCACAGAAAGATAACACATATGTTTTATCATCAAGATAATAGTGATTTGCACTCACTGTCCAGCCTTCATTTTTCTTTGGCCGATCGTAGGTATCTCAGTAACGTTGAACTTCCCCACCTACCTTGAGCGCGGAGTTCGTAATTTCCATGTAACTATTTCAGAATCATTCCCTTAGTCTCTTTTACGTCACTCAGAATAAGATACTCTGTATATTTTTATCGTCCAGGTCAGCTTTTTCTCCGTTTTTTACTTTTTCTATTTTCACCTTGCCTCTTTATCTCCCTATTTGATAAATAAAACCCGGAATTAATGACAAAATGCCACATAGCTGCCATGCCACATAGGTATTTTCAGGAACAGTGCAATTTCACAGTTTAGAAGCAACTTCATGCCATTTTCCATTTTTCTCTTCCGCTGTCATTCCACCCATGAATGATAGCATATCAAAGATATGGCTCGCTGTTATCTGTCCAAATGATCGAAGTGTGGTAATAAATGTACTCTGTTATCGTTGGAATGTGACATGCGGAGTTGGGGATGCTAAGGTGTCTTCAGTTCTTGGAATTTTGAATGACAAAGATAAAGATGATGCTTACTTTAAAGAAATAGTCATGTATGGGCAGTTGTTGTGGGTCGCTGCCGCGCGTGACACATAGCTGCTGGTGGTGTTCATTTCCGTGTTTCAGAATGCCGAAAGTAGGCCTTTCCAGGAAAAAGAAATGGAAAATATTTGAGTTTGGGATAATTTGTTTTCAGCAGATGGTTCTGTACTGTGTTGCAAGTTATGTGTAACTGTGATTCCCCCTGAGAAGCGCTGTTTTGTCACACACCATATAAGCACTGCAAAACACAAATCTGGAAGGACAATGCATATCAGCTAGTAAACATGTTTAAAATCTTGAAATATTCATGAATTTCGCTTCACGTACTAACAGTTTTGCAAATGATTTGTGTGAAGCTCTAATTAACGCGGACATTCCTTTATGGAAGTTAGAAAATATTTCCTTTAGAAATATTCTCGAGAAATACACAAAACAAAAGTTCCAAATAAATCGTCTTTGAGAAAGACTTATATTGATAGCGCTTGCAACGGAACTATCTGCGATATCCGTAAAAGTGTAGGCCGTTCCATTGCCAATGTTGTAATTGGAACTTTGGAAAGGGGAGAAAGCCCACAAACGTAGTTGATTGCATTAGAAGTTCTGAAAAAAGTAAATGGTATGGCAATTACAGAGCTTTTTACAAAATCGCTACTATTCTGTGGCTAGAATGCGTTAAACACGATAGGATACATGAAAAGCGCAGCAAAAGCACTTCAAGTTCTATTCCCGAGTATGCTACATGTTACTTGTCTTGCACATGCACTACATAGAATTGCAGAGGGAGTACTTTCTGATTTTCCCGACGTTGATCTCGAGTCAAATATGAAAATGTATTTCTGTAAGCTCTCTTGCGAATCAGTACCTTTCGTGATTTTTCCCCTTAACTTCCATCACAGCCCGTCTTAACGAGATGAGTGTAGATCTCCATTGTACTAAGAGCTTCGAGTTGATGAGTTGATTTTGAGTTTAACGTCCCGTTCAGCAGCAAGGCTATATGAGACGGGACTAAGAGCTTCGAGTCGATCGCAGGAATCATTGATATTTTTTATGAGAATGATGCGTCTTCAATTAAGGTTACTTAAAGTTTTCTTAACCTATTAGTGCTCACAAACATGTTTAACTCATATTGCTGTAATAAGCCAATATGTGTTTCATGGTGTCTAAATACACTACAAAATGATGTTTTTATTGAAATGACTTCATCCGTAACACAGTGATGGGCTGCCTACAAATATGGGCAATGAACACAAATGAGTAGGTGTTTACCTGTCAGGAAATGTGGGCAAAATGCGATTATATGCGAATGTTTACCTGATACAAATATTGGTAGTGAACAGTGGATTGTGTTATATCGAATATATTTACATAAGAATCAGATACATAAACAATTCAAAAGGAGAAAGCATAATGTCAGTTATATTGAATATAGAAATTTTAAACATAATGCCAAATCAATATTATGAAATAGAAACATTAAGGCAAATAACTTGCCTATATATATATATATATATATATATATATATATATAAAGGGAGAGAAAATATTATATACGTATAAACTTTAATAACTGACGATCTGATAAAGCATTTCGAACATTTTCACATGGAAAAGTAGAAATATAATATATTATATATATATATATATATTTACTATAGTAATATTATACCATATAATAGTGAAAAACAAAGTGCAAGTCTCAGGTTCTACTTTCTACTTTTCCATGTGGAAATGTTCGAAACACTTGATCAGATCTACGTAAATGACTACAACTAGAGAACTAAATGTGCGTCGATGCAAACTTCCAGTTCCTGCAGGTCCTGCACTGGAGTCGTGTATACTACATCCTTCACAAAGCCGCAAAGAAAAAATCTAGTGAGGTGAGGGTCCGGAGACCTTAAATGTCAGGCAATGAGTCGTCCTCAACAATCCAGATACCTGGAAATAATATCGTCCAAAGCTCTCGCGGCAAGGTTTCAGGTTGCAGGTGTATGATCTATGGAAATGCAAACTGTTCCAACATTCCAGATAAATAGTCGCGGTGATTGACACCTCTGAAAAAAAAAAAAAAAAAAAAAAAAAAAAAAAAAAAAAAAAACACGTGGTCATGAAGTAGACCACACCACGCGTTTACTTTTGGACAGTTTCACGGCTTATTTGGGATTTCTCTGAGCCTTATATCCTCATATTGTGTCGATTTACTATCCTGCACAAATGAAAGCACGCTTTGTCCGAGAACATCACATTTGTCAGAAAGTTTGGGTCCTCGTCGATGCGACTCAATCTCAATTGCAAATATTTTGCGCTTTGGCCTGTCGGCAGGTTGAAGCGCATGCAGCAGCTGCAACTTATTCGGCTCCGGAGAAATGGTTGTTGGACCCGTTCCACACTCGTTTTCTTGAACCTCGTGTACCACTGCTGGATGGTCGAACGTGAGAAAGGTGTGCGTCTGTAGCGCGTTCGTAAGTTCCGCTGGACCTAGGTGACAGACCTGGTCTTTATCCATCATTCCACACATTGTGCCATCTCCTGGTGGACGGCCATTTTTGTCAACACCTCATCTGCAAAGATAAAAAAGAAAGAAATTAGATAAGAAAGATTTGTTGGAAATGTTATAGAACAAAGCTTGAGGTGTGTGTGTGTAAACATTATGCTGCAAAACGTATCTTTCGATCTATCCCCATTTCTGACTTACACGGGATCAAAATTGAAAAGATCATTTTGAAACACCCTGTACTATTTAGTAAAGATTATTTATTCTTGTATTTTATTAATTATAATACTGAATATATTTACTGTTAACAGAAGCTATACAACACATGAAATTTAGCTCCGAACTTTCAATAATGAACGAATATCTCGAAAGAATTTTCCCTAGCCATTTGTGCCCATTGCCAACAAATGTGGGCAATGGAAAATAAGCGAGTGCTACAAAATTACTATTAATATGAAATATTTTCTGTTTATGTAAAAATGAAGACTGGTTCTAGTATAATTAAAAAAGTATGTGACACAAGTTCAATAGAAATCTAAGGTGACAATATATTAACTTACCTTTTGCAACTATCCATTGTTCTTTGCTCTTTGACTTCGACATGTCCTAATGAGCAAACATGAAATTCCGCCACGAAAGCAACATGATACGATGAATGTGACCAGGTCCGTGCTGTGTAGTGTAAAAATATTTCTTTTAATAAGTTATGTAATTTAGGATATGAATAACAACCGCCAACAAATTTGGGCAGCGAGCTCTAATGGGTTAAGAAAAATTCCTTGAAAAAGGACCTAGCTTTCATTGTAACACATTTTGCAAAGTTACCGGATACTGTTACCAAGCTTGATGAAAAAAGAAAAAGAAATTGTGACCCTAATTCTGTCGTGAATTGTGTCATATATGCCCTGATTCTAAATATTTATGCAATACACGAGATTATCTGAGATAATTCAACGCAGTAATGCATTTCAAATATATATTATTATCCTTGAACGTATAACTTGTTCGACACTTTAAAATATTGTACATTCAGCTTACTTAAGATGGTTCCTCGTTACATCTATATCTTTCTAGTTACTATAGCAGCAACATTAAAACAAGTAAACAAAACGTCATAGCAACGATAACAAAAGCTGGATATAATACAAAATATTTAAATTATTTCTTTATATAATTTCTTCTTTTTCGTGATAGCTTGTGTCTTTTTAAATAGCTCATTTTTCCCGTAAATACAAATAATACTTAAAAGTACATAAGAACTATACATTATCGTTATAAAATGAAGACTTTATCTACCTCTGTTAAAAACTTCAGTGATCTAAGTGTTGTATCTAGTGACAATTGCGTACAGATTCGGCGAAAGTGTGAACGTGTTGTAAGTGCTAATCCAGTTTTGAAAAAATTGAAAAACTTTGCCAATGTTATGGAAGGTGATGCTAATGTAACTATTGACAGTAATATGAATTCTTTCCAAATTACTTGTTTCCAGCATGCTCCAGTGACATATGTAGATGTGGAAAGATAATTTTCACATTCAAAGCAAATTCTTTCTGACAGGAAACAAAATTTTTCCGTTTAAATATTTTTAAGAAGTTAATAATTTCAGAGAACAAAAATATGAAATAACTTTCTTAAGTGAAAATAAATTGCTAGTGTAGTATAAACCTACTTCATTTTAGTATTTCTTGTTAACTGCTGACGAAACTTCGTGTGAATAAACTGTGATAATATTTTTGCATGTATAGTTTGTTTTATTGTTAGTATTGAAGAATGAAGGATATATTGTTAAATGTCGTCCCTTACGGGTTGCGCAATTAGTAATTTCCAGAAATTTTAAATTGTAAGTACTAAACTGCAAAATGAAACATATCTTCGTAGGATTCATATTTTTTATTCGATTAGTAAACCAATTTACAGGCTATTATAGTTTTTAAATATTTTAGTACCAATTTTTCCCAAAGCCGTTGTTTGTTTTATTTTGCCATTTTACTTACCATTTCTGGGTTTATATTTCTCAATTTTGCCAATTATTTTGGCCTTTTTTATTTTGTCATTTATTGGGACTCTACTGATAAAGCGCTTAGCGAGAGTCAAGGAAATATTGGAATTACATATTGAATGCTAGTTTGAGGTGATGAGCTAGCATAACTGGTTGCTTGCCTCTGGTTTTCTTATGACTTAAGACCTTAACATCATTCATCTGAAGATAGATTGAATAATCAAGATATGCCTTGTTCACGAAACTAGTAACTGGTATGGTAGTGAGCATGAAAATATTAGTGAAAAATCGCACATGTCTAATCACTTGTTAAATCTTTTGAAGCAAGATGAGGAAGATTATTTTGCTCATCTGATAACTCTGGACGAATGTTGAATTTATATATATGATCCTGAGACAAAAGAGACGAGCAAGCAGTGGCGGCTAATGATAGTGTTGCAGCGTTGCGCAACAACCAAAGTTTTTCAAGAAAAAAATATTATTAGCAATAGTAGTAAAGAAATTAAGAATTTTACGTTTTATCACTCCTTTACATACTTAACTTTTCGGGGCCGCGGTGGCTCAGTGGTAGAGCGTTCACCTCTGGTGCATGGGGTCTCGGGTTCAAACCCTGCTCCCGCCAAGTGAACTTTGTGGTGGACAAACACCGTGTGCGTGGGTTTTCTCGGGGTTCTCCCGTTTCCTCTCACTTTCTTCATTCCACCATTACATTCATTTTTCATAATCACCGTCTCCTTTAGCCTAACCGGCATAACCGTGGGACGTAAAACTCAAAGATTTCATTTCATTTCATTTAATTAACTTTTCTTTACTTCTATAGCTGTAAAATCCATTAATCCGTTTTAAAAAACGAGAAAAAATCCGTCAGTCTCAAATGTATGTTGCGTTGCAGCGAGCATACAACGACCAGGTTTCTACAGCACGGACAATTGGAGCGAGTGTTAAGTCTCGTTTCCCCTATCTCCGAAGTTAAAGACCCTGGTCGTTGCAGTGTTCGTGCAACGCGGCACGGTCTCCAGTGAACGAGAAGCCTGTTCGCGCTAGATAAAATTTCTGAATTTTATTTTACTATCAATTAACAAATGAAATTGATTTGTATAATTCATAATTGTATTTAAATTACGGGACTGTGCTGAAGCAAACCAATATAGTAATACAAATTAAAAAAAAAAAAAAGTGACCACAGAATTACAAAATGAGGAGGAAAATATGTAGAACTGCAGAAAATAAATGAAAATAAACACGCATTTACAAGTTCATTATTAGCTTATACAGATAATGAAGGCTTCTTCCACAGTAATTTGTGAAAGAAATAATAATATGTGAATATACAGGGTGAGTCAAAATAAGTGTTACAAGCCAATATCTCGCGAATTATACATCATATAAGAAAAATATTAAGAGACAATGTACAATACAGAGGGGCCTATGGGGGGAGGGGGTAAACGTGAAATTTTCATATGGGAACATAGGTCGAGTGATACCTCGTTCGAAAGAGCTTGAAAAATTGAACAATTTTTGTAGGAAACAATTTTTTATATGGGGCACGGTTTTCAAGATAGACCCCAAAATTGGTCCTGTAGCAGATAAAATTTCCAGTACAATTCAAAATTCCAGTAATCGGAAACGGCTAAGTAGAAAAACATGAAACAAAAAATGAAAAAGGTAAACGCCATAGGCAACGTGGAATGGTGTTGTCGTGGTGCCCCAGGGCCCCATCATGGGGCCCCGGGACCAATTTTAAAATTTCAAATCTGAATATAGGTCGAGTGATACCTTGTTTGATAGATTATGGAAAACCAAACAGCTTAGCAAAAAACTTGTTTTGATTTCGGGCAAGCCTGTTGCAAAATGGCCGCCGGAAATGGTTCCACATTCAGATAGTTAGTGCAGTGTTCAAACTGAGTGTTACAAGCCAATATCCCGCGAATTATTGCATCAAATAAAAAGTGTTAAGAGTCAATGTACAATACAGAAGGCCTAAAAATATGTCGAACACGAGGTTCCATCATCATACTGTAAGTGAATAACAAGTAAAATGTTCAGGGGCAAAATCGACCTATAAGGGTTAACGTAATAATAATAATAATAAGGATACTACTACGAAAAATAATAATAGAACTAGTAATAATAATAATAATAATAATAATAATAATATGAATGAAAATAATAAGACAATGAATAATACTAATACGTATGCGCAAAGAGACGTCGTTCCTCAATCACTACAATCCTATGAGAAAGGGATAGGAAGGTACCTATTAGGCCCTACTTGTAGGCAACATCTCAACATGTGCCCAGTTAGAGTAAGGAAAGCCCGTCAACGTCATTGCCTGGGGAATGGAACCGATGGCCTTCGGAACATAGTACAACGATAACGTTGTATATTGCATTCACACAGGGTACGGGGAATGTGATTTTCATTGTTCTACTGAGAACATTTGAATGTACCTGTGTGTTGTTTGTTCATGCAGTGTGAATAGTATAGTATTTTTTTTTTCTTGTTGAGTAGTAGTGTTCAACGTAAAATCATCATCGATGTTACATTGCCTAGCTGTTAGTGAGTGTGTTAGTGACTTAAAGAAAGTGGCAGTGTGGATATTGTAGGCAGGGGCTGTAGTTGTGTGTTGAACGGTTCAAAAGCGTAGAAAGAACGGATTATCAACTTTGGTGATAAGTTTTCCGTACAAGGAAACGAACGCTATCGCATTAATATTATTAGTTTGGGTAGCGTTTGAATAGAGCAATGGCGGTGTTTGATCATTGTGTAGATATGTTGCTGGTGTTGGGCGAATGTAGATGAAACTATCGTAACGCGGCACGAATGTATGCAATGCGCTATCCCCAACGCCAACAAACATCTCACATGGCATTTCTGCGATTGGAGAGACGTTTGCGGCAACATGGTAGTCTTGTCCGGGGACGAGGTATGGTTCGTTACCGCTCTGCAACCAATGAAGAACGTGCAACAGGAATATTGGCAGCAGTGCATGTAGACCCACATGTTACCACGAGACACCTCGCTCAGGCCACTGGAGTTAGCCAAAGATCTGTAGTGCGCATTTTGCACGAGTACATGTTTCATCCGTATCACATCATCTTACATCAGGAACTATCTGGCAATGATTTTCATGCCAGATTGCAATTTTGTCTATGGTTGGAAGGTATGGAAAACAGACAGCGCAACTTCATATCCACCATCTTGTTTAGCGATGAAGCTACATTTACAAACATAGGACACGTAAACCGACATAATATGCATGATTGGGCTAGGGAAAATCCACTATGGCAGAGACAAGTTGCTCATCAGCATCGGTGGTCTCTTAATGTATGGTGTGGCATCCTTGGTAACCATATCATTGGGCCATATTTTTTTGATGGACGTCTTACTGATGATACCTATGCCGCATTTATCAGTGATGTACTATACCCGGAGTTGTTAGAGAATATTCCTTTCGCTGAACGTATAAGAATGTGGTATCAACATGATGGTGCTCCAGCACACAACGCACGCCAGGTCAGAGCCTTATTGGACCACCGTATGGCGAATAAATGGATTGGGCGTCGAGGTCCTATTCACTGGCCTCCACGATCTCCTGACCTAACCCCACTTGATTTTTTCCTCTGGGGATATGTTAAGGATCGGGTAATGTCCAACGTACCAACAACTACTGATGATATGAAGGCGCGTATCCAAGGTGTGTGTGCATCTATCACCCCAGAGATGCTACATGATGTACGAACATCCCTATGCCGCCGCTTACGGAGGTGTGTGGAGCAGGATGGAGGACATATCGAGCATCATTTGTAACATGGTAAGTGTTGAAATTATTTGCTTTACAGTGATAGAAATTACAATTTTTAACATCGCACATACCCGTAGAATTACTAAACGTTATTCTACTACTTTACAGGATATTAGGTTGTGATAATGCTGTTGTGACAGGCTTGCCTGAAATCAAAACAACTTTTGTAGTAAGCTGTTTGGTATTTCACGATCTATCAAAGAGGTATCACTCGCCCTATGTTGCGATTTGAAAATTCCATGTACACCCCTCCATACAAAAGCGGGGCGAGGGAACTTCTTTAACACAAATTTCAGACTTTCTGTATTGTACATTGACTCTTAACACTTTTCTTATTTGATGCGTAGTTCGGTTGATATTGGCGTGTAATACTCAATTTGAACACTGCACTTTCTATCTGAATGTGGAACCATTTTTGGCGGCCATTTTGAAACAGGCTTGCCCAAAATGAAAACAAACGTTGTACGAAGCTGTTTGGCTTTCCACGATCTATCAAACAAGGTATCACTCAACCTATATTCCCATTTGAAATTTTGAAATGGTCCCGGGGCCCCATGATTAGGGCCCTGGGGACACCACAACATCATCATTCCACATTGCCTATGATGCTTTCGTTTTTCATTTTTTGTTTAATCGTTTCCTACTCATACGTTTCCGATTTATAAGTACTAGAAATTTTATCTGCTACAGGACCAATTTTGGGGTCTATTTTGAAAACGGTGCCCCATATCAAAAATTGTTTCCTACAAAAATTGTTCAATTTTTCAAGCTCTTTCGAACGAGGTATCACTCGACCTATGTTCCCATATGAAAATTTCACGTTTACCCCCCTCCCCCCAAAATGGGGGGCGGGGAAACCTAATGTTTGACTCATTTCTTAGGCCCCTCTGTATTGTACATTGTCTCTTAATATTTTTCTTATATGATGTATAGTTCGCGAGATATTGGCTTGTAACACTTATTTTGACACCCTGTAGAATATCATATTTGAAGAATTACTAATACGATTTCTTAATTTCCAAAGACAGCGAAATACGTTGAACAGCTACCATGCGTGCTTTTGCTTCTGACTAGAAAAAAATCTAGTAAACCTTAGAACCTGAGTTAATGTAATGAAAAATTATATTTCTCATTATCAGAATAAACATTTATGTTAAAAATTGTATATCATCTCCCACTCTTTAGATAGTGTTTTACTATATATATGTAGGCTATATCTTTTATAAAATAAATGTATCATATACTTTTGATAACTTTCCATATGGGACATTGTAGCTCAGTGGTAGAGAGCTTACCTATAGCGCGTCGGTCTCTGGTTCAGTTCCCGCCAAAGTAAGTTTGTGATGTACAATGTATTCGTGGGTTTTCCTGGGATACTCAGTTTCCCTCACATTCTCATTCCACCATCATTCACTTTCCTAAATCATCCGTCTCTCTTAGCCTAAAGGGCATAATCGTCGGATGTTAAACTCAAATATTTAACTTTCCATATAAAATTGTGTGATGGGAAACGCCACAATGAATATGGGACTAGTTAGCAATGCTACTTATTTTGACGTTCTTTGACTTTTGGTTCCTATTACATGCTGTCCCTACATTTTGCAGGTTCCAAAGTTTGATTTACAGAACTATGACATCGATATTCGCCTCATGAAGTATTATGTTCATAGTGCATTGGTTACAACCAAGAGCGATGATTTGGAATGTAGTTTTCCTTTCGCGCACTCGTGCGTGAATATATATGTGGCATTTGTGATCTATGTATTACCTGACCAGGATATTAGTGCGGTTTTTCGTGGAGGGCGCTAGTTTAGTGTTTACATCAGTTTCTAGGTAAGCGCGGTGGGACAGGGGAACGGAGAGCGTCACTCTACAGTGTATCCAACGATTTTCAAAAGTTGCAGTTTACATGTTATAAGTAGCCTAATCTGTTTCGCTTAATAAAGAACTCCATAAATTATATAGTTGTTATTGAATGCAGTAATGGTTATTCCTGCAGTAATGCAGATGTATTGTGGATAATGGCATATGCATGGAAATTAACAATTTAAGAACAAGATAGCATACAAGTGAGTTTCTACCGTGTATTAAGCAGATTATATAAAAAAAAATGATTACGTTTTATTTGATTTCATTATAAAACAGTAGAAACCAGTAAAACTCAGTAATAAGATGTAATGACTAAAATATTAATTATGGGTTGGTAGCTTAGATACTTGCGCAATATCTTGTAACTGTAAGTTTAAATCAAGTTAAGGCTCGCGATGCTTGTATTTGTTTTAATGTAGGTCTATCGATTGACAACTAAATTATTTTCTTGAGTTGTAGCCAAGAAAGAAT
The DNA here is from genome assembly GCF_964235325.1 of Thermobia domestica. Classification (NCBI taxonomy): domain Eukaryota; kingdom Metazoa; phylum Arthropoda; class Insecta; order Zygentoma; family Lepismatidae; genus Thermobia; species Thermobia domestica. The sequence continues at coordinate 111,787,525 of NC_137464.1, forward strand.
TCCGATACGTTTCCACTCGAGAACTGTGGAAGTTCTCTCCGTTGGTCTATTGGCTAGCCCATGTGTCTTTGTTGAACGTGGTTCTGTGAGAGCCCAACAATTAATTTTACAATGTTTCACTTTCATTAATCATCTGTCTCCCCTAGCATAAAGAGCATAATCATGGGACGTTAAACTAAAGAAATTTCATTTCATTGTTTCGATTAATGTAAACCCTTTGGGGGAAAAGGAAGTGAAGAAGAAATTTTCCTTAATTTTCCAAAGGGCTACGGGATTGGATAGCTTGTCTTTCGGGATTGCCTTGTAAAACCTGATTACAATGTATCTTTCTTTTAGGATTATAATCGTAATCCAGCCTTTTGGTAAATGTGAAATAAAAGTATCGATAAAACATCAGCGTATGGGTAATGTAAGCATAAATATCGTTGGTTCAATACACAATAAATTCACAACTTTTATTTATGAGTATAGAAATTCCCTTTGAACTCCCTCTGAATTTCTTTCAGACCCTAGGTCTCTTGTGACAAAGAATTAATTCTATTATCTGTTTTCATACACAATATAATTTTGAAACTTGGGAGCCTAGTGTTGTCTTTGTGTCTGTAATACGTAATCATTTGTCGATTGACTTCAGAAGACTGAGTTTAGCCCGTGAGCATAAGTTGCATATAGTTCAAACATATCAGATGTACGGTCTTGTTTAACAAATCCTGTGTGTACATATGAAATTCAAAGACAAAGGTAATCAATCGTCTTTAAACAGCTGTATTTTTATTTCAAGGTAAGTACTAAAATGTGCTACGTAGATTTCCGGCCAATTGTTTCATCGCCGGTATCTTTGAGCAATGAGATAGCAGTGGAATACAAACTTCGTTCTTCTAACTTGATATTTTGAAAAACTTACGCAAGCGGTTTTGTTTCTTAAATACATATCTATTCACTCTAATCAATTTCAAAAGTACCATTAACTTTATAATAACATAATGAATGTCAGAGTTACCCTGAAAATGTATTTTGTATTTCTTTTTTAATATGAAATTAATTTTTTCTGAATTTCACGAGCTATAAGAAATCAATTGTCAGGCTCCCCAGTTTAAATTTTAATCGCTCCCCTACCGCCTCAATGTAACATTGGGTTTATTTCTTATAAATATTTTATTTTTCAAAATATGGTAGAAATACTGGATTTTTAAATTACCAAACCATGCTAAATAATGACAGGTTAGATATCAGAGAAAGTTATCTTTATCTACCTTCTTAATTAGGGGCGGATCCAAATCTCTTTCGGAGGCGGTTAGATTATCAGTTTCTCTCTCACCAGTCTTTTGCAGCACATCCGAAAATGATCTCAATGCAAATTTGTTACTGAAGGTACTGTCAATCGATCGATCACATGGTCCAAATTGGTAGCAATTTCGAAGACGCCTTATCTCAAAACTACACAATAGAACTTGCTTTAAACAATGAAAGCGCAGTTGCCAAAGTATAACTTTGATTCACAAAGATGAACTTCGAGGGTTCGTTAACAGATGAATTAGGAATTCCTTACACACTAATGCTACGAAGTTCTTAGTGTTTCTTTGTACAACACTGAGGTTGGTTTATTCGCAAGTTATTGTCATATTAATATGGAGGGTGTATGTACTTTTTTTTTCAGTCCCTTAAAATGTTCTGAAAATAACTTCCATAACTTTTGAAATTGTGTTTGTCTTAACTTGAACATATGCGTGAAGTGGTTTATTATGAACAGGGCAAAAACAACTGTGATAGATTAATTACAAGTGATCTGGTTAGAAACACTGTTGTTTGTATTTTAGTTCCAAAATCGGCCGCCCGCACTAGTTCGCTGGTGGACTTATACCTCTCGAGTGTGTTTTGAATCAATGTTTTGCTTTTTAGTTGTTAAACTTGCGTTGTGTGTGTTCTAATTCCGTTTCTTACAAATTCTGAATTAATTCTGTAAATAATTCCAAAAGGAGCCATTTTCCCAGCTCTCCGCTGAGGAAAAAAATTTGCAATTAAGGAACTTGGAAGGCCATTGCCTGACTTACACAAGAGTGGCATGTAATTGCAATTTAATTTATCTCAGCTCTGGAGAAGGGCATCAGTTGGTCAGCTCCGGCATTGGAAGAAGCACTTTGAACATGTAAGGACTACAGGCATACTGTAGAACTGCAGAAATGGTGACATCAAGCAGAAAATTGCAGATACGTTGTTATGTTAATTACACTGGGGTTATCATTACACTTGCAATATTAGAAAAGCCAGAGGAGGAATAGAAGCGCAGAGCAGTGTTGCCAACAACCTCTGAAGAAAATAGGCTAGACGACCTTCAGAAATAAGCTTTTTTACGCAAAAATGGCTAGATTTTGAACTGCTAACCTATAATCCATATTGTAGATTTTAAACCCCTTTTTTGTGTGTAGGATTATAAGTGAGTTAGTAAAATTTGAAATGTTGAATTTTATTCCCTGAAGACTAACAAGTAACATATATGACTTTAAATTACAATAAAATCCATCAATAACTCATCTGAGTTCTCAAAGTCAACAGGCATATTATCAGTTGAATTGAAATAAGTCATCATCGATGACGTCTCAGCTAGCCGAGGCGCTGGATCTGGATGCACCATCGTTGGATTGTGGATTGGGTGTGTAGATTGTAATTGTCCCAATTTTCAGTAGTATTTCTTTCGGCAGGACATAGGCCTTACAACGCTTCTAATTTCTCCGTACACCCACACGAATCGTCATGATTGTATTGAGTGTTTTCAAGCTAATTAGATGTCCTATTTTTTTCCTTTAATAAACTAAAACAATTTCCGTGGCTTGAAGAACCGATCAGTTACTAAATTTGTATTAGAAAACTCTCATTCTTGAAACGAAATGCGAAAATTAAAATAATTAAAAAGTAGCAAACGGGGCCGTTACGGAAGCGACATTAAAATTATTTCTGAGTCAACAAACATTAAGTATCTTTAAATTTGTGGGTGGAGAGAAAAGAAGAAGAAGAAGAAACAATAGTTTGTTGCGTAATGAAACACCTTCAGTCAAGAAAAACCAATAATACGGGTCGTATAACGACAAATAGTCTAATATTTTTAAAAAAATTCACACTTGATTTTTTTAAAAAAAAAGTAATTTTGTAATTAATTTAACGGCTAACAAACAAGGCCAAAGTGGCAAAAGTGTTTCATAAAATAAGCTATATTTAAGGCTATAAGCATTTCGTAGATTTGTATGGCTGAGTGCTAGGCTAGATTAAAAGGCTAGATTTAGCCAAAAATAGGCTAAATTGGCATCACTGGCGCAGAGGTTGAAATGAAATGTACACAACAAGCAAAGATTGTATCATTTACCAGGTTACTTCTTTTCTTGGAGCTGAAGAAAAGTAAGCATTTGCTATAGTCAAAAAATGTGTGATTTCTTAGCATTTTCGAGATAGACAGACAAAGAGAAAAAAAGATTTAAAAAATGGGTGGTTCCTGGTGAAAGCAGGTTACCTGGAAACCCGAAGTATCTAGGAGCAAGATTATTTTCTAGATTATCACCCAAGAGTAACAGAATAATATTACATTTTTTGAAATCAAAAATAAGTTTTCATTGTAAAAACATAATCATTCTCAAAATATTCTTTTTGAAAGAGTACGTAAGATTTCTTTTCTTATTTTGTATATTGTTGTAAAGTATTTCGTCTAGAAAAATAATCATAAATTCATATTGACTTACATTGTTTTTATGTGCACATTACCAAATTCCTGGATATCTATGTATATAAAGTTAGTTGCGTATTGTGCTTTACAATATGACAAAATAATAACAGAGAAGTTTTACTGTTTTTGTTGGTCCGGATTTCTTTTTATTAACCGTCAAAGGAAGACATTAAACGTTCTTTCTGTGTACATCATGTATTGTTTCCTACAGTATACAGAGTAGGAAAAAATCAACAACATACGATAGTGCGGACATACAATCGTGATACGTTTTGTGTGACTAAATGGCTGTTATGCGACAAAATGGTTCCGTCACAAGGTCGGGCTTATACACGTTAACTAGGGTTTAGTACCAATGCAATTCATCTCCTGTATGCTCTGGGCAAACAACACTATGTTTGCTTTGCCGAAGCATGTGATTTATCACAGAGCTTTCAATGTAGATTCATGCACACGGTCCAATGGATGAGTGTCTCATTGCACGTATACACACATACAAACGCATGCACACGTATGGGGAGAGAGAGAGAAAAAGAAAGAACTAGGGAGGGAGAGAAACACACACAGGTACAGGGACTGTATATGCGTGACCATGATAGTAGTAGTAGTGGTTGATCTATTAAATTATCATTGTGTAAAATTCAAATTTTGTGCACTAGAATTTAACAGACCAGTGAACAGGTAAATGATTTTATGTTTAGAGTTCATTGTTACCTGCTTGACGTATCTAAATACCGAAAGAAAGAATTTCTGGAAGCTTAGTACTGCATTCCAATTATGTTCAAAGCTCGGAAAGCATTCGCGGCAACATTGTGATTAAAATCAGGCTTGTTCAAATCAGATTCATGAAAAAAGAAAAAGTCTTTACCGAAATCTATTTTGTGAGAGACAGTATTCAATCTGGTTTAAATTATCAACTGTTCATGTAGTAGTAGTTCTGTTTGATCTTTATGCGAAATTAATTTTGAAATAAACTCGCATTAGTTTTAATAATTCTTGGAGAATTCTCAGATTTCTACCATCTTTTAATAAGGACTGACGAAGGAGATGTATTGAAACGAAATAAGAGAGTTTGGTGTATGTTACTTATCCTTGTTACTACTTAGTCAAAAAATTATGTAAAGTGGTTTCTGTTGCCATTGGTACATTTTTCTCTGTTCAGAATATGTAGTTTAACGGTAATGACACCACATTTATTCACATTTATTTAAATAATATTAAATCACGTTGAATAAAGATAGATATTGAATAACCTGAAGGATAAAAAAAAAAATAACATCCTGCATGGTACACTCTTACTCACAAAAGCCTAGACGGTCTTCAGGAGTTTAAGCTCAAAAAATTGTTTTTGCCAGTTACCTTTGCCAATTCCCTCAGGTCTCCGCACGGAAAAATGCATTTTCCCTTCACTCTGTCACAGAGAGTATACGTAAAAGGAATCGACTTTCTAGTTGTTTACATTAAACAAATATATAATTCATATATAAAGAACAGTCATAAGAAAAGACAGGCAAATGTGTTACGAATATCCAAGCCTGTAGAGCAGACATTTCCAGCTAGTTGTTATATGCCGTAGGAACATCTTTACTATCGGAGAAAGAATAGAGATAACAGGTTTAGTGAAAGAAGGAAAGAGACAAGATAGGGAAATGGAATTAAACAAGTGTTAGAAGTGCATAAATGTTTTTGTATTCAGGACTAGGTTTCTGCAAAACCATCAACCACACCATCGATATTATTTTTTGCCTATCATCACTGTCTTTTACATCTTCAGTTTTTCTGTCTCCTATTGTTGTCTTATTGTTGTTTGCTGAAATGGAAGCGATAAACTGAGACTTTAGAGAGCATCCAGTTGAAAATAACTATTGTAGAGGGGACAGGATCAAGGTTGCAAGAAAGAGAGATAAAACCCAATTAAAACATATTATTATAAGGTATAACTAAGTCATAGAAGGTACCTAAATTAAGTATGGAAATTATATCACCGGATGGTCGTTTGTAAGATATTTTAATATTTCCACTTAAATATTCTTTGTAGGCAGCGCATTTACAGGTTTACTTCTATAAATACCAATATAATTCTTCATTTAGAAAATACTCATTTTTATGAGTTCCATAAATTCATTTCCTAAGTGAGAATTTTGCAGCGTTTTGAAAACACAAAATTCGAATGATTATATCATATTGCGTTTGTTATGAACTATTTTTTGAGAGTAGACTAAATAATGTACGTATATGTAAAAGAGATAAAAATGAACTCAAATTGTTAAATACGAGTTACATTGAATATATTCAGGAGGGGGTCTGATAATTTGCGAACGTATCGTAAGAATATTTTGGGCGAATCTTAATGACGTCATATTGGTTTGTTTTTCATAGTCTTCGTTTGATGATGATTTTCTCTGGTATCGAACATAGTAGGTCTATGCAGTGGGATCTAGAGCAGGATATTATTTAATGAGAAAACTAACAGTAACGAGATTTGAATCCCGGACCAACAACAACCGTTATTTCTTGATTTTCTACCGTCTAATGCAAGACAATATTATCACATAGTAAACTGAAGGTACATATTTAAAAGTGTTGAAAAAATATTCCATTTTTGAAGTGCTGAAAATCTCTATGCGTGTTTTTGTACTATTAGTAGTTAGTCAGGATGGAGGGGGGGGGGATGATTTGCGAAGATTTCACTAAGTTCAAACCCCAATTTTGATGACATAATACGGGGAAAAAAGTCGGGACAGGAAACTATTTCACTTGCGCACTAAGCCTCTTAATATATATCAATCACAATTTTAACTCTTTTTTTTTTTTTTAAATTTTTAAAGTACATATTCCGTATGTATGGCTATAGTAAGTTCCCTATAACGGAAAAATCGTCTTTGTATGATTTTAGCAAATCTTTTACAATTAGCCAATCGACCGCAATTATAATTTTTTCTTCCTTCCCAAATTCGAGTTACTTCAAACCCCAACTTTGATGACGCAAAACGTAGGAACCAAAGGTCTGTACAGTAAAATATTTAACAATTTAACGTGTTTACTATATATATTGCGAAGAGTTTGCTTGATATTAAAATTAGCGTTTTAGGATTAATTAGTCTATCTCGTAGAGAAACTGTTTGATTGTATCTACGGGTATACTTTACGGTACTTATATAAATAAAGAATTAAAAATCTTCGTCAGCGTTTTAGTCATCGCAGAATGTTATATGGGATAGTTCGTAATAAAATCTACTGAATAAAAAAACTACCTCTAAAATATGTTCTGAATCATCGAACTATTGGAAGTAATATGATTTTGCTTGTTGCAAAATTTTTCTTCTTTTTTTTTCCAGTTAATATTCAGCATATCCTTAATTCCCGTGTTTGAAGGTAATACAAAAGAATGTTGCCATTGTGTTATCATCATTAAAAAAGGAGGAGGATTGTATGGATCTTAATTGCTTGTATTCGTAAAAATTGCAATTCTTACATAAAATCAAATTTCTCATATCGAAGGTAGTTCAGTTTTATATCGAACCGATTCTAAAGGAAACTCGGGTATAAAAGATTTTAAAAATCTCTTGTCGCCACTACCGACTTTGTATTATTGGACTACCGCCCGACATCGAAGTTTTCATTGAAACAAACTCCGATTCCATCTCTGCCTGAAGGCTTAGTACAGGTTTGTAATGGTGCGCGGATGCCGGTGGTAGTGACTTTTCAATAGATCAGAGCCGCAGATATCCTTTGGATAGGCATCAGGACTTTTCACAGGAATGTCTTGAAATTGAATATAACGAATTCCTAACTCTTGTTCTATTTTCTGATAAATACCGCATATACGTTCTGGCTGTATGGCTTGAAGCCTTGTCTATGGGTCCGCACAAGTGAGGGTATCAATAGAAGATGTCGATCCGAAAAATGGGTAAGATCCCACATAAATCAATCCCGTAACAACCATAAACCCATGCGGGGAACTTCCCTGGCAGTGGGGAGCAAAGTTGCAGTTACCCTTGGCATCACTGTTACGGTATGTCAGAGTGAGGTAGATGTATGCTTTTTCGTTATGATGAGTATCTGCAATTTGGATCCCGTCAGGTGCTTTCCTGAAGACCGTTGTACGTTCTGCAATGTCTCACGGCCACGGGTGGAATACGCGAGTCTTACGAACACACTTCAGGAGTCGCCGCTTACGAAAGGCTCAGAACTGGTCTTTCCCGATTCCGAAAATTGTAGGCCTAACTTAATCTCATTCATGAATATCATTACTTTTTTTTTTTTTTTTTTTTAAACGAATTACCTGAAAGTCGCTCATAAATGTGTTCTTCTGAAATCAAGGCTTATGTAAATTTCTTCCTCTTCCTCCCCAACGATAGATTAATGCCATTGCTCGAAAACCTTACTGCACATTTGCCAAGTTAAATTTATAACAAAATGGTCTTCAAACGTAAACGAAAGTGAACAGTAATTGCTTGAATGCTTAATTGTAAGTGTTATGTGGATTTGGTAATAGTAATATGTAACTAATTTATTTTTTAAGCTGTATAAGAACTGGACAGAGCAGTATGGTACGACAATTCGTAGTAGATTGTCTTATGGTTGGACAGCCAGGGCATTAGGTCCCAGTCGCTATTATGTACGCCTTTCAAGCCTGTAGTCGGTAATATGTAATGAAAGTAACCTTGTTATTGTCTCACAGTATTGGATCAATATCAAAATATGTAGATTTGTTTCCAAATGGAGAATCGTTCAGAAAATAAGTTATTTATTTAACTGTAGGGATCTTATTGTAAGCAGAATTATTACATTCGAAACAAATATCGAACTATACTCTGTTCAAAATAAGAAACGAATTGACATCTAGAGAAAAACTGTTACTCTGTTACCACATCATGAGTACGCCGCTAAGGCTTCCTCTATAACTTTACCGTCTCTAATGAAAAGTTGTTGTAGAGGACACTTCAGCGGCATACTCATTATGAAGCAGCAGAGTAACAGGTTTTGTCTAAATGTCAATTTGTTTCTTATTTTGAAGAGAGTATAGTTATGAATATAAATTAACAGGACTGTAGTTGAGCAATCTTGGTTATTTTGTGTATCGGACAGTTTTGGTAGGCTTTGAGTTTGTAAATTTTAACTCCTGTATATTTTAGTAACCAATGGTACAAAATTATTTTTGGTGTTTCATTCATTAATGGTGAAAGTATTTTAGGAATATTGTAGAGTACGCGTTAATGTGTAGTCTTTCTTGGATATTACAAGAAATCAACTTCCGTCACGATTTTTGGCTAATAAAGTAATATCGAACATAGATAAAACTAAATGTACCTGTAATCCTTTATATCTTGTAGAAACGCCTCAAACAACTGTGAGTGTAGAATTTCTGAGTTTGTCTATTCAGTATCAATTGATATGTAATTGATATATGTTGATCCAATTGATTTATAAAATCATGTTTTCTGTTAGTTTGTATACTGTCTATATAGGTACACTCATATCCAAAATGATTGTCGCATATCTATAACTGTCTTCTTGTAAGAATACAATTTGATAATGATTTTGCAGGGTACTTTTAATACTGATACTATGTGCATAATGGGGATGTGTATATTTGTGGTAAATTTCATAGGAAAAGAATTATAAATACGAAAATTAGAGTGAGTAAAACAAAATGTTGCTAAATGGATACGAAAGTTTTATTTTCGTCTTATTGTTCTTATTTACTGCTCTTTTCACATGCAATTTGCTACATACATGTCTTAGCTGATTATACACATACTAACATTGTAAGACATAGCGGGCGAATTCGTTATCAAGTTATATTCCTACAACAACATATTTATAGAAATGCGACATTAATTTTGGAAATGAGTATACATTTAAATACTATTATCTGTGCGAGTACTTTTTAAATATAGAAACAGGTGAGAGCTTGTTATCGATATATTTGCCCTTTTAAAAATATATTTCGTACACATCTAACACAATTCATTATAACTTGGATACATAATACCACCGTCTAGAGCCAACACTGTCGTCAGCGTTCTCCATCAAAACAGTGCAAAATTTATATGATACGTTTCGCCAACCTATCTCCAACATCCACTCCCGTTATTTAATAATAATAATAATAATAATAATAATAATAATAATAATAATAATAATAATAATAATAATAATAATAATAAACTTTTCTGAAATGTAACATCTTCGTCCTCACTGAGATCAACCCTCCTTGCTTACCCTAGTTGCTGCTGCGTTTGCGTACACTTACGCTGATACAACGAGAGTTAGCTTTCCCTTTAAATTCCTAGCCTCCTGGCTTCTGTATCTCGTAATTGCTTATCTTCTTTGGATAAAATTCCATTATCATCTTTCTCTTTTTCTTCGAATTCTCCACATTACATTTGTCTGTGAAGTAACTTCTTTTTCCTCAAAAGATTCCTCGACACTCTTCACTAATAGTTTTCCATATGGACTGACCTTTGCATTATTTTTACTATATTCTTGATTCCAGGGCTTGTTCTACTGAGATTTCTCATGTTGCCAACATGTTTCAAGTACGAATAATGTCGTTTCTGAATATCATACTGTTAATGGCTTGAAAGCTGTTAATTCCTCCACGAAAATAAAATCAAAATTTATAGACCAAATAAAAATTACAAATCTTACGAACGTTTTATGCCGATTAGTAAACGTAAACAAAAGTACTTCTTGGTCATGATTTTAGCAGTTTTGTTAAAAATTACAAATACGAACGTTTTATGCCGATTAGTAAACGTAATGTACAAAAGTACTTCTTGGTCATGATTTTAGCAGTTTTGTAAAAAGACAATAACAGCTTTCAGATATAAAAAACTGGCACAAATTTTCAGACTGTAGATACTTTCTAAACTTAGTAAATATAAAGAGTAAATATAATTCGTTGAAGTAAATGTTGATAGTAAATATAAAGAGTAACTTCTTAAAATAACAATTTGATGATTTCATTACACCGAATACAATAACTTTGGATACATAATAGCGTACCGTCAGCGTCCTTTATAAACACAGTACAAAATTCATGTGATAATTTCCGCCAGCCTATCTCCAACAAATTTGAATATACTTGGCCTTATTAAACAAATATAAAATCAGTAACTTAATCAGTCAATCATATTCAATATCTTTGAAAGATTGAGGTTTGTTGTCTTTTGACATGAAGTAAAGTGACACATTTACATTTGGCATGCAGTGCAAGTATCATTCCATTCCATTAAGAAGACTATCAGTAGCATCCATCTTCGAGAACTGATGATTATTTTAATTAGCCAAACAAAATATTTTGACACTTCTTGTTTCCTTATATTAGAATTCATATCCTCAATACGTAAGCGAAAGGAACTCCGTATTATAACTTGGCCTGAGAAAGGGATACCTGATTGATACTCCAAGCGGTCAGAATTATGAAAAAAGAAGGAAGAAAAATAACGATTATACTACGTGTATATGTGCTTCAGAGAACTCTGAAGGAGTTCGCAAAGTTTTTGAAGCTTCTGAAAATAATCGGAAACTAAATCACTTGCTTTGGCTCTGAGGTAGTTTCCTTCCAAGAAAGTATAAAGTAAAATTCTCACATGGTTAGATGATTAGTGTTACCGTCTTTAGTGTAGGGGCTCGGGTTCATTCCTGGTGTGAGCCATGTAATTCAGATCCCATTTTAAACTGAACGAAGACCGTTCACGTCTCATAGCCTCGAAATTGAAAAGACTTTAACCAAACCCAAAAGCAACAAACTAATAAAATCATAAAACGAACGTTGTTATTCTTTGTAATGACTCATGTATCCTAATTTTGTATGTTGTGAAGCACGTATACGAGAGTTATTCGTATAATCCCGCACTGTTTTTCTTTCCTCAAAAAAAGCGTCAATTGTAGCTCGGAAACTTCACCGCAGATACATGTGACAATATATATAACACTGGTTTTGGTGCCAAGAAACTGATAATTGTTTAGAACTTAGGATCAGATACTGAGTACAGGAGTGGAAAAAATGTGCAGTGCCTACGTACAGTTTTCGAGATTTTTCGAAATGTAAGAAAACATCAAATTTACAGAAGAAACAGTATTTATGACATTCGTATGGGCTAATAGTCCAAAGTCTCGATCCTATTTCCTTAGATTAACTTAGGATAGGTTAGTTTAGGTCCCGATAGTAACTTAACTAATCTAATCTTACTTACAGGGACCTCAACATGTTAAACTATGTTAGGTTAGGAGACGACGGGATAGAAACTTCGAAAGTTAACCCTTCTTATGTACATAAAAACTTTCTTTTCCGCGACTTTCGTGAATGATGTTTAGTGGGACAATCACGTTGCATTCCCCAGCAGTAGTCAGCTATCATATGTCGATTCCAGCGGCCTTGGTACCTCTCTTCCATTGTTTTTAGGTCCTGGTGGAACCACTCGCCTTGTTCCTCGCTATATGATCCAAGATTCTCTGGGAATTGGTCAAGATGACTGTGGAGGTAGTGCACTTTGATGGATGTATGAAATCCTAAGTTTTTAAAATTCTCTAGGATGTCGTCTACAATTGCAGAGTAGTTAATGGACTTATGATTGCCGAGAAAGTTTTTAGTAACGGTAACAAACGAAGTCCACGCAGGGCGTTCCAAATCGTTCATTGAACCTGAAAAATCAGGATCGTTCATTCATGTTCCTATTTGTGGCCCATCGAAAATTCCCGCTTTTATCTTTTTTATGCTCAGACCAGGAAATTGTGGCATTAGATACGAAAAACAGTAGCCATTTTTATCTAGCGCTTTAACAAATTGTTTCATTAGCCCTAACTTGATGTGCAAGGGGGGCCAATATAATTTTATCTCTTGAAACCAAAGCTGGATTTATGATATTCTGCTTTCCGACTTCCATCGTCTCACGTATGGGCCAATCTTTTTTTTTTTCAGTGTTGCAGCGTAGCACGGCTGTCTCTCAGACAATAAAAACATGGGTATTTTGTGTATTCACTTTGCTGTCCTAATAAGACGTGTACCATTTTTAGATCGACGCAAATGCTCCATTGGTGTTGGTGGTATTTGATTTTGTCCAGCACAAATGCAATATTTTGATATTGTTCCGTTAATTTTGTGGAATGGGCAATGGGAACAGAACAATATCTGTTGCCATTGTGTAAAGGGACACACTTAAGGCTACGTTTAGAGCTATCTATGAACAGACGCCATTCATTTGACTGGTATTCTGCAAGACCCATTTTCAGCATAAGGCCTTCCACATCTGAACAAAAAACAAGATCATTTTCCGAGTGAAAAAACGGTAGCAAATCTTGCTCTCTTGTGCGATAGAATGTCACTTTTGTATCTAATCTCAGCAATTTTTTTCTTCTAATCGGGAAGCCAATACCTCTGCTGATTCTTTAGGTAGTTCAAAATCCCTTATCAAATCATTTAATTCTTCTTGGGTAAAAGGTCTTGCTCTGTAGATGCTATTACTTCGAAATCACTGTCACTACTCACGTCCTGAACGATTTCTTCGCATGATGGTTGCAGGATAGGACAACATGTTGGAATCGATACTTTCTCGGAATGTGGTAGGGGTCTCCTAGCCGATTCTAAGTCGGGATAAATCATTTTTTTCAGGTTAACGCCACGTACCTTAACACAACAGAAGTAATAGTCGTTGACGTGATTTTTAGGTTCTCTCCATTGCATTTGTACTCCGAAGTCATACGGCTTCTTTTACCACTCACCCACTGTCTCAAGTGTTCACAGCACAATTTACAAACACTTTGGGGTATCCACGGCTTGTATTCACTCACAATTTCCAACTTAAAGTACGCAAAATAAGCATAAAAAAAATACAAAATCTGTTATTGGTTTTCTGTACTTTTAAACTGTATATTCCCCAGAAATGTAACAAAACACATTGGGCTCATTCAGACAACTTCTTCGGGATATAGACATGATATTACAATCACTTTCTTCATAGCAATGTTTCCATCAGATAAGAATGCACGCACACGAACGTCCTGATTCCAGCTAACCCGAAAAGAAAGTATTAATCCCAAACTGCACGTAGTAAAAAAGAAAAAAAAAACAAAAAAAAAACGACCATTGTCATTGTTGCCAAGGAACGCCTACAACAAAACCACTAACACTACCTTGGCACCAAAACATTATGTTTCATTTGTTGACCAGTAATGATGTCACAGTGTCATTGCTCACGTAAGTTAGGTGATGATGTGCGAGACGCAATTGAGGTCGCTCATGTTGTGCGATCCATATCGGATTGTAAAATGGTTAATTGAAAGTAGTGATGTCAACCGGCTCAGCTCGAGCCCTGAGCCACCGGCTCCATTGGAATGAGCCAGTGGCTCCGTTCGGTTCGCTCAGGTGAGCCATCGGATCGAGTCGGCTCAGTTGCGTTGAAGCATCAAGCTCAGTTCGGCTTGGCTCAGATGAAACATCCTCTCGAGCCGGTTTGGTTGAGGTGCGCCATCGGCTCGGTAGACGTCATATATGAGCAGTCTTTCTGAGCTCGTCTCTGTGGTGAACAAACCGTGAGCCGACCCATTTAAACGAAATGCACCATTAGAGCAGGCACGTTTCATTCAACACATTCAAATAAATCAAGTTTGGTCGCTAGAGGTTAGATCAGATGTCACTTTTATGGAAGTGACTGTATTTCCGGTTTAGTGGATCTTTCTGTATCTGGTCTCTCCCTAACGAAATCCTTGGTTCGGCTGTGAAGAGGACTCTTACGAAACAAAGTTCTTGTAAAGTCAGGTGTAAATTTCCAACTCGATAAATTTCTTGTATAGCTATCTTGAAGAATTAATGGATTTAAGCAAATGTTTAGTAGTTTTCATCGGTTCAGGTGAGTAGGGCCATCGTTTCCTTGCACCTTCTTTGGTTATGATCCGAGAACTGTAAATCATATCCATAACTTCAAGAGCTTTCTAAGCATACAGAAAACCAACTAAAAAAGTAATGAATTTCCTGGTACCGCTTGTTGAAATCGAGGTAAGCAAGTAGGTATGTCAACCGGCTCGGTTCAACTGAGCCAACAGTTCGAGCTAGCTCGATTGGAATGGGCAATTGGCTCGGTTCGGTTCAGGTGAGCCATCGACTCGGTTCGGCTTGGCTCAGGTGAGAAAACGGCTCGGTTCAGCTCGGCTCAGGCGAGCCATCGGCTTGGGTTGGCTCGGCTCGGTGGTAACAGCCGTGAGCTGAGCCGCTCGAGCTGTTGACAACACTTGAAAAAAAGTTTGTTTAAACTTTGGAAAACGGTTACAGAGCTATGAAATGGCAAGCAGTCTTTATTTTGGTAAATCAACGAAGCAAGCAACAACCTTTTAGTGGTTTGCACGTTCGTTTCCAAGCTGGAAGAATGTCCTTGGAGGATGATGTCCGTCCCAGTCGCCCGTCGGTGAGTCGGAATGAGAAGAATATTACCCATTCCCGTTCATTTATGAAATTTGATCGTCAAACTGGCAGCGCTTGAAATTGCGGGGGAGAGAACCATTTCACTTAATCTTACACGAAGACCTAGAGATGTGCCGTGTATTGGTGAAATTCGTTCCGAGGATTCTGACACAGGACCAGAACAACACTCATGTCACGATCAGCAGGGAACTGGAGGAAATAGCCGCAAACAATCCAATATACCTAGACAGAATGAGTCATGGGTTACGGGTACGACCTCTCTTCAAATTTAGAAATATGTACTCATAGAGTTGTCTCCATTTTGAAGTTTTTGAGAAGAGCAATTATGTACGTGAATACCCACCTTTTCTGTCTATTGTGCAGCATAAACACTGCTCATTAATCTATTTTCTGGGTGCAAATATTTCATCTTCCCTGAAAATTTGACTAAGTAGAAGTAGCTGTTTGGTTTCAGAACCATCTTTCCGGGAGGAATAGAGTAACTAAAGCTGAATCCAAGTATGGCATCAAAATCTAATATTATGTTTTGCATCGTGAATATTGAATGAATTTTATGTGGTAGAAGTTCGTTTAGACAAAAGTGTTGATAATTGCAATATTATAGTAATATGATAGTGATTTAAGATTATATATATATATATATTGCCGAGAAACACATAGGCCAAAATTATAAAATTGATTTGTTGTTAATGCAACATAGTAACGTCGGTCTATAAGTAGTAACTATTCTTTTCAATCCTAATGAGCTAAAAGAAACAAAATATTGAAATAATACACAGTAGAATAATTATATAAATAAACGAAACAATAAAAATGCCATCTAATTCTGTTAACAGATCACGCACTTTTGCGACCTGTTGACAACTGTACACATCAGCTAGATTAGGTGTTAGCACAAAGCAAGAGAATTGTGAGTGCACAAGGCTATCTGTACCAATCAACCACACAAAACTCCGCAAATACGCACACACACATATGCATACACACACATAGTTCCCCCAGCACAGATACACAAATGCAGGAGATGAGCCCTGGATATTGACTGAGGTCTCTTGTTCACACAGTGCCGGTCCAATTACGCAACCACACGGCCACCATCAGTGCTCACATAGCGAATGAGAATACTCATCAGTAACCAGTCTTTGAACATCATACTAGAAATTAAAAGAGTAGTAATTAAAGGAAATTTTGTTTAATATTGAACTAAATAATAATCACCAGTACCTCGAACAATTTCTTCCTGACAATACTTTTCTTTTATCACCATTTGTTTTATCTATTAAACCATCATTATGTAAAACGTCATTCTTTTACTTTGTGTTAATTTCGTGTGTGAAATTAATCGGAGAGAATGATAAATAGCATTTATTTGTTTAAACTTCGCAAATAGAGAAATTAGTTTAATTTGTTACTAACTGGTAAAGTCCAATCAGAAGTTGCATTAAAAAAGTCCGAATGGAATACAAATGTCCATACACCACTAGCTAAAAATATTTTATGGATTTAGAAACGTACAGGTTAATCGCCTTCTCCCTCCACCTCCCACAAAAATTATTGATCCTATTCTCTGCTTTGTTATTCCGATCGCGATTGTTATCTATTATATGTGCACTACGTTTTAATTTTAAGAGCCATTTAACAGGACGACGCCAGAAGGGGGACAAGGAAGTTCTTTATTATGAATTTTAATTTCCAACAGTATGATTAGGCACCATTCTTTTTTGAAGAATTGGCTACACTGTAGATCCGATTCAGTTGAAAACAGAGCTTTCATTGTGCCTAGCGAACAAAATATTAGAGTTGGTTGACCTGTTTTCTTTTGATTGGATCAAGTTCTAATAGAAACAAAGGTAAAACAATGTATATACGTGAATAACCAGTTAAAATATCTGGAGACTGCTCCTCGCACCACTTTTCATAGCACTACCCTAATTAGATCCAAAAGGGCGTCCTTTCAAGTGTTATTTGAGTTTGGGGAATAAGTAATAAAGGAAACTAAATCTGGGGAATAAGGATGATAATCTAAATACTGAAATCCTAGATCATGTAATGCCAGTTGTCTTTGTAGTGCTTCCATGCATTCTCCTGAAGATATATATATATATATATATATATATATATATATATATATATATATATATATATATATATATATATATATATATATATATATATATATATATTGGTCTAGGAATTAATTCGTGCGGGTGGACAAGAGATGGCGCAACGAACGGAGCGTCCCACAGTTCCGTGTATCCACACATGTGTTGCAAACCCCTGTCATCGCGTATCGTTAGTAGTATAGGGCAGTGGATTAAAGCGTCAACAACACCAGTTTGTAGTTAAGTGAACATGGCGCAATTTGTGCCTGATAAAGTGTTTTTGCGGGGTGTCCTGCTGCATTACTTTAACATGCAGAAAAGTGCGACTGAACAGCCAAGGACTTTCACGAGTTTTATTTCTCCGTCCAGAGATGGAGTTAGCATCGCAGTCGGTCTTGCCTCCGCTCGCAAAAACGTGTGTGAGAATGTTTGTTGTTTAATTCGATGTTGCCATCTCAATAATGAAAAAGTGTTAAATACAGTCAAATCAGTTGACAAATAATGAACATAAAGAACATAATTGTTTTATATATACACAATTCTTCTGTATATTTATACGTGTATGTTTGTGTGTATTGGTAAAATAAGTCATAGTTTTCGTCTAATAATAAGAAAACAGTCTATAACATGTCATGAAATCTCAAACACCCTCCAATCGCCCCTTTTTGTTCCAAGCCTCGTTTAGAAAGGAAAACGCCTGTGTGGGCGTTAAGCCATTGTTAAGAACCAGTGATCGAAATAATGAAAATAATTTCAAGATTCTCATCATTATTCGGACCGCCTTGAAGTCTCAGAAAAAGGAAAAAAAAGTACTGAAAGTTTTTGATAAATGGGAATTTCTTGTTTTATCTTCATTCTTGTACATTTTCAGAATACGAAATACCAGTAAATTAAATACATTTAAGTAGAGAAAAGGAAGAAATGAAATGATTACTTGTTCTGTATTGCTTGGTATATAATGTGTTTCTATGGAGTATCTGATACGTTTTATTATTATTATTATTATTATTATTATTATTATTATTATTATTATTTCTCTGTGCACGAAAACGCGTACTAATGAATGCAATATCGCGCTAATACACTTACGTTATTTTTATTTTTGTAAGTAACCCTTTAACTTCTTCCTTCTGTTCCCAATATTTATATATTTTCAACCCATCAAGTCTTTTCTTCTGTTACGAAATAAAATACTAATGTATTTAAAAACAGATTTTGTTCGATTTAGAGATGGAAATTGTACAGTAATTTGGCTGTCCGCAGATGTACATCAAAACCCGATTACCGTACGAAAAAGTGCGATAATTTTAAATCTTGAGCTCTTATTCCTCAATATAGTCCTAAAAACTATTACTGTTTGTAATAAAACGGTAATACTACTTTTTAAAGAAGGAAAACGTTCCGTTTAGCTGATTTTGAGGAAAAAAGAAAACACTACTCAGCCGAGTAAGGAAGTTTAAAATGTCGGGGGAAACCTATTTTATTACGCTTCCCTAACAGATAGATAAAGGAAGTAAGGCATATGTTTACATCTCCCGTGAGTGCAATATTACATAGAATTATTTATTCTTTTATTCATGTTTATTTATACATTATGTTTGGAGGGTTCATTTCACATATACAGTACAAAGAAAATTTATATAGTAACTACTTTATGTACAAAAAGATTCTACCGAAGGCGGACCGTAGTCAGTCAGCGCCGACAAAAGAAATAACTAATATACTTACTTTTTTGTTTGTAATATTGCCTCCTTTTTGTTTTATTGAGGGCTGCAAAATGAATCTTATGTACCTTTGACGCCCCTCAAACTCTATCAGAATTGAGGGAGGGGCACCTCTCTCTTGGTCCTTCATCTTGTTACGCCACTTATCCTGCTGGACAAAATATTTTCTATTTATGTCACTGAATACTTGTCAGAATCATTTTATTGAATAGTTTATTTCCCAATAGTATATGCCACACATAGGCGTAAATTGCGCCCCCACAAGCCTTGCGGCCCAGGGGGCACATAACCAAGGGCTATGGGGACTCTGAGGCTTCAAGTTACGCTACTGTTGCCACATATGTTATAACGTTTAAAATATGGTGGTATGTTTTTAGCTGAATCTAATATAATATCTTATAAATCAGAAAACAATCTTAACAAATCATGAAACTGTTATTCAAAAGAGTACAGTAATGTTAAATATGCCTATATAAAATTTTGTTTATATTATTTATTACGTGAAACCGAATTCAGATATAGTCTTCACCAGAGACGTACGCAGGAATTTATGTCGGGAGGGGTCGAAAGATTTTGGGCGGGTTCAAATACAATTTGAGGCTAAATTATATTAAACTTTGTATTGCCCCTAAAATTAGACTAAATTTACATAAATGTCGGGATATTGGGGGATCCGGACCCACTCCCTGAGTACGTCCCTTGTCTTCACAATCCTGATGTGATGTGATGTGAAATTGGTCATCTCAAAATTTTATCTTGTAGAACACGTTATGCTCTCCTGGTCTGTAGTTTGAATACATGTATCAAGTTCGGATACATGAGAACTTATTTGATTTGATGGGAATTTAATCACTATATATTAAGCACTTATCCAGGTTTTCTTTTCGCGGAGGGGTGACAAGGGGAAGTCTCGTAAGCACGTAATTCTAATGTTTTAAAATATCAATTTGTTTTCAAAATAATAATAATAATAATAATAATATAATGCAACAGTTCTATTCTTGCTTAAACTTTTCCTTACTTTTCATTATAAGAACCAGTTTAGTTTGAACGAACTGTATTGTGGCACAAAGAAAGTCAAACAAATATTTCCGAGAGATATGTAACTAAGGAAAATGTCTGCGATAGCATATAACAAGAATAACAAGAAAACACTGAGTGTATACTTCTATTACATTTAAAGTTGTAAACAGAACAGAAACGAAATTTTAATCCTATTTAAAAGTGTTCTTTTTTATTCCACCAAGGGGCAATGGTATCACGGTATGTTCTTGGACTTAAAAGAAGACAACAACACATTGACCAAAATTTTGACAGACTCGAAGTAATTTGAAACAAAAGAATCTCAAAAACGTAAAAGTATGTTTATTAAAAACGTGCTTCAGTTTCGGAGGGGACATGAGCCCCCAGGTCCCACCTGGATACGTGCCTGTTATATATACTTGCTGTGGTGGAAGCTTCACGTTGATCTGTTTCAATAGTTTGAATGGTTGTTGCCATAATTCATCGATCGATACAGAGAAAAATACATAGCCTTTCATATCACCCCTAAAGATAAAGTATCTGTATGTGCCTCAGAGACGTACGCAGGAATTTATTGTGGAAGGGGTCCAAATCATTTCGGAAGGTCCGAAAACAATTTAAGGTTAAATTATATTAAAATGTGTAAAATTACCCCTAAAGTTAGACTAAATTTAGGAAAAAGTCGGTATTTCGGGGGGGGGGGTCCGGGCCCCCAGTACCCAACCTCTTCGTACGTCCCTGGATAAATGTATGAAGAAATGTTAGAAACTTTAATTGAAAATTCCAGGGGTACCCTGTAGAGATAGTCAATTCTGAAATAGCCCTCGATCAAGCCATGAAAAGTATTTTTTGGAGAAGGTGTACTTGTTAGAAAATGTTTTTTCTGCCTTATTTTATCACACATGTAATTTCGTTTACGTTATGTTGTTCCTCCATGCATCAATATCCAAACTCCCCCAGCAAAAATACAGAATCCGAGACAAAATTCTGGGAAAACCCCTGGTTGGGGCCGGTGCAGGGCCATACACCGTCGTCTGGTTACTCTGGTTTTATATATATCATTTGTTATTTATCAAATTTAATAAAATTTTGAAACGACAATATAACAAAAAAAAAAAAAAAAAAAAAAAAAAAAGCCATAGAAACCTCTTCTGTCGCCTTGAAATACAAAAGCATCAAATACGAATTGAAAGGATGGGATTTCAAGGAAAAAGAATGGCCCAAAAACTTGTCTTGAGAACCAAGTAATTAGAAGAACATGTTTGGTAGCAGCAGTCTATATCTATAGCACTAACCGTGGCGGGGGAGTTCTTTCAATGGTGGTATGCCCATCCTTCTTCTGTTCAACGCGCGATCAGTAACCCTCCCCGTGTAGAAGCTGTCACTCACTCCAAAAAACTCGTCCTATAGAGCGGAGATGTTCATTCTTCCCTGACGTACTTCGCGCTCACTGACCCTACTGGTCGATCTCCCCTTCACACTTCTATCCTCTCTACATAAAGATATACACAAAATACAAATGACAGGAAAAGCAATCGGCAACTGAAGCTCAGCATTCACCGGGCTTGTGACCGCCAAGAATGTGTAACACAGTGATTCTCAAACAATTTACCTCTAGACCCGCTTTAGAAGTCAGTAAAAGTTACGACGTCTCCTCTTTGTATAATACTAATGTCACAAAGTCATTTACGAATGAATATTTTTAAACTTACAAACTCCTTGATATTTTACCGATTTTGGGAGTTGTTACCAAACAGTTTGAGAAACACTGGTACAATGTCTTCTTGGCTGCTTTCCCAGTTACCTGGGGCTAGTCAGACTAGCGATTTCTTTATTTATACTAAAATACAAATAATGGTATGATTGTTTGGTTATTCAGCGCAAGAATACAGTTACTACATTATAAACTACATTTAAAAACTTGGAACTTGGAAATAATGTTAAGTGGTTATTTGAGAGTAACATAAGTACATAAGAGTCTATGTGAATAAAAAATATGTAACAGAATATTTGAGTAAAAATAAAGTGTTGCAATGATAATTTTCATTTTATAAATTATTTACACTATTTAGATCATTCTTAGTTCTCTATTTTGAGTCTTTATATCATATAATAATACCCTAAGTTACTTTATTCAATATTAACAAGTACATCAACATGAACAAATTCAAATACATACACAGCTTAACTATAATACAAAAACAACAAATAAACACACATGGTTATATTTCCTAACCATGATCCAGTAAATCATGGCATTTTCCAGCATTTCGAATAACACGATACAAGCAGTATTATAAAAAATTACAAGAGTAATTAACGAACTGCAAATATACAATAATAGTAACAATAATTATATACACATGCTAAACACGATTATTTAGAACACAAATTCGTTGCAGTAAGTATGTACATTATTACACCTATTTCATCTTTGCTCGATCATTGTCTTTTTTCTTGGCGATCTTGCTTTGAGCACTTAGGATATATTCCGGGTCTCTGCAGGGCATCCCACGTTGTACCATAGAATCTACTATCTCAGGAAGAATACACTCTTTAAAAAACCGTATAAGTTTCGGTAGCATAACATTTTCCCATAATTCTTCATCTCTTCTTACCTCCACAATGTGTAAAGGTGACTTATCATCAATGTATAAAACTAAAAAGCATTTGTCTAATTTTGTAATATTCAACTGGCCCTGAATTTGGTAGTAGTAGTCGCTGTTAGTATTTAGTCCTATAGTTCCGTCTGGAAGGGCTCTAAGAAAAAATGCCCCTTTCTTTTTCTTTATCTCTTCAGTGACATCCTTATTTCTGAGTGAAGGAACACACTTTACTTCCACTAACGCATCATCTTCTACTACATATCCTGAAATATGATTAGGAGGGAATTAATTGATAGACTAGAATGAAAAGATTTTTTTTTTAAAGTAATATAATAATCTGTCTGTCCCTTTTCCATAAACAAAAAGGAAGTGGTTTGGTTTCGTTCAGATTCAGTTAATGCCTCTAATTATAGCACACTGAACAAACAGTACTTATTAGAGTTAAACAATTATTATATTATATCAACAAAGAAGTTGAAAAATATTTCTTACCATCTGGACTAGTAGCTAAGAAACTATACTTAGAATCAATATATAATCCTCGTTTCTCTACTGTCACATTCTTCTCCTCCGCAAACTTTCGTAGAGCAACACCTTCATGATTTCTTCCGTATTCTATTGATGGTGTCGATAGATTTCTCTTGTGTAAAATGTCTTTCACCAACACATGGTACGAAGTGTGATCTTTACGTTTCACAACTTTACCGAACGTGGATGACGTTAGACGGTTGCGGCGATGTTCTTCATAAATCGAATTCCCATGCTGTCCGCGGGAGGATACTTCAATAAAGTACTTTCATCTGAACTGACCTAATATGAAAAATAATGTAAAGTATTCTTGAAACAGGACAGGGTGAACTGAAATTTGTAAGCGATATTGTAAGCACAAATAGCTACTTTTCCTACAAATATTAAAAGGAATGTTTATTAAACATATCCTTCAAAATTATCTTTGTCGAGGTAAAAATATGTTTGCGGAATATGTAAAAACGAAGTTTCGAGACAACCTGGAATCGTAGAGTTGAAACATATTTTATAATTACATGAATCCACAAAACTGATAGGCTCCCAGAAATTCTCGTAATTTTCTCTACTTCTCAATGTGTATCCAACCACACATAAATTATAAGAATTTTAAAAGAATTTCGCTTGACTTCAATTAGTGGAGCATGACAAATCAATTCTGCGATTGACGATTGTCTCTGAAAGAAGAAACAAGTGAGTATCGTTCCACAGTGTGAAACTACGGTAGACTTCCAAACTATACAAATTACATAGTAAAACTGAAAATAGTA
This sequence comes from Thermobia domestica, assembly GCF_964235325.1. Taxonomy (NCBI): domain Eukaryota; kingdom Metazoa; phylum Arthropoda; class Insecta; order Zygentoma; family Lepismatidae; genus Thermobia; species Thermobia domestica. Next base: position 111,811,415 of record NC_137464.1, read on the forward strand.
GAGACCGGAAGTAGTTGATTTCTACCACTTTTGGTTTAAATAGAAGATTGTTGAAGGAGATTGTACCTATTCTTGGAACGATGAATCGATTCTCAGAAACCTCTTGTCGATACCTCTTACCGTTTTTGAGTTACGACAAATACTGTTGAAACCGGAATTGGCCGATTTGTATAGCTTCCGTTTTAACTTGAAGATTGGTGAAGGAGATAGGACATATTCTTAGGATGCTGAATCGATTTCTGAAAACTGCTTGTCGATAACTCTTACAGTTTTATGTCAATGAAAATCAATATTGAAACCGGAAGTAGTAGTGAATTTCTACCACTTCCGGTTTTAGTGGAAATACAGAAGTCGAAGTGTTTTGTTTCCTTCACACCTTGAATCGATTTCTGAGAACCGTTTGACGCTAGATATTATCGTTTCTGGGTTATGACTATTACTGTTGAAACAGGAAGTGGTAAAAATCGACCACTTTCGGTTTAAGTAGGAGGTTTTTGAAGGAGATGGAATCTGTTCCTGGGATGCTGAATCGATTCCCGAAAACCACTTGTCGATAGTTTTTACCGCTTAAATTGTATGAAAATAGCTCTTACCGTTTTTGCTGTGATACCTGTTGACAGATAGACAGACGGACGGACACAGCCGTTCTAAAGGACTTCAATTTCTTATGCATAGCATAGTTTGGAAATCTAAAATTAATCCAGAAGTTTCAGAGGCATCATTGTGATACAATGATAGCTACGTGATATATATAGAGACGTGCAGATGGACGGGGGTCTTACCCAACCCATCCCAGAAAATTCTGAGCAAATGAAAAAAAAAATACTCCTATTGAAAAATAAATAGCAAATTCCACATTTTAGAAGTTGGAAAAGTCGGATCTCACTGAGGAACGAATTTTTTCTTCTATCATACCACTTTTGTGATGCAATAATCATCAAAGCTGGTAATTGCGCGTCATTTTTTTTTTTTTTTTTTGTTTTGCGAATCACGTTTTTGGACGTTCAAAATTCTCAGCAATTACATTATTTTTTAGTTTCTACCAGGAACGTAGCCAGAGTTCTGATTTGGGGGGGGGGGCATATATACTAAACTAGTAGTATAAATAGCAAACTAGTATTTATATACTAGTTTAAATATTTGGAAGGCAAGTCAAGATTTGGACCCCGTGCTCCCCCTAGCTACATCCTTGGTTTCTACACAACTTTTTTCCGCTGTAGAATTAAATAGTAGCCAGTACCCAAGTGAATTAAATAGCTGCATAAATTGCTTGCTATAGTACAACATGTAAATAAATTCTAGAGAAAAAAATCATTCAAGTCATAGCCTACGATGCGGGAGCTTGCGAATATGATTCCCGACTGGCGTTTTTACCATGCCTTGCAAGAAAGAAAGCGAAACAGATACCCTACTATGGCACCTGAAATGCCCGCGGCTGAGTCAACACTTACAAGTTAGAAACATTTTGGCGGAACAAGACAGGAAAACCAATCCGGCAGGAGGGGGAGTAGAAATGACATGCCAATTCCAATGTGAAAACCCTCTGTGCAGCACAAATGAAAAAAAAAGTCTTATCAGATCCCCTCGTTTGCTTGCTTGCTTCTCAATTCTTGGAATTCTAACCCGAAGCTAGTCAGTCACGTGATGTGCAAAGCAGAGAAATTCTTCGTTCATCTCTTCCCCACCGTACCGTTTACGAGATAGGATGTACTCATAACTGATAGATGACACTTATTATTATTATTATTATTATTATTATTATTATTATTATTATTATTATTCAAACTAATGAAATAAGGAACTTCACACTTACCCGTCCGATTTTCAGATTTTTCACCTCAAATCGTTAGTTTAGGTTAGTTGAAAAAATTATTATTTTCGAAAGAGTTCTTTTATACTAGAAATAATTTAGAGAGAGGAGGGATAGTGTGAAGTTGTCCACCCATGAACAATATCCATATAGTTATACTGCATTATATAACTAGTTGCTCATCAGTTTACGCAGTTCTGAAGCTGCCTATCTCAGTTTTGCAAAAGTAAATATTTTATTTGACAAATATGTTTGAGGACCAAGTGGCATGTAATTATAATCGTACTTCTTCTCTTTAATCAACATCATATTCGTATACATCGCTCATTGTCATGATATGTATCATCATAATTAATTCCACATAATCTCTAGTCCATTAACAATAAATTATTATTATATTGTGCTAAAGATCGAACAAAATGACATGCACAAATTTTATACGTACCATGGAATATTTCAGAACGAAAATGATTCTCACATGTGAATATTATTATATTATTTAATCGTCAACATTATTTATATCTTGCTTACTGTCCGATCCTAATTGACAAATATTATACCTACGTAAACCAAGATTTCGAAGATAGACCCCCCCCCTGGTATGGCGTACGGTTCACGGGTATCCTTGCGAGCCACTGTTCTTAGCACTCTAATTTATTGAAATAACTTACAGTACAATGGTACCCTTATTTGGTTCACAGTGAGAGAGTATTAAATGTAATACAATATTCCGTCCCAGTCTAAATAGTGAGTCAATATATTAGATTGTATATAGAAACTGGTAGGTACTGAGAACAGATGCTAAACAACGAAAACAAAACATAATTAAAAACCAGAGACAAAAATAATGTAAATATACATTAAATAATAAGTAAAACGAATATAAAGAGTTATCTACTAACATACTCCAGTAACACGAAGCTTTATATATATATATATATATATATATATATATATATATATATATATATATATATATATATATATATATATATATATATATATATATATATATATATATATAATCTTACCTTTCATCATGCTGTCTTGAATCTTCAGCGGTTCCTTGTTCTTGATAACATGGAAAAGAATCATCAACAGAAACAACAACTTCAGTTTTGCGACGTTTAGCTGCAGCTCGAGCAGATTTTGAGCGCTTATTTCGTTTTCTGGTTTTTGATAAAGGTCGTTTACGAGCCATTATGTATTTGCAGTATATCAGCTCACGCCTGATTGGTAACACCTTCAACTCGTTAGCTACACTGCGAAATAGGTGATAGTAGGACCTTGTAGTTGTAGAACATCCCGTCGAAAATGCGAGTGGCGCTAGCGTACAGATGTTCCTTTTAAAATATTAACACTTTGTGCATTTATTCTCGAAATACATAAAGTACGTTGGTAGTACATGATGAAGTATAATATCGAGAGGAAGAAGACACTTCAGTGTTTAGAACGATATATAAATGTTGAAGATCGCTGGCCTCTTTCGACAAATATAAGTGATCAAAAAACGGATTTGCGCTGTGGTGTGCAGTTTAGTTGCATTTTTTCATTCTAATATCTAGTTCTTAAGATAATTAAAAACAAATCAAGCTTCAAGAAAAATTTAATACCATTTCATTCTAATCAATAATAATCAGGGAATAACATATTCAAGTTTTGGAACGAAATTTTTATTAATTATTGCTCTAAATTGGAACAAATTTTAATTAATTATTAATTAATTATATAAGCGCATATTGATTATATCAACATAAAATTAATCATTACTACTTTTAAATATATTGCTATAATGTTATATACTCAGATCATTTCGATAAATTGCGTTTTTTAGTAATTCTGAGCAGAGTGCCAACGCCCTGAAAGTCATCGTATTTTGGTGGAAGTGTATGGTGACCATGCTCTAGCTGAGCGAACGTGTCAGAAGTGGTTTGCACGGTTTAGAAGTGGTGATTTCGGCTTGGCAGACCAAGAGCGAGCTGGACAGCCAAAAAAATTTCAAGACGAAGAATTGACAGCATTGTTCGAGCAGGATTCGTGTCAAACGCAGGAACAACTTGCAGCAGCATTAGGCGTTGATCAAACAACAGTCTCCAAACGCTTGAAAGCCATGGGAATGATTCAAAAGATGTCACATTGGGTTCCACATGAATTGAAAGACAGAGACGTTGAAAGACGAAAAACCATTTGCGAATTGCTGCTTCAACGACAGAGCAGAAAGGGGTTTCTGCATCGAATTATTACGGGTGATGAGAAGTGGATCCATTACGAGAACCCTAAACGAAAAAAGGCCTGGGTGAAACCAGGTGAACCAGGTCCATCACAACCAAAACGAGATATTCACTGTGCAAAGGTTATGCTGTGCATATGGTGGGATATGAAAGGTGTGGTGTACTATGACCTGCTGCAACCGGATGAAACTATGAATGGAGAACGTTATCGACGACAATTAATGCGTTTGAAGCAAGCTCTGGCCAGAACACGACCAGAATGGGAGAACAGACATGATAAACTTATTGTTCAACATGATAACGCTCGCCCACATGTCGCAAAACCGGTCAAAACCTGTTTAGAAAATGTCGGATGGGAAGTTTTACCCCACCCGCCGTATTCACCAGACGTTGCTCCTTCGGACTACTACTTGTTCGATTGCATGAACAACGATTTGATTGGACAGCGGTTTACTTCTTCAGAAGATATCGAAACATGGGTCTCTGACTGGATCGCTTCCAAGGATGAGGACTTCTTTCGCCACGGAATCCGTACATTGCCTGACAGATGGGCGAAAGTGGTGGCTAGCGATGGACAATATTTTTCTTAAGGTATTTATGTATTTTGTGTTTGTACTACAGCTTCAATGTGTGCGTACCAACCGCACGAATTAATTCCTAGACCAAATATATATATATATATATATATATATATATATATATATATATATATATATATATATATATATATATCTGGTAAATGTGCCAGTCTTCGATCACCTAACTCATTTTCATATGGTCATAAATCGTTGTTCACTAAATGGAACAACTTAGGAGGATACAACTTGCTCGCATGTGTTCCTAAAGCTATGTTTTATCTATATTTTATTCAAAACTGAGACAACTTATACCATTTATGTAATATTAGTTGGAGAAACACCAATGACTGATTTTTTAGTGTCCGACCACTTTTCGTTAATGTTCGACCGCATACTGTTGAGTCATCGACCACTACTCGGTTAATGTGTTTTTATTTACAGTAGGTAGGCTAATCTTTGTTAATTTACTTATAATACAAAAAGCAGGTGCTTTATTTATTTCCTCTTTACTTTCTGTTCTTATCTTTTTTTTCTGAAGTAAGCAGAAAATGTACTATTACATAAATTTAACATCACACAGACAATACGAGAAATACAATATTCGTATCACATAATATGAAAACATATCCAACTTAATACTAACATTAACATTGACAACTACGAAAGAAAATATACTAAAGTTGAAACCACAATATAGAAGCAAACATATATTACTACTACTCTACGTGCACGTTTCTTATTTTATTGCTGTTACTTTCTCCATGTTATGCTTATTGTTGTGTTACACTTCTAGTAAGATATCTACCATGTGCACAGTTGACCTGGCAACTATTAAATAATGTAAATTTTCATATTCAGTTGATGGTCTTTCCCCTTGTGAAACATTGGTTTCTCCCCTGTCTTTGGTTTCTCGAAGGGCGCCGATTTATCTGTAAATTTGGGGGGACCCATTCAAATGCAGAATGCATATATATGACGATTTTAAGACAAATTGCACTCAAATTATGCCAAATATTGTATATTCATAAAGAAAATAGGGGGCCCACATGAGCTTTGGGGAGGGGACAGGATTGGCGCCCTTGGGTTTCTCCCCTGTTTCTTATTCTATTATGGCTTCTCTCTCTTACAAGCAACAACTTTGACGTTGTATGAACTTAGACCTAGCAAGAACTTACATACATATAAGAGGCAAATCTGAACATTTTTTGTTAAACCCGGGTACAGTGTTCACAAGTAAAATAGGATTGCTCGACCTCATCGTATGCAAGCCCAGCAAGATAAGTACATTTCAGATGGTACCAACGCATACATGAATCGGAGCCCACAGGCTTGTCCTGGTCATCATTGGTAAAGTTATTTATTATTATTATTTCACCATTGTCAGAGCATGGTGCTCCATCACCATAGTCCACTGCTGTAGTCTCAGTTTGGACACTGAAGGTTGGCTCTACTTAATTTTCATCTTTTGCCCTTTTATTGTCTTTTCCTTTCTTTCTCTCCCCTTTCTCGTTTCTTCTTTGTTGTTCTGTTTTTTTATTTCTTCTGTCTTGGCCAGTTGTTCTTTTTCTCGGAGATATGTTCTGAATTCGTCAGAGCTGATGGCTGAAAAGTCTCTCTGCTGTCCACTAGGGTATCAAGGTCTCTTCTTATCTGTGGGGCTTTTTGGCCAAGGTAGATGCTTCCTTAACGTTGGTGTTGTGAAAACATCGGGATATTTTTTTTATGACGTCACTTTCTTGGTGGCTGATTGATCACTAGTTGATGGAGCGAGATCAGTAGTTACAGTGAGACTGTAATTTAGAGGATTTCCTGCAACCGTTGGTGTGAGAGAGTGACTGCTTGTATTTGGAGATGAAGCAAATTCGTAGAATGTTTCACTTCGCATCCAGCCGCTATCTGACCTGCCTATAAAAATCTCTGAAGGAACTGCACTGATGATGTCTTTGGAGGATATATTACATGCGGATATACGACCATCAGGGAGACAATTTCTCCTGCTGCGGAAAAAGTGCAAAGCACTGTTAATGTTTCTTCTTGTCGTGTCATTGCCCTTCACGTTGTACACATTTTTCCATCATTTGGGCCCCAACACTTTTCCTGATTTAGGACACAGTTGAAAGCTGGATTCGTCAGCATTAAATATTCCCTCAGAATCATTCAGGATATTAGATTGCCTCGTTTCTTTCAAGTATTTCTCAAGGTCCTGAAACCACAAGCGAATGTTTTCCTCGGTTACAGCGTATCGCGCCTTCTTCAAAGTTTCGTGAGTTTGGGAAACGATTTGTCTTCTCATATAAGCTCGTACCAGGTTTCACCAGGTCGATTGTCTTTGAACGGCGTTTTACGTTTTCCTGCATCGACAATCTTTTAAACACTGTTCAGAAGATCGTGTTTCTTCTGTGGAAAGTCCCTTTTATTCATATTAATGAGCCAGTTTGCTATTCCGTCTTCTTCTTTCTGTATTAGGTATGGTTCTGGACCCTTCTTCGCTCTTCGGAACTGCGACCATGAAGTTTATCCATCAGCGTTACCCGAGGAACTCCATAGATTGCTAATGCCTTTCGTATGGAGTGCTCTTTTTTTGCGACAAGCCTCCAGAGCTTTTTGTAGATCCTCGTTTGAATAAGCTGGCAGTTTAAGCTTACAAGAGAAGAGAGGGAGATTATATATCGAAGTGGAAGATGGTTTATATATCAATCGAAAACACTAATGACGCCTGTTGCGAAACTAATAAAATTTTTCCGAATACATATACTGTGCGAGTTATATGAATATATAGGGTGTCCAGAAAATCCGTTTCCACCCTTAGAAATCGCAAACGATGATACAGATGCCAAAACAGGAAAACACGTGTTTAATCATTTTAAAAGTACAACGTATCAAAGCAAAAATGTTGTCCCAGGGCCACTCGTAGGGTCCTAGGCGGGATTCAATTCAAAAATTGCAAAATGTAAGGGGATCAAGGAGCATATTGTTGGAAACCTGTTGGGAAATGAAAGAAGACGGAACAAGTATCGACTCTCTAAAATTACCCTGTGCAAAATGGCCTCCGTTCAAAATGTCAGCGAAAACGTAATTGTAAAGTCTATGGCCACCCCAAAGAAACCTGAAACGGTGAGACATGTTAAAACAGGAAAACACGTTTGTCATCATTTCGAAAGTACAATGATTGAAAGTAAAAATATTTGTCCCAGAATCCTCCACAGGGTTCCAGACGGGGTCCTACTCAAAATTTTCAAATGGCAAGCGGGAGTTAAAGTAGCACATCGTTTAAAGCTGTTGTTCAATGAAAGCAGATGGAACAAGTCTGGACGCTCTACAATAACACTGTGCAAACATCTTGCGTTTTAGTTCTTTCCGTAGCCGGGGTTTAGTTCATTTTCACTTTCATTATTGTACTCAACGGAAAGAAAATGCCCGTACTGTGAGATTCTGCTCTTTGGGCCCAGTAATGTCTAAATAAATAAAAAATCTAATAAAAACAAATTAAAAAATAAAGAAAAGAACAGAAAAGACATAACATTTGACATCTTTGAGTATAGAACTGACTAGTTAACATATAATGTACAACCACGAACATAAATAAATAGAGGTTGGAGCCATAAGAAATAAAGACTCTTACCTCTATTTATCTATGTTTATGACTGTACAATAGTGGTACTTATGCTCGTTGTCTGGATTATCAATTATAAAATGATTCAAACAAAAAACAAATCTTGCAGCAGGAACAGTGAATACGTGCAAATGTCTCACAATGTAAACAAGTGCCGATTGCAAAATGGAAAGTGAATGCGCTCAGAGAATCGAAATGAAGATGTACATTTTGACCGATCGCCATTTTGCACAGGGTAATTTTAGAGAGTCGATACTTGTTCCATCTTCTTTCATTTCCCAACAGGTTTCCAACGATATGCTACTTGATCCCGTTACATTTTGCAATTTTTGAGTTGGACCCCGCCTGGTACCCTACGGGTGGCCCTGGAACAACACCTTTCGCTTTGATACATTGTACTTTTAAAATGATCAAACACGTGTTTTCTTGTTTTGGCATTTGTCTCATCGTTTGCGATTTCTAGGGGTGGAAACAGATTTTCTGGACACCCTGTATATTCATATAACTCGCACAGTATATGCATTCGGAAAATTTTTATTACAGTTTCGTAATAGGCGTCATTAGTTCTTTCGATTGGCATATAAACCATCTTCCACTTCGATATATAATCTCCCTCTCTTCCCTTGTTAGGGCTACACAGATTCATTATCTCTGAAAGAAAAAAAAAAAATCTTAAGGAGTTGCAAAGAAAACAGGCGTATTCCAGACGTAAGCTGACAGCAACTATTCCGCTAACAATATTTGAATGCAGTTCCACGACGAAGCGAGAATGGTGTAGTTCAGTATTAATAGTCAGTTACTTGAATTTGAATTTATTTTATGGCCTTTAGATTATGGCTAAAGTTCCGTCCGGGATAGAGTGGGGGAGAGGATGTTGGAAGACAGACGGCCATAGCTTATTTTGTAGGTAACATCCCAGCATTTACTTGCTGTAACTGAGGAAAAACCTCAATCAGGATTGTCGGTCGCTGGGATCAAACCTAGGACCTCCGGAATGCTAAGCCAACGCTCTACGATTTTCTTTTAATGTTTGTCTCAACCGAGACATTCAACCTTAAGGTTCCTCGCGCCAGTTTGGCGTAATTTAATCACGACAGGGACACGAACACAGAAATATCGAGAACAGTTTAAAACGCCCTTGCTCTCCAGAGGGATTCGAACTAAAAGTGGATTGTCGCCTCATGATCCGAAGCCTGACCCCTGAGACTGCTCCATTGAGTGACGGCCATTCGGTAAATATTAGGTTACTAACGGTCAGATTCAGCAGATGCTTATACAAATGTAAATTGATCACTGAATTAATGCTTGACTCAAGGAGTTCTGCGAAAAAATACAAACGCAAAGTATGGTCGGACGCTGAAAAAAAAAGTTAATCCTCGACCAGTACAAATGTATTACCAAAAATAGTGGTCGAACACTAGTAAATGCTTTTGTAAATCATTATAACTTCAGAATTGGTAGCTAGGAACTCATCTTATGAGACGAATCGAAAGTTGTCGTTATTGACGTTTCTACAATTTTTCAGTAGCACTAGTTAACAAAGGATATTTCATAAGTCATTGTCTGACCATTACATTTTATCGATTTATTCTTGAAATCTTACAATTATCACTGAAATGTTATTACTAAAATGTGCTCTACAGTTCCATGCAACAGAATAGTATGTGCATTTCTTACCTGGCGCGATAAAACTACGGAGAAGCACGAAAAACAAGGCGCTGTCGTTCCCATTTGCAACAAATTAAAGCTATCGAAAACTCAGGGAGTCTTCTGTAAGCATACATTTGATTGGCTATTACTAAATGCACGTGCAATATATTTTGAAAGTATCTTTGGAATTGGTTCAGAATAAGCTGCGTTTCAATTACAACGAAAAATCATGCCGTTTTATTGGAAAATAAGCCTAATACACAGTTTTAAAGTGAAAAGTGGTCGGCAACTAGGGGTTGGTCGAAGACTGGCACATCCACCCTATATATATATATATATAGTGTTTTTCGTGGCATTGCTTTCAATTTGTCTTTAAGTTTTGTGAGTAATGTAGAGATTTTCCATTTAATGTCTGATCCTTGGGCAGCTAGTCTATGACTCCCAGAAGAATGTTGCAAACACTTCCAGCAGACTTCTGTCTCTTGAACTTCTTAGGGCGAGGAGAAAATGAATGTTGCCATTCCATTGACTCTTTTTTTCGTTTCAGCATCGTAATGATACAACCATGTTTCGTCTATGATTTTTATTCGTTACAGAAATTGATCGGCATTGCGGTAAAAATGGGAGAAGTCTTCCCTTGATGCCGTCAATCTTTCACTCTTTTGATTTCCTGACAGATTTTTGGAAATCATTGTGCCGGAAGTGCACATATCTAACAGTAAGTCGTTATGAATTATGTTAACGATGTGTTCCAGAGAAATGCCCGCAATCCTTTGCACACGTTTTGCTGAAATTCTGCAAATTTCAAGAGTAATGTCATGAATTTCATCCATGATTTCGGGGACTGCTATTGCTTTTGGACATCCTGGACGTAAAGCATCATCTGTTGAGAAATCATCATGTGTAAACTATGTCACTCACTTCACCACTGCATATGACTGAGGAGAGTGTCGTAGTATTTCACTGATTTCCTCATGAATTTAGATAGGAGTTTAGTGTCTTTCTCAGCACTGAGACTATATAAAATGCAAACAAAGCATTTAACGTGGAATTCGAATCACTGAAATGGGTTCAGATGTCAATATCTCATACTGGGAATCGAATATTTCATATGTAGACGTTACCTTATTTGCTAGTTGCAAATTTTACTTGAAATAAGTTTAATTTGATAATGTGAAAACAACAAAATAATACACGTTGTACTGTAATGTAAGTCAAACATCATATATTATTTTTTTATGCAAAAATACCCGCCCCCCGAAAAATTGCCTCTGCCCCTCCTTTGCCTCCCTAAGAAATTAAAGCTGGCGTCGTCATTGCATCTTAATGCAAGGATAATCCTTGCTTATTCTTCCTAATCTATCCATAGGTCTACTCTATAAGTTTTCCAGCTAAGACTAGATGTAACCCGTGGTGTTTTCCATGCAGCAAAATAGGCTGCCCATCTTAAGCAACTCAATCGGACGGGTGTATATTGGGGTGTTCACGTTGCGTTTTCTCCACATGTCCGTGTGTTTAATTTGTATTGAATCAAATATTTTCTTACCAACAAATTCACGTATTAATTAGTATTCTAATTGTGAATGTTTTGCTAGTTTTATTGTACTAACGAGAAGTTAAAGACATAACACAGACAAAAGAGCATTTTGCATAAATTAGCAGATCGAACATGATATCAAACATTCTTCAATCAGTCGAAATACTTTAACCAGCAATATTATAGTTCTAAATTATAATACTCTGAACATAATATCTTAAGGTGATGCTTACACAGTCAATATAGGAAGCTTCTGTATTATATCAAGAGTCATGAAGCTTCTGTATTATATCAAGAGTCCAGTTTTAAGTAATATATTAGACATTTTAATTAACACACTAATTCATATCTAGAACTAAATGAATAGCCTGAAGGACTGTTGCAATTAAAAGTATTTTCAGCTAAACATTTTTGATGTCAAGATCTAGATTAATCTTTTGTGTTGATTTAGATTTCCTGACTGTTCCAGTGCAAATCAATTTCGACATTCTTGCTTTTTACTTTGCTTCAGCTACAAATAATCCTCAAATCTGACCTAATAGTGAGAGCATGACTTTGTTGTGTGTGGCCTTGGATTTGATTCTCAATATAAGCCAGTTTCGTTGTTCATTATATTGCGGGACATTTTTTCTTTGCTGCTAGCAGCTGACTTTTCATGTCGTAGAGTAAGGTGATAGAAACTCTTTGTGTATGGGAGCATTTTTAACCTTTTCAGGACGGGCAGGGATTTCAAGAAAATCGTAGACCTTTACTTTGGCGGCCCTAGCACCCCTCCTAATTCTTCCATGGGTATGAATTATACCTTGTTGGAAAGCTTATGAAACAAAGATTCTAGTAAGATAACATTTGAGGCTACTGTACCCAACCCGTAGAAGAAGAAGAAGAAGAAAGAAAGAGAAAAAGTGAAAAAAATATTTTTTTCGAAATTTGTGAGAGTCTGGCAACACTGTTTCTAGTCGTACGCTAGAAAAAATATTCTGACCTGTAGTCCAGACATTGATAATAATTATACCAAAAAATGAAGGGCAAAGGTAGAATAGCTAGGTAGAAAAAAAATCGGAAGATAGAATCTAGGTGAATCATCCTGTCCCTATTTTCCCGAGAAATTTTCGTCTACCCTTACGTTGGCAGGCTTGGCGACGCCCCTAAATGTCACACATAAACAAACCATACCTCGTTGGAAACCTTATAGAACAGACATTTCAGCAAAGTAACTTTCGTGTCTCTCGGACCAAACTAGTAAAAGAAGAAGAAGACGAAAAACATTTTTTTTTTCAAAAATACAATTCTTCAGATTTTGTCAGACTGTGGCAACGCTGATATATACCGTACGCAAGCAAAAAAAAATCTCAGATTTACGCCAGACACTGGAAACAATGATATCAAAAAATGAAGGGTTTAGATTCAATAGGAATGAAGGGAAAAATTCTGAACACCGAGCCTACGTGAATCATCCTGTATTTTTTCGATAGATTGTGGTATACGCTAACATTGGCAAGTCTGGTGATGCCCCTAATTGTCACAAGCATATCAGCTATACCTCGTTGGAAACCTTATGAGACACCCATTTCAACAGGGTAACTTTCGTGTCTCTCGAACCAAACTAGTAAAAGAAGAAGACGACGAAAATCAAAATTTTTGCGAAAAAATCTATTTTTTCCGAATTTGTCCGACTATGGCAACACTGGTATCTGTCGTACGCAAGGAAAAAAATTCTTACATTTACGCCAGACATTGGGAACAATGATATTAAAAAATGAAGGGTTTATTTACAATAGGAATGGAGGAAAAAATTCGGAACCCCGAACCTACGTGAATCATCCTGTATTTTGTTCGAGAGATTGTGGTATACGCTAACATTGGCAGGCTTGGCCACGCTCTTAATTGTCACAAACATATCAGCTATACCTCGTTGGAATCCGTATAACACACACATTCCAACAAGGCAAGTTTCGTGTCTCTTGGGCTAAATTAGTAAAAGAAGAAGAAGACGAAAATCAAAATTTTGGTTGGAAAATCCATTTTTTAAAAATTTGTCGTACTATGGCAACGCTGTTATTTCTCGTACGCAAGAAAAAAAAATCTCACATTTACGCCAGACATTGGGGACAATGATATAAAAAAATGAATGGTGTAGGTGCAATAGAAATGGAGGAAAAAATTTGGAGCACCGAATCTGCGTGGATCATCCTGTATTTTTTTTTCGATAGATTGTGGTATACGCTAATATCGGCAGGCTTGGCCACGCTCCTAATTGTCACAAACATATCAGCTGTACCTCGTTGGAAAGCTTATGGAACAAACATTCCAACAAGATAACTTTCGTGTCTGTCGGGCCAAACTAGTAAAGGAAAAAGAAGACAAAAATGAAAATTTTGGGTGGAAAATCAAGTTTTTCGAAATTTGTCGAGCTATGGCAACACTGTTTTTTGTCGTATGCAAGAAAAATAATTCTCACATTTACCCCCGTTATTGTGAATAATTGTGCAAAAAATAAACCGTGTAAGTGCAGTAGGAATGCACTCTTACTAACGGCAGAGAATAAACTCGCATTGGTTCACCTAATATTGTTCGTCGCAAGATCATTGCTTTTCTTTCCTTTTGCTTCGTCAGGAAGATTTTTTTCTAAAACTAAATAACTTGTCAAAGGAGGGAGTTGAAAGAAATGCATATTTACGAACCTTAGATTCAACTGATAGCTACAGCTGACTCTGACCAGGCTAAAAATAGAACGGTGCGTTCTGAGGTGATAACTGTTTTCCTTTCGATCTCTCTCTCTCTCTCTCTCTCTCTCTCTCTCTGTGTGTGTGTGTGTGTATGTCTGTTCAATAAGTTATCTTGTTGGAATGTCTGTTCTATAAGCTTTCCAACGAGATATAGCTGATATGTTTTTGACAATTAGAAGCGTGGCCAAGTCTGCCAATTTTAGCTTATACCACAATCTTTCGAAAACATACAGGATGATTCACGTAGGGTCGGCGTTCCGAATTTTTTTCTTCACTCCTATTCCACCTAAACCCTTCATTTTTCTACATCGTTGTTTCCAATGTCTGGCGCAAATGTGAGAATTATTTTCCTTGCGTACGATAAATAACAGTGTTGCCATAATCCGACAAATTTCGAAAAATTTTAATTTCCCCCAAAAATTTTGACTTTCGTCTTCTTCTTCTTTTACTGGTTTGGCCCGAGACACACAAAAGTTACCTTGTTCAAATGTTTGTTCCATAAGCTTTCCAACGAGGTATAGCTGATATGCTTGTGACAATTAGGAGCGTGGCCAAGCCTGCCGATATTAGCGTATACCACAATCTATCGAAAAAATACAGGATGATTCACGTATGTTCGAGGTTCCGAATTTTTTTCTTCACTCCTATTGAACCTACACCATTCATTTTTTTATATCATTGTTCCCAATGTCTGGCGTAAATGTGAGATTTTTTTTCCTTGCGTACGACAAATAATAGCGTTGCCAAAGTCCGACAAATTTCGAAAAATTTGATTTTCCACCCAAAATTTTGACTTTCGTCGTCTTCCTTTTTTACTGGTTTGGCCCGAGACACACAAAAGTTACCTTGTTCAAATGTTTGTTCCATAAGCTTTCCAACGAGGTATAGCTGATATGCTTGTGACAATTAGGAGCGTCGCCAAGCCTGCCGATATTAGCTTATACCACAATCTATCGAAAAAAATAGAGGATGATTCACGTAGGTTCGAGGTTCCGAATTTTTTTCTTCACTCCTATTGCGCATACACCATTCATTTTTTTATATCGTTGTTCCCAATGTCTGGCCTAAATGTGAGATTTTTTTTCCTTGCGTACGAAAAATAACAGAGTTGCCATAGTCCGACAAATTTCGAAAAATCTGATTTTCCACCCAAAATTTTGACTTTCGTCTTCTTCTTCTTTTACTGGTTTGGCCCGAGACACACAAAAGTTACATTGTTGGAATGGCTAATCTATAAGGTTTTCAACGAGGTATGGTTTGTGTGTCTGTGATAATTACGAATGTCGCTAGGGCTATCAACGTTAGAGTACATTACAGTGGATATTGAATAATATACAGGATGTATCACGTAGGTGTGGGGTTCTGAATTTCTTTTTCCATTTGTATTGAACCGATAGGTTTGACTTTTGTGTATCATTGTCCCAAATATCTGTCGTAAATGTGAGATTTTTTTTTCTTGCGTACGATGAATAACAATGTTGCCAGAGTTCCTCAAATTTGAAATATATTTTTTTGTCTTTATAAGAAAATATACAATAAGAAAAAGGGTAAATTTAATACCCCTTCTATTCACCCCTCTCAAACCCAAAAGTCATGGACTGGGTATGGCTATTTAGTATGTCCATTTGTCTCTATGGATGCCATTTTTTATCCTTGTAGCTCCATCAGGGGGTGTACCTCCCCCCAAATTCTGAAGGGAGAGGGGGAACACTATAAACACCCAACTTTGCCCCCCTCCCCCTTCACGGAGGGACCCATTACATCAATGATATACACAGGATTAGAAAGTTCCATCCTTTCTGAAGAGATACATACCAAAATCATATCTCTAGGTTAATTAGGAGCTGAGCTAGAGAGGTTTGAATTGCTGGCTCAAGGGTTGAGCCGTTCGTCCTGAAAAGGTTAATTAATGTAACAATTAAGATTCCGTCTTGAAAAACTAATTTCGTTTCCCGTCCGAATCATGTCAAGACGAATTTCGGTCTTGAAAGCGAAAAGTAACGTATTTGAAAACCAGTGGGTTGATCACACGTCACCTAGTGGAATTTACTCCACTTAGCCAACTATAATCCTTTGAAGTCTGTAGTAGAGTAGTGAAATTTCTAGAATTGGTTTGCTTCATTTCAGCAACTTATACCGCAGAATGTGATGTTTTGCAGTCCTTTTTTTTTTATTTTTTATTAGGTTACTTTTCTGTTTGTGAAATTTCGTACAGATTGCTGCTCATTCTAGCTTTGGAATTATATAGGTATAACTTAAATAAAAATCTGACCAAAACAAACACTAATTACTAATCAGTGTTATTGTGTAATTGTCTTCATCAGACACATTATGAAAGTACAATCTAAGTATAAAGCGTATATATTTCAGAAAATCAGAAGTTGCTTCTAGCAATCAATAAGGGTCACCCTTTCAGTTTAACAGTTATAAAGTTTTAATTACGTACATTCAACTTATAATTAGGTTCACTTTTTAAAACGTTAACTTTTAATTAGACACACATCTGCTTTACCTTTCGCTCAGATCCTATTACATTACACTGTATTTGGGTCTTTTTGTCTTATTTTCTGTCTTATCTAATGTCTAGTGAAGGCAATGATATGCTGCCGAAAGTGTAACACAATTAGTAATAACATGTGTTTACTTCGATCACATCTTATTTTTAAGTTATATGTAGTTCAGAGCTAGGAGGAGCAGCAATCTTACGAAATTTCAAGAACAGAAAAGTAGCCTAATAAAAAGTTGCAAAATATTGCAGGAAAGAAAAATCAAACATTCTGTGCTTCAAACTGCTGACACGAACTATACCGATTTTGGAAATTTGACTTTACTATGGACCTCGAAAGATTGTAGTTGACCAACTTCAACTAGGTGATGTGATCAAGGCACTGGCTCCCAAATACGTTTCTTTTCACTTTCAAGACCGGAATTTGGACGCCAAACAGGAGACGAAATTCGTCTTTCAAGACAGAATCTTAATTGTTGCACTAATTGTAAAATGCTACGACAATACAATATTTTCACACAATTTTTCCAGTAGCTTATTGTTCTACTATAATTATCAAGTGCCTGCTGCGTATACAACCCAGGCCGTCACAGAAGTGTGGTTGGTTGTAGGCGACTAGGTGTTCTGCTGACTTCATACCAATAAGTTTATATTCCCATTTTTATATCATTTTGTAAAAAAAAAAAAAAAAAAAAAAAAAAAAAAAAAAAAAAAAAGTAGGTCTACTAAAATAAAAAGCCCAACACAGAAGTAATACAGGGCTGTTAAGGAAGGTGGAAATAAAGAATGAATTGCAGGATATTGAATAAAAAATTGAAAATAAAACAAAAATTTTCTTAAACAAGTCTTTTATAAATACACTAAAAAGGAGAAAATAATAAAATGCATTATTATTAACATTTAAAGTAAAATCAAACTATACTAGAAATGTTGGACGGTAGCTCTCGACCTAAGAAGAGCGTCCAGTGATTTTTTTCTTATGTTTCTCCGTTGAACTCCCTCTCCACAAACATACAAAAATCTCTTTTTTTAGTATATTTTATTATTATTATTATTATTATTATTATTATTATTATTATTATTATTATTATTATTATTATTATTATTATTATTATTATTATTATGTTAAACCCAAATCGTTTACATAAATGTAAACTAACTGTTCATTTATTTGTAGGAAAATATTTTATTTATAATTAGTTTGATCTGGATATAACTAAAAAAACGTATTCATTCATTCTGGTTAGATTTAGTGTATGGATGTAGGAAACGTTGAGAATAAAATGAACACCCACTTATGTTTTCAATTTGCTTGTTTCTTCGTTGAAACATTACGAAAGCACATCGTAAGTTCATCAACTTCAGAATTTTGACTGCTTGTGATTTTCCTGCTATGCTGTCAGCAGTTATGTATATAAACAGATTTAACTTGTAGCAGATTTCTAGACTGAAATGTTTGAAATCGTTTATGTTGATTTCGAGAAAAGCTTTTGATAAGTGCACCATTAAGAATGCTGTTTCATGATTACTTCAGTGTTTTCAGGGGTGAAATTTGGTATGATGGCAATATGAGAGTACCGTTTGTACAAGTAAGCTAAAATAGGAAAATGTATGCTTAGGTATAGCACTTTTTTAAAATCTTTGTTTTCCTTCGCTAAAGTTTTGTTTGCATATTCATTTGCGTGCTAAGATACTAGGCGCAGTTTGAAGCGCAAGCTTAGGCGTAAAAGGAATAAAAAGCAAAAGAAATTTGCTTACGTCATTTTCTGCCATGGATCTATAGCGTGTGCTGTGCGCTTTGTAAGTCTTGTCATGCTGAACTTTTACATATTGCCTGAAGTAGCTTGCAAGAGTTAAATATTGACAGGGTGCGGAAGCGTCTTCCCTTTCTGTGTCCGTGCTGTAGGCGCGGATCGGAACGGAACTAATTAAAATTTACAACTTCATTAACATCCATCCCAGAACGTTTCCCTTCCGGCCGCTGTCATAACACACTAAGCCATTTCATCCTCTGCTTGTGGATGTCGAATTGAGAACACGCGAAGCTACTTGGGATATGAGAATGTTGTCATAGCTTATGTATATTTGGGATGATTTTATTACTTCTTTTTGTTATTACATTTGTTCCATTTCAAATTAAAATTTTGTCAATTTTCCTCAACGTCTGTTAATAGAAAATTTCTAGGTAATAGAAGACATTTAGAAACATAAAAAGTTAACTACTGAGGCTTGCGGCGTACTTATGTGGACGGTTAAGTACCACCTACTCGGCACTTGGATGTCAAGTGGTATGGAAATTCTATAAGACCTATTAATGGATTTTTCTGTTCTTGGTTAAAAACGTAGGTTTTAAGTACACTTTTAATTAACATATTGTGCGACGAGTGAGTCATAATGAAGTATCCTTTGAAAGGAATTCTGAAATATTACTCAATGAAAACCTCCAGTTGCAGTTGCAGGCAGCTGGACATGGATGGTTGGTTTTGTTGTTTTCGTCCTTCATTTGAGTTTCCTCAAAAGGAGAAAATTTTCTCAAGTTATAAATCCTTATAATTGGTGTTCGGATTTTTTCCCCGAAACTTTGATTAATTGAACAACAATTAGAGTAAATACACGGAACAGATACGATAAACGCTAAGTAAATACAGTGTTTACATATAGTAAAAAAATAGCGTCTATTCTCGCTTCGCTGGGTTTTACTATCAGAGCTTGGAAAATCTTGCTTGCAAGTACTAGCTAGACCATTTTGCAGTCACAGTGCCAAATGTAAAAAAAGTACTGGCGAGTGGGTTTTTCAAGCCCTATATATATTCCCTCTTAAGATGCACCATCAAAGACAAATCATAAAAACCATTTCAGGGCTGAACCTCATTTATGTTGAAAATTTGATCGAGGTCTGTCCGGTGGTTCAAGAGTGATTAAGTCAGACATGGTCTTTGTCATTTTTATATATAGGCCTATATATTTGCTAAAAAATCAAAGGAGGACGATTTTGTTTTCCGTAGTCGTCAAACTAATTAATAATAAACTTTATAGACTTAAAATGTGTTTCTAGAGACCATTAACTACACTTAAAACAATAGCCGTACAATCAGATTACGTGAAAACCTAATCAATGGCGAAATGCTAGAATTTAATTTATGGATGTGAACATTGGCATGAAGTAAATAAATAATCTAAACTCCCATTTTTGATGCAATAATATCGGCTGAGTTTTTCATAAAATTCCTGGAGCTATAATCGTAAACTATGTATATGAAGTAAACTGCGGCCAAGTACAGAAACATTCTGAGATATACTACTGTCCAGCTGCAAAGTACAATGCAAGATTCATACTTTCGATTATTTATTATCCATTATTTTCAAGAAAGCCATCTTGTATATGCCTAATAAGACATGTAAGGCCAGTTTGCATCTAATTCCTGAGTTCAGGGATCAGCTCACCAACTACTGGCCACTATTCGTATTCTAACAAGCAACGTACAGAACAAGGCACGATCAGATCCGACTCAAACTTCGCCCAGAGAACATATAATAGAAAAGAAGAAAAAATGCCAAATTAGAGCTGCCCCCATCCAGAAACACCGGAGATATGCTCCGCAACATAACGCACCACGCGACAATATGATATAAGGTAAACGTCGCAAGATACCCGTTTATGTCGGAAACGGAAATGATGGCCTGTTTTAGCTTACATTTCTTTACGAATGTATCTTTTCCTTTGCACGGTTTGCTACACTGTTTCACGACGGTCCCAAACAGTCACAATATCAGAGAAAGGCACCAATATCCTCGGAAGGCATAATCTGTCAAAGCGGATGCATTTCCATGCACAGACACTGTTGCAGTTACTTGTCGCGTACCATTTATCGTGGGGTCTTGCCCTATTATTCTGCCCTTCGAATACACGTTTGTTTTGCCCGAGTCTTCTACACTTCGTCCCGTCCATACCATTACACATATGTTTTTCGCGGTTACATCATTGGTTTTCCTTTTGCATTTTACCTTACATTGATATATCATACACCCCGCTTCTCATTTCAATACCTTACGCTATATCCAAGATGACGGCTTTCAAGATGGCCGCCAAGTCAGTGTTATAGCATATCAAATATCTTGATATCCTGGTGCTGCCCATCTTTTCCGTTTCCAACATTAACTGGTATTTTGCGATGTTTACCTTATATCATATTGTCGCGTGGTGCGTTATGTTGCGGAGCATATCTCCGGTGTTTCTGGATGGGTGCAGCTCTAATTTGGCATTTTTTCTTCTTATCTATTATGTGTTCTCTGGGCGAAGTTTGAGTCGGATCTGATCGTGCCTTGTTCTGTACATTGCTTGTAAGTAAAACTCCTCGGCTGGTTGGTTAAAATTTATCTTCGGTCTAAATCCGACAATACATAGGTTCATTTCATTCAAGTTGGAATCACATTGATTACCGTAAACATTTAAATTGGGATTTGAACCTAGTAAAGCGACATGAAAGGAAAGTCGATAACCTGCTGCCTCGCAATAGTGCAGATCGTGTCAGAAACAATGTAAAGCTGTATTAACGCTGCCTTGGGTCTTATTCTGTACTAGCTTTCGCAAAACGCAAAAATCAAGTATAAACGTTATACTTATTATCGCAAACTAAAATGTGTGTTTTGCGTTGCGTGACGCAGACTGTTACGGAAAGAACATCTCTGGCCCTTGAAAAGTGAAGATGTGTTGCTACGTTAGAAGTGACTCAATTTACCAAATCAAAAATATCAGTCGTCTATAGCAATTTTGTAATTCAGGTCTGCAATAATATTCGATTCAGTTGCAATATTAACCTTTTAATTGTCCTCAAAGAAATGATTGGCATGCGAGAAATTTTCGAACTTTTTGGACATCTCTAAAGAAGTTACATAAATCTATAGTCACCTAGAAAAGTAAATCGAATAGAGTTAAGAATATATTTCTATGTAAAATGTATTAATTTCCTTTCTCGATATCTGTAACAGCGGCAGATGTGTTATAATCAAAGAATTAAATAAGCCCAAGTGGGAATAGTTGCCATGTGCATACTGATATTTTAATAATTTAGAGAAAAAACGAAAGACAGGGAAGTTATTTCATCTTGCTTATTAAAAAAAAAAAAAATAATAATGGGGATGAACAGTCATTTCTCATTTTTGTACTGATACGAAAGTTTTTTTAAAGAAAAAAAATGCCTGTAAGCCTTGGCATTTCTTTTTATAAGATTTCTTGTTATGGTTTGATATTCGCAGTTTGAGTTCAAGTAGATATTTTATAATTAAAAGATTACAACTACTAAAACAGCTTTTCATTTACACACACCATAAGCTTCCTAACATAAATTACATATGGAAGGAATTGCGTTTAGCTTGAAATCGTGTAGTTAATTGAAATATTAATATGTATAGCAAGATAACTAAGTTCTTAATCAATGTTTAAGACATCAAAAGTTTTAAAATTGTAATACAAAATTTTATTTATATGGTAGGTAAAATCAATGAAATATGAAATAGTGATTCATGTTAACCGCGTCAGTAGTTATGTTACATTAAAAGAATCGTCTTTGAACTTTGTCAAATTCCATATCTTTTCGCAGTATCATCAAATATACTGAATAGGGTTTCCTAATCATGTATTAATTTGAGGAGTTGGGAAAGCTCTAAAATATATACCTATGTTCTATATTT
Source organism: Thermobia domestica (assembly GCF_964235325.1). Taxonomy (NCBI): domain Eukaryota; kingdom Metazoa; phylum Arthropoda; class Insecta; order Zygentoma; family Lepismatidae; genus Thermobia; species Thermobia domestica. The sequence goes on from NC_137464.1 coordinate 111,833,757, forward strand.
AATCACGTCAAATAGTTGGTAATTTATGACGACGAGAGCGAATCAACATCATTCATTACTTGAACAGCAGTTCGCGTGAGGATATGTGATCAAAGTTCAATTTTTCTTTGCTTTTTAAGATCGTGCGTGTTTCCCCCGTCCCTCGTCATATTCTCTCTTTACTTGTGTGTCTGTCTCTTCACATTTGGTGTGACAGTTCTGAACACATGTACTGATCCCATTCAGCATTTATGATAGACATTATTTTTTCATTTCAAACCGTCACGGAAAGCACGGTTTGAAGTGAAAGAGAATTGAAAAGTATAGTTAAACATGAAAAACTAAATTTTCAGAGTAATCCAAGAAACATTCTAAAAGGAAAGGACAGTTTTTCTATTGAAGGTTATATATTATATGGAAAGCATATTTTCAAATTTAGCTTTGTATTGTGATTTCTGAAGCTGTAAACCAGTAATCCTAATCATCATTAAAATTCAACTTTGAGTTGAAATCTTTGTGGAAAACTCCTTTATGATGGAAGAAATAGGGATGATTTCGATAAAATCAGTTGATGCATACAATGTGCTCAATAATATTATTTTAGTAATAATAATGTTCTGAAATAAAACATATAATGTTGATATTTTTCTTATTTCTAAATAAAGACATAGGCGAAAGTTATCACATAAAGAAAGAAAGACCAGGTAAATGTGTTTGTTCATTGCAAATAACAACGCAATGATGGAGACACTGTTGACAAATTACAGTGCTTCATGACGTCCGTTGTCTTCAATTTGTCACATTTATTACAGTCAGCTATGAACTCACATGGCCTGGGATCAAATCTCCGACTTCTAATACGAGATGAAAGCGTTCTGCAAATGGGCAATCTTGATTTCCTATAGGTTTGTTGCTAGTAGGCTGCGAATATTTAGGCATTTCAAAAAGGAAACATAGAAAAAAATAGTAAAACAACAACTAAAAAAAGACATATGAAATAGCCAAAATAGACGTAACATACATCAAAAGTACTCAAGAACTATAACATTTGTATATGGTTACTGAGAAAGAAAAGAAGTTAATCACTGAAGAGAAATTAATTGAGTGGAAGGAGTATTACGTTACAGCAACAGTAAGTTGACGATGGCTACTTTAGACAGTTTTCATCTTTATCGAAATATCATTGTAAACTGTAGCGGTTTTGTGAAAAGTCCGGTCATCTTCACGGTACAATACCTTACGGCTGATTCTAAGAATTCCAACACTTTGCACATCTTCAACTACCAGTTGTTAATAATACCGGACCCGCTGCGACTGATACACTTTGAAATTTGGAACACCAACGCCATCTCATGCGCAAAAGGCTAACCACATTTTATACTACGTGATATTTTGTTGCGGTTTTCACTAATGTAATGAGCAATTCTCAAGGAAGGCTGTAACTTATATATTTTAAAAAAAAAATAAGTAATTATTACGCATGTTTCATAGGGAGACACATTTTATAGGTAGTTTGTCTTACCTTTAGTTCAGTTACCTAACTAAATCAGTGGGTAACGATAAAACAAAATAAAAATTTAGGAGAAAAATAACTGACTTCAAAAACATACTAAAAAGCAGAAAATGTTTTTTAAAAAAGGAAACCGATTTCAAAAAAGCTCCAAAAAGCAAACAAATAATAAAGAACTTTTAAAAGAATATGAACCGACTTCAAAAAAGGCACTAAAAGATAAAAAAGTAATAAAAGCGCTAAAAAACAGACGATAATAAATAATACTAATAATAGCGCTTAAAAGCAGAAAATAATTTATAAATATTATCTAAAAATGTTTGAAGTCGTGCCAAGCCAAACGTTAATGACTCGTAAATTTACCATCGAAATATTTTTATATTAGACAATAGTTTGTTTGGCTTGGCCCGACTTCAAAAAATTTATATAGATAATATTCATAAAGTATTTTCTGCTTTCTAGTGCTTTAATTATTTATTTTGCCTTTTAGTGCCTTTTTTGAAGTCGGTTCATTTTTTTTTAAAGGTTCAGTTTTTGATTGAGAGTCCATTTTGTATAGGCGTGTGTACCTATTTTGAACTTTACAAACGTTTGCAGTAAAACTATATAGTTCTGTTATTTTTGAAGATATTCATTTGAAGTAAAAATAATTTGAAAAACAATTGAATATACAACACTTTATGTCCAATACATGTTTAAGCCTCCTACACTACGAATACCTTTGAAAACATTGTTGAAGTTTGGAAAACCGAAATTTACATTTTTAAAATTAAATTTTAAAAGAAAAAATAGACTTATGGTTATTTTTTTCCTAGAGATCCGTAGTGGTATCCTACTTCCTAAAAAGTTACATACCTGAGAACCTGATCCTTTTCTGAGTTTTCAAACATTGAGATTTTTCAAAAATCGGTTATGTTGAACCTGAAATATCTCAAACGGGACACACTGGAAAAATCTCAAATTTTCTCCAAACAGTTGTTATTTGCGTAATAATAAGTGGTTAAAATCTTATCACTGCGACTTGACTAGATTTTGAGTTACGGTTTTCTTTTTTTTTATGTGGCGATATTCGGTTTATTAGCAGTTAAATTATAACTGAACTGATAATTCATTCCGCAACTAAACTACGTATGTGTGTTAGGTATTAGAACATTCTGTTTTATTGTTTATATATATATATATATATATATATATATATATATATATATATATATATATATATATTAATAATATTTTGCTGGGGTAAATTGTTAATAATGTTTTAAAGGAAATAATTAAATCGGTCATTGCAGAAAGGGCACATGTGCTATACTAATCATACAGAACATGTGCTCTTTATGCAATGACCGATTCAATTAAAAAATAAACGATGTTTATATTTATGACAAGAATGATCGATCAGAAAAACGGAAGGACAAATGAGGAAAAGAACATTGTTCTTGTTCACTTGGTCTCCAAATACCCCCAAAACTTGTCTCCAAACCTCAAAAAATTACAAAGTTTGAGGACCACTTAATAAAGTACTAAGGAAACTATCACCAATAGAGTCCACAACTACTACCAATCGAAGTTTCAATAGCAGCGAAAAACTACTGTATATACAGAAAGCAGTCATTTTCTTTCAGCAATGACATTCCAAGAACATAAAAAGACAAGAATTAACAGTTTCATGTATTGGCTTAAAGTGTGAACTGTATAACTAATAACAGGATACTGGGATAGTGTTACTAATGTATTATTTTAATTTAGAAGATAGTTTTTTTTTTTTTTTTTTTTTTTTGAAAATCATTTTTGCACAACACACCACTACTTGTGATTTCGCCACATAAAAAAAAAAAAACTTTAAAACTAGTTAAATCTCAGTGATCAAATTTTAGGTACTTATTACTACGCAAATAAGGACTGTTTTATGAAAATTTGAATTGTTTTTCAAGTATGTCCCTTTAGAAGTATTTGAAGTTGAACATAAGCGATATTCAAAAAATCGCAATGTTTGAGAGCCCATAACAAAAAAGAATCAAGCTCTCAAGTATTTAACTTTTTTAGGAAGTAGTATGCTACGATGCATATCTAAAAAAAAAAAAAAAAAAAAAAAAAGTATCCATAAGTCTAATATTTCTTTTAAAATTTAATTCCAAAAATGACAATTTCAGTTTTTCAAACTTTGACAATGTTTTCAAAGGTATTTATAGTGTAGTAGGCGTAAATGTGCACTGGATATAAAATGTACATTTAATTCTCTTTCAAATGGCGTTTGTTTGGAATCAGTATCTCTAAAAAGATTACGGATCTACAGTGTTTACAGCATTTTCTTTTCTAATGTTACGTAGGCTTAGGCATCTATGCCAAATGTTCGCTCAAAAAATATATTCTTGTTTTCAACTCTCTAAATACAGTATAACTTTGTGTACAAAAGTTAAAATATAATACATTTTGTCAGCAGCCTCTTGATGTGAAATTGGGTGATTTAAAATGGAATGACCCAAAAGCAAAATTATTATTATTATTGGTACAACCCCGAATAACTAATTTTTCCAGTATCTCAAATAAAGTTTTAAGTATAAGGATGTAACAAAATATGTAGCAGGTATAATGATTACAGAAAACTGCACCTAAATACAGAGAATATATACATTATTTTGCATACAGATAGTTTAAATACCATTCAAACAGTTTCTTTTCTTTCTTCTTCCCTTCATTTTAACTTTGAACATCTTTAAACAAACATTCATGTTGTGTTCTTTGTATTTAGAGTGTCATAAGTTTTTACAATTTGGCTTCATTCTTGCTTAAACTTAGACTGGTCTTCTAAAAATGGTCCAATGAAGTCTGTTTGTACGTATTGTTAACGGTATTCCTTACCAAAATCGGGTGGCGGCTTTCAAGTAAAATGATCTTACAAGATTTTATTTGCTCTAGTTCGTATATTATCAAAATATTCTTCCGTATTTCCACCAAAATGGAAAATTATATAGTGGTGGTAATAAAATTTCAAATATTTAAAATTCAAGATTATTTTGTTACTTAAAACTTAACATTTACATAGAGATTTGTCGAAAAAATTAGGATATATTTGATCGGTGCGATTATAATGTCCAATCTTACGTCTGATAGGAAACCATATTTTATAGCGCAACCAATGGATGGAAACAGGTTACAAGCTCCGTAAAATATACTTCTACAGAAAACTGACTGGAGTATCCAGTAAGTCAGGAGGCGATGTTGAACAGGGTCGTTTGAAAATACACCACGGAGAACATGTAATTTCGATTGACTTTTCTTTATGGGTTGAAATTGGGAGATTCTGGACATCTAGCCGCGGAGAAACATCATCAGTATATTTGGGTTAGTGAATGAATTATACTATATCCCGGGGGCCGCGGTGGCTCAGTGGTAGAGCGTTCACCTCTGGTGTTTGGGGTCCCGGGTTCGATCCCAGCCCCCGCCGACAAACACCGTGTGCGTGGGTTTTCTCGGGGTTCTCCCGTTTCCTCCCACTTTCTTCATTCCACCATTTCATTCATCACTCATCATCACCGTCTCCTTTAGCCTAACCGGCATAACCGTGGGACGTAAAACTTAAAGATTTCATTTCATTTATACTATATCCCATTAGTTTGTGGCATTTCGTGCCCATGACACAACGTTGAAAAACCGACCAACAGCTTATTTCTAATAAGTATAGTCCGTGTACCTATGTGCTATGTGTACACAAATGTAATCCTACTATAAGATGTTTCTTGTAACGTTTATAACTCGAGAACGTTACAGAACAAATGTTAGTTTGTATATTTTAATTTAAGTTTTGAAACTGTAGTAGGGAATATTGGCACTTTTAATTGTTAATAATGCATTAAACCTTCAATAACTTTCTGCTAATATTATTGATGATTTAATGCGGAGATGGTCAGAACATGGTTTTTGCACCTCAAACCACTCATACAATTCCAATGGCTGAGTTCAAAAATTTTGTTGAGCTAGGCTAAGTTAATGGATCTTCAATCGAGATATTATTTTTGTGCCATACTATATTTACGACATTTTCTACTGTATTATGTTATCTCACGAGTGTAAATAAATAAAATACATCTTGGGTTAACATTACGCAGAATCCTTCGCACCAAAAGTGAGCGCTCCATTACTACGACACAATATATCTCCTCATCTTACGAATGTACTTTAATGAGGAGCATTGCTGTTTATCTTGTACATTATATTTTGAAGGAAATACAGACCATATTATGACCATTTTCTTTTATTTTAAAACTTACGTGAAAATATTTTCGTAATATTAAATTATCTTTGTTTTATCACCAGGTATCATCGAGTGATAGAGCAGGACGAGGCTCACGTGATTTGGAGGATCTGAAAGTAAGTTTGTTCTGAATTTTAATTGCTTAATTTTCTTTGTACTTCTACTGTAATTTAACAATAGTTTTGGGTAGTAGAAATACAAAGAATGTCTGGTTTTTAGGGGTGAAATTTATATATAAAGAAAAGCGGTATGTGTATTTACTTCTGGATGAATTATCAAATTTCTCAAATTGACTTGCATTGTTCCCCCTTCAAGAGTGAAGTTATGCAACCCAATTATCACTAGTGTTATTTTGGTTGCCTAACACTCTTTAAGTGTATAAGTTATTTATTTGTGTTGCCTAAATTCTGCATTAAGTTATAGTTTTCTATATTGTCTAAATTCAAACTATCAGGCAAGAAGAAACTATTAAACCAAGAAACTACAAAAGTACGACTACATCTAGTTTTTGTTCGGGAAACATCTTACTCAGAAGTTAAGATATTTTGTTAGAATCTTATATTTGTTTTGTTTTATTTGGAATTTAGCGTTCCGTTCATCACCGAGGCTGTATAAGACATGGACCTACTGCTTGACCAAATTTGAACCCCGTGATCACCAACTCGAGTCCCGCGCCCCGAAGGTGTGTACGCTAATCATCCACGAGGAAGTTGTAGAACTTCGGGAATCCCTCTTTGCGCTTCTGTTGGGGCTTTTTGCATTTGTTGTGTCTTTGTAAACTTTTGATTCCACCCACAGCAATGTTTTACCACGTTCATGAGATATTCAATTGTAGGATTCTTTTCCAAATTGTAATCAGTTCTTTTCGAAAACACATTTATTTTTTTTATTAAAAAAACATTTTAAATTGATGAGAGTTATCCAATGAGCTAATTGACCCTTCGTACTACGTTGGCATTTCGTGAGGTTCCCGTGAAAACGACTCAACAGATTTGTTCATGTTTCATAAATAAGCATCTTATTAATGTTACTAGATTTAATATATATAAATAGTATTCCGGAAAATTTGAGAAAAATTGTTTTACTGTTGTAGACAAATTTTGTTTTTATAATTTTCTTCAAATTTGTTGTAACGATTTCTTATAAATAGTTAATGTCCGTATAATAATCACAGGTCGTCACTATTATTAGAAAATTGTAAAATGTAAACGTATACCGAAAACCAATTTTTCGTACGAATGTTTCGAAAAGAAATTAATATGAACTGAAGTGGTCGATATCTAGTTTTACTCAAGATTTACGTTATTCAAGGTCGTATTGGATCAGATATTATCGGAAACTAAGCTAATACATTATGATAATTTGCGATAAACTAGGCTTTCCTTAGAAATGAGGATTCACAAGTGATAACAGAGAAAAAATCGAAAGAAAAACTATGAATATGAAAAGTTGGAATAGAAAAGTAAAAGGCGAAGGATTTTTTAAAAAAGGAAAACTGAAATCTGTAAAAAAAATGCGTTTTTTAGTGAAACGGGAAATGTAATTTTTTTTTCTCGGAAACAAAAAAAAAAAGTTCCGAAAATGGCTGTCCCTCATTAGAACTTCATGAAAATTCAATGGATTTGTACCTTTATTTAGCCATTGATATTTTGATCCAATTACTGTATTCCTCACTTCTGCAAGTAAATCAGTCTCACAGCAATTTTGATTTTATACTTGAGCTTGTTATGATGATCAAGAAATGTAAACAGTGTTTCTTAGACCATGATGTACCAAGTACCTACCACCTTTCACTGTGAATATAATTGATGCCATATTTCTTCATCGCCTTGCCCTTCTAACAAGCTCAGTTGTAAAGTGGCCTACATCGTCAAGTGTTTGTGAACGTGCACATGTTTTTCGAAGACCTTTCCGTTCAGTCAGCGTAGACGAAAAATGTTTACTGAGCTGAAGACATTTTCTTGGAACAGGGCATAGCGTGACTACCTAGACGAAAGGAAAAAGGTGTGTTTGGTGGGCGCCGCAGCGCAAACACACCTGATGTTCATACGCTAAGTGAAGCAGGCTATATATATATATATATATATATATATATATATATATATATATATATATATATATATATATATATATAATATATTCATCTTCCTCTGTTTCTGTCTTTCTCTCACGCTCATACACATATTATACTTATCATTGAGCTTTGCTGGAGAAAAATTCTTTCCTGTAACTTGATATATCATCTTTTGTAAACGTAGATGCCTTTCAAGGTAGTTCTCATATTCCTCAGTTTATTTTGGTTACCTACATCATTGAAATAAAAGAAACAAAAGTTCTTCTTTTTATTATGATTGTAACTCCGTTGGTCGAGCTTTGAAGAAGGCGCGTTTTGGGTTCTATTCATGAACATTTAAACTAAAAATAGCAGGTATTTTTTCTTTGTAAATACTTGGGTGGAATCGGATCTTTTCGACATTAAGTTATCAGTTAATCAAAATACCTGTATTTAAAGAGGATTGCATGGTCTGACTAAACTTCAAGTTATTTCTTATTTGCTTATTTAAAAATAAAATAAAAAAATAAAAAAGAGTTGCCATATTGATAGAGATGAAAAAAGAGGTAACTTTAGTTTATTAGTAATATATATATATAGAGAGAGAGATTGAAGTCAGTAAATGTTCTATTGAATTTAAGGTCTTTTTATCTATATTTTTGTTCAGCAACGAGGCTATCAACACCTTAACGTGGAATTTGAACCGATTCGTTCAGTGTACTTTCACCGAGGATGAAATCTAAAACCGGCACTACACACAAAAGTATACTTACTACCAACTTCTTTTTACTTACTTAAAAACTCGTTTCAGTGGTTTAGAGAGTATCAAATTTTTTGATAATCATTGTGCAATAAAAATACTGTCCTAACGTAGAATTAAAAACAAAGTAGCACGTAACTGAATGAAAAATCAATGAACGCTTAAAATACGTAGATAATAAGTTGGGAATATCTCTGTATGGCATGGAAGGCTTATTTGGTGTATATCATCGCATTGCTTTGTATGGGAATATTGAACTTTCATTTCCAGTCTTTTCGAAAGTAAATCGCACCTACCTTGTATTATCCCGAGCCGCTCATAAATAGAATTACGTACTTTACGTCTGATCACAGAATATTATCCGTGCGTACAGATAAACATCTACACTACTATAGTAGATAAGCACAACTACAGGACATGATTTTTTCCCTGTGGACATGCAATGCATATTTACGTACACTGGTCAGACTTTTTATTAAATGTAATTTCAGTAAGTGAATTCGTAATTGGAAATAATAACATATCTGAGATCTGATACTTAATACTTAGCAGTTGTATAAATTTAAAAAGAAATAGCTAAATTTTGTAGTACACACAGTTTTGGCTAAATCTGTCAGAATATTTGGTTCATGACGGGCTTTTAGTTATAACCATCTTAGCTTTTCAAATATATGAAGCAATAGAATCGTAATATCTTGAGTTTAAAATAAACCATACGCAAGAATTTTAAGCTCGTTGCAATTTATTTCGTAAATTTTCAGTAATCTCAATTTAAACAATGTCACGGTGATCAAAGTGAGGATACTTCATAGAGTTGAAGACAGTACAATTACAAGGTTTCAAAGCATATTGTAGCTGTTTGTGAATATATTAAATGTGATTGTTCCAATTGAGATAATTATGCATATTAAAGCGTAATTTTTACATTGATTGAGGAGATTATAGTATTACGCCATTTGGCGGTTTTTGAGGGAAGTCACATCGGTAAAAAGTATAATTTTATTGCTACAAGCTAGGGAGAGAGAACTTACAAGAATAAACTTTCTTTCCTTAGCTTATAGCAATATTTTATTTTATTTAGCGATGTAACTTTTCTTAAAAGAGTCGCTAATCCGGTATGTGACTTTGAAAAGAACTCTTAGAACCTGTAAAAAGTAAGATTCAATTTCTTTGGGTCCATTTTCAGCTCATTTACCAATTGGAAATAAATCGAAAAAAGATCAGTTTATATGCTAGTTCTCACTGGCCTTTGAGTGTAGTTTCGTAATAGAATCAGCAACATTGCGTAATTCGGTGGAGATACTGTAGATTTTAGTCAGAAATATCAGATCCTCGCAGCGTAAGCGATCATTGTCAATATAATAGTTATCTCTTAACAACAATAATAGCTGTCATTTTAACATTTTGTGTTTGTCGTTGCAAACAGAGAAAATAGAGTAGGAAATTATTGTAAACACTATCTTTTAAAAGTGTGAATTTTGAGAGCTGTCGAATGTGTCATTAAATGCATTGTACACAATGTTGAATATTTCACACTATTATAGTATCTAAAACTACAATTTGATCAACTGAAATCAAAGCTTTTATTCATCCATTCAAAGTGAAAACTAGCCAGTGTACTGCAATTGGTGTTGTGGTATCTAAATATTTGAACGTGTTGAGAAGGATGTTAATAAATCATTGATGACATTAGACCTCATTTCAAAATGAATGATTCGTGAAGCCGAATAATGCATAGATGGTACTTTATCAGCAGACCACAAGAACCTTAATTATACCCTACATCAGTGACAAGCACTTTCCCAACAGATCGTTAGACAACTTTTCTCACACGTCTTTGTGAAAAGGCATGTGATCACGTGAATATATCATCAAGTTTGCAAACAAAGTATCTTTACGTGTGGGCTGAAACCTCTCTTTCTTTCTTTCTTCCTTTTTTTTTATTCGTGATAATGAAAAGCTAGCTCTTTATGTACGATCCTCTTGCTTGCCCTCTTGATCTCTTCGTCTACCTGTGTACACAAAATAAACGAGACGCCAATATTTGCTAACCGACGTGAACGTCTTCAAATTATTTTTCGTCTATCGCATTTAAATATTAGCGGAAGAAACTAAGCAAATTTGTTTTTTTCCTCTTCCTCCCGTCTCTTGTAAACGTTCCTCTCTCTCTCTCGTTTGCCTTCGTGAAGAGAGGAAAATGTGACCAGATAAAAAGGGAGGCGTTCAGAGACGATCGACCGAAGAACTCTTGCTATGTACTTCCGCATTATTGGTAAAAGTTGAGTAAATTTGTACAGCCGATAACTCGTTATGTGGCCCTTCTAACAGCAGGGGCAGAGAGCAAATTTAGTCTTCATGGAATCTTTCTCTGTGTATAGACATTAGCCAACAGGACGTGTGCGGCTATCAACCACATGAATTGAGCTCTTTCTCTCTCTATCTCACTCACAAAGTTTTCCACTCTACCACCACCCGACGCCAGAACAGAATCGACAGTTCAGAAAATATTTGCGTTGAAGATGTATTTAGTCATGTGGATACAGTATCCTTATATAACGGTGCAGAAAAGCTGCGTGGGGCACAGTGGTAGATAGTTCAGTCGTGTTGTGAGTACTGCATATCCATCTATATAATCAAATGTGCATTTTAAAATCATATCATTTCTACATAGTGAGTGTAAAAAATCCCGTTATTAAGTTTATAAAAATTAACATCATGAAGACATTATCTAACTCGCCACAACTTCAATTACTTGTGGGTAAGCTTGTAAACAATATTTCCAGTGGGTCTATATATTTTGTGCTTGTGTGTTTCTGATTGATTCTGTTTTCAGTTTTAAATTGTGGTTTGATGAGCTTATAATGCGTATCGCCAGAGGACTCGTGTGTTGCAAAAATGGTGGCTTTGTATACATGAAGATCTAAGTTTGATTCATATACTTTCCAGTTGTGACTACTTTCACTGGATTTGACATACATTGCCATGTAATTCTTTTGCGTGTGATGCCTTTTCGGAAAAGATATCTTTTTCGTGCGATTATATGAGTGTTAAAATTTATTTTGCCATGTCTTATTTGAGAAAGTATATTCCATCGAACATAATCTGTTATCTACTGAGGATGGTCTTGGTTACAAGATTAGGACCTTGGAATTCTGTAAAAGTAGTTGTCACTTTTTATTGTTTTACTACATGCGAACTGACAAGAATGATAACTTGATAATTAATGAATAGAAAGTAATAATCGTATTTTTTATTAGATCCTGGTAAGATCATATCTTGCAAGGAATATGAAGTGTACGTGGTTATTGTTATTTGTTGAAGTGTAGCGTCCCTTGTTAGCACCGAGGCTATATAAGACGTGGAGATCATGAGTGAGCTGGAGTTTAAGGTGAAATGTGAACTACCGTAATATGTTCAGATTTCAGTACTGTCCTACCAGGAATTGAACTGTGAACAGCATGTACAAAAAAACACGTGCTTTAGCCGCTAGAGCAGAGGGCAGGCCAGAGTGTATGTGGCAGATCAGTACTTCGGGATTTTAGGTATTTTGGTTTAGCATTAAGAAGTTCTGTTAATAGCGAACTTCCTCGTAGAGTAGAATCAAATAGAGAATTCAGAAAAAAAAGATGAGATGGTCAAGAATTCGTTTTTTGAGTGTTATTAAACATATTTCAAGATTTTAAGAAAGCTTTTCGTAATTACGAGTCGTCGTCTTGTATTATCTGTTATAATAGAAAATGAATGTTTTTCGTAGGATAGCATCTTTCGCCCCTTGTAGCAGTGGAACATATGAGAAAATCTAAATGTGACATTATTAAAACTTTTAAAGCTGTGAATTTTAGTAAAATAATAAAATATATTACGTTTGCTAGTGCAGTGTACGCAGCATGTACCTCAAATAGTGTAATAAGTAGGGAAAACAAGAACTGTTATAAATCCCACACAATAAAAATATAAAAATCAGTTGAAAGTTTAAAGTTAATCAAGGAGTGTAGCACGTGAATGGGTATCGTTCTTAACTACCAGTTATTGTGCCCGTGTTCGAATCTTCTTCAAGTATGTTTTTTTTTTTTCCCCTCGGAGGAATAGCTATAAAGTAATATTACAGTTTTGGATCTGGTTTCACCTGTTAGTTATTTTTCGTTCTTTTTTTCTACTCGGACATAGCAACAAACATGATTCTGGATCAAAAGTAAGGGTATTCTAGATTTTTCTTCCTTTAATAAAATATGGAAATAAGCTTAAGTCCGACACCAAATATACACTTAATTAAAAAGAAGGTAACACGTTTTTGCCATTTAACTCAATCAGCATTTGTGTCTGTTCGTCCGTCTGTCTGTTTCGTCACAACTCTCGTAAAACTTACTCGATTTTAATGAAACTTTGTAAATGGTTTCCTCCAGTCTTTGTTGCAAGAATCCATAAAAAATACCCGTGTTGCAAGTCTTCACACACAGAAAACCATTTTATGATAGGAACTACGTAAATGTTATTTGAATTCGATAGAACGTGGTGCATACTTTCTTTAGGATATCCCAATCATTTTCAGTGGTTTCGGTTGAAACTGGTTAATGATAAGTTGGTAAAAGGGGTTAAACTAGCCGAATTACGAAATTTCATTATTGAAATAATGAGATATTAAAATAATTTTCTTTGGTAACTTCACATTTTCTTTAATAACTTTACAAAATTATTCGATTTTGATCCAATATGACGTATATAAAATATGATTTTGTAGTAACATAACTAATATTTCCTCTGAGCTTTCCATGATTGCATCTGGATACAGTTAAAATCAATAAAGAATGAATAATAGGGATGAATTTACCTTACCGATCAAGAAACATGTTTCACGTAACTTTCGTAAACAAATGTTCGGTTTTTGTGGAATATAGAATATGTGTATCTAACGCTTTCCAGTAATCTCCAGCGCTTGGGTATAAAATCAGTGGAGGATAAGAGAACGCATTTAATTCCCTTCCTGTGATTTAAAAAAATTGTTTTACAAAAGCTGTCGTACAAATAATTAGATTTTCATAGTATATCTATAATGAACGTGGACATCTCATGGTTTGATATAAAATGAGTCCAGCTGCAATAAGCCGTAGCATTACTGTCCCGTGTGAATATGTTAATTCAACTGCTTTGTCTTTGAAGACAGATCGGTGACGCAAAGGATGATTCCCTACTTCTTCAATCAGAACTTGATCTTGGGCTGCGGATGTTGCCTGCGATCTTCCACTACCAGGTTTTGACCTAATTCATTCTGTCTCCCTGCTTCGTGTGACGATCCAGCTACTTCCTCACAGTTCTAGAATCACAACCAATATCCAATGTGAGACAACTTCTCACACTTGGTAGCACAATCAATAATTTCGGCTTTTTTGAGTTAAATCTAACGGGACCAGAATCCAGTTTTAGTCGTTGTTCCGTTTCTTCTAATCCTAAATGTCCCATTTTGAAGCAAAAGTGAAGTATCCCGTAAGGGTTATTTAAAATATAAACCATCAGAGCAAATTGTAAATCTCTTTCGTTAAAATGACTATCTAGAGCTATTTTTCGTACTAACACTCATTGAGAATTTTTAAGTCATACAATCCTCCTTGCTTGTCTAGTGGCTAGAGCGTGTGCCTTTGGTGCACGTGGTCTCAGGGTCGATTCCCGAAGCAAAGAACAAAAGTAAATTCTACAATCATTTACTTTCATTAAGCATCTGTCTCCTTGAAACTAATACACATAACAGTGGGATATTAAACTAAAAAGTTCATTCATTTTAGGATATACCTGGAACTTTAAAATGCTCCTGACTTCTTAGAACTTTTGAATGCGTCGCTTGTGTGCTTTGTAACTTGAGTACGTTGCTGGCCACCAATACAATCTAAGAATCAGAGGTTGACTGACCCCCTCCCTCCGAGTCATATGCGTCCCTTTTTTGCAAATTAAAATTCTGATCACCTTAAAAGAGCTTCTAATTTTAGACAACTTTGTTGACACCAATTATACTAGACGAAATACTCCACTGAATGAATGAATGTGAAGACGTGTTAAGATTAAAGTAAGATTTCATATTGATTTTTTTTGTTGAATCATGTCTCATTGTTGTGGGTTTCATTAATTTTATTTCTGTAAAAAAAAAATTACTACTTATATAAATATATTTATTTTTTTCCTTACAAGATGAGAGAGCAAAGCGATATTATCTAAGGCCTTTGAAATGTGTGTCTAACGTGTTTTAACTGTGAACATATTAAAAAAAAACTGGTATGCATTATGTTATTAAAATACTGGTCTGTGAGGAAACAGGGGGAAAATTATTAATTATATTCTATTCGCGTGGCGCTATTACATCTTTCAGTATGTTGAATAAAGAAGTCATGTTCACTATTTACCCTGAATATGATTAATAAACTAGCGTTATTATCGAATGGAAAGAGAGTATGTATCCTGGAACTTTATATTCTATTTGGAAACATTCGTGTGAGATTCGAAAGAAATGTATCTTTTAAGATGGATCACTAGGTGTTCTCAGTGCTATGCTAAACGATGTTTGAATAGTGTGGCGTTGCCAGATAGTGTCGAGTGTTTGCTGATGCCAGATAATAAAGGAAGTAATCATGGAATTCTGCTTGGATACTTACTAGAGAAATTAGTTTTCGACCCTTACCGCAATTCCGCTTCTCGAACTGCAACGCTAGAATCCAGGAATTTTCTTATTGTGACTACTACAGTAAACGTACAAATTTGGCAACAACGCATTATGGCGTTCTGCGCAAGTTTCGTCTCTAAATCTATTTTCTTAAATGTAAATTAATATTTAAATAAAATATGAAACATAACACGAAAAACGGTCAAACAATATATCTATTTCGTAATCAGATCGTTACTTTAAAATACTTTACACATACAAAGAAACATTTCGTAAAACTGATTACTTCTAGTAAGATCTTACAGCACATGCCATCTTGTGTGCTTATTGTAAAACGAATCAAATATTTTCTTTTATTTGTTACATTTTTCGATACCAGGAGACACAGCCAAATGAATCAGTGTCTTGTGCTCTACCTGAAACATTACTCTTATCTTATAGTACAATATTTATAATATGTAACGTTTCATTGCGCAGTAGTTAAGGCAATGAGCTAAACTATGTGCTGACTTCCGGGTGGTGATCCACCTTAACATTTTATGGTTACGAGTTGAGTTGATTTTTAGTTTAGCGTCCCTTTCAGCAGCGAGGCTATATGAGACGTGGACCTACTGATTAACGTGGAATCCGAACCACATGATTTATGGTTACGAGATATAAGCTAAGGAAAATAATGACAATTTGAGAATCAACTTAAAAATAATTGTTACAACGAAGAAGAGGGAAAAATCGAACTACTCAGTCGTAGAGCTGCATGCGGAAGATCTGAGTTGGATTCACAGAAAGTGCTCATTTGGTTCGGGATCCCAAATTAAGCTGTCAGTTCATGTCCGTATAGCTTTAACCCTTTGGGTATCCCATGGTACAACCTGTACCATACGGGGTGTTTCATGGTACATTGCGTTATAACTCTCCTATTTGAGCTTTTTCGTCCGTTTTTTTTTTCAAGTCCAGAGGCATTGTAGATGACATTACGTATGGTTTCACACCTTCCTGCGTCGAGACATAGGAGGTGATGACGTCATAATTCTAAAATATATATTTTCGTGTAATATTTTTTTTGGGGGGGTATGTAAAGTATTTTTGGCGGGCTTATTTTTGCACGTAGAAGATTGAAATTTTGCACAAACATTCAGTCCACCGAGTAGTATTTACCAGATTTTTTTTCAGATTTCTGCGTTAAAACAGGGGGGAACCAGAGGGGCTAAAATTTGACAAAAGGGATATTTTTACCCAAAAAATCCCGTTTTTCTTCATTTTCCCGCCTTAGATACATGATGGAGACACGTGAGTCATACCGTCTGAAAGGCAGTTCTATTCTGAAGAGAATGATGTGCGACAAATGGCCCTAGGGTAATTAGGAAAGTGTCAGGGAATTTTTATCAAAATATACTTCTGTATAAGGGAATTTTAGACATTTTCGGTATAATTTTTTTGCGGACTTATTTTTGCACCTAGAAGATTGAAGTTGTGCAAAAACATTCAGTCCACCGAGTAGTATTTACCAGATCTTTTTCAGATTTCTGCGTTAAAACAAGGGGGTACAGAGGGGCTAAACGTTGAAAGAGGGAAATTTTTACCAAAAATCCCTTTCACGGGATTTTCCCGCCTTGGATACATGATGGTGACAAGTGAATGGTACCGCCTGAAAGGCAGTTCTATTTTGAAGAGAATGATAGGCGACACATGACCCTAGGGTAATTAGGTATGTCTCAGGGAATGTTTAAAAATTTCCCTCTGTATAATGGAATTTGGGACATTGTCGGTATATTTTTTTTGGCGGGCTTACTTTTGCACCTGGAAAATTAGAATTCTGCATAAACATTCAGCCCACCGGGTAGTATTTACCAGATTTTTTCAGATCTCTGCAATAAAACAGGGGGGTCCAGGGGGGGCTAAAAGTTGAAAAAAGGATATTTTTACCCCAAAAATCCCGTTTTCCTCATTTTGCCGCCTTAGATACATGATGGAGACATCTGAGTCATACCGCCTGAAAGGCAGTTCTATTCTGAAGAGAATGATGGGCGAAAGATGACCCTAAGGTAATTAGGGATGCCTCAGGAATTTTTTTTACCTGAGATCATGGTGTTTGACGGTAATTTGGGGCATGGTGGGAATTCCTGATAAAATTTCTCCCGCTCTTGGTATTCAGGATAGAAACTTGAAATTTGGCACACACATTGAGTATACGAAGTACTATTTATCAGATTTTTTCAGATGGCTACGTTCACACCGGGCCGCTCCAGAGGGGCCCAAAGTGCGAGGGAAAAAATTCCCTCCGAAATTTTCCTTTTAACATCACTTTTCCCGCTCTTGGTATATGGTATGATCATGCAAGTGGTACCATTTGAAAGCCAGCTCTATTCTGAAGAGAATGAGGTATGAACCATGATCCTAGGATAAATAGTGACGATGCAGTAGCTGCTTGACTGAAAGTCTAAAAAATAGCCCAAAAACCCCGGATCCGGAAAGTGTTAATGCTGAAAGGAACGCGAAACTCTCAAGCAACCAACCCGTCAATCGTAGAGCTTGTAAGATTGAGGTAAGATGATTGTTTTTCGCTCCGTGAAGGGTTGCAGTTAATCTAAAAACATGCATTGATCAATTTCCACGTAAATCCAAAAATTGATTGAAGTCTCAATTGTGAGTATAAATTTTGACCTCGCAGAACCGTCGTGACCCATAATTAAAATTGGTGGTTTGAGCTTCTAAAAAGTGTGCCTCAAAGTTCCTAATGTAGGCTCGAAAAATCCTTAAGTATATTCTAAAAATCATGAATTAGAATTAACAATTCCCTTAAAAATATTTAATGGGTAAATTTTTAAAAGCAAAATGCAAACTACTGTAGTTGAAATTTCCGTACTGCACAGAAGTTTATGGAAATATTGTTTGCGAAATGCATAAACCCCTTCCCCCAATAGGATACGCATTTCAATCATAGTGAATGATAAAAACCGAAATCAATTCAAATGCTTACTATGTCCAAGATTCATTGTAAACAATTAAAACGTATCCTCGCTTTGGCCATTTTATGAATACAAAATGGGAAATGAAAATATTGTAGCAATTGCCCTTTTCTCCCGTAGAGGCGGAATTTTCGAAAATAGTGGTCACACTTTTTTTTTTTTTTTTTTTTTTTTTTTTTTTTTTTTTTTAGTGAGTTGATATGTCGAGTTCCATTTTGTTATGAAAGGTTCGTGAGATACTCTACTTTTGGCGTAAATCTTTAATCCTCCTTCCCTCGCGTAGGATATGCATTGTAATGACAGTACCATGATAAAAATCCGGCCCAAAGTAACTAAGAAATGATCAGCTGGTGCCTGTTGGCAAACTTGACCACTATTTAGAGAATTGTCAACTGTGCCTAAGTACACAATTTCAGGTGGAAGTGCAACACGAGGGGAAGTTACGGAGTTTGAAGTGAAGTTTGTCATTGAAAATCAACGACAAACAAATTTTGATGCAGCCTTAATCGGCCAGCAACAACTACAGTACAGCTGAGCAGTTTAGAAACACGTAAGAAATAGCCGGGTTGTTTCGGTGAATAATTTGTTAATCAGATGTTCATATCTTCAACCCTGTAAGAAAATTCTTTTTTCGCTTGGGTGCATCAAATTCTGTTTCTCATTACTTCCAATGCTAAACTTCGTATCTTCATTACTGCTTTCTCCATGTACACTTCCACCTGTAATTTTATATTTAGGCTTAGCTGATCAACCTCTAAATTATTGCCAGATTTGGTCAGATTTCTATTGGGCGTCAGCTGACAGTTTCCTTGTAAGTACTAAATATGTTCAAAATTCGTCTCACACGGTTTACCCGTTTTCCTGTTATGATCAGACAGATAACCTTGATGTCACTTCTTTATATTGACCAAGTAATTGTAACTTGGGCACTTTTCTTAAAAGCGGAATTTTTAAAGAGAGTGGAACATGTGTTCACTTTTTAATTTTTTTAAAGTAAAGTTTTATATACACATTCCACCTCCAACATAAGACTAGTGAGATATTCGATTTTTGGCATATCTTTAAATCCCTCTTCCCGCATGATTCACATGTTAATAAATGTAACATGGTAAAAACCCGACTAGAACCAAATGCTAAATACACCGTTACAAAATTAATTGCAAGCGGTTCATCCGTTTTGCTGTGATGATGAAACATAGGTATAATCTCGATGTCATTTTTAAATATTGAGCAAAAGTTATAGAAATTGCCCCTTTTTCCCCTTTAAAGGCGGAAATGATTGTCTTGTACAAAAGTAATAACGCAGGTAAGACGAATGGGGCAGTTCACATCCAAAGTATTTTAGTATCGAATACTACGGCCATTAATTAATATTTCAACAACTAGAGACAAAATTGCAATTAATTTTTTTTTGTTTCAAAACTCTTTATTTCGAAAAATTATTCTAACAAGTATCGCAGCCAATTGCGTAGATGATTTCCAGTAAAAATCATAGTGCATTTTGCAGCAAGTGAATACCTCAAATTGTTACGGATATATGAACAAAATGGTAAAGATTGCTACATTGCTTAAAGTGGCGTATTTTTAGGAACTTTCAAAAATAATTACTTTGCTTCTATAACATTGCAACAACACTTTTTGACTTGTGTAATTTCAACAAGTTGTCGGAGTTTCATAATTTTAAGTAGTGTTCCAGACTTTCCCAGAATTTGTTGTAGAGCTCCAGAACGGTTAGAGATATCAAATTGCTGTAAACAGCATTATGATATTGACAGATATTGAAAATCATCTGTGTGATTGAGTGAGATACTTATGTAAGCAGGTTTTCAAAATAAATGCTTTTGAAAAAAAGAGATTTTTAATCCCTTGTTACTTTGTTCCTATTCAATCGAAATTCGTCATATGATAATAACAGTATTACATATGTACGGCCGTATTGTATAGTACGGCCAACAAGAGATGGTCTCTGACGTTTCTTACCACATGCGGTGCGACATTGCAGCCCCTACTTTGATACCAAGTGTTATCAACCACGATCACTCTGTCTTATACCATTAATTAAATTGCCACTACAGTTGCACTGGAAAAAACCTTGACACGCAAGTAGTGGCAATGTCACTGCGAGCTGTCAGAGACGTTCTCTTACTGGACGCACTTTAAAGTACTTTAGATGTACGTTGTCCAGTTTATCTTACTTGCGTTGTTACTGCTGAGATGCATAGGCGGAACTAGAGGGGGGCCAGGGGAGCCGGCCCTACCCAGAAACAGACCTGCCCCCCCTAGAATTTTTCTACTGGTCGAAAATAATGTTACTAATTTATCTCAATTTTACACATAACAATTTTAGTGATGCTTGCGTTCGACATATTTAATAGTGTCTATATTCGGCCGCCCATCGATTTTTTAAAATATGGTCTGGTGTCTGGATGTAATAAAATCCCTGAACCAATGTGATAGTAAGCAGTATAGCGATCTTTCAAGTTGCACAATATGCGTTTTATTATTATTATTATTATTATTATTATTATTATTATTATTATTCGATAGCTTCATTAATATAAATTACTTTTGTATTGTTTCTAGTAATTAACATTATTGATGTACTAAGATTTTCTTGTTTATATATGTATGATAGACAAGTCTTATTTTATTTATAGGATAGTAATATTTGAATAATTAAGATTCTCAGAGCAAATTATTAAGGTACACTAAAAAAACAACAGAAAGGAAAAGAAGAAGCCGAATTCTTGAACTGCTAAACTCAAGCGATTGTTGCCTTTTCCATTCATGCATGTAATACCCATTCAAAAGTCACTATTCAATATCATTTTTTTGCTTTTCCCTATTTATTATTATTATTTATGAACTGAAGTTTGTGGTTAGATTCTTAAGGTATAAACTGTAACCAGGTGCGCACCCAGAAATTTTTGTTTAAAGTGTCTAAAGTTGGGAGGGGCATAATATTGCAGACACGACGTTATTCTGCACCCGAGGAAACGATAACTAATTTCCAATAGCGGAAGTCATGCACACCACGAACACTTTTTTTTTTTTTTTAATTTTGCTTTTGAGAAATGAGTAGTATATTAGTGTTATGCTAAAGAAAAAAAAAATCTTCCTAATAACCTGATATTTTAGTAGCTACTGTAAAAGTGACATGGATATCGCAGCAATAAAAAAAGGCAGAGCAATTTTAACCGAGTAAGTCATGTCGTCTCTTTGTACGGGGTGGGCATGTACCAAGGGACTTAAATTATTATACCTAGGGACAACCATAAATCTGATGATTGTTAAATTAAACAATGATAAGTACAATACAGAAACCATAGCTTGCTTCTTTATTCTCCAATAGAATAAGAACTTTGTAAATATAAGAAATATGTATAATGTTATATACAACAAATAATATTGCAGTTTTATCACATTATTTGCTAAAATAGCATGCAATGAGTGTGGAACTAGGCATATTGGTTAAAAAAAAAATGTAAGTTTATTAGGGCTACAT
Organism: Thermobia domestica; assembly: GCF_964235325.1. Classification (NCBI taxonomy): domain Eukaryota; kingdom Metazoa; phylum Arthropoda; class Insecta; order Zygentoma; family Lepismatidae; genus Thermobia; species Thermobia domestica. The sequence goes on from NC_137464.1 coordinate 111,855,431, forward strand.
CAAATAGCTATCATCATATGCAAAGTATTGCCCCTTGATGCATGAAAATTTGTGTCCCTTGGTATTTGCATCTTCCTATTTATAAATAAAAGTAAATTTAACGAAAGGAGTACATAATAAATTAAGGTCATCAGAATGTAGAAGCAATACATAGGTACCTTAAATATGATGGAGCATTTACTTGTTATTTCCACTTATGGGCAGCAAGAAAACTCTCCAAATATCAGCAAGAAAAAAATACTTTGATATATGAAAAACATATAGGGCCTTATGCAGGGTCTTTTTGACGTATGATTAGCGTCATACTAAAGGTCTGACTACAGCAGGAAACATATGTTAGTCGAACTCTTTAGTATGGCACTAATCACGAGTCAAAACGACTCTTCATAAGGCCCATATTGTCTTCCAGTTCACTTGTTTCTCTTTATATGCAATTACTTTATGTTGCCAAAATGAAGTATAGAAAACTGAATTCAATGATAGGAAGATAAAATTGGTACGAAATTCAGGAGGACTGTAGGTGTCATGCCACCTAATACATTGTGCCCTCGAACGCACGACTTTCCCTACTTCACCTATATTCGCAGAACAAAATTAAAGAACTAGATTGTTTTTTATATATAAAAAAGGAAAGAATACAGATATAGTGTAAGATCAAATCTTTAATCCACATTAATAATTTCACTGTTAAAGCAAGAATACATTTTTATTTAAAAAGTGCACAAATGTCTGTCAAGTTGCTAAGATTGCATGCTGTCCAGATCGGATGGACTTTCATGAGTGTGCCCCGGTACAAACAAAACACAATCATTAAAAAAAAAAAAAAATTCTGAGCGTCCGGATCCAGTGGACCCCTCCGTGGGTGCCCTCTGGCTGTAACCATATTTTCCGATGGTTGATACTAACGATCCAACTATAACAGTACGCTAAGAGGCTCATATGTAATCCAGGAATATACAAGAGTTGTCTTATATATGCTGCAAAACGTTGAATATATTGCTTATAAAATCACAAAAATGTGTAGCTAACTGGAATTTAAGCAATTCAGAAATATTAATATTTAAAAATGTTGCAGTGTATGAATGCGTAGCTTAGATTTTATATAGTTAATTATTTTTTATATTTTGAGGTTGTAGACAACACCCACTTAGAATCTTTAAGGGAACTAATTTTAATTTAGACTTTGTTTATATAAGACATGTAGATTTTTAATAGACATGTAAATTATGGTATGTAATAGAAATGTGTACATACTACCAATCTTAGAAATGTTGCTTTTGATAAACGTGGTCTTTCACTACAAATTTAATGTGATTGCTATTGCTGTAGATTTGAAATGTATGATAACCTGACGTAGTGCCATTTGAAAAAAAAAATACTTTATATTGGGTTGACAACACTGTTAACCTGATGATATCGCAGAATATGCCAATGTCCCCCTGTCGATGTTTGTGTGGTACAAAATTTCATCGTTCTTTTCTCTATTACTTTAAAAGTTAAAACGTGTATCAAGATAAATGGTCGACTATATATATATTTAAGTTCAACAGTAAAATTTAAGTTCATAAAGGTTTACTTAACGCATTACTTCGGGGATACTGGGGAATAAAGTTGGCAGGATACTGTATTGCCGTCTGTAAGCCGTATATCTATTCGTAGAGACACGTATTTTGTATTTTCGTATTTTGTTTGATGGGTGAAACGTTAAACTTAAAAAAGAAAGAAAGAAAGAAAAAAGGAATCTTGAACCAAATATAGTTCTTATCGAGAGAATTTTATTTTCGCCTTACACTCATCTTTACCCCCAACCAGGATACTATGAATGAACAGTTAACCGCTCTCGAGCAAAATAAGGAAATAATCAATACAATCCATTTTTACTTCCATTATGAGACCAATCTAGAAAGTCAAAGTAAGGAATGGGAGACGATGAACTTAATAACTGACTCCATAATCCAAGTGGTTTAATTACAGTTGCAGTGTTGTTTATGAAATGGTAAATAATACCAAAATTAGATTTACTTTGAGGTAAAAAATATACATATATGTTATTCATTTACCTTATTTTTCTTGCTGAGTCAACAGTCTTTCGATTGGTTTGACATTGCTCGCTGTTCTGTTTACATTCCTTATAGTTTTTCTTCCTTATATCTTGTATTATTTGGTCGGACTTGGATCCTTTGAAGAAACAGGAAAATAGTTTTTTTTAAATAGTTTTCAAATAACTTTTAGTTAGAGAAATAGGTTTGAGGTCTACATACACTTTAGATTTAACGTTCCCCTGAGCCAGATGTGCTTCCATCAGAAATATTGAAATAAAAGTGGTTGAAATTCGATTATTTGAAGAGAATAATTGTTTGAATATTCGAAAATAATTTTTAACTTAATCAAATAAAGGAATTATGAATAGTTATTCGAACAACTATTTGAAAAACAAATACATTTATAAGACTAATTTCAATATGTTTCAGTTCTTTGATTTTTCTTGTGCTTTTGTGGACAAAAATATGATGAGAAACGAATGTTTTATGTTAATCTGCAACCATTACTTATAATGGCATCTATGTGTACTGAAAATAATGAATTTTCATGTGCGATGTCTGCTAGAGATTGGTATTCACCAAGACGAAGAAAATGTATTACAAAATACTACATCTTATTTAATCTTTCCCAATTTCTCAAAATGGAAACCAATCCTAATTACCTAAAATTTGGATTGTTTTTCAAAAAATACAAATAGCCAAACAATAAATAAATCGTTCCAAGGGTCTTTGCGTAAGTCGAATTTTTACCATATATACCGGGTACCGTCTAATTCGTACAGCTGTAAGTAATTTTCATATATTTAACAATAGTTCTTCGTACATTCCCCACCACTTTTAAAAAAATGATTTTATTGAATAATTTTAAAACAATAAAGAATGTCAAAATTTAGAAAGTAAGATGTAGTTACCATTTGGTATTAAACGAATGGATAATTGCTTCTAGGTTCGTGCTTATAAGGTAAAATCCTAAGTACATAGTTCATGATGCAATCATTATGGGCCACTCAAATTTCTGCCCTATATGAAATGTCTTAAAACAAACAGTTCGTTTAATTAATAGAGTGGGCCGTTTTTTTTTTTTTTTTTTTTTTTTTTTTTAAGAATTTCGATTGGCCGGGTTGCGGAAAACTTGTCTCGTGTTAGTTGTAGTTTACACAGAAAATTTGGATTTTTTTTTTGGTCAACCCCCTCCTTTGCCACACGGGACTTGGATATTTTTATAGCTCCGGCTGTGCAACCCACACCACATTACGAGAAAATTGTTGCACAGCTATAACCTTTGGTTCTTTTTCCTACTGAAGCAATCTGAGACTGAAAATAAAACGCAAGAGAAAAGTGAAATACTATATTGTTCCTATGTGGTTAAAAAGTATAATCAATTAGACGAAGAAATTATATTTATATTTTCAAAACACATTATAAATATACAATAGGTCATGAAAAATTGATGATAAAACTTCCCTTACAGCTCTTAGCTCGTTTCAGCACATACAGTCCGAAACTTAGCAGAACCCAGAACGAGGAGATGGCTGCAAAGCGAGTTCCACTCTCCCACCCACTTGCTTAAGTTTTTTTTTTTTTTTTTTTTTTGTCTTATTTACATTTGATAGTCCTGCTTAGGGTCAAACTTTTGCACTTTTCTTCAATTTGTTCTCTAATTTTGCACTGATAAAGCTCTTTCTTCGATCCGCTTCACACACTAATACTGAAGCTTCTGTAACTACTTTTATCATCCTCTGTACTGCTTGCGTATGGTACGGAAAACATCGAATTTCCTCAGAAGCTGTAGCCGCCGTTCTAATATTTTCTTCTATCTGGCTCGAAGAAAGTTCTCTTCTTAATGGTGGCTCGGTGACATCCGTTGAGAACCAATCGATCATCTCATGATATTTACGTACTTGGGTCTTAGTTTACTTCCGGGACACCGAATTCACGTGTACTTGATCTCTTTCGCTTCTGACACTATTTTATTCTTCTCCATCCTAAAACTTGCATGTCCTGGCTCCTGTCGGTTATCATTGGCAACAATATTTTCCAGATGAGCAAAGTAAGCGTTAAAACTCATCACAATATGCACGATTCTTCTTAATTCCTCTGGAACAAAGGATGCAGATCGATCTAGTAGCCAAAAGTGTCGCGTCCCGTTGGTGAGAGAGGAATTTCGCTTTATTTCAAACCAAACTCGTTCATATACTTTGCTAATATACTATGCAAGCCAACGAAGTGCTTCTTCGGGATTTTCGGTGCTAATATATAATCAGAGAATGCGAGAAACTGTCGTCATCCATCGTGACATGACAATTTGTCCAGGATTTTTGTTCAGAAAGTCTGGTAGACACAAAGCTTCTGAAACGGCTCGGCAAATGTCCGGAAGATATTGCTGATCGTTATTGGACTGTGTATAAAATTACAGTGTTTCCGACTTCTTATAAAACAATACTTTACGTATTATTACTGTCGTTGAATTGAGTTGATTTTAGTTTAGCGTCCCTTTCAGCAGCGAGGCTATATGAGACGTGGATCTACTAATTAACGTGGAATCCGAGGTAAATATATATTTTCGATTATTGCAGAACCGATTTCAAAATTACTTGATATCAGATTACTTGATTAAAATGTTCTGTATAATATAAACGGGTCTAAAAGAAATTGTTCACGATATGCGTGAAAAAAGTTGCAATGTAAAGTTGACAACGTAGTTTTCACGCTATATATGAAGAACATGAACTGAAACATATAAATACAGTTTTTCGTCTAATTGATTACAACTTTTAACCACATAGGAACAATTTCGCGTCTCAGTTTTCTCTGCGTTTTATTTTCAGTCTGAGAATGCTTCAGTGTGGAAAATAATCAAAGGTTGTAGCTGCGCAGCACAATTTTCTGTGTAATGTCGTGCAGGTTGCAACCTGTAGTTATAAAAGTGTTCAAGTCCCATGAGGTTGACCAAAAAATCCAAATTTTCTGTGTAGACTACCACCGACACGAGGCGTTTCCCGCAATCCGGCCAATCGAAATTCAAATCAAAAATAGCTGTGCAGCACAATTTTCTTCGTAGTGTCATGCGGGTTGTATAGCCGCAGCTATAAAAATATTCAAATCCCATGAGGCAAAGAAAGGACTTGACAAGAAAAAAAATCCATTTTTTTGTGTAAGCTACCACTGATACGATGCAACTTTTCCGCAACCCAGTCAATCGAAATTAAAAAAAAAAAAAATCGGCCCACCCTATTAAATTATTACCAATTAATATTCCATACTGGCTCATTTATAAACGTCTGTTTTTAAAACATAAAATACAAGAATAACCTATAATTTTGAGTATTTCAAAGTCTAATAAAGCACCTAATACGGAATATTGCAATTGAACACTGTAGTAATTAATGACATTTATTTATTTCTGTGTTTTAAACAAAGATTAGGTCATTTACCAAACAGAATTTCTAAGAGAAGAAAGAATAATGAGAAAAAAAAAACATATGTAGTTTCCCTTTAGTACTCCCTGTTTGAAGCTAAAATTAGAATAAAGTGGTAGAAAATGAACGTCCCGTATTGTTGTGATCTGTTAAAATTTATTTTATGAACTCTGCGCTTACATGCATGTTATGATAGCTACTAACACTAGATTTTTTTTCCGATTTTTTAAAAATAAACTACCATTTTGCATTACTGAGAGACGGTTTTTTTTTTTTTTTAAATTAAAAGTAAGGAGGTTTTTCTTTCTTGTATTGAACAGTTTCCAATCGACACAGCTTAAGTCGTAAGATTATGTGAAAATTTACGGGAGCGTAACACTTTTTCAAGAAGTACAGTTTTCCACTGAGGTTAGGTTCCAGTATTTGGATACATACAAAACACCAAAATTTCTTACAGAGAAGAACTTTTAGTGAGCATTATTACAGTGTATATATTCATCATGAATGAACGGTTGTATTAGGTTGTCTCTCTTCAAAGCGAGAGTTGACACGTAATTTAAATAGAGTGATATTTATATGTTCACTGCATTTTGAACTAATATTTTGTTGTGTGATGAAGCCAGTTCAAAGTTCCATCATAAAATTTTATTTTATTTTACTATGAGTTATCGAGGTTAGATATAATTATAAGGCCAGCTGCAATTCAAAACAATTATCAATGAAAAATTAGTTATAATTTTGGAAAGAAGTATATCATTGCGTATACCTAAATATACTGTGTCTGTTTGGCGACATGAAACTGAAGATTTTACAGATTGACCAGTTTCGAAATTCAAATAATACGGAAATTACGAGGCGAGAGCGCTAGCAATTTACCCATACCAGTATTAGTTACTTAGATTGGTTCAGTTTAAACTAAAATTTCGAAAGATAAAATAACACAAGCATAGTACTAATTATAAGGGTACACATTTTTTATAACTCCATATTAGTAGTCTTTTCGAAACACTTTCCTATTCTGCAAAACTCATGGGGGGGATGCTATAAACAGTCTTATATTGCTCATCCCAAGTATGAGATTATTCTCTGAAATTTTCAGTTTTAATAGATTGATGAAAAGTATTTCACTTGATTTTTCTGTTTATCTACACGGTTTTGTGGGTCAAATGTTACATGGCTTGGTATTTGTGGTTTATCTCCGGTACTGTGTTTCAGCAGTTCCGACCAAGGCTCTGTAACGGCATTAATTACGTCAAAATTTTGTAAATCACGGATTCATAAATTGTTATTTAAATAGTTCTCATTGTCAATACAAGATATCACCACAAGGGGGCACGGTGATTCAGTAGTAAAGTACTTACCTCTCATACGCAGAGTCTCTGGTTCGATTCCAGGTCATGTGAGTTCATGACAGCGTCGTGCTTGTGGGTTTTCTTGAGGTCCCCACATTATCATTCCACCAATTCTTTCGTAATCATTTACTTCCATTAATCATCCATCGATTTTATCGTAAAAGGTATAATCAAGGAATATTAGAGATTTCATTTCACTTTTGTCTATTTATTTAGGTTCAGTAGCTTTCACTCAGATGTCAATCGAAGAACTTTCATTCTGAAATATGCCATGATTAACTTTAAAAATATACTACGAGTGGGGTGGACAAAAAATATTCAGGTAATTGCATACAACTAGAAAAATGTGTAATCAGTGACAGATAGTTTTACAATCAATGATACTCAAAACGTGAAAAAAACTAACCTTTTAATGCGCTTTCGAATAGATTATATCAACTTGTATATTGTTCCATATCTTCGGAAATATTTTATATGTATTATTAAAACAAAACTGACCAAATCACTAAATAGGAGCTATATATAAAGTAGTCCATGAAAATCAGTTTATCCAAGTTTTATTAATATATAGTTAGTGCTTTGGTCAGTTTGGTTTTAATAATACATGTAGATTATAGTACTTAAACGTATTTTATAGTTTATTTTTTTATTGGGGACAGTGCTCTAGCCACAGTGCTCTACAATTATCATGAGATTATTGAAGTGGAACAGTATCGGAATTGCTGGTATTTAGATGAATAATTGCTAAGGAAAACAAGATAGGTTGGCAGTGTGTTCACTCAGCATTATGAGGATAATTGGAGAATAGTTGAAAGTAGTGTTGTTCACATTTCATGACATTTTCATTTTTTTAATCCAATATATATGAAAATTATTTTCAGTTTCAGAAACCAAAATTGATTTTTCGGTTTCAAAAATCAAAATTTAATTTCGATTTTGAAATAAGCTACCAAAATGCTTTCAAAACCCAAAAATAGCTGGCGATTTTGATCTTCTCTGTTACTAAAATACTTTCGCACAAATCAGAGTGCTTGAATTAGGAGGGACGGTATTTCCTTTCTTTTTCATTCAATTAAGATTATCATTCTTCTAGCTTTCGAAATATATAACCAGTGTTCGAAACGAGAAATGCGAAGTACCATCCCCAATGTGTTTTGCTTGTAAAGATTCAAGTATATCATCCAGTTGAAAACGTCAGTGTTCAATCATTACATAGATATTTTCTATAACCTTGTTTCTAATTTATTCCTTCTGTATTTGTTTAAGCTAGTTCAAGTGAAAACACATGAAAAGCAATAATCGAAATGTTAACGTCGATTTCAGCTGACATAAATAATAATAATAATAATGTTGCCATATTGTACGTATAGAACAGAACAACAAGATTACAAACTATGATTGTTTTTAGGCGGTAAGGAGGCTGCTAAAATTTTGAAAGGGGCATTTGCGTTGAATGCGCTTGGCTAAATAATGTGAAGAATAACACACACACACACACATACATCTTATATATATATATATATATATATATATATATATATATATATATATATATATATATATATATATATATATATATATATATATATATATATGAGAGAGAGTTGTTGTAGTTCTGTTAAATACATCATTGAAAGGTTGAAAGGTTTAAGTTGAAATAAATAAATCAACTTACTGAACAAATTGGCCAGATGTGCAGGCACTACTTCCACACCAAACAGACTATGTATGGTGGGAGACAGAAAAAAACGTAAATTCATAGGAGGGAGAAAAGGGGTTGCAAGCAACCACGCACAGAGAAGTCATGTAAATTTATTAATAAGTCAATTTCATAATATCAGGTGCCAGTTCGCTTTCAAAGCCTGATTTGTTTCTGTTAAATAGTCTTAATTGTCCTCCGTATGTTAAACAACATCGGGTGGAAATTTCGCCACGACTTAAAGACTCTATCAGGGTTGTCAACATATGATAGTTCCACAAATTTGGAAGCTTTAACATTTTTTAAAGATAAATCACTTCATACTCCAGGGTCCGAAATCCTTGGGGAATTGTGATAAATCACTCTCAGTTTATTTTTGAAATAAAATTCTCCCAGTAAGTTACTGTAGTACTTCAAGTGACACTTTGCAAACTAATTACAATAATTCATACGTAATTAATATTATTTTATATGTAATATAACCTCTTTAAATTTTTCTGTACATTACATTACCGTCTATAACATATATTGATGGTATCCTTAATTCGACATATTTTAATAGTTTTGTATGTTCTACTGTGTTGTCACAATCTAGTGCGAATAGTTTTTTTCTTTTTTAATCTACTCTCCTCCCACCCCCTTTGACTGCGATGGTTTCGCAAACTGCCATACCTCTTCCCCGTTTTCCTCCATCAATGTAATTTTCCGTTATCCCCATATTTCCGCTTGAATACATATTTATGTCATATTTCGGTAGATTGTGGAATATTGAGCAACCTGTACTTTCACAAATGTGTGTAGCATTTGCTGTTAATACATATTTTAATACCTTAGAAACTGAATATTTCTTTTTCTTTTTTTAAATCTTAAATTTTTGCTGGTTTTGTTCTTGGTCAAGTATATGTATCCAAGTTTATTTTTATATGTATCCCAAAGTTGAATGCAAGCAATGAAGTGATAACACATTCCTCTTTCTCGCTGAGAAATGATGAATGCAGTGTCACTCCCGATAGTTGGTGATAGCTGAATCATACATAGAAAGTAGTGCTGCATTATCATGCGGGAAATAATAGGAAGAAACACATGATAAGAAGAACAAAACTAGTACTTTTATACAGAGGCAATAACTGACACTTAAAAACTGGGACTCATGGTGCCCCTTGACAGAAGGAGTAAAATTATCTTGATAAGTGTATGTGATTACCACGGACAGCGATGCGTTCTCTGCAACGTACTCCTACGCTGCTCACCAAGTTAGTAATGAACTGTTGTAGTATGGAGTTCCGTTACTCCGCCTGCGTTGTTGATACTGCTGGATGATCCTTGGTGCATCTGGACGTGCTGTCAGATGTCTCTTCATAGCATCCGAAACGTGTGTGATGGGATTCAGGTTGGAGAAGAAGACAGGCCAGTCCGTCCATCGAATATCCTGTACTCCCAAGAGCACTACCCCCTGCGCTGTTCGATGCAATCGCGAAGTATCATCCTTGATAAAAGTTAGCACGATTGCACCTCTGAAAAGACACGTAGAGAAGAGTACAGCGTCAAAGTAACGTTGACCGGTGAGTATACCGTTTTCAAAAATTGGTAGGTCGGTGCTATCCAACATTATACCTTCCCATACAAGAACACCAGATCATCAAAATGATCATGTATTCCTGGGCTCATTGCATGCTTACATCTCCCGCCAGATGAATGTACGTCTAGAATCGCTACTCAAAATGAATTTGCTCTAATCGGAAAAGAGAACGCGATTTCACTCCTCCGCGATCCAGTCCTGATGCTCTTGGCACCACCGCAAACGGTGCCGTCGATATGTGGGTGTCAACGAAATACATTGTAATGGCTATCAGACAAAGAGACCACCCGCATGCAACGACTGCCACTGTGGAGCTAGTCAGCTGTTCAATGTGAAGCACATTTGCTACCAAATTGAATCATTAGTGCTAGCCCGGGAAAACTGTGTTTTTTCAAACACCATTGTACTACAAAACTGTTGTTTTGCCGCGTGATATTTTAACAATTTACATTTTTTCTAGTCTTTAGATCTTAAAAGGAGAAGGCAGACTTTGGTAAGTGAACTTCAGGGCCATTTTTTGCGAAGTGATAGTGCACATTTAAAGAGTTAATATTACAAACTGGGACAGCGCAATGGCTAAAAATAACTGAGAAAAACCGTCTTAAAATTTTCTACTCGCCGCATATATCGTACGAAGCACAAACTTATCAAGTGACGGCGTGGTAGAGTGAGGAAAATATGCGACTCATATGCAAAAGGTCCCGGGTTCGATTCCCGTTCGAGTCAAACTTTGTTTTGCTTTTTACTTCAACCAATAAAGTAGCCATTTGTTTTTTTTTACTTCAACCAATAAAGTAGTCATTTGTAACTATAAATAAATATTAATTCACCATATGCTTATAATGAATAAAACAATAGAAATTTTGAAATCACTTGTAAAATCTTTCAATGTTCCATGTTAACTAGCAAGAAAATTTAATCTATTCCGTAAATATACTGACATCACGAGTTATATTATGGTTACGACAGTCGTGTAATAAATGTTCTTGACGCTTCGTGTCTACATCTGTTAACAGTGTGCGAATTACAAAGCAGCTGAGGGGAAAATTCCCTTTGCTAATACTGGATGTTGCTATAACCAAAGGAGATTTCCCCCTAATTCCTCTTGTAATTCGCACACTGTCAACAGATGTAGATACGAGGCGTCAAGAACATTTTTTACACGACGACTGTGGTAACAATAATATTTACGGAATATATTAAATTTTGTTCGTAGTTAACATGGAACATTGAAAGATTTTACAAGTGATTGAAAATTTCTATTGTTTTAATTCATTATAAACATATGATGAATTAATATTTTACTTATAGTTACAAATGACTACTTTATTCGTTGAAGCAAAAAACAAGAAAATTGACTCGAACGGGAATTGAACCGAGGACCCTTTGCACTTGAGCCGCAGATTCTTCTCGCTCTGCCATGCAGTCACCTGATAAAATTGCGCGTCGTACGATATATATGCTCGAGTAGAAAACTTAAGACAGTTTTTCTCCATTATTTTTGGCCATTGCGCTGTCCCAGTTTGTAATATTAACTCTTTAAATGTGCATTATCACCTCCAAAAAATGGTCCCGAAGTTCATTTACCAAAATCTGCCTTCTCGTTGTTACTTTGTTCATTGAAATTTATAGAGACTAGGTTTGTATGAAATGTGGACTTACAGTTTAAGGTGAAATCATAACAGTCATAATGCGTTTAAATTTCAAGGCTTTCCCACCGCTAATCGAACCCAAGACCACGTGCTCAAAAGGTGCTCGGAGAGCGAGTAGACCAGCAGGACAGCTCTACTTAAATTACCTAGGACAGTACGTAACCTAAACTTTTAAAGTGAACTTCTATCATAATGTAAAGAATTTGGATAAGACTCCTGTTATTTGACTAAGGTCGTCTGTGCCAGCGAAGTGCTAATTTTATTGATTTAAAATATATAACAAAAGAGGAAACTTTTGTGCTGGATTTCCTTTTTTGTATTAATCCTTAAGATACGTTTATTAATTTGATAGTACTGAAACTTCGATAAAATATTAATAGGATAGTGTCTACTGTGGATAATATTAGCTGGTTTTACACTAGAAAAGTCTCTCTCTCTCTCTTTTTTTTTTTAATAAACATAAATAACAGCTTGGTATATTCATAACTAAATCTGTTCCAAGTATTCCTGTATTGTATAACAGCAACTGTATTTCTAAAGTTCCATGATTTTGTAACAGTTACTACTCATAGTAATACACAATACAAAATTTAATTAACAGAAAGCGTTAGTCTTAATGACATGAAAATAAACTTACTGACGTGTCTTTAAGTGAAACATCTCACGCATAAATACAACTTTCCAATTTTTATACATTTTGATGCAAACGTTTATTTTTTATGTTACAAATCTTTTCTGTATTCTAAACCGTTTAGGTTTTTATTTAGATAAGTTGATATCTCAGATTGTATTTTAAAGAAAAGATAAATTCAGTAGAAAATTAATAATGAAGAGAAAATGTTAGTGTAAAATTGTGGCTATCGTACGTCTCTCTGAAGTGCAATGTCTCAAATTCGAGAAACAAATTTTAGATTGGACTCAACAGCGTGAGGCAGTTTATAACGATGATGATCCTGCGGCGAGGACACCAAATTTATATAACAGCATAACTTGTTATATACAGGTCCTCAGTCATATTTTTATCTATATTACATCACTAAATTCACTCAAAAATAATTTATATTGTATTTATCTTTCCGTACTTTATGGTGGCACACAATTATTGAAATAAAAATACACTTCTATGATTGCACATACATACTTTATATGATGGTTCGTGAAGTATTATATCGTTTATTTATAAAACGTTGTTATGACAACTCATCAAATTAACATATTAGAATCAATCTTGATTCTATTTCTTTTTTTCGTATCATCTTGTTCTTCTAACTAGTTAGTGCATAATTTAAAATCACACATTGCCCAGAAGTATAATAAAAGATATTTAGAATTATGCTGAAAATACAAAGATATCGTTACATATGTCGCCCGAAATATAGGACTTTCTTTTATGGAATTTACAAAATAAAAGAATCCTGGACCGTTAAATAATACATATATTAATCACTCGAGTTTCCGAATGCACCTCATATATATGAAAATTACAATTCATATAAATATACATATATCATATTTATTTTTATAACAATATTATTATCATATTTATTTTAAATTTTATCACTGACTTCATTGATTTATACATTTCAACTATGATAAAACACATTCAAAATTTGATTTACAAGTTATTTAATTTTAAGTCCTTTTCGGGTCCATTAAATACTTATTACAAGTTAATAATTATTTACTTGGGCATAATGAAGAAGGTTTTTGAAAAAGATGTATTTGTGATATTCATATGGTTCTTTGTACGAGAAAGGATGAAATATAGAATATAGTTAAACAAAATATAGATTAAGATTGAAATATCGATAATAATCAGAACATAACATAATAATTAACTTCTTATTAAGATCATAAATGTACGAATTGTTCCATTCGTTAATTCATTGAATTATCTTCATAGAATTCAAATGAAGTACAAATAACAAACAAAATAATAATGATATTTTAAAGCGAAATAAAGCAAAAATCAATTAAATACGGTTTTCAAGGACGTTGTAACTTTAGCTTAAGTTACATGACCAACAAATTCATTCAAGTTGCATTGAAAGTCACAAATCGGAATACAGTCTTGCACACCACTTACTTCTACAGTTCTTTGTTTCTTACTTTGAGTATTTGTACCATCTATGAAATGTCTACGAAATCCAATTCGAAAGAAATTAAATCTAATGATTACATGCTTCTTAAGTGTAAGTAATCGTACTACACTTGAATTAGGTTCAGTTACACGATCACTATTACTGTTACTACTAAGGTTAGGTTATGATCTCTTACCGGTAAAATTAGATTCAGTTCTCATTCGTTTTACTGGTGGCGAGATGTCGTGTCTCCTAACATATCTGTACCTATTCTTTACACGATATCCACGGTAGTCTGTCCTGCCACGGTTTCTGTTTCCTCTGTAATTAGGTTTGGTAACATTGCCGGTATACATGAAGTTAACATCACCTCTTACATTGAGATCACACTTAAATTTCACATGGACACTTCGAATTTGATTTCGATTAAGGTTGGTTTGATTCAAGTTAGTACTGTATTGCAACATTGATGGATTTTCAAAATTTTGCAATGTTATGCCGAGATGATTGAAGTTAACGCACTGCACCGCATTCGGTAAAAGCACCATCAGATTGTTCACTATTATCGTTTTGGTCTTTTCATTGAATGAACAATTCAATAAATTCAACTCAGTCGGCCAATCATTACAAACATTGGTAAAAACACGTTTTCTTTCTGAATTTCACGAATACTGGAACAACTTTCCTCCTGCTACATGAACCATTGTCTTGTACAGCGGGGGACACTTCTAAATGGTACACCTTAGCCGTAAATCTCCATATGGCTGTACCATTTAGAAGTGTCCCCCGCTGTACATATCACCAAACGGTTCTATTACCATTACTTCATATCCGGGATTAATATCATGTTGAATATATCGTGAGTACAAGCAATCAATAGCGTTCACTGGACGAAAATAACCACAACTTTTCGCACATTGATGCATACTAAAATCTTCATTACACGCAGTATCAGTAAGACAATCAAAGACATTCGAAGGAAGAGAGAAATTGGGATAATCTGATCCAACCGCAGTATGGTTTTGCGAAAACTCAGTAAATTTCAATGCAAATTCAGGATCTGTATTCTCTACAGTTTCTGTGGAAGGTTCAGGTTCACTTAACGCATTCATGCTAACATGTGATGAAATTTCTTCGGGAACTGACAGATTTTCTTGTAAAACCTTACTGTAATTATTATGTTCAGAGATTACAGTTCCGACAACTTCTGTAGAATTTTGATGTAAACTTTGCTTCCGTTCTTGCTTCCATTGTTTCCATTCGCTGATCCATTTTACTGATTTGTTGATCCATTCGATCAATAATTTTATCCATTTGTTCACCAAGACATCTAATAAAGTCAGCTAGGTCATCCCTATTACCACTTGCTTCAGATATATTTCCACCACTAGAAAGACTCGTTTTGATATTTCTAAAAAAAATTGTGCCACTCCTTATCAATGTATATCCGTATTGATATTTCTTTTATCAAAACTATGTAACCTTAAAGTCAATCTGTACACTTAAATTTTATTGCTTATCAGATTGTCTACTGAACTTCGACGAATCTCCTAAAAGGTCCTTGGCGGCAACCACCAAATTATATAACGATGGTGATCCTGCGCCGAGAACCACCAAATTTACATTACAGCATAACTTGTTATATACAGGTCCTCAGTCATATTTTTATCAATATTATATCACTAAATTCACTCAAAAATAATTTATATTGTATTTATCTTTCCGTACTTTATGGTGGCACACAATTATTGAAATAAAATACACTCCTATGATTGCGCATACATACTTTATATGATAGTTCGTAAACTATTATATCGTTTATTTATAAAACGTTGTTCTGACAACTCATCAAATTAACATATTAGAATCAATTTTGATTCTGTTTCTTTTTTTTCGTATCATCTTCTTCTGACTAGTTAGTGCATAATTTAAAATCACACATTGCCCAGAAATATAATAAAAGATATTTAGAATAACGCTGAAAGTACAAAGATATCGTAACAAGTTGAGGAGCTACATGAATTAGGAGAAAGCCAATTGGATTAAAATTGGGAGATGATGTAATTTCTGTTTATCACCAAAAGTTCTAACCGGCCAGAATTCTTCATAGGCTGTAAAGAGAAAGAATTTAGTTGGTACGTGTTACTTAGCTATTTGTTTTTCGTGATCGAGTAATGTAAAATATAATTACAGGGTGTCCAATATACAATGCAACCCGGAGTTTGGGATAGTAGAACTTTTGAACCTGAAGTGATACACGAATAATGGTTATACCAAAATGAATCCTTGTTCATGCATATATATTTTAAACTAGGAAGCAACGATTGAAGTACACTAGGAACTACACAATGTTACCAAATGTAATCGAAGGTGTTTTTTTTTTTTTTTTTTTTTGCAAAACATGTAAATTGACTCATAACTCATACATATGGATGTTCTGTCGTTAATTTTCAGTTTGTTTAGTTGGAGTAGCTTGGAAAGTATGGAGCAGAAAAAAGAATTTTTCGTTTGCACCGATAACTAATCGGATGAGGCTTATGTAAGGGGGAACTAGGGAAATCGTAGTTTTCATAAATTAACACTCTAAATTGGCAACTTTGCTGATGTTTCAGTGCATCAAAAGGTGTGTTAAGAATCTGTCTACATTATGCAATTCCTGAAAACAATGAAAAACAAACTTTGAAATTACCATGATAAAACGTTTATTTACACGAACCCGGCAACACTGCGACTATCAGAAATGAGTTACCAGCTCTACCACGGATGCTGGGAGTATCCCCTGTTTTGATTCGAACACAGGTTCACACGTTTTACCAGGTTGGCAGCAACTTTACGAAGATTAGAAGTTTTAATGTTCTCAATGGCACTGCTAATGTTCGTTTCCAGGTCTTGAATAGTTCGAGAATTGTTCTTGTATACCTCTTGCTTTAAGTAGCCCCATAGAAATCAATAGCAGTGTTGCCGGGTGCATGTAAGTAAACATTTTATCATGATAATTTCAAAGTTGTTTTTCATTGTTTTCAGGAATTGCATAATGTAGACAGATCCTTAACACACCTTTTGCTGCACTAAAACATCAGCAAAGTTGCCAATTCAGAGTGTTAATTTATGAAAACTACGATTTCCTAGTTCCCCCTTACAGAAGCCTCATCCGATTAGTTATCGGTGGAAACGAAGAATTCTTTTTTCTGCTCCATACTTTTCAAGCTACTCCAACTAAACAAACTGAAAATTAACGACAGAACATCCATACGTATGAGTTATGAGTCAGTTTACATGTTTTGCAAAAAAATTGATTTACCTCTTCGGTTACATCTGGCAACAGTGTGTGGTTCCTAGTGTACTTCAATGGTTGCTTCCTAGTTTAAAAATATATGCATAAACAAGGACTCATTTTGGTATAACCATTATTTGTGTATCACTTCAGGTTCAAAAGTTCTACTATCCCAAACTCCGGGTTGCATTGTATATTGGACACCCTGTATTTTAACGTAAAAACAATAATAAGTCTAGTGTTGTGATACATGACAAGAGTCGAGACGAGAAGTGCATTTTCAAATTCAAGACTGGAAACGTCACAATTTCTCGAGTCATGTGAGCAACACTAGTTCACCCAAGGCGTAAATCTCAAACATTGTTTTAATGTTACGTGATTCACAGTTTAAAAAGAAGTAATTTAAAAGAATTCAAACGATTGTATGAACACACTGAAGAACATTTATCAACGTTTAAAGATACGGAAATTATTATACAATATCCTTTAATAGTAAATATAATTTAAATGTTTGTTTGTCATACTCTTCGTGAACATATCCTGACACGGAAGAATTCTGATAACCCCTCGGTAAAATTAAGAAGAAAATCAGGACGTAAATTTTATACATAAACTTATAAGACGAGAAAATATTTCCAAGAATTGACACGAAATGAAACTTACATATATATATATGAGACGAGACGAGACAATCTTTTTTGTCTCTTTTAGTGGGCAACACTTAAAAAAACCTTATAGAGCATCAGTATGTAAATGTTTTAGTTTATTCTCTCTCTCTCTCTCTCTCTCTCTCTCTCTCTACCGTAATTAGTTTGTCAAGATTAGAACGACAAAGAGAAACTTCGTTTGCTCATGCAAGTAGAATATTTTTTAAGGGGGGGAAAATGGAAAGAGAACAAATTAAAAGAAAAAAGAATACTTGATTAATTCGCAATATTCATAAAGTGGTGTACCTTTCGTTTTCGTGGATCCATTTAATAAAATTGAACAATACATTAAGCAGATTGATATTAGGACGTGAAAAAGTTCTGTCTGTTAATTGAAGAGAATTTTCATTTGCAAAATTGCCTGTTCGGGCAATTGAACTTTAAACAGCAAATTAAAAGATTCTTTTTTTTTTTTTTTTCGAAGCGCAATTTCAGTGGCAGTAGAAAAATTAAGAATCAGATTGGACTTCACTCTCTTTTCCTTTTTTTTTTTTTTTAATCTTTTCCAGTTTGCTTTTTTCTAAATAGAAGTCTGGTTAGTTCACTTTATTAGCCCAGTGAGGTCCGTGTAAATGAAAGAGAAAACGTTGGTGATCCATCACAAGGGGAAACTCGGGGCGGTGAGATTTTGTGTAGTGGGTGGGAAGGCTCATGTTACCACCCTGCAGTCTATTGGCCGCCTCCCTCTGTCAATATTGGTCCATGTAAGTGGATGGATTCATCAGCAATATGGCGGCGATCAGGTTTCGTTGCCTCCATCTCTATCTACTCCTCCTCCTCTTTCCCTTCTTTCTAGGCCTCGATTACTCTCCATTAGCCCCATTCCTGGTTCGTGTTTGCAGACAGTGGGAAGCGGTCAGCCACGACCCACTTCTCTGGACCAAGTAACTCTCTAAACCGACACTGGCGTCGCTAAGGTCTTGTACTGTGACTTCCGGCTATTTTAAGTTACGTTTGTTTTGAGGCTTTCATGTAGTTAGGATGAATATAAAGTCCAAACACTTAATGTAAATTAGTGTGCTCTATTTTACCCTTTAAAAATGTTACACATAGGAGCAAATAAATAGTCATAAAGTAATAAGAATATAAATAGTATATATTAATTTTGTTGATAATCCAATGAGAATCTTATACTTTTGCGTGTCAGTTTTCATTTTTTTCCCCACTCTGTTCAAATTATGTTACGAGATTAATTCCAAAAGTAAGTTTTTTTAAGCAATAGGAATAAATGTTTATTTTCAGAATGTGTACATCATGTTAAATCTTGAACATTTATCTATTTTTATACATAATTACTATATCGATCAATTCATTTTCATAGGGGCTGTGACAGTTTATGTGCGTCCATGTCATACCAAGTCGCCGCCATGTGTTTGAGGAAGCGTTGGACCCCATCTTTCATCTAGTTGTCGATATTGAAACGCTTTTCGGTCAGATGTTCTCAATGGCGGTTTCAAGGTAGCGACCATCAACATCACGTCTCCTAAAAGTTTTCTCCTCACCTTTACTACTAATCTACAGTGTTACTTTTGGAATCTTCATTCCACCATTTCATTCATTTCTCATCACCGTCTTCTTTAGCCTAGCCGGCATAATCGTGGGACGTAAAACTCAAAGATTTCATTTTATTTTTCTTTTGAAATCCTGCCTTTTATTTGGGTGTTTCCACACTTTTGTACCACCCTGTATAATCTGATTGAAATTTACTCGCTTTGGTATTCAAATTACCCAAATTGTTGTGTTTCGGATCCTACCTTAAACTGTAGATCCATGTATAGCCTCAGTGCTTTAAAGGAATGGTAGACTTCAAGGAACAAAGAAGCATCGGTTTTATATATAGGCATTTGTGGAATTTCTTTGTTTAATCATGTTTCATTGCCTGTGTTACATGTAAAAGATATCGAAGAATAATGGTTCAAGCAATAATGAAGATGATCCATTTCTTACTTGTAACTGATCAATTATTTCAATAATATAGGTGGAAACACTTGTATTCCGTCCTGTGGTGAGTTTCCTTCATTTTGTTGAATTAAACCATTCGTCATTTTTTGTATGTTTTTAGTTTTTTTTTTTTTTTTTTTTTGGTACGAGAGTTAAGTGGAAATAAAACTAGTGGTCTACTCTCTCTATCGTTATCTTCAATGCAGTTTTAATTAACGAGTAACTACATTTACAGGGTAAATCACTTATAGTCTGAGCGAGAGAGAAATACTCCCATTCTAAATCTATAATCAAAGGAAAGAGACAATTGAAAAACGTGCTGTTTCGAATGTACGTTCATCTCTCCCTGCACAAACTGAAATCATGGGACAGGAACTATTGCCTGTGTCCTTTGTCTTTGTGTTTGCAGAGGGAGCTTTCTGCTGTGAGAAAAAATACATGTGGGATTCTGGAGTGTTTGTTGTGCTATATCGAGTTGCGCTCATCAATTTTAGACCTACCCGACCTTTTCATTGCCGTATTCAGAATAGAATGGAACACATCATGAGAGAAAGAAAAGAAAGAAATGCCCTGTTTTGACTGAACTCCCAGCCAGGTTGAAATTTGAAACGAGTTACCGTGGTTCGTTGTTCCATTTGTGAGTTTCCAAAAAGCGTGACTTGCAAATAGAGCTTTCAGCTTTTGCCTTCGAAACTAACAGTGTATTAATCCTGAAAACCTGACGGCTGGATAAAAGTCGAAGAAGGGCTATTCTAGTTTAGTAATAGAAAAAAAAAAAAATGTTTTCAGCAAAGATCGAAAATGGTTTATGTCATTTCAAAAACATCCTAAATCTACAGAAGAAAATAAGGTTTAACCTTTTCTTTTAATATGTGTAGAGAAATTTGCCTCTCAATTTGGACATATTTGTTGTAAGTTTAGAATCTGAATTACAAAAGATCACATACATAGTTGAGTAGATAGAAAGCAGAAATCCTTTTCCGTCATGTTAGCGAGTACAATATTGTTTTTCCTCTTTCCCTGAACATCTTTCATATTGAATTGTTACGAGTGAATAGTATTTTCATATTCTCTGATGCAAATACATCTTACACTGATTTCGTGACTGTATGACCAACGGTTCAATATGAATAATAATGTTTCTCCTTCCCCCTCACCTTGTTCTTTTCTCCATATTGAGCTAATGAGTGAGATATTTACTTGTTTTTAGCAGGCATTATTTATATTTCAAATTTTGTTCCTGAATATTACTGTTTTTTTTTTAAAGTAGTAATAATCATATTTACCCCCCTTTCCTTCGGGATGGAATTTCAAAAAATTCTAGATTGTGGAAACCTGTTCCACGTGATGATTTGTCATGACACTAGAATTCACAACTTTTCAATTTCACCTTTTCTTTCGGGTTGAAAGAAAATTATATACAATATAAACCATCCTTTAAAAAAAAATCACGATCCATATAGTATATTTGCGTGATATGCAGTTTCAAAATTTTAATGTGTAAAACTTTTATTTTTATATAGGCTGTGATAAATTTGGCTGATTTCAAACTGTTTATGTTGCTTCTTAGCTATTGGAAGTAGAGAAAATAAGAGCTTAGCCCACTTCAGGCATCACACTTCCATTTATTTTTATGTAGAACTATTTAAATTTATAAACTTAAAACGGATTTACACCGAGAGTAATATTATTAATAACACGTGTTATTAATAGTGTTCCTAATAAAATTTCAAATTCATGTTAAAATGTTAATAGCATTTATGTTCAGATTTTTCGTCTCCGGCGATTCACTGTTCTTCCATCATACTGTCCATCTGTGAAGTCTCTGTTAGTGAACTTTTATTTCTCAGGTACAGCGTGACCAATACAAATCAAGATTGGCGTATGAATACCACAACTATATACTTAGGAGGTTTGCCAAATTGAGTTCAGTTTGGTCGATCAAAACTGAAACCGACAATATCTCAAAAGTAGTGCCCTGATTTGAAAATAGGAGTGGAGGGTAATAGTTCGCAGCAGTATTGATACGAATACATAAACGGGCAACGGGTTCAATCAACAATGTATATGACCACCTTCGAAATAATCGAGCTATTTGCCGGACAATTCTGAACAATCGCTGGATTCCTTTCGACGGATAGAAAACCCGCACATCAGGCAAGACCAGTTCTAAAATGTTAAATCACGAGAACTTGGATAATGTAGGACTCAACAAATGTGGTGTCAATCCGATGATTCTTTCCTGGTATTGCATTTTGAACAGTGTATTTTGATATTAAATATGGATGGTGTCCTGTAGCTACGATAAAATTCCACCTGTACATATTTTGTAAGTGAACACGAAGTATACAGAGAGAACGTATGCTCTTAATATAGCCCGTAAACAGATTTTTCAACTGCAAAGCTTTCTGCTAGTCTGCAGACTTTCGTATATATGATTTCTCCAAAAGGTACTAAATCTCTAAACGCGATTTTCTTAAACTCTGACTTTAACATTGTATGACTAAGTGGTATTTATATGGTGTTAATGTTAAATATGCACTGGTAGAAACGCGTTTAAAATCATCCAGTAGAATTTGATGGATATGACCCAAAGTTGATGCACAAGATGATAATCCCAATGTGACAACTGTGTCTGTATATTTTATATTGTGTTCAAAAACACAGGGTATTCACTTTAGTAGCATGTGTATCAGGCAGCCACATCAGCAACTTTCGAGAAGAGTCTCAGTATACAGTTGTTTAATATATCTCTGAAATACGATATACCATGCTTCTTGTATATATTCGAATAGACGGTCGATGACCGTTACTGGAGCCTGTCTAGCTGTCAGGCCCAGTCACACCATGTTCCACACGTGTTCAACAGCTAGCCAGGGTAGAAGATATATTGCGAGTAGAACATTGAGTTGCTCTGGTGATATGGGGACGTGCATTATCCAGCTAGAAAATAGTGTCTCGTAAAGTTTCCAGATAAGATTCGAGAACAAGATTGACGACATTATTCAATGTTGATACATAAGCTATACTCCCGTGAATTAAGACCATAGGTAAGTAAAATGTAGCATAATGTCCCCCATACTGGAATGTCAGAGGTGGATTCTGTATGCCGACTGTATATTCTATACATCCTATATTTCCTCCCTTATCTCAACGTCTGTGGATGTGCAGAGGTCCGCAACTGAATGCAAGATAAACATGATTCCCATCGTTGGACATCGTCGTTCTCCATTAGCCTTATCTCTCCAGACACCATCAAAGACGTTCTTGGCGATGAGCAGATGCAGGATAAGGGGATTAGAGGGCGCGGGGATATAGACTTGCCAATTGATTGTTTAGTGTTCGTAAGGACACGAAGATTGATTGCATTGTCAGTTACTCCTTCCGTAAGATGACCCCATCAATTTTCCTATCTAGACACATGGACATGTCTGCTGTAGGAACTCATTGCCTTCGATTGTGTACACCAGGGATGAACTACTGACACGCCAAGATGCACACGAGCGACAGTTTCTGCTCAATGACACCCTGCGTGTGGTAGTCCTACTATACAACCATGTGTTCGAAGTCACTTCATTCCACAATGGGTGTTCGCTGAAATCTTTCAGAGTTACAGACAGATTTGATCTACACATAGTGGGTCCACACACACAGGTATGCTCGTCGTTTTGTCTGCCGATCTACCGAGCAGCGTGTTATGTACAGACGCACGCTCATATTATGTGGTACTAACTTCATATGAACGGATCAGTGTATGTAAGAGATCTTAATATACTTTTCGAATAGTGTAATATTATAATCAAAGATGTTGAAGTACGTACTAAGGATGGGCTAAACCGGAAGTGTGGACCTTTACGTTTGGGAGATTTTTTTTTTTATTTTTCCCCATCACTTTGTGTGCCGCTTCAAATCATATAATATAACTGATTCTTAATGTAATTGATTCTTAATTCAAAATTCATTGTATTTATTATTATTGCAGGAAGTTGAAAAGTGTGATGATGAATCCTCATAATCAAAAATTGTATCGAAGGTAGAAATTAAACATAGTCCATAATGCTACGTTGATTAATCCTAATAATTCTAGCAGAAAACTAGTTTGCGTAATTTAGTAATGATCAGTATTTACATAGATATGTTAACATAATACTGTATGAGTTATTGAAGATATGATTTTTCACTTTGTCGTTCGTGAAAACCGTCTCGCCTATATAGACTCAATATTGTAAAAAGTCGAAAAGATGTCAAGCAGTCGCAAGAGACTTGAAAGTAGCTGTTTTAGAGCAAGAATCTTAAACATCGTGCTCTATCCCCTGAACACTTCAGTCATTGTCGTACACTGTGTAGCTACTAATAATGTCTATATAACACATGAACACTAGACACACATACTACGTCTGCAAACTTTCGGAGCGTTAGGGAAAATGTGCATCGTCTTTATATATTGTTGTATAGACAAGGATTTTTCCGAAGGGTACCTGAACACTTTAAGTGATTTTATCGTTACAATAAGAATCTTCTTGAAATATGTACTTATCCCCCTCTACCATGTAAACTAATGATCCTATAAAAAAATGTATAGGACTATTTTCGTAGGAAATTTAATGTAGTTTAATTTTGTACTTAATCTTTTTGCTACATCCCATAGTTTTCCAGAATTTAATAAAAATATATATATATATAAGGCCGCCCTCCACCACCCGCCGACTCCTCATCCTCAAGAAATTCTAGCATGTCGTTGAGGCACTTCTGCTCCCTTCAACACACACAAATGTGCCGAATTCCAAAAATCACAATGTTCTTTTCTAATTAGCGGTTTTTTCTTCGTTGACTGGATTACAGGTGTAGGCCTCTTCATAGAAAGTGTTATATTATGTATGCATTGCTTTCTCTTAATGACTAACTTCCAAATACGAAGGGAAGAGGGGAGAAATGCGAATGAAAGGATAAAATATCTATTACAATCACTATGTTTGTAATGTAACTCATATGATTTGTTTCGCCATTTAGAGAAAGTGAAGATCATACACTACATTAGCATATAGAAATATTTCATACTGCTTAAAAAAGTACAATGTGTAATACACGGAAGACTGATAATCCACTGACAAATGCATATATATACTTGGGTGTGAAATTTCCATTTTATAGCTTTATTTTCTGTAGTTAATGGCAAGAGAAAAATAACAAAAGCAGACCATAATTTTCCCTCACTATAAAGATGGATTTGCAATTGCATGCAATAAAAGACTATTAATGTTAAACATGCATATAGAGTAAGTTTTGTGCTGTGAAAATGGTTTCGCTATGTGCATTTTTGCGGAAAGTTACCGTGTGAAATGCAAATGCTACTTTTGGATTTTTTAAAAATTAAAATCGTTTGAAATGGGCAGTTTACTCGTTGAACACTTAGTTCCCTTCCCATTTTTTTTATATATATAGTAGTGTCGTAAATTTTTGATTGTTTGCTAGTCAGAAGTTCAGTGGCTTCAAAAAAATTGCTGTTCACTATTCTGCTCCTGCAAAGTACTTGTGCAAAGGAAGAGAGATAGAGAAAAGGGGGCAAAAAGAGTTTGTGAAGCAGCCATGCAATTTTTATTTCCGAATTTCACGAGAGAAAGAGGGAATGAGAGAAACGAGGAATGTAGCAGAGATAATTTCTGCGTTAATGCGAGCGGGGAAAAGCAAATATTTGAACTGGTTATTACTCGCCCAGTTCCGAGGTGATGGCTGTTGTAGCCCCCATCCCTTTCTTGAAGCCTCATCCCTCATACGTGCCTGCATACAGCTGTGCCAGCTGATATGTGCATCCAATAGTGCGAGATTTCAAATTCCCCAACTGTATTTGGGGCCCTCTTTCATTTTTTCCATTCTGGTATATGTGTATGTTCGTATACATGTGTATGATGTTGAGAGCTGCAAAACAACACAGCTTAATTCACACGATCCAATCTTGTATACTGTGTTCCCTAAGCAAATCTTGAATGTTGATTTTACTTTAAAAATGTACACATTGGTTTCGTTACTTTTCTCTTTTTCCCATTTTTCTCATATAGCAATTCATAGAAGCATTGAATGAAGACGAGAAAATTACTGAAACGAAATATTTAAATTCATATTTTTACTTGTCAAAATGTGGAAAATATCCAAACCAGATGTAATAATATTTCAACCGGTTAAATTATTTAGTGTGTTTCTTTGCTCACCTCGTATGGTTTTCAATGTTTATGATAATTTTCAGTGACTGCGTAAGGGTGCATGAACGTAAAAAGCTTTGAAAGTTATGTTTTCTAAATACTAACAGAAAAGACCAGTAGTATATACAGGATTTTATTTTCAATTGAGTAAAGTTTAGTTTTACTTTAAAATAATATTGAAAAACACTGCTACTAATAGTTTATATTCCAACTTTCATCCATATATTCATTTCGGAATTTCATTCATGAGAGGCTCGAATCCATGAACCATCTTCCAGGTACACACCTGAGAAAGTATTGTATCATTATTCAGTGTAGCGATTAAACACTTATAATATGTACTACTAGTTCTGATTGCCTCCACACAAACTACTGTCGAAGATCATAGTATTTAGCAGGTACAAGTTTTAAATCTTGTGAGATTTAAGAGTTAATATTAGGAATTTGTCGCGGGAAGCCATTGAACAGTTATGACTTTCGAAATTCTGCTTTCATGCATATGAAATTCCGAATATAAGAATGTAGCCTCTAATACCAATAAATAAGTACTCGCCGATAATTACAAAGAACATTGTAACATGTGAAGAATAGTCAAATTTAACGTATCGAATCGAATTGAATTGAAGAGTATGAACGTATACAACAACATGTGAATCGTGTTTCAAATTGGACTTCATTGTTGTTGAGAATACATGGACAAAAGTATAATTTTCGATTGATTTCAATAGCTTACGTTGCAAAAATGTATTAACATCTTAAAATTATTGACTTTTTTTTAGGTCGTTTTATTTCTACTTCCTCGAAAGGTGTAAAAAGTGTCTTGTTGTTCCGTAATTTTATTTCGTTTTAATATGAAAATATAGTAGAAATCTCAGGAAATTAACATTCAGAACAAAGTAGTTAATATCAGACTGTGCCCACGTATTAATAATAATAATAATAATAATACATTATATTTAATCTCTTAGATATGTTAGATATTCCAGTGTGAACTAGCGTTTAGCTGTATCTGGAATTATGTTCGTAAATATAATGTAATATTTTTCAAAGTACTGATGTACAAGTATTAAAACAGTCCTCACCCGCGAAGAGAACAGCCTGCACTTAGAAGTGTTGTATGCTACATTCGTTGATAACAAAATGGCATCCGATTCGGCGAAGGCTTCTATGATTATCAGTACCTTTAATTCCAGTGGTTTTCATCAAAGTTATTGAAAATATCTATTAAAAAATCCAGTGTAAATTTTCAACTGTTCAGGTGAACAAAAATAGTAAGAATCGAGAAGGAAGTAGGGCAGGAATACAATTTATCGAAAATCATTTCACTCGTCTTTGTTTCGTTATGACATTCTCCTCTTTGAAATATTAGTATATAGAATCTCAAGATACGTTAGAAGTTCGTAATTTGAAGAGAAAGTAAATCGGATTGAGAATTTACTGCAAAGGACTTCAATGACATGAACTACAAAGGAAGCATAAACGATGTAGATTAGAACTACTCGCAAATATAGATAAATAATTACACGGAGGAGTAAGATGACAGTAGTTTATATACATATATGTACAAAAAAGCTGAAATTTTGTACCATGCAAATATCGGTAGGGGGACATTGTTTGCCATACTATGTGATACTACAGGGTTAACAGTGTTGCCAACACAACATAAAGTTGTATTTTTTCAAATGGCACTGCATCAAGTTATTACAAATTTCAAATCTACTGTATGTGTAAAACTAAATCATACAATACCACACATATCATTCAATGTTGCAACGTAAGAACGTTACAGTATCACAAACATCGAAAACTACCCTATTTTGGAGAGGTGTAATAGTAATGCAAGTGAGATAGACGGGATGATGCCATTTAAAGTATCTTAATGTTCAATACTATGATCATTATATGAGGTACTTCGAACAAACAGAAACAGTTACAGGGAATTAAAAAATTTACTTTTTCTAAACGACTTTATTTCGAAATGTGTTCAGGTAAGTATGATATCGAATTACATACATGATTTCCAATATATCATAAAGCCGTTTACATCAATTTAATATCTCAGACTGTTTGGGAGGTATAAAAAGAATGATAAAATTTAATATATTGGCTCTCAGACTGTTTGGGAGATATAAAAAAATGATAAAATTTGATATATTGGCTAAAATGGCGTAATTGTCGGAACTTTCAAAAACTTACTTTTGTATTTACTTTGCTTCTATAACATTGAAACAATACTTTTTCGTAGCTGTAATTATTTCTATAACATTACAACAGTACCTTTTGGTAGGTCTAATTACGAGTTGTCAGAATTGTGTAACTTTAAGCATTGTTGCAAACTTTAACAGTTTTTTCTATATATCCAGAATAGTTTGAGATATCAAATTGCTGTAAACGGCATTGTGATCTTCACATCCATTGGAAATCACCTTTTCAATTAGATTAGGGGGGCGCGGTGGCTCAATGGCAGAGCGTTCACCTCTGGTGCATGGGGTCCCGGGTTCAAACCCTGCTCCCGCCAAGTGAACTTTGTGGTGGACAAACACCGTGTGTGTGGGTTTTCTCAGGGTTCTCCTGTTTCCTTCCACTTTCTTCATTCCACCATTTCATTCATTTCTCATAATCACCGTCTCATTTCTCGTAACATTAGCCTAGCCGGCATAACCGTGGGACGTAAAACTAAAAAAAAACTCATTTCAATTAGATGAGTTACTTATCTAAGCACTTTTCGAAATAAAGGCTTTTGAAAAAAAGTCAAGTTTTCAATCCTGCGTAACTTTGTTCGTATTCATTCTTATTTTTATTATATTTATTATTTTAACCCTTTTTGGTTTCCATTTTTATTTTGCAGCAATTTTCTTGTTTCTTATATTTTTAATGTTCGTTTTAGCATCAGGGCAGTCCATGTTAGAATAGTCTTATTGATCATGACGGGGACAAATAGCCTTCCTGCTGACATTCCCATTCAACTTTACTCTTTCATTTCTTCATTCAGGTATCTTGTTTAGATATATTAATTTCTGACAAATTTGTTTTAAATTTACTAGAAACATAACGACTGAATAAAACTCATTTTGAGGTAAACAGTCTTTTCCAAATTTTCCAAAGAAAATGAATGTACTCTTTATATTACTATATTATAAAATTGTTAACGAATTTTATATTTGTGAAATGTGAATAGTATTATAGATATTTATCAAAAGTTTGTCCAAAATAGAACTCACCTTAGCTCACCAAACCTTTTTCTTTGTAACTTTCGAGAAAATTGTTGTGCCCATTTGTAATCTCAACAGTAAACTACACCTAAATTTTCACAAGAAAAAATATTTATACCATGTTGTAGTTTTTATGAGAGAGTTATTTTAAAACTGTGACAGAATTGTCTGGATCTTTGAGAAAATTGTCCAAACAAAACCCTCTCTCGACAGTTTACACTTTGTGAAATTTTGTGAATGTTTTATTTACGAAATACGAAAAAACTAGCGAGATCTGTTTTCACGAATTCTAGTAAGAAAACAAACCAATTTCAGATTGTTCCAACGAAAGTTGTCTATCATATTGTGAGGTTATTAATAGAATGTTGCTCGTTTTTGAAGTAGAAACAAAATCGCACACTTTCCTCGGGAAAATAGTATCTAAGAAAGTAATAATAATAATACAATAAATTATGAGATGCATGTTTTTAAAAAAAGGCGATATTTTACGGGGGGTTGGCAACACTGATGAAGGTGAGCATGCCCTAGTATTCTGTGATTTAACAAAGATAGAATCTTCCGAGTGGAGTTTAGGGGTGTTCGATAAGGCTGAGGACCTATCGAACTTCGGGACTGAAAATTTATCGAGTTGTCATCGGTTACTCGAAACCTTTCGAGTATTTGAAATTATCGAAGTTTCGGGTATTATCGAAATTTCGAGTATTATCGAAGTTTCGGGTATTATCGAAATTTCGAGTATTATCGAAGTTTCGGGTATTATTGAAATTTCGAGTATTATCGAAATTTCGAGTATTATCGAAGTTTCGGGAATTATCGAAATTTCGAGTATTATCGAAGTTTCGGGTATTATCAAAAGTAGTGATGGACAGTTCGGTTCCTTCACCTCTCCAATGATTCCTTCTTTCAGCCAAACTAGTCAAACAACTTTTTTTTTTTATCTGATAAGTTATTGCAAAGTTGTACTTGTGAGGAGAAAGGAAAGCGTGCACAAAAGGATTGCTTTTTGGTCCCCCCCCCCCACACACAGAAAGCGTTCATTTTTCCCTGAATTTTATCTCTTGTTTGTTATTTGCTAACAACTAGTGTATTAGTGTTGCCAGAGATACGGTCTTAAACGTACAAATAGGGTAATTTGCTCTTTATACGATATAGTATACGCCCAACACCTCAACCATATTAATCACGCACGGTGTTGCTAAAATGTTATAGCAAAATTTTATTTTTAAGCCAAATGTATTATCTTCTGTCGTGTTTGCTTTCTCTTAATGGTCACTAGTTCACACATTGTCGCAATCAGATATGATGATGCTTTGGGCGCAAACTCCTCCTTTAGCCTTTCAGTAAAATAAATGTTAGTCAAATCAGTGGTGATTTCAGGGGTTGTTTAGGAGGAATATTTCCCCACAAACATATCTCTGATCATGTTCACCGTGGCTTACCAGTATTTTTGCTACTTTCACCCTCCGTATATTCAAAATCTCCCGGGGTAGGATTACCATAATTTCTGGATATTTTATAGAATGGTGTGTGTGTTTATTGAGAAGTTAAGAAAAGTCTAATCTTAACTTCCTAAAATGCTTATGCTCATTTTCTATACTTAAAATATATTTTTTTTATATTATTGTCTTAATTATCTTCCTGAGTAAAGTATTCTTGCGAAGAACACCGTATCGTTATTGATTTTTTCATAAATATCAGCACAATACAGAATTGCAAGCCAAGCAATTGACCAAACATAGCGAAATTTCCCAGTCTTCCATTTTCCCTAAAATTTCGGGCATTAGTTAATCCCAGACAATTTTCCGGATCGGGCTTGAATCTAGGACGTATGATAAGACTACGCGGGGGAAACCTTGAAATCATCACTAAGTTTAATGAAGGTGAAAAACGGAAATAAATCTATTTCCTCGACAGTGAATATACAGTGTAGCATATGTTCTATACAGTTGGTTTTTACATTATGATGAATCCACACACTAGCGGATCCAGAAGCGTCGTTTGGTGGAGGCAGATTGCTTCCTGGACGAATAATGTAGGTTTTAAAAACGTAAGAGTTTTGCATCAATTTAGAATAACGTAGGGCATTATTTTATATAGAGTGTTTCAAAACAACACCGCCAACGTTTGGGTTCCCACATTACCTAATTTTAGCGGATACCACCAGATTTTCAGATCTTATATTCGTCCCCCGCTTAATCATCTCTTAATCACGAAAAACCACCCGCTTTTTCGGATTGGAGAAAAATCTAAGACGACTTTGTTGATAAAGTGTTGTTATGTTCAACGTAAACCGCTACATTTCTGTGTCAATCTCAATCGCGAATGGACAGATGACAGAAACAAGATGAACGCAAAAACTGTCAAATTATTACTACTGGTTTTGTACAATATGAAAGACGTATCATGCGTAGAATTTTATGATAAGATTTTATGCCATCGAGATTTTTTAAAGGAAGTTAAAGGGAATGAAAAATGTAAAAAAAAAAAGTTGGCATAATCATACACATTTTGGTTCAACCCATGAATACTAATGTATGATCGCATGGGTGCGTATTTCTTTGATAACATTCTGTCCAGTTCAACTGAACACGTCTATGTTGTTACGTAATCTATATGTTCAACTAGTATTTATATATTCAGAAATGATTGCAAATTGAACCTATGGATCCTTAGCATATTGTTTAGATTAGATTCATTATTAGTATTTTTTCTTTTAAAATGTTTATACTGTATTTCATATATTGTGAAACTGTGGCATTTTCGTATGTTAGTATGATTTCAAGTAGAAATCTTTGAAAATGATCAGAAATTTTATACCAAGACTCCTAAATATGTTTTAGCTTTCATACGATAAAAGTTTAGAAATTATTTTGTATTCCTTAGAGAGAAAACCGTATGAACAACATCTGCCATATAGCGTTTTTTTTTTTTTTTTTTTTGAAAACTTGTCTTAGAGAAATCCTTATTAGAGATATTTTACTGTAATACTTATTTAATACTTACTTTACAACTCGAGACTTACATTTGTTAAACTTAATAAAACATTAAAGGCAGAAACTAAATTTTCTTTACTTTAGTTTTGTTAGAAAAGTACATTGAAAGTGTCACTTAACAAAGGAATCACTAAAAAATGGTCAGAAGGATCGTCAGTATTTCTAATACACAAATTCACATCAGCACTTACGGTTTAGAATCCCCCGCTTTTCTAATTTCAAAATATGGCAACCCTATCCTGAGACCAAGATAAAACAAAAAGTATAGACCAACCTGGGTGCACAAATGCTTCCTTTTGGAGTTATAGGATGCCGAAAACATGAATAAATGAACTTTATAGGTCCATAGCTCCAATACTATAGGATCTACCGTAGTCCGGTTAAGATTTTATTTAGGAACTAGTATGTGTCCTATCCAAATATCCAAGTTTCAGAATGATCCAAATATCCCATATGATCTTTTCGCTGACATTTTCACTTGAGTAACTTGAACACACTTTCCAGTTTCAGCTTGAATTAGCAGTATAACCTTGTTTCCCATGGAAAAATCTGATTACAACCGAAGTGCAATGTAATCGTAATGGGTTTTAAAGACATTGGCTTCTTCTTTCTTAAAAGAAAGAAACAATGATAAGTAGTCTATTGTATGCAGGACACAACAGGAGAGATAGGATCTAATATTTCTTTCAACAACTGCAAAGCAAGTAACTGCACGACCATCTTTCTTTGAAAGTACGTTTGTAACAATATACGAAGCAGCTGAGAGAACTCTTGAGGAAATAATGTTTTCTATTTTTCCTTAAGAAGTGATCGGAAGTTATTTTAATTTGATATGGAAATTGAATCAGAGCCATTGAAATGTAAGTCAGAGGATGTGTTTTTCTCCCCTTTCCCCTTCATCCCTTTTGTCCCTCCCTGGTTCGATCCCCGACCAGGTAAGTTTGTGGTGGACAACATCGTGTCCGTGGGTTTTCTCGGTGTACTCCCGTTTCCTTCCACATTCCCATTCCACCAATTATTTCATCATCATTCACTTGCCTTAATCATACTTCTCCCTTAGCCTAACAGACATAATAGTAGGTCATTAAACTGGAAGATTTCACTTCATTTCATTTTCCTTTAGTCTTCGTTCTGTCATATGTAAAGTTCTCCCTTGTGCATAGCATCATGCCATGAGGGCATGTAGGGAGTGTGCCCTCAGTCGTAGATGAATGTGGTGGTGTCGGCACCACGCTTCGGCCGCATCCGCCCCTCCCAGGTACGCATTGAATCTGAGGTTGGTAAGGCCCAGAGCCGCACGGCATCTTATGCACAAAATCAAATATCGTAAAGTAACCAAGAGCAACAGATACCTGACATATGCATTTAGACCAATCCTCTTTAAAATCGGATAATTCATTCGAAAGTTATCGTAGCTTTCACACGCCTGCGCCCAAAGTAAGAACAAATACTTCAATTCGGGAAAAATCCCCTTGTGGTATGGCAACCAAAACAATAGGTGTCTGGTGAAAGCAAAAGAGAGCATTTTAAAATGAGTTCCATCAAAATCGGACAATCCGTTCGAAAGTTATCGTCGGATGCCACATGCAAACAGACAGACAGGACGGCCTGTAATAGGGAACTTCGCACCCAAAATTCTCAAGGTTTGTTTCACGACAATCTCAAATACTCGAAGGCATTCGAGCGCCGGAGAGTAAATTTTCGAAACGGAAGTTTGATAAGTCTTCAGCCTTATCGAATTTCCTTACCTCTACCTATATCAGTAGTTGTCTCTATACAGAACTTTAAATTAAACCCTCGAAATCATATTAAAATTATTTTTCTGCCTGCTCCGCTATTGGCGCAATCGGCAAAGTGACTATTACTAGACTAATGGTGTCTTGGATTCCAATTCCATTCAGGTGATGCATGTTTTCTCTTCCTCTTTCTCTCTTCTGACAGAATGCTTAAAGCTTATACAGATCTGTGGGGGGAAAAAACTTTTCCTTCACTCCATTGCTAAGGAGAGAAGTTTTAAAATAAACACTCTGCATATATGTAATACATATTATATACAACTATGATAACCTCGAATTCATTGTTTCTTCCGAACACTCCGATAATCCCGAACTTTTCAAAATATTCAAGCGACTCGACAAATGCGATCATATTGATATATTTCTGTATTTGCTGCTTTCAAACAATTCGAGACTCTCGAAGAGTTCGAGTGTCTCGAAGTTGTCTAATGTTTCTTACATTTCGAGTGCCTCGAACACTTCGAGAGTCTCGAACATTTTGGGAGTCCCAAACATTTCAAGAGTCTCGAACATTTCGAGTGTCTCGATCATTTCGGGAGTCTCGAACATTTCGGGAGTCTCAAACATTTCGAGAGTCTCAAACATTTCGGGAGTCTCGATCATTTCGAGAGTCTCGAACATTTCGGGAGTCTCGAAAGTTCGATAATTCGATAAAATTAAAATTCTTTATCGATGAAACGGTTTTGAAATTTTATCGAATTGTTATCGATTACTCGATTATCGGAACAGCCCTAGTGGAGTTTCGCACGTGCGAGTAGCAGTAAGGTGAAATGACGCTCGTAATACAAAATCCCGCCAAATGTAAAGAGAGATTTGTCAATGCGATTTCTGAACGTCAAAGGACAGAATGCAATTGACATCGATCGGGAATTATGTGCAATTTACGGACCGACAGTAATGAGTGAAGGGAAGATCAGGCAATAGGTGCAGAGAGTTTCGGGAAGGACTTTCAGATATTCATGACAATGATCGTAGCGGATGGCCTAGCGTTCAGACAGACGATCTGGTAGAACGCATTAACGAGAAAGTGCGGTCCAATCGCCGGTTTAAAATATTTGAACTCACAGAAGAGTTTCCTGAGTGTCTGCGAAAACAGTGCAACGAATTTTAACTAACAAGCTGAGTTATCACAAACTATGTGCGAGTTGGGTGTCAAAAATGCTACACTGTTACAGTGACGCTTACAAAGAGCAAAGAATGACAACAGCAGGGGTCTAAGCAGCAGTCAGTGCAATGGCGACACTGGTTTCTCCTAAAGAGAAGAAATTCAAACAAACATCAGTTCATAGGATCATGACAAAGTTGTTTTGAGACCGAAAGGTTGTGATTCGTGTGGAATTCTTGGAATCAGGAGAAACAATTACAGCAGATGTGTATTGCCATACACTCAGTGGCGGCGATTGGGCATTAAAAGTGTGTGTGTGTGTGGGGGGGGACAAGACATGATCTGAATATTTGTATATCAATGTTAATATACAAATTTCCCTGGTCGAAACTACATACATTAATAGGCCATTTCAGAAAAGTGGGGGGTAACTGCCCCCCTAATCGCCGCCCATGCATACACTGAATAATCTGCGACGTGCAATCCAAAATTGGCGGAAAGGAGTGCTACGCTCTGCAATTCTTCTGATCCATGACAACACCCAATCACACACAGCTTTCACATTGTTAAGACAGAGATTTGTATGGAAACTATTCAGTTATTTCCTTTACATCCCCAACCTTGTCCCCAGCGATTTCTTGTTTACCTCACTTGATATCGAAGCACTTCAGCGTCAGTGGAGTACTCAAGACATCAGAAATGTCTGGGGGTTCATGGTAATTACGTTGAAGAATATCCAAGTTACGTACTTGTAAATCAATCACAATAAAGTTCTTCTGTCATTTTCTTTTTTTAAAATATCGTATTTATTTAGTTATTTACATATGTCACCTATTGCTCAAAAGTAGATTCCTACTGCTGTGTTTTTCTACCAGGTAACCAAGAAAGTTCGTGCGGTTTCAGTACAAAAAAGAAAAGTTTTTTTTTTTTTAAATGCCGTTTACCTTATGTTTATTCCGCAAAATATCCATCATCCACTTCTACAACCTTCTCCCATCGTTTTACAAGTCTGTAGATGTCATGTTTGTAGGAATCTTTGTGTTGGGACTCGAAAAATTACACCACCGCGTTTTCAACCTCTTCTCGAGTTTTGAATTGTCGATTGCGCATATGGTTGTCCATAGACAAAAAAGATGGTAGTTTAATGTTGCAGTACCTGGTGAATACGTTGGATGTGGCAGAAGTTCCCAGCCGAGAGAAGAAATCACCTCAAGGGTCATATTTGCTGTATGAGGTCTAGCGTTGTCTTGGTGGACAAGAACACCCTTCCTATTCACTAGTGCAGGTTGTTTCTTTGCAAGCTGTTCGGCTGCTCTTTACAATTGTGCTGAGTACACCTCTTTGGTTATGGTTTTACCACTATCCAAGAACTCATTATGCACAATCCCAGCAGTAGTCCACCATACACACAGCATCACCTTCCGCTGATGAAGAGCATGTTTTGCACTTAAAGGCATGGAGTCATTTGACAATAGCCAATGGTACGAGAGTTTTTTTTGTATCGTACATTACCCACTTTTCATCACACGTCAAAATGCGGTCATTGGACAGTTGTTCCTAGTCAGCAAGGAAGAGCAAATTTTCAGTCGTTAGAGACGGTTCGCGGCAGTCAGCACGTGAGGTACCCACTTACTCAGTTTCCACGATTTTCCAAGCTCATGCAAATGCACACGAATGGTTTCATCGCTTACCCCAAATCGTTGAGCGAATTCTTGACACGTTTGACTTAAATCCTCTTCAATTGCTGCCTTGAGTTAGTCCAAATCGAGAGATTTTGGTCTGTCCGATCGAGGTTTCTCGTTAAGTGTCTCATCGCCGGTCGAAAAGGTCTGAAACCACTTTTGAGCTGTCCGTTCATTAATTGTACCTTCTCCAAACGCTGCACATATTTTTCTTGCTGCTTCTGCACCTTTTGTGCCCAACTTAAACTCATACAGTAAAAAAAAGCCCTGATTACTGGGTCCGACACAGACATGGTTCACTGCGAATACTTGGTCTCGAACTGTCGAATGCGACCTGTTATCTACATTAGTCGACGTGCCAATGATTCAGCTTTCAGAAACTGTCACATACTGGTACCCATGACAGCAGAAATGATTACTACCCCACGAAGAATAGCGACAGGTGTAAAAACCGCACGAACTTTCTTGGTTGCCTGGTAAATGAAATGACTTTCGCTACATTATGTGGTTCCTAATGAAATATATATTTATTAAACATGAACAAAATCGTTACAGCCGGTTTTAAGATAATTGTAAAAAAAAAAAAAAAAAAAAAAAAAAAAAAAAAAAAAAAAAAAAAAACCGTCTGAGACAAAGTTCATTCTTACCGGTGAAGTGTCCTTTCTAGATTTTTCCGAGATATGCTGTTGAAAAAATCAAAAAATCCTAATTAGTTCGCTTCGAGAACTCTTTTTTTTTTTTTTTTTTTTTTTTTTTTAAAAAAAGGAGTACTTATTTCCACCAATAAATTCTCTCTTCAGGTTCCTTTCCGTAGGAGTCAATGATCATACTTGGGAGATATTAATTGAATATTTGTGCATGCAATATAAATAAAATTGAATCATTTTTATTTTCACCTTTTTCACCTCCGGTGAAATACCCTTATTTTTTAATGTAGAGACAAAATCGAAATCTCTAGTAAAATCTCATAAACCAAGTTTAAAACAATCTTGATATGTCACCTCTAGGTCTCAGCACAAATATGGATGAATGAGCAGACGGACATATATCTAAAGACATTTTCAGCTTGTGAGAAAATTGTATCCTTTGAATTTCAAATTTGATCATTGTCACGATCAGAAGACTACGTGTAATCGTCGCTCAACAGTAAAAGTACAATGACTTCTGAGCCGAGAAATGACAGCTTTGTTGTACTGCGAAGAAATAAAATAAAAAGA
This sequence comes from Thermobia domestica, assembly GCF_964235325.1. Lineage (NCBI taxonomy): Eukaryota > Metazoa > Arthropoda > Insecta > Zygentoma > Lepismatidae > Thermobia > Thermobia domestica. The sequence goes on from NC_137464.1 coordinate 111,893,379, forward strand.
AAAAAGAAATAATGGAGGTGCATAGGACTTCAAAATTGTGGTCGTCTTTTAGTGTATTTACTTATGAATAAATACATGCATGTATTGAAAGCCATTTTCATAATATTTCTGTACCGCATAAATAAACTATTTTTTTGAAGTAATGAAAAGATCAAATTATTTTACTGTAATTCATAAGAATTAAACTGATGTTGTGTCGTAAAATAGGTTCCTCCAAATGAATGCGAATGTGAGAAACAAGTAAAAGTGAATGTTAGAGAAGTAATTCCGTTCTAATTTGATTATTTTAACCTTGAAAATCTTAATTCTGCTTATTCAAAATAAATGAAGTAGAAGACATTATTTTCATGTAGATAGTTCTGAGCTTTTGCACTGAGCTTTTGCATTTTGCACTAAATGATCATATTGAGAACGAATTGTATTCTAAAACGTAGTTATGTTTGAAACGTAAAAGAGAAAACCCTTTGTTTAGTTATGGTTCGAAACGGTTTTAAATTATCTACAAATACTTTATTAGTGTTTGAACTGCAATGCCTGTTTTTATTGCTGGCATCACATGAGCAAAATTGTCTTCAATTATATCACACAAGGTTATATAATCAGACATCATAATGTATTTATTCATTTATTTATATTTTTTATTTTTTTTTATTTGCAGAACCAGCTTCAGCAAGCTTTGGCAGAAAAGAGCCGTACCAATGAACGCTTGGGAAAAGTTGAGGCACAGCTTCAGAATTTAAGGCTTCAGCAAAGGTAAGATGTTTTAATGTCTTATGTACTTATCGATTCAGTAATATGCGAAATGGTGCAGTCTTGAATTATGAAATATAGCTTAAGTTTAATGAAACTTACCTCATTTTCTCTTTCTCCCTTGTTTAATCGAAGTAGCTCTAAAACAAAAAGCAGAATGAAAATATGACGATATAACGCTGTAAAACGTACAAACGAGCGAGATAATTTTTTAACAAAATTCAGTCCTTGCCCCTGATCAATTTTAACGTCAAATACTAAAGAAGATCGATATATCTCAAAGAAAATATTAGCTAGGTTTAATGAAAATCGTCTAATTTTTACAAGAGTTACAGTGGAAGAACGTCTCGGATCACGTTATGTGTATATGCAGAATTTCCTAATTGATTTGAGATTGAATTTACCTCATTTTATCCCTTATCTTTGATTTCAGCCACAAGCAATGGGCTTGATTAGGGAGCCCCAAACTAAATACATACCAAGTTAAAACAAATAGGTTATTTTGTTTACGATTGTAAAATATTCGCACCCCTACCCCGTATGCTATGTGCTAATATTCACACAAAGTTATGCTATGTGATAGAAACTTGCTTACATTCATTTCGATGAAATGGAGTGGTAATTGTTCTGGATATTGTTCTTTATCTGTACCCAATATCTCACAAAGCTCACAAAGCTTGTAGTACTTTCTGAGTTCTATGGCAGCATTCTGAGTTTTCTAAATGTATTTTAGTTTTAAATGTTTTGAAAGAAAAAAATGTTGCTACAGGTTTTATTTTGAATACCTGTGGAACAAGAGTCCCAGAATTTTCGTGACAAGATACGGGACGAGGCTGATTTTTTCCTAATGAAAAGCACATACACTTTTCGATACCAGACACCATTTTCACGACGTCTTTTCGAGAGAAGACAATCTGAACTCCTTGTCTCATAGGCACCCCTACTTTCGAGAAGATATCGTGATATCTACAGTGTATGTTAATGACGAAGCTACAATCGGTAATAGGTGCCTTGTAGTATGCAACTTCTAGTGTGTATTTAAATTAATTAGAGTGTCAGAAATTGACCGGATGATATCTAAAATTCGAAATTGTGAATTTTAAGAAATAGCATATTAATAGGAACAAGGTGTTCGGTAAGTCATATTTTTAAACTCAAAACATTATTATTATTATCACCAATACACTGCAGGTACAAAACGTATACGATATAGTTACCCATAACATCAAGAAATTAATAAGTACCTGCATAGATATCTATGTATTACATTTTTTTTAAATCATGAAGCATCGATTGATTAATAGAGCATTGATGATGTCAGCATTGATGCTGTTTGCCCCTCCATCATAAGCTGGGCCATTAGATACGACAAAGTACCAACTAATGCGTTGAGATTGCGGTGTCTTGAACTACGGAATCAAAGATAATAAATGCAGAAGATGTTAATTAATTTAGACTTTGTTGCAGTGGAGGAATAAGACCGATATCAATGAGGAATTAAGGAGACAAATTTTTGTTTGCGTCATGGTTTCCTTTCCCTTTGCTTGTTATTTTTATCGAACACTCTTGTCATTGTTATCGATACTGTTGTCGAAGTAATTAAAACTTAATGAGAGTGTAATTTTCTTTGTCATACTATGAAAGTTTGTGCTAACTCGCGGAAAATATTTAAAAAAAAAAAAGAGTTTTGAGAGAAATATTTAGTTTAAAAATGACTAACAAATGGAACTTCAGTAGATAATTATACAGTTAGCGGTATTGAAAGTTCGAGACATCTTAAGTAGGCGGGATCCGTCACTGAAATGGGAAATACTCACAGGTATAAATGTTTCTAGATAGGAAAACCATCGGAAAAATAACTTTAGGAAGATCACCAAGAAGTAGAAGAATAATATAAAGAGATCGGAGGAGAATAGAAAAGGTCTATATTGATTGAAATTGCTTAGCACTGGATAGGAATCAATGACAAACTTTTATGTTTTGGGTATGAACCTTCACGTTTTTTAAGTCGAAGAATATGTGGGCTAATTTGAGACAAAGAATGCACTACAAAAAATGGAACTTAGATGGTAATAGTGAAATAAATTATACCATAAAATTATGACGTAGTAATTTTAACCTTTTAGAGTCGGACAACTTCTAGAGAGACGAAAATTTTCTGCAAATACTGCACAATATGTGTGAAAACAATTACTTCGTCGTTGTAACAAATTATTTCTGATAAAGTGTTTTAATCTATATTTGTTCTGTTCTATGGCTCTAACTCAGGCAAGTTGTATCATAGATACATTTAAGCTGACGTTTTCAGTATAAGTAGCTGATTGTTGCAGAAATTAATCAAAACAGGAATTATCTGAACAGAATATATGTTCAAAAAAAAAAAAAAGCTACCTGTTTAGGTTCAAACAAGCACAAAAAACTAGGGGTAAAGTCAGAACTGCATGAGAGGTGATTAAAAAGTTCCCATCGAAAATTTTGAATTGTCTCAACAATACTTGTCATGAATCAGAAAAATTCCAGACCGCAACATTCTTTTCGCCGATTTTGGATTGCATGTCGCAGATAAGACAATGTTTAACAATACACATCTGCTTTGATATCAGCTGCATTCTGCCCTCTTGTATTGAGTAATCGGATCACTGGTCTCACCTCTCATCTCGCGTTTTTCCTAGCAGGACAGTGATTTCAACTTACTGCTACTGCCAGGTACGCAAGTTCACGCTGATAATTGTATCTCTTATCTAGACACATAGTACTAGAGCATGCTTCCCCCCCACGCGCAGCTGCATCAGTGTTGTCAGTTCCACGTTGAAGCAAAACAACTTAAAAAAAAAAAACTCCATCTTGTATGTTGAAAACTAAGTTGGATATCCATGAAAGAGTAAACTGTTGTAACGTCTGCCACAAATCACTAAAGCAACTGTAGGCATAATTGTAGTAAAAATGGTTAAAAGGAAGGCAAAGATTGTGCCTTTCAAAACAAACCAATGAAGAGCGAAATTGTATTTGGTTGAAGATAAAATTCCTGAAAGTTCTCATAAATTTCTGTTATTCAGAAAGGAAGTTTTTGAGTTTCTTTTGAAAAAATGTGCTGGGAGCACGTTGGTTCAGTGGTACAGAGCGCTTACCTCTGGTGCGTGAGGTCCCGGCCTAGTAAGATTGTGTTGGACAACACCGTGTCCGTGGGGTTTTTCGTGTACTCTCGTTTCCTCCCACATTCTCATTCCATTAATTATTCCGTTATCATTCACTTGTCTTAATCACCCGTCTTCCTTAGCCTAACGGCATAAACATGTGACGTTGAACTGAAGAATTCATTTAAAGAATTTCTTGAGGATATGTGGTTCGGGTGGAGAACTAGAATAATTGGGAATGCGGCGTAGGATCGAAACTGCGTAGCATCGAAACTGCGTACGATCGAAAAATTCAGCTCAAAACCTGTTTCGATCCTACGCAGTTTCGATCGTACGCAGTTTCGACCGTACGCAGTTTCGATCCTACGCAGTTTCGATCCTACGCAGTTGCCCTGAAATAATTTAAGTTTTAATCATGCGCTCAAAAAATATATTTCTTTTTTCTCTCTCTTTAATTTGTTTAACCTGTGCAGCTATAAATTAGGGTTATATTCATGGACTCCACACGACCTAAACTGCGTAGGATCGAAACTGCGTACGGTCGAAACTGCGTAGCGTCGAAACTGCGTAGGATCGAAACTGCGTAGCGTCGAAACTGCGTACGGTCGAAACTGCGTAGCGTCGAAACTGCGTACGATCGAAACTGCGTACGGTCGAAACTGCGTAGCGTCGAAACTGCGTAGGATCGAAACTGCGTAGGATCCACACTGCAGGTAGGATGGACAAGTTACAGGCGTATGGATTGAGAATCAATTATGATTTGTAATGATGACTATGTCAGAAGTGTAATACTAACTTTGAAACAGCTTCGACGGAATATAATGTAAAATAGTTATGTAATATGAAGAATTTAAAGTAATGAAGAATATGATGTATAATGAATATTGAAGGATAAGAATAATAATAATGTTTAACGAATATTTCGATTGTAAAGATATTATTTCTAAAGGCTATCAGAAAGTTAGAGAAACAAAAGTCAGATAAAGATTCATATGCTGTTCTGTGTGTACTTGTCTGCGTAATATGAATGAAAATTTATATGATTTTATGTACAGCTTAACGACCTAATCACCAGTTATTCATATGTATGTCAACAACGTTACAATATTGTACTTCGCTTTGGGAGTTTCTCATTTGTACGCTGAACCTCAAATCGATTTATAATTGGAACACGTACCCGTGGGGGTAGGAGCATTTCAATGTATTCCGTTACATTTCACAAAAATATTTTTAACCGTAAAAGATTCGAAATTAAACTACTATTCAAATAGAGAATAAAATTACGAAAGTTTACAATTATTACTGGAAATCAATGCTGTCATCCATTTTGAACATTTTAAAAGAACATAGTTTCTAATGTATTGAAATTTCATTTCTTATGAATAGTTTGAAACGTTGTAAATAGTTGTAAAGAACCTGCAGAAAATTCGTCAAAATCCTCCTACAATGGGGAAGCCGTGTTAGACATGGAGTTAGTGGATGCAGATGGTGGCATTGGAGTTTTGGGCGCGGGTTCTTTCTATACGCCTATTAAACATGGAATTGTATGTGGGTGGGTGGTGAAGTTTTTAAATGTTCGGGTCGTCTGAGCACAGTGTTAACGTCAGAAATTGGGCCCTTGTCTCAAAGGTCCAAAAATGGTGTCCCGAAATTTTGAGCTTGGCTTCATTATATTTTTCTTTTAAGCATGGAGTTATTGGATACATATTGTGGTGTTGGAAAGCTCCGGGACCTGAGACTCCAGAAATGAGATCCCAAAAGTTTGGGTTCAGGTCTCTTTTATTTGCCTATTTAACATGGTGTTGTACTATAGTGTTAGCGTTTGAAAGGTCGGGGTCGATTAACGAAAGCGGTAATGTCAGAAATTGGGCCCTGGCCTCGAAGCTCCAGAAAATGTGGTTCCGAAATGTTGGGCTTGAGTCCACTCTATTTCTCGTTTCAGCATGGAGTTGTTGCATACAGATGGTGACGTTGGAAAGATCCGATTCCCCTCAGCACAGTGGTGGTCAGGAACCGGGCCCCCAACATGGGGCCCCAGAAATGGAGTCCCAATGTTTTGGGCATGAGCCCCTTCTATACGCCTATTAAACATGAATTGTTGTACGAAGGTGAAAAACTTGTATCTTCGTAAAAAAAAAAAAAAAAAAAAAGAAAAGAAAAAAAGAAAAAAAAAACTTGTATCTTCCTTATAATTATTAGATAATAATCTCAGCTCCTAAACACGTATAAAAGATACCGAAGTTATATTTCAGCAAAAAACAATTACCATAAAACATCTCTTTGCATGTGTAATGACTGAAATGTATTATACTTTGCTTTCCTCCCAAATAAATAAATAAATAAATAAACGATTACAGTCGATAAGCGTAAATCTGGCAGAACCTATTTTCCGAAATCTAAAACAAATCACGCAGATTGTTTATTGCTTGTTCGAGATTGTCCACATTACATTTTCGGTCGCGATTGTCCACATCACATTTTCGGTTTTTCATTGTATGTAATTAACTATACCATAACAGAAATTCCCGCTACGAACAAATTACACGTTAGGTATACGCCTATGTGTCTCGTCTCGAGGACTTCCGGGCCGCAGTGGCTTAGTGGCAGAGGGTTCACACATGCTGCGGGGCCCTGGTTCTATACCAACTTGCGCAAAGTGGGGTTTGTGGTGAACAAACACCGTGTATGAGGGTTTTCTCAGAGTTTCCCTTTCCCACAACTCTTTCATTTCACCATTCCATTTATTCTCATCATCGGGGGAAGAGATCGAAGGTGTCCCGTATTATCATGGAAAAAATATGGCAGGCTTTATATATATATATATATATATATATATATATATATATATATATATATATATATATAATTATAAAGTACTATATGAATGAAATTGAGTCGTATATTGTAATGTATGAATGAAAAAGGATATTAAAGTAATTTTTATATAGGGGAAAGTGGGATAGAAATGGGTAACTAAGGTTTGATGTGTTGTCAAAGTCAAGATTGGCAACAAAATGAAATGATGATCAGAACAATTACTCTTGACTTATAATTCGTGAATACTACAAAAATGTGATAGGTTCTGTCTATTCTTTTGCATATATGTTTTTCACAAAAAAGCAAATCACCCGGAAGTACCCTAATGGTGGGGTAAGACCAGGTGTACATGCTAATCGGGTTTCACCCCACATGTATCGAGTATGAAAAACGTGGCATCGCTAAACTAATACAATTTTATGTATGTATTAGTATGTTCATTTGTGTTACGTAAGTCCTCATGAAATGTGCAACAAGGAGTAATAATTACCTATTCAGTCACTAACAATCATTGCAATCCCGTCGACCACTGAAAGAAAAACTACAGTAAACACGATACAAGACGCTGACGGTTGTAGCAACGGAGCGAAATGGCAGTTCCTTCTTTACGTGTTAAAGGCTGCCGAAAACATGAAAAAATGAATTCTAAAGGTCCATAGCTCCAAAACTATGGGATCTACTGTTGTCGAGTCAAGACTTCACTAAGGAACTAGTATGTGCTCTATCCAAAAATACGTGTTTTAGATTCCTAAGGTACTCACGCAACAATTTTTATGGAGGTAGTTGGAGAATACTTTATATCATAGGCCCGTAGTTAAACTCCCTCTATAAAAATTGTTGTGGAAGCACCTCAGGATTCTGACACACGCATTTTTGGATAGGGCACATACTAGTTCTTAAGTTAAGTCTTGACCCGACTGCGGTAGGTCCCATAGTTTTGGAGCTATGGACCTTTAAAATTCCTTTTTTCATGTTTTTGGCAGCCTATAACACGTAAACCGTAGCTTGTAGAGGGATAAATTCTTAAGGTCTTTTGAATTTGGCTAATCAGAGTGCTCCTTTAACCCGCGTATATTCGACGATAACCGTTCGGGATAAAATCTGCTCGCCATGTAGACCTAATTTTATTACAAAATGACGACTGTCTATTTACTTTATTTTATAGTTCTTCCATATTCACTTTCAAATGATCGGCGCCAGTTGCCATCTAATAAAGTTGATGCGTTTGTTGCTTCTAGTACACAACCGCTTTGAAAAAGAAGCAATAAATGCATCAAATGTGGGAGATGAATTTAGAACACCAAAATGGTACATGCCTAGCACATCTTGTGCTGTTAGGGTTTCTTCAGAAACATTTTGTAAAACAATTGAAAACACATCGCGCGGTTTGTATTTTGAAATTTTGCGTATACTTGGATTTGTTTAAGTATTTCTTTCTACTGTGTTTGCCTGTAGCTTCAGTTCATAAGCCTTTATAATTAGATACCCAACATATTTGACAATCACGCAGAAAACAACACCGAAGATTCTACACTTGTGTTAACACACAGGCTGTGTGTCATTTCAACTAGCGGCATTTGACACACAACTCCAAACGGAGAGTGAGTTGTTCTAACCACTTGTTTGTGTTATATTTTAACACAATCGTGCTAACACATAGGCATGTCGTTGAAATAATACAACGATTTTTTACAGTATAGGCACTTCCAGTAGAACTACAAGGATTAAATTTGGCAAAGTTTTTATCCTCCTGGGACTATATAGAAAATTTCCAAAAGTGAATATTTTCCATTTTTAGCAGCTTTAAAGAGACAAAAAACTGTGTAATTTAAATAGACTTTTTGGATGTACAAAATCTCATATTTTAGGTACCGTAATTGAAATCGGAATAAAAACTAGGAATTTTGGTATGTTGGTAGGTTTATGAGGCGCGAGGCCGTAGGATGAGAAATTTTGTATCTGGCGACAAATTCCCACCTACTTAAAACTAAACTGATTATATAAACATTCAATTTTGCCAATTGCCAAGTTCATAAAGAAATTGAAAATCACAGCAACTGGGTAAGTAAGAAAATGCTAATCCAAATGTCAATTGAAAGAAACGGAAGTCTTTTAAGTAAATATTGGCAGCAACGCATTCTAATTTTCCAACTTGGTCAAAAGTTAGCAGGGTTGGAAAAAATACAGTTTTTTAAAAAAAATAACAAAACGCGTGTTTAAAACATGAAAAAAGTGTTTAAAATGTTTTAAAAAACACACAAAAAAGTACATGTTTTAAACATTTTGAACAGTTTAAAATATTATTTTAAACATATTTCAAAATCGTGTAATCACGTATTTATTAAGACTTTTTGCTCTTTCAACCGATCTTTTCATTTATTTTATTCTCATTAAGACTACACAGCAGCGTTTCCCAACCTTTTTTCAACTTGCGGCACACTATGAGTGTAACTTGAATTCTCGCGGCACACTCATAGATTTTATTATATTTCAATATAAAGTACCATGATATCCTTTTCTGTGATTACTGATCTCCTCACAGAGAAGAAAGATTCATCACTGGTTTTCCACCATGGTAAATCATTATGCTTATTTTTTATTCTAATTTTAAAATAGAAAACAATTGCAATGAAATATTGGACTTAGCTTTTTGAAAATACAGGAAGATCACTAAATAACGAACGAACAAACTTTTTTTTTTTTACTTTTAAAACACAAATGTAGGTGTTTGTTTTGTCGAAAGGATTGCATATTTTAAAATTTGAAGTTGCAAAATAGTCTGCAACAATAAAGAAGCAATAATGCTCATAACGTCATAACAATGATAACAAATACCTTTTTCAATATTAAAAATGTACAGAAAAGTAACGCGGGATGAAATTTAAAATTGTAGATTCATATTAGAGGTTCATAGTAATGTGAAATACAAATATACATTTTTCCCTATGTCCTGCAATTTAATTGCTATAAAATTAATAATTGTGTATCGATTTACTCGCGGCACACCAGCGGCCCATTCACGGCACACCAATGTGCCGCGGCACACCGGTTGGGAAACGCTGCTACACAGTGTTGGGTACAGAACATTTCCGTATAGATTAGTAATTTTCAACTTATTTCATATAATGACCCCCTTTATTACACCCTCTTGCCAGTGACTCTCATACAGTAAGTATTTTCTTGGATATAGTAAGCTTTTAAGGTAGATTTTAAAATTTACCAACTATAGAGGTTTCACACAATCTATCAATATACATGGCAAAACAAAAGTCCTCACCATCCTTGTGCGTTGACAACGGGTTGAGGGAGAATGATGAATCTTGGAAGTGGTCTGACACATCAGATGGTGCTATCAAGCATCATGGCGAACATCTGTGCTTAGTATTCGAAATTTCAAATGCAAATGGTGTCATGTTACATGAGGGCTAGAATTTTACCAGAAATGCTGTTGTGCGGTTATTTTAACCATAAAGAAAATCATTTCGAGTTACCGCTTCTAAAAGTTTTGTAGTTATGCCTTTAGGGGCTAAGCTAGCGTTTCGTGGAGGCGGGTGAGATTTTTGTTGCAAAATTTGATTACTATTTCATAACACTGGTGCTAATAAAATTATTTTATAATAATAGGGCTACGTTTTCGAAAAGTAATGTTTGAAGCACACTTCATATTGTGCTAACTTTATATTTTCTGCAAGTCTATGTAATTGGTTGTTTTTTGAGTCAAAAATTTATTGACGAAAGGTAATATTTGGGGCGTTCAGAGCACAATAGATCCAAATCCATTTTCAATAAACTTCAGTTTTCCTCAGCAAATGAATTCTATTTCAAAAAATAATACTTCGCAGTCAAGAATCCAAAACAAATGTAACTAAAACCATGCGAAAAGGCGTGGGATAGTTTCATATGACAGCCGCTAGTAAGGGCGTCAGTGGAACAGGAGGGCAACCATCCTCATCCGCACTCTGCATTTCAGATTTTGGGGACGGTAAGACAGTTTTAGAAATCTTTTGATAAGCAAAGTCCAACAGAATAAGCCTGAGGTAATTACACCGAATAAATACGAAGAACATACAGATGATTAAAACTGGGAAGTTGCTTAGGTCCAATTTCCTGAATTTTAAGCAGGCCCGAAACTCGAAAGTAGAGCCACCTTTGAAATCCTTGGGTAAAAAAAAATATACAAGAAAGCAATATAGGCCTATAGCTCCTTACGGCCAATGATCAAAATCCGTATTTATTCGGTGCAAGGACTTCAATTTTTAAATGTTGGACTTTGCTAAGCAAAATGTTTCTAAATCTGCATTACTGCCCCAAAAATCTGAAATTCAGGGTAGAAGACGGATGATTTCTAAACGAACGCCCCTATCTAGCGGCAATCATACAAAATTCTAGATTCCTTTTTTTCAGGTAGTTTTTCTTTCTTTCATCTCGGATTCGTGGTTGTGAAAATATGACATTTTACGTCGATGTATTCTTTTGGACACATTCTGCATTTATGTAACGTAATTATGCATCATTGACTATGACATTCGGAGCTTGACTTGTTAATCATTCCAACGCTGCAACGTACACAATACAAGTATAATGTTAATATCTTAAATGTATGAGCAAGGAGGGGGAAGGGAAAATTAGCCCTCCTCCCCATTCCGTCAACGCCCTTGTCTAGCGGTTGTCCTATGAAACTCTGGTCCACACGCTTTCCCGTGTTTTTTGTTTCATTTATTTCATACCCTATGCTACGAAGATATTACGTTTGCTGAGCAAAAGTGAACCTTTCTGAAAATGAACTTGGATCCCTTGTGCTCTAAATGTTGAGTTGAAGCCAAATTTATCCTGCAACCCAAGTTTGTTCGAAACATATAAAATTAGTTTGTTTAGTTTGATTGATTACATCTTGCATCAGTAGCAAGGCTATATTAGACAGGGCTTTTTGTTTAAAGTGGGATCTGACCCACTAATTTTGAAATTTTACGTGGGATCGCAGTCAAAATCTATACAGCAAATTCCGACGCCTCGTGTCTCTATCCTCAAAAATTAATGTTAAAAGACTGAATATTGCACCCTGTAGCGTGGTACATACATACAAACAAACAAATTGAGATCAAATTGTCCCAGACCTTGACGTTCAGCACTAACGTTATAATAAGTATCACACTTGGTTAGTTACACGATCGACTGCCATACCTTGCGTTTCTCACCTGGTCTCTTCATACAAGCTATGCCAAGTTGTAAAGTTTCAAAGAAAATTTAGAACTGTGGTGGGGAAGAGGTACGAAATAAAATTTTCATAATCTAATGAAAAAGATATTGTTGATACAAAATTAGTTGTTACCTGAAGTTTCCAGTTGCATCTCAGCAACACCACTGACGTTAGATTCATCAGAAGCAATTTTCGGATCAACATTTTTACCATTTGTTTGGGTTTCCATTTTTACCAAGCATTGCATTTTTAATAATGATTTTCGTTCTTGGAACTAAACCACCCATTTCTTTCTTACACGTTTTGTGACAAACTCGTTTGATCGTTTACTTACCTGATTGAGTTTGAGTTACTCTAATAAATTTGTATCAAATCATGTCCTTCTTTTCTTCAAGCATAATCCATGTTAAACGATTCCATGTTGTACGGAGACAGAACTAACATGTACTGTACAAACGAATGCTTGCGATATTTTAATTTCAGAACCTCAACGTCGCAATGAATACAACACAACAGTTTGTTTCCGTGATAATTATTTTATTTATTTTTTAATATCAGCTCTATAAGTAGTCCAACCTTCGACTACGACACTTTCTCGCAAGTTAACTGAGAAGCATTTAAACAATACAATATACGTTAAAAATAAGGGGGAAAAGAGACAAAATAAATTGTAGATCACCACATTGACCTGCTGTAGCCACGAGAAATCAAACCATTCACATGGGAAGAAAATAGTCTTCTGATTGGGGAGCACTTTTGGACAGTTCTCTTGCTCTGGAAGATTTCTTTTTTTTTTTACGAACATAAAATAAAATGCAAATAAACATATGTTTAAGACAAGTCTTCAAAATAAACGTGTTTAAAACAAAATGTTTAAAACATAAACAAAATTTGTTTTAAACAAAATCAATTGTTAAAAAAAGTTTTAATCATTTGTTTTAAATATTTTGTTTTAAACAAAACAACCCTGGAAGTTAGTAAATTTGGGACGAAGCCCAAAATAGCAAAAACTTGAACTAATTACATGAACCTTCGATTGTGCCACCTGCAAAGTCTATAAAAGAAGTGACAATTCACAGCAACTAGGTAACTAAGAAAATGTTAAGCTAAGTCAATTGAACTTAACGGCAATCTTCTGAACAAGGAATTTGCCAACTTGATCAGAAGTAATGGCTTTTGGGGGGAGGATTCTCCTTTCTCCCTGCTGAGACAAGACTTAGCTTTTTTGGTCCTCCTGAATAAGTCATAGTCCCCCAAGAAAAACTTCCTGGGTACACCCCTGTATGATTATTTAATTATATTTGTCACTATTTTATTTCTCAGTTTCGTATCTATGCACTTTCGATCGTACGCAGTTTCGACCGTACGCAGTTTCGATCGTACGCAGTTTCGACGCTACGCAGTTTCGACCGTACGCAGTTTCGATCGTACGCAGTTTCGACGCTACGCAGTTTCGATCCTACGCAGTTTCGACGCTACGCAGTTTCGGTCGTATACAGTTTTGATCCTACTCCGATTTTTCCCTATATAACTTCAAAAAAAATACTATTACTTAATATTCTGTGATTATAAAATAATTGTTTTTTTATTGTTCGATCATAAGACCTTATCTGTTTTCGATCCTACGCCGGTTTTAGTTTCGATCGTACGCAGTTTCGATTGTACGCAGTTTCGATTGTACGCAGTTTCGATCGTACGCAGTTTCGATCGTACGCAGTTTCGGTCGTACGCAGTTTCGATCGTACGCAGTTTCGATGCTACGCAGTTTCGATCCTACGCATGTAACCCGAATAATTAAGGTTATAAACGTTGAAATTAAATTCATTTTATAATTGTATCGTAGGCTTTAGATTATTCGTCACAGAAGGATCTATTTCTCATATGATCAGAGTGTTCATTTAACGTGTTGAACTATAATAGCATATCCTCAAAGTGCTTGAAATAAATACTGGAGCTGTTATGTAATGGAAAAATCATTGTAAGAGTAGCATACTGCTGATAAAAGGCGGACACGTAGAAAATAAACTGTCAAAAACATGTTTATGAAACAGTTGGACGTATGTTAGTCACGTTCTGTTTTTCAGTAGAATGAAATCATCTTGCAAATAATAATCTTTAAAAGTCAATGTAGAATATATACAAACAGGTTGCTATGCATTACATGTTCATTACAAATTGTGTTCATATTTTGAGAACAAGAAGTTTTCATTTGAAAATAAGAATAGTGGATTGTTAAAAGCACTCCAGTTCCATCAAAATAAGTGCCACCGTAAGTTTTAAACTACTTAATAAGCAAACTTAAAGTTTCGTATAACTGTCAATTCCCGTGTTGTTATGCAACCCACCATACTTTGTAACCGGTTGGGTTGCAGTACACCCAATGAAATTGACCATAGTCGAACTGTTCTGGTCTATATATATATATATATTGTTTTACTATTCCTTTGTCGTGAAAACTACGAGACAGTAAATGGAATATCCAAAATAGTTACGAAATAAGATGGATTAACGAAGGTGCAGTATATTTTCCTTGTTAGCTCCGGCGTAGGCGTATGGGAGCTTTTAATTTCACTCCAGGTGTGTGTGTGTGTGTGTATTAGGGATGGGCAGAGCGGATTCCTGAAATATTCGGTTTCCGGGTAATAAATTATCTGTACTTATTCTGTTCTCCGTTCTAGATCCGGGTACACGGTTCCCGGTTCCGACTCAGGTACCTGATTCTCGGTTCTGGAACTGGGTATCTGATTCTAAGTTCTAGAATCCTCTTGGGTTTTTATCATGACAAGAAATTCCCTTTCATGATTTTCCTGTCTGAAGCCTTAATTAAATGTTAGCCTCGTTGACTTCTGTGCATTTAGGCTGCTAAAACTACCACTAAAAACATCGCCCTTACTGCCTGTAGGAAATTGCACTGACGAATGGGATGGAATTCTATTCCTCTGCTCCAACGTACTTTGTTGCCTTCGAAATTGTGGTTTCGGGCGATGGTCCAGGATACTGTGCTTCCAATAGAACACGCACTGATGGCAAGCCTTAATTAAATGTTAGCCTCGTTGACTTCTGTGCATTTAGGCTGCTAAAACTACCACTAAAAACATCGCCCTTACTGCCTGTAGGAAATTGCACTGACGAATGGGATGGAATTCTATTCCTCTGCTCCAACGTACTTTGTTGCCTTGGAAATTGTGGTTTCGGGCGATGGTCCAGGATACTGTGCTTCCAATAGAACACGCACTGATGGCGGGTAAGTTTATCCTAAGGTGAATACCCTTCAAAATCGGTCTAATATAAAATAAACAACCGCCTGGAGTACGCACCAATTTCACAGCACAAAAAGTCGCGTTCACGTAGGTAACCTGTGGTCAGTTTGAAAATCGTCTGTTTACATTGCGCCCCTTGGCTTTGAGGAAACCAGTGACACTCCCTGATTGATATCATATGTTCAGAAACCTTGTGCCGTTTCTAGTCCTTGATAAAATGGAGCAAGTTCCTTAGAACTTCGGGTGCGAATTACTCGGAAATCAAATTCAGTGGTTTTCTTTTTCCATGTGCAGCTCGGCTCTGTTAGCTTTATCGAATGGACACTAACTTACTTCACTGCACTTTTTAAAATTCTAGCTTCCTGCTTTCTTGGTTTGTTACAATTATTACCGATGTTAATGTTTTTTCTTCTTCTTTTTGTAGAGGTCCTATTAAAGCTTCCTATTTTATTATGTATTCATGAAAGTTAGAATTTAGGACAAAATCATGAGAATATTATTTACCTATACATAGTTTATTTTCCTATTTAGAAAGAAGGACGTTGAAAGAAATTTTATTTATATATATTGTTTAATGAAACTGTCTTTTTAATCTAACGAACTCTGTTTGAACATACTTGTAGCTGAAGTAGTTTAGTAATTTAAAAAATCACAAACTATTATTATCGTTGAATAAGAGAAGATTTATTACTAAAGACCTGATGTTAGGCAAAATGCCTATTCTTTAATATTAAAGATATGGTCAAAAATAACGTTTTAATGTTTATATAGGGGGTTATAGTATCAATTTAAATCAATTTTATTTTTCCTATCCGCCCATCCCTGTCTAAATAATTGCTTTAGTGCCTAATGTTGCCTATTGTATACATTTTCATCAAAGTAAGACTTTATTGGGGGGAAATATTTAATGTGTATTACAAAAAAGGGTTTTACCTCTTTTGAGAAATTTAAGTGTTGTTGGTAGTGATAACATTTCATAAAACTTTTGACTGATATGTGTACTGATAAAGTGTAAAACTGGACTACTGTGTGTATTGATAAAGTGTATAGCATTTGGGCTGTTATGTTTAGTGATAAAATGCTGTTGAGAATGTATTTACCAAATATACATGGAATACATGTTTTCGTTTTTACATATTCAGTAGAAGAAATACAGTACAAACAGGTATGTTTCTGTATTAAAACATTATCAATGACTTGAATTTATTTTGTGATATTGAGTATTTATCGTCACTATTTCAACGAATTACGACGAATTTCAACGAATTTTACTGCCTGTTTTTAAATTTTAAGTTCCTATTTGCCTGTCTATTTTCCAGGTCTTTAATGCCTAAACATTCGGGCTCTACTTATTACTATTATTTTCCTTGAACTTAAAAAAAAAGGTTCATGTTTTGCCCTTCTCTATTAAACATACCACACATACAAAAAAAAATCTTGGTAACTACAACAAAATAATATCTCATTCTGAGATACGTGTGATATTAAGGTCTCTTATATTATACGATTTGTATACGAAATGTAGAAAGTGAGCTAGGTAGTATCTACAGAATACTATTAACAATATTTGTTGAAAAACCTTTTCTTATGAACCAGAAATTTGGCCGCACACTTTATGATGTCATAATTGTTGAATGTTTAAATTTATACGAAAGGTTTTGAGCAATTATTAGTTCATGTAATAGTATTTTGCAAATACTATCTAGCTTACATTCTACGTGTTTGATGTTCTTCATTGGAGTTATTGAATAAATTTTTAAAAATTGAGTGAGCATAGCGAAGGTCCTTATATACAATATTTCCAGGAGTTGTAACATTTTCTCCATCAACATCAAGTAGTGAAATGGAGTATCATATCTTTGGTTTGTTGAACCCATACAAGGAAGATTTGTTGGAAGTTGTGTAAATATAAACGTAGATAAGCACGACTGAGTAGCGTATGTATTACTGTTGATAAGAGAGTATTAGCCTGAGTACTTCGGATAATCTGTAGCTTGCTATTGATATTGTGATATCAACTAAATGTTTTCCTGTGAAATATCATACTGCTCTTTTTTTATGGCGGTTTACCAACTTAAAGTCCTTTATATATATACTAGCATATATTACCCGCTTCGCTGGGTTGAAATGAAAATTTAAATGCACAACTCCATATCTCATGTGTTTAATACCCGTGAAATATGCTTGCAGTAAATGTTAACATTATATCGCCTGTCATTTATGTTAACCCGCCGAGTGACACGGTCATGCGGGTTGCATATAAATACGTTTATTTTTATACCTATGATGAACTAACAAAGGATTTGTACGTATGGACACTTGAATGGTCAATTATCTCAAGACACTGGTAATTAAAAATTAAAGTGATATGATAAAAACCATCTAGGGTCCAAATCCTAATAACCCCCCAAAAATAAAAGAAATTGGTTCAGCCGTATTAGCGTGATGAGGGAACAAAGGATTTGTACGTTCTCTTTTATAATATAGATATATCTTTGCCTAAGACGTAAAATGTCGGATGTCACAAAAGTCAATATTTAGAGGATTAAGGTCGGTAATCCTTTCCGACCTTTTACTCTAAATCTTGAAAATACTACAAACATTATACTACTTTGTATTTGTTGAATTATTGGTAGATGGACTACAAACCTTTTACTACTAAAAGGCCATGTTCTTTGGTCCGATATATGGCCTTCCTTCAATTTGCACCAAAAGTGGACAACCGGCATCTTACGTCTCAGGCTGATATATATATATATATATATATATATATATATATATATATATATATATATATATATATATATATATATATATATATATATATATATATATACTGTCCGTCCATTCGGAAGACACTTTCAAGAACTATTTGATGGATCAGTAGTTCATGGATGGCTCCATTTTGACCAGAATATGGAGGGATCAAAAGTTACGAATCGTGATTGTTGCTGGAGGTGATTCATCTAGTTAATTCTCACATATTTCCATAGACGGTTATTTTAGATGAATTGCCCCTTGGCAAAAACAACCCAGTTATACTTAAAGGTCATGTTGGCTTCATACTGTTCAATTATTTTCAATATTCTAATCTAATTTGTTCATGTGATGTACATGTGACACTGTTACTTTTTCAAACTGAAGTGCGTGGTAAGTAGTGAGAGATAGTATTTGGTGTGTGGTACCATCGTAAGTCTGTGCGTGTGAATTAAATTTTGTTTTGTTTAACTGTGGTCTTGTGCTGAATAAAAATTTTTTAAGTATTAATTCTTATACCGCTGCACGGGCCGAATCACGAGAATACGACTCACCTCAAATGTCAATATTTTGTCATCGCAGATGAAATATCAAACTATCTTAAGAGAATGACAATAATAGCAACTTCAACCGATACAAGCATACTGTACAGGATGGCCCAAAAGTGGGTATACGCCCCCGTATTAATCAAGTATAACATTCTAGTTTATGGATTTATTTACTTCGATTGTTCCGGGTTTAAGTTATAAATAAGAAGACGTTAAGAACAAATAATAAAAATACTAGGTCTGCCTGTTTCATAACAATAAGAAATGATATAAAATACAGTGAGCTTATACCTACTTTTGGGCCACCCTGTATATTAGATTATAATGTTCTGATGGGCCCATAATATAGCAGAAACTGAAAAGATTTGATCCCAGTGTTATATTCTTTAATATTTGTACTTCGAACTTTATTTTATGTGAAATGCCTGGTTTGAAAGTATATCTGCTACTGAAAACTTACGCGTTAGACTATTATCGTGGGTGGGATTATGAAATACCAACAAGTAACACTTATGAAGTTAAAAGGTGTTCAATACGAAATAATTTATTTTTTATTATTTAAGAACTACAAACGAAAGACTGTGAATCAATACGACATAATTTACTGTCGACTTGTTTAGGTGCCACCTACTTCGAAATGTTTACGTAGAAATAATCTTGAATATAGTGAATAAACACTTCCTTTTTGTTTATCACATGAAACCTTCAATTTGCGAGTACAAACAGTGGAGAATATGGGAGGAACCTTTTCTTAAAGTTTTTAGTCCTAGGTTCTTCACCACTATATGGCATTTTATGTAATAGAAGAGAACGCTTACATTCTGCAGATGTATAATAAGATGATTCAGTATCTAAACTAAGTTTAATCTCGTATGTCGTGGGCAACACAGGAACTTCACACAAATGCCGAAACCTTCTGAGATTATCCCAAACAGCATCTGGATGTATTTTCAGTGGAATCTTGAATCGTACTTGAACGTCTACATAGCAATCAGATTCCTCTCTGGTACTAGGTACCATATAACCAAAGGTGTATACCCCATTTCTAAACCGTATTCTCCTATTTGAAAATACCGAATCTGATTCAGCTGCAAGGTTCTGAGTTCGCTGACTGCAGAAGTATTTGTGATTGCTCAAGCAAACGAGAAGCCCTAAAACTTGTACAACGTTACTGAAATGTTTCGTACACTTCGTTGTGGCAACGTGATGACTTCCAGTGAATACTATGTAGACGTCCTGTAACCTGAAATTGTAAACTAGTTCACATACTTCGTTCTCTACGTATGTTTCTGTGTGCGTCTCGGCATTTAAACAACAGTTGAGAATATCAACTACGTCCATTGGAAAATTTCTTTCGCTTCCTAGATGACTTAATATGGTTTCCAAATTCATGATTAGTTTTTCATTCAACTGATTAATTCGCTTTAAACTAACAAGCCTTATAATCTTTCCCTCCAATCTTCTGCTTTTGTAAAGATGAAGTACCTGGTAGAATTGCCCCAATAGTTCAGCAATGAAAAATGTGCTGAATTCAAGTGTGCTGTACTTCCAGTAAATAGCTTTGGTAGTTTTGTATTCTGACTCCAAAGCCTCCAGAAAACTATGGTATTGGACGTATTCATCATCATTCAGTTGTTTTGTATCGCTGACAGAACAGGTAGTGCATTCTTCAAGTAGTCGAATTTGCTTTTGAAGATGATGCTCAATTTTTTTAAAGAAAAGTTTGAAGAGATTCACGGCCACTTTATTTAATCGGTGGCAGACTTGTCTAATTTTGCTGATTTCTCGAAAACTCATCTTGCTTAAAATAGCTTCTAGAAGTTCGTCTGGCAGACATAGAATGTTGTTTTTATCCAACAATAATGATGTTGTACCGTGGTCGGTGGTGAATGTAATCTTGGTGTCGATATCCATCCTAATATGTGTGTTTTATGAAGATAATGAGATGAAAAAATATTTAGTATTCTTATTTCAGACGTTTTAAATCAAATATGTTAAACCGTGGTTGTTTGTGTTAAAGTATTTCGCTTTTGTTTAAGAGCCAACGTATCTTCCTGTCTATATGGAAAGAATCAATCACAGCTCTAAATATTAATTACCACAGATACTGCAAAGTATTGTCAACTATTAATTCATATTGTTTAAAATATGTTCTTAATAGCATTAATAGCATTCTCATGTATATTGTAAAATCAGAAGACTTCTTCAAAACTGATATACAGTAGAGCGTCGATTATCCGAAGTAATTGGGGGACATGGGTGTTCGGAAAACTGGTTTGTTCGGATAATCGAACTGTACTGTACTGTACTGTACTGCACTGTACTAGACTGTACTTCTACAGCCAGTGCCAAACCGACAGAAGTGTGCTGATTGTTGAAACACAGCGATTGGCGGCTTCGCCGGTCAGCAGCGCCTTATGAAGACCCCATTAGAAGCAATGTTCCGCCAGCGGTGGCTCAGTGCGGCGACTACTGTGGGAAACTTGGTTTGGGAGTGAGGGGGATGATGGACGGTAGGGTGGGAGATTAACAGGTGCGAGCGAGTACACAGTTCGGTTAAGCGGTCGTTCGGTTGACCGACGTTCGGATAATCGATGCTCTACTGTATATACAAAGGGTACTATAGCAAGACACGGATGACGTGATATCTGAACTCCAATTTCAGTGGTGGCGCTAGGAGCAACTAGGCGGTCAGAATACCCTCCGCTTTCTGTTTGGGAAGTCGCTGTTGCCACGTTTTCACTCTACTCCTCTTCCGCGCCCCTTCCCTCTTCTTTTTACCTAAACGTCAAAAAGTAGAAGGACGAAAAAGTCTTTTTGCTCAGGATTACAATATTGTGTTGGTAATGGATACAAAATTTGCTTATTTTGTTAAACTATTTTCAGACTACCACGTGTGTGTTAGTATCTAGCTTCCGTGTAGGCATTTGTATGAGTTCTTAACTCGTTTTAGGCCTATATATCGGCACGTTTTCGTTTAGGTACGCATTCTGCCGTTCCATTATTATAATTGATTTACGTAAAATTTCTTGCACTTCGTTAAACGGAAGATAAAAGACTACCAAAGACACTCTATAATGATGCAATAGACTAGGCTTCCTCAATCTATTTATTTTATATATCTGCCCCCTTTTATCTCACCTTCTTGCCTGCGAGTCTCACAATTAATTTCCTGTTTCTAAGTTGTTGTTTTTTTTTTTTTAATTGTTGTTCATCGCTTACGGTAAGTTCTATTTGTATTTTTCTTGTATTTAAATCTGCAAATTTTAACGAATTTCATTCCTCTTTTATTCCAATTGGTTTTAAAACGATCCTCGAAGCTAATTTCTCAATATGCTTTTTTTGTATTTCGAAACAAGTCTACAAATAAAAATATGTCTTATCAAAAGAAGTAGTTAAAAATATTAAAAAAAAATATATATTTTTCCGCTACTAAACCCTAATTACATTTATCATCTACATTTCCCTTCGCACCCTCATATCGGGCCGCGGTGGCTCAGTGGTAAGCAGGTGGCAATAGCCGAGTGGTCTCGGGCGTTCGGCTTCGGATCATAAGGCGCAGTCCACTGGGAGTCCCTCTCAAGAGCATAGTCAGATTTTTAACTGTCCTGGACCTTTCTGTGTCCGTGCCCCTGTAGTGTTTGCATTACGCAGAAATTGCACGAACTGTCCATGGCGAACACTATCCCGGTTGGGACGAACTGTAAAAAAGAAAAAAAAGTGTTAGAGCGTTCACCTATGTGCATGGGGTCCTTGGTTCAATCGCAGCTCGGGCCAAGTGAGCTTTGTGGTAGAAACATCGTGTGCATGTGTCTCCTTGAGGTTCTCTCGACCATTATATATAGCTCCCCCCTCCTACTTCATTCCACCATTTCTCATCATCACCGTCTCATTTAGTCTAGCCGGCATGATCGTAAGTCGTAAACTTAAGATTTCATTTTTTCAACCCTCATATTCTAGCGAGTTCAACGTTGAGAAACCGCGCAATAGACAAAGTGGACAATTTATTATGAAAAAAATGTTCCATGACTGTGTCCTTTAGGCTAAATGAAACGGATGATCAATAAAAGTGAATTATAAAATTACATGTACTTTTGTGCTTTCACTGGAAATCGAACCCGGGACTATGTGCAACAAAGCCACACGCGGTAGCTACTAGACCAGAGCGAAGAGCTATTTTAATATCGAATAATAGGAGTCTATAGTGAAATATGCATGTGACATAATACTCACTAAAGGCGGGATTTTCAAAAAATGTCAACATACTTATTACACTGTTAGAAGGCAATGATGATGAGATTGGGGGAACGAATATTATGTACCGTACATCAAGTAAGTTTTTCGCCATGGTTATTTTTCTTTATTCAATAATAATAATTGTATTTTAATTACGTGTTCATTTGTATCTTACCGACATTTACTCACATAACCATAGTACAGTAATATATATATTCATTCTTTGCAATAACTTATTTATAGTTACGGAGTTCCTTTCTTTCCCCTCTCTTTCTTTGTTGAGAAGGACAAAATGAATCGTACACGTTAAAGGCAAACGTGTCATCTGAGCGCCACGGACTTCGAAGAGAACTGAGAAACACACCACGCACATGGTTTGTTCTTTCGTCGGCAGCCGTCCCGTGTAGGGTATCTTTATGTTAAATGTGGCAATTCATCTCTGTTGATAGTCGTGTTGGGGGTGGGTGGTGTGTTTGCAACTCCTATTGGTTGTCACTTTCTTGTAGTCTGAAAAATAGTGTTGCAAAGTTGAGAACATTTCTCTACGTTGACGGACAATATTATAAAGCAAGCTTACTCTGAATTTCAGAACATATTTGGAGCATTGCATGTCTTTTAAGAAAACATAGCATTTACAAATAATCTTTAAGAATCGAAAAAAGACGATTATTTTCAACAACTATTTTAATTTCATACAAATTTACTACATACAGTATGAGGCATTTCAAATAGTAAGGACAAACTCAATATCTGGCCAACTTTTTTTATTTACCCAAAGTATAATAATCACAACAGAAATTTCAACAATAATAATAACTAATTGAAAGAACGTTTTGTAGAGTTCTTCATTGTGAAGAAAATTTAAATTGCGTCTTTCCCAGAGTAACTCTTTGTTGAGTTCACCATTATCACCCGTAATGCTTCATTAAAATAGTGTATATTGAGCATGTATTGAACGCTAACCAACTTCCTGATACAGCCTGAGACGCCAATTTATACTGAAAACAGAAACAATCAATAACAATATAAGACGAAGTTGAAGGAAGCTGGCCAGTGTCTACACTGAAAAATATCATTTATTTGCTTGATGGAACTTGAGGAAAGCATCTGGAGAAACCTCAGACAGGATAAATAGTCCTCGTAGGGATGGTACCGAGACCGAGACGGCCTTTTATATACCGAGACGAGACCGAGACGGACTTTTATTTACCGAGACGAGACCGAGACCGAGACGGAGCTTTATAAATCGAGACGAGACTTAGGTCAGTATCCAAAGTCTCGGTCTCGTCTCGAATATTGATATAGACAACTATTAAGATTGACATTTACTCAAAATTTCTTTCGTTGCTGTAATAGGTAATATGGGAACAGTTGACTAATATTAAGTGGCGTATTTAGGGGATGGCTATCGGACTGAAGCCCCTCCCGAAATAGATTTGTGATCATTTTTTCGCATTGCACGTACAACACAAATATTTCTTACTCGTTCTCAAACTTCTCCCGAAACAAAATCCACTGCTGATGTGTATAGTCATCTCTGTCTCTCTCTGAATACATACATACATACACACACACACACACACACACACACACATATATATATATATATATATATATATATATATATATATATATATATATATATATATATATATATATATATATATATATATATAGACCAGCGGATCCAGGATATGATCGAGGGAGGGGCTAAACCATAGTTTGACATTTTATCCAGTGTGAAGAAAGAAGTAGGATTGAAGCCCATTTTATACAGTATATAGCTGAGCGTCAAGGGGAGGTATAACCCCTTTAACACTCCCCTTGGATCCTCGCCGTATATCATATCTAATACAGTGAAACCTCTACTAACGGACACCTCTATAAAGCGGACACCTCCCGTAACGGACATATTTTGTAATCCCCAAACACTGTAATAGGAAAAATCATATTGGTAAACCTCTCTAAAACGGACACTCTCTAGTACGGACACGGACAGTATTTTCTGTCTTTTATATGTATTATTTACCTCTGTGTTACGGACACTTTCTCTAGAAACAAGTTCAAAAATATAGTAAAAATACATTTTTAGTAATTCATACATGTGTCATCAAGGAAGCATTGTGACAACATTTTGCCGCCTCAACTGTCTACTCAGCAATCCAGACGAAGCATTATCTGTTTAAGAACATCCTCATGTTCTTTGGTTGCATTTCACTCCCACTCAACCTGGTTTAGATACAAAAGTGATTGACAGTTGCCTGCCGTTTGCGATGACACGTTATTCTACTGTCCTTCTGGAATCTCTGACCAAGGAGAAGAGAAATTTAGTATCTTCTCCCCTCGGGTACGCATATTGTCTAAAAACAGACACTACTGGACTGCAATTAATCCACAAATTGAAGGAACATACTGTAAACGTAGTAAGTAGTGATAAGTGTAAAGTGCAGAAAACTGTAACATCTTATTTCCATGTTGTGTCTAGAACATAGAGTATTGAATGGCAGAGGATAATGCAGGTTCATTATCATTTTGGTAATATTCGTAAATACATGATTCATGCAATTATTTTTTCTAATTGGATATTACATTGTTTATTAATTTACGAAAGGAAATATTGACACCTCTCTAAGGCGGACACCTCTCTATAGCGGACGATTTTTGATTCCCCACGGCTGTCCGCTTTAGAGAGGTTTCACTGTATAAGTAAAAGAAAGAGTTTGTTTGTCTGTGTGTCTGCGTGCCTGTCTTTCTGATTGCCTGTGTGCGGCCTGGGGACTAGACGAGAGTCCAAGAGTTACGAAATTTGGGTGACAACTATCATGTCCCAGGCCTCAGACCAAGAAGAAGCGTTTTTTTTTAATTTTTTTTTTTAATCAGGAGGGGCGTTTACCGGGACATGTAAAAATAGTAGAAAATGACCGATATTAGTGTCGAATACATAGTTATCGCAGTCGCTGAGATCAATGATGATACTTCCATTAGCGATGACTTTCAAAGTCAGCTAGCTACCAGTGCATGCGGGCCGTGGTTCACTTGCGGGGGAGGGGAGTACCGAGACGTAAAAATAATAGAAAATGACCGATATTAGTGTCAAATAGTTTTCGCGTTTTCTAAGATCAATGGTGAAACTCCGATCGCATTAACCTCCAAATTCACCCCCATTCAGCTGTGGGCCGGAATTAACAGGAGGGATACCGAGACATGTAAAAGTAATCCAAAATGGCCGATATTAGTGTCAAATGTATAGTTTTTGCGGTCGCTGAGATCAATGGTGTCACTTCCATTAGCGATGACTTTCAAATTCAGTTACCAGTGCATGCGGGCTGGGGTTCACCTGCTGGGGAGGGGGTACCGATTCATGTAAAAATAATAGAAAATGACCGATATTAGTGTCAAATACATAGTTTTCGTGGTTGCTGAGATAGTGATACTCCCACAGGCCTTGACTTCCAAATACTGGTCCCATGCGAAAAATGGGTATTTCATCAAGTTATATATAATAGTCATATATATTAAAAATGCTGAATTTTTTTAACATGCTGTGTGAAATGTGGAAGGGGAAATTCTTCTAGATACTCTGCAATACCACTAGATAAACACGCAATGTTGCCAACGCAACATAAAGTTGTAAATTCTCAAATTGCACTACGTTTGATACTACATATTTCTGTTCAGTTAATTTAGTTTAGTGCATGGGTTTTCTCGGGGTTCTCCCGTTTCCTCCCACTTTCTTCATTCCACCATTTCATTCATCTCTCATCATCACAGTCTCCTTTAGCCTAACCGGCATAACCGTGGGACGTAAAACTCAAAAATTTCATTTAATTTTTTAATTGAGTTTAACGCCTCTTTCAGCAGGGAGGTTATATGAGACTGAACCTACTGATTAACGTTGAATCTAAACCACATGAGCTCCCGCCAGGAATCTAACGCCATAGGCTAACTGCTTAGCCACGAAAGAGCTCTTCATATTTCTAATTTAGATATTAAATAAAACCATAATACCACATACATTATTCAGTGTAACAAAGGACAATACATATCACTAACATCAACATTTTGGAGATCTCTAATAACTCAAATGGCAGGAACATTATAACATTAGTGTTTAGTAGTTTTAATTACAACAAGTCTCAGTTACATTATTTTAAGCAGTGTTGCGAACTTAAATAAATTGCTAAATATTATTATAAATATAGTGCAAATAACGTAGCTAAAGTGCAAAATGTTTTAAAATTACTCGTAATTTGTTTTATGGTGCAAGAATGTTTTCAAAACACGATGTTTTTCATGGTCTTTGGGCTACTTATAATGTTAATGTCAAAGTTTTCGTTCCAGCAATACATGTAAAAGCAAATTGTATTTGAAATTAAATGCAATTGATAACTTTTCAGTAGCACTAGTTGTTCTCCCTAAGCCTTAAGCCTGGTGTATTTTTTTTTAGATTAAAACACTGCTTTATTAAAATTTTAATTACACCCTAACTGCATTTCATTTGTTATAGTTTGACCACCGACTACCTCAAACTCGATCCATACCACATAGCTATATGCAATTATTCAAAGACTTACAGTTAGTAATACACATTGTGTTGATTTTTGGTTTGTTTTGTTTTAGTTTAACGTCTCACGATTATGCTAAGGCGGCTAAAGGAGACGTGGAGTTACTAATCATAGTGGAATCCGACAAACTTCGGTCGTTGAACATTACCGCCACCGGGAATCGAACTCGGGACCATGCGAACCAAACTCAAGCGTACTAGCCATTACAGCAAATGGGGGTTCTTACATTGTGTTGATTTAAATAATTGAGTCAGTGTTGCCAGATCCGAAGATCAAAAAGGATCGTGTCTGTGCTCCAAAAGTAGAGGATATGAACTATTTGTAGCCCAAATATATAGAAATGAATTATTTGGCAACTAATAACTGGTACTAATGAAATAATGTTTAAAATAGACCGAAATATGTGATGGACATATTGCAAGACGAAATTATGATCGATAGACGAAAACAATTTTAGATTGGATACCACGTAACAAAATCAGGAACCACTGGGGAGTAACCTGGAAAAGAATTACTCAAGATAGATAGTTGTAGAGAAATCTTGGGCAGACTTCATCCAGCAGTGGATTGATGATGCTTGATTATGATGATGGTGATGATTTTATATCGAGATCTCAGAGGTAAACTAAACCAAGTCATAATTTCGTAATTTTACAGGAGAAGCGAAAAACCGATTCCTTAACTAACAAGGCAGGGTACCCAGGTGTAACACACCGATTGTGATAAGATTGCACAGATATAAAGAATATTGAAAAAGAAGCGACACGTATTTTTTTATATCGGCCAACAAGCACATTGAAAGGGTCAAATAGGGGCATAAAAATGGGGTCAAAATGAGATTATGTGGAATATAGCGAGAACGAGAAGAGATATCAGAAAAGTTTGAATGTACGAAATACTACCCATGGTCGACGCAATTCAATGAGGTAGAATGCACCCATGAGAAGAGAGCAGACAGCGTTTGCATCCTTCCTGCGTGTTATCCCATCTTCGTGCATTGAGATAAATCTGCGTCTCTTTCGCATACGGTCAACATATGCATCCAAACAATTTTCTGTTTTCGTTTATTCTTTCTTCCTGCTCCTTATCACCCTTTTTGCTCATTTCCGTAACACATTGTGACAATGTTGTACACTTGATTGGTCCATTTTCGGATATTCTGCTCTCTTCTCATGGGTGCGTTCTACCTCATTGAATTGCGTCGACTATGGGTAGTATTTCGTACATTTAAACTTTTCCGATATCTCTTCTCGTTCTCGCTATATTCCACATAATCTCATTTTGACCCCATTTTTATGCCCCTATTTGACCCTTTCAATGTGCTTGTTGGCCGATATAAAAAAATACGTGTCGCTTCTTTTTCGATGTTCTTTATGTCTGTGCAATCTTATCACAATCGGGCTGTTACACCTGGGTACCCTGCCTTGTAAGATCTATAATATTGTTTTTCAAACTATACTAACCATAAGTAGTTACAAAGTAGTAAGATGGCTTTAGACTTACATTATTACACCACTAGAAAGAACATAGTGTATAAATTTACTAGGTAAGTTAGGGTAAAATTGGATCCAAAATTTAACGAAAGTCATACAGCGAAAAAAAATATTTTTGACTATTTAATACTTCATGTTGCTGCAAAACTACGAAAATGAATACAAAAGAAAACTAGAATATTAAGAATCACTTGTTTTGGCGAGAGAGAGAAAATAGATACAGCTAGCTCGAATTATCTATATACTTATATAATATGTATGTTCATGTTTCGCAAGTAATTTTCAATCAATATAAAATTTCAACGTAATGAACGCACGATTGGTTTTCTCGAATAAAGATCACATGCACCGCTAAGAGCTCAGGAATAAGCTTATTCTATGTTACGGCAGTGGATATACGTATGCGTATGAAACGCATTACAACTTTAGTAACTTGTATAAGAAACAGAATGTACTTAAATTTAGACGCGAACTAAATGACAGTCAAAACAGAATGTATTGGATAATAAATGAGAAATTGTAAAATTTCAATTTCGGTACGATTAAGTACATTCATGCTGCTATGTGTTGCGTTATCCGTTAGAATGTATTGATCAATTCTTGTTCTAAGGAAGGAAATAAACTACTGTATAGTACTGAAGTTAATTTAATAGAGTTTAATTGTATAGGCAGTACTGAGGCCATATAAGAAAGTCTTTTACTGAAAGTGAAATATGGGTTACTATTAGAATTTTATCCCAGATATGATATACCCACTGATGATTGAAACTAGAACCCACGCATGGAAGGCATCAGCATTAGCAAATTAGCTCTGAAGAAGTACAACATACTATAATTCTAAGTCAAGAATAAGGCCGAAAATAAGAAGCAGAAACGACAAACTTTACAATAATAACACTTTTACAATTTTAATTTCACCTATTTTTTTCGAGACTTTCGAGACGAGACCGAGACCGAGATCGAGACAAGCATTTGTTGACCGAGACGAGACCGAGACGGCGATTTTTGACTCGAGACGAGACCGAGACTGAGACAGCTATTTTAAAACCGAGACGAGACCGAGACTTACAAAGTCTCGTCTCGTCTCGTCTCGATACCATCCCTAAGTCCTCGGATTTGTACCTGGGATCATCACATTAAGAAAGAAGATCGCTAACACTAGCCTATATTTTTGATTGATTTCTTTTAATTTGATGTTTAGCGTCTCTTTCAGCAGCGAGACAATATGGGACGTGGACTGCAGGTTAATGAGGAATCCGAACTACATGTGTTCCCACCGATAACCAGTGTTTCCCCCCCCCCTCCCGGAGCTCTGCGAGTGCCTCCCCGGAGGAGACCAAAATAATACGTCTACAATATAATAATAAATAGAAAAGTACCAGCAGTGCCCCCCGGAATACTAAGTGTGCCCCCCCCGGAACATTTTTTTTGAAAGAACGACTGCCGATAACCTCTTAGGCATGAGGTAGCTACTACCCTACATTTGTTCGATAAGCATTTCCCTTTTAAAATCTCGGGTTTTCCTTGCATTCCTGCGAGTAGCATGTTTCCAAGCAGGTTTTCTTAAGGGGAATTCGAAGGAACGAACAAAATCTCGTATAATTATTACAGTTCTATTTTGAAATAAGGATTCATATGCTCATATATATTATTTTAATGAAAAATCATATTTTCGTTGTGAGTGCAGATTGTGGGTAACCCTTTATTATGTAGGACATTCTTTCATTTTAACTTACAAAACCAATAAAAAACAGAGTGGAAGATACATAGCTACTCAGAAACACGAAATTCAAATCAACTTCAATCTTAAATTACTATAAACAGCGTCTTGATTTTGACATAATAAAATCCTATTGTTCGCAAAATCATTCAATTGATGTGTAATATCATGCACTTACTTAAATAACTATTCCAGAGAAGCAATATACTCCATCATGACTAAATGATTGTCTTCTCACATTGTTTAAATAGGTAATGGGTTGACTCGCTGTGGGAGCTTATGTTTTCAATCGTAAGTTAAGCTGCCTCATAATACTAGCTTGCCTTCCCTTGCTATAACGCTCGCTCAGTTCCTCCTTTAGCTAGAAAACAGATCTTGTTGAATCATACTAAGTGAAAATAAAACGTTACCTATAGATTAAGAGGGTTAAAAAAAAGTTTAGGAATCAGTTTTATTCATAACTCACTGTAGAGCACCCTTGTGTTTATGTGGATAGTGTACGCGCCTGCGGCGCGGGAGACCCTGATTCGAATCCCGGCAGGAGCTCACGTGGTTCGGATTAAGTTGTAGGTCTACGTCCCACATGCTCTTGCTGCTGAAACGGACGCTAAACTCAAATAAAAAATCATATCATAACCAATTGTATTTATATTCATTATATATAGATCTCCTCATTGTTCAGCTGACAAAGAAAAGGATATATTTCTCGAGTACGACGCGACTCGACAAAGAAAGGGAAAGAAATAACATGAACACAAGATTTTTTCTTTCTGCATTAATAGCACAATATAATTCTTATAACAACAGTAACTACTAGAGTTCATAAATTTGCAACACTATTTTTAGTTCGCATATTTTCCGTCTTGTCATCTGTGGCGCACTATAAGAAAGTTTTGCAATAAAGTTTTATTTATTTATTTATTTTTCAAAATAATTTCCATTACATTCAATACACCCCTATTCTCCGAAACCAATCGTTAAATCAGATTTGCCCAGCCAAGTTTCACTAGGGTGTAAGGCGCACTCGTTGTCCCAAGCCCTCAGAAGATCGTCATCACTGAAAAGCGCACCTCTTTCAGTCTCATTTTCACATACAGGGACAGTGCAGTCACAGAGAGCAAGGTCTGAACTGTAAGAAGGATGTTCAAGAAATTTCAGTCCTGTAATGGTCAAATATTCGGTGCAGGCTTTCGCACAGTGAGCTGGAACATTGTCATGATGAAGGAAGCAGGTGTCTATTCTTGAATTTGGTCATAGGTTCTTCATAGGTTCGATAACTTTAGGGAGGCACTGTTCAGTGTACTGCTTAGCTGTGACTGTCTTTTGTTGATTTTAACGTCCCGTTCAGCAGCGAGGCTATGAGACGGGGACCTGCTGATGAACGCGGAATCCAAACCACATGATCTCCCGCCGGGAATCGAACCCGGGTCTCTCACACCAAAGGCGCATACGCAAATCACCTAGCCACGAAGGAGCTCGTGACTGTCTTGTGTGTTCAAAACGACACGCTCCACTCTTCCACTCTATTTGAAAAATACAGCTATCATTTTCTTTTTACTGATCTGGATTTTCTGACAGTTACAGGTGTATCCTTATCATCAAAGACCCACACTTTGTTCTGGGTCTTGGTCACCACACCATAATAGTACAGCCGAGTCTCGTTACCTGTCACGATGTTATTTACACATCGAGGTTGTCTCTTATCAAACATTTCCAGTATCTCCCGGCACCATGTCACACGTCGTGTCATCTGTCTTTTAGTCAGACTATGCGGCACCCAGAGACAACAAAGTTTCTTCACGTGCAAATGATCATGCATAATCGAACGATTCATTTAGGTGTAAGGTATCCTCAGTCTGGTGGTTGGTCACTCGCCTGTCTTTGTCAAGTATTTTCCTAACAGCGGTAATGTTTTCCTCCGTAACTTACGTTCGTGGCCTTCTCGCCCTTTCAGCGTCCTCCAGAGTGAAATTTCTCCTTCGGAATTCTCTGTACTACGTGAAAATAGTCGTACGATGTGGACAGATATCACTCAATGCAAGTCATTTCTTCTAAGCATTGGACTACGTTTTAAACTACTCTCGAAGTTACACCACAAAACTGCTCGTATCTCATTTCATGACCAAGATGTCATAGCAAGCACTTTAGACTATCACTGCTAATGAATAACTCAGCCCACCGACTTGGCGCAGCGGTTACTGTGCAAGTATGAACATGTCTCAGCATGCACCAAGAAGCAGATTCCTGCGACACATGGTTGCATCGTATTGCAAAACTTTCCTAGTACCCTTCGTATTACTGATCGTTTACAGGATTATTGAAAAAGAATGGTGCAAAACTAAAGCGTATTTGTTTTGTACTGAAAGCGAGATACAAGAGCAAAATTAGTCGGAAAGAAGAAAAAAGAAGAAGGTCGGATTTTATATTTTTATAGATATTGCAAATGTTAGACGTCCAATCGATAATTCAGTTATTGCCAGACGCATCCCAACATATCTTGGTTACCTGCTCCACTGCATTAGAGGTGGGTCATCTCAAATCTCCTTTTGTACAGAACACCATCTAATAGTTTATGTCACAGTGAGTTCTTTACCAGCTCACTGTCAGGTTGTGGGTTTTTTTCTCGTCTCTTTCCAATGCAGCACAAATTCTATTCACCGTTTTCCTTGATACTTTTGATCCTGTGTCCCTGTGGTCGCCTTTTACATTAACTGTTTAGTAGTAACAGTGTTTACACAATTAGCACTTATAGCAGCTTTGAAGCAAACTACAAACACAGGCTATAAAACTGACAGCCTTCCTTTCTTCTGTCTGACTATTTTGTTTTGTATGTCGTATCAGTACAAAATAAATATGATTTCGTTGTGGACTATTCTTTTTAATACCTCCCCTGTCTTCCATGGAATCACATTGTATTTTCGTTCTATACAGGTTTCCGCCTAATGCAGATTAAACTATAGTGTTAAAACCGAAGTCTAAAAATTATTATATTCTTGGCACATAGACACAGCCAATTTGTTACTCTCTCTTCAGTATCGTGTATTGTTCGTAAAACTTATTCTTATGGGAAGGTTATGTTTTCCTACAGACTATGGCCGCAAGTAAGTGTGTCCTAGTTCACATCCCGAAAACAGAATAATATGTTTAAATGTGTATAATCAGATATTCGTGACAGTTCGTGTGCCAGCTACAGTAAAAAACAAATCAGGGCAAATAAGTTAACAAAATATGGATAGTTCTTTTGTCACTTAGTAAAAGTGACAAGTAGCGTACGTGCAGGAGACCTGAATTCCATTTCCAGTCGGTGGTCATGTGGTTCGAATCTACATAAAGTTGAGGTACGCTCATGCCCAAAATGATTGTCGCATATCTATAACTGCCTTCTTGTAAGAATATAATTTGATAATGATTTTGCAGAGTACTTTTAATACTGATAATATGTGTATAATCGGGAAATGTATATTTGTGGTAAATTTCATGGGAAAAGAATTATAAATACGAAAATAGAATGAGTAAAATAAAATGTTGCTAAATGGACAAGAAAGTTTTATTTTCGTTTTATTGTTCTTATTTACTGCTCTTTTGACATGAAATTTACCATATCCATCTCTTTGCCGATTATACACATACTAACATTGTAAGAAATACCGGATGAATTCGTTATCAAATTATATTCCTACAACAGCATATTTATAGACATGCGACAATAATTTTGGACATGAGTGTACATGTCTCATATCGTCTCGCCGCTAAACAGGGCGCAAAACTCCAAATCAGTCATCTAAAAGCGACAGTTTCGTATGTTTGACAAATGAATTTCGTGATATTTTTACAATAAAAATGTCATGTGTTATGATCTTCTCTTCATAAACTTTCATCTGTTCATTAGCACTTCGATTTACGTAAATAAAGACCAGAAAATGGCTATTACATAGTTAAAATATCTGGGAGGATTCTGGTTCACCACGAAAATCGGTACGTGAGAGTTTCCTCCATCAGAGAATAGAGATACAGAGAACAGAGAATTTCCCCCATCAGAGAATAGAGAGAATGGCATATGCAGGGGAAGGGTGACCATTTTATTCAATCATTGAATGTACAGGCATGGAATTTACTGTATGATACACAAAACACCAACATCTTAAGTCTGAAGAAGTAAAGTACTGTATATAAAATAAAGATTTATTATTATTATTTTACAAGTAGTTCCCTTCCATAAACCATAATAATCACCGAACCTACTCATACAATTTGAATAATTCGTTCATTAGTGGTATAGATCTCATCTCTGGTTCTTGGGGTTCCTAATACAACGATACTTGTATTTTAACATCTTTATTATATCTTTATTTTTATTTATGAGCAAAATGTACTTTTAAAATATGCACAAGCTGTTCAAGAAAGGAAGAAGAAGAATATGAAAAGAGAAATAGAAGTAATTTCTTTTCTGTCGTTATGCGATGATATTTTGTTATGATAGTGATTCGACGATGTGAGTTTAGTTGTCATAGCAACGAAAAGTAAATAATGCATAAGAAAGGATCCATCTCGTGAAAACTACGTGTATAATTTTTTTAAGGTGTGTACGAGTTTAATTTGTTACATACTATAATAAAAAGGTGATATCACCATACAGTGTTTATACGAATTTTGATAAATCAGTAACCTTGTTTATATAAGTGTACAAACTGAGGACCTTGCGTTACGTTATACTAATTCAATCCCAGACCGTTATTATTTAGTGAACAAAGTGATGTCTTTGAGTTTTATTGGAGCTGTCCCGTTTTTCCCCGACATTGTCACTCCACCAATTCTTGCATAATCATCCATTTCTTGTACCTTAAAGATCTAATCTGTTGGACGTAAAACTACAGATTACATTTCATTTCCTGCATTAGTGGAATGATTCGTATTATTATAATTATTATTATTCGGGTGGTTATATCTTCTTGTTATCACTCTTGTACTCCAAGCAAGATGTGCAGAAAACTGATAATTTTGGATCTATCATTATTATTGTTTTTCAAGCATTGTGTTTAAATGTATCAAATTTGATGTTTAGCAGTTCCTTCCATCAGAGAATACAAATATATAATTTACTTTCTCAAATTCAGTATGGTGGATGCAGGAGACGGATGAAAATTTCTGGATATTTAGTCACGAAATGTAAATCGTTAAGGACTGTTTGATACACAAAGTACCAATACATCATTTTCTGCATGAGTTTCAGAAAGTCCGCTATATAATAAAAAAAAAAAAAAAAGGAGAGAGAGAGAGAATAGGAGAATACCTTGATATATTCAAAAGTTAGTGCAGAGTACATTTAATCTACTTCCACGAATTATGAAAATCGAACTCAGGAACAGATGAAGAAAGTCTATTATTTAATTTCTTTGCATGTAAGGTAAAACAAAAATAAACTCTAGTAGACAGTAAAAAGGAACACACACTAGGAATTTCAGTTTCATCCAGTAGATGACATCCGCTGGAGAACTTTTTTGCCATTTAACGGTGAGATATGTACCTTCTGCTACTTTCTAAAAAACATAATTCAAAAAGTAGATTTCGTTCAAAAGTAATTTTGTGGTTACCCGTTAAGATGTTAACGGATTATCTCCTGATCGAACTCGGCTGCCATCTATTGATGAAAAAATAGAATTCGAAAATTCGCTTCCGTTATCGTGTGCACTAACATACAGACGTAAGTCACCGTTACTCGTTAAGATGTTAACGGATTGACTCTCTTAAGGAAATATCTCGAGATAATTGCTTCAGCTATCTATTCCAGAAATAGAATTCATAAATTCTCGTTTATTCAAGAGTTACCGTTTGAAGTAACGGACTGATATAACTTACAGTTACTCGTTAGGATGTTAACGGATTGATTTCGCTAACGAACTCAGCTAAGTTATTGCTGTAGCTATTTATTGCAAGAACAGTATTCACAAATTCGCTTCGGTTCAAAAGTTATCGTGAGGAGTAACAAACGTACATACTGACATTACAGTAAGTCTCACTTGCGTGATCCTAATAAATAAATAAATAAATAACTACTTGGTAAGTTTCTTTTCAAACATCTCTGGCTAACAGAGAGGAGAACATAATTCAAGCACACATGTATGTATACGAATTTTAATGTGTCAAGCCTTATTGATATAGAGAGTGTGATCTCCCCATTCCCGAATTTCAAAAGTTTTTCCCGAAAAATGGGAAAAATTTCACTAGTGTTTTGTCTTCAACTGTTGTGTATAAAGATACAAAAGTTGCTATATTGGTGCGAAAGGAAAATAGGTAACTCAAATATGAAATTAATTCATTTGCACGACTTCCTGAAATTCCATCCAGAAGGATTGCCAAAGTTAATATGGCAGCTGAAGGAAAATAGGAAGACACCTGCTCCTTATAAGGTCCGAAATTTGATATAAGATGGAATTTTATTACTCAGAATACGATTATCTCATCATCTTGCAATGGCAAATTGCATTTTGGAAGCATGTGAATGTTCGTTTATGTTCAACAGTTGGGTGTTAAGTCATAGACGATTTGTTGCTTGAGAGGTCACAAGTCTAAGATTCACTTTCAAGTGAAGGTTCCACTTGATAGAAGAAAAAAATAATTCTATTATTTCAGTTTTCTTTTGAAGGCTCAAAAATGATATATGGAAACTTCTTGATTCAGATATGGTGAATCTCTCATCCACTTGGAGGAATTTAATGTGGAGAACATGTGGGCGAGGGATGTGGCGGAAAATATCGACCCTCGGTATTCTGGTTCATTTTCTATCATAGTTAATTGAGTAAGTGCAACTTATAAATATTTGCACTTAAATTCCGTCAAAAAATTTGATTAACTTCTTATACCTGTTCGTTTCAAGAAACGCGGGTATAAGAAGACCTCTATTAAAAGATTTTTATTCCAGCTCGTATTTTTCACTGTTTCTACATGAAATTTTGGATCTTCCAACAAAAGGCTCAAAATTCAAATGGCATTATTAAAGTTTAATTGCCAAGCTATTTTTAAAGATATCAGAATAATTTAAAAAACCAGTGTGTTCAGCATGAAATGAACTTCAGGTAGGGCCTATACATTGTTTTTTCTATCATGCAAGAGAGTCAGTCAAACTCTTTACTGTAAAAACTCGGAAAAATGTTAATTCAAATCGTTAATTTTGAAGACCATTAATTTTATGAAGGAAAGGAGACTCACAAATGATACGTTATTTCTGTGTTGAATACTTATGCTACCTGCAGTATAAGTTTTAGTCCTGAGAATGCACTGCTTTTTTTTTTTTTTTTTTTTTTTCCTAGAGGTTTTCCAAAATAGCCGAAAGCCTTTTAACGTCAATTTTCTCAGGTCAATGTCTAAAACGGGACTGAATGAAAACAATTGAAAATTTTACAGAATGTTCTTTATACAAATAAGAATATCTCACAGAAATATTATGACTGAGATTAAACTACGTTTCGAGTAATAGAGCAATGAATTTCAGTAAAAACTCTACCCTTCTACATGCTTGTACAGTGCAAGGTAGCAAACTAAGCTTAAATTATTACAATTGACATTGGTCGAATGATATTTAAATCATTACAGACTATAAATGATCGAATATTTCTACTTTTAAATAACAATGGGCAGTGCTAACAATAGGTGAGAGTTCAAATTCTTAAACGTAGCTTGCTGATACATTTTACTGTACTACACTTGCGTACAGTATACACACAATAACGTTTTTTCTATGTATTTATATTTAAAACTTCTTGCGAGCTGCGATTTTCATTAGAGAGTTAAACAAACACGATTTGCGTAGTTAATTTGTGTTGTGTTATGTTGTGTGTTCTACCAGAAGCTGTTGCGAATTCCAATGGAGTCACTTTCGTACTATTTCCTTTGCAGGCATCCAAGCAGTATTATTTTTGGAAAGTTGAAGGGCAGTTCTTGGTCCAGAAGGGTGAAAGAAATGCATCAAAACATCATTGGGATAGGCACAACAACAAAACGAGAAGTTCCCGAGCTTCTCTTCAACGACGTTACACAGAACAGATTCTGACTCCGCAAGATATGTTCAAATACTGTCGAGAGAATATTAGTGGAGTTAAATGTATATTTGTTGTTTTCAGCTGAAATTGAACGAATGGAATCAAAAGTGACTGAGAGCTTTGAATGTTGTTTATCAGTGAAAGGAACAAGAAGCTATCATAGATATGTACCCATATGTGACGATCAAAAAAGATGTTTTGTTACTTCCAAAGGCTCAAACTTTGATAATAATCTTACCTCAATACTTTTCACACGTATCATCTTTTACAAATAATGACTTTGGTGCTTGTATATGTGATGAGAATTGGTGGCTTAGAAAAATTGAAGACATAAGTGAAGATAACAGTGATGTTTTGGTAGATTTCTTTTGCCCTCCTGAAACAAGAACTGCCTTTCAACTTACCATAAATTATACTTCTTGGGTGCCTGCAAAGGAAATAGTACGAAAAGTGACTCGATTGGAACTCTCAACAGTGTCTGGTAGAACACACAACATAACTAATAAACTGTGCAATGAAATATCTTGTTTGTGTGTATACTGTACGCAAGTGTAGTAAAGTAAAATGTATCGGTAAGCTACGTTTAAGAATTAGAACTCTCACCTATTGTTAACACTGCCCATTGTTATTTAAAAGTAGAAATATTTGATCATTTATTGCCTGTAATGATTTAAACATAATTCGACCAATGTCAATTGTAATAATTTCAAGCTTAGTTTGCTACCTTGGCACTGCACGAGCGTGTAGAAGGGTAGAGTTTTTACTGAAATTCACTGCTCTATTACTCAAAATGTAGTTGAGTCTCAGTCATAATTTTTCCGTGAGATATTCATAATTGTAAAAAGAACATTCTGTAAAATTTTCGGTTGTTTTCATTCAGTCCCTTTTTAGATATTGACCTGAGAAAATTGACGTTAAAAGGCTTTCGGCTATTTTGGAAAACCTCTAGAAAAAAGAGAAGTGCATTCTCAGGACTAAAACTTATACTGCAGGTAGCATAAGTATTTAACACAGAAATAATATATCATTAGTGAGTGTCCTTTCCTTCATAAAATTAATGGTCTTCAAAACTAACGATTTGAATTAACATTTTTCCGAGTTTTTACAGTAAATTTCCCAATCGCCATTTTAAAAATAACTGCCAGGAAACATATGGCATATAATTTTTCAGTGTTTTGTGACTTTCTACCTATAGGGAACTCATGACAATAATAATAATAATAATAATAATAATAGCCCTAATAATAATAATAATAATAATAATAAAAAAATGTTAAGCAACAATTTGTTTAAATTAGGCGATTCGAAATGGATTGACCCACATGTAAAACGAAAGCAAACAAGCTACCACTGTCTACCAGTGTTGCAAACTAACACCACTACAGCATCACGAATATAAAAGGCATTCACTGCAGTAAACGTTCCGCTTCTTCAATTTGTTCCATTGCATTATCAAATAAAATGTTCAAATCACTGGCTTCTGCATCAAAACCTAACATTTATTTCCATTTCCTTATCTTCGAGTTCACAACCTTCTACTATATCAGATTCATTTAAAAGTTCTTTCTCAATTGAATTTTCGCGAAGAACACTATTTGCCATTCTTCCAATGCTGCTGCAGATTTCTACAAACCGTCACAGAATAACAAACTGTCAGTTTCCTTAGCTTTGCAGGCATAAGCATGGAACGTTAAACTAAATCAAATCAAACCTATCAAATATGCGTCTTCAGTCAGTGTTGCAGGCGGCTGCTGCTCGAAAATCTACAATTAACATTACTTGATACAGAGTTGCAACAGCGTAGTTCTTTTCCATTACTATTGAAACATGATTTCTCTCTCTCTCTCTCTGTCTGTCTGTGTGTGTGATTATAATATAAAGTAGCATATTTAGGTGTTAACAGGTTTGAAAGAATAAACTAATAAAAGATAAAATACTTAGGTACCAAGGAAATAATCAGAAAAAATAAATACTAATTACTCATAGTGTATAGTTGGTAACACTGCATCACTAATTTCAATGCAGAGTGACCTTGCATGATGTAATACCAAAATTGTTTCAAAGGAAAATAAAATAAATAGTCAAAACACTCGAATGTAACAGCGTATCCATTGAATAGCCCTTAGTACTGCTAAGGAGGGATCTCTGAAGCCCATAACGTTTTGTTTATTTATAAATAGAAAAACGAAACACACACAAAAAAACTAAGGAAGTACGTTTTATGACGCATGGAGTCAAGCCTAACAATATATTTTTTTATTTTTTTTTTATAAAATTACAAATGTTACAAAATGTAAATAATAATAATAATCATAATGTGGTCCTCTCAGCTCTCCCCTTGGTGTTTCTGGGGTTAATTAAATATAAACAAATTTCTGTTCTTGTGAAGACGAAGATACGGCCTTATGTGCATATTTGAACTATATTTTAGCTTTAGGTTATATTTGAACTCAAAGTGATATAAAAGCGTATTTTTGGTGATACTTTAGGTGAGTTTCATATACTGCTAAGAAATACATTTGCCAATATTGGCAACGAGGTTATGGGAACTTCCTTAGAAATGTTTGATTTTGTGTAACATTCGAAGCTGTAACGATAATTGATCCAGCGTAGCATCAACTACTTTGAAAAAGAAAATTGCCACCTCAGCCTGTGTCTGCCTGAATTTCTTTATTGTATGTTGTGTCGGTACCGTATGAGTATTTGCACACTTTACTACTTTTCATGCTAAAATAAACGCTGTTTTTCTGTGTATGGAGTAACACTCTGCTGTGATTGATACTTCAGAGCTTAAAGATAATTTTTCAGAACCAAACATTTTGTAAACGTTTTAATAAATTGCTTATCTTAGGAATTTTTGTTAACTGTCTGTGTGTTAACCGTTAGGAAAAGGTAAACAGTGGTCTGCTAGTTAACTATATTTTGCTACTTACAAAGTACATAGATAAGAATTTCTTCCAGCAAAATAAAAACTGTCAATTATAATTAACAGTAATAATTATTACTGATAACGAATGGCATACTGTTTGGAGCAGTATAAATTAGTTTTTGACGAAAGCTGCGAATGAGAATTTATCTTCAAACTAGTGGAATAGCAATCCTATTATAACTTATTGTATTATTCACTAAGTTATTATTATGCTGTATTATTCACCATGCGAACCGACTTGTTTTCTGACAACAGTTACGGATTTTAAAAAAGAAACTATTGGTTAAATGCAAATCACCTTTTATCGTTCATAATTATAGGATCTTACTTTGAGAATGCTACTGTGCATGCAGTTACCAGGGAATTCATCGCCCTTTGTTCATATCTTTAAAAAAGATAAAATGTGTTATGAGACACCTTAAGATTTTCACTGAATATTGTGGGTAAATATTGAAGAATAGGGAATATTGAAATCTCGTATATTTCATCCAGCGCCTCCTACGCGATATTTGGAGCTCAGAACAAGGCTGGGAAGAGACAGCTCTAATTCTTGTAACCATGCTGGGCAGTAAAATTTTAGTGTTTTTAAAATGAAATAAGTTTCGACATTATATTTTTCAATTATAAATATATAGTTTGTTTTCATTTATTATATTAAGTCAGTAAAGTAATATTTTTTAAACTTCTTTTTAATGTATTCGTAATTGCCTAACATTCTGCGTAATTTAATTTGTCTTTCTTTGTAACAAATATATTGTTTTTATAATGTTACTTTAATTGTTTTTTTATTTCTTAATTCCAGTCCACAAGAATCATGTGCCGGCAGTGTGGATAACAGTAGTCCAGGTAAGTGAAATCAATTTACTACAAACCTTTTAATAAAAAAATATGTATAAAACCAGTTTTGTCGTACGTACCGGTACAT
Organism: Thermobia domestica; assembly: GCF_964235325.1. Taxonomy (NCBI): domain Eukaryota; kingdom Metazoa; phylum Arthropoda; class Insecta; order Zygentoma; family Lepismatidae; genus Thermobia; species Thermobia domestica. Next base: position 111,935,746 of record NC_137464.1, read on the forward strand.
TCGGTTTTTCAGTACATCACAAATAACGAAGACAATGATATCAAAGATTGCTCATCGGAAACGAGGACTTTGAAACGTAATGAAAGTCTGTTAGTTTAATTGGTATATAATGAAGGGCGCTCAACACAAGACTTATTACTTGACCAACTTACATTCCGATAAGCCTGAGAAGGGATTCCTTAAATTATCGTCAGAGGTACAAAAACGATAAGACATTTAAACAAATGTCATTATTATTAGCTTCAATCTATAACTAAGTAGCCTTGCGATAACACATCACTGAGCAAATCCATCGATCTTTCTTTAAAACATAATAGTCGATCCCTCGATTGACATAATACAAACATTACTTTAAGATATCAATTTAGTAATAGCATGAAAAAAAAAAAAAAACAGTGGCATCTCTTGACATAATTTTTCGGTAGTTCACAGTCGTTAGAAAATTCTATTCTAGAATTCTTTCAGTATTCTAAATAAGAAAAATTATTAAAAAATCAATGAAAGTAGCCAGATATATATATCGGGTGTTGCAAAATAAGTGTTACAACTCTTGGGAGGTGACTCCTGCCACTGAGACAAGAAAAAAAGTTCTCTTCAACTTTCTGCTATCGGACATAGTTTCAGATCTACAAGGTGCCGAAAGCGTGGGAAAATGACTTTCGGACGCCAATAGTTCGGAAACTATCCAACATAAAGAGAGCGGGTAAAAAATTCACTGAAGAAGTCATACCTGCTCTATTGAATTTTCCATGTTTCACAATCCTACCGTGCACGCGCAAGGGATTCCCCAAAGGAAGGTAGGGAGTCCCGGATAATCTGCCAATTGAAACTTGGTTAAATGTATATGAATTAATAGGCTTTCTACCAGGTAACAATAATTCGTTTGTCTTAAGTCGATATCTGGAACAAATACAAAACGGCGGACACCTTCATGCCCGTTGTGTGTGGTTGCATAATCGCCAGATACGGAAGCTGGCCAACAGTGACGTTCTGAGTATTAATTGTAGCGAATTTGTACTCAAATGCTCTAGAAAGACATCTGGAGTATCGGTAGAGCATAACAGATGAAGTAGGGTGATTCACATGTGTGGAAACACTTAACGAAAAATGCCCAGAAATGCACTCATACTCAATAAACGTGAGTTCAAAGCGTCGGAAATGTAAGGATTAGCGTCAAGAACATGAAAGCCATTGCCAATTCACCAATAATATTCCTTCAAACCGATGCAATATGATGTGCAAGGTTGCATACCAATAAGGATGCAACAAGTGAGGCCAAGTTGAAATTGTAAAATGGACTCACAAAGAAACTGGGTAAACTAAAGGAATGTCACTAGTGGGATCGCATGATCGATATTGAAATGTGGCCAATGTGTGTGTTGATATCAACATGTAGCTAATGAGCAAATGTAAACATGTCGCACTACTGCTGGTACACCATCTTACGTGCGAAAACTAGGAAAATAACGTTGTACATTCTGCTATTACATCTGGTGCACCATTTGGTAGAACGTAACTAGAACACAATTGTATCAATGTCCCTCTTTGTTTGGGACATTGTCCCACAGTCGACACATATGAAAAGAAATCTCTTAATGCATGGTTCAAATTCTGATAGAGTGTGAAAATAACAAACTCGTATCATTTCCCACGTCTTCTGAGACATATGAAGTACTCAAAATATAGGAAAATAACTCCAGAAATTCGTATCTTACACACAGTGCACATGCCAAGGCAAAGACGGAAATGAACCGATTTGGCACATTTAACACTACAGCTGGAACACCATACATATGGAAAATAAAACGACATGAGAAATAGGAAGAAACGTCTTAAAGCTCTGATTGTTTACAACTGTGCAGTAGGAGTAACAAAATGAAACACACAAGTATGTCGGGAGGCTGTACAAGATTGCTTGCCAAACAAAGTGGGTACTCCTCAAAGAAATGAATACAGAGAAAGTGAGGCTCCTTCGAACCTCAGGGCTCGAGCGCTCGCTTTTGCTCGCGTGGTCGCAGTTTCCAATCCTACTTGGGAGCCCACGGCCTCAGATTCAAGACCCGAGTAGTTATTTTCCTATTTTTTGCACGTGGGACGATGTCCCGGCAGTAGTGGGACATGTTGACATTTGCTCATTAGCTACATGTTGATATCAACACACACATTGGCCACATTTCAATATCGATCATACGATCCCACTAGTGACATTCATTTAGTTTACCCAGTTTCTTACTGAGTCCATTGCACAATTTCAACTTGGCCTCAGTTGTTGCATCCTTATTGGTATGCAACCGTGCACATCATATTGCATCTGTTTGAAGGAATATTATTGGTGAATTGGCAATGGCTTTCATGTTCTTTACGCTAATCCTTACATTTCCGACGCTTTGAACTCACGTTTATTGAGTATGAGTGCATCTCTGGGCATTTTTCGTTAAGTGTTTCCACACATGTGAATCACCCTACTTCATCTGTTATGCTCTACCGATACTCCAGATGTCTTTCTAGAGCATTTGAGTACAAATTCGCTACAATTAATACTCAGAACGTCACTGTTGGCCAGCTTCCGTATCTGGCGATTATGCAACCACACACAACGGGCATAAAGGTGTCCGCCGTTTTGTATTTGTTCCAGATATCGACTTAAGACAAACGAATTATTGTTACCTGGTAGAAAGCCTATTAATTCATATGCATTTAACCAAGTTTCATTTGGCAGATTATCCGGGACTCCCTACGTTCCTTTGGGGAATCCCTTGCGCGTGCACGGTAGGATTGTGAAACATGGAAAATTCAATAGAGCAGGTATGACTTCTTCAGTGAATTTTTTACCCGCCCTCTTATGTTGGATAGTTTCCGAACTATTGGCGTCCGAAAGTCATTTTCCCACGCTTTCGGCACCTTGTAGATCTGAAACTATGTCCGATAGCAGAAAATCGAAGAGAACTTTTTTTCTTGTCTCAGTGGCAGGAGTCACCTCCCAAGAGTTGTAACACTTATTTTGCAACACCCGATATATATATACACACACATAATGAAAAGTACCAATTTATAAACAAATGCTCTATTTCATTCGTATATGAAAGTACTTTTCGTATTCTTCTGGGCAATCAACTTGTCAGTAACTCTTCTGAAGTTTATTTATTCATTTTTTTTCCATCTGTTGATACTATAGCTAATGCACTGAGACTATTTTGAGCTACGGTACTTCTTTAAATGCTTTCCTATTCTTTAATATGGTAACTCAACTTTCAAGTTTCTGAAGTCAACTTCGGATTATTTGCTATGATTTTCACGAATTTTCTTGTATGTCATTCTCTTTCTACAGACCCACCATCAATTTCACAATATACTAAATGTAATCTCCATTAGTATCAAGACTGCGAACGTTTGTTATCTCGTATATTTGAAGAGCTCCTTCGTGGCTAAGCGGTAAGCGTAAGTGCCTTTGGTATGGGAGGCTCGGGTTCGATTCTCGGAGGGAGCTTATGTGGTTCGGATTCCACGTTAATCAATAGGTCCCGTCTCATTTAGCCTCGCTGCTGAAAGGGGCGTTAATCTCAAAATCAATTCAACTCGTATATTTGAATTGCCATGTATGCTCTTTAGTAAACTGTTAACAGTATGCACGAAACGTGCAATGTATCAAATTATTATGATACAGGGTTTGTATGATAAGTAATGAGACCAGGTCTGGAAACATTGTTTTATTGATCTGATCTGTACAGGGACTTAAAAGCTTTCGAAGTACTCTCCTCTTGCGTCGATGCACTTCTGCAATCGATGTTTCCACGCTGCAAACGCCCCCTGGAAGTCAGCAGCCGGCATGTCCTTTAGAAATGTGGTCACGGCTGCTTGGATGGCTGTGACGTCTGCAAAACGGGTTCCTTTCAAGCGTGGCTTCAGCTTCGGGAAGAGGAAGAAGTCGGCCGGGCTCACATCTGGGCTGTAGGGTGGTTGTGGAAGGACTTCCACCCCAATCCGGGTCAAAAAGGAGGTCACTAAGAAGGCGGTGTGGGCAGGGGCATTGTCGTGATGCAACTTCCACCGGCTAGCGATCGCCGGTATTTTCCGCTTGACGCTCCTGTGCAGTCTCTCAAGGACTTGTTTGTAGAAGGCGGCGTTGACGGCTTGTCCTTGGGGTACAAACTCCTTGTGGACCACCCCCACATTGTCAAAAAAAACAATCAACATTGTTTTCACCTTTGACTTCGACATTCTGGCCTTCTTGGGGCGCGGGGACTCAGGAGTGTGCCACTCCGCGCTTTGACGTTTCGTTTCAGGGTCGTACTGGAACACCCACGACTCGTCACCTGTTATGACGTCATCTTCAAAGTTAGGGTCACTGTTCATGAGGTTCAACAGTTCCTGACAACAATCAACACGTCGTTGCTTTTGTTCGTCAGTCAACACTCGCGGCACCAGTTTCGCACAGATTTTTCTCATTCCCAATTGTTCCGTCACAATCTTGTGCACTGTTGTGTGGTTCATATCGAGTTCATCAGCAATCAATCTCAACGATAATCGACGGTCTGAGTTCAGGAGATCCCTCACTTTTGCCACAGTTTCGTCCGTAGTTACTGTTGTCGGGCGTCCAGCCCTCTCCAGATCCTCAACGCTTTCCCGGCCGTTCCGGAACGCACTGTGCCAACGAAACACCTGGGCTTTGGATAGGGCTTCCTCTTTGTAGGCCTCCGTGATGAGAGAAAGCGTCTGAGTAGCCGTTTTCCCCAGGCGAACGCAAAATTTGATCGCATAACGCTGTTCGATGGAACCCTCCATGTTTGTTGATTTTCCGCCGTGACAAGAATGTTCACAAGGGCTTTGTCCAAGGCTTGTCCGCGCTCCACTAAGGCTCGGAGCCAACTGACGCGCGGTGCGTTGCTTTGCTCGGACCCCCCCTACATCCTCCATCACCGACAAACCCGCTCCAGCGACACGCACGCCGCGGCGCGGCGAGTCTCATTACTTATCATACAGACCTTGTAGTTGCAGAGGCACCTTTAATTAGGAACGCTTTGTCCATGTACTTTTGCGTTGTTATCTCAAGACACTTCATTACTGTTCCGCCCCTCCAAAGAAAAAAACCTTTCCGTTACAGCTGAACGTGCGTTACTGCAAATCTCAATACTCGCCTTTTTCTATTTTGCATGTGTTAAAGATGAATGTTGGAAAAAATCCATTCCAAAATTTCCATCAGGTTCCCACAATACAGAAGGTAAGATTTTACTATTGTAGCGATATTACCAAGTACAGCATGTTTTGATAAACTATTCGCTTTTCTTACAAACAGTTAGTTTATTTAGATAGAAAAAGCCATAGCCTAAAGAAAAATCAGAGATTATACATATTTAAAAAGTCTTGAAAATAAATTAAAATTTAATTTTATTCTGCATTAACTTAAAAATATCTGGGGAAGGGTTATAAATCTTCCTTCCCCTTGGTACGACCTCGGAAAGCCGTAAGTTTGTTTGTTCCATTAGAGTATTTTCATTACGAGAAATTGAGATGAAAAGAAATGTAGACAACTAAGTGAAAGAATGAGTTATATAATATTACTATATTCTTCTATATAGTTTAAGTTGCAGTTCATTGTTCGATTCTGTTAAAGCGTCACGTTACTGAAAATAAGTCAGCAACAGTGCGGTCAACCAGGGCAGTATTTGTGGGAAGGCAGGGGACAGCTGCCCACAGGGAATCTCCCAACCGTTCTCGGGGGGCCCATTTTAAAACAAAATTTTCTTACTCAATATACGATGCGAACATGAAATTATAAATGAAGCACCAAATAGGTTCACATTTCATAAACAAAACAGCACACACAAGGTAAATAAAACAAAAATGAGTTGTGGGAACATTTCAGAAAAAAAGAAAGAAAAAGAAAAATGTCTACTTTTAGGGGCCCTAGAAATAATATTTATTCGTTTGGCTTTGTGATATGTCTATATTGTCCCCTAAATTCATTTGTCACGTATGGAACGGGCCCAGAGGCGTAACTAACGGCCCCGCAGACCTTGACGTGCGGGAGGGCTCACAGGCTCCAGGGGGCCCATAAAAAGAAAGATTGAAAGAGGGGGCCCAAAAATTAGTAAAAACTTTTCTAGGGGGCTCAAATACGTGTACTAATGCTTGCCCCTCTCAAAGAAAAATCTGTTACGGCGCTGCTGTCAATGCTGCTCGTGCAAATCTTGATTTGAACATCAGGAAACCGCAGTTTCTCCCCACAACTGACCGCGTTTCTCTTGTGTACTACACAGAGCAGCTTATCACGCTCGCTGCTCTGTTGTGAACGTGGTGTGATGATGGAATGCATATACGCAAGGGGTAGAGCAAGCGAAGAATAGAAACGAAACGAGAGTATAAAGATATTCTAAATATTATTAAATATCTTAAGGAGCAACAAACAACCCACGATACTAGGTGGTTCACGTGCTCTTGCGAACTGCGCAAGGCGACACCACTGACAACAACTAAATACTTTTAACACTTTGCCTGATTATTACCAACAAATTTTGTTTAAATACACTTATTCCCCCTCTTATCGTAAACATTGTTTTCTTCGCATATTAATTAGTTTAAATAGCATTATAAGATGTATCCTGAAATCGTAAATTATTCAAATTTAGATAATTAAGCTACGATGGAAATTCCTTAATCTCTGCATACCTTTATGCGAATAGTTGAAAAGCCCAAAGAAGATGGCTGCCGAGCGAGCCACAATCCTTATGTTGCTAGAGAAGCTTGAAACGGCTTTGTATAATATCATCATTAATTTCACATGATAATCAAATTTCTGTCGGAGACTGCTGAGGCTCAGTGGTAGAGTGTTCACCTCTGGTGCATGGGGCCATTGGTTCGATCCCAGCTCGCGCCAAGTGAGCTTTATGGTGGACAAACACCTTGTGCGTGGGTTTTATCGGGATTCTCGCATTTCCTCCCATTTTCTTCATTCCACTATTTCATTCATTTCTCATCCTGACCGTCTCCTATAGCTTAGCTGGCATTACCATGGGACGTAAAACTTAAATATATCATTTCATTTTTGTCTAAAGTACTAGCATTAATCCTAGAGCTTTAGTTTTAGTCAACCTTGCGACGTTGCTGATACACAACACATGATACTGAAAACTGCTGAATAAATAGAGAATGCTGAATTAGAATTTGACATTCTTTTTCCATAGCTCTTTTCGTTCTCGAGACAGAATCAAAGTCTATGAAATACAGGCCACAAAATTGAAAATTAAGAAGTTGTGGTCTGATTCTGAATTTGAAGTTGAATAGCTCTTTTCGTTCTGAAATAAAACCGAGACCATCTCCAGAATAGATTTTCATCGACACCAGTAACAAGTTGGTCATAATTGTAAAAACGGACAGGCAAATCAATGAGTGCCGCAAACATATCGTAAATTGAGACTGCTGACTCCGTCATTTCATTTGAACCTGATTTTTATTTGTCGAAAGCTTTCTTTGTTCTCGAGGTATAGATCGGTTACAGACACTATAAATGATTAAAGTAAAATGCACAAAGTAGATTCTGACGACGCAGCTGACAAGCAGGTCACGACTGTAAAAACAGACGTACACACAGCGAGTGCTGATTCTAAATCTAAACATACCATTACGGACATAAAAGCGAACGTAAAAACAGCTATTTCCATTCCCTGGTGACACCACCGACTGACAGACTACGATATTAAAAATAGAATGAAAATCAAGGGATTCTATTCAATTGTCCATCTCTTTTTCCGTTTTCTGGATCCAAGATCTACGATGAGAGACAAACAGAGTAAATGTAAAGCAACTTTTTTCCATATTGAGCTGGTAAAATGGAGTCATCACTCAAAACAATAAACATGATTTAAAATTTGAAAAACATGTGATATACAGGATGGACCATTTATCTTAAAGCACCGTTTAATTTTTAAAACTAATTGACAGATGTCGATCAAGTATTGAATATCCAAATACCAACAAAATTACATGTAAATTTATATTGACTCTGCAATACCACCCGTTGTCAACCCAACTGTTAGGTTTTTAAATAGGACTGCGTCAGATTATTACGTATTTCAAGTCTACATGCTAAACGAAAACATGCAACACTAAACTTGTTATTCATTATTACAAATATTTGATTTGAGAAAGTGCTTAGATAAGTATCACAACTAATTACACAGATGATTTACAATAAACGTAAAGATTATAATGTCGTTTGTAGCAATTTTATATCTCAACCCATTCCGGATATATGAAAAACATGGGTCGAGATTGCTATATTGCTTAAAATGACGCAGTTGTGGAAAATTGATTTAAAAGTGTTGCTTTTGTTTCCTTCTATAACATCGCAGCAATAGTTTTTGGTAGTTGTAATTACGACAAGTTTTTGCATTTTCCTAATTTTAAGTAGTATTGCGAACTTCAGTAATGGTCATATCTCTGTCTGCTGGAACGAGTTGAGATGACAAGTTGTAAACAACATTGGAAACTATCTACGGGATTGTATGTAATACTTACGTTAGCACTTTTTATCGAAATTAATTTTTTGAAGAGAGTCAAATTTGCATCCAAATACATTATATCATAGTATTCGGCATTAAATATTTCAGATGTGCTTTGACATGTTCTCCCACATACGTTATTACCGTTGTAAATGCCTCCAAAATTTGGATGTTTACGGATGTTTGTGATACTGTAACACTCTTGGTTCGTAACACTGAATAACAAGTGGACTAGTGTTTGTTTTCATTTAACATGGAAATTTTACATGTCATACCGTGACGTAGTGCCATTTTAAACATATATAATTTTATGTTGGGTTGACATTGTTAATCGGTGCTATTGAGGCTACGGTGGCTCAGTGGTAGAGCGTTCACCTCTTGTGTATGGAGTCCTTGGTTCGATCCCAGTTCGCGCCAAGTGAGCTTTGTGGTGGACAAACACCGTGTGCGTTGGTTCTCTCGGGGTTCTCCCGTTTCCTCCCACATTCTTCATTCCAACATTTCATTCATTTCTCATCTCTGTTTCCTTTAGCCTAACCGGTATAATCATGGGACGTAGATCAAAGATTTCATTTCATTTTCGGGTGGTATTGCGGAGCATGTTAAACAATATCTCTGTCAATTTTTGTATTTTACAAAATTTGATAAATTTCTATCAATTAGTTTGAAAGTTACAAGGGCATTTGATTATAAATGGTCCACCCTGTATATATCATAGTCTACCTTTGTCCATCCATTGCTGGATGAAGATCTCTTCAACTCTTCTCCACAACCATCTATCTTGGCCGAATGTTTTCCGCTTTACTCCACATTGCGTCTTGATTTTCTCATATAAGGACAGTTTCCTACCGTTTTATTGTCTCTAGATATCGAGTCAAGAATTGCTTTTGTTTATCGATCATCATTTCTTCTTGCAATATGTCCATCCCACTGCCACTTCAGTGCCTTTATTTTCGTTATAACATCTTTCCCGCCTGTCACCTTTCTGATCCATGTTATTTTTTTCCCCTATCTCTGCGGGTGGGTCCTAACATACATCTCTTCATGCCTCGGCGTAGTCTGCAGATAATGAATGATTTGTTAAGTGTGCACGACTCCAATCCATATGCCAAACAGACAGAATACATTTATTGAAAACTTTACACTCTAGACACATTGATATTTGTTTTTCAGTATCAAGCTATTCCTGTCGAATGCACTCCAGCCTAACTTAATACGTCGTTTTTTTCCCTTTAATTTTGCCATCCATGGATATTGAGATAGACGTAGGAATTTACTTGTTTTAATCCAATATATCAACTTCAGTCCTTACTTCTTGCAAAGTTAATGAACAACACCTTAGCTTTTTTTTTAAGTTTAATTTGCACGAACACTCTGAAGTGTGCAGAAACTAGTAAAGAACAGTATTAGCACTCTGTGTGCGAAAGTTAGATCCAGATGACAAAATACGGTATAACTACGGCGAATCTTTTGAAATACAATGATCAGTGGTTAAATGATGATGCAAGTCTCGATTTAGGAATACATAAAGTAACGTCATGTTCACTGCAACAGGATGCAGGTGATTCATCCAGCAACAACAGTCGTGGATGTCCACAGAAACGTTTTGCAGAATCAAGTGCAAGACCCAAGAGAAGGAAAGTGAAAACTCTTGAGAAAGAGAGATCACATGAAGAAATAGTGGCTGCAGCCCAGAAAAAAGGATTCAGGATACATGATTCAGGAAAAAAAAGGACGTTGCCAGCATAGTGGGAGAGGTGTCATTTGCCTCCACAACGTGCAACGAAGCTCAAAAAAGCACGAAAATTATTCGTGCAAAGTAAATCTGGTATGTCATCTGATGAAGCTCTCTTTCTGATGACAGATTTACAACTGACCTCTAACCATCATAAGGAATTACGTGATAATGCAAGGGCGTACGAAAGTAACCTGTATCCACCATATTGTTTACCGCTTCAAAGTAAAGAGAACTGCCATCCAGGTAACATTACCGTTTCAGATATATCCGCAGCAGTACCTCTACAAGATCTACTTGATCATACAGTTAAACGTTTGTGTAAAGCTCAACAAGACATTTTGACGAGTTTGCCACATTAACGATATAACCTATTAACTAAGTGAAATTGTGATGGTAGTTCCGATCAAAGCCGCTATAAACAAAAATTCATGGTAGGCGAGCGACGAATCTTTGTTTAGCATTTCTCTTGCGCCACTCAAGCTTGTTGCCATTGACAACGAAAAAAGTAGTAGTTTGGCAGAATCCTAGACCTTCATCAGTTCGCTACTATCTACCCCCCCCCACACACACACATATATATATATATATATATATATATATATATATATATATATATCCAAATTTGAAATCGAAATTACCGGAGGAAATCCACGGCTGCAGCATCTGTTGGCCTCAGTGTGTCCCCCGTGTGTCTTGTCAGTAGCCGTGTGGCAGTAGCCGTTGTCCAGTGCAACTTCAATTGTAGAAGACAAACTAAACAAGCACATGCATGAAAATCTGTCAGTTCCTGTTTACAGGCTTTCCACAGGCCCCAAGGAGTGGTAACATGTGCAAGTAAAGTGCTTTCCTCAGTAGATCAGACTGACAGAAGTCCATGGAGTTGGCATCTGGAGGTATGTCCTTAAATGGAATGACCTTGATATCGGTGATTCATTTAGAAATATGTGCATACAAGGAAATGTATGTGACGATGCCTTGTCGTGGTGCAAACACACTTGATTTATTGTATTTGCATATAAATAATAACACATTTTAAGAATAAATAGATGTCAGTATGTGTTACTGATAATACGCAGAGTCAATTTTATAGTTTTTAGGCACCTGATGAATAGTGAAACTTTCATTACAACAGTATCCCTCGATACCCATAAATCCTTTCAAGAAAGTTGTTTTGCAATGGGGTGAATTCTAGACGAGTCGCAATTTTTCGTCGGCTAAAATGTAAGCTATGGCATAAATTTTACCACAATTGGATAGACAATGCAAGCATTATCCAACGTAGCGACGAACTTCCAGTTGTCTTTGCATAAATAGTGTTTGTAGAGGCGTCTGCACTTGGTGTTTCTCTCCTAACGATAGTCATTATTTAGGTAATGCCGTCGGCACCCTCCGGAGATTTCACTTGTCGCGCAGGAGGATTCACAGTTCTCTGAGACCATCACACGTTGTTTAGGGGGTTTTCCTATAGGGCCATTCGATGTAATTTCTGAGACAATAGCTGGAACCTCTGGGGTTTTATAACGCTTAATTATGTTGTTGGTGGTAATCAATTCTGTGGTACATCAGTTTTCTTTGCACTGTTTCTTGAATTTTAAACGTAGTATTAATAAAATGAAACGTTATACATATGTCACATAATGTGTCTGGTGAAGGCGATGCTACATTGCTGGAACTGTTACACAAATATATATTTGTTAATATATATATTTGGTGCTTTGGTCAGTTTTGTTTTATTAATAGTGTGTAATATTTCCAAAGTTACACAGATTCCAGAAAACTTAGCGTGAAACCTGTTACTTTAGTAGCCATGATGCACACACTATACACTTATAGCAAAACAGTACTTCAAGCTCGTAGCTATCTGTTGACCTTTAAAGAAGTCGGTGCAATCGATACTGTTAGCATGGGCGGAAATTGAAATTTGAACACAAATATATGTCTCAATCTTTTGTGTATCGGTAATGATATTTTTTAAAACTTATGTCTCTCGTTTTTTTAAAAGATTCCAAAAGAAATCGTTCTTTGAGCATTTACTTAGGGATGATATAATTTCCTTTAGAACATATGACCCAATAGTGAAATGATAACCAAATCAAATTATAATTGAAAGGAAATATATAATGGGTATCTATATTTAAAATATTGACAGAAAATATGTAAAAATGTATGTTTAAAAACCTTTTGATTAATTTACATTTTTATTAAATGCTGTTATTCAGTTTTCATATTTGGCATTTCTAGAATTACCACTTCCATAGAAAGAAAAGAAAGAAATACGAAGCATGTTCATTTTCTGTCACACATTATAGTGAAGCTAAGAACATTGCTAGTCAATTTTTTCTTTTTTTTTTTTTTTTAATCTTTTGGATCCTATAATAGAAGTGTCAAATTTAAAAGACATTTTTTTTCTGACAAACATTTGTTTTCGCAGCCCAAGAGGATGACCGTCCATTATCAGATCAGGTTCTCGAGTTGGAGAAGGAGAAGCTGCAGCTACGAAGAGAGCTTCAGGAGGCTATTGCAGGCAGACAAGAAACAGAAATGCATGCTTCCAAGTAAGTATGACAATTCTTTTTTGTGTACTAACAAGTGCGTACGATGAAATATCCAATTTCTGTTGTCCCTCTCTCTCTCTCTTTTTTTTTTTTTCTCTGTCTCCCTGGAGAAGTGTTCGTGGGTCTCATTTCGTACAGGTTTGAGTCAATTCAACACAAAATGTGCGTTTTAGTTTGGATACGGCCGTAACTTGTGAAGGGGGCAGGAGGGGCAACTGCCCTCCCAGGGAAGCTCCCCGCCGTTTGAAGGGGGCCCATTTTAAGACAAAATTTTCTTACTAGATATACAATATGAACATGGAATTATAAATGAAGCATCAAACAAGTTCACTACATTACATAAACAAAACAGCACACAAAAGATAAATAAAATAAGTTGTGGGCTCATTTCAGTAAAAAAAATGTCTACTATTGGGTGTCCTAGAAATAATATTTATTCGTATAGCTTTGAGGTTTGTCAATATTGTCTCCTTAATTAAATTGTCATGTATGGAATGGAGCCAGGGGCGTACTAACGGCCCAGCAGACCTTGCGGTGCGGGAGTACCCTCAGGCTCCGGGGGGGGGCATAAAGTGTAACATAAAGATGGAAAGAGGGGGCCCAAGAATTAGAAAAACAATTTTTCTAGGGGGCCCAAATACGCGTATTAATGATCTCCCCCCCCCCCCCCGAAAAAATCTAAGTTACGGCGCTGTATGATACTGATTGATAGAATTGGATTTGAAGATAGAATTGCATTCCTTTTCTATCAAGGAGTGTGTAAGAAAATTGAATGTTAGAAGGGTGTAGAATCTGAAGGGAATTATAAACAACTAAAATTGCAAGGCTATCTGTTTATTAAAAGAAAGAAAAGGCGAATTTCAGCTTTCTAAGTTGAGTGGCTAGTGAAATACTTTTTTTTTTCTTTCTTGGTATAGTGTCATAATCAAAGCAATATGATAACAATCTCAATTGGCATTGAGGTCTAATACAAACCGAAAATCTTTTCATTCTACTTTGCCATTTGGCCATACAGAAAATTGTATTACACACACTATTAAGTTATTTAATTAAAGATACTGTTATAAATATCGACATAAAGGGACTTGTGTCATTCACTTCCCACTTGTTCCACAAATAGAGGCAACCGTAGCCTTGTTGTACGAGACTATATGCACATGTTTTTAATCTTTTCTGACAGAAAAGTGCACTTTTTGCTACTGGCTACACTGGTTTGACGCGTCTGACGTATTTCCGTTTTATATTCTTCATAAGGTGAAACAGAGAATAGAAGGGAGAGACATACGGGGCTTGCCGTTCGCCATATCTACCAAACTGTCATGTGTAGAAGCTTAAACTTTCGCATAAAGTTGTTGCATCCTAGGCTCAAGATTAGACTGGATGTTGCAGATATAAATCCAATAAATTATTTTATTTTATTTTCTTCTGATATTTTCGCCAGATCTCGAGAAACCTATTGATCTCAAATCATGAAATTGTGTTACTTGCATTCAGTATTGAAGAAGGGAAAAAATAAAACAGAGACAGGAAGAGATCAGAAATATTATGCACGGTAAGACAGTGCATAGGCTTAGATAAATTTCCATTTTGCTAAGACACCTCTGATGTGATCGAGAAAAACTGATTTCATTTTTGTTATAATTAATTCTGATCTACTCGAATAGTCTTTTGCTGAGTGAGTCTTTCTTTATTTGTAGTTTAATTAGGCCAGTTGGTATTTAATCCCTAGTTAGTTCAATGGGAACAATCGTACTGCATAGCAGAGCCCTTTCATTTCCTGAATATATTTTCCCAGTATTTTATCTTCGAGATTCTTGTCTTGAGCATGGATAAGCGGCCAATACAAGACTCAAAATGCGTTTGATTTTCCCACTACAAAGATAGAGACTATCTCGGAAAGGTTGTGTTATTTCTATTAGTATTGCCCACGTGGTTTGGGATAGTCTTACCTGGTAAAGATGCCTTGAAAGTGCTGTCTCGTGTCGTAACTCATCAACGAAAATTTTGACTCGTCTCTTCTCGTGGGCAACACTTAATTTCTATGCAATCAATGCAAAAAAGAAATTAAAAAGAACAGTGATTAAGACATATTTGTTATATTTGTTGTAGTGTCAGCATAATCTCTGTAATTTGTCTCCTTGCAATGTTGCAGAAGTAAAAGTGGAAAATATATTAAACATGCTGTATAAATTTCAGTTGTGACAATTAATAAGAATTTTCATCCAACTTTCTTGCATTAGGCTTAAGCCACCATGTTGGAGAGAGTTATTAACGAGCAGACGCGGGACTCGCCTTGAGGGTTGACCGGGGTAATAAAGTAGTCATCTGAATATTACGCGTCCTTTATGACTATAGCAGAAGCGCTGCGCAGATATTGGGTCTCGGCTGATTAATCTCTGATGTTTGCCTTCCATATTAGTTCCGCGAGGCTCAAGAGAGAAGAAGGACAAAGCTCTTATACCGAATTCCCCTCGGCCAAAAGAGGCGAACCAGTCGGAACTCAATTCAGCTTGGGAATTAGAGCAAGTGCTTCGTTTGAAGAGCGTCAGATTGGAACCGACCGTGGGAGACTCAGTTTTCCTACTTGCGTTGGGATTTTTATTCATTACAACAATTTGTAAGAGCTTAATAGTCTTATAAAAGAAAATACACGAAAAAAATTCGATTTATAAATTCTTAATTGATTTGTGTAGCGAACAATGACTGGTTCCATAGATGTGTACTTTTTTTTTTATTTTATTGGAGATAGGAAAGAATAAAAAAAGTCTATCATTGCAATATCTAGAAATGAAAACACCATAGGAAATATGAGTAGACAATATAACTTCTAAATCAACTAATATAATAATTCAGTTACATTAAAGTTACATGAAGAAAAACATCCCGAAGAATGCAATCTTCCTAAGATTGTTCATTACCAGATTAAATTCTCGCAGCTAAAGAACAGTTTTTTTGCCTGTAATACTAGGAGAGCTAATTCAATTTTCGGTAAGAGTAGATATGGTTCTAATCACGTGTTAAACTACTCCTGCTTCTTATATAACCTCAGTGCTTTTAGAAAACATTAAACGAATAAATATAGTCGGATACCGCCTTAAACTGTCGGTCCACGTCTCATATAACCTCGGTACTGAAAAGAGATGCAACACTTCAAACAAAGCAAAACCAAAAGCACAAAATATTGAAAATAGCGTATGGTTTAAAAGTTTTTCATACTTTATATCCGAGTGAATTGAATATTTTCTGCTTATTTATTATAAAAACATAGTTAAACTATAGATATTCTGGACACAGGATATGCGAATAATATTTATACGGGAATTAGTTGAAAAAGTTATCGTGTATTCTTCTGATGCGTCATTGTATGTGGATTTTATTTATTTATTTATTACGGCTGCCAGTTGTGTGAAGTTCTGTTTCTTCTGAATGTCACTGATTGCGGAAGATGTCAATTCTTCACTACATGTTAACCATTCCGCTGATCTGTATATTCTGATTTTTCTATGTATGATCATGAAGGGTTATGAGAGAGAAACTCAGTGACTAGTTTTTGAATAAGGAATGTTGCTTATAATTGCATAACGGTGACAGTGCTAACTGCAAGAGAGGATTACATTTATTTTCTTTGAAATAATAATTTAATACTTCCGTCTGTCTTCATGTGTAGATGTGTTACTGATATGCGTATTTCTGTTTTATTTAGTTATTTATCTTAATTTCCGCTCACCTGTTTTATATCTCCTTTCTTCCATAAAATAAAAATAGGCTTAATAAATCTAAACGTTAGACATTTTTGCAACCATGGAAATTGACAAAGAATGAGAAATGAAAATGAGATTAAAGATAAAATACAAATGCATTTATTTATTCAAAAGAAAGTAAATTCTTATATCTTGATTTATTTGACTTTGGAAGCCTATATTTTCAGATTGCGCCTTTTTTTCCTAAAAAGTGTCTATTATTCGTGAGGAAATAATTTTATATTATAACTATCTGAATTTGAATTTTGTATGAGAGAATACCGCAAACGTTGCATTTGTTTTTTATCGTAAAGCGTCATTATTGTGCCTGAAAAGAGACATGTGATTGGTTTGGTTCTGAGTTTAACACCTCTCTTAGGCACTAAGGCTATCTGATACGTGAGTGTGCACTTCGGATTCGAACCACATGAATCTCATCGGGAATTGAATGCTAGTCATATAACCACATGGTAGATGTTCCAGTGTCTAAATACATATTACATTCAACTAAGTTATTAATAACTACCCTATCTGGCCAAAAGTATCCGGACATCCAGTGATACGAAGTCGGAGAGTCCTGAGGCAGATATTAATAGGGTGTTGGTCCTCCTTTTGCATCTATGACAGCCTGCTTACATCTAGGAAGACTTTCCACAAGTTTTTGATATGAGGCAATATGAATGGACGTCCAGTCGTCCATCATAGCTAAAGTTAGTTCTTGTTGGGAAGATGGTTGTCTTGGCTGCCTACGTAATTTGCATTCCAACTCGTCCCAAAAGGCCTCTATGGGATTGAGATCGGGGCTCTGAGAGGACCAGTCCAATTTTTGAATGCCCCTTTCTCAAACTATGGCTGTACAAGTGTCGATGTGTGACGGGGGCAGTTATCCTGCAAGAGAAATGGGCCCTCCCAGAAATATTGCCATAGAGTTGGGCGAGCAGCATTGTCCAGATACTTCTTAGAGTCCATGTTTCCCACAACACGAACTAAGAGACCCAGTCCAAACCATGAAAAACACCCCTACACCATGACGCTACCACCACCAAACTTTATAGTCGGCACAATGCAGTCATTGCAGAAGTGCTTGCCGGGCATCCGCCACATCCAGACCCGTCCATCGGACTGCCAGATTTCATACCAGGATTTGTCACTCCACAGAACACGTTTCCACATGTCCAACGTCCAATGTCGAGGAGTTTTGCACCATTGCAACCGACGCTTCGCATTTTGGGGACTGATATTTGGCTTGCGCGCGGCTGCACAAGCATGGAATCCCAGGTCTTGTAATTCGCGACGAAAAGTCCTGCTTCTAGCACTAACGACCGATGCACTTTGAAACTCCTGTGTGATTTCTACCAACGAGGACGTGCGATTTTGTTTCACTACACGTTTGAGCGTTCTTTCACTGCGTTGAGTAAATATTTTCGGTCTGCCACTTCGTTTGTTGTTCGTTTCATTGCCTCGACGTTTCCACTTCAAAATTACATCTCCTACGGTGGATTTTGGCCTCAGTAGCATGTCCGCAATTTGACGAACAGATTTTCCACTACGGTGGCATCGTACTTAGCTTTGTAGACTTACTCATTGTAGCATGATCGCATCACTGTGAACTCTCCCACTACTACCGATACTATTCTCGCTTTCAGTCACGCGCCACTTGACGTCACCGACCTGATCTACTTCTTCGGAGGGGTGCTCGGATACTTTTGGCCAGATAGGGTATTATGTGTTCTTCCTTTCAGGACACAACATTTAATGCATTTTATGCAATAACACAAGTACCTGTTACCACAATTTTTTTTTATTTAGTATGTAATGCGTCAAACTTCCGTTGGCCCACACTATATCTAGTGGGGGCGTATGTTCTAAAAACAATCTATCTGGCACGTGGGTCGGATAAAGATGTATATGTACTGAATTTTGTGTCTCTCAATGATAATGCTGTCTATAGTCTTCAGATCTGTCGTTCTAGGTTAATGCTTTTTGTATAATTCATTGGATTGATGTCTTCAGAATTTAATCCTTGTTTATTTTTTGCTAAATTTTATGTACCTACGTTAGATTTCGTAGCAAATATACAGTTTCTTAGACGTAAATAAAGGGTGATCCAGGTTGTCTAGAGCGCCAATAGTGAAAATGCACTGACGCAGATTACTGGGACAGGCAATGTCAGTAGCCCTGCTGACGTCGCCAAGAGCTTTTGCCAGCAAAACCTGTATGAACATGATTCTTTTGTAGGAGACACTCAAACAACTTTTACTCAGAAATTCCATCAACTTTTTTGCGAATGTATGCTGAGACCCAAGTACAACGGAAGTGGAGGCTCATACTTTACGCTTCCCCAACATGAAATGTTCAGCATGACTATTTGACTGACAGATAGGACTTACCGATGCGATGATGTAGTACCTAACAACAGCTGTCGGAAGAAATACTTCCACTCTGCAGAAACGGATAACTCCTCACAACCAGGAGGAAATGATCCTTTGAACTGAAAGGCACTGTGTTGAACAAGTTTTTT
Organism: Thermobia domestica; assembly: GCF_964235325.1. Taxonomy (NCBI): domain Eukaryota; kingdom Metazoa; phylum Arthropoda; class Insecta; order Zygentoma; family Lepismatidae; genus Thermobia; species Thermobia domestica. Next base: position 111,954,798 of record NC_137464.1, read on the forward strand.
GCTCAGGATTGAAGGAGCGCGAAGTAGTGCACGGGCCTCTTCGTCTGAGTTTGACTTGCTTCCGAAATAACCTGTCGAGCTGTCTGAGAGCACATTAGAAAGACTCTATCACGAACGCCCTTTTCTTCTCGTAACTCAGGAAAGTGATCAAGCACCTTTTCCTTCAGACGTGTACGATTAACTGTTATTTGTACATCTTGTAGTGAGATCCTGTAGAGCAAAAATTTTACATCCTGCAGCGATTTCCTCCCATATGAATTCCAAGAGTTCATTTTCAGCTACAACTTCCATATTTGTGACCGCTGGTATTGTAGCTTCCTTCTTTCGTTCCAACTCGTTGTATCGGCGGTTAAATATTATGTAACAATTTCGGTGGTACTTTGCTTCAATTGCAACAAGATCGCTTTCAACAAGACAGGCGACAATTCTGTCTTCACCCAACGCAACTGCTTTGTCATGAATTTCGGTGGTAAGGCTGAGTTTTTGAAAAGAATGATCTAATTTTGCTGTTTCCGCACCACAAAACATACACACATTAGCGTCGCGAAGTGCACTTTCCCGCTTTTTTATTATTATTATTATTATTATTATTATTATTATTATTATTATTATTATTATTTTCATTTTCGGAGCCGATAAACCTTTCAGGTGTCTTTTCTTTGCACGTTCTAGAGCAGATGCTTTGTATAGTACACGACACGTTTGGTGCCATGATGCACGGGTTGCTAGCATTTCAGATGCACTTGGCAATTCCAGGTTTGGATAAGATTCGCTGCCGTAATCTTTGAACTCCTGAACTAGGCGTACAAGTTCTACATACGGTAACTGGGTTGTCCATGGGACAAACCAGTTTCTCTCCTGTGTCTTGACGACATAGCACACATACCTCGCTCTCTTCCATCATTTGCCGTGTATTTTTTCTGTTAAAATATTTTTCATTAAAATATATATATTCTGTTAAAATATGTATACTCCAATATAATACGCTTCAAGACAACCTACAGGTTTTACGCCTAATTATCATTCTTACATTTCCGAACGCTTTTATTTATTCTTCAAAACTTCGATTTAGTTTACATTTCTTGCTAATTTTGAAACACATATGTGCTTATAAAATAAAAGTAACGATTCTATTCTGCTGAAACTGACAATTTAAACAGCTGCTAAACAGCTACGTATCTTCCAATGTGAAAAAAGTAACACTTTACAAAAACTTGAAATGACCAGTACCCTTGTCCCTTGTAAAAAGAAAAATATATTTTCAATTCGATTTGATCAAAAGTTTACTTTTTGATCACGTTTAAGATATAGGTCCATATATAAATTTCAGTCCGAGTGGACAAAGATGATCTCTTGAGGGGGAAGGCGTTTTGGAACTAGCAAAAATATTAAAATGCTTCTAGCACTTTCCGAAAAGGGGGCTAGACCCCTATACCCAGAGAGACCCTTGAGGGATGATCATTTTTCACTCAGACTGAAGTTGTCATTTGGAGCCAAGACTTTAGTATAAAGCCAAAAATGTCTTTAAAATAGACAAAAAATTCGAAAACTACAAGAATATTAATATTTTTGCCTTTTCCGAAAAGGGGGCGTAGCCCTGTATACCCACAGAGACCCTCGAGGGATGATCGTTGTCTACTTGGACTGAAATTGTCATTTGGAGCCAAAACTTTAGTATTAAGCCAAAATATAAACTTTTACACTAATTTGAAATGACTGGGTTCTGGGCCCCCCCACTATAATGCGAACCGAGTAGTGGTTCGGATCCCACTTTAAGCTTAGGATTTATCAGATTTTTCATAGAGAAAAAGTAAGATCTTACGACTTTTATTTCATTAAAAAGCAATTGTAACACACAAAACATAATTACATTTCCGAATAAAATTATGGAATACAGAGTACGAAAGGAATACCATAAGATACCGGTCCATAACGGTAATGTTTAATGGCAAGAATTATTCTTCTGAACGTGTACCATGTACAAGGTAACCAGAAAAGTTCGTCACGTTCTAGAGCAGTGAAGAAAAAGCAATATAGTGGATAGTACGTATCTTTTGGTTTCGAAATAGTCTCAATCAGCATCTAACACCTTTTGCCAACATTCTCGTAGCTGCACAATACCCAACTGATAAAACTAGGCGGTCGTGGATGCAAAAAAGTCTGAATTCGTTCTGTAGGTCTCCCTCACTTGCAAGGATCTCCTAGGAAGGTGGTTGTCGAGGAAATGAAACAGGTGGTATTATTTTTTGCATAAGGTCCGGTGAATATGGTGCATGGCACAATATGTCTAGCCAAGTTTGCATAAGAGATTCTCAGGTCCTCTTCTCACATGTGGCTTGGCATTGTCGTGCAGAAACAGCACACCCTTGCGATTCACTAATGCCGGCTCCTTCCGCCTCAATGCAGAGTGCACTCTTTGCAACTGTTGAGAGTAGACGTCAGCAGAGATAGTATATAAATCTTTCATCTCTCTTCTAATCGTATTAAAATTTTCCTTATCATAAGCTATTATATTGTTTCAGCAAAATCCACAATGATACACTTTTACATGATGCATAATAGTACTTGTAAAAAGAAGTGACTGTCATCATAGATACTCTATCATTATTAATAGATCATTTAGCGAGACTGAGAAGGTTTTCATACACTATGGACCTCAGCCAACTAACCTCTTGAGTTTTAACACGGGTCATCAAATGGAGTCCTTCGTCTCTTTTCATTCGCCTATTGCCTTCATGATACAGTCCTCTCTGAGCTAATGTCCCAACACTTTCTCTTCTACATACCAAATTTAAGTTCTTTTTTCTTCTCCACCTTTCCAAAGGTTCTTGATTCGATTTCCCTTCTACCTATCTAAGTCTTACCATTCTTCTTCACACCTAAATTTGCAACCTTGTATTAGTTTTCATTGCATTTGGTTAATGTTTATGTTTCTGCCCACACGGAACAATTTATTATCTTTTTCCATTTATCCAAATGACATAAAATGTTTCTTCTTCTTCATTGTTTTTTTGCTATTCTTGTTAGCATTTTTTTTAACGTTATCACTACTATATATGTATTATGGTTTTCAATAAGTCATTTATAAAAAAGGGACTTCCGAAATCATACACATCATTTATTAGTATCAGAATTTTCCCATGAAGCTCTCTCTGAATGTTATGCAGCAGAACACAATTTTATACATCTCAATTCCATATTGCTGTAGGATATGAAGGAAAAAGAAGGCAATTATTTTTCCGTACAACAAAAGATACAATATTAAATAGTTCATACAAAAGTTCGTGCGAATGACAGTATCAACTCGAATAGTATTTTTTTAAAAAAAACTTACTTAGATCAAATATATTCTGACTTTCACTGCAATTATGCATTATTTACGTGTTAAGATTTTCAAAATCATAAAGAAAAGATATCCATCCAGGTTGCATTCAATTATCTAACTAATAAAGCGTCGACATAAGACAACAATAATGTAATCAAAACAAAGAAAATACCATCAGCATAATCGCTACATATCATGAACAAAAAATTTTTATCTTCAACTTATGATCCTTCGTATATGTGATTCAGCAGATGGCATCCTGAAATGTATCATATACGAAAATTTTTGTTCACTTCCATGATTCAGAATTACATTATATAAAATTAAACCTCTAACCTCCAACAATTCTTGAGAGGCTGGCCAGATTCTGTCATTTGTAAATAACTATTTCTTATGAGTCCGCTAAATCGTCATTATTTTTGGCTTTCTAGTTTATAATTCATGAAACTATCCGTGAGAATATCAAAACCTAAGAAGTCAGTATTTTTAGTAATCCTAATATTTAACTGGAGCGCTTATAGATGTTACGGGCGCCGGTGAATAACTGTTTCCTCCTGTCTTGTCAGTACTTACTATATTCACTGTCAAGTAATTTTCTGATGTGTAAGGCCAGTAATGCATGTTTTTACATGTGTTACATGCATTATTACTTTCTCCGTGGCGCTGAAATATGTCACTAACATGAGGTAACATCCAAACAGGTCAAAGAGTTGTCAAATCCATTAGTATATAATCCAATATTTCATAATATCACCCTTTACATTTGTTTCTGTAATAAGTGAAAATTCTTCACCCAGACGATATAGTGGAAGGTAACTTATAAGACGCTGATAAAGTACCTCATATATTCAGTAAACATCTATCGTAATTGTGGTGATAGTAATTGTGATAAAAGGCATACAGTGGTGAAAATGTCTAAGAAATACAAACAAATGTTCAAGACAGGTAAGTGTACACCAGATCGCAGTCCAAAGGCTTAAGAAGTATTATAGACGCTAAAGAGACCGATATATCATCAAATGTGATCGATATAGGGATGGCCACAAAGTTCTGGTTCCACGAGAAACTGGTTCTCAGAAGAGATCCGGATTTCAGAACCGTTTCCAGACCTGGATCCGAAAACCCGGTTCCAGAACCGGATGTTAGGAACCGTTTCCAGACCTGGATCGGAAAACCCGGTTCCGGAACCGGATCTTCTAGAACCGAATCCGTTCAGAATCAAAAACCGGTTCCACCAGGAACCGGTTCCGAGCATCCTTAGATCGATACGTAAATCCAGTACTAATATAATATACGAAGATGATTAAGTAAGAGAAAATAATCAGTGGCATTCTATGATAATAACAGATGATAAGTACAGGAAAGGTAAATGATGAAGACACATGACTCCCACATTTTCATTTTTTTTTTATTACTAAATCTGTAAGGCGAAAAATCCAAGATCGATTTGTGGCGAAAGGTTCATAGCTTCAGTGTTGAAACGGGACGTTAAGGGCTTTGTGCAGAGTCGTTTTGACGTACGATTAGCGTCATACTAAAGGCCTGAGTACTGTAGGAAACATATGTTAGTCGAACTCTTTAGTATGGCATTAATCACGTGTCAGAACGACTCTGTATAAAGCCCTAAAAGTCTAAACAAGTCATACTTACATAAAGTCAGTGGAGCTATATGGCTTTCGGCGCGGGAGATCCCTGGTTTGAATTCCTGTGGGTCAAACCTCGGTGGGTCTCGTATAACCTCGATGGTGTTCTAAATTTCGCGCAATTCATTGTTATACACAACCCAAACCCACTCAAATACACCTAAAGTCACCCGAGGTATATGCTTAACACGTAGGCTTTCGGCGCGGGAAACCTCTGGTTTGATTCCCAGTGGGGTTCATGTGATTGGAATCTCTTGTCTCGTATAACCTCGATGCTACAAGGGATCAAACTATGCAATTCATACTCAAATTAACTTCAAGTTCACCGGCGGCGATGGGGATCTGGGTTCGACTCCTGGTACAATCCCACGTTACTATTAAGTCCATGACTGCAATAACCTCGCTGATTGGAAGAAGGCACGCTAAGTTCAATCCAATCCAATTCTGTTTCTAAAGCACAAGTTCTCAGGTGTAGGTGTTTATGAATAACAACCCTAATCATTCAACACTTATTCAGTAAGTACCTTGAAGGCATAATTGTACGACGATAAACTCAAAGATACAAACATACGCCACTTCATCCACTTATAGTTCTGTAGATATCTCTCCAATTCAACACAAATTAGTTGTTTAGTTCATAGTAAAAGCTTATCCTAACTGTACGTACACTGATATGTATTATCATTGTTTAATCACACACAAAATTACATACACAACATAATTTTATCACAGTATCCCACCAACTTATTCCCACATATAGTAGCCGATACAAAAAAAAAAAAAAAAGTTGTGCTGAAAGAAAAGACTTAAAGACTTATGCCACGTGTAACTTTGAAGGTAGTACACATAAACAAACTTTCTTTCTTTAAAGAGTACAAAAAACAAAATCAATCCTTCACACTGTTACATAATTATATCTTCATTTTCACAATATGTATAAAGCACCGAATTTCAAACCTATATTAATTGTCCGGGAAGTAATCCGCCCACCACCTAATGACCCTTCTGGACCCACTAGTTTGTTGGACTCGAGCTTGTGAACCTGTCTTATACATATTTCGTAACTTTCAAATAGAAAACAAATTTCATAAAATAATGAGACTATTAGAGCTAATCTATTGCTTAGTAATGCTGACTGAACCCATAATTTGTGCACTTATTAATTAGAGGATTCTTAGCAAACCTGGAACGGAAAGTAGTTCCAACAACAGTTGTCTTGTATAATCTTCTTTGTGATAGACGTTTCGGAGGAAACAGTTAATTACTAATTAGAAGCATAACAGAAGAAAGTCAATAAAGAAACCAAGGAATATAGTATTTTCATAAAAACATAAAAGAGTTTCATATAAATGACAAAATATTATGTATTATTTATAAAACAATACAAGCTAGCAAACTAATAATGTTTTGTACAGAGACGTATTTGAAGAATAAATAAATACATAACAAACAATTACGCAGTGGGACATGCTAATGCATACGTTTTAATAAGTATTAGTAGTTACTTATCTTTAAGAATGACGGAAATAAAATTATAAAACAATTTTAAAATCGTTTAATTATTTAACGGGTGAAACCATCTAGGATAAGATTTTATTTAGGGCACAAAATTAAACTTTGCAATGTTTTCTCCTATACTCAACAGGTTTAATTGGACAAGAAGTCGTTCTGTAATTTTCTGTACCAGATTTGCAGCTTCTAAATTTCGTGTCATCAATTAAGCAATATGACAAACTTGTACTTATAAAAAGGAGGAGATCTTTTTACCTCACAGTTTTATTGGATATTAATTTCGTTTTGCCACTTACAGAAGTCATGCTTTATACGATCACAAATACAGCAGATACTCATTATTATAAGTACTATACCTTCAGAAGATAATGATATAATAATAGATTTGTTTTAAAGTAAATAGAAGTAAATTACGCAGAAACCATTAAATGAAACGGACGAATACTGACCTTAATATTACGTAAACTGATCTAATACCTTTGAATTAAAGGTATAGTGTGAATATGAAAGTAACATAAAATGCAATTGAGGAGTTCGATGTAATAAAGGCGTAAGTGAGTTTACGCTCTTTTTGCATCAAACGCATTTGTGGCTTTTGCCATGGTTGTTAGTCTCCTGCTAACATTTCAATTCAATATCGGAATAAAATGCTGCATATTACATTGTTTTATGTAAGAAAAACACTATTTAAATTTTCAGCATCGTTTTTCTCCAACTGCATGATTCAGACTTGCATCAAACTCCTCAGTTGTTGGTTTCGGTACAAAATCTCGCCAGGCCAGAACCTCGCGTCCCAAAATCTCGCCATACCCAAAACCTCGCGGTCCTGATCTCACAACACAGAATCTCACCTGGGAAGAAATGTCGCCAATATAAAACCACATCACGACGATTTCTAAGATGTAGAATGTTCTATATACCGTTATATGTATATATTTAGTAATAACACATACCAGTAATTGCATTAGAACTTTTCTTGTCATTATTTTAACGCGTGCTTTGGAAATCTATATACAAGGTGGCCCAAAAGTAGATATACACCCCTGCACTGATCAAGTATAACATTCTAGATTATAGGTGTATTTGCTTCGGCTGTTCCGAGCTTAAAATGTAAGTAAAAAGACATTAAGAACAAATAATGAAGAAACTATGTCTACCTGGTGGATAACAATAAGAAATAATATAAAAAGCAATGTGTTGATCAGTACAGGATTGTATACCTACTTTTGAGCCACCCTGTATATAAAAATGAAAATGACTATGTTTGTGACATCATACCTCTTGAGCCACCCGACTGATTTCGATAAAAAATTTTCAACATAGATTAGGTTCAGGCCTGGGATGTTTTTTTTATAATTTCACTTAGATGATCAGGATGAAGGAAATGCGGGAATGAAGAAAGTGGGAAGAAACGGGAATATCCCCGAGAAAACCCTCACGATGTTTTGTCTCCTCCTCCTTCTTCTCTTCTTCTTATTATTATTATTTGCAATGTGGAATTGCATATTAAGAAACTCATTGGGTAAATTTTAAGGAGAGTGTTCATCCTGCAAGGTTTTGACCAAGTGAGATTTTGGCCCACTTGGTTTTGGGCGGCGACGTTTTGGCCACGCAAGGTTTTGGGCGGCGATGTTTCGGCCGCGAGATTTTGTCGTATCCCGCAATTGTGACCTATCACAAGGAGAAAATATAAAATTTTCTTCTTGTATTATTACATAACACACACTAAGCTAATCTAGCCAAACTATATTTTTTTAACGTTAACGTAGCTAATAAGAAAGACAATAAGACCACTCAGCTTGCATACGTTACTAAGGCTGGAGTCATGGAATTGTACAAAAATCTCAATATGGACAATGTACGTTTATCTTTACCACACGTTTCCTACAGGAAAATGACCTAGTAATGGATATACAGATGGTTATGACCTAGTAATGGAAAACTAAAGTACCTCAAGAAAATCCAACTTAACTTGATTAATACGTTATGGAACAACGATTAACTGTAAAACAGCTCTGATTTGTCGTGGAATTGAAGCATGTAAGTCATGAATGGTTTCCATAGATTCCATTCATATTATTCCTCATACAGCAAGCACAGCACTCAGTTGTTCAGCCTATTGCGACACAGTTCAATACGAATTTTATAACTTGAGCATCTGCGGTTGGGTTGCAATTTCTACGTCGTTGATCACCACCAACAACGCTTTAGCGCGAAGAAAATGGTACCGAGAACATGCAAAATGTATCACTTATGATTAGAAATATGGAATATAGTACGATGAGCCCTCTCTCATCTTATTTCCAACATCATATGTGTATCGGACCCTCAAAGAAGCGTATGCTTCATGTAGTCTCCTTCCTGTCGTTTGTGTTGACTACGAGACGAGGCAAGTTTCGTAACGAGATGCACCTTCCGAGATGAGACAACTTCAATTCTTGTCTCGTAGGCAACCGTACCTACCATGAAACAGAAAGTGGTGGTGGCTCTGTGATGCTATGTCCTGCAATTTCTGGGTATTCCGTAGATTCTGTGTTCACTCTCACAGAACGCGTTATTGTCGTTGTGTATGTGGATATTTTATGTGACCACATACATCCTGTAGTAAAGATGTTTCCTGCCAATAATGTAATTTTTCAAGATGACAATCTACCGATGCACACTACTGGAGTTGCTAACAAACTGTTTCATGAACATTGAGATAAACTACGTTTCCCTGACATTTTTAATCACCAGACCTCAATATTATTGAACACTAGTGATCATGTCTGGCGCTCAGATTTTGGCGAATGAAACTGAGTACTGTATTGTGTGAGGAATGGTATGTACAATGTTTATCTGGAAACAATTCACAACTTACATGCATCTATTCCACAACTAATCAGATCTTCTCTGCGGGTTAACAGTGGTCTCACGTCGTATTAATCAGGTAAGTTACATTTTCTTCGGATGAATTATTATTATTATTACAAGGTCATTTGCTTTTCGAACGCTTGCATTTTAGCTGGTTCTGTGGTTAGTGACAGAGCTTTAGAAATTGTATAATTAGTTATGGATTCTCAGAAGATGCTTTTTAGTTTATTTTCCTTTCAATCTTCGTTATGTTGCCGTGTGATATATTTCTGGACTTGCAGTAGCATTCTTCAAAGTAAGTACCGCAATAAAATGTTTGAAGAAGTCGGTAAGGTTTTCAATGTAATGTCATATCCAAAGAAATAAAGTACAAATGATGAAACGACACGATACAGGGATGTTTTATGTAACATGTGAATTTTCAGAGAACCAATGACTACGTATTATATATGTTGCCTAATCGTTTCAAGAAAATGGGATGCAGCACTTGTCTATCATGTTCCAAATTAGTCATTAATCACTCTTTTTGGTTATTGGATTTTAATTATCCATTAAAAATACTGACCTACTAGGTGTTAAGAATTAGAGTGCATTGCATAACATGTATACACAACCATATATTTATATTTTGTTTGTATCTTTTTGATAATTAGATCTACTTTATACTCGTTCAAAATAGAAAATTCTGTATCGATTAATCTTAGTCATACATGCGTCCAACTGTTTTGCGCATCTTGGTAGTATTTTTTTTTTAATGGAATCAAACATTATTATGTACCCTATGTTATAGTTGGAACACTTGGAACGAAGTAGTGCAAGCAGTTATGCATTAGAAAGATTCCCGACCTGCAGTTCCGTTTACTCAGACATTTGTTACTTACTCAGGCCTAGCTTTGAGTGCACTTGTTAAAGAATTCGTTTCATAAGAGAGGGAATATTTTTCAAATCTGTATATATGTTTTAAGAGACAGTATAATTTCTATTGCTTATATCGAGAAATATGAAAGTTAGAATTTGTTATTTCATTGTTACAGGCTGGAACGATTGGTTGGAATTTTGCGAAAGAAAATCAATACCATGAATGGTCTCTCCATTGACAGCGTTTCTGAGCACCAAGAAGACATGGTTATCAATCAAAACAAAGAAGTAAGTTCTAGGGAATCGGAGACAAACGCTGTTTCCCTTGAGCCGAGCTCTTTGGACAATACAAGTGAGTCGCTCGCAAGTGTTGGCAGCAGTAGTACCAGCACTGATACCAAATCTCCTGGTTCACCTCAGGTGACTATTTTAGGTCCTGTTACAGATCTGTAAATGTTACTGTTGCAAGAGTCATTTCTTGTTAATACAATGCTCTATGAATAGCGTATATGTTACAAGGTTGTCCATTTTTAGCAATGCCATTTCATTTTTTAATTAAATGATTGTAAAATATTTAATGCATTTTGACTTGTTTTTAGATGTACGAGCAAACATATGTCCAATATACCAAAGGTTTGATATTGCAATATGAAATACATTTGTGTATGAATATGCAACGGTGCTTTTAGATCATATAAACCTTGTATAATTACAGGAGTAGACGTAACAGGGTACTGTTAGAAATTTATAATTTAATTAGGCTCATAATGCTGTACGTGTACATTATTCATGACGTTTTTTAAAAAATAATATGTTAATTAATAGTCGAGAATGTGGAGGAGTTATTTATAAATATTTTTTGTCTATTAGTGTCATCGGTGAAGGTTTTGCTTGTGTGTTTTAATCACGCAATTGTGTGTTCTTCGATTGTTTTTACAGGGATTTCGGAAGACTGAATTTCGTTTAATACATTGGGCAATCAGATCATAAAAGATTTGCATTGTTTTATATTTGCAGATGTTCTGACTTCTTAACTCCGGGGTGTATGTTGTATGGTCAGTGTGGCAATATGAAATACATTTGTATATATACTGAAGCCATTTGTAAATTTCAGGAGTGGTAACTATGTTCATATGGTCAGTAACTTGACTTCTAATAATTATTGTGTACGTTACGTATGATTTTATATGTACTTTTCGTGTGCCATAAATATCCATGATATCCAGTTTGTAAACAGTCCACATCAATGAGAATAGACATGAGGAGTAAAAACCAAATTCGCAGTTCATTACTGCATTATAAGAGAGAATTAACAAAGTATATCTTAGCCAAATGATTTTCGAAGTTTGGAAAGATGTTTATGACACATGTGTTTCTTTATAACGAAAAGAACATTGCAGCTGTTTTGTAATGTAATGGAATTCGGTGTAGCTTATTGCGAATATAAAGTATATGAGTAGACTTATTGTCTAAGTGTCAAATTGTGAATGTAGTATGTTCATGAGAGCTGTACTGATAACTGAGAGTATATCCATCAATTGTTCAAAGAATCTGGATGTGCATGCAGCATACACAGACAAATCAATCGCTGCATATGAGGATCAGATTTTATTCTTACATTTTTTACGAGTCGGTGAAATCCTATTCGATAATCTAGATTGGTAGATATTTTACATAATTTTGTGTTCTTTTTATGTAATTATCCTTGTTGCGATATGAGGTAACTAATGAGAATATCGCCACCAATTCAAAATATTGAATATAAGTCATTCATTTTTCAACAACAAAGGAAATGTGAATAATATATTAACTACCTAGGATCTTGTACTAAAATGGTCACCACCTGAATATTCAATTTCAAAAACAGCTACAGTTTATTAATGCTTTTGTTACAGTAGGTAAAACGGCGATATTGCAAGTACTTCAAGCTAATATCCTAGGATTTACAAAATGGAAGCACACGTTTGAGTGGTAGGTTTCTAACCTAGTGTAAGAACAAATATAATCGATAACACAATAAAGAAATCTGCAGCAAATAATAATACACAATCAGGCGTAAGTTTAATAAATATGTTCAGTAAGTATTTAAAACAATGGGCCTATTCTGTGAATTCGCATAACGCAGATGTCCTGTAGAAAAAAAAATTTAAAAAAAAAAATATTAATCGTCCAACAGTGCAAAGCCGTTGTCACGTTTATGGCAAACTCCAACCATTGATATACACACTTCCATGATTGTTTTCATGAAATCACGTTTTGCATTCCACACGTTGAATCCAAAATTTCTTCTCTTGTTGTTGGTAATAAAACTATCTACAATCACCACAAAAATGTCTTTCTTGATGGTACACTTATGTCCAAAATTATTGTCGCATGTCTATAAATATGTTGTTGTAGAAATATAATTTGATAATGAATTCACCCGGTATTTCTTATAATGTTAGTATGTGTATAATCGGCAAAGACATGTATGTGGCAAATTTCAAGTCAAAAGAGCAGTAAATAAGAACAATAAAACGAAAATAAAACTTTCTTGTCCATTTAGCAACATTTTGTTTTACTCATTCTAATTCTCTTCCTATGAAATTTACCACAAATATACTTTTTCCGATTATACGTATATAATCAGTATTAAAAGTACCCTGCAAAATAATTATCAAATTATATTCTTACAAGAAGACAGTTATAGATATGCGACAATCATTTTGGACATGAGTGTACTTCTTCGTAATAGGCTAATTTCTACTCACTCATGACTTCGTTGACGAACATCCCGCTCAGCTTGTTTGGTTCGTACAGCCATATTTGATCTGTCTTCGTGATTTTCATTAATGATTATGATTTGTCTTTGTCTTTGAAATTCTACTAACAATTTCCGTTTCAAAATAACTGTTCTGCTATTAAATTAATTTCTGCAAACATTTGGACGCTGAAGCTGTGATGTTTTTCAAAATCTCAGCCACACTTCTTCGTATGGAAAGTTGCAATCTAAAGTTTGTATGATTGTGATGTCCATCATAATGTGTAAGATTCTGGTCTGCAGACATATCTGACGAAATGGAATATAAATTCTTTATGAGTTACAGGCTTGTGTACATCGTTTGATCTCTCTGAGATTAAACTAGGAGCAAATGACACACTTAGGTCATAGAGACTGATTTCTGTAGCCTTAAAGCCCTGCCCACTGATCAAATGGCTATGCATTGGCCTTTGGTGCACATAGTCCTGGGTTTGGTTCCCGGTGAGAGAGCAAAATTAATTTCACAGTCATTCACTTTCATTAATCATCCTCCTTCTTCTTTAGCCTTAAGGACATAGCCGTGGAACGCTCAGCTAATAATAATAATTTTTCTATTGTTTTAAACCTTGAAATAGCGTTTTGAGGACTTGCGAGCTTGTACAATTCGGAGCAAAAAACCTGCAACATGAGCATGTAAGTTTATTGTAAAACTACTCCTAACAGCCAAGGGAATCAACAAAACGTCTAAGTGGTACGAATCACGCCAGGAGAAACCTCGGCGTCCTCCCCTGCACTTTATTATGGAGCAGAAGACTTCGTAGTTTCACAGTAAACTTACATGCTCATGTTGCAGGTTTTTTTTTTTTTTTTTCTGCGAACTGTACAATCCTCGAGCAAAAACTTTAAGAAACTGTTTGCTCTGTTTATATAATTCCCAGGATACATGGAAATCAGAAGTGGTCACATATAGACACTTCAAGATGACAAAAGGAAAAGCACAACACACACACAAAAGGCTAAGGAATAAATTCATACTTATCAACAAAACAGTAGAAATTATTGCTTTACGTTTCTTATAACTACGATTCTCCTCATTTGTTAAAATTATAAAACTTGAAACATCCTTCGAATCAATTTATATCGTCTGTAGTAGTTCTATACCAATTTCTGGACACATGCAAACAAACAGAATATTAAACGCAAATTTTAATGTAACTACAATGAAGACAATATCGCTAGATGATGGTATTGCTATTGCTAACGAGCATATATGGGCAGATTGTCTATTTACATTATTTTAGTTATTCATTACTATACTCGATACTTAAAAAAGGAAACTTTTTTATCACTTGCAATGAGCTAAAGTCTTATGTGACAATAGATATTGGAGACATGTGTAAGGAGAACAGGGAATACTTTCCAAAACGTTTCTGAGAAAATTGACTATGTTTCTGTTCCTTCAGATATCACATCGTGTCTTCTTTCACAAGGCCTCGGGTGAACTAACGGAAATCATATTTCTCGAAAACGTGCTATAGCGCACGCAGAATACCAATAAATGTCCCCATGCCATAAGCGTCGGTGGACCACCGATGGGCAACTAGCGACATCTCGCTAAAAATTGGCGACCCTGCAGCGACGATCCGCGATGACCCCACTTTCGTTTTGAAAATTATACCACCAGCGGCAGAGATGCGACGAAACGCCAATCAATCACAAAATAACTCCGGTAAAATATGTTAAATCGCCCATATGTGTGATTTGTTAACGTTAAGGTGAGTCTAAAAAGCACAAAAAGAGTACAGCGGGCTGGGCGCGAACCACCAACCTTATGATTACCGGGCGCGTTTTCTTTCGACTTCGCCACGGAGGCGATGAATAAAACCTCGCTTGTAGAGGGATAAATCGTTGAGGTCTTTTTAATTTGGCCGATCAGAGTGCTCCTTTAACAGTGTATATTCGACAATAACAGTTTGAGTTTATTTTAAAACAAAATGACGCGCGTCTATTTACTTTATTTCATAGTTCTCCCATATTCACTTTCTAATGATCGGCGACAGTTGCCATCTAAATGCATACAATATACGTACTCATCCCAAGATTTTTTCACTTATGATGTAGAGGCAGGGATTACTCTTGATCCCCGGATTTTACTTTAGGAACTATTCGTCAGGAAAATATATATATATATATATATATATATATATATATATATATATATATATATATAATAATAACTGCACTCACATGACTGGCGATAGTTCATGTTGGTTCCTTCGCGATTCTCCGCGACGAATCGAGGGAGCGCGGACTAACATGAAGCCCTCGCTTCTGCGCGTGGTAACTTCAGCACCTCGACTCTAGATATCTGTTTCGACTCGACGAAACTCTGCCGCCAGTTTCACACTAGTGCCAATCCTTCGACGCATCACTGTATCGACGATCGGCATTTACCAGCAAATGGACCACTAGTGTTGGCGACATTTACAGCATCGGGGTTCCCACAAAAACAGCTCGTTAATTTTTGATTTGATTTGAGTTCAACATCCCTTTCAGTAGCGAGTGTATACAAAACGTGAACCTACAGCTTAACGTGGAATCTGAACCACATGAGCTCCCACTGGGAATCTAATCCGCGTCTCCCGCGCCTAAGGCGCGTTTGCTAACCGCTTATCCACGAGAGAGCTCTGAAAGAGCTCTTCAGCAGTATTAGTAGCTTCTTAAACTAAATTATGCACTTCATCAGCGTATTGTTGACATGGCGGTATTCACATCAGTTACCCCAAATATTATTAATATATTCGAAAGCTATATTGTAGCAGCTAATCTGTATTTCAATTGCCTTCCCTTTCATTCTGCCGTTAATCGTGGAAGAATTAATATATATGGTTCACAGATGATCAGCGTTCTAGTGCATCCCGCGAAAATTAAAAGTTACTAATTTTCCTCATACCTTCGAATTCTTTCGCAATTTCTCTTTTATCTGCATTCTTATAACCAGGTTTGCCTTAAATTATTGTCACTAGAATAAAAAGACAGTGTAACGACATTCACCATTTTTGTAATTGGATAAATACCAGTTGGTATTGCACCAGTTCTGTTATTTTGGACAAAACTCAGTATTAAAACGAAACAATATGTGTTCATAAAACATTAATGGAAAGAAACTTTTAGAGAACATGAACATTATGCGAAGTCACAAAATAGTAATTTTCTGCATTAATCTGTCAATAGACGTACCATTCCGTGTTTTAAGAAAAGATAGAACAAATTCTGGAAAGAAAAATACTAAAACAATTCAAAATGAGAATTGTTCATGGAGACCAGTTTTATTAATATACACATAGCATTCATCCTTAAGGAAACCTAAGACAGAAAACAACAACAGCATCAAAAATTACAGTCGTGCTTGCTGTAATGAAGTTTTGTATATGAATCTCAGATCTAACATGGGTGTTCATAATCACATTCTAGCATAATTATGAAAAAGCAGTAATATGAAACCGAAGTTGTGTGTGTATATATATATATATGTGTGTGTTAAGTTCGTTAAATATTTCAAGGACCAATTGCATTCTAAATTATCTTCTAAAATTTTGTGTAATTATAAACAAGAGAGTGGAAGAAGTTGTATATATTTTATTAGTACTATTGCTACTATTATTATTATGAAACAGCGTAAAATTGAGTCCGTGTTTAGTTACAGTAATTTCGAAAAACATTACCTACGATTATAACGATTGGTATTTTCTTAAATTGTAAATGAGAAAATTAAGTTAGCACTTACTTTCGGTTCAAACTGCTTTCCAGCTAACACCTAGTGATGACCATGAATTAGTTTTAACATTGAATATTATGTAATAAGTTTTAACAAAGTCATTTTGCTTCACAAGTTTGTTTATTAATAGGTGATTGTGTTGAAATTTAAGTTCAATCTTCACACAAAAGTCTTATCCTCCATGTTTTACTCGGGAACTCTTAGTGCGTAGGTAGTATAGAATAAAAATATGCGTAGGTCATGACTTTACTGTGTACTTGTGTGTTAAAATATTCGATCTAGGATTCAGATCTGAAGTTTTGAAAGGAAACTATTTTAAAACAAAATTGTAATTCCAATATATAAAATCAGGATTTATTATTCTTGCAATAGATTTCCATCAAATAGCCTACATTTTATCCATTTAGAATTGTACTGCATTTAAAGGTAAGTTGTAAGTTCAAGATAAAGCATCTGTGTACAGTGGCGAAGGTTTTTATTATTATTATTATTAATTTATACAATATTGTCGGAAACTGTCGTTCAGTCGTCCATTAAAGTAGTAATTTAATTTTATAAAAGTACATTGCTCTGCAGTGCTTTACCTGAACAGTTAATCTTTATGCTGTTATTATGGTATTATTATGGATTTATTATGGTATTGAAAGATGTATGTGAAACATTAAAAACTTATAAGAAATGATTTCGTCATATTCTAATTAAAGAAATTGAATCCGTGTATTTTCATTCTAGTAATAGTTTTGTCAGTTCTCTTGATAAATACGAAATCTAGTTTTTTTTTCTTTATATTGTTCATGTGCACCGTCATTGACTTTGAAAAGGACTAAAAGAAATATATACTTTTTTAAAATAAGGAATTTTTAGAAATTTTAGAAACCGGTTATTTGTGAAAATTCAAAATTGGATTAAATGCATTCTTCTCTTTAATTGTAAAGCATGTGTTGTCTTCTAATTTGCGTGGGGTGGTGTACGGTGATGTGTATATTGTTACAGTTAACATTATCAAAAGAATTGTATGTATGGTTGTTGTGTAATTAGTTATTATCTTTAGAACAAGAGGAAATCCCAGTATTAGTAATGTAGTATCTAACTCAGTTCGAGGATTTATGTAAATATGTCTTGTGAATACTACATAGTATTTTGTTACATTTTTAAAGAATTTATTTACCTGTATTTCTTTATATATATATTAGAGTATCTTGGTATTTTTCAGTGTATGATCTTTATTGAACTCCGATTACTCACATTTTTATATGTAATTTTAAAATAAAGACAATGGGTAATTGGAGTATATTCATGTAACTCGTGTTTTATTGATTATGCATTTAGGAAATAATAGTCCTCAACAGTCGCATACCAGAAGAGGAGGTCAGCAGTTGACCCCATACAATATTATTTACAATATCTCTATTATTAATTTTTGCAACAGGTTTGACCATTTAAGACATTTATTTTTGAAGGTATATTTCACCTGGTGGTAACTGTATTAATTATTAATTTGGCATGGCCAAAATAATTTTATCAAAAATATGAATAAATTGATTCATAAACATTACGCTGATCACATAATATTTTTTTTTATTATTACAAGAAGGAAGAACAGATGATACAAAGAACCTGCATGAAGTGCAGCACTGAATAACTACAGGAAAGGCAATGGGCCAACAAAAAGAACCTGATTATGGTGTATTTTTTTTAACTGTACCTTATTTTTAGTTATTTTATTGGCATTTTATTTTAGGGTTGTTTGTTTTTGCAGAAACTAGAAATGAAGTCATCGTGCATTATTTGGCGTCATATTTCATCCAGCCTTTCATTTTAAACTTAATTTAAATATTTGCAGCGTTAGCAAACATATTCACGTTCGTTTCCGTATTGAAATAAAATGGGGTCAATAACTGACTCCCGCCATTGGTATATACTAATATAAAAATTAGCATTAGTACGCGACTGTTAAAAATACATTTCGTTCTTTATCAGTATCAGTCGAAAATACCTTTTAATTCCGAGTATGTGTGATGCTTAGATAATTGTAAGTTATAGTTCGCCTATCTACGAGATTTAATTCACGAAGTATTTCACTTTATCTTCCTCAAGCACGCTTTTTATTGTATCTAATATGCTGACAGTGAGTAAAATTGAATTAGGATATACTGTTATTATAATTGTAATTTTTTTGAAATAAACGGCTTTTGATTATTATTTATAAAATGTGCTGCCAAAAATATATGCCAAGCATACCTGTTCTACTTACGTATGTTAGTGTAATCTTACTTTTCTGTAGAATTATTTTCGCAGTAAATATATATAAGTAAAGTAAGATGCAAGTGCCAGAGTCAATTATGCAACATGGAAGGAAACTGTTTAGAATATTTCAATTGTACTATTTTGCGCGTAAATCTTCAGTTTATTTCACTAATCATGGTGATACTTATGACTCAAGAAATTTCCAAATTCGTAATTCTCTTTCCTAAGGGAGTTACTGTTTCTATATGAAACTATTTATTAGTACGTTGAAAATTTAATTAAGTATTCTCTGTATACAAGCTAACTGCAAATGTACGAACTTGTCGGCTACTACAAGCACCTCAGCCTGTTAGTGCATAAAATTTATTTCGAAATTTTAAAGTATACTTTTGGTATAAATTGTCATTCAGAAACTCAAATTGTAAAAATAATGTGCTAGGTTACGTTTAACCTGCTTAGGAGGGGATGGAGAGAATGTCTAATATCTTGGGTAACCTAATACTTGTATCTGCAAAGACCATGATATTACAAAAATGAAATTCATTATAATCGTATGAGCTCTCTGAGCTTCGAACTCAAAGATAATATGAATATAACATAACAAATAATAATAATACTTATAGCATTTTACTTATACCGTGGAAGTCACAACTAAACTGCAGAAATTCAGTTTCTCTTCTTCCCATTCGTTAACCAACATATTGTCACAACATGTGACGAATGAAGTTCCCTCGGGTTTTAGGATTAGGTTTGAATGAATGGACACGCCTAATTTTTTTTTTTTTTTTTTTATGAGTTAACGTGTCATTTCTGAGCGTCCAATATATTGGACGGTATGCACTAAAGGGTTAAAATATTGAGTTCAAAAATCTATACAATGTCTTTTCCTTAAGACTGAACAGACATATATCGTTCACTATAAAAATTAAATACTGACTAAGTTTCAATTACAGTTTGTAATTTGCTTTTCTCACAAACCAGTGAAATATTAAAGATGTCATTTATTTCGTCTGCTGTTGGATATTTGATGAATCGATGTGAAAGCATCGTCGTTTGAATTATTTTGAAATCATATTTGACCTTTTTAAAACATTGTTTCTGTTATTCTTGTATTCTTACTGCTTTGTATTAGAAAAATAACCTTATATGTGGATAATGAAGTGTTCAGGGACATGTCAGTTTTTTCTCGAGTTGGGGTAACAGGACGGAAAATCCTTTTTATTATTTAAAAAAAAAAGAAGACTGGAAAACGATCGATATCGTTCCGGGTTGACCTTGCGAATGAGTAGCGAATTGAACAATACTGACTTATATATTCAAAAAATTTGAAATGAAATGAAATGAAATCTTTAAGTTTTACGTCCCACGATTATGCCGGTAAGGCTAAAGGAGACGGTGATGATGAGAGATGAGTGAAATGGTGGAATGAAGAAAGTGGGAGAAAACGGGAGAACCCCGGGAAAACCCACGAGCACGATGTTTGTCCACCACAAAGTCCACACGGCGCGAGCTGGGATCGAACCAGGGACCCCAAGCACCGGAGGTGAACGCTCTATCACTTTTATTTATTTTTTTTCAATTCATTTTCTCACCAAGAATAGTTTTTTTTTTTTTTTTTTTAAGTTTAACGTCCTATGATTAACCGAAACGGTGAGGACAATAGTGAATGAAATGATGGAATGAAAAAAGTGGAAGGACAGAAAAATTCCGAGAAAACTCACGCACACGGTATTTCTCCACCACAAAGTCCAAAAGCATGTCTGATGCTTTTTACTGCTTTCTTTGTTAAAGAAAAAAGTTGAGGTACAATTATGGCCTCAAATTCATTTTGAATTCTATTTATTTGAATATCCCAACTATAAATCTCTTGCTGTCTGCAGCAAATAAATGTTAATCCTAGCGTTTGTGGACTGTAATAACTGAGGTCTTCGTTTCTTATTAAATAGAACTATGGTGTTTCATATTCAATAATTACTAAAAGAATCGTTTACAACATATTTGTAATCCCGAAGTTCGAATTTTAAATCTGAGTGCTTTTTTCTGTTTATATTATAAAAATGGTTTGTATTATTGACATTCTCTTCTGGTACTTATACTTTGGTGTTATAAGAAATTATGAATAATATTTTATGCAAAGTTATGTTACCTCCAATATTTCAGGAATAAGTAAAACAGAATATGCTTCAGAAATTATTAAGTTTATTTAACCTTTAATGATGTCAATTGTCTACTACTAGAAGTCAATTGCAGTAGAATAAATGAGAATATTGACAGCTTCAGTATTACTGATGCTTGTTTGCCTTTAATGGTGTTGCTTACAAATTTTCTGCAATTATTGTTTCTTTCAGGTCAGCTATTGATTGATAACTCAAAATTGTCACATAGTATATGGGCTCTTAAAATTGAAGTATCTGATATATACTTCGTTAAAGTATTTAAAGAATTGTTTGACTCCAAAAGAAACTTTTTCTTTCCCTCATTTATTAAGTTATTACTACTAAAAAACTAAACCAAGTGCATAGAATGTGTCATTTTTTGGTTGTTACAATCTTCAAGGAAAAATGCTTTTTACTTTTTTTTTTTTTTTTTTTTTTTTTTTTGTTAAGCTTTGTAGCTTCGGTGAGTATTAAAGCCTTACGAACTATACACTCCATATATATATATATATTATCCTTCAGAAATTGCATACAAGTATTGCTGATGATAGAAATGGGATTTGGCTTGGGAAAACATGGTAATATTGATTATAATATTGATTGTAATATAAATAATAATAGCTGTATTTATAATGTATTTTAACTTCTATAAATCCATATTCTGTCTTCTGTAGACATAAAACTCCTTTTATTAGCAAACTAATTTCATAATTTAATGATAATTGTATAGCAAGTTGATAGTTCATACAAGGAACAATCACGTAGTTATACTGAAATTTGGGTACCTTATAACTTTCGTTAAATGTAATTAGATCTTATTCTTGTGTTTTTTGAGGGGAGAATTTGTAATGTCTTAAAAGAATTCTTTACTGGAGATCAAAAGGAATAGAAATGCAGTCTCACATAATATTCTTTTCTAATTCACATAAAAGTAGTAATATTTATTGAAATCTAAGGATATCTATATATATAAAAGAGAACGTACAAATCCTTTGTCCGCTCATCACGCTAATACGGCTGAACCAATTTCTTTTATTTTTGGGGGGTTATTAGGATTTGGACCCTAGATGGTTTTTATCATATCACTTTAATTTTCAATTACCAGTGTCTTGAGATAATTGACCATTCAGGTGTCCATTACGTACAAATCCTTTGTTAGTTCATCATAGGTATAAAAATAAACGTATGTATATGCAACCCGCATGACCGTGTCACTCGGCGGGTTAACATAAATGACAGGCGTTATAATGGTTTTTATCATATCACTTGAAAGCGAAAAAGTAAAAATTATCTAAGTAACAAAGTTTATTGCGTTCGGGGGTGACCGCAGCGAAGCCGGGCGGGTTAACATAAATGACAGGCGATATAATGTTAACATTTACTGCAATCTTCTATGGTTTTTATCATATCACTTGAAAGCGAAAAAGTAAAAATTATCTAAGTAACAAAGTTTATTGCGTTCCGGGGTGACCGCAGCGAAGCGGGGTGAACGCTGCTAGTTATAAATATATTATTTCTAATGCCATAAACTTTTTTCTGCTAACTACAGTTAATTGTTTTGTAGTGTGATATTTGGTCATGTACTAGAATTTACATTACATATGCATAATAAGTAATTCTAATTCTTAACAGACATAAGCAGCATGCATTTGAAATAATTTGAAATTTCCGTCTTGTTTTTGCAGCAATAAAAATTATTTTAATTATTCAACAATGACATAGTAACAAAAAGAAATTCTTGTAAATCTTTATGAGGTTAAGAGTAAAATGTTATTATTTAGATACACTAACTGCATTGTTATTAATATTCATGCTCTTGTAACACACACATACGTAATTGTATAAACATGTCAGTTTGTATGCTCTCTTGATTTATATACTATAAATTCTAGTTCTATATGTATGGAGTAACGTTTTCGAGCACTTGAAGAAATACAAATAATTGAATATTACTAGTTAATATTTAATGTACGTATGTCTTCTTGTAATAACCTAGTATAAAACTTGTACAAAATTTGGTGAGAATCTCAAAAGGTTAATGAATATACTTTGTAAAATATGTAACACTGGTAGCCTTAGTTAAGTGCCTTTTGCATATTGTATTTAAAACTGCACTTGACAATCGTGTTTCTTATGTTATAGAACTAATAAATTTTTCTAAAATAATGTATTGCGTTTTCCTTTTATTATATCTATGAGTGTCACTCAAAATACTATTTACGCGTATCTATGATTAATATTACCAACTGCTATAGTATTAGTACCGTTTACGTACAAAACAAGGATTATTACTTTAATGATAAAGTCGATTTCTTCCCGTCTAATTTAAGCTTAACTGGTATGGTGATTTTGTGTCACATAACTGGTATGGTATGGCTCAGAAAGATCCAGATATTTTTATTAATTTTCTATAATCCAGAGTAACAAACGAGACCCACAATACATTTCCTCATTCTTTATTATTTACTAAACATGAAAAGAAAATATTATTACACACTATATAGGGGATACACAAAAAAATCTAAAAACACTGCATACAGGACACGTAAGTTTGGCCCTCCACTGTACAACACGTCTTGCTGTTGCCGTTCATTTTTTGTTTTCAATGTGTCATGTCGACCTTACTCTTCCGTCAGCAGTAACCAGTTCACCTGTGGGTGTCGTGGTGTGAAAGTGGTGCGGTAAAATGGGCGACCTGACAGACTTCCAAAGAGGCATGATCGTTGGTGTCCGTCTGGTTGGAGCTTCAGTGGCAACAGTGGCGAACATTGTGGGAGTATCGAAAGGCACTGTGTCCAATGTCACGAGGGCATACACAATTCATGGGTAAACGACGTCTGCAAATCACAATAGTGGTCGAAAGACAATCCTGTCAGATAGAGACCGGAGGGCATCAAAACGGATTGTAGCAGCTAAAAAGACCACTGCGATGAAAATTACGTCTGAACTCAATTCCGGCCTACAGAACCCGGTTTCATCGCAAACAGTGCGACGGGAACTTCATAAAATGAAATTCATAGCAGGATCGCTATCGCCAAACCCCTGGTCACAGCATAAATGCGAAGAGGCGTATCCAGTGGTGCAAGGACCACAAGACGTGGACTCATGAGCAGTGGAAACACGTAATGTGGTCCGATGCATCGACCTTCACCATGTTTCCAACAACCGGTCGTGTTTACGTACGGAGAATACCGTCGCAGACCTATGATACAGACTGTCTGCTCCTAACTGTAAAGCATGGGGGTGGTTCTGTTACAGTATGGGCAGTGATATCGTGGTTTTTTGCAGGTCCCAACATAGCCCTGCATGGAATGACGAATGCTAAGGCGTATGAGGCCATTTTGGGGGACCAGGTTTTATCTATGGCCCAAATATTGTTCCCTGGTGGTAATGGCATCTACCAAGATGGTTTGGCACCGTCACGCTGCAAAAACGGTGAAATCATGGTTTGAGGAGCATGACCAGGAGCTATCACACCTCCCTGGGTCCCACAATTACCAGATCTGAACATCATTGAGCCATTGTGGTCTGAGTTTAAAAGGCGTGTTCGGTCTCATTACCCTCCACCAACATCCCTTAAGGAACTGGAGCATGTTTTGGAGGAACAATGGTACAAAATTCCACACACCACGATTCAGGAGCTGTATACGTCCATTCCACGTCGGTTCCAATCTGTTTTGGACACAAAAGGAGGCCCCATACCATACTAGGTATGATCTTCACACTTTTGCAAACTAGATTTTTTTTGTCCAACTCCTGTATATATATATACGAGGGGTAACTGAAAAGTTTTAAGCCTTGAGGAAACTATAAGAACTACAGATTTGGTAATACCTTTATTTTTCAACATAATCCCATTGGACAGCAACACACTTGCTCCAACCGCGCTGCAGTGCTCTTATCCCAGTAGAAAAAAGTTCCTTAGGTTGTGACCACAGAAACTCCCTTCACGGCTGTCATGACGTCATTATCGCTTGCAAAACGTCGTCCTGCAAGAGCCTTTTTTAGATTAGGGAACAAGTGGAAGCCTGAGGGGCCAGATCTGGAGAATAGAGTGGATAAGGAACGAGTTCAAAGCCGTATTCATAAATAGTAGCCATGTCAACTACTGATGTGTGGCCGGGAGCATTGTCATGATGGTAGAGAACGCCTCTGGAGAGCATTTGCGGCCCTTTTTCTTGAATTTGGACTCGAAGTTTTTTTCGAAAGTCACTATAGTATTGTCCTGTGATGGTATGACCCGTTTGCAGGTAATCAATGCATATCACACCTTGGGAATCCCAAAGAATAGAGGCCATCACTTTGTCAGCAAAGGGATCACCTTTGCCTTCTTTGGGGTAGAGGAGGAGTGCTTCCATTGTTTGGATTGTTGTTTTGTTTCTGGGTGTAATGGTGTACCCAACACTCGTCCATAGTGACGAATCGACAGAGAAAGTCGTCCACATCACGTTCTAATAGTTTCAAATTGTCCACGGATAGGAGGTACCGAGTGCGTTTTTGTTCTTGAGTCAGAAGACATTTGAAGATTTGAAAATTACATTTTATTTGTAAAACGGGTAAAGGGATGAAAAACAAAAACACGTTAACTGACACCGGGAGGAAGTAGACATTTATTTGAGGGTATGCTTATCATGGTCGCCATCTTGAAGTTGGTCATCTTGTCTCTCTATCGACTTTTAAAATAGGAAGAGGGTCACGTAATGTTTCAAATATTCGAAGATCTTGAAAAGAATTCAAGTCATTAAAACCTAATGTTCGCTAATGAGAATACTGTAGGTAGCTACTTACGAAAGGTATAATCAGCTTGAAATCATTATCGACTGCAGACAAAATGAAATGGTGATGAGACGACTACAAACCTCAAGGAACTGATGGAAGATGGATGACATATTTTCGATTGGATTATTCGAGTTAGAAGACAAACCTTCATAAGCAGCCACCTATTCATTATGCACTACTATAAAAATAATATACATTTGGTTTTCCTGACTTGATTTAAAAAAAAATAAAATCACGGGATTTTTCGCAGGAGAGGGCAAAGTTTGTCCTCTGGATTTGTATTTTTAATATAGCTATAATAAGCACTGGCGCAAATTGCGGGGGGATGAGGAGGACATGTCCCCCAATCTTGGAACTGGGGGACTGTCCCGCCCAATAATCCGATTTGAAATGTGTTTTTTGGACAGAAATGTGATAATTTGTGTCCGACTGCCATAAAGGAAAGTGAGATGAATTTGAATTCAATGTCCCCCCAGAATAAGCCTCTGCCAGCCTCCCAATGTTGAAGGCAACTCTGCTTCCCTAATTTCCCACAGCATTGTTTTTCAACTTCATAAATATTTTGAACATCGCTATAAAAAAAAATAATAATAATAATAAAAAAAAAACGGAACAGTCTTACCCGTCTCCCTCAATGTTGAAGACAGATTTGCGCCGCTGAAATAAAAGAAAGGATATGCAAAGAAGTCGCACTGAGGCTGATTTATTTGATACCATCTCGGTATTTGCGGTAGTATCACATTACATAATCAGTAAGAACGCCAGGAACTTTTACTTAGTGGGGTGTTCAAAATAAAAGAGGTGTGCACCCAGTATAATGATTATACGTTTTTACACAAACTCAAAGAAAACAATATTTTTATGCCCAGGGGTGTATGTAAGGAAATTTGGGCGGTGTTGGGAGTTTGAACAATACTCCCTGGACGTAATATATATTTCTACAATAGAAGTTGTAAAAAAATATAAACTACTGCAGCAATAAATTCAGAAAACTTTTGCTTATGCCTGGAAACTTAATACAAACTATTCATTTCCTTGTTAGGGAGAGGCCATACCCTCCCTTCTGGAGTCTATGGATGTACTTGTATTGTAATATGCTGTTGTGTGTACTTAACAACTGAGAGTAGCAGAGCCATCTTAACGGTATAATAGCTCTTGGCTGGGGACCCCACAAGCATTGGAGGTTCCACGAGCATAATGGCATGTATTAGGAGCAAAACTTAGTAATGGAGACCACGACATACTTGTTTGCTCTGGAAACTAATATGCTGTTAAAACGGCACTGGTAAATAGATTAAACTGGACAGCAGAGTCAGGGCCGGCCTTAAGCCGATTGGACCGATTTCTCCCAATCGGGCCCCGCGCCTAAGGGGGCCCCGTGCTTGTGCCGTCTAATCTACTCTCCAGTACCATTTTAACAGTATATTAGGCCCCAAAGCAAACAATTGTATTGTGGTCCCTATGTCTATATTTTGCTCCTAATGTATCTAATTAATACATGTCATTCTGGTCGTGAAGCCCCCAATGATTGCGGGGCTCCCGGCCAAGTGGCTATGGGACCGTTAAGATGGCTCTGTTACTCTCGGTTGTCAAGTACATACAACAACATATGGCAATACAGGTACATCCATGGAATACACAAGGGAGACTATGGCCTCTCCCTAGCAAGTAAATGAGTAGTTTGTATTAAGTTTCCGGGCATAAGCAAATATTTTCTGAATTTAATGCTGCAGTAGTTTATTTATTTTTCTTTTACGCTTACAACTTCTGTTGTAAAAATATACATTATATCCAGGGAGTATTCTGCACATTCCCAACACCCTTAATAGTCCCCAAATTTCCTTACACACACCCCTGGGCGTGAAAGTATTGTTTTATTTGAGTTTGTGTAAAAATGTATATCATTATTCTGGGTGCACACCCTCTTTTATTTTGAACACTCCACTAAGTAAAAGTTTCTGGCATTCTTACTGTTTGTCATGTGAATACCGAGATGGTATTAAATAAATCAGCCTCAGTGCGACTTCTTTGCATATCCTTTCTCCTATTATAGCTATATTAAGAATACAAATAAAGAGGACAAACTTTGCCGTCTCCTGCGAAAAATCCCGTGGATGTATTCTTTTTTAATCAAGTCACGAAAACTGAAAGTATATTAGTGCGTACTGGATAGGTGGCTGCTTATGAAGGTTTTTCTTCTAACTTGAATAATCCAATGGAAAATATGTCATTCATCTTCCATCATTTTCTTAAGGTTTATGATCGTCTCATCACAATTTCATTTTGTTTGCAGTCGATAACGATTTCAAGCTGATATACCGGGTGGCGCACGAAAAACCGGCTCGCCACAGACAGCCAGACTCCACATTATCGTCTGTTGTTGCAACAACGTTTGTGTAGTGTGTTGTCAGTTTTCAGTACGAAGGCCGTGAAGACTTTGTTAAGACATATGAGGTAAATCTCAGCGAGATGGATTCTCTACAAGAAAGAATCGCAATAGAATGGAGGCGTACGTGTCTACCGGTTCGTTTAAGGAAACGCAGAACATTTTTGTAAGAAAGTTTCCTGACATTTCTGTACCGACAAAGAGCAGTATACAGGATTTGGTGAAGAAGTGGCGTACTACAGGTGCAGTGCGGAACAAAAAAAAAATCGAGCTCCATCTGTTCATACA
Source organism: Thermobia domestica (assembly GCF_964235325.1). Taxonomy (NCBI): domain Eukaryota; kingdom Metazoa; phylum Arthropoda; class Insecta; order Zygentoma; family Lepismatidae; genus Thermobia; species Thermobia domestica. Next base: position 111,983,363 of record NC_137464.1, read on the forward strand.
CCTGTTGTGATCGCAGATATTCAGGTAAGAATGATCCCAAGAGTCCAAAGAAGTCGACACGGAAATTGTCGCAAGTGAATAGGTCTTGCCAACGTGTCTTAAAAGATCTATGGATGAAACCGTAAAAAGTGACATGTGTCCAAGAACTGGGGGAGGAAGATAAGTAAAACCGTGTGAATTACTGCACGTGGTTACTTGAAATGATTCATAATGGAATGTTGGATCCATGCTGTGTCTTCTCTCAACAGGATAAGGCGAACTGTAACACCATGCCAGTCACTACTACGAATTCATGGAAGATTCGCAGAAGAAATTACTGTCAGCAAAGGATTGTGGCCTCCGCGTTCGACGGACCTCACTTGTGACTTTTATTTGTGGGGTAATCTAAAGGTAAAAGTATACACAAATAATCCAAAAACATTAGAAGACTTGAAGGAAAATATTCGTAACAAGATTTTGGCAATTGATGCGGCACAGTTGGGTAAAGTGTACAATAACATGTTAGTGTGCGCACAAAAATGCATTGACTAAGCGGTTAGCGTACGCGCATTTGGCGCGGGAGACCCGGGTTCGATTCTCGGCGGGAACTCATGTGGTTCGGATTCCACGTTAATCAGTAGGTCCACGTCTCATATAGCCTCGCTGCTGAACGGGACGATAAACTCAAAATCAACTCAACTCAAAAATGCATTGAAACACAAAACGGTCATTCTCAACATCTAATGAAAAAGACAAGACAAGATCACTTCAATAAATGAAGTAAGTACAGTAAATGTATTTCACTAACCAAAACTTTGCGCTTTGTATGTATTTTTGTATATGCTCGTGGCGTGCCGGGCCCGTTTTTCGTGTGCCACCCCGTATCTTTCATAAGTAGCTACCTCGATGTTCTCACTAGCGTACAGTAGGTTTTCCTGACTTCAATTCTTTTCAAAAAGATACAACTGTTAAGAAATCTTTGAACCAACGAATTCATATCAATGTGCATTTCATTATGTCTTACAAATATAAACTTATGGAAACATAGATTTCACCATTGTATTTCTCGTAAAATTCAAACCCAATTTGATATATTACATGAACCCCTTCCTATTTAAAAGAGTCCAGCGAGATACAAGATGACTGATGACTTCAAGATAACGGTCATGATACATACCCTCAAATAGATGTCTACTTCCGCCCGGTGTAGGTTAATGTTTTTTTTTTTTTTAATCCCTTTACGTGCTTTACAAATCAAGTGAAATTTTCCAACTTGAAATACGTTGTTATGGCTTATTCTGATCAATCAGATTTTTGGCTAAAGCGGCCGTTTTTATGGACTGAAGCACTTTAAATTTTGCTTACGCTTGTTTCTTGATATTCCACACTTCTCTGCCAAGTTTTTTCAAGAAACTAGATTTCGACATCGATAGGTTTACTTGTAAGACAAGAAAACTAGGCTATGAAATACTGGTACAGAATCTTCTTGAAAAACTGCGAGGCACAAGGGTGAAATATGTATTTTGAAATTCATTCACTGTCTGCATTTCCATTTGAGTTATTTCTCTAAAAAAAAAAAAAAATAGCTGTTATAAGCAATAAGCAAGGTAAGTGTTTCCACCAGAACATTTTGCAGATAGAAAAACGTTATAAAGAGAAATGGGTATAATCACTAGACCAGCAGGGAGAGCGCAATATTATATATATATATATATATATATATATATATATATATATATATATATATATATATATATATATATATATATCCTACAGACCTTAGTGCAAGTTAGTTGTAAACCTGGGGCCCCGTAAAATGTTCCCAATCGGGCCCCGCACCACCTAAGGCCGGCCCTGAGCAGAGTAGACGGCACTAGCGCGGGGCCCGATTGGGAGAAATCGGTCCAATCGGCTTAAAGCCGGCCCTGCTCGGGAGTCCTCTTCAAGGTGTGATACCAATCCCATCTGGAGCATGTCAAGATACGAGTACCCTGTTACACATTTCTGCAAAGAAAATTGTGTTATAAAGTTTCATTCTGCACATGACAGCAAAAACGTTCAACTTTGCCAAACTCTATCCGCTGTTTCCTCTGAATGTGAAGGACAGCCATTGCTTTTGCCTTTGTATAGGCAGCCTATCTCCATGTATTGTATAATGCCAACATTTAATGGAATTCTTGCCGAGTGAATTGACCCCAAACTGTGGTCGAAAGTTGCGCTGAACTTGGAGTATCTAATAGCGAACCTTGTGACTGATACCTCTCTCTACACACTGGGCACGTAGAAAAAGGTAAAGAAAAGGACACAATCTTTTCCGGACACCCTGTAAATAGCAGACACTGTGAAATATTTATATGATTTGAGTTATACAATATATCACATCATGTGATTATTATATCCTGTGGTTAATAAAATATCTAAATTCGATGTAACCTGCATTAAGTGGAAACTCGCATTATCAACATGAGATTGGTAGTCTGTAAGATTTAGTTAATCACGGATTTTCTCTTTGTTTTATGCGGTATATTATAAAAGACGCTAATTTAAGTAGCTAAAAAGTAGTTTATTTCAGAAAATCAAAACTGCTATTTCTCAACATAATCATCTCCCATTTCAACATATTTATTGCAGCAGCCAACAATCATATACAATAATTACCTACATTTTGTTTATAATGATAATGTTCTTGGGAAACTCCTCTTGCCCAGTGCTGTAACTTTGCAAAAATTTATTACATTGAATTCAACTGATTCATTTTAAGTGCCATCAAGCCATTTTTTATTTCCAGGATTGATCGGAAGCAATTGAGTAACTATATGGCTGGTATTGATGTCTTCAACTGTAGTAAGTTTATACACACTGTATTTTCATAAATCTTTAATTTTCATATAAAGAGAACAAGAATAATACTAGGAATAATATCTACTAGAAAAAAATGAGAAGTAGTCCTTTAAGTATTGCTATGCTATAAACTAGCGTTTTTAAAAATCAAGGTTTGAATCTATAAGGCAGAATGAGAAAATTCCCTTCTTTCGTAGATCATATCAGAGTGATTTTAACCATTACCGTACGTAGAAGATAAGCCTGTTCTATCTTTCAGGTAAAGAGAGATAATGACACTGATAAAGGAAGAACGCATAAAACAATCCGTCGAGTAGGATCTGGCGGTTGCAGTGTGGTCGCAGAGGATTACCACAGGAATAATTCTGGTCGGGAAAACTAATACACATGACATTGTAGCCAAGCTGATGGCCAAATTCAAGATGGAAGTGTGGAACATCGATCAAAGATCAGTAAACTGTGGACTTCAACAGATGAGGCAAAGTAGACAATAGTGTTTGCAGTAGTGAGTACAAAGAAGATAAACAGCCGATTTCAACTGTGTCAATCAGTAATGTTCACATTATGCAGCGCAACAAAGGACAAGTGTATATATGGTTGCCATATTACCAGATTTTAGTGGGTACCACCCGATTTTTAGGTCCTATATTTGTCCCCCGCTTAATTATCTCTTAATCACGGAAAACCACCCGCTTTTTTGGATTGGAGAAAAATTTAAGATGACTTTGTTGATAAAGTATTGTTATATTCAATGTAAACCGCTACATTTCTGTGTCAATCGCGATTGAGTTAAATTTGGACTTGCGCTCAGGCTCAGGCTATGAGGTAGTTGTCCAGTGCGCGTGCGCAGAGCCATTTGCTAATAAGAGATTTGCTCTAATTAACAGTGTTTTACCTTTCTTATGATAAAAATTTAGAGATTATTTTGTGTTTCTTAGAGAGAAAACCGTATGAACAATATCTGCGTATATCACTTGCTTTTTTGAAAACTTTCCTTACAGATAGCTATGTTATTGTAGTACTTACTTTTCAATTCGAGACTCACATTTGTTGAACTTAATAAAACATTAATGGCAAAAACTAAATTTGATTTACTTTACTTTCGTTAGAAAAGTTTCGAAGTGTCACTTAACAAAACATTCAGGGAAAAAAATAGTCGGAAGGATTCCAGGTCGTATTTGTAATACACAAGTTCACATCAATACTTACTATTTAGAAAATTTTCTAATTTTAAAATATGGCAACCCTAAGTGTATACTACTCGCAACTCCTGTATCTCCTTAGTGATGATGATTCAATTAATTGAATGGAATTCTGTAAGTATTGCTATGCTGAAAATGAACTAAAAAAAAAAAAAAAGATTTGGATCAATCAATAGTGAATAAGTTCAGCTGTATTTCCGTGATGATCCCAATTTTTCCTATACTTTCCTGTTCATCAATGGTGCAAACCACCATTGTTGAGATCCATCACCAATATTTGTATATGGGAGTGATACAATTTTCCGTTTAACCGATCCTTCCGAAACTCAAGTTATGAAGGAGTGATACTCTGGTTGTGGGATTTGGAAAACCAAAGTCATTGTCGCCATAAGACCTACGGCACCTTAATCGCAGAGACGTGCCAGACATGCTTCAGGATATTGTTATGCCCGTAGTGTGTCCCGTCCGCCAGTTACTAGTTGATGGCCGACACGCTTCCCGAACTTACCATCGATGAATATTTGTTCGTGGGATAATTTGAAGACGATCGTTCATCAGAAGATAATTAGACGTTCATCAGACGTTGACCATTTGCAATATTGTATTCTTGATGAAAGTCTCAGTCAGATTGGGCCAGAAATCCATATTTTGTAAATAGACGTACCTTAACTTTTAAATCCTTCTGAATGACTATCTTCTACTCACTCTCTACATATAATTGGATTTTAGTAAAAGGCTAGTTAAATATTTTCCCTGCATTCTTTTCCTAATTATTTAATGAATACATATCTAATACAAAATCTCATATGTTGAAAATTGTGTTAGGTAAGTCGTACAGTTAAAAACATGTAATAGTAAAAGGGTGTAAGAAGAATATTTTTTATACAGATGAATGTTTGACAAGAACTATATCATCCCTAAAGAACTATAGCACTTTTTAAAGATACGAAACTTTATAATGAACTATTAATAAATGAATGTATTTTGTATTAGAAAACTAGGAACGGATCCTGTTCCTTTGTAAAGAAAGAAACTAAACGGTGAAAGAAAACAAAAAAATAAACGAAGAAAATAATACGCAATGTAGAGGAGAGGAGTCGCTAACATTAATTCTCTTTAACGAGGACGATTACGAAAGATCACTTACTGATTGAAATCATGATTATTCTCCAATAAAGTAACTTCCAATAAATCTTTTGTTATGGTTAATTATTCCATATCGGACTCCCGAAGAAAACTCATCTAAACAACTTATTGACCGTGCCAATAGCGACTACTCTCAATCATGACTCCGTTTTCTTTCAATTAGAAATAGGAAAGAAAGAGAAGAAAATAGAAGGGTAAGAGAAGGAGGTAGGAAAAGAAGAAAGAAAAGAAATAGGGTATTTTAATAAGAAAACAGATTACTGGATGATTCCGGAATTATAGTAAGAAGTCGAGAAAGTCGTTGAAAGATGAATCATTCTAAATGTTATTAACAACTAATCAATTTTGGAATGCTTCGGAATAGACACATGTTCCCTCATACCACCCAGACCTAGCTCCAGGCACCACGATCGTGGGGTTGCCCAGGCCTAGACCTGGAAACGAGAAAGGTGAAATTTAATTCTTTGTAATGTTATTCCAACCGGTGATTGATAACTATCCAGCATCTGAACTCTGTCCTCTAGGATCGACCACACATATGAATTAGCCAAGAGGAAAAAAAAAATCAAACTTATAAACTCAATATAAATTTATGTATCGTATCAATAAGAATCTCAACTTCCTGGAAGAAAGATGTCGTATTTAGGCTTATTCTTGCTATTTTTGCTTCACTCCTCGAGCCGATTTAAACCGTTAGTGACGGTCCTTCATAACCTAGGTTATTTACCTTAACACATATATTAAAACATGACACATATATTACAGATGTTAATATGACAAAGGATATCACTAAAATTACCTAAATTAAATCTATCATGCATTCACACGCTCACTCACTCAGGACAGTGTATATATGTTTAAAGGAAAATCAACTAGCTACAAGGGTACAAATAGTTTATTACATTCATAGTGAAAAGAAAAGACAAACAAATAATCATGAAAAAAAAATATTAAAAGCACAAATTCTTAGTTATATATTAATAGAGTACATAGTGTTATATTCTAGTAAATTTTTATATATTCAATCATATTGACAAATGAAAAAGAAAGAAAGAAAAAAAATAATTACATGTATCATATCTTAGGCATGCTAAAGCAAAATGATGATTTGCGACATACGCAAAAAAAAACTTATTTCACTTAAAAAAAAATTGGACAAAGAGGAAAGAAAAAAAAACTTTTTGGTGTATTAGAACTTATATGAGTCTCTACCTCACGTCGAGATATTAAAATATTAATAATTTCGAGCGTCCAAATCACAACTCACGCACTAGTCGTAGTGTCCAAGACGTTTCGCTCCATTTAACTTAGTTTGTGGTCATTTATATATATCTCTATATGTATATATATATATCTATTGGTTTACAAAACCCTTCGTCGTCTATATTTGGTTTGTAACTGGTAACAGTTTATATCTGCAATCGCACACTGCTACGTCTATACCCATCTAGGGATTTCGAGAAAATAACTTTCACTAGAGGAAGTTTCTCCTCTTAGACGGTCTATTTCCAAATTTATTAATCGAATAATTTCAAGTTATTTATCCAACACTGGGACACTTCACGAGACCTTTCATTAGGATCACTTTCGTATATGTTTATACATGGTTCGGATTAAAAAAAAAAATGATCTTCCACAGGTGTACGGAGTATGATGGTTCAAATTGAGGATAAAAAAAACTGGTCAAGTCACAGGATACATATGAAGGTGAGACGGATTCAAGGTACACTTTCCACAATGGTTTTAGGTTAATTGTTCAGGGATAATATTTGTTATGATGTGGGTTACGTTTAGACCTGCCGATATTTTTTCAATGCATGCCATTATATAAGTACAGAGGTTATCACTTACATTGATTCAGAAGAAAAGGAAAATTACTTAAGTGCACGGCGGTATTCTTAACAACATCTACATCCTTAAATTCGTCGGAAGACTTCTGGTAAACTATAGCAACCAATACACGTCTAGGGGGACAGACACGAGCGCTCTTACATATATTCATAATACATTTAATATCATACTTTTACTTTAAAATCATATTCACATACTAATTACATATACATTTCGACGTATTCATTTCTCTATATATATATATTTATTTATAATCAATGCGCACACATTTAAATTAATCACCCCTACAATAAATTCTAAAAAGGTTGCAACATTGTCCAAGAAAACAAATGACTTCCAACATTACATTTGGAAACAAATTAAATTTTATCTGATACCGCGCGTCTATAAATTTTTAACTTTTATATAATCAATTCGTGTTTAAATCATGAAGGAAAAAAAAACTGTGAGGCAGGCACGTAACACAGAGCATTTCTAGATATAACTAGGTAAATCAAAATACAATTTCTGGGCCCAGGTTAACTAAAAAGTAATTGAAAACCAAAACAGAAAGGAAAGTGACCAACGGATTAAAAAAAAACTTAAGACGAACGACGGTGAAAGAACGTAATCGAAGTGTCGTCAAATACTAAGTCTTTGTTCATTTCAGCGATAGGTCAAAATGTGATGGAGGACCCAATCATTATCTACTCCATTCATGAATCGTGTCTTGCAACGTCTCAGCTGGTAATTTCAGATCAGAGTTGTAAGTTAAATAAATTGTAAGTAACAAGTTCAAAATCTTGGGGGGGGGAGGTTGAAAAAAATTAAAAAAAAAACTTGAAGAAATGAAGACAGAGAGAGAGATAGAGAAGAAGGAAGACGAAGAATAGGGGCGCCAAAGACTTAAGTGAGAAATAACTAACGCTACAAAGTTAGAAGTCGAATTTCGCTCTCAACAAAATCCATAGCCAAAATATTCTTAACATGCCAAAAAGGGTGGTCTACTCAAATACGTAGACTCAAGGGGCGCCCTGCTGCCAAGGATGCAAGTTCTGTGTCCATCAGATCCCAATCCCACAAGAGTTTGCTTGTAAGATTGAAATCCGATCCCCGTATCCGGCCCAGACCAGCAGGATAAAAGGAGAGGGGGAAAGGGACCAGGTAACTGCGTCCCCAATTTTGAAATCTCTAAGAAAAAAAAAAGAAAAAAATATTCGACCCCTTAGAAAAACTAAGAAGGTTCGAGGACAGTAATGAAACTAGAATAGAAGTATTATCTAAGATATCCCTAACTAATGATTTGCCGAAATAAAAAAAAAATTAAATAAACTGAATTTTGGATCGGTGATTTCTATGCCAAACCTCACCGATAGCTACCCTGCGCAGACACGCCACAGTCTGGGATGTCGTTAATTTCCCTCGTCTAATTAAACTAAGAAAAGAAATGAAAATACTTAAAGGGACTAGGGGTCGACATCCGGGTACGCGAAAATAAATTTCAATAACTAATTGTTTTGATTCTGTACCCTATCAGAACTGTCGCCTCCATGAACATTGTAAGCTAGCCCGAGTAGGTAACGTGGGAAAAAAAAAATCTCACGGAGTGGTACATTCTATTTTTAAAACCGACCAGAAAATATAATTCACTACAGCCCTGTTGTATAACTACCACTGTCTTTTCACAATTTATTATTCAATATGTCTAGTCAGCGATTATATGATGCTACCCATTCTATCAGATGGTATTACTATGGTTGATTATTATTATGACACATAAAACTACAAAGTACTACCATAGTCCGACTATATATCGCCCTCCGGTCCGCGTGATATTATGGTGCAGGGGTCAGAACCCGAGATGTTTGTAGCTACACGTATCTATTCAATATCTATATATCAACACGCGACGAAGTATTCACTGGGCTACTATATATTTAACTATATGGGTGTCCTATCTACTATATTCATTTACTATAATATTTATATACTTCATATTCATATTCATAATAATATTCATATAATATTCGTATCATCATTCTTTTCATTCACTACGACGCTATATCTTACGAACACCCTGTTTCCTCTATTTACGCCCAGCCTATATACACATTTCATCATAACACTTTAAAATCTATAATCACTACAAACATTTTCCCATTCCGATCACCGCACGACAACCTCACTCGAACCCAAGACTCTTTTACCACACACACAATACTATGTAATACTTGGTAGCTTTATTAAGAACGAAAGAAAAAAAAATCCTATGTATGTTCACTGAAAATAGAATTATCTGCGATAATGTCTAATGTTTATAAAATTCTGCATCAACAATGAAATTCTACAGCCACGAAGAAAAATGGACATTTAATATATTTTCAAAGCGAAGAACTAGCATCATATCGCCCGACTTCTGTTAAAAATTTACGTATTGTTTATTTATTTAAATATTTCAGGTTCTAGACTATGCAGAATGTTGAAACTTTCAGAATATATTAATTTTGGGTCACTTGACCTAACTGTACATTCATATGGGCTGTGAATTATACCTTCTAGGTTTTATTTCGGAAAGAAAGGTCAATTTCATGAAAACTAAATCACTAAGCACCTCGACGGAAGAATGGCGGTTAGTACTGACTTTTGACACTAGGGCTAGCGACGATATAATCAACCCTTGAACAACGGAATGTGACCTTGTACACGGAATTATTATACTATATTACGTTCACTATTAAATATCGTGTATGAGTTCACTTAATGACGGAATAATAAAGAATTTATCGCATAGTAAATACTACACTGTCCAACACACTCTTTCATCACTTAATTATCACTATCACTGATACTACATTACAAATATACACATACTACTCGAACTACAAGACACATCATGCCACATTCATACTACACACTACATTAATACATGTTATACTAATAAATATACACAGAAATCATTCAGATTTTACCATGTTAAATCGGCTCTATGAAAGGTAACGAAAGGAAAAGAAATGAACAGGGCCAACTGGCCCTTATATTTACTAAATCATATTCTTTTCTCGACCTATTTAATCGATGCCCTGAGGGGACATATCGGAGTATTAGCTAGCAATAGGACCCCTGCCCTGAAGGGGCAGGAACCCGGAACAAACTACATGTTCAACTCATCCCGCTGGAAGCCGGACTCCCAATTTGGGAGTCAGATAGGAGCCCTTACTGAAATTTACACGTGCATTGTGATTACTGGACTGACTACCACAAAATTAAATACCGCCATGTTACTAATAAATAAATACAAAAAGAAATCACATCCACTACATACACGAACACAAACGGTAGTGAGGCAGGCCTTACGTAACTAGAAAAGGAATAATTTTAAGGATAAGAATATTTTAAGGGAGAAAACACCACTCCTCCGAAACTGTTTATAGATTCCTAAGAAAACTCGCAAACTGATGCACTTTACAAACCCTGTCCATAACTAACAATATCTGCACAACATGGCGTCATCTATTTTTTATTTCTTCAGTCCGGTTTTTACTATGAAAAACTAACAAATTATGGCTCCGTAGCTTCCTGCTTGGTAGTTATTCGACTATTATATTAGTTTTACCTTTTACTGCAGTTTTTCTAGCTCATTTTTATCTTTCTGAGCTGGAGATCCGAATCTGGCTGTTGTCAGTGAGATTTTCCGGCGTAGAATGGAATAATTGCGCCCTAATATCATCGCGTGGGTTTATCAGCCAATCAAAACTAAGCATTTTGGCGGTGGGGCTTTGAAGCGAATAAAATTTGGTAAAATCTGGATCAAACTAGATTTTAGAAGGACCTAGGTATCTAAAAGAGAGGTGAAGGGTGGTCCTGAAAATTCTGTCGAATTTTAGATTGGTTATTTGATCTGGAAAGTTCCGTCCAATAGTGGATCTATATTTTCGGATAGCACTGACACCGTAAGAATTGTAATAATCCATTTACATATCCATATACAAAACTTATAACTAATTTAAAATATAAATAAAGGTATTAATTCCCAAAACTATAATTCCTAATGAATTTTTTTTACAGTTCTCCATGCTAATTCGAAATAGAAATAACAAATAAAATTACGGATTATATGAACAGCCAGAAATTTTTTGTTAAACGTCAAGTACAGTCGGTGCAAAAAATTTCGGGCACCCTCCTATTAAAAACATAATTTCACTAGACTGTAATGGCATATTACAACGGAATGTGTTCATTTTATGAAAAGGAGAATGTTTTAGGAGCGAAGCTTTCCGACCACTAAGTAAAATACGATACAACTAGGAATTTATGCTGTACATTGTTTAACATTCAATGCGTGATGTTAAAATAAGCAATTTTGGGATAAAGGCCATACTTAAAATACATCGTAATTTACAAGAATGTAATTTAAAATATATCGTAAATTACAAGAATGTAGTAAACATTTACATAAGCGTTTTCTCAAAACAATATTTTAAAAGGATATTAAACTAGTGCAGCGCATGTGCAAATCCTAATTTCAATAAATTTCAATATGCCATTCGAATTATTTTCCTTTATGCATCATGCACTGAAAAGGTAGAGATGGACGCATTGGAGAAGCATAATGTAACAGACGTAAACTACAGTTCAATACGATTCGTTTGACGGGATACTCCAACCCATCACAAAATATCCTTCAAAGAGTAGGGGGAAGCAAGATATGCACGCGTGCAACTGTCTGTCACTCATGAGCCATCCACCCACGCGTGCATACAATGACATGTCCTTGTCCTGTCATATGACATTTTTTTTAATTGTTCGTGCTGTTTGTGCAGCTGGTATAGAAGACGGTGGATCATTACTAGAACGGGGAAAGTAGCGGAGCTGGAATCCCTTTTTCCCCAGGCACGCTTAGCTCTGTCTCTCCATTAGCTAAATGCGAGGGATTTTTTGTCTCTCTCTTCCTTTGGTACTGAGGACGATAACGGTGGAAAGAACTAACAATGTATGATGGCAAGAAACTTGAAACTCCTCGCGTTCCACCGACGGAGACAATGTGCAAACAATGCATTACCTTCTGCTGAATTAATTATGCTCTACTTACACACTATTTCTCAACTTGGAAACGATGAAACACGAGAGACCAAGATCGAAAAAATAAAAAAATAAAATCTTTTCCTGAAAAATTTATCAAATTTTTAAACCAGATTTTATATATATATATATATCTGTTTTAAGTTGTTACGACTTGGTACAGCACTCTTTTGCTTGGATTCTAATCAACATCTATATGCAAAGTATCCCCCCCCTTATGATATTAGTTCATTAGTTAACTAGCCTTATTTCAAGATGAGAGGAGCAAAAGAAAAATATTTGAAGAATCACTCCAAACGCCGAGTTTAAAATTCGGTTTTAACTTTTTTGAGTGAAGCGATTATGACTATTTAATCTTGTAAAAAATAATAATAAGTTCATTTTTTTCGTTGAAAGTAGAGTTTCGGTGGTAGCTATGGCATTATTACTTATGATATAAGGTGCAACTAAGAGATGAAAGGAAGAATATAAATAGATTTTTAAATTCTAAGATGAAAGGCGTTTTGTGCAAATGTTGAAAATGAAATTGATTTTTTCTCATTCCACGATTATGCCTTTTAGGCTAAGGGAGACAATGATTAAGGCAAATGGAAATGATGGAAGAATTTGTGGAATGACAATGTGCAAGGAAACGAGAGGAAACGGACACGATGTTGTCCACCTAAACTTAATTGCGCGGGGATCAAACACTGACTCTACGCAACAGAGGTAAACGCTCTACCACTGAGTCAACATGACTTCATTGGGTTAAATGGGACAGATGGTTAATGAATGATTATATGAAAGACGTGGGGAAATGAGAATGTAGGAGGAAAACGATATTCTCTGTCCCATGGATATAATATTCTCTGTCACAAACTTACATGGCCTTTGATTGAACCAGAAGTCTCTCACACCAGTAGGGTGCTGTAGCACTTAAGTCACCATGCTCCCATATGGAATATTGAATAAGAACTAAGATATGCATCACATGTGACATGTGAGAGTACTCTACTCTCTACGAAGCAGAAATATGATCACCTATGCAAAAGAACGGAAAGGTGATTGGAATTTTGAAGATGTAGTTGTGAATAAAATTACTTGGATAGAACAGAAAGGTAGTTAGGAAGTATAACAGAGCTGAAAATTATTAGAGACCTTTGGGGGAGAAACAAGGAGAAACTGGTTAAGGTATTGCTCGAGAAAAAAAAATATTCTTTGGTATGTACTGAAAGATGTGGAAAGAAAGTGAAAGAGAAGAAGTAAGATATTACCGGTACAATTGATAGACGATATTAGAGGATAATTCTGACAATAATACGAAGGAGTTTACGAGAGACTGCGGTGTGTGAGAAAGCATTTACATTTGCATGTATTAGAAAATATCTGCCAATTTGGACAGAACATGTATAATGAAAAGACTTCCTTCAATCTTATAGTTCTTTAAAACTAAAAGCAGTGTTAATTTTTATTTGGAGGCGAACCAGTGATTGCCATGGTTCTTTTGTATAATTCGTTCAAAGGTGTTTCCTAAGATGAAGTTATGTATTGAGGAGAAGCGCTAAGAAGTTGATCTGAATTGGGTACCCAAACCAAGTTAAGAAATAAACATTGGAGCTATGTATTTTTTTATTATATTGCGAATGGTACTATAAAATTCCATTGAACTCTACTTCAATAAATTTACCTCTTGAGACTTTCTTGCGATCCAATTGCTTTCACACATGCAATTATGTTTATTGTAAATTGTGCACGAGAAAGGACGGTTTTATTCGTACTAGCTGAAGTGCTTCGTCTCTCGTACGGGAAGAATAAAATTTATCGAACATAATTCAAATATATATATATATATATATATATATATATATATATATATATATATGGTTTTAAGATTCTTGTTAATGCATGTTCGAATTTACTGGAGTTACGTAAATTCACTCACAGTTGCTCCCAAATAACTTCTTAGGAAAATGTCAAATCGTTTTCAAGAAATCCCAATGCGGTGAATGAATCCCAAATCATTATCCAAGCTCCTCATCACTCTATTTGTTTTTCGTTGAGATAACGTTAAGACAATTTCCTACATCCGAAATTAGAAGACTCCCCCAGATTTTTTAAATGAAATTGTTACACAAAATTCTTATATCCCAAAATGAATTTTCCGAAAGTTTCCCAGAGTGTATCTTGCCAATCTCAAAATCAGCCAAATCGATTTGTCGCATGGAATATTCATGTGAACAGGAAGTCCCTTTACTTCCGAACTAAATGCGTGTAACAATGTAAGATGTTAAGATATTTAAAATTTTAACCTATCCTGCTCATGGATATGACAACAATGCTCCTCACGTGAATTGTCACTTGATTGTCCCGTAACTGCCACATGACTACCCACGGAGGAAGGAGAATAAAGTCTATGCATTGACTACTTTTTGTCTCGCCTTTCTGTGTTTAGTGAACAGTGGAAGATACCAGTGACTTCACTTTGGAGAATCTGCTTCTGGTAAGTGTTTGGGTTCATGAACAGAAGTACAACGAAAGTATGCTGCAGACGGTTTCGCAGACGGTTCGGTAAGTAACTACTAAGTCATGAGACTTTGATCACGTGGGAGAAGAAAGTTTTTCGTTTGGGAAGTGTTTCGGATGCCCCACGTTCTGGTCGTCCATCAACCCGAAACGAAACGTGTGCTGAAGTTAGTGCGTCAGTGGTGCGTTCACCCTGCAAGCCGATCAGAAAGCGTTCTGCAGGACGTGGAATTGCAAGAAGCTCATGCAGGTACACATGAAAATGGACTTAGGCCTGCACACATTCAAGCCAATGTCCAACAATGAACTAAACGACAATGACTTATACCGATGGCAGGAAGCATGCAGGATATTGTTGGAGGCCTTCCCCACCATTTCTGTTCGCAAGTGCGTTTTTTCTCAGATCAATGTGCTATTTATCAGAGTTCGCGAGATAGGAACGTCTTCATATAAACAAAGAAAACCCCATAATATTTTATAAAAAAAAGTGGAGAACAATCCTCCGCACGTCATGCTTTGGGGTACAATGACTGAACAACACATCTTTAGTCCGTACTGCTTTGAGGGTTCCGTGACCCAGGTTACTTATCTGAAGATGTTGCATGACTAGGTTCTTCCACGACTGCAGAATCTGGACATCAACAACAAGGTTGTTTACCAACACGATGAAGCTCCCGCGCACTTTTCACTTACTGTTCGTGAACTTCTGGACGCACTTTGACCTGATCAGTGGAGTCCCAAATTCAACAGCTTCTTATCCTTGCCCGCCTCGAAGTCTGGACCTTACAATACAATTCCCGTGGTGTATCATCAAATCAGGAAGAAGTGGTACGTAGAAAGTGATGCTCTGCGGACAAATGTGCTTGAAGTCTTACAGTTTGTAGCGCCGCAGCTGCTAAAGCAAATGAGTAGGAGGACATGGAGATGTAGGGATAATGGGGTGCACATACGAACGAACGTTTTGGACAAATAACAAGTATTATTGAGTATTAATAATGTAGGGATGAAGGGAAGTGCAGGTATAAAGGAACTTTCTGGGCACTCTGTAGTAAACAAATTCCATGGTCATTTCCTCAGCTTTTCCGAAGAAATTGGTAATACTAATGGAAAATATTTTACTCTTCCTACTTACTGTTCGAAGTACTAAGTCTTAAAACTCCGTTTAACCTTTATGTTTAGCCGTTCAGGGCTTATAGAAAATTCAGCTTTCTAGAATGGAAAAAACATTTAAGTGCCCTTTCCATCTAACTGGTATTACATGTTAAGTTTCACAAAATCCCATCTTATTTATTCTATAGTCTGAGAACATTGTATGCAAAATTTCAATTTTCTAAACCCAACGGTTTCAGAGATATGATGAAGAGTAAAAATAGTACAAATTCCTCCGACTAACAGTTTCAGAGATCTGATGAATGGCAAAATATAATCTCAAGCCTCTTCCCTCACTTTCTTAGGAGTCGCATTTCCTAAAACTCCGCCTTATTGCCATCTTAGAGTTCAATAACAACTTTTGAACGAAATTTCAAACTTCTATGCCCAAAAGTTTCGAAGATCTGAAGGGTGAGAAGAAAGGCGCAGTCCATCTTTTATCCCGTCTGGCGAGGTAACAATAGTTCGCGATACATGATATTAGCGCAATGATTGTTTGGAGTAGGTGGTGACAATTAATGAACACTATAACATGGAATATCGTAAAGAATTCACTTGTCATCTCACGTTCTTCACTGTACAGAAACAAATTCTTTCCATAATACAGGTATTTGCTTATCTTGCTTTCTGAGCCGTACTCAACTGATGTGCACCTATCGCTCTATTTTATTCCATTTTCCAAGATGGTACAGATATTGGTGAATGCTTCCTGCATTGCAATTGAATTCCTCTCTGAATATATCCTTTGTTTGACCATTGTTATGCTTTATAACTGCCTTGAATGCTCTATTGTTCCAATAACATACTTATGTTGTTGTTGCTCGAGATGTTGATTGCTTTGTCACCAAATTACGAAAATGTGTTGTGTGGTAAATTAAGTGATGTAATGCTGATTGAAGTGTGAAATTCCCAAATTAGGTTTGTAGGGATACATTATTAAAAGATAACGTTCATTTAGGTGATTGTATGTTTATTAGCAGACACACTTGAATGAATTTTCAACAGCGCCAAAATGCCAATAGTTCTCTTTGAAAAACCTTGCAGAGTTGCAAATTTATATTTCATATCACATATTAAATAGTTCGTTGTATCTATTAGGGAGCGAATATACACACAAAGAACTTTCAGTAAGTCTCACACATGTGTGTATAATATTTTTATTAGTTGCAATGTGATTATGAAATTTTAGGTTAATATACGTTGACCCTTTGGCTTCAAAATAGTAATAATTATTGTTTCCTATTGTTCACAGGTAAGCCACAATGGACACTGAAGTAAACATTAGGACCCAACAACTTAGGCTCCATAATTAACAAGGAGCGTTACTGTTTGTCACTGGATAAGGTACGAGGTGCTCTCCAGACCTAAAGATCGGAGCTGCAAAGTAAGGTAATCGAACTACATCATGGCAATGCAAAGTCATACATAGCCATCATGACATAGCAGAAATTCATGAAAATGGGATGGGAAGCCGTCGCTCAGCCTTCCTATAATCCGAACTTGGCTCCTTCAGATTCCTTCCTGTTTGATCGTCTAAAGGTCTACCTGCAAGGAAAAACAATCGACAGTGACAAGGACTTCATTTCTTGTGTGAAACAATGTTGTAAAAGCCAGCCACCTGAATTTTACCAAAGTGCATTCAGGGGGAGGAAAGAACGTTGGATGGGATGCGTCAGAGCAGATGGAGGCTACATTGAGTGACATGGTCTTGTAGCCAAAGGATCAAGTATGTTCACCTAAAATTGCATCATCTTATTGCAACCATTAACTATATTATAACCATCTGTGCAAAACTTATTGAACCTTCCTTATATATATAGAAGGGCGGTTCAATAAGTTTTGCACAGATCATTATATATATTGGACCCACAAATTTTGATGAGAGCAGTAGTCAAATTGTGCTTCCATCTCTGGTATTACTTGTACGTACACACACAATAAATACCATAGTCACAATAAATATTTCAAATCCAAGTGACACTAGTTTAGTGCTGTGATAAAGCAGTTATTTTCTGGTGCATGTATTTATTTCTTCAACTCTTTGTGGTCTTCAAAAGAAAATGCTGAAAATTAGAATTTTTGCAGGACTTACTACCAGACCATGAGTGATTCCTTTTACCAGAATGCTACGAGTGGATAAAATATACTCCACAAAACTGAAACTACCCCACAACTTCATGCTTACCGAGTATGATGCGATTGACTCGCCGAATCATCATAATTTTTAAAGAGATGTTTAAAATCTAAGATATTATGAATTTCACATTTCTAAAATAATATGTTTTGAATGATTTCTAAAATGTGAAGTGAATTGGAAAATATATTGTACTTTCCATATTGATTTTCAATAGTTCGTGAATGCCACAAAATACTTATTATATAAAATCAACTACCCATTTTGGTTGATCATAACCACTGGCAACTCTTATTATCCATAGTCCTATTAGGTTCCCAATAGTAGTTACTGACTCGATTTCTTCCTAAGGTAGTCAGCGCTTCACAACACAGACATCCTTACGTGATAAAAGGAAACTTTTTTTATTTTTAAATCAGCACCCAAAAATACGTAGGAATTTGTGGTCAACCCTTAGAAAACATTCCAAAAGTTAAAATTCGCAGGCCTGTGTAGCTAATCGTTAAATCTATTTTCGCGAAGATAGCAATTTTCAATTTCCACTTAGCTTAAGTTACGGTATTCTTACAAGTACAGGGTGATCCGGAAGTGGGCGTACCCTCCCTTTAGATTTAGCAGTATAGTGTTAGTTATGGTAGAATGTCTGTACACAGTTACCTTGAAGTCTTAAGAGTCTCAAACATCGGTATGATCATCATCCATGTCGTAAAACAGCTGAATTCTGCGCCAAGTTCTCGCAGATGTTTTGCGGAGATACTCCGGATCACGAGGGTGAAGCGTGTTCCACAGCTGCTCGTAATTCCTGCGTTGTGTGATATCGAATTTTTCTTACTTGTTGCTTTATGAAACCCCAAAGAACATTGTCTGGTGTCTTCAGATCAAGACTTCTTGGAGGCCAGACAAAGGGAGCTGGTGAAGATGCACAACCTCTTCCAATCCAGCGGCCTGGAAACGTCTGATTTAGGTAATTGCGCACGTGAATCACCAAGTGCGCTGGTGTTCCATCCTGAACATGGATAGCAATGTTATCAGACAATGCCAAGCAATGTTACCAGACAATGCCAAGCAATGTTACGAAACAAATGCTGGTAAAACCTAAAACCGTCAGAAAACACCAATTAGGAGTACGCCCACTTACGGACCACCCTGTAGATTGTGCATAAAGGAGTGTGTGTCACCGTTAGGAAAAGATACGATCTATTAACAGTGTAATTTGCTAATACATAGTAGGCCTACATAAATTATACTTTCTTCCAGTAAAATAAAAACTTTCGATTAATACTGCAACAAACGATATACATTTTAGCGCCAGAAAAATGTCTTTATTATTATTATTATTATTATTATTATTATTATTATTATTATTATTATTATTATTATTATTATTATTATTATTATTATTATCTCGAAACCTACATAATGAAGATATACTCACGAGCCTGTTATTTCGCTCTGCTCGGTAGCACCTATTGAATCATATGTCTTATCTTTGAACAATGTTTTAAACATAAATTTTCACAATTATACTTTGCGTATATCAATTAACCATACTAGGTATTATTGCCGTGCTAATGTTCTAATGCAGTGGTTCTTAAACTTTCCGATAACGCGGACCCCCTGTTCATTCTAAAAGTGATCTGCGGACCCCCCTTGCAATGCTATCTGAAACTTCACATGGTATTAAAAAAAAAAACTAATTAGAATTCCACTGACAAGAAAAAGATAAAGAAAAATAATGGAATAAGTAATTTATTATAAAGGTACATAATTGTTTCCTAGCAAACGACATTTCAATTGAAAACAGTAACTTTCAAGACTGATTGTTTTTTCTGAAAGAAAATCCACTTGATAAACAATGTTCTCAAATGTGAGGTCACTAATGTGAGGAACGCCGACAACGTTTGGGAGGTGATTCCTGACACCAAGATAAGACAAAAAGTATAGATCAACCTGGATGCGCAAATGCTTCCTTTCGGAGTTATAGGTTGCCGAAAGCATGAAAAAAAAAAATACTTTTAAAGGTCCATAGCTACAAAACTATGGAAACTACCGTAATTGGATCAAGACTTTACTTAGGGACTAATATGTTCCCTATCCAAAAATACATGTTTCAGAATCCTAAGGTACTCACGCAACAATTTTTATAGAGGGAGTTTCGCTAGGGGCATATCATTTGAAGTATTCGGCAACTACCTCTATAAAAAATGTTTTGGAAGTACCACAGGATTGTGAAAAATGGTTATTTCGATAGGGCACATACTAGTTCCTCAGTAAAATTTTGACCCGACTACGGTAGGTCCCATAGGTTTGGAGCTATGGACTTTTAAAGTTCATTTTTTCGTGTATTCGGGGGCCTATAACTCCGAAAGGAAGCATTTGTGCACCCAGGTTGGCCTATACTTTTTGTCTTATCTTGGTGTCAGGAATCACCTCCCAAACATTGTCGGTGTTGTTTTGAAACACCCTGTATATATAATTGCATTGAAATCTGGAATAAGTTTTGTTACCATCAATCTTAGGTCCGATTCCACATTAAGACGGTTTCGCTTTTTAAGGTTTTAATACTGCAAAGAGCAGAAAAGGTCTGCCCACATAAGTAAGTGGTAGGGAAAGGCATCAAATGTTGGAATGCCTTTTTAGACAACTCTTCATACTCACAACATACACGCAATCAAAAGCTATAAAGTTTACTTTCTTTGAAAACGTTTTTCCATGAAGTATCGCAGGGTATTTCCAATAGCTGTTCTTGTTCTGTGTTAAAGAGATTCATACCTTGTATGTCATGGATTTGGAACACGAAAATATTCTCGAAAACTTGCAGCTAATGCTTTCAAGTGTCTTACAAGTGTTTTGTGCATTTCAGCAGAGAGCTTTTAATCTGAAGAATCAATGAAACCCTTGAGCACTGAAAATGATGAATAGTTATTGTTTTTTACTCGTACTATATACCCATAGCTGCAAATCTTAATCTTAAAACTACTTCTTGCATAACAGCTGAGAGTTCCATTTTATTACTTCACATTTCAAATTTTAGGTGTCGCAGACACCCCTGGCTAAGTCCCGCGGATCCCCAGGTATCCGCTGATCCTACTTTGAAAACCACTGTTCTAATGAAAACCATAATGAGGTCATATTTCAGTATCAGTTTCACTTTAATGAGTGGCATGGTTATCGTACAGCAGCATTTTTTTTAATTACAGAGAAATTCGTTTCCCTCTATGTTCCCAATAAGTTCTTTCAAAATAACACCATCATTTTTTGCTGTGTGTAACTGATTTGCTATTTTGAGAGTGCAAGTTATATATATTTATTAGCAATGATAAATAATTTTACTTATTTAAATTCTCATGAAACCAAGTGAATCAACACAAAAGATCTTATTAGGGAAGTGTTACATCTTAATATCTTAGCGTTACATTTCAGTTCCGGCAGCTAAATTAGTTTCCGTTATGTACTTACTGGTAGTGCTGTTAAAATTTGAATAATCCATTATTCTAAGAATTATTAGGCTAACAAATAATTATTCGAACAATTTTTCGGATAACGAGTAATTACTTGACAATTATTCGAATAACGAATAAATATTCAAATGGTTATTCGGATAACGAATAAATATTCAAATGGTTATTCGGATAACGAATAAATATTCAAATGGTTATTCGGATAACGAATAAATATTCAAATGGTTATTCGGATAACGAATAAATATTCAAATGGTTATTCGGATAACGAATAAATATTCAAATGGTTATTCGGATAACGAATAAATATTCAAATGGTTATTCGGATAACGAATAAATATTCAAATAGTTATTCGGATAGTGAATAAATATTCAAATGATTATTCGGATAACGAACAATTATTCGGAAGAGCGACTGAACATTTATTCGAATAATGAATAATGATGGGGGCATTTATTCGGTTAACAAATAATTATTGGAACAATTATCCAGATAACGAATAACTATTAGAACAATTATCTGAGTAACGAGTGATAATTCGAATTTTGAAAATTAATGTTCGGATATTTGAATATTCGAATAAAACCAGAAAAATATTGGAATAACGAATAACTTTAGCAGTACTAATGCATACTACTTTTTTCCCACCTGCTATGGAAAAAGTTACTATTTTCACCTGCTGCCATCTATCGGCTAGTATTTTCTGTACAAAAACAAAGAAAGACAGAAAGAAAGAGAAATGGAGGTTCTTTTTTCTTTCTTTCTTTGTCAATGAAGACTTCCTTAATTTTTTCTTTCTTTCTCTTTCTATCTTTCTTATTTTTACGACAATGCCGCTTTCCTTTAGCTTTGTGTACACAGAGATCTTTCCCCATGAAAAATTGATATTTACAGAACAAACGTCCTCACTCAATTCGTACAAGAAAACTAAAAGAACGGGAAGTTAACCGAAGGATTTCCTGGAAGTGAATGGTTCTAAGACGATGAAAGGAAAAAAATAAGGCGTTTCTAAGTATTATCCAAAAGGAAGAGCTAGAAGACAAGATAACAGATTTCATGATAATTCTTAACTTCGTTTTATTTATTGCATTATCATGTCAACACCTGTATAACTATGTTGGTTTTCCGTATCATTCACTAAGAGAATACTGACTCTTTGTAGTCATCTAATAGTTAATCACGAGATGCGCAATTTAAAATACACGAAGTTTTTTGAATATACGTGATATGTTTTATATGTTCCTGAAACGGTCTTAACGTGTGTTTATAAATAATAGATAATGAATAATAAAAATTATTATTACTATCCAAACTTTACTACATGAACTCACCTTCTGACATAAAATAACGGGTATTTCCGGTTGACGTGGAAAGTTGAAATTTGGCATTATTGTAGCTTTTCGGGACTAACCCACAGAAAAATTGCCACAAGTGAATATTTTAATATTTAGGGGGTCTAAAAGGGGGATGAAGAAATGACCCGTGTTATTTAAATGAACGTTTTTGGACCTATAATCTCATGTTTTAGATACTTGAAGTTGAAATTAAAACATGAAATTCGATATGTTTGTACGTTTTCTATAGGATTATTTAGCAAAATCACTAAAAATAAAATAAAATAAACTTTAGAGTGGTTTTATGGGGAACTTGAAAAATCTTTCCCATGTTATTTGTATGGGATATCCTCTATACCCCAAAATTATTGGACACTTCTTGTAGGGCTACAATGATGAAATTGGGCATGATTGTATACTTCCGGGAGTAACCAACAAGAAACTGGCCAAAACTGAATATTTGTAGCTTTTAGGGGGTTTAAAGGCGAAATGAAAAATCTCCATATTTTCTTGGGCGTTTTCTTGGGATACATCATCTTATATTTTAGGTAGCTGAAATTCGAAAAGAAACTCGAAATTTGGTAGAATTGTGGGCTTAAGAGGTGCGAGACCGTAGGCCGAGCAAACACGGGGATCTAGGGGGCGGATTCTCCTGCTAGCCAAAGGCTAGTTATATAATATAAAAGGTGAGGCTCATTACTTTTAATAAAAAGTAAATTTTTGTACGAGATACTTAATCCCGTAATGAATCCTTAGATATTATTACAGCAGTAATTTTAATACCTGACAAAGCGCCATTGATTTTATGTTTACCTTATTTTCTACCTGACATCACTGTAATGTTTTTTTTTTTTTTTTTTAAATACTGTGACTCTGGTTAAGCAACTTTATGTTGACGAAATATTTTAATGTAATTTTTTAAGAAGACTTTTTTTTTTTTTTTAATGTGGGAGCCATTCAAGTACATTGGAGTAAATATAACATAACTGTTGGCTGGCATGCAGTATCCATTATCACTGATGGATTTCTGAAGAGGTCCTTCGAAGTTGACATCCACTCTTCCCATTTTGGCAACTTCCACGTCAATACAATCCTTCAGGTCGTACAACGTACAGACCCTATGTTTATATAAACGTTCTTTGAGATAATACATAAAAACAATCACACTTGGACAGGTCATGAAACCGAGGCCGATGAATGCCCCTAAATCTGAAAATAAGATGATCAGGGAAGAGAGGGTGAAGAACAGCATGGATGCCCTAACTGTATAGACTGTTGCCCCATTCTGTTGAAATTACACAAGGCAAATGGGAATACGTTTTCGTCATAATTTAGGTAAGAAGAGATTGTTGTTCATCTCGATATAGAGCTCCGATTTCACGGTAACAGCATTTTTGTTACCATTGTCGAAAAAATAAGAACCTGTAGCATACCAAACCATCACTTTAGAGCTGTGCATCGGTCTTTCGTGTAATCTTTTGGCATTTTTGGAAGCCCAATAATGGCATTCTGTTGATTCTTAATGCCACCGAGATGAGAAAGGGCTTCATTACTCATGAACAAATGGAAGTTGTCATTTTCCTCAAAAATTGCTTCTATCTCAAGTTCAGTCAGTATGCGTAATCCCCGGGCTAATGGCCAATTTATATAGGTGGAAATGTAGGTAAAATATGCCTGACCGTACGAATTCTAATGCCAAGGTCAAACGCATGCCTCCGATCAGATCGATACAGACTTCACAGTACGACTTTTCTGACTTTTTCTAAATTTTTGGAGGTACGTCTCATTCATATAGTCCCTGGCGGTTTTTTTGTTCACTAGTGTACCTCGTGTACGAAGTGCTTTAACTCAACGAAGTTTCGAGTTGGAATAGCTTGACTTCTGTGAATATTGAAGTGGTGACAAAACTCACGCTGAACTGCAATGATAGACTTGTTATTTTTGAAGAAACTCTCATAGGTTAAAACATGGTGTTCTATCGTCCACAGCTCCATGACTTAATCTGAAAAGAAAAGAAATTATAGAAATAAAATAAAATAACAAACAATGAAATGTTTAGAGTTCACGAACCTAATGGTAAGTTTCGCACCTGTCTGTCGCTCACCTAGTGAAGAGTTTAACCATTTCAAAAATGTCCGTCCTGTGTGCAAGCTATGTTAAAAAAAAAAAAAAAAAAAAGGAATACCAGAAGAACCCTTTTTATTTTCTTTATGAACCCTTGTATTGTCTTTATTTATAAATGACCTACGTAAAATTAGGTATTCAAATATACTTTTATACGCAGATGATATTAAATTGTTTAATGTAGTTCATAACGAGTTTGCCCGCCAAGTGGACTTTGTGGTGGACAAACACCGTGTGCGTGGGTTTCCTCGGGTTTCCCCGTTTCCTCCCACTTTCTTCATTCCACCATTTCATTCATTACTCATCATCACCGTCTCCTTTAGCCTAACCGGCATAACCGTGGGACGTAAAACTCAAAGATTTCATTTCATTTTTACATAACGAGTTTGAAAAATGCTTGTTACAACAAGACTTGAATATAGTAAATACGTGGTGTAAAAATAATTTACTAACATTCAAAATTTATGATGCGGATAAAGAAGATTACAATATTTTGTTAGTAAACATTATGTTTATTGTGTAAAAATAGATATATTCGAGATCCGAGATCCGGGAATCACATTTGACAGACAGTTAAAAATTTTTGTCAACACGTAAATTCTATTATATAAGTTGCAAGAAGAACAATACTTTTTTTTTTTTTTAATTTTTAAGTAATTGCTTGTATTTCGAAATAGTATACTAGGAAGACCTAGATTAGAATTCGGATTTGTAACATGGAATAATATTTCTATAACTATAACAAACAGATTTAAATTTATGCAAAAGTGGTTTACCAGATAATTAAAGTTATGCAAAATGTTTTATCAGATTATTAAATTTTAAATTGAAAATGGGTATATTCAAGGCCTTTAAAGATTACTTTAGTAGATACATATTGTTATAATTAGAAACAAATTAAGCTTAATTCAACTGAATTGATTAGATTTAATTAGAGTTAACGTCTATATGAGAAGAGACTTTCATTACTGGTGCTGTATGAGAAGATACCAACCACTTAAAGCAGAACACAAACAGTATCCTGGTTTTTACCCCAAGCATGTATCTTCATCTGGGATCAATCGATTGATTAATTGAGGGTTTAGTGAGGACTAATTAATTGAACACAAACACGTGATGCAATAACAGTAGGCATACACGTGAATCGTAAAAGGCATTGGTGTTCGTAGGTGCACGGCTACACGTGAATTGAATTGCATGAACATTCGCTGTCTGTTTCTGTCCAACACGAGAATCTGAAGAAGTGCCAATTTTAATGATAGAACGAACACGCCTCTGTCCCGGCGGGAGACTCTTCTGGAAGGACTTCTGTACACGAGCCGCCGTTCCGCAGTAGGACGCACCTCCTCAATGGAAAGAATGTAAGTTTGTCCTTCTGGAAGAACGGAAGTCTTCCGGCAGTACGCATTTTAAAATATACAATAAACAATATAAAAGTAGGTTTAGTGTTACTAAAATACTTGATATATTTTAATATTTTGATTGTAAAAGTGAATTGTAGGTATGTCATACACATAATAGATATTAAGTCCATAATTAATAATAATAATAATAATAATAATAATAATAATAATAATAATAATAATAATAATAATAATAATAATAATAATAATAATAATAATAATAATAATAATAATAATAATTATTATTATTATTATTATTATTATTATTATTATTATTATTATTATTATTATTATTATTATTATTATTATTATTATTATTATTATTTTGTTAACATAATTCTTTTTTGCGCTATAACTAGAGCTTATGCTCTTTCCTCCTAGTGAACTTTCTGTCCTACTGGACGTATACAAAGTACTCTAATAGATAAACATGGTAGGGGTTAGGTCCTTACGTCCTGCTGGAAGGACGTTGGTACGTTCTAAGATTAAGAATTGGTGCATTCAGAGCACAAGGCAATCAAATCTAATTAGCAAAGCTGTAAAGGAAAAGAAATATAAAGTTTGTTCGATACGCTTAAGCAGTGGCGGCGATTGGACGTTAAGTGGGGGGGCAAGACATGATCTGAATATTTGTATATCAATGTTAATATACGAATTTCCCTGGTTGAAACTATATACATTAATAGGCCATTTCAGAAAAGTGGGGGGCAACTGCCCTCCTTTGCCCCCCTAATCGCCGCCCATGCGCTTAAGTACAAGATATGATCAAAAGTACGGCGAATGTAGTTGTACAGTGCTATCTATCGATTTTGTATCCATTTCAGCTAGTAAGCCTGGCAACCTAAACCTTTGGTACAGTGAGTGTCGAGTTTGAACGAGTTGTGACATGTTAGTTGGGTTCCAACGGCAGAAGAGTGAAGACGTGTTAAGAGTGTCTGTCGCGCGTTAACATTAAGTTTCGTTCTGAGCTGCAAAAACGTGCCAAAGAACTCACGAAATTCAAAATCAGTGTATGACGATGAAACGGTGGCATTGAAGACTGTTTACAAGCGATATGAGCGATTCAAAAGCGGCAAGGAATCAGTTGAAAACGAGCAACGATAGAGACGTCCTTCAACGTCAAAAGCAGATGAAAACGTGCAAAAAGTGGTACAAATGATTTGTTTAAACAGGCAAATGACTTTTCGAGAGCTTTCCGAAGAACTAAACATCTCGTATGGATCACCTTGCTTTGATCCGCAAGTTTTTAGCCGAAAAAATATTTCTGTCTTTTTACATTCGCTGTGCTCTCCAAATATAGCACCATACGACTTCTGACTCTTTCCAAAAATTAGAACTATGCTTAAAGGTAAATGTTTTCACACCATTCCTGACATTGAGAGGGCCACGACAGAGAAGCTGAACGCCGTTGTAAAAGAAGCCTTCCAGAAATGCTTCGAGTCATAAATTCAACGTTGAGATAAGTGCATTGCTAGCCAAAGACAGTATTTTGAAGAAGATTAAATCATTTTTCATGTAATGTTCTTACTTTGTTTCTGATAAAATTATATTCACCATATTTTTTGATCATACCTCGTATATGGAAAAATTAACTTTTTTTTTACATTATAAGAGTACAATTTCTGGACATAAATATTTTAAGCTCTGAAAGGATCCTCAGATAGGAATTTTAGAGATAAGCTATGACCTAAATGACCAAAAAGGGTATTTATTCCCTTGTGCATTCAAGCACCAATTATAAAACTCATTCTCAAAGAAAAGGAAAAAAGAAAACAAAGCAAGTAAAGAAAACGCATAGAAACAAAGGCAAAAAAGGAAATGAAATCTTTCAGTTTAACGTCCCACAATTATACCCTTTAGGCTAAGGAAGACGAATAATTAAGGCGAGTGAATGATACAAGAATTGGTGGGGAAATAATGTGGGAGGAAACGATAGTACCTTGAGAAAACTCACAGACATGATGTTGTCCACCATTAGAAGCGAAAGAAAAACTGATGAAAGGAAAAGAAAATTAGGAAGGGCTTGCTTGGGTAAAATTTCATCCTTGATTGAACATTCAAATAATGAATTTAACTATTTCAGTCACTCTAAGTAGATCTCGAAGCATCTTCTGTATTTGTTTACCGTAGTAACTGCGAAACAGAATTTTAACATGAATAGAACTTGAAAAATAATATGAAATACAATGGCTAGAAGTGTTTGCATATAATGTAGTACTGAGGAATGCATCACAATCATGTTGTGGCATGTTAATAATATTGGACACATTTGTCACATACTGTAAAAATACAGGGTGATTTTTTTTTAAACTCACGGATTTCATTTGAGTCTAGAATTTCTAACAGAAGTCCAATTTTCATGCAGTTTTTGGCAAATGATCAAGGAAGGATGGGAGAGTTATGGGATCATGTTTACTGGTTTAAATTCATCCTAAGTAATATCGGCCACGCCTCAAAAAAAAAAAAAAAAAAAAATCGCCAGTGTATCTTTCAGTTGGAATCAAGTGCGGTGCGGTATGAAGATTTGAATTTTCTTCGTATATGGAAACCTCGTCAAGGTCAATAAGAATAAGAAATAAGAAAATGGGCCATTGTATTGGGAATTGCGCTGTACAATTCTGTGCTATTGTGTGAATATAATTAGGACACAGTGAGAATAGTTTACTCTTTGGAACAACATGAGTTTATCGTTAAAAGTTTTTGATAAATAGAATCTGTTGTTGCTTTTCAAAGAGCATTTAGAAACAAATTCGCTTCACGTTAAGCCCCAGATAGGAACATAATATACCGTACCTATGGTCGCTAGTGAATAAATTGGAAAAAACAGGATCGCTTCTGAGTGAAACAGGAAAGCATCGGACCCTATAGACAGCTCTTGTGGAAAATGTAATTTATCGACTCCTTAGGTCGCCCCAGAAATATCTCCGTTGTTTGTCGCAAGAAATCGGCTGTAGCTATTCAACATGGGATTTTTGGGTGTTACCGCTAACACTTAATTTGTATTCTCACTAACATTAATATGTATTCTGCAATTTCGCTTCAAAAATTCAAAACCTCATTTCAATTGCAAGGTACACTGGCGAATATTTGCTGTTTTTATTGAGGCGTGGACGACATTACCCCGGATGAATTTAAACCAGTAAACATAGTCCCATAAATCTCCCATCCTTCCTTGATCATTTGCCACAAACGACACGAAAATCGGACCTCAGCTAGATATTCTAGACCCAAATGAAATCCGTGAGTTTTAAAAGAATCACTCTGTATAATATTATCTCACAGTATTATTCTGTAACTATTGGCTGATTCAAGTTTAGCGTTCTTTTTTAGGACAGAGACTATGAGATGTAGAACTACAGTGTAAGGTGAATATGAACCACCGTAATACGTAGAAATTTCAAGGATATCCCACCAGGAAGCTAACCCGGAACATCCTGCGCAAAAGATGCGCTCGCTAGCCACTCAGTGCCGTGCCGTGGAAAATCAGCGCCCGGGGCGAGAGTATACGACGGCGCCCCCATACATATATTCCAGGTAATTTTCCCTTTCTTTTGCCCCTTTTCTCCCGTTTTTCGCCCCCTTACTTCGGCGCCCGAGGCCGTCGCCCCGCTCGCCCCCCCCCCACGGCACGGCCATGTAGCCACTAGACCAGTGAGGAGAGAATTCTAGACAAATTATAAAACTCCCAGTCAAAATTATTACGTCGTATAACAGACAGTCGAATTGCGCAGTGATAAAAAAAAATCTTAAAGATACTGGCAATACATTATTTTATGGTCCTTCTTAAGTATTAGATGACTATGATCATAGATATTTCCATGGGTGATACATAAGTTATCACGGGTACCTCTTGTTTGATTCAACTGAGATATAAATTTGGCCGAATCCACTAATTCTTCTAAATCGTGCAAAGTGATCTAATCAAAATGGGATGTTTTACTATTCGACAGTGGAAGTATGAGCCGGTATGGCATGCCAATAGTAAATTAAGACGCCAAAAATCCAATAGTACAAATTTAGCAAAGAGCAGTGTCACAGTGAAGAGCACGTGGAGTTCCGTTTGATTAACAAACCACCCTGTAGCTGTGTATGGATATCATGCCAGTGTTGGGTAAGTTACTTGTAAAAATGTAACGCGTTACAAGTTACTTTACTTCCTCTTAAAATGTAACGCGTTAGTAACGCGTTACTTGCTCCCAAAAAGTAACTGTTACTTTACTTCGAAAGTAACGCGTTACTAACGCGTTACTTTTAGGTCCGAAATTTTAAAAATTGAAAAAAATTGACTTCAATTTTCCATACTACTATTACTACCGCTATTATTATTATTATTATTATTATTATTATTATTATTATTATTATTATTATTATTATTATTATTATTATTATTATTATTATTATTATTGCACTTTCTGAATTGCTTTATGTAAATGCAAAGACAAATTTTTACTAGATATATGAACATTTTCATATAATGTAACATTGATAAAATGCCATACTGCGTTACTCGTCTGTAGGGATGGACGCGAGCGAGTTTTCTTTGACACTCGATTCGACTAGAAAGAGACATCTTTGACCTCGACCCGAGAACTCGACTCGAAAAATTTCCTCCAACTTAACTCGAATTGGAGCCGAGTTTCGAGTCGACTAGAGCCAAATCCGGTGTGTAGTTTCGAGTACATTCTTCAAGTGTATTACATAAACAGTATAATTATCAATGACACTACTACAACTTATTATTATTATTATTATTATTATTATTATTATTATTATTATTATTATTATTATTATTATTATTATTATTATTATTATTATTATTATTATTATTATTATTATTATTAATTATAACAACACTGTATATAAAATGAAAGATAGGCGGTTTGTATTTGAATACTAAAAAGCTAGTTGATTGCCAACATCGGTAGTCGTGAAGTCTAGGAGTCAAGGACATTGTTCACGAGCTTCTGAATTTGGGTTGAGGGTCTAGGTTGAGTATTCGGGCTCGAGCCGAACACTGTTAAAAGTTACAGGGCACTGGCCAAATATCTTCAAATCTGCTCGGCCCGGATTTAGAATTGTCAACGACTCGAGCAGCTCGGCTCACAGCTCATTCACTATCGACCAGAACCGAGAAGTGAGCCGAACCGAGCAAATGGCTCATCCCTACCGAGCCAGCTCGAGCCATCTTCTCAGTTGAGCCGAGCCGAGCTGAGCTTGTTATAAAAAATCTCTTGTGGTCTCGCTATCGAGACGAGACGAGATGCAAGCAGTGTCCCATCTCGTGAGCAACACTAAACGTATTCCATATTACTGTTTAGCTTACATTGCTCATGGCTTTCGTTTTCCAGTGTAATCAGGCCATGATTTCAAGACGACTTAAAACGAATGAGCCATTTATAAAACTCGACTGGACTCGAAACTCGACACGAAAAACTGAATCGGCTCGGAACTCGACTCGAGGATATTACCCTTGACTTGACTCGAAACTCGACTTGAATTCGAGTCGAGTCGAATTTTAGCTTGACTCGTGCTTATCCCTATGCGTTAAAAAATTGTTGCTTATAATTATTCTGCTAAACTAATTATATAATAATAATAATGTTGTTATGTAAAATTAAAAATAAAGAATACAGAGAAACATTACACTACTCTATAATCAACGGGACTCTAGTATAAGCAAACTGATCTGAAAGAACTCCAATATTATATACCATCAGCAAACTATTGTCTAGTAATAAATCAGTTCTCATCAAAACAGTTTATTCATATTAACCCCTTACTGTAAATCGTTAATTATGGCACCCTAGTTGTTGATAAATATTTTCCGCCGGGCACTTCAGACACTTTACTTTTAAATTCTGTCCACCATCATCCTCAGCTCTTAAGAAAAAAATATTCTTTCAAATGTTCGAACAGTAAAATATTTTCGTTCTCTATCTTTATAAAAACAACACCAATCAAAGTAAAATAGACTACCGGTATCATTGCACTCCTAGTTCATTCACTAAATGTATTGATTTGGAGCTGTCAAAATCTACGACAAAATCTTCCAGGTGCTTGCGATCAGTACACGTGATTTCCCAAAGGCTGTCCTCATCTTCAAAAAACAGCAAGTGGCACTACGAACTTATCTGTTTCTCTGTGTGTCTGTGACTGTCGGTCACTGACATACGTAATTCATGCTCGATTGTTTCATTCTGAGAAATTCATTTACAGGAAAGAAACATTTGTTTCCGAAAAAATATATATATACATATATTGTAGTTACTCATCCGAAATGTAACGCAAAATTTGTAACGCGTTACCGTTACAGTTACTTTGGAAAAAATGTAACGCGTTACTAGGAAACGTTACTTCAAAAGTAACGCGTTACAAGTAACGCGTTAGTTGCGTTACGTTACTTCCCAACACTGTATCATGCAACCAACATTACTCCACTGATATGTGGGTTGCTGACAGGGTGTGTTTCGGAGCACCATAAGAATACATGGGGAACCGATTTTAATGATATCTTGGGATCAACAGGATAGGTCACCTCCATTAACGGTTCCTAACTTTTGACCGTCTACATCAACTTTAGCATACTTTATGGTAATCCATTAAATGATTCTTAAGATTTTTTGTCTCGTGGATGGACATACGGACAGAGTAAATATATAAAGGTGCTTTTAGTCAACCAAACTCTAAAACTAAGCTCTAATACTTTGAAACATACTTGAACCATGCCTATGCATAAGAGTATACTGTTAAGCCAGCTATACACTGTGAGACAAATCCTAGGAAATATCTTAGGATTTATCTTCGGAAAAATGTTACGACATATCTCGTAGGAAATCCTACCTTTTTGTGCCATACACGTGAAGAGTTTTCCTGTCTGATCGAATGACGTTTTTCAATATCATGAAATAGTTCTATTTAATAAAAATACAAAATTGGTGAATTCCTATGCTAACTACACTTCACATCCTACTGATATTGATACCAGGCGCTATTGTTAAATTGCACACACCTAAAAAAAAAAGCATAAAAATCAGAAGATAAATTAGTAAAATGTACATAAGTTGCTTGTTTTCACTTGTTTTATTTTCATTTTATCTCACCTGATATCACTTAAATCGCAATCTTACGAATTTTCTTTCCAAAATAGAGCGTGCTCTGAAGAAGAGAAATTTCATAGGATCGTTTAGAACATAGGAAATGACATGCGATCTGATGCCATACACGTTGAGATTTTGTCTCTAGGACATATCGTAAGAGATTTCCTAGGATTTATCCTATAGTGTATAATAGGCCTTCTTCACACCTGAGCAATGATCTAGTGGTGCATAAATATATCTAAATAAAATCTTGAAAATAAATAGATGTGTATGAAATTTTGTGTCAAAAACGTCTAAACGATCTTTTTATAATTGTTGAATCTCCTATGTGAAAAAATATAGCAAACAGACTGTCTATTGATAACCTTAAGTTCTAGGGAACTATCTTCACTGCTTTACTCAACTTTAAACATATTTTAAACCGTGCTATCTTATTTTAGGTATACATACATTATTTCATCAAGAAAGGCACTCCCTTATAAATTATGTATTGTAGGAGGAAATGCATTCCTGGGTGCTCTTCGTGCAGAATTATTTTACGAGTGTTAAACTCTTATGGGTATAGTAGTATGTTCAGAGTTCGGCCATATGTAGCAAAAACTACAGTGTAAAAAAATTCCAGTCAATCTGCGCTAGGTTGCCACTGAAAAGCGCAAATTTCAAATAATCCAGTCAGCTCAAGGGGCAGAAAAGACGGGTCCACATATCAGCGCGAAGGTGGTTCCCACAGGCGCGTCAGTGACGGTGGGTATACGCGTAAACGAGAATATCACCAAAAAAATTAGCTTTATATACTAGGCGCATCCAGAAAATAAGTTTCCCACGCTTCCCATGGCTAGGAAACCATATGTTGCGCGAAGAGACTGCGTGTACGTGAGGCAGTAAGGTCCTAACATGGCATATGCGCCAGCAGAACTTCCCTAATTCTCTCAGTAGCGTCGTGGCAGTGATTGGAGATTGGCGTTCCTATTCCAGCTCCCGCCGCGTGTGCAGTGCGAGCAGTGATAAAGTTTTTGAATGCACAAGGCATAGCACCGATTGAAATCCATCGTAGAGGGCGCGGTGGCTCAGTGGTAGAGCGTTCACCTCCGGTGCTTGGGGTTCCTGGCTCGATCCCAGATCGCGCCATGTGGACTTTATGGTGGACAAATATCGTGCTCGTGAGTTTTCTCGGAGTTCTCCCGTTTCCTCCCACTTTCTTCATTCCACCATTTCACTCATCTCTCAACATCACCGTCTCCTTTAGCATAACCGGCATAATCGTGGGACGTAAAACTTAAAGATTTCATTTCATTTTTGAAATCCATCGTCAGGTGTATCGTTGAAAAAATGTCAATGCTGACCCTGTGTGCCTTGCTTTGTGCTCTAGGGTCAGTTGCTTCAACACAAAACTTGATCAACAGGCACTCCATGACAGTGGTGTGCAATAAGGAGCGGGAAATCTGCAGGAACTGCTTGCTCATGCTGTTAGGCCCATGGACCTGGCACAGCTAACGATGGATTTCGATTGGTGCTATGTCCTGTGCATTCAAAAACTTTATCACTGCTCGCACTGCACACGCGGCGGGAGCTGGAATAGGAACGTCCATCTTGAACCACTGCCACGATACTACTTTGAGCACTAGGGAAGTTCCGCTAGTGCATGTGCCATGCTAGGACCTTACTCTTTGACGTACAAGTAGTCGCTTCACGCAACATAGCGTTTCCTAGCTATGGGACGTGTGGGAAACTTACTTTCTGGATGTGCCTCGTATATTTCTTCTGTACATTTTAAAAATCTATTCTCGTATGTAAGAAGCAACTACGAAGTTACCTAGCACTGGAACATTGCCTTACATAGCAATTGAGTTCATCATGGCTTTCCATGGGCGGAGTTATGGGGGCATGGGGGCATTGCCCCAACTTTTTGACAAAAATAAAATTCCACCTATAAGATGGCCACCTACCAAGACCTCCGAGATCGACCAAAAGGTCTGCCCCTACTGTTCCCCCAGCTGACAATTCCTAGCTCCGCCTATGTGGCTTCCTTATGCGATGGTTAGAAGTATGCACTTTGGATTGAATTTTGGAGCATTATTTCGCATGTCAGAAGTAAGATTTCCGTGTATTTGATTACTTACACATTATTGTTGTGAAAATGCATAAGATATTTCTGTAAAATTTTACAAATTTGTGTATATGATACCCAAACTAGGATAGCACCTTTTAAGCAACAAACGTCAATTTCCATTATGCTCATTCAATAATGTTATTGCTGGGCAAATGACAGCTCTGTTTTTTTGCGTAGTATTAGCAGATAACAACCTGAGATGTATTTGACTATTACATCCTTCGTGTTCCATAGATACAAATATTTGCAAATGTTAAGATGGAGCTAGGCCTATTTAAGTTTTTTTCTCGAATTGATAGAATAGCCGGACATTTTCATTGTGGTTAAAAATTCGCGCAGAGCGTCATCCGTATTGGTCTTCGCAAAAATTAGCGAATCGCAACGCAACGGAAATAAGCAAGCAATTATACCAACAATGAAGGTTATCGCAGAGTAAAACGCAAATTTTTAGTTGTGTTAGTATAAACTACTATGGAATAGTGTTCCAACACTATTCTCTTCCTCTTTAAACAAGAGGACATCTAGGTCAAAGAGGGGACAAAGTATGTTGTTTATACGGACTTAAAAGTTTTATTAATTTGAAATATTGCAGGATACCAACAACTTAAATTTTAACGAGTCTAGGGGGGTCATTCTTTACCAGTCTTCGCAAAATTATGCGTGCGACAACGCAATACAATAAATAAATAAAATAAAATAAAACGTAATTATAAATATTAAGCCGATTGTCCCAAACTAAATAGCAAATTTTGCGTTAGTAACGCAAATCGTTACGGAATGTGTCCGTAAATATATAAAGCTCATCTGAAAATTTTAAGACAAGTTACAATGTTGAATTTCATTGGAAAGGATACTATAAGCCTACATGAAATCTACTTTTATATGAAATCTAAACCATAGTTGTCTTGAGTCTGAGACTATGCAAATCAACTTTTAATTTCGTTCTTTGTTTGATTATTTTGAAAAGTATATTTAAGAGTAAAGACAATAGCGAACCCAAAAATTTTTCAAAGACGGGCGTTGTAATATGTAGATCTCTGGCTCAACAGAACAAAAAGAAGAAAAAGCAAATATTCGAACTGTCCACCAAAACATCTACGTTCGAAGGCGTGTTAACTTCTACTCTAACTGATTTTGACAAGAAAGACAAACTATCTTCAACTAAACTTTATTTTGACGTTTCTTGTTCCTGACAAACTTAGTAGCAAACTATCCACTTTCTTTTCCGTAGACTATGGTGAGACGTGTTTCTAACAAAGACTACGGTGCTTACTTACAAGTTTACCACTTTCTCCTTCATTATTACAAGTTGCTTCTCTGCAAGAACACAATGGAGTGCTTCCTACTACTTTGCGCACGTGTCCACTTTGTCTATTATAAGAAATACTTAAGTTCTTTTATTATTTCAGCACTTACGGTTGCAGGTGTTTTTTTTTTTCGAAGAAGTTCGTTACAATTTCACTTTCACAAATATGCAACATTCTCATATTTTTGTATTATGTGAAATAATAATAATAATAATAATAATAATAATAATAATAATAATAATAATAATAATAATAATAATAATAATAATAATAATAATAATAATTATTATTATTATTATTATTATTATTATTATTATTATTATTATTCCGTGTGCGTGGGTCTTCTCGCAGTTTTCCCGTTTCCTCCCA
Organism: Thermobia domestica; assembly: GCF_964235325.1. NCBI lineage: Eukaryota > Metazoa > Arthropoda > Insecta > Zygentoma > Lepismatidae > Thermobia > Thermobia domestica. The sequence goes on from NC_137464.1 coordinate 112,020,431, forward strand.
CTTTTTTCGTTCCACTATTTTATTCATTTCTCATCACCACCGTCTCCTTTAGCCTGGGTGGCATAACGTGGGACGTAAAACTTAAAGATTTAATTTCATTTATTATTATTATTATTATTATTATTATTATTATTATTATTATTATTATTATTATTATTATTATTATTATTATATTTTCTGTCTTCTAGGTCGTTACTGCTAATTAGTGTTGTATTTAAATAATATTATACATTATATATAATTATATGGAGCATAGTTCATTTTTAAAATCGAAAATTGCCATGCTGGATAGATATTTCAGTGACTATTTTTGAGGAACAACATCCACTTATTTTATTTTGATTTCCTAGCAGGGTTGTCCATTCTTCGCTCGGAAAGAACAAAAGATAATAAATATAAAAGTGAAGATTTGAATATTCTATAAATTGACCCTCCTTTTCCCTTTAGAAGAGGAATTATCGAAAGACATGTTTGGTCATTGTTATTCTTATTGAACAGATAGTGTATCGAATGTCTCAGCTTTAACTTAAGATAATCGCCATACTGGGCACTTTCTTAATAAATAAAAAAAGAAAATTAAATATTACAGAAATTTTTCTTCTCCTTTTTCTTCTTAAGAATTGAATTTTAGAAATCCCTTGAAACATGTATTCAATTATTTCTATTTAAGAGTTTATATACGGAATTTCACATCTGCAACAAATTCACAAGTTGGTCATTTACTGAACTAAAAAAAAAATAAATAAATGGAAACTAGCATTTTACGAATTCCCCCTTAGAAAGAAAGATGAGACACATATGCCCCATTTTTAAGTAAAAGTTAATATACAGCATTTCACATCTTCAACTTAAATGATCCTACATTTAGCACTTCCTAACCAAAGAAAAAGAAATTCGAATATTATAGAATGACCCCCTTTCTCCCAGTAAGAGTGAATTTTTAAATGAAACACATATTCTCTTATTTTTAATTAAGAGTTTATAAACTGAACTTCATACCTATAACTTCAACGAATCATCACATTCACCACTTTCTGAATAAAAAACAGGGAGATTTTAATATTAGAGAAATGATATTCAGTTTTCCTCTTGGGACTGAGATTTTAAGCAACTCTGAAACATGTATTTCTAATTAAGAGGGTGGTCCAAAAGTGTGGAAACACCCAAAGCAAATCCAAACTATTCAGAATTAGGGAAAAAAGGGGGAAATGATGATAACAGAAGAGGGGAAAAATCTTTTAAGACATATGACACCAGACTCCATCTTGAAATCCGCCATTTTGAAATGGCAGGAACTTTTTAAAATGGGAACCCTACCGTATGACACATCAAATAGGATTGAACATTTTCCAGGAATTCAATGGTGAAATGTTTTGGCTCTAGGGCCAACCGTTAACCAATTTTCTGCACTTACCTGGAGATAACACTGCGGGTAATGTGTGGCCCACTGACCAATGTTACAGCAATTGTTAAATGTGCCGTCCCTCCTGAGCAATCGTTAAATGTATCTGCTGCTGCCAGTCATCCATTACCTTGCCCAGCATGTCCTCAGGAATGCTTTCACACTATACATTATTCGGCGTAAGCTCTAAACTGCGATAAACAAAGCCACGTGAAACTAAATCTCGCTGATTTGCTGTTGTCCTACCGACGCTTGTACTCCTACGCAAAATAGTTCATGTGATTGCATTATTACTTTTACTATGAAGCTTCATATAAAACTGCTATATTATTATAAATGACAAAAAATATAATACGGATTATCTAATACTACTGCAATCGAGTGTGGCTAATGAAACAATAGAAATAAACAGTAAGCAAGCGCAGTAATTATGGCGCCAACTCAACTGTGGACGGGTGTTCTGCTTTTAAAGTCTGAAAGATGACTGGCATGAATCCCGGTTCCGTGAGTGTTGTGGTGAAACACTAACACGGCAAACCTTTACTCACTAAGCAACAATTGTTTACGAGCGAAATTCAAATACTTTTTTTTTTAATCTTTCGAGTTTCTTTTCTTTCTTTTCTGCTGCTGCTGTAAGTATCTGGATAACACGAGACAGTATTGTCAAAATGCACGTGTATAATTTGCTCCTCCCCGTGGGGAGTGGAGTGATACATCACTAGCCAATCGTATTTGTGACAAGCGGAAGGATACAAATATTTTGTTTATCGGAGTTTAGAGCTTACGCTGAACAATGTATAGTCAATAATCCTGCGTTGAAGGTGGTTAATGTCCCTGATCTTGATAGCACACATAACGGATTTCACGTAGTCGCACAGACAAAAATTCCAATGGAGTGAGGTCTGGATAATGCGGTGGCCATTCCACAGGTCCTTGTCTGCCTATCGATGTCTGTGGGAATTGCTCATCGAGGTACTCACGAGCACATAATCTGAAATTAGGTAGTTCCCTATCATGTTGATAGAACAAAGAGAAAGAGCCCCCTCTAATGCGACGGACGGCAGGATCTCCTACTCAAGCATGTTACGGTAGGTAATTGCATTTAAATTGTTCTCTATGAAGAATGCACCACCACACGGGTACCTCACACACCGCACCACACCATTACTTTGTCAGATCCAACAGGCCGAGAATCGTCGTATCAGTGTGGATTGTTGTGACACGAATATCGGTGATTTAGATTTTGTTTGTTCAACTCGCTTGAAAAAAAAAAGTATCGTTCGAGAACAGCGTGTTATAGGCAAATCGAGGATTCTGCTGATTTGTTCCGCGGTCCACTCACAGAATACGACTCGGCGGTCTGAATCATCCTCAGTTAGATGTTGGAATAGCTGTATCTTGTATGGGTGCCACTTATGCACTGATACGATACGCAAGATGGACGTACGGAATACGCCATCTTTTTGGTCTAGGCGATGGGTACTGCGGGTGGGACTTTTCGCAAATGATGCCAACACAGCAGGGTATGTCACTTCATCCGTCACTGTGCGAAGCTCTCCTGCTTTTGGTTTGTTTTCCACCGACTCGGTTTCCTCAAATTTTGCTATAACATTCCATACTGCACTATTTTCTAGAAAAGAGAGACTGGGTTTGGGAAGATAGATTAGGAGAGTGATGGGAATACCTTCATTACGACGTCTGGGTGTAAAGCTGTCACTCGTCGAAGATCAGGTCTTATACCCAAAGGCTCGGCTCCTTACTCCCTCAAGAACCCTTGTCCGCTTGTCTCGAACCGTTGTCGAAGTTCCCTCTTGTGCATCAGGCTCTTCCACTGGCTAGATGAAACAGCCATCCGCCAGCTCGCTGTCCAACTCTCGCTGCTATTTGATGTATCACACGATAGAGTTCCTATTTAAAAAAAAGTTCCCGCCATTTCAAGATGACGGATTTCAAGATGACGACCGATGGTCCCATATGTCCGAAAATATTTCCCCTTTGTCTGTTATCATCGCTTTTTTCCCTTTTTTCTCAAATTCTGAACGGTTTGGATTTTATTTGGGTGTTTCCACACTTTTGGACCACCCTGTACATACATCGAGTTTAACATCTCCAAATAAAATAAGCCTTTACATTAGACACTTTCTAAATTACGAAGTTGAAAGAAGAATTTGAATGATCCCCCTCTAGCAGCAATATTTTCGAGAATACTTCATTTAGAATGTATTTACCAGATTTCAAATCTCCAAACGAATTCTCGCGTTTGACATTTCCTGAATATAGAAACGGAAATTTGAGTAATATAAAACTGTCCCCACTTTTCCTTTTAAAAGTAGAATTTTGTGAAAATAATAAGACACGTTTTCTTTTCTTTTAAATTTAGAATTATATATATATATATATATATATATATATATATATATATATATATATATATATATATATATATATATATATATATATATATATATATATATAGCGCGAGAGAGAGAGAGAGTATTTCAAAACATCACCCACAACTTTTGGGAGGTGAATCCTGACACCAAAATAAGACAAAACCTGGGTGCACAAATGTTCCCTTTCGGAGTTGTAGGCTGCGGGAAACATGAAAAAATGAACTTTGAAGGTCCATAGTTCCAATAAGTTACTATGAACCTACTGTAGTTGGGTCGAGACTTCACTTAGGAACTAATATAACCGTTATTCAAAACTACATGTTTCATAATCCTAAGGTACAATTTTTACAGAAGCAATTTGACTGTAGGCATATAATTTGAAATACTAACCAGCTACCTCTATAAAAATTGTTGCGGAAGTACCACAGGATTCTGAAACATGAATATTTGGACTACGGTAGGTCCCATAATATTCGAGATGTGGACTTTTAAAATTCATTTTTTCATGTTTTCGGCAGCCTATAACTCCGAAAGGAAGCATTTGTGCACTAAGGTTGGTCTATAGTTTTCGTCTTATTTTGGTATCAGGAATCATCTCCCAAACGTTGTCGATGTTGTTTTACAACACCCTATATATATATATATATATATATATATATATATATATATATATATATATATATATATATATATATATATATATATATATATATATATATATATATATATATATATATACTCGTATTTCTGAATTTCACAGTTCCAGCTTAAACGAATCCTCTTAATAAACAAAAGAAAATTTTAATATTATAGAAATATCCCTTTTTCTCCTCCTTAGAAATTATATTTTCGAAAGGGCTGAATTTCGTGTTTTTTTTTATTTTTAATTTTACTGTTACATACAGAATTTCACACCTCCAATTTGAGTGAATTCTCACATTCGGAACTTTCTGAATAAGGAAATTGAAATTTGATTATTTTCAAGTTACCCCCTTAGAAGCGAAATTTTTGATAAACGCTTCAATACTTATTTCTTTATTTTAATTTATAGTACATAAATGTTCTGAATTTCTCTCCTCCAATTTAAAGAAATCCTCACATTCAGCATTTTACGATAGAAGAAGGTGAAATTTAAATATAAGAGAAATGTCTCTGGTTTCTTCCCTGGGAGTGGAATTTCGGAAAACGTTGAAAGATTTGTTGTTCTACTTTTAATGGAGAATATGTAAACCAAATTTCATACCCCCGTCTCAAATAAATTCTTAAATTCAGCATTTTCTGAATAAGGAAAGAGAAATTTTCTATTATATAAATACTTCCCCTTCACATTATTTTCTCTTAGGGTGAGAATTTTCGAAAACCCTAAAATACGTATTTTTAATGACGAATTTATATGTCCATTTTCATCTCTCTAACTTCTGGGACTCATAAGATACACAATTCTTGGAAGGAAATTTGAGCCCCATTATGATACTTCTTTCAAAGGAAATAATTTCTTATTTCTTGCCTTGGCGACGAAGAAAGTATCTGTCCACGTTTCTTCTTTCTACCTATTGTAGTATGACCTGGGCAATGATAAGGGAATCACTTCTACTATTTTATATAATGGTATGAGACCAGGGCCGTGTAGCTAAAGTTCATATGCTAAACATGTAACATGAAGACGCTCTCTATGTTATTGTTTTATAACGTTATCAATCATCTTTCATTATTATTATTATTATTCTACAACTGATACCTCGAAATGTGGTGTTAAATGAAAATCAAGAAAAAATGGACGAACAGAGTAACAAACGAAGATGTTTTGAAATAGGAGAAAAAGGAACGCTTTTAGCTAGTATCCACAGGAGAAAGACCAATTGCATTGTAAATATCTTGCGAAGAAATTGTCTTCATCATAACGCCACAGAAGGAAATATCAGATGAAAGTAAGGGGGAGGAAGAGGAAGAACACAACTATTTCATTATTGAAGGATAGTAGATAATATTGAGGCTTAAAGAGGGAAACATGAGGGAAACGGGAGGATTGAGGAACGTGAAATTTCCTAATTCTACTCTAAATAATAATAATAATCCCATTCATCCGAGCATTTGCCAACAGCAGAATGCTTTAATAATAATAATAATAATAATAATAATAATAATAATAATAATAATAATAATAATAATAATAATAATAATAATAATAATAATAATAATAATATTAATAATAATAATATTAATAATAATAATAATAATAATAATAATAATAATAATAATAATAATAATAATAATAATAATAATAATAATAATAATAACAACTTCGTAATAAACATGCAAATCAACACTACTTCATTCTCGGCTGTGTACATTCCCAAATCTGGGCTACCCTAGTCTTATTTATACTTCCTGATACCAACAATTTGAATTTGAATGTTTGTGTTTTACGTCTTTAATGCAACTCAGAGATTATGAAGGACTGGAGTTATTATTATCAGAAGCTCGAATTCGATGCAGATTTCGGGTGCGCAGCGCATCATGTACAATATACCTTTGCAGTATAGTTCGTTCGCACTACTCTAGCTCGCATCCAAGAGAGCTGGATTATAGCACCACGAAGCTGCTCCCGTCCCCAACAATATGAAACTTGTGTATTCACGTAGATGTGTACCTAGGTAAATACACATGTGTACCTAGGTAAACACAAGGGCAGATCCTGGGTGGGGGGTGATCGCCCCCCTAGAAGAGGAGACTTTCTTGTTTTATATATATAAACAAAATCCATCCCAGTGTTTGGAGCCCTTAAAAGTAGCATTATGACAACCCACCGCCCCCTCCAGAAGTCGGTCCTGGATCCCCTGATACAACACTATAAAATAAATTGTGACCAAATTAAATTATTCTTGTACATCAACTTCAACACTGCAGATATGTGTTTTAAATGTGAAGGAGATTAATCATGAGAGGAAATTAAACGTTTATTGGCTTGAAAAAGTAACAGAAAATGTTAGAAGGCAGGAAGAAACAGGGACATGCTTCGGTGGTTGGTTGATTAAAGTTTAAGGAAAATGTAGACTAAAGCTACAAAAAGTTTATTTGTGTGGTAAGAGATAACATTGCTTTGGCCTTATTTTCGCAATATAAATTAATATGTGCGAGCAATTGCTAGTAACTTCTATGAATACTAAATTGTGTTTTTCACTCTCAGTTTATTTGAAGATAATGGTGTACCCAACAATTAGACCGTTCGGATTTTTGAGATGTTTCCTCGTTGAGTTCAACTAATTGTTGCTGAATTTCAATAATGCCTCCTGTTTATAGTTTGTTCTAGGACTCTGAAAGTCTGGAATTTAATACAGAACCAAGTAATCTATGAATCTCAACGTGACACGATGTTCAATGCTTATGCTGTAGGACGAATTCAATTACTCCTCAGGATTTTATACAGGGAGCATAGTGCGGGAGTATTTTGTCAGGAGGGATTCCTGAAAGCTTGTAATATGAACTAACAGGATATATACTGTATTCGAGTTGAGTTGATTTTGAGTTTAATATCCCTTTCAGCAGCGAGGCTATATGAGATGGGACCTACTGATTAACGTGGAATCCGAACCACATGAGCTCCCACCGGGAATCGAACCCGGGTCTCTATACTGTATTCGTAGCAACAGATGAAGGAAAATCATAATTTGCTATTTGTGTTTGTTATTATAAGTCCAAGTTGAATAAGACTGTTCTTCCCTGCCTGTCTTTCTGCAAAACATGAAACATTAGGTAGTTTAGAAAGTATTGAACCTTTTGAGAACGAGATGGCGTTAGTGTTCGACATATCAGGATGTATGGGTCGCAGCGGGTCAAGACTAACATAACTTGACAGATGACAGTTGTATCTAGTATCTTTGTAAAAATGTTGAGATTCTTAAAATCATACTGTTAGATGTTACACCGTGAAGATGAGTGAAACTACACTACATTTTACTATTTTGTTTTCGATAAAGGCACATATGCTGCAGAGATCCATGAAGAAACTTGTACTGTATATGAACAAGATACGTTATCAAAAGCAACTGCCAACAGATGGTTCGGTCGGTTTCATTCTGAAAGTTTCGATATGCAAGATACAGTGAGGCACCAATCACAGCTAAAGTGGATGTTATTCTGGCAGACGTTAAGGAAGACTAGCATCTAAACACTCATGACATTGTCGATAACTTCATCACCAAACAATGATAAGCCATTTGGAGAAAGTTGATTACAAAAGCAGCTCGAGGTTTGGGTGTCACATGATCTGAATCAAAAATAGTTACTCGATTATATTTCTATCTGTAAGTGTCTACTGAAACTTGAAGCTGTTGATACGAGTGATGAAAAGTGGGTAACCCACGACTGTGCGAAGCTCCAGAATCTGTGCCAAAGCCCACATTGTCTCCCAGGAAAGTTATGTTGTGCGTTTGGTAGGATTGGAAGGGCATTGTACATTACGAGCTGCTGCCGTTGGGCAAAACAATAAACTTGAATCTGTACTTTCAATAATAAGCGCGAGTGTATCTAGCGATTCAAAATAGCCGGAACTGGTGAACAGAAAAGAGTCATATACCACGCTGACAATGCCAGACTGCAAACACATTTAACAATCCGGCAGAAATTGCGAGAACTTGGATGGAAGGCTTTAGAACATTCGCCATATAACCCGGATCTGTTACCTTTAGACTATCACTTGTTTCGATCTCTGTATAACTCCCTGAATAAGGCCAAATTAGTTACGAAAGAAGCCTTTGAAAAGTATGTGTCGCAACTTTTCGACTAGAAACCACAGACTTTTTATAACGACGCAGTTATGGTGTTGCCAGACTAATGGAAGAAAGTTGTTCAATAAAATGATGCAATGTTGTTTCATAATGTTATATTCAAGTAACAATAAATGTATTCTCAATTTTGACCTTCAAAGGCTCAATCCTTTCTAGATAACCTGATATAAACTTATGTGATGATGATAATGTGAAATTAAAATTTGTTGCACGTATTTTTTATTTTTTTTTTTTAAGAAAATTTTTAAAATGCTAAAAGTTCAAAGCTTCAGCTTTGTATATCTAGAGACACTTATTAAAAGGTGAAAATTGTGAAATACCAATGCAGATACGGGAGTAAGTCAGTTTATTGAAGACAAATAATAAACTGCAAAAATAGAGAACAATGCCCACTTTATTTTTCCACATTAAAAACAAGGGCATTGAAGTATTTCTGATACAGCTTTACAAGATTGAAAAATCCGTCTTGGAAATTGTTTGCCCTGCGTACGGAAAACTCCTTCACGCTGTCTTCAATTTATCACTGGTTCCAAAGTGCCTTCCTCTGAGAGTTTTCTTTAATACCAGAAAGAGATGGTAGTTGCTAGACGCGAGACGAGATTTCTCGGCGGATGGGCAAGGCGCTTCCAACCAAAGGTAGTAAAAAGGTTTTGTGTTGCCGATTCGCATTATCGTCCGAAAGAAGAATGGGAGTTATCAGAAGGCGATGGCGGCTCCTCCGAATAACACATTTCACTCTTCTCACCGGCTGACAATACCGCTGATTATTGATTCTTCCATCCACCATACTTGCCGGACACAGATTGGGCCACTCATCCGAACTTTCTGCTGGCATTACGATAGCACCTGTGCAGGTGCGCCACCAAATGATGATTCTCGAATTGAATCAATGTCTTGTTCGTCCCATTGTTATACGTACTGATTCCAACACATGGGGAAAATCTCATTTTGTGGGAATTTTTGATATTAATAGCTTGAGAAGGGATTAAGGGAATTTTCGTCGAATTTGGCAACACATATATGATTTTTCATATGTACGCTCCATCGACAACAGTAAAATTGTTATGAGCGGGAAGTACACTACTGTACTGAATTGTAAATATGCTTGGAATCACTGTTCTCAAATTTTGTTACCGAAAAAATGCGTACTAGTGCAGAAGTATCTTAACATAAGGCCTATTAGAAACTTAAATAATGCTCTGGTATTTTTCAAAAGAAGATAATTCACGGAAAAGAAGTAAAATGCGAAATGAGAAAGAAACAACTTGGAAAACGTTCCACACAAAATCACTGAAGTATGATGTAAATACTAAATCCTGATAACAAGCTGTACTTGTTTTTCTCATTTTTTTCAATTGACTCTTTGAATTAAGGAAAATACTTATTCATAAACTATTTGATAAACGTGGAAGATCGAAGTTTATGGATGGTTCACGCATATATTGAAGGAAGTGAGTGATATAAAATAGTTTCATTTTTCATATGTTAAAGTTCTCTCTCTCTCTCTCTCTTCAATTTTGTAATAAGTATAGTATAACGTGGAAAATTCAAGAGCAAAATGGGAAATTCTGTCTCTAGAAATGGAATTTTATGTTTTCAGGCTGGCATCACTAGTTGTACGATTTCTCAGAAGAAAAAGGAGAGAAAATTTGTTTTTCTGATTTTATTTCGTATAAAGTTTATTTTAACTGTTAAAGCGAAATGTTATTTATACCAGAGGAACAATATGTTTCACGTTCAATTATTTTTCCAATTTTATAATAAGTATAATGTGAGAAATTGAAGAGTAAAATGGAAAAATCTGCCTCTAGAAATGGGATTTTATAACGTTTCAGGTTGGTATCACTCGTTGTACGATTTCTTAGAAGAAAAAGAAGAGGAAACTTGTTTTCCGATTTCACCTCGTATAAAGTTTCTTTTAACTAGGTTAAAGCGAAATCTTGTTCATACCAGAGGAACAAAGAATGTTTCACGTTCAATTATTTTGATTGTACCTATTTCATGTACATATTTAGTAGAAATATGTTTTGGAAATGCTGCAATAGTATAAGTGTACTATGAAAAAAAAATGTTCACAGAGGAAACATAGATCAATCGACCTGAACAAAATGAGAAGTTGGGGTAAATCCTGATGCGTAATCGATAAGAAAAGTCAATTTTTATGACGTTAAAAAATACTAGTATATCTCAATCTTGGCTAACAAAATCCCGTTCTTGGCTCAACTACTGATCGCCTTACTGACGCAACTTCTTAAGATGAAACTGGAACTAAAATATACGTTCCTTGATCGTTTCGTTGTGATACTAGCTAGGCAACACTATGTTTAATTAGATATAATAATCTACAACTACCATTAACTCTTAAATTTGAATTTAAATATCTATGAATTAACATTTGCAGATGTGTGCGTATTTTTTGTAATGATTGTTGCAGGGTTCTATTAATGACATTTTCTAAAAAAAGAAAAGAAGGTTCTTTTTTCTTTAACGTTTGAAAGAAGTTACCTGTCATCCCGAATAGCACAGGAGGAAAAGAAAAAAAAAGATAGAAACGAGTATCGTATCCGTGTGTACTAGTTGTGGTTTTGACGTTTCAATCAAGAAGAGTAGTTTAAAAAGAGGAAAATATTCATTAGCAACTTCTTAAGTGAATGTTTGTTTTAGATAGTGGCTTTGGCTTGTTCACTTTCGGGCCACCAGGCCACCAGACATTAAGTGGCTACAAGTTGTCATTCCATTTCAACGTAGTTTTTTTTCTCCTCTACTGTTTTTTTATTATTATTTTATTCCTTTTACACACTGAACACTAATTTTATAATAGATGAAGGAGTACTTTATTATCGGTCATTTACGATATTTCTTTTTATACCTACTTAGTTTGTGTGTCTTAAAATCTCTCACTTTGGAAATCTTGCTATGGTATTTTATTTATAGTTTTTTTTTTAAACACTATTTTTTAGCTTCTATGTGTTTTCATCACGGAATACAAGCTGTCTATAAATTTCCGAACTTCTACGTGGCAAAGCTAATCATACTAGGATTTATTGATGTGACAAAGGTAACCGTGTTGCATAGTTTTCCCTAATGTGTGACTAGTATAGAATTTTTCATGAGCTTGCATATGACATGCAATTTGTTTCAGGGAGACTTCAGGAACAGGGCAGGACTAATGAAAGATCTTTCTTCACTAGTGGTTCCATTTTGACTAATTGGTAAACTTGCTCAATTAGAAAGCTATCAAACGCAGACTTGGTTAGTGGATTCTTTTTTTTTTTTTTTTTTTTTAACTTGAACCTATACTAACCTATCTATGCAAACGAATGTAAACAAATTAGGTAATTTTCACACATGAAATTAATTCAAATATATTTTTATAACTAAAAACCCGAAATTTATGCCATTATCAATGACTAACTATTTTTATATTTCTATAACAAGAACATCGATTTAGTGTTTTTAAGCAATAGCTCCTTTTCCTCCCTTCTTTTATCCTTTTTAATTACGGTTGAATACTGCTAAATTTCAATTCAAAAAAAAAAAAAAAAAAAAAGAGCTAGCATGTCGATAGGTATTTTCTCGAGGTTCTCCGTTTCCTCCCATATTCTTATTTCATAATCGGTCACTTTGATAAATCATCCGTTTCCTGTAGCCTAAAGGGTATAACCGTGGATTAAAACTTAAAATTTCATTTAAAAATAGAATTATAGATGGTGATCAATGATAGCTCGTTATTCACAATGTTCAAATTGATAATTACTTGGTCATAGCATGTAGTAACAATGTTTATTATTTGAAATATGCGTTGCAATATTAAAAAGTTTCAGAACTTTTAAAAAATTGACAATATATATTTATATTTTTAACTGGAAGTTATAGTGATATGCTATTCCATAACCAGAAGCGTGCCCTCTGTCGTTTTCAGCAGCTGGCACCAATAACTATGTGTACAAAGGAGCAAATCTCTGGCGTCTGACAGCACCTTATCGCTGTCTTCATGGGATCACATCAATAAGCACAGATTCTCATAAAGAATCCACTCCTTGAGCGAATAGAAAAATATGCATTCAATTCTGACTTAGGAAACTTTTGAATGACCTGTTTTCAAACTGAATTCATGTTGGTGTATGAACCGTCCCCCAATCACGTAGTAATACCTGGCGGCGAAAATCTGTCTTCAACATTGGGGGTACGGATAAGACCGTTCCCATAATCTTTTTTGTTAAAAAGTGATTTTCAAAATATTTATGAAGTTGAAAACCAATTCTGTGGAGGATCAGTTGAGCAAAGTTGTCTTCAACATTGGGAGGCTGGCAGATTTGAGGCTTATTCTGGGAGACATCAATTTCATCTCACTTTCCTTTGTGGCAATCGGACACAAATCATCACATTTCCCCCCCCCCCCAAAAAAAAAACATTTCAAATCGGATTGAGAGGACAGTCTCCCTCAGTTTCAAGATTGAAATGGACATGTCCATCTCATCCCTCCCCGGGATTTGCGCCGGTGGTAATACCGTGTAAAGCAGACAGCGCGCATGTCGTTGGCTGCGAATGACTTCATGTTCTTGAAAACACTCGGCTGTTGCTACGTTAGTAAACAAGGCCATAGGCACAAGTGAATAAGTGACTGGCGAAGTTCAGAGGTACACTAAATGATAACACAGCATAAACTCTACATGCTTTCTAGTTAGCGCGGGTAAACCCAAGTGGGTAGGGCCAAGTCGGCAGTAACAGCATCGTGACTTTTATTGTTAACATTGTTAATTGCTGTCAATTGATAGAATATTCATCATGCGGCGCTCTGATCGGCCTGGATACTGTTTTCCTAGTAGTTAGTAGATGGCAGGAAGGTTTTATCACTTGTGGTGCTATCGTACCAAAGTAAGGAATTCTATTAGGATAAAAATTAGTCGATCTTCGAAAAGCTATACCTTGCTCAACCAGTTTTGTTTAGGTATCAAGAGATTTTGTGAGTATCGCTGGATGAGAAATCTTGAGAGCAAATGTATAAGAAACCTTAACCATTTATCCTTCAAGTACAGATATATCCGCATATTCTTAAATTCAAAATAACACAAATAATTTTGCAATTAAAAATTCTTCACAAAGTCTTTTATTTTATTTTTACTTTTATAAAGTATATTCTCAAACTACAATAGTTTTACGAAAAAAGGGAAAATAGAGTTGTCAAATTAACAATGTGCAAGATGTTTCGGGAAAGTAATTCAGAGATACGGCAGAGCTGTAGTTTCTCTTGACTTAACATTTGTAAATTCCATTGCCTGAAGTTATTAGGCGAATCTCGAATAGGCGAAAGTTGAAGTCACTAACACGATTATAACTAATATCAGTGAGATTTGAAGCAGTGTCCCGGTGGGAATTCTCCCCCTCGAGCTACGAAATTCTCTCCAGTGCGTTTCTGCGAGGGTGATCAACAAGAGTTATCTGTGTTTTCACAGTATTACTTTCATCCCTTGTATATTAGCATTTCCTCCGGGAGAAATCGATTGAAATCATCACTGGCTAATACCTATTGTGCAAGTAAGTGCTTCGGGATTGAGAGAGACCGAGTGGTCATTTTATTTTATTTCTTGAAGGTATGTGCAATGACATGTCAGTAATTCATCGGTGTTATGGAAATCAGAAGATTCCTAGCAGATATGCTTACTCTTCCTCAGTGCCCTTGCGAGTCACCGTGGAATGCGTGGATAAAACGATAATTTGGGAAGCTTTAGCTGCGTGACAACTTGAGTCCATGTGGGAGCACGAATACTAACCAAACAGGATTACAGTTCCGGGTTCTCTTGCACGATCACCTGACACTTGCTCATTACCGAGAATGAATTCGGTGGTGTCAGAACATGAGACGTACAGAGGATGATAGTATTGACCATAACAAATCATTTCTGTCTAGACATAGTGACAGCCGTGGTGTATCCATATACTGTACATGTGCTTGTGTTCGCACTCTCCATGCAGTGCTTCTAGTAGTAATTCAGCGAAATGGGAGTAGTGCATTGTAAATTCGTGACATTTAATCCTGCCCTCCGGCCATATCAGGAAACTTTGCAGAAACCATCTTATAGCACGATAAATCGTGTTTCCATACTGCTAGGTCAACAACGCTTTTTGTTCTTCCCTGCTAGGTTTCTGGACTTATCAAGCACATGTAGGATATAGTGACAGGCAGCCAAGTACCGTTGACAGCCATCGGCGAGCTACATTAAGATCTACAAGTATTGTTTAAAAAATATATATATATACTCCTTGTAGACATTCACCATCTGTACGATCGGTCTTCTTCCTAAAGAGCTACTTATGTGCACGTCTGGAGTTGTTTCATGTAATATTAAGGTGAATACTCTGTTTTAACACCCTGTACAACATGTTTTGGATATTATTTGAGCACCACCCTGGAATCGGTACCATGTTGTTCTTGAATACCAACTTCACATTAGATCCGGGAAAGCCTACAGAGTCTTCTTAATGAATTGCCACCAGTACATATCCTAACTAACTGCTAAATCACAGAATACCACATATGATTCAAAATAAACTTTAAAAATATCGATAAGTACAGAAAGAAATTGGTATTAAGTAAATTAATCATTCCTCGCTTCTACTGTATATCCTCAGGAAAATAAACAAGAAAGAGGAAAAGAAACATCAGAAAATATTCTTATTTTGTAGAAATATTTGCAAAATCTGTATTAGTTAAAGAGCACCAAAAAATAAACGACGAGTTTTCGTGATGTTGAAGTGTATAATATACAGGGTGTTTCAAAACAACACTGACAACGTTGGGAGGTGACTCCTGACACCAAGATAAGACAAAAAGTATAGACTAACCTGGGTGCACAAATGCTTCCTTTTGGAGTTATAGGCTGCCGAAAACATGTAAAAATGAACTTTTAAGGTCCATAGCACCAAAATTATGGGACCTACCGTAGTCGGGTCAATACTTCACTTAAGAACTAATATATGAACAATCCAAAAATACATGTTTCAGAATCCTGCGACACTCATGTAACAATTTTTATAGAAATAGTTTGGCTACGGGCATGTCACTTGAAGTACTCGCCAACTAACTTTATAAAAGTTGTTGCGGAAGTACCACAGGATTCTGAAACATGGATATTTGGATAGGGCATATACTAGTTCCTAAATGAAGTCTTGACACGACTACGGTAGATCCCATAGTATTGAAACTATGGACATTTAATGTTCATTTTTTCATGTTTTCGGCAGCCTATAACTCCGAAAGGAAGCATTTGTGCACCCAGGTTGGTCTATACTTTTCGTCTTATCCTGGTGTCAGGAATCATCTCCCAAACGTTGTCGGTGTTGTTTTGAAACACCCTGTATATCACATTAGCTATATCTGCATCTTCAATGATAAATTATAGCAAGTCTGACTTTGTATTGTTTAAAACTTTCTTCAAACTCAAAACGAACGCACATCGGATTCTAATATTTTCTGCTACTACTATAAGATATAAGCAACTCACATATACCCATATAAGCGACTAAAGCGTACTAACTTACATTTAACTTTAAAAAAATTTAAAAAAAACTGATTTAGAGTTCTTTTCCTCTGAGGTTTAAATATAAAGTAGGTAAGTTTTTATTTTCAAAACTCGTTTTTTTTTTTTTATTTTATTGAATCAATTTTGGATCTCTCTCTCTCTCTCTCTACGCTATAATTTATTTTTTAATCTGACAAATTCTATATATCAATATAGGGTTGCGTATGAGATAGGAGTTGAAGCTGTGTCCTAAAAATGAATTCTTACCTTGGGAAGTGTATCAGTTTCTAATGGAGGACTTGTGTGTTATCTCATATTGCAACATCTTGTATTTTCAGTGTACTTTTAAATATCTTTTCTTATATTTCGGGCAATGTATGATTTTAAAATATGCACTAACCAGTTTGAAGAAGAAGAAAATACGAAAAAGAAAGAGAATCAAAATTGATTCTAATATGATGATCTTGATGAGTTTTTGTTTTAAGGTTGTCATAACAACGTTTTGTAAAATAAATTAGATAATTCAGAAACCATCATATAAATGGATGTATACCTAATCATAAAGGTGTGTATTTGTTTCTATAATTGTGTGCCACAATAAAAGCACGGAAAGCTAAACGTAATCTAGAATGTTTTAAGTGATTTTAGTGATATAATCTAGTTATAATTATGACTGAGGACCTGCGTATAACGAGTTACGTTATAATATTTCACCTTCCAAAAGTCTGTCTCGATTCGTCCGTTAAGTCTGTCGGGGAGGCGGTAATTTTGTCATCAAATATTAACATGAAGGTAATTTCGTCACCGGAAATTATCATGATAATTTCATCACCGGTGTCTTATAGAACATAACACAAATACAACGAACGGATTCGAAAAAGATTTTGAAATTGCTCTCCTTAATCTTCAAGTGAAGCAAAACTACGCAGCAAAATCGACAAAATTACCTACATGCTAATATTTTGGTGACGAAATTAGGATGTCGAAATTTCCGGTGAGGAAATTACCTACATGGTAATATTTTGGTGACAAAATTACCGGTGACGAATTTGCCGTGACAAAATTTCCGGTGAAGAAATTACCTAAGTTTATCTATCGCACTGTACGTCTTTGGATACCAAATTCTGCAATAAAAAATCCTAACTTTATACAAAACTATATGAACGGTAACTACTTTCAGTTGATATGGAAAGTTGAAATTTGGTGTGATTGTAGTTTTCCGGGACTAACTTACAGGAAATTTGCCAAAATTGATTTTTTTTTATTTCTAGGGATTCTAGAGGGGGAATGAAGAAATTCCCGAAGTTTTTAAATTGAACTTTTTTTGAGCTATAATCTGATGTTTTAGGTACTTGGAATTGGAATAAAAACTTGAAATTCGGTATACTTGTACATTTTCGTTAGCATTACCTAAGTAAATCATCAAAAATTTAAATTTCCAACTTTAATGGCGTTTTATGGACAATTGAAAAAAAATCTTCGTCATGATATTTATATGGGATATCTTGTACATCCCAAAATTATTGGACACTTACTGTAGGGCTACAATGATTAAATTTGGCATGATTGTAGCTTTTCGAGACTAACCCACACGGAAATTGCCAGAAGTGAATATTTTTAATTTTTAGAGTGTGTAGCAAGAGTTCAAAATTACGATTAATTCCTGAACTTAAAATTTTTATTAAAACTATAAAATATTGTGGTTGGAAATGAAAGACATTTATCAATCGATAGAACACAACGAGTTGAATAAAATTCTGTGAGTAGTTTTCGGGAAAAAACGAATTTTTATGCCTCTAAAAACTCAATCTCGTTTGTAGCTCATAATAATCGATAGTTTTTTATTTATTGTACTGTAACAGAATATTTATTTAATTCCATACTACCATTATCGAGCAGATTATTGTTAGTCTTTTTTTAACGGCGACACACATAAATCTAAGAATGACACTGCACTAGATGCGCACTCAGAATATTTTGTTGGGGGGAAGGGGGTCTAATACTACAAGCCACTACGTCTATGTAGTATTCAACGGGTATTATTCTGCACCCAAAAAGACGATCAATAATTGTAAAATACTTCCACCTATATTTACCGGAAATATGACAGAATTAGATTGTTTTTATAAGAGAAAGAGTACAGATGAAGTGTAAGATCAAATTTTCTTGCTACATCAATCATTTCCCTGTTAAACAAGTATACACTGAGAAAAAAATGTAGGTGGCGTACTTAAAAAGGTAGGTTACATGCGTAATTCCTTTACTTGAAAAGGTAGGTTACATGCGTAATTCCTTTAGTTTTTGGTCTTAACGTACAGCAGACGTATAACTGAAAACGCATGTTTTATAGTACTTTCCGTATAAGTGTTCCATCTATACATACTTTCTGTATGAAACAATACAGACGGTCAGGATCTCACATACAAATGGGCGTATATAACAAATAGCTGAGGAATGTAACATAAGTATACGCATGTGATATACGGAAAACTGTTAGATGTCAGACATCCTGCAACGGCATGACGTAACACCTAAGGGCCGTGCGTATGTAGCGTATGGATAACGTATGCTCTATACTGATTTCAGTAGTACGCAAGAGGATTCTATATATTTGCACAATATACCGCTGTCCGGAGAACATTTTTCTCAGTGTAGTTTTATCTAGAAAGTGTATAAATGTAGTATGTTGAGTTACGAAGTTCTTTTGGGAGGCCCTCCTGCACAGCACTGACAGTAATGCACATACAATTTGTCTATGTACGAATTCTATTTTGAAACTCTCTCTTATAAAAAATGTACCTGAATTATTTGAACAGTTACTTGGCCTTACTACTTTGTATGGCTAAAATAACTAAGTCTACTGTTACCCACAGAGACGAGAAGTTTTACAAATCTCGTGCATAACACTATTTCACTCAAGTCTTATCTCAAACACTGTTTTAGTGTTACATGGTTCATAGTGTAAAAAACTAAAACATTGGTAAAGTGATTGTTTACGAAGGCAATTGAAGAGCATTTTATCAACGCGCAAAGATACTCAAATCATTATACAATATACTTTAGTAATAAATATGATTTAAACTTTGTTATACCACACCCTTCGTGAGCCTCTTGTAATGCGGAAGAATTCTGATATCTTTTTAAAAAAATTAAGCAAACGAACCAAAAAAAAAAAAAAAAGCATAAGTTTTATACATACGAGGCGAGAGAGGATTCTACGAGAACCTTACTTCTCGTCTCATGCGCAGCAGTAAGTGTTCCAATTTCTCTAATTAGAAGATAAAATTTAATATTATTATGGTAAATTATGTACAGATTGACAATCAGAGGATTCTCAGCTTCCTCTCAGCCAGAGACACTCCCACGAGGAGCTCCACCGGGTCTGGACTGTCCAAAACTTCTCAATAAAAATGTATTTGTTTAACAGAGACATGATTGATGTAGCATGAAAATTTGACCTCACACTTTATCTTTATTCTTTCTTCTATAAAAACAATCTGGTTCTATCATTTTTTCTGAAAATATATGTGGAAGTATTTTAGAATTACTTTTTGTCTTTTCGGGTGCAGAATAATACCCGTTCAATACTACACAGACGTAGTGGTTTGTAGTATTGAACCTCTGTTCCCAAAGCCTGACCCCCCCACACCAACAAAAAATTCTGGGTGCGTACATGCTCTCAGCTAGAAAATCAAAATTTTGTTCTGGTTTGCTTGAAATTACCAGCATTGGACATCTACTTCTAAATTATAAGATTAACAGAATGGGAGCACAAAGAGCATCCTACATCTTTTTTTCTAAAATTAAATGGCAAATTCAATGTACAAAGGAATCAAGTCCACTTTTGGTCTTTTTTTTCTTTATTTATATCGCATCTTTAAGGTTTCTATTTGAAGCTCCTTTCAGAGCTTAAAAGAATCATGACCTGATTATAAATAACCTGCCGTACGTCTTATAATGTAAAAAAAAAAAAAAAAAAAAAAAAAAAAACAACGTTAACTTTTCCATACAATACAAACTTTATATCTCTTTTTCACACAATTTTGGTAATTGCCCTTGATTCCCTGAAAGACCCAAATCTTTATCCGAATGTGGATAAAATTTTCAGAATGAAAGGGGCAAAAACCTTAAGGAAGATACTATATACGCTTCTCACACAGTATGTTCAGTTGAAAAGAAAAAATAAATTGACCTTCGAATTAATTAAAAAATAATCATACAGTACTTCATGCCACTTCCGTCTTGGCTACCTTTTTCTGCATGCATTTGCGGATCACCAGAGTAAAAATTCCCGTTAAAATGGCTTTCACAAGGTATCAATTTTCATTTTAGAAAGAAGACGAATCATGTTACCAACTCTTTAAAAATTTTTCCTTGCTTTTTTCTTTCTCTTTGTCTCTTTTTTTTTCACCATGTCTCTCAATTTCCAATCTTGAAGCTTTCCTATCGATTGAGAAGTAGTAGAAAAAATTTCTCTTTAAAAGCATTCCTTCATACATTTTCCCACCTTAAAGGAGCTAGTTTCTTTTTCACCAATCTAACACAAGGTGGTGCTAGCATAGTAGAAGCACATTCACGAGCGAAGAAAAAAAAAGAAAAAAATGCATTACGGCCGGGACCTACTTATCCACATTATACACTGAGAGAGGGAGAGGGAGAGAGAGAGAGAGAGAGAGAGAGACTAGAAGTTGGTCCGACCGCTGATTGGCTGTTCTGTGATGTGTGCCGCTTATGTTTTGTCGTATTAACCGTAGTTGAAGTGCTTGCTGGCTGATGCAGGTAAATATTTAGATAAGTCAGGACTCGTAATGGCAATCTGCTGGGACACGCTTGTTGACGAAGGTGTGGCTAAAGTCCTGTCTTCTCTTCCCCAATGTTTGCTAAGGAAACACAGGCTAATGGGAAAACAATTCAAAATACGAGTGTTAGAGCCAGTGAAGTGGACCTGGGAATTATGGTAGAAGGTTGTAGGCCGGCATGAAGACGTACGGAGGTTATTATGTTCGTAATTGATCAGAAGGGACACCTTCCTTTCTTATTATTTTCTTTCTAAAAAGAAAATTTTCTATTCACGTGATTCTCCCCTCCTGCAAAGCGCGAATTGCAAAATCATCATAATCGGACATTTTCGAAGGTCATTCCTGCCTCCGCTCCACTCGCTTTTTTCAATTAAGACAAGAACGCAATAACAGGAAGGAATCGTGTCAGTGTTCTATTTAATCAAGCTAATTTCTCGGTCAAATCTGTTGATTGCGTCTCCCTGCCTAATGACAAACGCGCTCCAAATTTAAACCTACTTCACTTGATTGCTTGAACAAGTAAAGAGTTGTAGGCTTTGTCGATTAACTCACTTTCCACCCCCATCCCTACCGAGCCCGCCATTCTGAGCGAACCTTTTCTTTGAACTTATCCTCCCTTGTTTGTAAGACGATAATTGATTGTTGACAATATTGGAAATCCGAAAAAGATTTCTTTCCCACAATCTCACACAGCGCGATGAGAATTTGCGTGGTTGCTTCTATGAGATGTTCGATCTGCATTTCTTTCCTTATGTGTCAGGTGGACCTTATTGAAACAATGTTAATTAGACACCTCGATCATGTAAACGATCCGTTTAAGAAATCATAGCAGTAGAATTTCATATAACCTTATTGTCAATAACTGTTATACAATTCTATCGATCTCGAATAGTCAAGAATATATCTGTCCCTTTTCTTTAGGGTGAATACCTTTTTCTTTTTTTGGATCAAAGGATTAAAAATATTACAATAAAAAATTTCCTTATATCTTCAGAACTACATATAGTGTAGCCAAACCCAAACTATCACTTTCAGTATGATGTGCTTATTCCGTAGAAAAAACGAAAACTTGATTTTGGGGTCGTTCAAAAATTTTGTGGCCTCTTATCCAAAAACTAATTATTGGACAAGACTGCAATCTTTTGATACATTTTTTGATCATTCCTAAAATTCTTGGCCAAGATCACAATCTTTTGATTCACTGTTTTTGGATCATTCCTAAAATTCCTGTCTTTTCTTTCTTCGAAAAGTCCAAACTACAGGTAATTGCTAATGAATTCTGGTAATCTTCAGCAGTGGTGGTTGCAGGACATTTCCTCCGTTGTGAACTTTGAATAAATCGGGGTTGAACATACATTCTGCGAAAACATTGGTAACCCACATTAAACATCGGAGATTTGGTCCCAGGAAAAATTTCGTAGTTTCGAGGAAGGAAGTAGAATTTCAAGTGAGACTCCCACCAAAAATTATCATTGATCTTTAAGTCATGTTTATTCGAACTTTTTAACGTCATTTAGTGACTAAGTACAAAATCTCAAGTTCATAAATAAAGAAAATAAAATAGCTCAAAACTCTTAAAGATAATGTACTGTCTCAGGATAATCCTTTTAAAAAATTCACAACATTATAGTTCACACAGAAATCACAGAAGAAGCCAATCTACGACATTGACTCTATTGGCAAATAACAATCTTGAAAGACTATTAATTTAATTATTTCTTATTTTTATACTTTTTGTGAAATATTGGAAAAATGAAATAAAGAAAATTCCTTTCTATGTTGTTTTCAAGTACACTCATTCATCAACTCTATGGACTTGGAATTTAACGGATCGAGAACAACGGAGAAAATGTATAACCTGTCCATAAATCCTAATTTTAAACTAAAAATGTTGACTCTTCTATACTTGTATTTGCTTCATTTGAATAAAGTACTGTATTTTCCCTCTTTCATAATGTATTGTGGATAGTCTATTAGCCATTAGAGACAAAGTGTCAGAAAGATGTTGAATATAATATGAATAGCTATTATTCAAGTGCTCTCCATTGTCAGGAACTATACATGAAGCAAAATTAGAAATACCGTCCAAACCCACGATAAAATTTTTGTTAATAAGGGAATCTCTGTCACAGGGCTATTATTAAGATCATGGAGAGAGGGGCCAATCATAAACGACAGGTAGTTACAAGTTGAGATTTCTGTAAAAATAGACAACAACTTTACAATGTTGTCACTTTGTAATGCATGTCTAGAAATGTTTGCCAATTGAGGTGGAAGAGGCATAGCAGATACCAGCGGAACACTTACGACGTGCCAACAAGGCAATACTGCTCCTCCAAATGTCAATTCATTTCTTATTTTGTTCTGGCTTATGTCTGTGGAGGAATGGGATCTCAAATTCCTATAGATCGGGGCATAACTTGACATGGTCTTCGTATGGCTTGTAGTCAGGCGCCGTCCCACTATGTCTAACACACGTTCGATATGGATTAGGTCCAGAGACTTAGCAGGTCAGAATAAAAGGTGTATATCAAATTTCGCTCTCTGGGTTGCCCTTGTGGTATTTAAATAAGGTAGGTATAATATTTCCGTTGTAAAGGGTCAAGAGTAATATAAAAGATGACATGATTACTAATGTAATAATCAATACGTTTATATTGATTGAAATTTAAATAATTATTCTAAGATTTCATGTAGAACATTGGGGGAAAACTGTCGAGTTTATATATAGATACTATGCGAGCTATAAAATAATTCTGCAGCAAGCTTAATTTTTTCTGTTTATTAAATACTCTACTCATAGATAGGGGAAGGTCGTCTGGTATCGGACACCATAGCTTTTTTCAGTTTGTCATTCTGAAAATTAGCTATATCAAATTATTTAATGCACAAAATGATACCTTGGTATCTTACACACAACGTGTTAAAGGTGATTTGACAGGTAAAAACTAATAATATATATTTTTGTAAAAAATCAAAGGTAATACAAATTAGCATTCTTAAAAAGTGGAGGGTGGTATCGGACAAACATAAAACTATAGAGAATTGGTCTTTTGAGGTAATTTCATAACAGAATTAATTGCAAATATAAGCTGTTTACTTGCAAGAGTTCTTACACTTAAAATAGAGTTTTATTACGCTTTGAAATACAGCCTAAAATAAGAGTAAAAAATAGATCTTAAAATTCTTAGTCTCATCAAGAGATGTTATTTTTTATTCTGACACAAATCACAATGATAAAACAGTCTGCCTTCAAAATTTTCACATTGTTCAAGTCACATTAGACCAAGTCTTTACACATATTGCGCTGTATCCAATCATCAAAAGACTCCCCGCAGATTATAATGTTTTTCAGCAAGTTTGTAAACCAGTTTTAAAAAATTCTGGTATTCTTAGTGACATTAGACTAGTTAACTATACAAAGCCTTTACATGATCGTATAGTACTTCTTCTTGGTCATATTCTACTAAATGTGCCTTTGTTATCCGAGCAGCGAGACTTAGCTGTTACCTCTTTCCCTTCCGACAGTTTTTGACACGATCTCCTAATGTACTCTAAGGAACACCATATCTAGCACTGGCCACACGTGCTTCTTTGGAAATAAGTTTGTAAATGACCAACTTTATACTTTCTTCATCGCAATTGCCACGTATTTTCCCCATGGTTTTCTGAAAAAGCCAGAAACCATTAAAAAACGTCAAGTTTACTTACCAGTGTTTTGTCCGATACCACCCGATTCCCTTTTGTCCGATACCAGCCGAAAGATTTGCAACTTATGAATGGCTATCTACCGGCTTGTAACAACACGAAGGCAACTATACGCCTAAATTATAATATATACACACCCTAATAAATACTATGATTGCAATAATATATCGATACATTTACTTTGTGACAAGTTGCAGGCATACAAATCTATCTCCGTGCACCTCATTACTCGCAAAAATACAAAAACTTTGAAGCATGAGATACACCGTTCATCGAACAAATCCACTATGGCGTGGGCTTGGCTAGTTCATTTTGATCAACTCACTGTATGCTTGACATGTGCCGCCTTAAGCAGGAAATAACGAAAACTGCTTTTGTCCGATACCACCCGCTGTCCGATACCAGACGACTTTCCCCTAGTATTATGGTGAATCGGCGAAATAGACTATTCCCTGTCGGGCAATATTGTCGCTTGCAAGGTTTTTGTTTCACGTATTTAAAGTGCATTAGTTATAGGTGTATGAAAAACAAAAACATTTTTATGGTAGATACTAGAAATATCAAGCTCCTTAATGCGATCATTATATTTATCGTATTACTGTTCAAGATTTTACAGTAATTGTTCAAATCTTAGCATATCGAAATTGCGCACATCTTCCAATTATTTTTGAAGTTGCATTCTATGTCTGTATTGGTGGCTTTTTAATAGTCTTTGTGTAGAGGCACCACAATGAAAGAAGGTGCCTGCTCCTCCCCTTCTAACTAACGAAAACACTGAGTAAATATTGAGTCATCGTGGTTTGTCTTAACAAGTCTTTTAATTTCACACGCTGTTCTATATATACAAAATTATGAAAGGGTCGAAACTGTTAGCTGAAAAGCATATAGAAAAGCCTAAAACAACATGAACCCAATAGAGACAAAAAATTATAAATGCTTAAGATTTGATGAATGAAAAGACAAGTTACCAATAATGAGAAAACAGATTAGGATTAGGAATTGGATTTCTAAGCTTTCGGTATTCATGGTCATGATAGTCTGTCACACATATAATTAATTATGTCCCTTGGCGATTACACTGCCCAGAGAGGAAGAAAAGAATGGGGAAGGAAGGATATGGCGTGGACCTATTATGTTAGGTGCTATTTTGACATTTGTCTGGTGTGAATAAGAAAAAAACCAGGAGAAACCTCACTCAGAATGGTTGGCCTGAAATTTTTTTTATATCTTTTCGACCGAGTGTCCCTACCGGGAATTGAACCCAGGACCGTTCGTACCAAAGGCGAGAGTTGAGTTGATCTTGAGTTTAATTCCTTTCAGCAGCGAGGCTATATGAGACGGGACCTACAGATTAACGTGGAATCCGAACCACATGAGCTCCCGCCGGGAATCGAACCCAGTTCTTCCACGCCAAAGGCGTGTACGTTAACCGCTTATCCACGAATGAGCTCCAAAGGCGAGAGCGTTAGCAACTACGATAATCCAGTAATGGGAAAACGAAAGCAGTCCGCCGGATGGATTAGCAGTAGGCATTATAATAATTATGTTTGAAATCAGGATCAATTAGACACGAATTATGTTCCCCACGAGAGAAGAATTAAAGTTGTTTCGCCTCGAAAATATATCGTGAAATTGATATCTCGGTCTTGGGAAGCGTATCTGTTTCTAATGGAAAAGCTTTGTCTCATCTTCTTTCATGAACAGTCGTAGATATTAACCTATAGCATAATGTGGGATTCAACTGACAAATTCACACTTAAAATTCAACTGTAATTTTCATCAAATGTGAGAACGCTTTATATTTGGCCTTGATAGATATACAACCTTTAATGTGTAAGGTATTACGCATAGTGGGATCCCAGAAACTATTCTATGTTGAATTATCTTTGAATCAACCTTGAATCAGCAAGAGAGGAATGTATACATGTTTATAGAAATCGTGGTATATTAGAATCGTTATGACACACAATAGTTCAACACTATAACTCTTATTTAAGCTATGCTATCTATTTTCTATAAGCTTCTATAATTTGCTAAAATATTCTTTGTTTTTTAAAAGTGTTAATGTAATCAGTTTTAGCATGGAAACATATTTGTTTCTTCCATATTGTAGACTTATAACATTAAATGGTGACAAATACATTTTTCAGTTGGCAAAATTGCAAAAAGTTTACAAAGTTGTAACTGTAAGATGTCTGTGAAGTTCATTATAATATTATACGAGTGTAATGATTGTGATAGCAGTTAAAGTCTAGTAGTAAAACAAAATTGTGACATCACTAACTTTTCTCCTTCCCATTTCTTGTATTAAGTGATGCTACACTCAAGCTGCATGAATGATCTGTTTATGAAATATGAAGAAAATTATAATATTCGTTTTCGAGAAACTTAAAAGAAAACTCACTCTCAAGAGTGACCTATTGCTTGTTTATTTTATCATGAAACATGATTTATGCCGTATTATAGAGTAGTTATTGATATACTCATTTATGGAACAAAATAACTTGAGAAGTTTTTGAGAAAATCGTTCAGAAAGAACTTACTTCAAGAATAAACTACACGTCCTGAACTTTACTTACAAAAACAACTTACGCCGTATTATGCTGTTGCTAACGGAATATTGAGTTATCAATTATAAACAAAATCGTTGGAGCGGTTTTTGAAGAATGAACAAAGTTTGGATGTCACCCTCCAGTAAAAAAACTCTTTTTGGAAAGTAGGGACAATCTTTGTTTTTTTTAAAAAAAAAAAAAGCTGGAGAATCTTACAAAAACTTTAAAAATTTAGTCTCCCTATGTTGAATGGTATGTCCTCTAGGCAACTGTACTTACATCCGAAAGAACGGACGGCCACAGAGACATTTAAAAATCACTCTTTCAGAATGCAGGGGGTAATGAAACGTGTAATTCTGTTGAAATCTTGAATTTGTTTTTTCACAATCACCACTTTCTTCCCTCCTTTTGTGGCACGAAAGTAAAAAGAAATTCATGTTTTGGTTTTAATATGTACTAGCTATGCAATAATTGCGAATTTCGAACGAAGCGATCGACCTTCATTGATTATTCATAGAATTGTTTAGTGCATCAATTGTTTTCGTGAACGAACACGACATGCAAATAGTTGAATTGGGCATATCAGCGAAAAAACATAATAGCTTTGAAAATTTGTGTTAGTAGAACAAAACTAAAAGGGCTTTATCCTATTTCTAATGCTGAACATTCTATTTTCTTTTGTTTAGAATGAGAATTTGCGCTCTTGTTGCTTTTGGAATAATCCCGTTTTTCGTTGATTACT
This sequence comes from Thermobia domestica, assembly GCF_964235325.1. Lineage (NCBI taxonomy): Eukaryota > Metazoa > Arthropoda > Insecta > Zygentoma > Lepismatidae > Thermobia > Thermobia domestica. Next base: position 112,048,337 of record NC_137464.1, read on the forward strand.
CCTCAATGGTATATCCAATCGGGATATGTTACCACTTATGACACTCAGCGCTTACTCTCGAATCACTATGACAAGTTTGGTTAAGAACGGATCAGGCATTTTGGAGTAGTATCCGCATAAAAGAACGCCTACGTCGAGTAAAGAGGAGTTTCGCTTCAATTAATGATGTTTTGTAAATATTTAGTTATCTGTATGTAATATATAAATATTTAAACTATTGCATTACATTTGACGTTTATTATGTGAGCTTTTTTTCATTAGGCACTGGAATAGACCCTATAGAAACTGCTACATTATGTTGGGTCAATTCATACAAAGTGATCCAGTAATCCAAGTATTGCATAATCATTTTTCCCTTACTATTACCATATTTGTTGCCAGCACAGAACTGGTTTTTAAAAATATTAATCCCATTCCGTTTGTAAGTGGCGGCCATTTTGTTGAGCTCCGAGTGGAATTATTGACTGCAGACGTTAGCGTATATTGGTATCTTATAACTAAATTATAATGAAGCTGAAATTTATAATGAAGTGGTGAAATATCAAAGTTAATTTTAAAAAATATAATTATAGTGATAATATATTCATTAAGGCTAGTGTAACAACACTGATGAGTGTTCTTACACTTTTTATTATTTTTTAAAAATTTGATTTTTAAATTTTTTTTGCAAAGTTTGAAGGATACCTCTGATGGGATATGGAATAAAAAGTTATTTTTTTCTGACAGAGTATATATTCATATGAGATAAAACTATAGTAAAAATTTCAGCTTTGATATTTGTCTTGAACAAAGTTTTTTTCAAAATGTGAATGAAAAACACATGTTTTCACTACTTCGAGCTACTTGTTTCTTAACTAAATACTTTACCAACTCGAATCATAGAACACATTGTTTTAATTTGTTATTTGTATTTTAACGTTGAATGACTTACACTTTAGAATAAACTTAACAACATTCAAATAAAATTAAATAAAGTTGATAAATATTCAAAAATGAAATATTAATTACCATATGAAGTTCGAAGTGTTTGGGACTGGGAAGGAGCTATTCTTCCTTTCTGCTGCCAGACGAAACCAACGTGTAAATCCAGTTCCTAATTCTAAATTCATACATTACATTCATGTTATTTATGAATCTGCAGAGAAAGGAAATTAATGAATGAGATCGATGCTGTTATTGAAATTATGTTGATAGTCCTGATATTATTTCATGTAATTATTCAAAATTAATTTATCGAAAGTCTTTACAATCAACTGGAGTGATTACAAGAGAACGGAGTACTGGTACAAATAACCTTGATATGAGCGTATTTCATAATAGCGAGGCAATAAAACAAGTATTTACGTATAAAATAAAATTTTGTAGTATTGTTATTTAAGAATATAATTGGCTACGCAAATAGTTTAAATAATATTACTAAATTATCAAAATACACACTTACCTATTTTAGAGATCTTACCTGTTTTCCGAAGATCCAACTTGACAGCCCTTCTCAAGAACTTCACATGACGCTGATAAATAGAACCTCAAAAGAAAATTAAATATATTATATATTAAACAGTAATTTGTTAAAATAATAACTAAAGTGAAACTTATCTAAAAGAATACTGTAGATCCTATGTCTGTTCATATGTAGTTTGCCAATGTTAATATCACATTTGAACACAATATACCGGTATGTTTCATCTAAAGTTCTGTTTCAGCATAATTGTATTTGTATAATTTTCACATGTTTTTTTTTTTTTTTTTTTTGCAGAATATTGTGTATTTTATTTTATTTTGTATTCTGATATTAATTTTTTATATTGTAATTGGTGGTTGTAAACTAATAATCAATTTAATCCTTATATGGGGAAAGATACTTGTTCTTAATCGCTGAACCCTGTTTTGTCATTATTGAAATATATCTCTCTGTCATTTGTAGGGTTACCACCTTTCCTCTGGAGAAATCCAGGACATATCGAGCATTGAAGTCAAGTTAAAAGATAGAGATGCAAAACTAGTCACAATGCATCCCTTTTACACACCCACATGCAAGAGTAGATTCTCAATACTAAAGCATGTTTTTCTTTGTTATTAGCGTAACAAAGTAAAGAGAATAAATGAGAAATTGCACTTTTAAAGAGTGTTTCTCGAGTTGCACTGGAAAAGGAAAAAAAAAAAGGTCATAAATGCTTCTTTTCAAGAGAGCAATTATTTCTTTGTTGAAAAGATTTTTTTCTTATTCCCTTTTAGCATGCAACCTCAGATTTGCTTTCGACCATCTCTTTTACGTATTCTTTTTTTACTTTGTGAATCCAGTTTATCGAAATTAGACATGTATCATACATAAGATGAGATTCAGTTACGTTACACATACACATTGTATGATACATCACTAACGTGCTTACCAACTAACTTCAAATATGATATCAAAGCTCATATTAGTACTTATAAGGTTAACTGCCATTTAAGTTTGCTTATACTAAAATGAATACTTTCTGTTACATTTCGCAGCTTCAAGAAGCAAGTGTTTTGTCATTAAATAGTCATAAACCTTCGAATAAAGTAAAAAACAGTTCATTAATTTAAAAAAAAAACACACACACACAGCGATATTTAAAATTTCTGAAGAAGGAAATTAATGGACAAGAATTATGAAAATATTCGGTAGTGCTTGTTTGAACCACTATGGCTTATGTACTTATTATAATACAGATATGAAATGTATAGTTTTCATATTCCTGGACATTTGGCGTCCGGAGTAGATGTTGGCCCGGACTCCGGACGAATTGTTTAATTTCTGGAATTTCCGGGTCAAAACCCGGACGGCTGTTAACCCTAGTCATTTCCTCCCCTATTCTAACACTTATTGCTTCACATATAAGTTTCTTATGAGTCTTCGAACGGTTTGCAGATGATGTGGTGCTTGTGGCGGAATCTGAAAAGAAAATTTATAAGGTGTTAGAAAACTTGCTGTGAAGAATGTGGGATGAAAATAAATATTAGAAAGACAAAAGCAATGATGATTAGAACGATGCGGTCGGTGTCAAGTATAGAAATAGGAGGAGAGCGAATAGAACAGATTTCTAGTTTTCGATACGTGAGTAGTATTATTAGTGATGATATGAAGTGCGAACGTGAAATAAAAGCAAGAATAAAAATGGCGAAAAAAGGCTTTCGGAGGAAGAAAAGTCCACTTAGTGGGACCTTGAATAAAGAGTTGAGAAAACTACTTATACAATTCTTCGTGTGTAGTATTGTGCTGTATGGAGCAGAAACATGGACATTAGGCAAAAAGGATGCAAAGCGACTGGAACCTTTCGAAATGTAGATGTGGAGAAGAATGGAGAGAATTAGCTGGATCAAGCGGGAAACGAATGAAAGGATGTTAGAAATGGTGGTAAATAAAAGAACAATTTTAAGTATTGCTCAGAAGAGAAAAAGAAACTACTTGCGAAATTGGCTAAGAGAGAACTATATCATGAGGGACGTGTTAGAGGGTATGATGGCAGGATAGATAGGAAGAAGGCGAAGGAGGCTACAATTTTTTTTTTTTGATTGCTCAGACGCGCCTCTTCGGTTTCGGCACCTGAAGATCTAAACCGAAACGGGCTATCATCATTGCAATCTTCTTTCTTTATTTCATCATTCATTTTCCTTTTTTTTTTTTAGAGCGGGGACAAGGACAAGGACAAGGACAAGGACAAGGACGAGGGCGAACCACAACACATTGAACAAAGAAAACAATCAAAACAAAACAAAATAAAATTTAAAGAAAAAAAAACAGCAAATCCTTACTACTAACTACTATTCTCGAATGATTATCAAGTCTTCTTTATCTAATCAAACTTATCTACTCTACGTTCTGTCTCAAGTCGAGCTTAACATTCATCCTATCATAAATATCATCATTCATTGCTTTTTGCCTATACTTATCTCATCCATGCAGTATTCCCTCTTCTTCTTTGTTTCATTTCGTTCAGGTTTCCCTGTATGATTAGGTTTTTCACCTTGTACATAATTTGATTCTCTCCTGTATGTTTTTTATTAATTTACCACACTCTCCTACAAAATCACTAGACACACACTTCACTTATCACTATTAAGCACTGTCCACACTGGTATTTATAATATTGCACTAATACACTATCACACTCCTGTGTGTGAAACACATTTTAACGACTAATTCCACTACACGCATTACACTTGTTTCGTTCCTTTTGTGCATTCGTTAAATATTGTCTATCTCATGTAGGATGATTTTGTTTTCGATATATGTTCCTCGGTTGTTTTACGCATGTCCACGGTCCCCAATACAACGGCTTGGGGTCCAGGACCCACTCGGAGCACTTAGTGCGGGCCCTGGTCAGTTGTGTCCCACCGCCGTGTGCACCGGAACCGAAAGCGGCGCGTACGCAACATGATCGCGGACGGTCACTGTTTTCTTTTACCCGAGTTCATTTGTCTCATTTCTTAATTCTATGAGATATTAATGTGCTGTATATTAGAATGCACGATACAAAACGATACAAAAGGAGGCTACAATTAATGAACGATATCAAAACAAAAATATCGTAGTGAAGACGAAGAGCTTAGCTGAATGCCGTGGAGCATAGAAGCTTCTCAGTTGTGGCAAGTGACCTGCCAATAAATGTAAGAATACCTCTGCTGATGATGATTACACGTACTTCGTTCAAGATCTCAGATCTGGATGGCAACATCCATCTTGGAGACAAGCAACATTCCTTGATGTGTGTTGATATCGAATGCATCATCACAGGACAGGATTTAATAATCGTGCGCCAAACAATAACCAATATATGATATATTTACATGAAATATACCTTATGGAACGAGAATTTGAAAGCGATGCGGAAAGGAGGCGTTGTATGACAACCTTTTGACAACTTTATTGTAGAAAGGTTAAACACAGTAACTGTAATTGGCAGACGCATATATAATGCTATTATTAGACTTCTTGACAATATTGACAAATTATCTCTTTATGAGGCTAAGGACGTTTTTATTTTACTAGGTCTATGTATCTACAATACAACACAAAGTTCTCCTGGTAGCCTTGGAGCTAGATCATAACACTCCTAAACGCAATTGTCTGTATGTTCACACATAACTTTTACAAATGTACACGTTTCTGATTCTTTCTCTTCCTTATCTATTGATAAGTTACAGCTTCTTATTTTCCGCCTACACTGAGAAAAATCCGTTCTCGGAGCAGCGGTATATTTTACAAATATACGAAATCCTCTTGCTTACTACAGAAATCGGTATGGAGCATACGTTATCCATATGCTGCATACGCACTGCCGTTAGATGTCACGTCATGCCGTTGAAGGATGTCTGACATCTAACAGTTTTCCATATATCACATGCTTATATTTATGTTACATTCCTCAGCTATATGTTATATACGTCCATTTGTATGTGAGATCCTGACCGCCTATATTGTTTCATACGGAAAGTACGCATAGATGGAACACTTATACGGAAATTATTATAAAACGTGCGTTTTCAGTTATACGTCCACTGCACCTTAAGTCCAATTGCGCATGTAACCTACCTTTATAAGTACGCCACCTACATTTTTTCTCAGTGTAAGACTATATTATCCGTACAATTACGTCGTATGTTGGAATGTAAGAATTGTTGTATCAGGTTATGTTCTACCCTGGAATTAATAATTGTTACATTAGATTAGTATTCTACAGTCTAGAATAATGTAAGAACTTTACTTCACATTCTATGTTAAAATGTAAGCGCTGTTGCATTAAATTATATTCTACACTACCTGAAATACACGTTCCTAGCACGTGGAGGATAAGGTTTAGGCAATACATGATATTTGAAGTACATAAATTAGTGGAATAAATAAATAAGGAAAAGTAACGCCTTCTGCGTTGCTCCTGTCTATATCAGTAAAATATATAAATAAAGAAGAGTAACGCCTTAGGTCTTGCACCTGTCAATATGAGTCTAATAAGTAAATAAATCTCGAAGAGCAACGTCTTCGTCGTTGTCACTGTAAATTACCGAATCGGCTGCCATGTCTCTTCTTGACTAAACTTGCAGTCAATGTAATCGGAATGTCACTAATCAGCTTAGCGATCCCGAAAACTCGATTCGATTTGATTTAATTTAATTTTAACTTTAGTGTCCCATTCAGCTGCGAGGCTGTATGAGACGTCGACTTGAAACTTAACGTGGGATCCGAACCACATGAGCTCCCGCCGGGAATCGAATCCGGATCTTCCACGCCAAAGGGGCGTACGTTAACCATTTAGCCACGAGGAAGCACAACTATGGATTCGACACTAATATCGGTCATTTTGAGCATATTGTTTTATACATCCTCAACCTTCAAGACGGTAATGACTAAGGCTGAAGTTGAAAAAGCGTTGGAAGTTTTACTATTCATCTCTCGACCACGAAAACTTTGAGTTTGGCCTAATATTAAGTGTCCAAGGTATAAATCGTCTCCCATTATGTAGTATATATATTTTGACCTCCATGATTATGCCCCCGTGCCGAAATTAAAAAAAAATCTTCGTGTAGGATTAGATCAAGTAAATGTCTTTCGACGTACCAAATTTTGTGGCTCTAGGTCACTCTTTTTTTTATAAGAAAAACTGATGACAGATAGACATATGCACAAACACATACATTATTTATTAGTAATACAGATTTGAATATAAGAACGCTGTTTTTACATTATGGTTTTAATAGGTGTTTTTCTCAGTATGATTCGTATTACTTAGAGTAGTTGTTGAATTTACAGACTTCATCACGCGCTATAAACTTCTCAGAAATTTCGATTGACCTTTCGCAGAGAAAATAAAATCATGCCTAATATTTGAGAACCTGCATGAATTCGTTTTACCGTGTGAAATTAATTTAATTTCTGCTCAGGTATTACATTTTGTATAACAATCTGCTGAGCCAATAAATTCAAAAATTCACGGTTAAGTTATAATACCAGCAGCATTATAATTCTTTTTCGACATAACGTAACGTAACGCCTTGCATAACTATAATGATGAATGAGATTTGAATAAGTAAATGATAGATAGAAAGAGAGAGGATCGGAAAGTAAATGTAATTTTGTGTTGATAATGTTCTAAATCATTTACTTTGGAATGTTTCAATGTGGATTATCATCAATCCTTGTGGGATATATATATATATATATATATATATATATATATATATATATATATATATATAGAGAGAGAGAGAGAGAGAGAGAGACTTTTTCTTTGAAATCACTGTGAAGAAGGAATGATAAATCGTCCAAGAGGAGCAAAGTAAAGAAAATGCTGTTGCGTCTTCCGTATCTTCTAGCAGTCACTGAGAAGACAAAATTTTTTGTCTAAACAACCTAATCGCGACCGAGCGTCGCTTGCAAAGAAGACAAAAGATGAACAAAAGTAAAGAAAAAAGTGAGAAAGTAAGCGAAGAGGAAACCATTTAACAAAGAGAGCAAAGAATTTGAAGAAAAGGAAGGAAAGGGTAAGTAGTGGGATAAAAAAAATTGAAGAGAGATAGAAAGACAGAGAGAGACGAAGAATTAAAAAAAAGAACGCCCTGCTTGTTCTTTAAATTTTGCTGCCTTCCAAGTTTCCCCAAGGAACGGAGTAATGAGTTGTAACTCAATTCTATACCACGTGACTTGACTGCTCGGTAACGTCACAGAGAAAACGTGTCGTCCTTTTTTGTTCTTTTTGCCTTATTTTTCTTTTGTATTTCCTTTGGGGGCAAACTCGTTTATTGTGACTTTTCATGTTTTTTTTTTTCGCGGGAGAAGAAAAGTTTTAAAGGAAGTCATGAGTGTATAGTACGACGACGAATGTCAACTTTTCTTTGTACAGAGAAGAATTTTTCTCAAGATAAAATTAAATAATACGTTTTACATTTTTTATTAACTTTTGTCTTTTTTCTATGTTTTTTGGAATCATGTCTTCTTAAATATACTAAAATATCAATATTTAGAAACAAACTTAGCCTGTCTCACCTTTCTTAACCCTATATGGACGACGAAAACAAATTTGTAACGTTTCAACGCATTGTTGTATTGCAAGCCCGAGCATTTTTTTTCATTCGAATCGACGAACGTTTCATATCCGTTACGTTTCGAGGATTATATTTGACAAGTAGCGAAGCCTGGCGTCTTCAGTGTGGATCACAGCTTGATACCGAAAACAATTTTTTTCTTCAACAGGAAAATAATTCCGTCCATAAAGGGTTAAGAGAATTCGTGCCTTTGTGACAGTAGAAACAATATTTACTATAAAAATGTTTATAACCTGAGAGTAAAAATCTGCCCCCCTTTTTTTGTTTGATTAAACAGATAGATACACTCGAACTCATATTACGAACAATTTTATCCACAGAATTGATACGTATAGAGATACTTATAGTTATGTGCTGTTTTATTTTTTTAAAAAAAATTGTTTGATGATTGTTGCAAAATGTATTCATTAATCTAAAGAATCTTCTCCATCTGTGGTAATCGCACAGGTACCGGCGCTACGTACGACTTATGAGCCCCGGTTTCAATTACCGGTGGAAGTGCAGAAAAAATCAATTTCAAAATCATTCACTTTCATTAATTGGCTGATTGTTTAATAGATAGCTATACATTTATATTAAATTTGAACTACGCAGTGACAAATATATTAAACGATGATTATTTGTTATTATTATTGATCATTATTTTAAAACATATTCATTAATATTTTAACATCAGTCCGTTGCTTTCCTTGATCAAATTTAACAACTTCTGCTAGTACACACACATACTCATTCATATTGATGCCTGTACTTCATCTCAGAAATGTATTAAAATAATCAAAAAGGCAGAATTATTGAAGAAATGTCTATGTAGTTCTTTGATGTACCAAACGAGACGGATATCTTGTATGGAGATATGGAAGTACCGAAACCCTATCCGTAGCTGAACCATCAATACAGCTAGTCTACAGCTGTATTGCCTTTATCGAGATTATACATTTTACCGTAAATTTAGAAGGCGCGGTGGCTTAGTGGTAGAGCGTTCACCTCCGGTGCTTGGGGTCACTGGTTCGATCTCAGCTCGCGCTGTGTGAACTTTGTGGTGAACAAACACCGTGCTCGTGGGTTTTGTCGGGGTTCTCCCGTTTCCTCCTACTTTCTTCATTTCATTCATTTTTCATCATCACCGTTCTCTTTAGCCTAACCAACATAACCGAGGGACGTAAAACTTAAAGATTTCATTTTTTTACCCTAAATTTATACTTCCCTGAAAGGGTTTTAATCTTCGAAATTCAGAATTGTTACACGATGTGGAAAATGAAAGATAATAATGTACCCATATACCTATCCTTGTAGATTCACTTTATGTTAGAGCCGCGGTGTCTCAGTGGTAGAGCGTTCACCTCTGGTGCTTGGGGTCCCGGGTTCGATCCCAGCCTCTGCTAAGTGAACTTTGTGGTGGACAAACATCGTGTGCGTGGGTTTACCGGAGTTCTCCCGTTTCCTCCCACTTTCTTCATTCCACCATTTTCATTCATTTCTCATCTTCACCGTCTCCTTTAGCCTAACCGGCATAACCGTGGGACGTAAAACTCAAAGATTTCATTTCATTTTTCACTTTATACTACTATACGGAAACATCTTATAGAATTCATACTCAGGTTATATTCCTGGTCGATGGTCTGTAACATAAATGCAAAATAATCAATTCAAAGAAAAAGAGACAACAGCATATTTGAACACACTCTTCAGTTTGTGTATTACAGTATGATCATACAAAGTAACAGTGACATAGGGTTGTAAGTGAAAGCATTCATAACATACGTAATATAAGAACATCTTTCTGCATGTTTAGAGGATGATCTTAAACGTCATTGTTAAAACGAAAAGAATTATTAAAATTGAAATGAATTTCAATTTCGCGACAGCAATTGAGGTGTCTACGTAAATAGGGCACATAGGAGAAAACTATGTTCGAGTAAACGCTAAAAGAAAGGGGTAATATTGTGTGCTGTCGATAAAATAAGGTTACTGAGTTGGGAAGAACTACATACAAGATACATCCTTTACAATACGTAGTTTCCCGATAACACAGTGTTGTACTGGTATATTAATGAGTAATACTTAGAAATGTATAGTATGTTAAAATATTATGTTCCCTTTTTAAGCAAAACACTTTTGTAGTACAGAACGGTAATTGAAAGCCATTTTAAAGTTTCAAAAACTGTCTTTATTTCTCAAAGTATATGAAAGCTGAAAGTTATGGAGATTGTGAAATCAAATGTTCAAAAAGTCAATATTGTCCTGCTGTATAAAACGGTGCATACTTTTAACATGTTAGACTTTTAATTGATTCACATCGGGACAAAGACACCCTGTAATTCTTACGTTGCGAAAATCTTCAATTTTCTGAATAAGTTGTCAATAAGTAAACACATAAAACTGTCCAAGATAAGTTTTAGAACATAGCAAAGCACTACTGTGTAATGATTTGATGAAAACATATTTCATTAAAGTAAAGGGATCCTTCGTTTTTGAGACAGAGTTTTTATTTCTTCGAAAAGAAATTGTTTAGAAAAGGCTTCCAGTCATGTAAAAGCTATGAATTCGTAATAACTTCAAAGGTGATGGGGTTTCCCTACACTACACTATTGCAGTTAGATAAGGCTTTGGATTACCAATCACCTCCTTTTGTAAAATTTTCTTTCTCATCAGACCAAAGGTTCGGTCGCACTGGAGAAACTATGCCCTGTGACCGGAGAAATTTGAAGCACATCCTTTTAATAAACTCTTTGGAAACAAAAGGGTAAACTTAGTCATCAGAAATTTTCCATTTTGCCCGTTTGTAGCATCAAAAAGGTAACTATAAGTATTATGAAGGAAAGTGACTCTATGTACATGAAGTAAAGAGAATGTGCATAATTTATTTTGTTACATTTACCCTGTAATGGGTGATATTTCTGCAATAACAATAAGATATTAAACAATCTGTAACCTAAGTGTTGGTACTATGTTACATGTGATAACTACTAGTTTCCATTCCTAGCTTATTTCTATCTAGGAAACACTTTTCTGATTTAAACATATATAAAAAAAAAACATTTCTTGATATTTTCTTTTCTAAAACCATAATGTTACTACGATATTCAATATTTTGCTCTTAAGATAGCAATTAGTTGAGTGAATTTCTAAATTTTGTTGTTTTGGCGGAGAAGACATAGGTTGTTTCCTGTCAACGAAATGATTGACATCAAAATATTTTTACCGGATCAAAGATATTTTGTCAATCTTTCAAATGGAAAATTCAGTACTTCATGATATATATTTTTTTTTATCAGAAAGTATTTTTACTTTATCGACAGAATAAAGTCATTCTGACTATTACTAAGGTCTCATTAACACAAAGAACCCTATCACACTATGGTACTTAGCAAATTCATTTAGTTTGATAGTTTCTGGGGTGATTTTGTAAATAGTTATTATGTATCTAATATTAACGATAATAACAATACGTGATGTAGACATAAGTGGGAGTTATGATACATTGGAATTTTATAGGGTGCGAATAAAATTAAAACTTTAAACCAGATACCAACAAAGAAGTGGGTAAATAATAAAATAACAATGTTTCAAGAAAGGACGTGCCATGAGAGGAAAGAGTTGAACTGAAAGCAGCTGAAGAAGTTTAAAGACAGATATTATTATGATGATGAGAGACGGGTGAGAAGAATTTAATGAGGGATTTAATTTTAGACTGAATACATTAAATTATTATTTCTAATTTCTTTTCTGTTTTACTTCCGGACAACGAAAGGAAACAAGGAATTATGGTGATCATGAAATAAATAATAATAATTTAAGATTCGGGATTTACACGTTTCATGGCACTTATATACAGAAAAAGTAATTTCTGAATGTCTATCTTTTCGTCTCAGTGTATATATAGGCTTTTTAGATAACACACCGCTGAGTGTATCTGAACCAAAAATTAAATTTAGGGCTTTCATAAGATCAGGCACGTAGCCAGGATTTCGTGAAGGGGGGGGGGAGTCCGTGACATGACATACTGTGGTCATCACAACAAGGGCTCGATCATTCTAAACTATTTTACTGGAACACATATTCGTTCGTTTAGCCAAGATTTCGCAAGGGGGGAGGCGTGGCATGAATTTCTGAATGCAAAGGAGCTCGATCAATCTAAGCTACTTTACAGAGGACAATAAAATGAGCATATGTTGGTAAGTATTTTAATAACAAACTATGAGAAATCTCGAGCAAAATAATAATAAAAGAAAAGTTGCTGAAAAGATTTTAGTAGTAGGGACCGACGTATATTGCGCCGAGTCAGCAAAAATTTTCTCGATTCTGATTGGCTGAGAGAGGTCACGTGACGTTAGGCCCCGCCCACGCGGGAAATTCAAATTTTCAGGTCACGTGGTATGATGACCCTGCGGGGAAATCCCTCATTCTCTTTTATGACCGGGATTTTTGAAATTTGTTCCCTTTTACGGGTAAGATGTGTGATTCTGATTGGTTGATAGCTGTCACGTGATTTTAGACCCTGCGATATTTGAAATTCGTTCCCTTTTACGGGTAAGATGAGTGTTTATGATTGGCTGATAGAGGTCACGTGATCTTAGGCCCTGGGATTTTTAAAATTCGTTCCCTTTTATGGGTAAGATGAGTGGTTTGGTACCTTGAATTTGATTGGTTGATAGCGGTCACATGATCTTAGACCCTGTGTTTTGAAATTTGGGTATCCTCTTTGATGAGTGCTTTGGTACCTCGATTCTGATTGGTCGACAGAGGTTACATGATCTTAGACCCGCCACACGGTGAACAGGTCACATGGTATGACGTCATGTTTTACCCTTGCGGGGAAATCCATCACTAATTCGTTTCCTTTTACGGGTAAGATAAGTGCTTTGGTACCTTGATTCTGATTGGATGCTAGAGATCACGTGATTTTAGGTCCTAGGATTTTTGAAATTAGGGTATCCTTTCTGATGTATACTTTGGTATCTCGATTCTGATTGGTTGATAGAGGTCACATGATTTTAGACCCGCCACACAGTGAACAGGTTACATGGGAAAACCCCTTACTTATTTGTTTTATTTTATGTGTAAGATGCGTGTTTTGGTACCTCAATTTTGATTGGTGGATAGAAGTCACATGATCTTAGCCCCCCCAGTTCATGAGGGAAATACAGAGCGATATGACGGCGATCCATCCTAGACCGGGATCTTAGAATTTAGTTCCCTTTTTATGGTTATGTGTAAAGTTCCCATGAAGGGTTCAACCTCCTCCTTAAATAACCCTTTTTTGGTATCATGATATTGTACTGAAGTTTACATTAAATATTATCGTTCTCTTTGGCAGATAAGATGATTACCAGCTTTCTTACCTTGATGGAGATCCTGTCCTTGAATTAGTAGCCTATGTCTCTGGAAGTAACAATGGTGAAAGAGGGTTGTCGCTTGTAGATTTCTTATAACACATTGTTGTGAGTTTAAGCGATTTTTTAAACGCTCAGTAAGCGCTTCAATTATGGAAACAGTGTTGCCAGATTTTTCTTACCTAAACTGCTCCGATTCTTTTCGAAACGGTTCCGCAGAGTGCAAGAAATTTTAAACTAAAAATTTTTTCGAACTAAAAAAATTTTAAACAAAAATTTTCAAACAAAAAATTTTCGAACTAAAAATTTTGAAACAAAAAAGTTTCAAACAAAAAATTTTCGAACTAAAAGGAATTTAAAAAATTTTCGAACCCAAAAAAAATTCGAACTAAAAAAAATTAAAAATTTTTCGAAAAATATTTTAAACTAAAAACTTTCGAACTAAATTTTCAAATCAAAATTTTTCGAACTAAAAATTTAAACAAAAAATTTCGAACCAATTTTTAAAAACAAGTTTCGTACTAAAGTTGTAAACCACATTTGAAAGTTTTCAAATCCAAATTTTTTTCGAACTAAATTAAAAACCAAATTTTGGACACTAAAAAATTCTTTAATTATTTTTCGAACAAAATCATGTAAACCAAATCTTGGATATATTTTCCACCTTAAATTTTCAAGATTACCATTTATTTGAAAACAAGTGTTCAGGGTTTCAAGAAATAATAAAACATATTTTTTTTTTCAACTTGTTGTATTTTAACGAAAGGTATGTGCTCTTCTCATACAAGTTTATTAACATAATAAATACAGGATCTAGTTTAATGAATATGTTGGACGTGTCATCATCTTCGAATGTTGTAGACGTATCCTGTAAAGAAAAAGAAGAAACGACGGATTACTTTAAGAATTTCTTTTTTCTGAAACAATAAAAATGAGTCAATATTGATAAGAGAGAAATAAAACTTACTCGTAAATGATGGATCTGTTTAGGCTCATCTTCATCCTCGGGTACATTTCATCCACTGATGGATGTTTACGCACTTTTTCTGGGTACTGCATTTTTCTTGGTGTTGCAGCTTTATGGTCAAGGTTCCTCCTTCGGTACGAGATGACTGCATTTCTTCCACTGATGGTGATGTTGATGATTTATGAACTCTTGTGGGTACTTCATTTTCTTCTTGGTGTTGCTGCTTTGTGGTTAAGGAGTGGAAAAAAAGGAAAAGGAAAAAAGAAATGGCGGCCTTATTGGGTATTTACAGTTTTTTCTTCTTCATCTTCTTTTTCCAGTTCCATCTTCTGTTTTTTAACGTACCCGTACGGAACCGTATCATAAGAATTGAATTCTTTAAATCGACGTTTTGTGTACTGGATACTGTACATTTTTTCTTCTTTGCGTGTGACGATGGTATGGTCTTTGGTCCTGCATATCTTATGGGGGATAGTGATGGTGACTTGTCCACGGCATTGATTTGTAATCATTTCTTTTAGCGTATTGAAATTTAATTGTTGTCCTGCATTGTAATTTAATGTAAATCCTCTAATTTTGCATATGTAACTGGTGACGTTGGTATCCGGATTGTATATTTCTAGGCTGTAATTTTTTGGTCCTCCACTGACAAATGTTTTGATGTATGCTCGTGGTCCGTAAGACTCCATCTCATTCGATAAGCATCCCAAGTACGTTGAAGGTTCAATGGTTGGCTCCCCGGGCTTCTCTGTAAATATTACAGAATCCGTGTCGAAATATAAAACACGTTCCTGCAACATTTCCAGGTACTTGTACAGTTCCAGGCGTGCCTGACATGTTGTAAATGCACCTAACACGACATTGGTGTTTCGGTTTTGAACAGGCACATGTTCATTGTACTCCCAGAACGCATACAACATCGTATCATTGATGGGTACAATTTGATGGAGTTTAATGTCGGGGGAAGTGAGTTTTTCATAAAATTCTTCCGGCCGATCAATAATTGTGGTCTGGCTAAAGTTTGATCTTTGGCAAAGCTTTCCCCATAATGAGTTCAAACAGAGCTTAGATAAACTTCTTCGTGCAGGATTATTTTCAATTTTGGACGGATCCAATGCAATACCTTCACGCTCCAGGACGGTTTGTATGAATTTTGATTTGTCTTCTTCGCTGACACAGGAACTAGGCCAGCCAGACGCTTCCATTTTTGATTTCAAAAACGTATTGATATATTCCGTGAACAAGCCACCTGTTTTCGTGATGGGATCATATTGTTCAATGTCATAATCCCAAATTTCAAAAATTTCCACTGGTTGATATCCTAATTCTACTGCTTTCTGGATTTCATATGATACCCATGTTCCAGTGAGGCATCGCTCCTGGTCGTTGTGCGTACACGTTGCTGTAGGGTCTGGGTTCATTTCTTCGGCACACGCAGCACACAGTGGAAAGAGTAGTTTCTTGTTACATCGGTAAGGCAGGAGACCATGATAAAGATGGCGACTTGGTAATATCGACATTTTGATCAGACCATTGACTTTATTTATTGGTGGTATATTTTCATCACCCTGTAGATAAATTCGTGGATGGCCTACAGGGTATTTAGCACACTTATTTACATAAGGATAAAGCGAGACAATATCGAAATATTTTATTACTTCCCCCACTTTTTCATCGACTTGGTGGTACAATTTCACGCAATTGGTCCTTCCTCCAAAAAAGCTATCTCTTGGATTTAATGGTCTGCGGTTCATGTACGGGTGATTCTTTAGATACGTCGCCATTGCAGGATTTTGTTTTAAGAACTGATTAAATTCGCACTCCCACATTTCATGTACAATGTAGCCCAATTCACGCAGTCTTGCATTTTTGCGTTGCGTTCGTTCATAACGGAATTCCATGGTGTCTTCTGGATTGCTGTAGATGGGCTGATTACGGCCTGTAGTAAAACATACTTTACACCCGTGGTAAAAGCAGCCGGCATGCTCGTAGACGTGCTCCTCTAACGTCTCAGGATCTTGGTAGTAACCATCAACATGGAATCCCGCAATAAACACTTCTTTTTGTCGGGCCGCATGTAAGATTTGTTTTTCTTCGCTTTTTTCAATGTAGGCCAGCCATTGCATTGCAGCGATCGATTGGGTACTTCTCCATCGATATCCATGTGCCGGTAGAATTCCTATGGTGTTGGGTTTAAGGAAATTCCGGCGGAATACTAAATTGGAAGCACTGGCAATCGTGATCGTCTCCAAGAAGGGATTCACTTTGGTTTCTGTTTCAAATGACGTCATAAACGAAACGCATGCTTGCCGCAGTACATTGACATCTTGAATACAATACTTGATAATTTCTTTCTGAAAATCAAACGTATCATTACGATGATCGTTGTACCAATGCATGAACTTGTTTCTGTCTTCGACGGCCATTTCATCTGCACCATAATACTTTGTTTCCGGAAGTGGTCCAATATACGATTGATTCTCCTTGGTGTTGAAGAAATGTGGGAAGTAGCCTTTGGTTGCGGGTAAATTGAACGCTTTTGACAATTTACTTAATGCCATAGGTAGGAAGTTCAACGAGTCAATGAACGTCAGATTATTCAACGTTAAACTCAGTATCTTGGTCCCATTTAATATGACGTCAGGTCTCCATTGGCATTGTTCTACCATAGCCTTTAGGATGAAATGTCCATCGTATCCCTTCGAGTTGTGCGCGACACAGAAAATCCTATTTATATTGGGACGACGTTCCCGCAAGTACTGGAGAAAATCATAAACTGGATCCTCTCCTTGGAAAATATGCTGGCGCTGACCACACGTACTGCAAGACTGCTGGATATTATTGTTTTCAACACATGCATAACATACTTGTTGTGCAACCAATAAATTTGGAATGTGTACATACGTATTATCGCCAATATTCGTGTCCTGCATAGATTCTATATCATAGAATATCAACAAGGCTTTCTTTGCGTGCATGAGTGAAGGAACACCAGGTTTCAAGCATTGGCGATCAGGAAGCATAAAACATTGATGGGATCCCGGAACAATCTTCTTACAAACATTGCAAAAGATCTCATTGCAATCATGCATGCGTTGTCCACTTCGTACAAAGGAATATACTCTGTAACATCTAGTACATTGCTGCACCATTTTGCATACAGGTTCCCCACGATGATATACAATATTACGATGATTGTTAAAACATTCTTCGCCGTAAAATTGACGATTGCAGTCTTTGCATAATATCAGCGTTTGGTTCTTGTCGCATAGAGGTCTCTGTAGACATTTGGAGCATGTTACAGGACAATTTTTTACATGTCTGTTACGCTGATCATACTTTTTATGGCACGCCTCACAGTAGAAATTGGTTGCAAAACAAGCAGTTAAAGATTGAATGATGTCAAAATGGCCAGCCAAACAAAGCAAATTTATGGGAGTGCGATTTTCATCGTTGGGCCCCTCGTACATGATATCATGGCCTGTGAAACTGGTATACACTGTAATTTTATATTCTTTGAGGTATGCCTGGAATTGTCGAATTTCATTTACACTGGCACCATGATCCAAATTCACTCCTGCATTTGCACATAGCGCATCGACTTCTTGGTCCACAATACATTTTCTCTGATGTTGATACTGTGTATATCGTTTTACATCTACATTCTTGTATTTTTTCAGGCCAATAGCAATAACAAGGGCGTACGCCAGGCACCTTGAATCTTGATTTTTTACACGTACAATCCCTCGTTTGCAACGTAATAATTCTTCATTTTGAAGTACTCCTTGCCGCAAACCACCATAGCCACGTGGAATATCCACACGATGGAAATGAACGGTGAATGGTTCGTGCAGGAGAAATGCATTGTTACTTTGTAACACTCTTTCGAATGAGGCCCACATCGTTTCCAGTGTCAAGTTTCGTGCTTGGCGAAAACTCACCCAAAATGGTTTATTCGTGTTGCGTGGTGATATTACTGATAAACCAACCATCGCCTCATCGTCGACATTGGCTAACAAATGGTCCAGCATTGCTTGGAAACTGTTATGTACATACTGTATGATATCGGTTCCTACGGGCGGTGCATTAAATTGAATTTCGAGCATTCTGCCCTCAATGTTAAATCGTCTATAATGACGAGTGATTTCATTGCGAACAGTAAAACCCGATTCGGCCATGTTAATAATAGGAGAAAACAAACAAACAATTACGGTAAAACAAATATGTAATGGAAAAAAGGAATTGAGCAGCGTGAATTTACTACAAAAGAAAAGAAGAAAGAAAAATCTTAATCACCTGATAAACAGGAAATCATAACGTTTATGATAAATTCTTAACTAAACAATTCATGTAAAGGTCCTGAGTTTGATTCCCTGGCGATGGCGTTCAGAATCTCATTATGAAAGCATATGTACTAGAAATCAAAGTTTTTTAAAAAATAATTATGTTACTGAAATGAGTGTTTTATTGCTGTCAAACTCGAGAGCACTACATCAGCATGTAACTGACCTATCATTCTATAGTGATAAAAAGAATGCATGAAATGAATAAATGTTTCATCAGTACTGAGATGTTAGAAAGCACGCGTAAGCATTTTTTTTTTCCCCACTCACAACGACCTTTAAATGATGCGTTTGCAAGTTGAAGAGACTCATCAAACATTAACGATACACATACGTAATTGTCGAAACAAAATCTGTATAGCGTATTTTTTTTTTTTATTATTGTGACTAAGCGGTTAGCGTACATGGTTCGGACGTGGAAGGTCCTGGTTCAAGCCTCGGTGGGGTTTGCTTTTCACATCGGATCGCTGTCAAGCCTTTTTTGAAATTTAATATTCTCATGCGTTATCATACATTCCTGAGTTTGATTCCTGGCGGTGACGTTCAGAATCTCATTATGAAAGCACGTGTACTAGAAATCAAAGTTTTTTAAAAAATAATTATGTTACTGAAATGTGTATTTTATTGCTGTCAAACTCGAAACAATTACATCAGCATGTAACTGACCTACCATTCTATAGCGATAAAAAAAGAATGCATGAATGAATGTTTCAACAGTACTGAGATGTGATAAAGTACGCGTAAGCATTTTTTCTACTCACAACGACCTTTAAATGATGCGTTTGCAAGTTGAAGAGATTCACCAACCATTAACGTTATACATATGTAATTGTCAAAACAAAATCTGTATAGTGTAAATCTTTTAACCAAATATTCATGCACTCTTTTTTATTTAAGCGGTTAGCGTACATGCTTTCTAACGTGGAAGGCTCTGGTTCAATCCTCGGTGTGGTTTGCTTTCACACATCGGATCGCTGTCAAGCCTTTTCTGAAATTTAATATTCTCACGCGTTATCATACATTCTTTTCAAAACTAAGCTAAATGGTTGACGTACACGCCTCTGGCCTTGGTTCAATCCCAGGTGATTGCTCGAATATCACGTTAAGCTGAAGGGGACGTTAATGCTTTCAAAGGGTATCGAACCATATTATTCTCAGGCATAGTTTTTAATATTCTGTAATGCATTCTTTTCAAAACTAAGCGCACACATTTTTCTGGCCATGGCTCAATTCCCGACGGGCGCTCGCTGAAGGGACGCTAAACCATATCATTTATCGTGCTTACTTTTAATGTGTGGGGGTTCCTGATTCGTACTCCCACTTTCCCATTCCACTAATTTCTTCATAGTCTAAATATTTCGTACTAAAAGTAAAACAGTGTATTCGTGATCCGCCCACAAATATGAAATAAAAATGATTTTCGAATCTTGGGTGACAAATAAAATCTCACTGAACTTACCTCAATTCAATGAATAAAAAGTCGGAGCAATGAAGCTTAAATGAAAACACTTTTAAAAGGAGATCTTCTTCACTCGCTAGTTGAGAGCGATGTAGGATTTGAAAAATGAAATTTAGATTTTTATTTAGGTCGCTGTGAAAACGATGTCACCGTCAGCCAATCAGAAACGAGGAAATTTATAAAATGACATCACAACGAACCAATCAAAACGCTCGCTGCTTTTGTCATGAATCACGAACGAAAACGATGTGTAACAATCGATCGTGACGTCATTCAAGTTTCTCAATAGTTACATCATATAGTATCGCAGTTCTGAACCCAAATGCTTTCTGTCAGGATCATGTCACTACATGTCGTAACTGTGACGACATTTCATTTTCCTCATATTCCACACGTGAATGTCAATGTTTGCTTTTTTCATGAATCATGCTGACACGTTCGTAGTAAAACAAAAGTAATGCGATCCGCTGACGTTTGCATTTTTTCAATCATATGTGCTTCTATGTCGTCACACAAAGAAGTCTATCAGCATTTTATTTTAATCCACGAACGGAAGCGTTACACTGTCAGATTTATTTTCTTAAAGTATAAGTGTATCCTTTTCAAGGACCATGGTTCGAAACCCACCAAGCATGATTAAATCCGAATTCATTCATAGCTAAGCGGTTAGGATACACATCTTTGGTTTGAAAGACCTGAGTTCGATTCCTGGAGAAACATTTCTTAGGATTTTTCTAAAACTTGGTTTCAATTTCTAGTTCGAAAATTTTAAAAGTTTAGTTCGATAAAAAGTTTGATTTGAGAAGCGTTACACTGTCAGATTTATTTTCTTAAAGTATATGTGTATCCTTTTCAAGGACCATGGTTCGAAACCCACCAAGATCGATTAAAACCGAATTCATTTAAGCGGTTAGCATACACATCTTTGGTTTGAAAGACCTGAGTTCGATTCCTGAAAAAACATTTCTTAGGATTTTTTCTTAAACTTGGTTTAAATTTCTAGTTCGAAAATTTTAAAAGTTTAGTTCGATAAAAAGTTTGATTTGAAAATTTTTTAGATGTGATTTACATCTTTAGTTCGAAACTTTTGGTTTTAAAAAATGTTTTACTTCGACAAAATTTTGTTTCAATTTTTTTTAGTTCGAAATTTTTTTGGGTTCGAAAATTTTTTGTTTAAAACTTTTTTGTTTCAAAATTTTTTAGTTCGAAATTTTTTTTTGGGTTCGAAAATTTTTTGTTTGAAACTTTTTTGTTTCAAAATTTTTAGTTCGAAAATTTTTTGTTTGAAAATTTTTGTTTAAAATTTTTTTAGTTCGAAAAAATTTTTAGTTTAAAATTTCTTGCACTCTGCGGAACCGTTTCGAAAAGAATCGGAGCAGTTTAGGTAAGAAAAATCTGGCAACACTGTTTCCATAATTGAAGCGCTTACTGAGCGTTTAAAAAATCGCTTAAACTCACAACAATGTGTTATAAGAAATCTACAAGCGACAACCCTCTTTCACCATTGTTACTTCCAGAGACATAGGCTACTAATTCAAGGACAGGATCTCCATCAAGGTAAGAAAGCTGGTAATCATCTTATCTGCCAAAGAGAACGATAATATTTAATGTAAACTTCAGTACAATATCATGATACCAAAAAAGGGTTATTTAAGGAGGAGGTTGAACCCTTCATGGGAACTTTACACATAACCATAAAAAGGGAACTAAATTCTAAGATCCCGGTCTAGGATGGATCGCCGTCATATCGCTCTGTATTTCCCTCATGAACTGGGGGGGGGCTAAGATCATGTGACTTCTATCCACCAATCAAAATTGAGGTACCAAAACACGCATCTTACACATAAACAAATAAGTGAGAGGTTTTCCCATGTAACCTGTTCACTGTGTGGCGGGTCTAAAATCATGTGACCTCTATCAACCAATCAGAATCGAGATACCAAAGTATACATCAGAAAGGATACCCTAATTTCAAAAATCCTAGGACCTAAAATCACGTGATCTCTAGCATCCAATCAGAATCAAGGTACCAAAGCACTTATCTTACCCGTAAAAGGAAACGAATTAGTGATGGATTTCCCCGCAAGGGTAAAACATGACGTCATACCATGTGACCTGTTCACCGTGTGGCGGGTCTAAGATCATGTAACCTCTGTCGACCAATCAGAATCGAGGTACCAAAGCACTCATCAAAGAGGATACCCAAATTTCAAAACACAGGGTCTAAGATCATGTGACCGCTATCAACCAATCAAATTCAAGGTACCAAACCACTCATCTTACCCATAAAAGGGAACGAATTTTAAAAATCCCAGGGCCTAAGATCACGTGACCTCTATCAGCCAATCATAAACACTCATCTTACCCGTAAAAGGGAACGAATTTCAAATATCGCAGGGTCTAAAATCACGTGACAGCTATCAACCAATCAGAATCACACATCTTACCCGTAAAAGGGAACAAATTTCAAAAATCTTGGTGAGGGATTTCCCCGCAGGGTCATCATACCACGTGACCTGAAAATTTGAATTTCCCGCGTGGGCGGGGCCTAACGTCACGTGACCTCTCTCAGCCAATCAGAATCGAGAAAATTTTTGCTGACTCGGCGCAATATACGTCGGTCCCTACTACTATTTTACAATATTTACATCCTTCCTCTCTTCATCCAAATATAACAATTTTCCTTTCATTATGACTCCAACTATTATAAAAAGTACATATTCACTATTATAAAAAGTACATACTCAAGTCTTGTAAAATATATTACAATATCTGCGTTCCTTTCTCTGTTAAATCAAATGTTGACAGAACTTTCTTTCCATATAAATTTTTCGGCGTCGGAGACCCGGGTTCGATTCCCGGCGGGAGCTCATGTGGTTCGGATTCCACGTTAATCAGTAGGTCCACGTCTCATATAGCCTCGCTGCTGAAAGGGACGCTAAACTAAAATCAATCAATCAATCAAATCCATAGAATTTTTTGTTTTTATTATTCCGTCAACTACTGTCTGTTCCAATGACAGATTAAAAGAGCAGTAGAAAATTTGTTTCTGAAATAACATGTTTGATACTGCAAGGATGCGATGACGAAAATTTATGGTCAAAAATGTCCATGTTGTTACACAACGGTACTATACTTTCGGAAGCTTGAAATCTCCCTTGAAATCCCCCTGACTAATAGCAGAAATTCTGAGAATTCCGTAACTCTTCTAGAAATTCTGAGAATTCCGTAACTTTTCTAGAAATTTCAAATTCCCTGACTCTTCCAGGATATCCCGCTCAACCACCATGTATTTCAAGTAACACAAATCTCCTCATAAGAAAGAGTAACCAAAAGCTTCCTGATTTTTAAAAAAATTTTACGCGATACTTCTTTTTCTCATTTCATTTTTTCATCCTTCCTTATTTTTTTCCTTTCTGGTCTCGAAGGGGGGGGGTCCGGACTCTCCGGACCCCCCCTTGGCTACGTGCCTGATAAGATTCTCCAAATTGTCCCTCGAATTTTCTTCACATCTCTTCCAAAAGGGTAGTTCACTAGAAAGTGAAATAAAAATTGGAGATTTTTTTTTACAAAAATGACTCCAACAATTTTGATTACATTTCATAAATCGATACTTCATTAATAACGCTATAATATCGTAGAAGTAATTTTTCTGGCATAATGCTAGAAGAAAAAGGTTACTCTTGGTCAATTTTTTTTTCGATGATATTCTCAAAAATGGCTTAGACAACTTGAACCATATTTAATAAGTAAATGTTTCATTGAAAATTCTGTAATATGGTATAAGTTATTTCTTACAAGAAATCCACAAAAGATTGTTTACTCGTGTGGTGATAGTTGTTTGGCCAATTTCCTCAAAGTTCAGGTAATTTTGTTCATAATTCATATATAAATATTTCATAACAACGCTACAAGTAGTGTAAGTCATTTCCTCTTTTAAAAATCCACGAGAGATAGTTTACTCTTGGGAGTGAGTTTCTTTTCGGATGAACTACGGAAACGTTTAGTATAATTTTGTTCATATATCACTTAAAAAAGTTTCAGTAATCATTGTATCATAACATGATTTAATATTTTAATGAATTGGCAAAAAGAAACTTAAGTGCGTGGGGGGGAAGGGCCACCATTTAGTTGTATTAGCTTAAATAGCACAACCGTTTACTAGCCGCATTCCATGTCGCTGTTTCTAGTCCCCTGAACTACCAACCATACTAGAAAATATTGCTTTAAGTTATACCATGTTTTATTCGTATTTTGGCTTACATAATTAGTTCAAATTATATATGGACTTCGGAGTAACCTAATACTTAACACTCTCACTTCGAAACACACGATCCCGGGATGAAATCTAGTTCTTATTGACATACCGGACGAAGCGAAACAAATTCGAAGTACTGTATGAACAATATGCCGTCAAGCTTAATTTGGAATACTGTAGCATGATTGAAAATTTGGTAAAAGGAAAATTATTATTTATTTTATTATGCTCATAATATTTTGTAAAGACTCATAGCTTAAGTTTGAAAATAAGCTGGTGCTATAGGTCAATCACATAACATCTTGGCTAACGAGGAAGCTTAAACAGTTACATTTAAATTCTTTACACAAAAGAGATTCTTTGATCTAGGAAATGAGTCTCGATACGTCACATTATTGAGTCGGAAAATTAAGTCATCTTCCTACATTAACAGGGCCGCGGTGGCTCGGTTGTAGAACTTTCACCTCTGATGCATGGAGTCCTTGGTTTGATCCCAGCTCGCGCCAAGTGAACTTTGTAGTGGCAAACACCGTGTGCGTGAGTTTTCTAAGGGTTCTCTCGTGTCCTCCTACTTTCTTCATTCCACCATTTCATTCATTTCTCATAATTACTCTCTCTTTTAGCTTGGCCGGCATATGCGTGGGATGTAAAACTTAAAGATGTCATTATTCTTCCTACATTAATGTTACAAGAAATCAACCATTGCTAATTAAGCAAAAGAAATACATCAGACCATCGATATAGGAAGAGAAGATTCGTGGGCCGACACATGTAGAATTAGACTGAATCTGCTTAAGATTGTGGATAGGTTATAATCGAACTACTCCGATTGCGAAGACAGAGATGAGTACAAAACATATAATTTGACTGACAATAAAGTAACGAATAGTCCGATTCATCAGAATAACTTCTCAACTTATATACAATTCCAGAACTCCCAAGAACTTTGAGCACCAGATTTGGGTTGTAGCCTAATCTGACATTCCTTGTTTTATTTATGCTTTCTCGTTTTTATGTTCAATTAGTTTTCAATGTTACTAGACTTAGTAATTTCATGTTCAAGGGAGATACACTCTATCTGCTCCCATATTATAAGTAATTAACATAAATGATCTGACGTGCGAATGGGTTGTATAACACTACCATCTGATTTTTCTCATGTTTGAATAGTACTGTGTATAAGGTTTGCAACCCGAATTAAATTACTGTAATGGGGGTTGCATAACAACAGTGGTTTATAATATCAAGTAGGGCCAGAACCTGACAATTGCTACTAGGATAGTTTAATATCCGAGATAGGAGAGAACTCTTGAACGATTAACTAGACATTGCTCATGTGCTTATGTGTGTATAGATCCGGATTCATCTCATGCTAAAGTGTAGGTCTCATAAAGTATCCACTCTACAGAGATGTGCTAAATACAGGACTGAAAGTGAGACTTCTAAGTACTTAACAAATTTTTATTTTCTTTTACATGCAATAAACAATAAACGTAGTTTATTTGATGCGTGATTCTTTTTAATTCCTTGCACTTCAAATTACGTCAATTTATCTAAAATAACACAAAATAGATATCAACTCCAATATATATAAATTAGTTCATGCAAAGAGGGTTTCAGTTACTTATATGGCGAAATTGAGTTAACAACTGATCTTTGTTCCTATAGGGTACACCTATGTTTCTATGCATAATGGGTTTCACTAGTCTAACATGTCATATTTCATATACAGATGTCAACTTTGATTATCCTAGTACGCAGAATGAGCTTGTTATGCACTTTTTCTTTAGTTTCCTCAGAAGTAAGTTTGTTTGACTGAAGCTCTTTTTGCATTATCTGATTCATATTTTCTATCCATAATTAAAATTCAGAAACCTATCTTATTCAACTTCTTTTAACATATGGGAAACATAAACATGAGTGTTTGTACGTATACAATGATGAGAATTGTACTCAAACTTATCAATTTATTCCAAATTTATAGATAAAAGAATATTTAAAAAAAGATATATTGATAGTGATTTGTACTGTAGTCAGAAATATACAATTATGAGTACTTGATTTCTTTTATATTTAATTTATTCTTTTGAAAATAGTGTATACATAAATCCCAGAACACCCTTCTTAGAAACGGAGGAGATGTCAGTCACTTCGAGTCCAGTATTGTATAAAGTACATAGCGGTAGGAACTCTGTGTTTCCGGTTCATAACCGTCATCTTGAAATCCACAATATTGGATTGAGATCAAATTATTCAAGTGGAGACATGGTTTTATGAAGTACGAAATAATATTAGAAACCTCCCCTGACTTTAATTATATAATTAGATCTTACACACATGTTGTCATTTGAGAATTATGAGCACTGTCACTCAGCAATACTTTATTTTGTTACAGGTTAATAACGATGGCACTGATGAGAGACGAAAGAATAGAAGTGACCCTGATGTCTGAGATACTGAGTTGCCGTCCCATAGCTGCTAGAGATACAGAGCTGCCGTCCCATGGCTGCTATCTTTAACAACCACCATTCACGTAGGTCACCATTTTACATATTACTGTTACATCCCTAAAACTCGAATTCTGCGAAACGTAAATTGTTGAGAACAAGCGCCGTAGTGGAAGGCCTAAAACTAATGATAATGTGATAACATAAATAATTGTGTTGGAAACATCACAGACTCGAACGCACAGTAGAAGTTGTCTATCAGAACAATCAGGGGTCAACCAAACATCAATTGTACGAATTCTGATGCAAATTAGTGTCATCCATTTAAAATATAACTCCAGCATAAACTTTTAGGCAGAGACCTTAATAGAGATGTGCAGCCTTGTACATTGACTTCGGACCAATATGAAAGGGAACTCTAAGAGAATTCTATCTAGTGATGAATATATTTTTTTAATGTCAGTAGGGAAGTTAATCGTCAAAATCATACGTTAGAGTTTGTGGAGGGATGCCTTCAAATTATTTGTTTCAGACCACGCCTTTAGTGGAATAAAACACCCGTCTTATTAGACCTGTATGTTTCGATATCAGCATTGCTTCTGTCGGTATTTGGGAATGTTACAGGAAATAGTTTTTTTTCTTTCCTGCTAAATTAAAATGGAAACTTCCTGTGTTTCGTTGAATAGGGTGGGGTTCTACCATATTATAGTATGGAGGTTTATGAATGAGCCAATATGCATTTCCATGGGGATTGAATTTGGCATAAATAGAATGGTCACTTCGTCATCCAATCTCATTACCCTTGAATTTAGTGTCTGAGCACACCTTATAGTTATAAGGTTTAGGGCAATGTTTTCCAATCTTCCCTATGGCGACACCCTTCAGGTTGCATTTCTGCCCCCCCCCCACATATCAAACGTTCCGGCATAGGTTGTCCTTTATTGCTACAACACGTAAAATCCATTTTTAGCTATTCCTCACTATACAGTCTTATTTTCGCGTTCTTACATTAAGATCAGATGCATCTAGTGCTATTATTGGATGTTACATAAGATTGTAGAAATCGAACATCTCGATCACGCAATTAATACGCTGAATGAAAAGAAGAAAATTTAGTCTTATTTTTATCACAAGTTATTCATTCATTTAATATTTTGAATTTGTAACAATTTCGTGACATTCCTTCAAGCTACGATGATACACCCAAGTGGCAAACCTTAGGTGTAGAATTTGAAAGTTAGGTATATACACCTAATATACGTGTTATGGACGACGGACAAGACAATAAACACGTGATGTAACTGTACACGTACATACACTAGTGTTTATCCCGTATGTTTTCTGCGTAAAGACGTTTGGACAAGAACAGTGCAAATTCCATTGAGTATCAGTGCTCATATTCTGGAATGATAACATATATAAACCTGACTATATAAGTTTATAAGTTTATTCAGAGAAACTTGCAAGTGTTATTTGATCATGCCCCACATGATCCTCTTTTTGTTTAGAAAAATTGATCTTCATCCAATATGGTGGCCATGAATCAGACGTTTTCACAACTATAGAGCCTTTATCGCTATATATTATATAATGATGATCTCATTTCGTGGATTTTGCCCTTCATAGAGTTTCCCTTTCACAGCATTTGACCTTAATGATTTTCTACTCGTGGCTATTCCTCTAATTTAACAGTCTAAAAGCGATGAAATTGACTCTATCTGAATTGAAAAAAGCAAACAAGACGAAAAAGCTCAAAAATATATTTTTTTAAAATTCCTTTCTTAATCTTCAACTGAAACAATGATACTCCATAATCGAAAAATAGTGTATATATTATATTTTAGATATAGAGTTATATACATATGGTTATCTAAAAAGTATTGAGCCCTACAAAGCCAAAATTGAGAATACATTTATTGTAATTTGAAAATAATATGAGGAAACTACATACGCATTTTGTTCTTTAACCTTCTTTTATTTTTCCGGCAATACCATAACTCCGTCGGTTTAATACTTCGGTGGGTTCTGGTTTTTAAACAAAAGTGTCACGTGGTTTTCACAGGTTTTATTTGAAACTAACTTAATACAATTTAGGAAATCCTAAAAAGACTGAAACAAATGTAGTCTGACTTTTCCAGATCCGGGCTGTACAATGGGCTCATTAAAACCACACAGCCTAGTTCTCAGTTTCTGGCGGGTCGTTAAAAATATATGCGGTCTGGCGTTTTGAGCTTCGAATTTGACATCCTTTCTTTTGACTACTTCCAGCCGTTTTCTTTGAATTGTTAGGTGCACTCGCGGTGATAGTCAACAGTACAGCCCCGAGTCCATCGTTGCCTCCGGTAGCAGGAGCTTGTGATGCACGATACCCTTCTAATCCCACCAAATTTATAGTATAACCTTCCTGGAGTTCAGTGCGGCTTTTTTCTATATATGGTGATGCCTCTTTTCGCTTCAACGATGATCTTTATTTCTCGTGGTCAAAGGATTTAGAAATGACTTGAGTTCGTTACGTTTCAGTAAAGATTTGCAGATAAAGATTCGATCGATAAAATGTTTTTGGATCAGATCATTTGGCACTCAAACGTCGAGCTTATTGGGTGTATCATCGTAGCTTGAATGATGTCACGAAATTGTTACAAATTCAAAATATTAAATGAATGAATAACTTGTGATAAAAATAAGACTAAATTTTCTTCTTTTCATTCAGCGTATTAATTGCGTGATCGAGATGTTCGATTTCTACAATCTTATGTAACATCCAATAATAGCACTAGATGCATCTGATCTTAATGTAAGAACGCGAAAATAAGACTGTATAGTGAGGAATAGCTAAAAATGGATTTTACGTGTTGTAGCAATAAAGGACAACCTATGCCGGAACGTTTGATATGTGGGGGGGGGGGCAGAAATGCAACCTGAAGGGTGTCGCCATAGGGAAGATTGGAAAACATTGCCCTAAACCTTATAACTATAAGGTGTGCTCAGACACTAAATTCAAGGGTAATGAGATTGGATGACGAAGTGACCATTCTATTTATGCCAAATTCAATCCCCATGGAAATGCATATTGGCTCATTCATAAACCTCCATACTATAATATGGTAGAACCCCACCCTATTCAACGAAACACAGGAAGTTTCCATCTTAACTTAGCAGGAAAGAAAACACTATTTCCTGTAACATTCCCAAATACCGACAGAATCAATGCTGATATCGAAACATACCGGTCTAATAAGACGGGTGTTTTATTCCACTAAAGGCGTGGTCTGAAACAAACAATTTGTAGGCATCCCTCCACAAACTCTAACGTATGATTCTGACGACTAACTTCCCTACTGACATTAAAAAAATATATTCATCACTAGATAGAATTCTCTTAGAGTTCCCTTTCATATTGGTCCAAAGTCAATGTACAGGGCTGCACATCTCTATTAAGGTCTCTGCCTAAAAGTTTATGTTGGAGTTACATTTTAAGTGGATGACACTAATTTGCATCAGAATGCGTACAATTGATGTTTAATTGACCCCTGATTGTTCTGATAGACAACTTCTACTGTGCGTTTGAGTCTGTGATGTTTCCAATACAATTATTTATGTTATCACATTATCATTAGTTTTAGGCCTTCCACTACGACGCTTGTTCTCAACAATTTACGTTTCGCAGAATTCGAGTTTTAGGGATGCAACAGTACTATGTAAAATGGTGGCCTACGTGAATGGTGGTTGTTAAAGTTAGCAGCTATGGGACGGCAGCTCTGTATCTCTAGCAGCTATGGGACGGCAACTCAGTATCTCAGACATTAAGGTCATTTCTATTCTTTCGTCTCTCGCCATCGTTATTAACTTGTAACAAAGTAAAGTATTGCTGAGTGACAGTGCTCATAAGTCTCAAATGACAACATGTGTGTAAAATCTAATTATATAATTAAAGTCAGGGGAGGTTTCTAGTATTATTTTGTACTTCATAAAACCATGTATCCACTTGAATAATTTGATCTCAATCCAATATTGTAGATTTCAAGATGACGGTCATGAACCGGAAACACAGAGCTCCTACCGCTATGTACTTTATACAATACTGGACTCGAAGTGACTGACATCTCCTCCGTTTCTCGTCCGTAGCCATCTTTTTCTAAATGATCTAACATTGTTCGGTGCTGAATGTTTAGTCGTTGATGATGTCATGACTACTTACACGCCAATCTTGCTAGACTTTTGCCAGAATATCATTCACTTTTTCTGTGATTCGTCACCCACTACGAGGAACATCTTTCACATAGTAAGTTCCACAACGAAATCGACTATACCATCTTTTGGCTGTTGCTTGTTGATAACATATCTTTTGTAATGGGAACTTCGATGTGCAAGGTGCAGAAATTCTTTTATTGTAATTTTAAACAATATTTCAGAGTTTTGCTTTAGTTTCAATCCTTTTTTTAACTGTTTATGCATGACAAGTACTTCTACTGATATATACTGATATATCTGTATTCTATAAAATCTTAACTCATGTGAAATTCGTGCACATTCCAAGCTAAATGCGACATAAAAAATTACGTACATTTATTCATACTCATACACCATTTTGAACGAAATGAGTGATTTTGTCTAACACTAAGACGATGACATGCTTCAGTGCATCACTGTATATGGAAATTGTGCTACAGTTTCCAAACAGATCACTCAGTATTTCTAAAAGGACATGTCTAAACCTCATACTAGTATTGTAGCTTCTCGACTAGTAGTTTTGAAGATATTCAGATGCAAAATTATATTTTTTTTCACGTTTTCGATAGGCTACGTATTACTCTTAAAGTAAGCGATTTCAAGAATATGTTAACTAGAATTTTTTTCTTTTGCTGTGAATGGAGTCACCTCTCAAATGTTAAAAACACATTACTTTAAAAAACACTTTGCATATATGCTTTTATCAGCATTAGTTAAACAATGAAACTTTCACGCAAACTTATTTCCCTCATATAATCATATCAATAAGTTTTATACAAAAATTTAATTTAAAGAATTTCTGCGAAAGGATGTATTTCCTTTTTCTTTCTAATACATAGATCTTTTAGTTACTATTAGTATTTCGTACGCCCTTCCCCACCATATTACACTGAATCTGCTTCCCTGTCATCGAAGTCATTAGCTAAACTGTATATAAGTAAGAATAATAACATGCTTCAGTCCATCACTGTATATAGAAATTAGCGTATTACCACGTTAATTTGAGTTGAACATATTTACTATACGTTAAGTATATGTTTTATTTTCTGAATCACTGTTCCCTTTTTGAAACAATCAACTGTGCTACGGTTTCTAAACAGATCAGTCTGTACTTTTAAAAGGACATTTCTAAAGCTCATTTTCGGGGGGAAAGAAACTTCCTTAATTACTTTTCGTCATTTTCATTAAATTTCGTTGTACGTACAATTAAAACCTCCGTTCCTTTGTCATCCACTCATTTTCCTTTCTTTATTTTCTTGTTATTTCCACCCTCTTTTAACATTTTCTTTCCTTTTCAGCTTTTATCGTTAGTATTCCTTGCATCACTTCTTTGTAAGAAAAAAAAGCTTTAATTAACGACGTTGATATCTAGAGGCGGAAGAGCAAAAGGGTTTTATTTTCATTTGCTTGTTTC
Organism: Thermobia domestica; assembly: GCF_964235325.1. NCBI lineage: Eukaryota > Metazoa > Arthropoda > Insecta > Zygentoma > Lepismatidae > Thermobia > Thermobia domestica. Next base: position 112,080,858 of record NC_137464.1, read on the forward strand.
TCCGTCTTCATGTCTCCCAGTTACAGATATATCTTCTCTTTCTTTGTGTGACTTTAACAGAAGATTATTGCTTAATAATTATGATATGAAGTTATTATTATTATTATTATTATTATTATTATTATTATTATTATTATTATTATTATTATTATTATTATTATTATTATTATTATTATTATTACAAGTAGTATGTGCCTGCCTCATTGCTAAAAGTATGTCTGTCACTATTAGAAGTTGATGAACAACAGTGATTACAATCTCCTACTTAACAGTGCACCTTTTTGCATATTCAGCATAATTAAATAAAAATTTGTTCCTGTAGGATGTAAATTATAAATTCTTGCAATGAACGACATACATTTTATCGCCATATATATATATTTTTTTTCGATTTTCAATGTCATCTATCAGTTTAAACGAGATATATAGGGTTATTCAAAAAGAAAGAACGGATTTCAAACATTTATTTCTTCCAAACTACAAAAGACAGAAACATGATTCGAACGTTACTTGATTAAGAAAACTTTACAATTTAAACAGCCCGGATAAAAGTTCCAATCACGGCCGCATTGGCGCTGTTGTTTGTTGTTGTTTGTCTGTAGTGAAATGGCGGCGTCACCACAGGAGAAGTCTTTTTGTGTGCTACAATTGGCAAAACTTGAGTCCATTGTTGCAGTTCAGCGAGCATTTCGCCGTCAATTTAATAAACAACCGCCGCATCATAAGGAAATTTACAAGTGGCATCGAAAATTCGTAGAAGATGGTTGCATCTGCAAAGGGAAAAGCACGAGACGGCCACGCACATCGAACGAGAATGTCGAGCGTATTCGTACACTTTACGAAAGGAGCTCAAAGAAATCCACATCACGAGCAAGCAAAGAACTTAACATTCCTCAACCAACGGTATGGCGAGTTCTAAAACATCGTCTGCACATGAAGCCATACAAACTGTGAATTCGATAACTAGAGACCAGCTGATTCGTGTGTGGCAAGAAATGAGCCACCGTTTTGAAATTTGTCGTGTAAGACACGGTGCTCATATTGAATGCACACCATAATTACTAACAATAAATTGTAAACTTTTCTTAATCAAGTAACGTTCGAATCATGTTTCTATCTTTTGTGGTTTGAAAGAAATAAATGTTTGAAATCTGTTCTTTCTTTTTGAATAACCCTGTATGTATGTTTGAAGAAAACTTCAACATTTACCTTTCTTAGCACACGTCTCACAATAACATATGTTTATTAGATGTCAGAAAAAATGTCTGAAATGGGGACATTGTCTCTCGCATGGATGGATACACGGACAGACAGAATATGAGTTGAGTTGAGTTGATTTTGAGTTTAACGTCCCGTTCAGCAGCGAGGCTATACGAGACGTGGACCTACTGATTAACGTGGAATCCTAACCACAAGAACTCCCGCCGGGAATCGAACCCGGGTCAAAGACGCGTACGCTAACCACTTAGCCACGAATGAGCTCCAGACAGAATATATGATTCACAGAATATGCTGTCTGTACGTGTGTCCATCTGTCTGGGAGACAATCTCCCAATTTCAGAAATTTATTCTGTGACATCTAATAAATGTTATTGTGAGATATGTGCTAAGAAAAGTAAACTGTCAAAGTTTTCTTCAAACATGCGAGGGGTGATCCGAAAGTAAGGTTACAAAACCTACAGTGAAACGTGTATATATTATTTCATACAACCAATACAGCCAAGAGATTGTACATACATTAAGGTTGTTTTTCGACCTAGTCTTCATATCGGTTGAGGCACGTGACGCATCGTGAGTTGAGTTTGAAGATTCTGTCCCGGTAAAAATCCTATTCTTGCGTATTCAGCCATGTTGTCACGAAGCGTTTCACCTCCTTATCTAAAGCGAAGCAACGGCCTCCTAGGTGCTCCTTCAAGTCCGGGAACAGGTGAAAGTCCTCCGTGATTCTCCTATTGCCCTGAATCAGCTCCTCCATGTGAGCTGTTCAAATCTGTTAATGCTAGCTGGGTCGCCCACTGCCCTCCTCGTCGGTGATGTTTCCTCTACTCACTTTCATTTATAATTACTCACTTTTATTCATAGTCCTAAGTGTAAGAAACCTAACCACCAAACATTAATTTTAAACCTTTTTATTTAAAAAATACATCTGGTGGCAGTAAACAAGTGATCTTCCATGTTCGGCTTCAGATCGAGTCCCACTGAAAAGTACAGGCCGTTTTTAACTGCCGTCCAATTTTCTTTGCTCGTGTCCGTTCGGATTAGATCACGTAACCACTATAGAAGACTCACAAAGGGGAAAAAGCATGTAGCGTACGTAAAAACGTAGGTTACCTGCGTAAATCCTGTAGTTTCGGAGCTTAACATACAACCATAGGTAGTATCCTGAAGTAAACGTATAACTGAAAACGTATGCTTTATAATACTTTTCGTATAAGTGTTACTTCTAAACATAGTTTACGTATGAAACAAAGAAACGTATATAGGCGGTCAGGATCTCATCTACAGATAGACGTATATAACATATATCTGACGTATGTAATCTATGGAAGACTGTTAGATGCGAGACATTATGCAGCGTCATGGTGTAACATCTAAGCGGGTAAAAGGCAGTACGTATGTAGCATATGGATAACTTATGCTCCGTACATATTTTCGTAGTAAACTTATGGATGTCGTATATTTGTTCAATATACCGCTGTCCGGATAACGGATATTTTTCAGTACGATGAAATTTTTTTTTGGAGATAAGAGAGTTTTAGTTCAGGCGAATGCAAAATAATAATAATAATAATAATAATAATAATAATAATAATAATAATAATAATAATAATAATAATAATAATAATAATAAAAGAACCCGGAAATGAAAAATGTGGTAGAGCATTTAGCATTTTTCACAACTCGCCAGAAATCAAACTGACAATAGCATTCTTGCGACAGTTTAGTGACCAGCGCATTCAAGGCTTGGGTCCCATCCCATTTTTTCAATGGTTCAGAAATAGAAATAATGAATTTATTTGTGTAATATTCACACAAAACAATACTAAATAAACTAACCAATAACTAACTAACCAATAATAAACTAACCTTTTGAGATTGTCTTTGTCCTTGCTTAATGTATTATCTAAGCCAATGAAATTAAAATTGAATTGAAGACATTCTTTCAAAATGAGAAAGATATGGACAACTTGAAGTAATCCACTAAGTGGTATTTCTCATTATTAGATAATTAGGAGGAGAATTATTAGGATTAATTTCTGTTTTCGCAATATTTTAAAATTGTGCAAGATTACGAACGTTACCAATAAGTACCCAAATATTAAAAATTCAAACGACATAACGGATTAATTAACAGAACAGTCGAACAGTACAAAAAAAAAAAGCATTGCTTCATCGTCTGTACATTATCTTGTCCGAGTGTAGAGATGCGAACGAGTCAAATCGAGTCGATACTTAAGCCTGTTTCGACTCGTCTCGAGAAAATGTTGTCTGGACTCGTGTCTCGACTCGAAAATACGTTTCTGTCTCGACTCGTGTCTGGAATCGACAGTTTCTGTCTCGACTCGACTCGAATTCGAGATGAGACGTCTCGACTACCTACCTAATTGTCAACTACCTACCTAATTGTCAGTATGTCCACCTTTGGTACGGATAACAACCGCGACGCGTTTTGGCATGGACGCAATGATCCTTGGTAGGTCGCTGGAGAGAGTTGGCACCACATATGCACACACAGGTCACCTAATTCCCGTTAATTCCGGGGAGGGGCGATGCGCTCTGACGTCACGTTCAATCGCATCCCAGATGTGATCGATTGGGTTCAGATCAGGTGAGTTGGCGATCAGAACATTACTTGTAACTCGCCCCTGTGTTCCTCGAACCACTCTATCACACTCCTGGCCTTGTTACATGGTGAATTATCTTGTCGAAAAATGCCACTACCGTTGGGAAACATGGTCATCATGAAGGGGAGTACGTAGTCTGCAAACAGTGTGCAATACGCCTTGGCCGTCATGGTGCCTTGCTCGAGCTCCAATAGACACATGATGCTCACGTGAATGTTCCCCAGAGCATAATTAACCCGCCGCCAGCTTGTCTCCGTCCCGCAGTACAGGTGTCAAGGAGCTGTTCCCTTGGAACACGACGGATTCGCACCCTCCCATCGTCATGATGAAGAAGGTATAGGGAGTTCATCAGATAATGTAAAACTCTGCCACTACGCTAAGGTCCACGGGCAATGGTCGCGTGTTCATTTCGATCGTAGTTGTCAATGTCGTGAGGTTAACATTCGCATATGGATGGGTCGTCGGCTGCGGAGGCTCATCGTTAGAAGTGTTCAGTGCACTGTGTGTTCAAACACACCTGCACTTTGCCAGCATTGCAAGTTTGATGTTAGTTACGCCACAGTTCGCTGCCTGTCCTGTTTTACCAGTTTGCCCAGCCTAGGACGTTCGACATCTGTAATGAGGTGGGGAGCGCCCAACCCCTCGACGTTTGGACCTCGTTTTCCCTTGGTTTCGCCACTTGTTGAAGACACCCACCAAAGCAGCCTGCAGTTTCAGAAATTCTCGTGCCGTGTGTTTCTGAGTGAATACTTTCTTCAAAATAATATTAAAAATTATAGAAAGATTTTTCGAGACATTCGATTCGAGTCGAGATTTTTACGAGCAGTCTCGACTCGAAAATTCGAGTCGAGAAATACGTTTGTCTCGACTCGTCCCAAATTTTGCAAAGTGTGTCTCGACTCGTCCCGAATTTTGCAAAGTGTGTCTCGACTCGAATTCGAGTCGAGATATGTCTCGACTCGTGCGTATCCCTATCCGAGTGTGAGATTCTTTCATACACACAGGATGTCCAATATACAATGCAGCCCGGAGTCCAATATACATACACCCGGCAACATTGGTATTCATTACGAACTGAATTGTCAATTCTACGGTAGATTCTGGAAATGCCCTCGTTTTGATTTAATGAATAGCAATGTTGCCGGGTGCATGTAAGTAAAAGTTTTATCGTGATAATTTCAAAGTTTCTTTCTCATTGTTTTCAGGAATTGCATAATGTAGATAGATCCTTAGCACACCTTTTGATGCACTGAAACATCAGCACTGTTGCCAATTCAGAATGTTAATTTATGAAATCCACGTTTTCCCATGTAACCCCTGACAGAGGCCTCATCCGATTAGTTATCGGTGGAAATGAAAAATTCTTTTTTCCATTCCATAGTTTCCAAGGTACTCCAACTATACAAACTGAAAATTACAAAAGGAACATCCATACGTATATGAGTCAATAGACGTGACTTGTAAAAAAAAAAAAAAATGATTTACACCTTTGGTTACACACACACACACACACACACACACACACACATATATATATATATATATATATATATATATATACATACATACGGTGTCGGATTTAAGGAGATGCACCGGAGCACGTGCACCTCCCTTTGTTGTAAATGTACTCCATCTAAAATGAGACGCTAGCAATAGTTTAATTCGATTTTCTGAATGTTGAAGAAAAATGATTCACCAAACAAAACAATATAACATTTGTCAAGTAGATAAGAAAACAGAAACCAGGAGGAAAGAATATATTTTCCTCCATATCACTTACTGTACGTGCTTCTTTAAAATACTCGCCTCCGTTCTATGCATCAGCGTTGTCTGGGATAAAGAATATGTCACATGTCACTTTGAAGGGTTTCAGTGTAATGGGTTATTTTGTTAGTCATTGGTGTACCTCCTCTCAGAAAATCCTGAGTCCGGTCCTGTATATATATCCGGACCTCCTGTCGTGCGTAGTCCTAATGTGCATATGATATCCCCCCCCTTTTTTTTTTGGTGATTGTGTGGCCAACTTTAGACCCTTTGTAATAAAGTTCCAAATGAGTATTTTTTTAACGATCACAAACCGTTAAATCCTCTTTTATTTCTATTTTCTCTCAATGTATTTATTATTATTATTATTATTATTATTATTATTATTATTATTATTATTATTATTATTATTAATAATAATAATAATAATAATAATAATAATAATAATAATAATAATAATAATAATAATAATAATAATAATAGTACTAGTAGTACTTCAGATGTTTTGTTTACTTTCCAGGTGCTGCCTGGCGTGATTGAGGGGTCGAAGACATTGCTACGCTGGCGATCGCAAGATCTGTATACTGGGTTCAAATCTCACATAAAATAAGCAGGTTTAGGCCTGCTAATTTCTATAATATTTTATACATAAAATTCGGTTTAAACCTCCTGACGTTTAAGACCTTTCCTCTCTTTTTCACAACACCCTATGGAAGTTGGACGACATTGTCTAATAGTCAATGCTTGGGAGAAAATTATTTGCTTTCGAAAGTGTCTTTCGTTATATCTAGAATGTTAGCTTGTATTTAGGAGAAAAGAATTTTGATTTTAGTTTAGCGTCCTTTTCAGCAGCGAGGCTATATGAGACTTAGACCTACAGTTTAACATAGAACCCGAACCACATGAGTTCCCGCGGGAATCGTATCAGGCCAAAGTTGCGTACGCTAACCACTTCGCCACCTGGGAGCTCTTAGGGGAAAAGAAATTCGTTTCTAAATACATGTTGGAAAAAGCACAATTCTACGTACTGTGGTTCGTCATTTTATCATAATTTTGTTCCTTCGTATAGAAGTCAATCTTAAACAGTGTTTATTCTTCCATTTTCTTCGTTCGAAGAGTTTGGTTCGTTCTCCCATCTGTGTTTTACGAAAGAAATATTTCACGTCATACTCATACGCGAAATGACAAGGAATTCAACCATGTCGTACTTACACGCCATTGACTATCGCCAGACGTTAAGAAGTTTGAACCGCACTGTATATATTATATTTTATTATTTGATATGTATTTATATGAAGTGAATTTGAAATTGATTAACCCCTCGTATATATATATCCTTTCTAAATGCAGTTCAAATTTAATAAAAGTAAAAGCTTTTTCGTATGCAATCTTTTATTACAGAAAAAAGTTCTTTTTCTTTTAAAACTTTGAACAGAGCTGTATTATTATTTTCAGTAATGAAAGATGTGCGAAGTACAAAGTTGATTGCAGTTCGTTTAACTTGTCGTTTTTGAACTTTTCGTTTGATTTCTTTTTTCTACTTTTCCACTTCGTTTTTTCCTATATCGCTCTCTCTCTCTCTCTCTCTCTCTCTCTCTGTTTTGGTCCCTACTAACTGTTGTTACTGTGTCCTATTTCCACGGCTGCTCGTCCATTACAGAACACATAAATAACGAATCACATGGCGATTTGCTGTAGATGTACCGAGCGAGTTTCCTTTATTGTTGACTCTGGACAGTGGCGCCGCGCTGCGGTCAACCGAAAAATCATATCTCTGATTGAAATGATGGCTAATTCGTTTGCACAAGCAGTTGACCATGCCGTGTAAATCCATCGGTTGGTTCTCCTGCCTTGAATCTCTATGGAGGCGTTGCGTTCATTCTTTTTTCTTTTTTTCAGTTTTATTTCGTGTTTTTAGGGGAAAATAAAAAAAATAGATGGGGAAAAAGCAAAAGCGACGATTGAGAAGAAAGAAAAAAATATACAACGTGCTATGTAAAAAATGAAAAACGTAAAGCACAGTACTCGAATCAAGCGTGTAGTTTGGTCTGAACACAATATGGTTGAAAGGCAGAAAGGTTTCGATGTAAGCGAAGTAAATACTTTTTTTTTTTATTCTTCCAGCTAGTAACTGTTTACCGTTTATAGATTTTTACATACACGTATGACAAAAAGAAAGAAAGAAAGAAAAAAAGATTGGAAAACTCGGGGAAAGATTTCATACATTAAATAGAAACATTGGTGGTAGAATATAAGAGTGATAAAAAAAATACTGAAAACAGTTTCATTTCAATTTTTATAATTCCAAATGTACTTCATCCTACCATATTGCTTTCCAAGATCTAATAAAGTCATGTCTGCCCCGTTCTATTTTTTCTACATACTTTCAAACGTTTTTGAAATGAAAGGTCAACATTACAATTTTGTTGTAAAGTACCTATTCAGAAGCAGTGGCGTGCGTGACAAACCGTGCACATATAATATATAGAATATTGTAAACAATATACAGAGTTTTCAAAACAACACCGACAACGTTTGTGAGGTGATTCCTGACACCAAGATAAGACAAAAAGTATAGACCAACCTGGGTACACGAATGCTTCTTTTCGGACTTATAGGTTGCCGAAAACATGTAAAAATGAACTTTAAAGGTCTATAGCTCCAAAACTATGGGACCTACAATAGTCGGGTCAATACTTCACTTAAGAACTAATATGTGAACAATTAAAAAAAAATACATGTTTCAGAATCTTGCGGCACTCACGTAACATTTTTTATAGAGGTAGTTTGGCTACGGGCATATCATTTGAAGTACTGACCAACTACCTCTATAAAAGTTGTTCCGGAAGTACCACAGGATTTTGAAACATGTATTTTTGGATAGCGCACATATTAGTTCTTAAATAAAGTCTTGACCCGACTACGGTAGGTTTCATAGTATTGAAGCTATGGATCTTTAAAATTCATTTTTTGTTGTTTTTGGCAGCCTATAACTCCGAAAAGAAGTATTTGTGCACCGAGGTTGGTCTATACTTTTCGTCTTATGTTGGTGTCAGGAATCACACCCCAAACGTTGTAGATTGTTATTTTGAAACACCCTTTATAGCTTATAGACGCAAAGAAAGTATGTACTAATGAAATGTATGGCAAATTATGTATTTGTTTTTTTATTGTCATATATTTCCTGAACATCTTGGTGTTGAACCTATCAATAACACTAAATGATTTTAATATTTTCATTTTTTAAAAAAATCTACAATATTATTAGTGATATAACCATTAATAGATCTAATATAATCGAACTGAACAAAATGGTTGAAGTGAGTAAAAATCTTCATGCGTAGTTTTTGAGACAGTCGAGAACTTTTTTTGTAAACCTAAATATTGATAACCACGCCATCTATTAAGATTAAGCTGATTCTGAAGTATACTATGATTATGTTTTTTATTATGAGACTAGTAAGACTACAGTAGTCAGTATGGGGGAAAGAAATATAGTCCAAAATTCTTACTAACTATTTAAACTACTACAAGTGAAACTCGTATAATAGTGTCCAAAGATATGTGTTAATTCATAAATGATATTGAGCTGAAAGATATGAAAATGTGTGAGAATAAATTCGTGTGGCAGTCTCGCACCCAGAAATTTGTGTTAAGGAGTGTACGAAGTTTGGGGAGTTCGCCACTAGTAGTCACTATATGTAGGTAGTATTGAATTAGTATTGTTCTACACTCGATAAAACGGTCAGTAATTTTAAAGTATTGTCACCTATATTCTCAGCAAAAATAATAAAACAATTGTTTCTATTAAAAAAAGAGAGAGTACAGATATAATGTAGATTGAACCTCTTAAGGTACCAAATTTCACAGAAGTAAATCCTCACGTTAAGCGGGTTTGCATATCCAGATTCCTAACTATGAAAACATTTACGATCACTCCAACCCCAATCATTTCACAGATTAAACCTGTTGTATATATGTTATTACGACATAAAATTGAATATAATTTATAGAAAAAGACTTTTATGCATTGCAAGAGTTGTAGCGTCCAAATATTCACCACAAACGTATAGCGTATCGACATACACAACAACAACAACAACAACAACAACAACAACAACAACAACAACAACAACAACAACAACAACAACAACAACAACAACAACAACAACAACAAAATGCGTGGAGCAGGAAACCACTTTACATAAAAGTCGAAAGAGGCTCAGTGACGACATACGCACTGGTCGAGCGGTTTGGGTCACTAGCCTATCAATCAGAAGTTTATGTCTTCATACCCTGTAGGAAGTATTCGTTTTTTTAAGTGAGTTCCCACTTTCATAAGAAGATTGAGAACATTTCTTTGAATAAATCTTTGGCAACTACTTCTTTCTCAAATTCGATTAGAAGCGAACATAATATGAATTGCAAATCTAAAATCCACAGCTGAGAACAACATATTAAGTATGCTCAATATTTCATTATTATCCTTTGATTTGTAATGAAAAACTAATTACAAGCATTGATGATTTCAGAAGATTCTCCCTGGGGGATAGTCAATATATAAATGAGAGAAAACTGATAAAACATAATTAGTCCACTTTGAGCATGATCGAAGATAACTTATAGCCACGAAAGGGGAAATTTATGTCGACAGGGTCTCAAATCCTCCCACAGGTCATGCCCTGAAATCATCACTGTTTGAAAGGATTCCTGTAGGAATACTAATGGTTCCAAGTTAATCTGTGAAGTTGCCATATAGTGAAATTTTGATTCCCGTTTGTGGCTGAAAGAGGCTCCGAAGAGTATGCCATCATATACGATTTGTGTCATCCAAAAGCAAGGGCCTGATAACTACTATGATTTGCTGATACTACTCTAAGAACTTCCTACAATTTCGTACTTTAAAACAAACACATTTATCAATTCAAGGCTACAATTTGCATTGTGTCACGTATAAATACGCCTCTTTGTCGTATGTAATTTTACACTCTCATTACTCATAGGAAAGGATAAGGAGAAATTTTTATGAAATCTTGTAGTATCTCTTTCATTATATTTGACAAGATGTAGAACAACATATAAACCTGTGCGGTAACACTTCTCCATTGCTCATCGCCTGAAATGCAAATGAGCAAAATCAGAAGCTCAGGATTTTGAAACGCTTTTTTAACATTTCAACTAAATCATAAAAAATATGAAATTTTGTAAAAAGCAAATATCGACATAGGGACATTCTTTGATCTACTCTGCAATATCACCAGATTAACAATATTGCAAACCTTACACCTATACCACGAATTATGTAAATGAGTAGAAATGGGTGACTCATCTTCACCCAGGACATACTACTATAGGTACAAACGTGAAATTTTTAGAGAATACTTCTTTTGTCACGAAAGGAAGGGATAAGGCAATGTTTCTGAAAATAACCATTCTAAGGAAGGTTCAAAATTTCCCTCACGAATCCCTGGTGTTAGATAGATTAAACTCGGCATACGAACTCTTCATTACCAATAAGGAAAAACATGTTTCAGGCTTTTCGAAAATTCCGCCTCAAATGGGGAAAGGGATACATTTATAAAACACTAAGATTTTTCTTTGTTTAATTAGGAAGTATAATGTGAGCTACTTAAGTTGAAGTTGGGAAGTTCCTAAATAAACTCTTAAATAAAAATAATTGAATACACATTTCAGCGTTTGCGAAAAGTTACTTCTAAGGAAGGTAAAGGGGACATTAAAATTTCCTATTACGGGTATTTATTCATAAATTACTTAATGTAAGGATTCGCTTAGATGTGAGGGAAACACGTATTTAAGCTGTTTTGAAAGTTCCGTTTCTGGAAGGAGAAGGGGAATATGTACAATTATATAAAAGAGTGAGACAGATTCACTGAAAATTCAGACCATGTTAATATATCTAAAACATGCGATTTGAACAGAAAACTCCTTTCGATACGAGAACAACGGATAAAAAAGTTTTTTGTTTTTAAGTGGCTATGCTAAGAGAAGTAAAGGGGATTCAAATGTTTTGCTTAGAATACAGTATCTCTCAAATACCTGAAGGCAGGGAGATGAAACTCAGCATATAAACTTCTCATTGAAAAGTAAGCAGACAAGTCCCTTAGCGTTTTTATTTTTTTAAAGAGTTATTCTCTACTTCTTCCCTCCGCTATTGTCTGTTGTTTCTGATCGCATCGATGGAAGATAGCTGAAAACTTTTAAATGAATTTTAGAACATACTTAGCATCTATAGATAATAACCTCGTGTTAGATTTCAATTACCACTTTGATTAAAGGGCATATTCTAAATTAGTATGAGGTGCAAAATTAACGCGGAGAATAGAATATCAAGTTAGGAAGATGAAAATCTGAGTGTAAACTCATCATTATAAACAAGCGAACACATATCCCAGCATGTTCCAAAATTCCAATTTTAAGGGAAAGAAGGTGCAATTTGCATATTTTGGTCTAGGAATTAATTCGTGCGGTTGGTACGCACACATTGAAGCTGTAGTACAAACACAAAATACATAAATAGCTTAAGAAAAATATTGTCCATCGCTAGCCACCACTTTCGCCCATCTGTCAGGCAATGTACGGATTCCGTGGCGAAAGAAGTCCTCATCCTTGGAAGCGATCCAGTCAGAGACCCATGTTTCGATATCTTCTGAAGAAGTAAACCGCTGTCCAATCAAATCGTTGTTCATGCAATCGAACAAGTAGTAGTCCGAAGGAGCAACGTCTGGTGAATACGGCGGGTGGGGTAAAACTTCCCATCCGACATTTTCTAAATAGGTTTTGACCGGTTTTGCGACATGTGGGCGAGCGTTATCATATTGAACAATAAGTTTATCATGTCTGTTCTCCCATTCTGGTCTGTTCTGGCCAGAGCTTGCTTCAAACGCATTAATTGTCGATAACGTTCTCCATTCATAGTTTCACCCGGTTGCAGCAGCTTATAGTATACCACACCTTTCATATCCCACCATATGCACAGCATAACCTTTGCACAGTGAATATCTCGTTTTGGTTGTGATGGACCTGGTTCACCTGGTTTCACCCAGGCCTTTTTTCGTTTAGGGTTCTCGTAATGGATCCACTTCTCATCACCCGTAATAATTCGATGCAGAAACCCCTTTCTGCTCTGTCGTTGAAGCAGCAATTCGCAAATGGTTTTTCGTCTTTCAACGTCTCTGTCTTTCAATTCATGTGGAACCCAATGTGATATCTTTTGAATCACTCCCATGGCTTTCAATCGTTTGGAGACTGTTGTTTGATCAACGCCTAATGCTGCTGCAAGTTGTTCCTGCGTTTGACACGAATCCTGCTCGAGCAATGCTGTCAATTCTTCGTCTTGAAATTGTTTTGGCTGTCCAGCTCGCTCTTGGTCTGCCAAGCCGAAATCACCACTTCTAAACCGTGCAAACCACTTCTGACACGTTCGCTCAGCTAGAGCATGGTCACCATACACTTCCACCTAAATACGATGACTTTCAGTCGCACTTTTCTGCATGTTAAAGTAATGCAGCAGGACACCCCGCAAAAACACTTTATCAGGCACAAATTGCGCCATGTTCACTTAACTACAAACTGGTGTTGTTGACGCTTTAATCCACTGCCCTATACTACGAACGATACGCGATGACAGGGGTTTGCAACACATGTGTGGATACACGGAACTGTGGGACGCTCCGTTCGTTGCGCCATCTCTTGTCCACCCGCACGAATTAATTCCTAGACCAAATATTTCCCCCACATTTTAATAGACTATTTGTGGTTTGTGATCACATTATGGGAAACGACTCACTCCTTTGAGATTAATCGTGGAACATAGTTGGTTCCTACCTCAATATTTTTTTATCATGTCAGATTAAGGGGCGTATCCTACAGAGATAGAGGAGTTCAAAATTCATGGAAAAAAATGAGTTTTACAGAGGATGTTATGGGTTTTATAATTATACGTTTATCGCAATACGTATCATAAAGAGAGAAGGGGTTCAAATATTTCCCATAAACCTCTTCTCTTTGTGCGAAGAACGGCATTTCAGCTATAGTGCTGGAAAAATGTCTTGAGTCGTGGTTAAAATGCGGACTAAAGCTCACAACCTCGACACACCCACGCATTGAGCCAATAAGGATTGAGCTGTTGCTAATCGAGAGAGCGTTAGCGAAAGGGAGTGGAATTCCTTCAGTCGATAGCAGCTCTTGGAATGAAGACTAAGTGTCAAGTCAATGTGACATATCTATAGTATAGTTATGTTTATCCAATGCGTAGTACGCCAGGATTTCAAATCTACATATAATACGATAACTTACATTTTGTTATTCAGTGTTACAAACTAAAAACGCTACAGTTTCACAAATATCCAAAATTTGGAAGCCTCTACAACAGTAATAACACAACCGAGGTGGGTGGGGTAATGCATATCCAATGTACCTTAGTGACGAATACTATGATCATGATGTGATGTGATCATGATATAGTGAAACCTCTCAATAGCGGACACCAATGGGACATGAAGTTTTGTCCGTTACTGAGAGGTGTCCGTTATAGAGAGGCTACAGAAATTTAATTTCTCATAAGGGTAATTGAATGCAGTAATAGACAGTAAATATATTATGTATGGGCGTAAATACGTAAAATTCAATATGAAAATTGTCTAATTTAGTACAATTTGAATTACTGGGAGGGATGAAGGAGAAATTCATTTCTATTAAATCATAGCCTATTATTGCTGGGCAATGTTTAACGAAAAAGGCATGCTTTTTCCTCTACTACGGTAATAAAACTCATTAGCAAGTGTCCTCTAAAAATCCTCAGTACGATTGCAGAAGAAACATGTGTGTGTGTGTTTGTATACTGGTGCTGCATTTTCGTTGACAGAATGGATGAAAAGGCAAGCTATTGGGGGTGCATATTTATTGACCCAGGCCCAATCACAAAGAATATCCTTTTAGAGAAAATGAAAAATGAAGCCGGGAAAACTTCAACCCAAACTTGTTCCAGTATCATGAGTAAAAGAAAAATGTTCCTTTTCCAAAAAAGTAAGAGAGGTAGCATTGCTCGTTGAAAATGTTATTGTAAAACAAACAATGTTTGTTTTGTTATCTATGAAATTGTCGGTAAAGATGCAAGATCCAGACGAAAAGGATTAAATTTGTTAGGGAAGGGAAGATCTTTCGCATAGAATTCCTGGCCTTACGACTAACCCTGCATGAGTGTTATTGCTTATTGAAAATTTTCTAGGATTTACGCCAGAAAGCAGTTTATTGCGGAAAAAAGTTCAAGTTCAGCTGTTCTGTTTGATGGTTCACCAGGTCTGGATTCATGAGAGATACATATAGGGAAAATACTATTTTGTATACTGTAATATATCGCAGAACCGAGAACAATATCTCTCCGTTATGAAGAGGTTATTCAAACGTTTGGACGGAAAAGGACTGTCCGCGTCCGTATCTGAGAGTGTCCGTAAAAGGGAGGGTTTTTTTCCGTAAGAGAACATATATTTTTGCCGGGACAAAAAAATCTGTCCGTATTATAGAGGTGTCCGTTATTGAGAGGTGTCCGTTAAGGGAGGTTTCACTATACTGTTTTCTCTAGATGTTTTTTTTCAATATACGAAAAGATAACAATGGAGTTTACAGCAATGTAATATCGCAACCGGTTACGGAGATAAGAAACGTCGGTAAAGCTTGCAACACTGCTTAAAATTATGTAATTGGGAGAACTGTTTGTAATTATTATTATAAATCTCTTGCAAGGTATTATCATATAGTTGTAGACTTTAAGTTCATGTCATCTATGTCATTGGTAAGTGGCTAAGGAAAACGGTTATGATGATCATTAACAAAATTATAGAACGAAGAAAGTGTTAGTAAACGGGAGAACTCCGAGGAAACTAACGCACATAGTGCTTGTCTATCATGAAGCTCATTTGGCGCTAGCTGGGATCGAACCAAGAACCACGCATGATTTGGATTAATATATTTTTGAAATAGTTGATAGCTACAGAGAAGTTGTTACTAATAGAATTCAATATTATGTTGTTAATTAATTTGAAACTTTTAATATTTGGCGCTTCCTCAAAATCTTGTATCAGGGTCGCGTCGCATACGGACAAAATCTCGCGGCCGAAACATCGCCGCCCAAAATCTCGCCGTCCAAAACCTCGCGGGACAAAATCTCGCCGGGCCAAAACCTCGCGTGGCCAAAATCTCGCCGCCCAAAACCTCGCGTGGCCAAAACCTTGCGGGACAAAATCTCGCAGGGCCAAAACCTCGCCGCCCAAAACCTCGCGGGACAAAATCTCGCCAGGCCAAAACCTCGCCGCCCAAAATATCGCCGGACCAAAACCTCGCCACCCAAAACATCGCGTGGCCAAAACCTCGCCGCGAATGAAACTTTCCTTTAAAATTTACCCAATGAGTTTCTTAATATGCAATTCCATTACAAATAATAATAATAATAATAATAATAATAATAATAATAATCATCATCATCATCATCATCATCATAAGATACAAAACATCGTGTGCGTGGGCTTTCTCGGGTTATTCCCGTTTCCTTCCACTTTCTTTATTCGATCATTTCCTTCACCCTGGTCATCTACGTCTCCTTTAACCTACATGACATAATCAAGGGAAATCGTAAAAACTCACATATTATTTCATACTTTCATAAATATTATTAGATTTTTGTTAAAGTTTTTGGATGTTCTAAAGTTCACGAAACTACTTTCCTTATGCAGACTTTCTTTCCCTATAACCAGTTTAAAAACATCCCGTCGCCCTACCTTCACATTGAAATTCTCTAATACAGAAATAGAATTTTCATATGGTATCGCGGGACTTTGTCAAATACCCGTGATACTTCTGAAACAGCGTCTTTTATACCGTCACCCTTATCATCTGTTCGAACATTTACAATTTGGTCAGGCGAGATTTTGGGTATGGCGATATTTTGGGGCGCGAGGATTTGGAAGACGAGGTTTTGGCAAGGCGAGGTTTTGGCCCGGCGAGATTTTGGCCCGCGAGGTTTTGGGCGGCGAGGTTTTGGCCAGGTGGGGTTTCGGCCCGGAGAGATTTTGGGCCGCGAGGTTTTGGGAGGCGAGGTTTTGGCCAGGCGTGGTTTTGGTCCGCGAGGTTGTCGCCGCGAGGTTTTGTACCCAAACCGGGTCGCGTATCTCAAGTCCCAACCCATAAATACGACTTTATGTATAGCTATAATTAATCAAGGAATTATTATCAATTTGATGTTTGTATTTCACATCCCTCTATTTCATGTAGTATATTAAAATATACTAAATAAAAAGCTAAAATACGTATTATGTTTTACAGTTTACAATACAGACAGTTTTTTTTAAAAAAAATACACATTTTGTTTTGTAGCTTTTAGACATTTTAAAAAAAACTGTATTAACTCACATAACAAACATTTGAATTATCAAAGGAGTAATTAATATTTACCAGAGCACTGTTAGTGAGAGAGTGTCATGCAACTAGTAAAAGTGATAGGTTTATATTTATATACATACATACATACATCACAATTCTTTACATAGGGCAGGGGGGAGGAGAAAAAGAAGGAAAACAACATATAAATATGAGTGTCTGCATATACATATACACATCTGTACACATAATCTCTACAAAACAAACAATCTATTTAATGTAATAATTAATTACCGTAACTTGCCACTAAACGATCAACAGAGATTTCAAGTAGACAAAAACAGAAAAAACAACAAACTAAACAGTAACACGACGCAAGAGAGTAATAATAATAAACAAATAAATAAAACGCGGAGAGTAAAATATAAGAATATGAGAGAAAACTTGGGAACAAATATTTTAAAAAATAATCATATTTGATTGTATTATAGTCTCTTTTTATATATATAATGAATGAATAATATTTATTTCGTTGTTTAAGGAATAACATAGAACATTATTAGTCATAACTCAAATATAAGGGAATGTACACCAGAAGATAAGCAAGCAAAACTTTCCCTCAGTTCTTAATTGAGACGTACATACACTGTACTAACAGTATACCGTGTGTGTGTGGGCACTGGCACTTATACAGTACATAGATCATATAGCAAAGAAAGAAAGGTACAAAAAAGTACAAACATTTAGGTGTTGACACTATACATATATACTATATGGTAGGTCACACACACAACACCTTAAATAGAAGACAACACTCAATCGAATAATAAAAAAAGTTTCATATATATGTATGCATACATATTGAAATGCATGCACATGCCGTATATACATACTTACTTACTGGGGGAAGAGGGGAAAGAGGAGGAAAGAAATTTATTTGGCAAACATTGTGTTACGAAATACGCGAAATGGTACTTTTGATTTGTTTATCTTTTTTTTTAACTATACAGTTGATATTAGAGGAAAGGAGAGTGAAGGAGAGCGTTTACTTTGTAACATCAATTTGTCTGTTTGCTGGCTGTCTCCCTCCCCCGTCTCCTCATACTTTGTGGTTGACTTTAAGACCACTTGATCCAGTTGACTATATATATATATATATATATATATATATATATATATATATATATATATATATATATATATATATATACTATGAGGTACTTTTTTGCTAATAATTTCATAATATTTACTGCGAACACAGACATACACACTTCTACTTCACACATAATAATGTGGTGTATTATTTTAAATGTGAAGTGTTACAAAAAGAAACACTATAATATAGCTTTCTTAGAGATTAAACATGTAATACCGTAAAACGTGAACTTTGATTATGCTTCTTGAAATTAAAAAAAAATCTGTTTTGTAAAGTCGATTTAATTACAGGGAAGGCTAATTAATGTATAAATATTGAAGTCATGAAAAATGAATAACATGGACCTGAATTAAAATCCTCTTATAAGATTGTCAAAATGATCTATGAGAAAATACTGGATCAAGGTGCCGATTTTGCATGGTTGTTATTGAAATTGAATTATATGAGTAGATGAGGAGATGTAAGTGCATACGGCCTTCAAGTTCGAGATAGATTATTAACAATGACTTGCAGAGAATTGAAAGATTATCTAGCTACCCATCCTCCTAAAATCCCCAATACTGTTAGATCTTATTTGATTTATGTGCTTTTCAATTACCGATGTTACGAAAAAAGGTTCTACTATTTACGAGGACTCAGACCCACTCTGAATCACAGGATCACGCCATCGGTCCAATATTAGAGAATTCAATGTTCTGAAATTGCCTTTTACGTCGGACAACTTTCTATGTTCAACTTGTTTTTCTTCTGAAACTGAAGGAAATCTCTTGGATAGACCAACAGTTTATAGCAACTTTCTCTGTAGTTTGATTTCCTTGTTAAACCTTTTCCCCAGATTTTACTTCTACAATATTTAGAGTGCGTCGGGACCGTAATACGGCAAATTGTGGAGGCGTTAAAATATTAAATAATGCTTTTGATAAAGTGGATACTTTCAAATATTTAGGATCAATATTAACAGACGAAAATCATATTCACGAAGAAATTAAATGTCGACTAAAAGCAGGGAATTCGTGTTACTATTCGGTTCAAAATCTCTTGTCGTCGCGAATTCTGTCGAGGAATTTGAAGCTTAAAATATATAAAACGATAATCATGCCTGTTGTTCTGTATGGTTGCAAAACATGGTCGCTTACTCTGAGGGAAGAACATAGACTGAAAGTATTTGAGAACAGGATCCTGAGAAGAATATTCGGACCCAAGAGGAACGAGAATGGGGAATGGCGGAAGCTTCATAACGAGGAACTACATAGTTTATACGGTTTACCCAACATTGTTAGGGTCGTCAAGTCTAGGAGGCTTAGGTGGGCAGGTCATGTAGCTAGAATGGAAGAAAGTAGAAACGCTTTCAAAGTCTTGACTGGTAGACCCATAGGAAAACGACCATTAGGAAGACCTAGGCGCAGATGGGAGGACAATATTAAGATGGATCTCGCAGAGATAGGAATACAAAGTAGAAACTGGATGCAATTAGCTAAGGATAGAAGTCAGTGGAGAGCTTTTGTGAACGCGGCACTGAACCTCCGGGTTCCATAGGCCATAGAGTTAGTTAGTTAGTTAGTTATATTTAGATAAACCTCCTATTTAATACTGTCCTGTCCCTAGTCCCTTTCCCCACCCATTTAATTCTAATGACCATATAACGTAAGCAGAGGTTAATATGTATTTTCCATCATTACTAAATGGTCTGGCGAGAGTCTGGGGTATGTGATACGTACTCTTGGTTAGGAATTGCTGGGATAGTCTGTTAAGTATATATAAGTTTTATGCAAACAAGAAAGTCTGACAAAAACTTGAAATTTCGGGATGAGACTAGTAGCGGATTCTCGACGCAGAAGAGATTGTGTGAGTTTTGTAGCCATACAAGAATCTTCATTCTCGGAAAGAAAGCTTCAAATTCACTATGAAATGCGAAATGAAAATTATTTAGTATGCTTTTAAACTAGATTAGAGAAATGATTACTACTTTTCGGATATACCACTAGAAGAGTAGTTTATTAACTCAACATATTACAGTATACTTATTATATGCTTCTAGTTTTTTTTTTTTTTTTTTTACTTTTCCTGTTTCTTCCTTTTTATTTTTCGTGATTAGCAGCCGGCTTTCTCTTACCTCTTGTGATGTCGAGAGAAGCAGTGACAACAGCGTTACTTTTTCTCGACTGTACCTGAATCTTATTAGTCGTTCCTTACGGATCCCAAAGAATTCGAATTTTAATGGAGAATATAGGAAAAGATCACTATCATAACTAGAATATTTTACTGAGGGGGAGGAGGTTGGCCTTCTACTTCTGTGAAGTGACCTTTCAATGACCACAGTTTCAGAACATGGTCCAATGATACTCTACAGCAATATTCCGCTATTTATTTCTACTCGTGGCACAGCACGAATTATTTATGACAGTGCGACACACCAAAATGTATTATATGATATTATTAATATAAATGCATAATGAAATTAATCTAGCTCCATACATGAAGTTATTCTATCGTAGAAAATACACTTTTCTATTACTACTAAAATTAATCATTTTACTCATACTTTCAACGTGATACTTATGCCTACTTAACTACCAGAGTTGTTGGAATTTTCTCCAGCCCAAACTAATCCACTGTTTTTTTGCGAAGTAAAATCCACATTACAAAAAACACAATAAAATCTTTAAAAAACACCTTCAAAAACATACTTCAAAACGTGAATTAAAATGATAACCTTAATATGATTATAATTAACTTCTTCAATTGTGTTTCTCAGTACACTTCTAGTTTCAGAAAATTAGCTTTAAATACCTATTTATCAAAAGAAGATCTTCAACTAGAAAAAGTAAGAAAAAATGTTTGGAAATCATGCATAATAAATTTAGTTCTCGTTCGGTCAAATTCGCTGTAACGGTGTTGAGCTGGAATCTGGAACAAAAAGCAAATGCGACTACGTTCTCTTTGTTTTTGTAATACATACTCGCGTATTAGTGCAAATAAAATAATAAAATGTCTTTCTCCATGTGTCAGTTAATTACAAATCGAAAGTTCGTCACTTAAAAGAGGATTTCTCAATACTACATTGGGATAATTACCACATATAAACGAAAAAGAGTTGAATTAGAAGGGAAACAATATCTTCTTTTGTGATAATTACAATGCACAATTTATACTTTTTTTTTGTAATACTATAAATTGAATCAAAGATATAAACACTTCGCTTAAAAAAGAAAATTATTGAATGTCCACTTTTATTTTTTCTCGATACTAGACCTGGATAATTACACACAGTATCGAAAAGTGGTTCAATTAAAAAGGAGACTTAGAAACTTTCGAATTCTTCTTGCGCAGTGGTTCTCAACCTAATTCTTATCACGATCCCCATTTTATCATATCCTCTTGCCAGCAACCCCCTTATAATTTCTGGCTTGTGTAAGCTTGTGTAGGATTTTTAATATATCTATTGCGGTGATCTCACGATATCCATCTATTTCTATAATAGTAGAGTCAATTTCGTCTATATAATGAATACAGTAACAGTTATATATTCCCTACGATGAAAGTGCTGGTTCAAGATGAATATTGAACCCCTTCATTAAGGGAGCCATCAAAGTAGCTGATCTAAGCCCACAACTTCTTGACCAAGTAATACAGAATTATCGTGCGACAGGTCCTTGCAACTGGTTTTCTGTAACGAAGACTTGGACAAGTTCTGGCTGAAGAGGAAAGAAGAATATTCTGGTTTGGTATCTGCTGCTTTAACAATAATAATTCAATTTTCTACATCGTACCAGTGCAAAAGTGATTTTTATTTTATGGTAAGCAATAAAACAGAAATAAGAAATCGCTTATAAGTTGAAAATGACTTGCGTCACGATGGACATTGCCACACTAGTGAAATCACACCATGCTCAAGTTCCTCATTAGCTTTCAATTTTAATTGTATTTCAATATGCAGGTTTTGTCACATTTGTATTTTTCTAGTATTTCAATATGCAGTACTCATTAGTTTCATACCGTCTCTCTTTCATTTAAATTGATTAGTAAAAAACTCTGTTCCTGTTGAAAATGTTTATTAGATGTATTTTGTTGGTTTCTTAACAGTTTAAACATAAAAATATGCCTCTCACAACAATATTCAATATAATATTTAAAAATATTTTCCGGTATTAGATGCTAATTATATTTATCTCTTCCGCTTATCTTCACGATCCCCAGATTGAGAAACCCTGTTCTTGCGTATCTGGTGGAATATATGGCGTATAATACGATTATCGTATGTTACAAAAGTCCATTGATAGTAAAATATATTGTAAGACAGCAAATTGGAAACTGAAAATGAGATTTTAAAAAAATCCAAGATATCAATCCTTCAAAAAAACTTTTAATTTTTTATCGTTAATCCTTTTATTTTCTTTCATTTTTTTAAAATAAAAATGTTAGCATTCAGCTTAGTAATTACTGCTTCAGTACTATTTATCCAAGTATAGTTGATACGTCATTCTCTTCAAAGTAACGCAAGCTTTCAAATGGTATCATGTGGATGAGTGCATGATGTACGAAAAGAGAAATTTGGGATAAAATAGGGAAATTTCCCGCCAAAATTCCTTTTTAGAAATTTGGTGCTCTTTGGAGCGGCCTTGGCTACAGATACTCTAACATAATCTACCTTCAAAAACACTACGGTCTATACGTAACGCGTATACCAAGTTTCATTGTAATAGCTAGAATAGTTACGAGGAAAAAAATATTTCTCGTTCCTTTTTGACAATACAAATGAAATACTATCGAAGAATCGAACCCAGTAACAACAGTCTTATCCTTATAATATACTATGCATTACATACCAACTACACCACCCGATTACCATTCACTAATAAAAACGTAACAAACTCACATAAATAATAGCTGAAACAACAGTGATTTCCCTTGTTTGGCTCAGAACTAAACCATATAAAATTTTCTGGATGTAAGGAGGGGAATGGGGAGAAAGAGGAGAAGGAAAATGTTATAATATTTATTTCTTAATAGAGGTGCATGAACTTATAGATGTAAAGTATCGACAAACAATACTAATGAAGTTTCTGTCCCTTCAGGTTTTGTGAAGCAAAGACAGAAATGTTTTTACGACACAAGGCTTTGTTCCAAGCCCAAACTTAAAGGGACGTCATCATCCTATATCATCGAACGCACAGAGGGTAAAATACATTTTCGCATAACGTTATATCCTCTGAACATAAGATAATAATAATAATAATAATAATAATAATAATAATAATAATAATAATAATAATAATAATAATAATAATAATAATAATAATAATAATAATAATAATAATTTTGTAACAAGCATATAGGTTCTAGATTATGATAATTGATTATATATGTGCGTGGCTCATTGTTTGTGTCAAAAGGGTTAATAAAGCTACATTCCCTCATGTCAGGCTCCTGCCATGAGACCTTGAGGAAAGTTAAAGAAATCTTCAGTAGGACGACTGGCCTTTGAATCCTGAGTGAAAATTGAGTTTTTATTTTTTACTATATTATATTGAATTATCCACCTAAATCGAGATATAAGTGAGTACCAAGTGCAAAAGTATGACCCATGAAATGCGGATGAATCTTCACGGATTCTCTTTGTGCGCCAAGGGAATTCCATAGTTTCAGTGCAAACGTGTACAATAGAACATGATGATTAAGTGGTATTTTGAGGAATACGACTAAATGTACGTACAAAATTTAATAAAACCCAGTTTTGCCCAATAAAACCCACTAGACTGATTAAAAAGAAAAAATAGGTTTTTCACAACCCTGTTATCTGCACAGAAGCGACTGATCCGTGGAGGAATCGTTGACAATACAAGTTTCATCGACGGATTTGAGTCTTTCCCTTTTTGATGTTTTAATTTTAGTCAGCGTCGAGAAGCCCAGTTCACACAAATATGTAGTTGAAAATGACAATAACACATTAACTTCCATATCGGAGGTAGACTTGAGAAAAATGTTCAAATATTTTAGAAAGTCATGTCTGGCATCGAAAGAATTTTCAAACATGCAGCTACCATCACCTTTTGAAACTAGTTGTACGCGTTCTGCAGACTGCAATTGTCAAATATTTTGATAGGTCTCATGATTTTTGAGCTGTAGCACCGGACTACTGTGCTCCTCGTATATATTACGTTTCGAGTTGTCTGTAAGATAAGTTTCTTGGCGTTACAAAACACAAAGATGTTTTCATTAGGCGATGAGACTATTAGTTGTGCTTTCTTTACTTTTAAGATAGCATACAAACAGGGGCGCACCCACATGGGTGTTCAGCGGGTTCGGACTTTCCTCGAAAAAACTTTGTATTCGACATACATTTGTACACTTTCTTAATAAAAGTATACTTTTTTTTATAGCAGAAAAATTATTGGTGTAGCCTGTAATCTGAAGATTTTAACCTTATGTGCTCAGTATGCTTTTCATGTAAGAGCAATCTAGTTTTATCATTTTTTTCTGATCGTATAGATAGCAATACTTACTAATTACGTAGGGCCTATTGCATTTTCAGATGCAGAATAACATCTGTTCAATACTACATAAGTGTAGTATCTTTTAGTGTTAGACCCCATCTATACTTTGGACCAAGAGTGTTATAAAATAGAGGATCAGCCCATACAACAAAATCGTGAAGCCATACGTCACAGCTTCGCCACACCTACTCTGCCCACTCCGCGCCAATAAGATCACAATGTTTCGAGCCAACAATCATGGCAGAAACGAAAGTAGCCAATCAGACGTGCCAGTTTAGACGATGCTCAGTTGTTTTTTTTTAGCTTCATTGAGTTCATATGATGAAGATATGTATGGGCAGATCCTCTATTTTATAACATCCTTGCTTTGGACCTTTCCCAACAAAGACTTTTAGGTGCGTGGCTGCAAACAAATAATATTTATCCTTCAGATGCTCTCTAAAACAAAGTGTGTCGGGTTTGAGCAGATGTTTTCTTTTCTTTTGGATTTTTTCATTCAACTATTTAATACACATTTCTAAAAAAGTTCTTTTTGAGTGGTATTAAGATTAACATTATGAAATAATTCCCGCACTGAGCATGATCCTGTTTAATTTAATGACATTGCACGAAAGCTGTTTATAATAAGATTTTAAGATGTTTTTCAAAATTGCAAATGACAACTAGGGTAAGTAAATTAACGTCCATAGAATTGCTAGACACGTATGAATTATCTGTAATCTCTTATATGCTGTTAAGAGGAGCTACCTTGAAATAGGGAGTCACCCAGCGGAACAGAGGATCTGAAAATAAAACTAAGAAAGATGCAGTCAAAATTAAAAATTTGACATACTAAAATCATTAGTTTCTAGGGAAAATAATACAATAATTGAAAATCATGTTGAGTATCGCTCCTTTCCGAAGCTGATGACCTGCTAAAGCGTCTGTATCAAACTGTCCAATAACCAAGTAAGTGATATCCTTTTACTTCTATTACTGTATTACTAAAATGAATTTCTAGGCAAATATTACTGAAATATTACTGCCCTTATAACATTTATCTAGGGGAGAAAGGTTCTCAAACTTTTCACTGACGTATCACCATATGTAATACAGAGAGTGTTAGTATGTCAATAGTCAAAGTTATTCTGGAAAAGCATAATATCTTTATTCTAGGGGTAAAGTTACGCACCTATTGACTTATTTTGTAACTAAGAAGTTTTGGTTTTACCAAATGAAAGACGATGCCGGGAGAGTTCCTAGGCTGCATCTTTGACTCTGTCACACTTCTCATTTGTATTAGACACAAACAAGATAATATTTTCAACAGCTTTAGAGAAGTCATGCGTACACGGAGAAAAATGCATAATCTAGTCGGCATGTAAATGCTGTTTTTACCAGGTTACGCGCGTCACCACATTAAGTAATGTTGTTTCATCCGTAGTACGATCTACACCACCGTCCAGCGAAAATTTTGTATTGTGGGACCACCATTTCAAATCTAGAATTAACGCCATACCCATTCCGACGGTGGTAACTTAGGTATATAATGTTGTTACTACCTTCCAACGAGTGTCCCCTCTAGGTTCTTTCTAAATCTGTGACTCCCTACCTTACGAGAGTAAGTTTTTAACACGAAATCAATCATGTGAATAAAATTATCCAATCACAGCGAGTCTAGTTCGACGCCGAACCCCAGACTTGGCATGGTGTTCCCACCTGCTGTACTTTTATACATGAAATTACATTACTTAAGGAGCGCACCCGCGTAAATACGATGTATCCACACGGAAATCCTAGTCCTTTTTTTCTCAGTGTATCACCCAACAAGTGACTCGCGTACCGTAGGTTGAGAAATCATGATCTAGAGTATTAAAAATGATTATTCTAACATATCTTGATACTGAAGAGCTTGTGTTTTTTTGCGTTAATATATAACATCAAGGTTATTAAGAACGGGACCCCTACTATTAATGTGGCGGGGCCGAGTCCGGTGCGGTTGGCGAGAGCAAAATCAACTCTCACACTGCAACAGTGCAGGTTGCTCCCCACTACACCATCTCGCCTCCAAGAGAATTGGAATACAGGAACACGCCACCGTCCCCAGCTGCAGTAAGAACTTGTTTTGGAAAAGTAAGCTTTCAAAAAAATGTTTTTGAACATTTTATAAGAACTTTTTGGGGGAGAGGATAGTTGCAGTAATGATGAATTCATTTTCAAAAATTTAGGTAAACTTATTTGATTCAAGACGATACAACAGTAATACGATGCACCTTTTAAATTAAATGTTTAGAGATACACAGTTCTACCTCTTATTTTAGTGTATTTATTGCCAAATAAGGAGGCATTCATATAATTTATAAAATACTGTCGATCGAAGAAAGTCTTTCTTCTCTGATATATCTAAAAACAGCAGCACGAAAGAATAAAATTAAAAAAAAAAAATGGTTGTTATCTTCCACCGTTCATCATGCATCCTCTTCTCACATACATTTCACTTTCCACCCTCCTTCCAGCCCTTATAGAACAACACAAAAGCCCCATCTTCGTCTAACCAACCAGACTGTACGAGGCGATAACCCCGAACCGACTTTGATAATCTCGGCTAATTTGTCCTGCGTGGCAGCGAGGGAGAAGAGCTTATCTGCGCGCGCGCAAACGGAGCACTTGTCCTCTCCTCCATGATGGATTGTCCCTGGGTTGTCATGGTAGATGGTGTTTGCGGGGGTGAGAAGGGGAAGACACGAGGAAAATGGAACGAGAACTAAGTGAGTGGGAGAGTGCGAGTTGCTATGACAACATACAGCCAAAAGTTGTGACACAGACATTACCTGTGATAGTTTTGGTTCCGGAACAGTGCTCCGGATTAGATGATTCAGTGACTTACCTACTAAATACAGTACATAGGATAGTGTTTGTGTGATATATGTTGTGTAGATATGAAATATAATAAAGAGAGAGAGATTGTTGTAATATTCATAATTGTTCCGTACGAAGAGAGAGAGGGGGCGGACGTAAATAGAAACAACAAATAACAATCTGTTTATTTTTTAGATTAAGAATGACTATACACAATTTAATTTATTTGTATTTATGTACTTTTATTTCCCACGTTACAGCCTATAGAGTGGGTTAATGGACGAAGTGAAATGATGAAAATGTTAGCTCAGTGGTAGGGCGTTCATCACTAGTATGAAAAGTCTCTCGTTCGATCCTTGCCCAAACGAGTTTGTTACGGAAAGCATTGTGTTCGTTGATTCTCCAGTCTTCCCTCACTATCTTTTAAGCTTCACTTCATCTCTCTATGCAGCTCATTCATGGCTAAGCAGTTAGCGTACGCGCCTTTGGCATGGGAGATCGGGGTTCGATTCCCCTGCGGAAGCTCATGTGGTTCGAATTCCACGTTAATCAGTAGGCCCACGTCTCATATAGCCTCGCTGTTAAATGGTGTGTTAAACTCAAACTCAACTCAAATTAACTCTGTAATTATATAAGTTCTTTTATCATCCATTCTTTAACTTAGCCTATAGAACATAATGTGAGACTTTAACTAAAAAGAATTATTTTCTATACTAATATATATATATATATATATATATATATATATATATATATATATATATATATATATATATATATATACCAGTTAAATAATAAACACAGAAGCTACTTTATACGTTCTTTTATGATACAGGCTAATATTATTCACAAAACGAACTCAAATATTTTATGACACATAAAAATGGTATGCTACGCTTAAAGTAATTTAAGAAATAATATAACTCAAAAAGAAGACTGAATGGATGTTGGTTAGTACAGGACCATCTCGTCAATTTGAGGAGCCTCGGAAGAAAGTAAAGTGCCGGACCAACGATGCAGATGAGAATTGTGTATCCAGCACGAATAAATTACTTTCCTTCAATATTGACGTCTTCATGTGAATGATAGAGATATCCCTCTATGAATTCATTTCTCGTCGCAAAAATTCTTTCAAGATGACGATCCACCATCTATTTTTAATTTTTGAATGCCCAGAATGAAATGAAATCTTTCACTTTTTACGTCCCACGGTTATGCCAGCTAGGCTACTAAAGGAGACGGTGATGATGAGAAATGAATTAAATGGTGTAATGAAGAAAGTGGGATGAAACGGGAGAAACCCGAGAAAACCCACGCACACAATATTAGTCTACCACAAAGTTCACTTGGCGAGTGCTGGGATCGAACCAAGGTGAACGCTCTGCACCAGAGGTGAACGCTCTACCACTGAGCCACCGCGACTCCTCAATGCTAAGAATGAATTAGAAATAGTAAACTTGTTGCTTTTCCTCGCCCTTACATCCTATGGTAGGCTCAGGACGACGCTCTACTTGCTTCGCCCACTACACATTCCTGAATTAATGGTTGACGTTCGTTCTAAGCGATCAGGAATTTCCGGGTTCAAAACCCTCGGCATGCAATTCTGACCTAGAATTTTCTAGGCGTTTCCCCAGTATCACCAAGTAAATTTCTTTAGCCTCAGATTAACTTGTTTTTTCACTTCGGTTCCTATTATTCTTGCTGTTGTTATTCATTGCTATTTTTTATAGTCCGGTGTACTAATTTCACTTTGTAGGGTGTAGTCTGTGTGAAAGTTTTCTAAATAAGTGAATGTATCAAATGATGCTGATTTTTGTTGGTATTGTACAATTCCATTAAACTGATTAATGCATCTGTGTAGATCACTTCGATACATTTAAGTGTTTTAAGACTTTTTTTTTAAAAAAAAAATTAATTTGGTACCTAGAGTCAACTTAAACAGCAAAATTTCATAATTTTAACAATAGTGTCTATATTGTGACATATATAATATCCTGCATTGGTAATTGAAGTTTTCCTTTATTGGACTTAATGCTAGGTTGTTACTATGTAAATTCGCGCCTATTTTTGGTAATATTTTATACCTAATAAAAATATTTTCCAGATCTTTTGGATAAAGGTGATAATTGTAGAATTAGATTATATGCTTTTCATGATATGAAATGTGATTGTACTAATTCTTATTTATGCACCGTATTAAAAGTGCTGGACCATTTCACCTTAGAATACCCATTGGGGGATGAATTTGGACTTAAAGCGGCATCGAGAGTATCACTATTCATCTCAGCAACTCCGAAAACTATAAATTGGACAGTATTAAAGATCATTTTAAATTATTTTTGCATATCAAACCCTTCACACTTCACCGTTCATCTAAATGCAAATGGAATAGAATTTGGTCTTTAGTGACATCGGAAGTGTCACTATTCATTTCAGCAGCCCTGAAAACTGTGAACAAGATACAAATATAGATTATTTTTACATTTCAACCTTCCTACTCTCACAACCCATGCTGATGGTAGATGAATCTGGATTTAAATGACATTGGCAGCGTCACTATTTACCTCAGCAACCTCAAAAAGTATGGATTCGTTACTACTATCAGTCATTTTCGATCATTTTTACAAGTCATTCACTTTTCATCCTTAACTCTTACTCTTATGCCGATGAAGGGTATACTTAGACTTAAAAAGTATCGAGAGAGTCATTATTAATTTCAGCGACCTGGAGAACTATGGATTGAACACCTGGAGAACTATCAGTCCTTTTGTATCATATTTACACGTTACCTCTCTTCTCATTCCCCTTCTCCCTTTCTTGCCAAAAATTTGATAATAACCTAAATTATGCCAGGGTATACTCATGTACCAAAAAAAAAAAAAAAAAAAATCATCAAAATCAGCGGAGCAATCTAGGAGGACTTAACGACTAAGCATCTTCAAACTTATTTCTCCCTTCAAATTGTTCCACCTAACTTCGTCGCCCTCAATAGCTGGTTTGTCTTGTCCATTCTCTTCTATTTTCAAATGTTAATATCAATAATTATATTTTCTCTGTTCATCCGACTGTCACATTTAATCGTAGCGGTGGATTCGCTACTGTTAGCTCAGTTATCAGGTTGCTTATACAGGGTGTTTTAAAACAACACTGACAACGTTTGGGAGGTGATTCCTGAAACCAAGATAAGGCAAAATGTATAGACCAATCTGGGTGCACAAATGCTTCCTTTCGGAGTTATAAACTGCCGAAAACATGAAAAAATGAACTTTAAAGGTTCATAGCTCCAATACACTGTGGCCTACCATAGTCGAGTCAAGACTTTACAGAGAAACTAATATGTGCCCTATCCAAATATCCATGTTTCAGAGTCCTAAGATACTCACGCGAAAATTTTTAAGGAGGAAGCTTGGCTACGGGCATATAATTCGAAGTAATCGTCATCTACCTCTATAAAAAGTGTTGCGGAAGTACCTCAGGATTCTGAAACATGTATATTTGGATAGGGCACATATTAGTTCCTAAGTGAAGTCTTGACCCGACTACGGTAGGTCCCATAGTATTGGAGCTATGGACCTTTAAAGTTCATTTTTTCATGTTTTCGGCAGCCTATAACTCCCCAGATTTAACCCCTTATTAAAATAAATTTGGTGAATTATTTTAATAAGAAATCATGATTTCATTGCACAAAGTTAAAAGAATTTTGTATTATACAAATTAAGGTTTATTTAGTAATAAAAATTGATCTCTTTGTTCGAAATTCTAAAATGTTTTCTATATACAGGGTGACCCAAAACTTGGTATACAGTACCGTATTGCATTTTATATAATTTCTTATTGTTATCCATCAGGCAGACTTAGTTTCTTTATAATTTGTTCTTAATGTGTTTTTACTCACATCTTAAGCTCGGAAGAGCCGAAGCAAGTAAACGCATAAACTAGAATGTTATACTTGATCAATGCAGGGGTGTATACCTACTTTTGAGCCACCCTGTATATTGTACAAAGATTTTCAGAAGGAAAACACGAAATAGACATATACTTTATAAAACAGTACATATTTTATTATAATTCCCTGTCATAATTGTAAGTGGATATTAACATCTTAAATAAAACACTTAATAGCAAACTAACAGACAATAAAATGAACATAAATTGGATCAACATTTTAGGAAATCATTTAACATATACTATTGAAATTGGGGAAACGTTACTCCAAGGAGATGATTTATAACAGTCAGTGAAGAGCTGTTACACAGTGGCCATGTTCCTTTACATATATGAATTCATAGTTTAAAATAAAAAAAACAACAGATTCTCTCTGCCATTTACAGTCTATGAAGGCCCAGTAGTTCAATAACCATTTATAAGTATAAGTAACATGTCAAAATAATTTATGAAATTGGCTAAGTGTCTCTTATATAATACCTCCTATCCCAGCTTGGATGTACTAGAGTAGAATCACAGAATTGTAAAGTGTGTAATATGGCTGCCATTGTTTCGGATATGTACGCAGTTGAACAGTTTGCAGTCTCTGCTCAAAATCTGGAGAATCCCATGTTTGAGGTGCTTCCCGCCGACAATCTTTACTTCACGTACAACTGATTTGACATAACCACGTAGATAAAAGTCCAAGGGCCAGAAGGAAGGTGATCATGGTGCCCATTCCACTGGACACCGTTTTCGAATCAAAGATGCTTGAAATTATAAATTCATCCAGTGTTACATCTGATGAGCGTAATGTCAATGTCAAGTTTTTTTTATGGAAATGTCTATGTATGGAGATTTTAAAGCCATTTTATATACAAATAAATAGAGATAGAAAAAAAGAGAGAGAGGGTGGTTCAAACAGTGTTGGATTTGGTCCAACGAAAGATGGGTGACCGTTCGTACCTACCAAGTGGTGTTGGCATTGCGGCGTATACTCAGCGTCATGAGGGCAATTGGGTATCTACTTGGAAGAAAGAAGTAGCGGACTTCGTTCTAGAAAGCCAGCATTAATGGCGAGGAGACCCTATGTGCTGACTATACGTCACATAAAAGGCACTAATCACAATCAGGCAAATGGACCATCTGGTATATATATATATATATATATATATATATATATATATATATATATATATATATATATATATATATATATACAAGATAGTCCATTTGCGCCGTACAATAGTGAAATTCGACAACCAACCATACAGTGAAGTAAGCTGGGTTACCTAAATCCGAGGGTCACCTGTTTACAAAAGCACTTTGTCTTATAGAAAATATATCATACATTTAAGAATTATATTGGAGGTATCATGCGAGTCGCTTTCGCCGGCACCAAAGATAACAAACTATATTCATATAGCATATAAGACGTGGAAGTTGTTTAGAAATTATTACTGCTCTAAGAAACATATACATTTAACAACAATCTGCATTTACGATAAATGAGGTAAAAGAAAGAAAGAAAGAAAAAAAGGAAAATAACCCAAATGTCCGAGTCAAGAAAACTGCTAAGATAGATTACGTATTTCAACAACTACTCCATGACGAAAGATCTGTTACATCAATCGTGCGTTATTGTTCATAATTAAGTCTAGCCGAAATTCTGAATAATAAACTAGCAATTAGTAATCAAAGCACTGATCTAATTTCTTCAGTAATTAAACAAAAAATCTTATTTTAGACAATCTAAACTACACCTATAATTTCCTATTAGCAGACGACAGCGAGTTACCATCAAAACCATCACTTAATAAGATATCTTCCATCTAAAATAAATAACCTCTTTCTACATATCTAAATCTTCGATTTCAACTTAATCATGAAATCTCGTCTTTCATTTAACTGTCTTAATGCACATACTTTCCAGATAATAGCATCAAACACATCAGTATGAAAATTTGGAATACGATTAAGTCATATAGAAACCATGTTATCTATTTAAAAAATAAGGTTGCACGTTCGTTATTTGCTGAACGTTCTAAAGTAGCATGCACGCCGAAGAAAATTATAGAGAATACTAGCATACGAACATTTAGAAAATATTCTTAGTTGTTCATTTCCATTCCTTACTGCAAATTCCGTGTGTAGCTTATACCACCACCAACAACTTTATTTGAATCAGTGTTGTCATAGGCAACTGTCGAAATATCATACACAAGTGTCTAAAATTGTACGTTGTTTCATAGGTTGAATTTTAAATAATCTATACTATACTATGTTGAACATTTATGTTCATCCCATTGTAATTATACTAGTATGTGCATACGATATAGGAACTTAAACGATTTGTATTAACACAACGTAGGAAGACAATAAGTTATGCTAAATTACATAAAAATGCACAATATTAAGAATATAATACACAATGGTATTATAGAATAATATAATACACGCACCAAAATTGTATACCTGGACATTAACACAGACACAGACCTCAACGGAAAGCAGATGTTATATTCGTTGTGGCTCGTTTGCTAAGCATCGCTGTTGTCACAGAGACACATGCGTGAATAATTCTTTGTTGTAGAACCTCATAGTTTTCAGGTTCTGCTTTAAACCCTTCCTCCTTAACGTAGCCCGACAAGAAAAAGTCAACAAGCTTTAAATCTGGGGACCGTGTATCCACGCGATAGGACCCCCACAACCAATCCATTGTTCAAGATACACTGCTTCAAGATATTGTCTCATTGCGAGAATTTGATAAGGTAGTGTGTCGTCGTGTTGAAACCAATGATTGATAACCAACAACATCTTGCAACAAATTCTGCAGGTTCAACTCATTTTGAATCAAATTGAAACATAGTTTTCCCGCTAGTCTAGGTTTGAGAAAACCAGACCCAATGAGGTCATCTCCAAGTATACCACACCAAGCATTTACACCCGTCGGTGCTGCGTATTTTGCGCACTCACTCATTGCGGATTTTCAGGTGCCCAGTAATGAATTTTGTGCGTGTTAAGGTTGGAATCATTAGCAAAATAACTCTCATCAGTCCACAGAATATTATTGTATGAAGTCAAAAGTCTCGTCTCGAATATGTATAACTCTTCTACAGAAAGCAAGTCTTGTTCCAAAATCATTTGCATAGAGCTGTTGGTACAGAGAAGCTTCCAGCGTCTTTCTTTCAAAATTCTATGTACTGAAGCTTTACTAACTCCTAGAGTACGACTAGCTCTTCGTTGACTTGCGAAAAAATATAATAGAAACGATAAATTACAGAGCGAAACTAGTCACACGTTATCGTCATTTATACATGTGACATACTATAGATATAAACGTGTGTTCTCTGATGCAAAATTAAACTTCCAGCCAATGTTTTGAGTTTCGTAAATATACCTTACACGAATAAAATGAAGCGAAAAGCGAAAATAGTGAGAAATTGGCGATACTCTTATCTATCCATCACAGTGATTACTGATTGTTTTGTAATGAAGTAATTATAACGGTATCTTGTAATTTACACTCTAGCATGTACATCACGGTGTTGAATCCTACAACATTGCACGGCAAAGACCGTTGAAAGAATGATTCAAACTGATATTATTTATGGTGTTACATACGCTATTAAAAACATTAAACGTGGAAAAGTATCAGGAGAAGATGCAGTTAACATTAGACATACTAAAAGAAGCTAGTGAGAAAGTGAAAAAAAAAACCTAGCACGGCTTTATACTAAGAAGCAAGAAGGTAATGTCCCTGAAAAATGGAAACGTACCTTGATGATATTGTTGCACAAGAAAGGAGACACATATCTGCTGAATTACAGACCCACAATTCTCTTTCCGACAATAAAGTTGTTAGTAGTAGGAAATTAGTGTAGGAAGTTAGGTTAGAAATGTTTAAAAAATAGCACTAGCCAGAAGAAGAAAAGGAGGACGAGAGTTTTTGATGTGGTTAGAAACAGTTGTTGATTTTGAGTTTAGACAGATTGAAGTTTAGTTAATTGATAAATAATAAATGGAACTTGAAAGAAGTTAGATGTAGAGAGAAATTAGATAAAAGCGAATTAGCAGAAAAGAGAAATGATTGATAGAAGTGAAGTAAGGAGTTTGTAAGAGTTGTAATTGTACTTGTGTAAAAGTAACAATAAATAGCTGAAGGCAAGAAACTTATGGAGGCATTGGACGCTGGTATGTTATAAGAGATATGTTTGTAAACTATCTCAGGAGATAATAAATTAGTGGGAACCTAACCTAACAGTTGCTGTGTGAATTAGAGAACTTAACCTAAATAGGGATTAAAGATTATATAAAAGTTATTTACACCTTATCATTTGGCGCAGTCGGTATTAGAACATGGCTTCATTTAGTAATTTTGAGCCATTTGACGTGGAAACTGGACGCATTCAAGTTTACATAGAACGTTTTGAGCAAGTTGCTTTATCTTCGGCTTTACCGGAAGACAGAAAGCTTTCTGCATTTTTAGCGGTGATGGGTATGAAAGCATATGAAGAGCTACGGAATTTATGTACACCTGCAAGGCCAGCTCAGAAGTCGTATTCGAAGTTGAAGGAATTGATGTTATCCGGTGTACATTGATGCTACGGTGTCCAAACAAATGAATTAGCAGAACGTTTTAAATTTCACAATATTCGGCAGTAACCTCATCAGTCTGTAGCACAATTTGTATTAACGTTAAAGAATCAGGCTGCATATTGCAATTTCAATACTTGTCTCGATCATTCTTTACGAGATTAATTTGTGTTCGGCATGAAAAGCAATACCGCCAGAAGACAAATATTAACTTCCAGCAAACTTACATTTCAGCAAGTGCTTGACATAGCGACAGCAGTGGAAAACACAGAAGAGCAGATGTCCATATTTAATAGTTTACCAGATCAGATGACACACGACGTTAATGTACTACAACCTAGAGGGACCGGCAGTAGTAGGAAAATACAAGGAAGATCTACATATACTAATAACAAGGATATTTGGTCTAAGATTATTACGCGTTCACCAACATGTACATCAACATCTTCAGATTACCATTATGAAAACGAGGATAGGAAATTGCTGTGTCGGACTTGCTTGCGAAGGCACGACAAGGAAAAATGTCCAGCATTTGGAAAGAGATGTTTCAAATGTACTGGTTTGCATCATTTCGCTCATGCCTGTGTTGTTGAATCTACAGAGGAGGAGATGAAAAAACTTCAATTTCAAGATTCGGATGTTAAATTTGTTCAAGATGATCTAAGAACAACTCACGAAGACGTAAAGAGTTCAGCAATATTGGAACAAAATAATGTTCAAGATTTGTTTCAAGTATTGACGTTAGATACTTTATATTATCAAGAGCCAGTTAATAAGAATCATGACGTATTATCGGATAGAGTGCAAACTGAAGATAATGCAGAAGCATCTAAAGTTGAACCAGGAACGTCTACTGTTTCATCCAATAATCAAGATATAGCTCGAATGATTAAACTGGAAGTAAACGGTAAACGGAAGAAGAAAGTTTACAAACATAAGTCTAAAGAGAGACACCATCACACAAAGTTGGCTACAAGCAAAAATACTTACAACCGTATAGATGATCAAGAGTCTGAACCTGAGGACGTGAAATGTAACAACGGTAATTTTAGCGACGTAGAAGAAATAATTGATGGAATAAGAAGTAGAAGAGCAAGATGTAAGAAAAATATTACTACGAACAAGCCTGTAATGAATCCAGACCTTGATTTTTTGGAAGACCAAATATTGGGTTGGAAGGAGAATATTTTTAAATATCTTTGTGAAGATTTCGCCTGTTGGATGAACAAAATAAAAACATGGTATACGAGTATGTCACTAATTGAACGACAGATCAGGGAAATCAAGAAGAGACATGCTTCGAAAAGAAAAGAGGAAAATTATTTGGGAGCCCCGGGAAGTGGTGTAAATAACTTTTATATAATCTTTAATCCCTGTTTAGGTTAAGTTCTCTAATTCACACAACAACTGTTAGGTTAGGTTCCCACTAATTTATTATCTCCTGAGATAGTTTACAAACATATCTCTTATAACATACCAGCGTCCAATGCCTCCATAAGTTTCTTGCTTTCAGCTATTTATTGTTACTTTTACACAAGTACAATTACAACTCTTACAAACTCCTTACTTCACTTCTATCAATCATTTCTCTTTTCTGCTAATTCTCTTCTATCTATTTCCTCCCCACATCTAACTTCTTTCAAGTTCCATTTATTATTTATCAATTAACTAAACTTCAATCTGTCTAAACTCAAAATCAACAACTGTTTCTAACCACATCAAAAACTCTCGTCCTCCTTTTCTTCTTCTGGCTAGTGCTATTTTTTAAACATTTCTAACCTAACTTCCTACACTAATTTCCTACTACTAACAAAAGTATGAACAAAAGTACTGACGCGTCGACTAGAAAAACAGATAGACCTCGCCCTACCAAGAGAGCAGACCGGATTTAGAAGTTACCATTGCACAAGGGTCGATATCGAAATAGTAAGGGAACTGCTCCAAAGATCAGACGAGTATACGTTATCTCTATCAAAGTCGTTGCAAAGAGCTATGAAGAAGCCAGTGACACTTTCCTGTTATTTGATTCTACGAAGACTGTGCAAATTGAAAAGGAAATACGACAGGAAGATACAATTTCCCCCAAACTGTTTACAAACATACTTGAAAGTGTATTATGTTTTGATAATTGGGAAAACAAGAAAATAAATATTAATGGGGAATGTCAGATCCATCTACATTTCGCCTATGATATACTCTCTTATCTAACAGCAACACAGAACTTCAGGATATGATAAAAGAGCTAAATCTAAAGAAAGGAAGTTGGGTAAAAATTGATATGGAGAAAACGAAGAAGCTGTTTAACAAGTTCACAATGAAGTCAAAAATAGAAGTGGAAGACACGCAGTTAGAAAAATATAACACCTAACTTTACCTGAGGCAGAAGATCTTTATAGATGGAAAATTTACAGACCTATCAAACTAGATTGGAGTGCATTCGGAAGAAACAACTTTACATTGGAAAGTAAAATACAGATGTGCCTGAAACGGAAAATGTTTAAGGAATGTATTCTACTGTTTTCAAGTATAAATCGGAGATTTGGACACATAAAATCAGGCACTCACCGCCTATAGACTATATAAAGAAGCATGGAAAAACACATTCTCAGTATAACCCGGAAAAAGAGGAAAAGAAATACACGGATCAGAAGGATGACAGGAGTGACGGGTATAATCGCGAAAATAAGTGACCACATCAAATTCACCCAGTACGACAATATCTTGTTGCAATGTATCTTGAACTATGGATTGGTCGTGAGAGTCCTATCGCATGGATACCATGGTCCCCAAATTTAACAACTGTTGATATTTTTCTTGTGGGGCTACATTAAGGAGCAAGGGTTTAAAGCAGAACCTGAAAGCTATAAGGTTCTACAACAAAGAACTATTCACCCATGTGTCTCTGTGACACCAGCGATGCTTCGAAGAGTACATGTCAATAGACAGTCACGTTTAATTCAGTAGGCTTAACGGACAACCTTTTGAACACTTATATTACGAATAATGTCACAAAAAATTTTGTCTTGCTTTATTAGTTTCATTGGTACTTGTCTCTAGAAATAAACCTAAATTACAACTACAGACGTGCAAGTCACTGCAAGCTGGTAGACCCTATGAGATGGAATATAAGTGTCATACAAAAGTATGGCCATTTCTAATGTAGTTATTGTTATTTTAATTGCTGTAATGATTCACTGATATGATTTAACGATTGATTAGCAGTACACGAAACAATAGAATATGTAATTAAGTTTCGTAATTTTGACTTGGTTAGTAATTTGTCAGTGTGAAATGTTTTGTTAATTCAAAATATAGGTCTAAATTATTTTAAACACATTTGAATACACGTTTTGGAAGACAGTTAAATATATATATAGTATAGATATAGTGTTTTTATTCCTGAAGCTTTATTGAATGGTTTATCAGTCGCATTTACACCGAACCGAACAGTAGAGAAGATAAGCGAACGAGCCACAACGAATAAAAACATCTGCTTTCCGTTGAGGTGTGTGTCTGTGCTAATGTCCAGGCATACAATTTTGGTGCGTGTATGTATAATTCTATAATACCAAATTATGTGCATTTTTATGTTATTTAGCATAACTTATTGTCTTCCTACGTTGTGTTAATACAAATCGTTCCTATATCGTGTTCACATACTAGTATAATTACAATGGGATGAACATAAATGTTCAACATAGTATAGTATAGATTATTTAAAATTCAACCTATGAAACAACGTACAATTTTAGACACTTGTGTATGATATTTCGACAGTTGCCTATGACAACACTGATTCAAATAAAGTTGTTGGTGGTGGTATAAGCTACACACGGAATTTGCAGTAAGGAATGGAAATGAACAACTAAGAATATTTTCTAAATGTTCGTATGCTAGTATTCTCTATAATTTTCTTCGGCGTGCATGCTACTTTAGAACGTTCAGCAAATAACGAACGTGCAATCTTATTTTTTAAATAGATAACATGGTTTCTATATGACTTAATCGTATTCCAAATATTCATACTGATGTGTTTGATGCTATTATCTGGAAAGTATGTGGATTAAGACAGTTAAATGAAAGACGAGATTTCATGATTAAGTTGGAATCGAAGATTTAAATATGTAGAAAGCGACTCTCATGATACCTCCAATATAATTATACGTATATTTTTTATACGAAGACAAAGTGCTTTTGTAAGCAGTTGACCCTCGGATTTGGGCAACCCAGCTTACTTCACTGTATGGTTGGTTGTTCAATTTCATTATTGTACGGCGCAAATGGACCACCTGATATACATATACATAATGTTTTATTTCTAGCGGTACGCAACGGTACTAGGTACCAGCACCTTTTAATGAGAACTTCTGTCTTAAAAAGAGGTTTACGAGAAACTTCGAAAATATCAAATACTAAATATTTAATTTTATTGAAAATCAAATTTTTTATTGTTTCCTTTTTCCTTTTTTCTTTCTACGGAAAGTGTTGCAAATCTTTGTTCCTTCTTGAAGTCAGTTAATTGTATTCAGGAACTAGAAATATTTTATCCCTTATATCACTTGCTCTCTGGGACGTCATTGCTCCTACATTTTTTCATTCCTTTTTTGCACGGTAATACAAACCATAAAGGCTCTGAACCGACCAGATTTTTTTCCCTGAAAAGACTGACTTTTACTCAGTTTTCATTTAATGTATAAAATTAATTGTTTTTTATACGTTATTAGGAAGAGGATTAAGTGAAAACATCTCCCAGATTTTTTGCAAAGTGTATCCATTAATTTAGTAGAGGTTTGTAATTCATTTTGATAGCATGATTAGTATTCTGAAGAACATTGTGAATAATTTACCGTTGTATACGTGTTGTTATTGAAACTCAGTATTTGTAGAACTCTTGATGCTTTTTGAAAACAAACAATAGCAGCTTACTTTCGCCCGCTTACAAAAAGAAAAAAAGCAAAAAACAAATCACTAAGAAATATTGATTATTATTACTTTTATTGTATTATAAACTTATCATGTATGAATCATACATTTTAAAGCATCTTTATACAATATATATTGCACGTAAGAGTTTCCTTTTAATTACAAGACTGCAGTGATATGCTACTGAACATCATTATTATTATTGTTAATAATAATAATAATATTCAACTTTATCCTGAAATATATACAAGTTTTTAACCATTATCAATCTGAGATCCAGCGTACCGGCATCTTTATTTTTTGAAATAAAACACTATATATATATATATATATATATATATATATATATATATATATATATATATACTGGGACGGATCCAAGGGGGGCTAAAGGGGCTATAGCTCCCCTTGACGGTCAGGTATACAATGGATAAAGCGGCAAACTATGGTTTAGCCCCTCCCTTGGTCATATCCTATATCCGCCACTATATATATCTATATATAAAAGAGAACGTACAAATCCTTTGTTAGCTCATCACGCTAATACGGCTGAACCAATTTCTTTCATTTTTGGGGGGTTATTAAGATTTGGACCCTAGATGGTTTTTATCATATCACTTTAATTTTCAATTACCAGTGTCTTGAGATAATTGACCATTCAAGTGTCCATAACGTACAAATCCTTTGTTAGCTCATCATAGCTAAATCTAACCGTATTTATATGCAACCCACATGACCGTGTCACTCGGCGGGTTAACATAAATGACAGGCGATATAATGTTAACATTTACTCCATTCTTCTATGGTTTTTATCATATCACTTGAAAGCGAAAAAGTAAAAATTATCTAAGTAACAAAGTTTATTGCGTTCCGGGGTGACCCCAGCGAAGCGGGGTGAACGCTGCTAGTATATTATAATCCTAGATTATGTTGACATGAAAAATGATAAAAACCTAACAGTCTGAAAACCTAACAATTTGTTTATTTGTAGGTTGAATTCAAAAGTAGAAACTGGTAATTTCAGGGTTACTCATTTTGAGTTTCAACAATCTGCCAGATTGACATTTTAGACATGTATTTTTTTTTCGAATGTTCAATATTGGACTTTTGGATTCTAATTTCGTTGGCAAAAGCAACGGTTTTGTAGTTTAGTCATGTTTTGTAACTCACGGAATGCTTCTTCAGTAAGCATGAAGTTGAAATAATACGATTTAGCTTCGGTTCCCGTCTCCTCCCTGACGGCAGCATAACTCTCTCCTAGCTGTTTTGCAACCACTGTCTTTGACACCTTCCAGTTAAGTTGACGTTCTGCGACCCTCTTAATGGTTGATAGTTTCTGGAGTCAGCAGTGCGGAATCTTTTACACCTTGTGAATTCTTCTACGTAGGCAACCGTGTAACCTAGCTGGAATGCTATTTGATTCACTTACTAGTGACGTTTATTCCTTTCACTGAAAACAAGAAAACTTGTTATTGTTTATTATTACTATTACTATTATTATTTGTCACTTTGGCAGTGATTCGTGATGGAGAGAATGTTAAGAGAAGTTATTCATTCATAGGGGTCTCTCGTAGGACATAAAGTTAATGCAATAGGTAATACAAAATGCATATCGCTCTAGAACCTTAGTTTCCGTAAGGAAGGAATGAAGCAGACACCTATGTGGAGAAACCAGAAGTAAAATTAAGTATGAGAAATACGAAATTTATTGTTAAGAACAGTTTTGGTTTCGACTACCCACTTCTGTCTTTCTGACAATTTTGAGATGGTTCAGCACTTAGTAAGCTTTGATGGTAAGTGTTATTCAAGTATAGTTTCTAAGTTGAATTATTGTCAAACAGTACACCAAGATATTTTACGGTTTTAGTGAAATTTACTAATAATGTATTGAACGGTTGAATAGATTAGATAGATCTTGATATGTTTCTTCAGTAGTGGAAACTTTGACCTGTGTTTTCATGTTTTAAACTTAAAGCACTTTAACTGTTTCATTCATGAAAGAATTTATCACCGTGTCCTTGTTAATATTTAATTAATGGATCTTCTTTCCTGCGGAGAAAAATATAGAATTTGCACATTTACAAAATTAAGAAAACAGGAAGGTAATGGAAAATCTGCAAGAAACAGAATACTGTACATAGCGAAATACAGAAATCGTTAAAGCTATGCCAGAATGAAAAAATATGGTAAGTGAGAGAGTCGTCTTGGCACTATAGAAAAACTGAAGCTGTATCTGTAGTAAATGATCGAAATGTGAGGACTTATTAAATAATTAAAGCAGAACACCACGTGTCGTCAATAGTCTTTTTTTTTCAGATTAGATAGTACGGTAAGGGACACTTCTCGATGGTACACTTTTCCCGTAAATTTCTATATAGGTTAACATCCAGAAATGTCCCTTACTGTACAACATACGATTATTTCGAAGTATAATATAATTATTTCGTAATAATTATTTAAGTAAGAAGATGATCGTTGATGCGTAAAGTGCTACGAAGCTTGTATATAGGAAGTAAATAAGGTATGCAAAGTAAGCATATGACCTTTCCTTTAAAAGTATTCTCGAAGATTTAAATTGGGTGCAGCGATAAGAAGATACAGCATTTAGTTTCTCCGATTTTAGGAACCTAAGTACTTTAGATGTTTCCCACTGTGAGATTGTAAACCATCGACAAAGAATGAATATTAAGATCAAAAACCAGAGGTAAAGTAAAGTGTAAGAAGTTTCTCTGATATGTCTTTAAATAACGCTAGCTACATCTGGTGTGATACCTAGTGTATTTCGTTTATTATGGAAACCATTCTGTCTGGAATTGTTATTGATTCAGTTGAAAGTTAATTTTCAGATAAAATATGTGTCATGTTTTCTAGTAGATCAAGTGTCATGTTAGATTATCTATAGGTTAGGGTCGCCGATACCGATCATGAATAAGTGATGTGAAGATGTTTTCTTCATCCTGGTCATTATTATATATAGGTTAATTGTTGAACGGGCAGGTTGTATGAACCTATTTAAGAAGAGAGAGGTTTAGCTTTA
The DNA here is from genome assembly GCF_964235325.1 of Thermobia domestica. NCBI lineage: Eukaryota > Metazoa > Arthropoda > Insecta > Zygentoma > Lepismatidae > Thermobia > Thermobia domestica. The sequence goes on from NC_137464.1 coordinate 112,124,826, forward strand.
TCCCATTTCAAATCTATTGCATAAGCACATAATCAAAATTACATTCATCAATTTTTTCTTCTCGTCAGATATTTTGCTCACAGCTGTAACTTCAGCATACACGTCAAGTCATCTTTCGGTAGGCCGGAGATCATGCAACAAATTGATGCCAGTTTCTTCTGTAATAAATATTTAGTGAGTTTCATTGTGGAAAGTGGAACCAACATCACAAATAGAGAAATTTTGTATCACTGGGCAAGTTTGTCATGTATTAAAAACCAATAGGAATACGAAATTAACATTAGATTGCATTACGTCAATCATATCGCACACAGCTCACATGGCAACCCAGAATATTAAAAAAAAATGGGATAAATGATAGTGTCCCAACCTCCGTACAATCCCTTTTCAGACTTTTCCTGTTTGAAAATTTGGAAGTTATTCTACGTGATAAAGACACTTACGGGTAACAAGAACCCCATTACTTGTGTGAGAAAGTGGTGTGCGAAGCAATCCCTACAGTTTTACCATCGTACTTTCATGATCTTGAAGTAACATAGATAAACAAGCAGTGAAGCAGGTGAATCCTACTTCTTGTGTGATATGTTTCTGTGACTAAAGATCCAAAGTTCGATTACTTAAAATTCTATTATCTTATCAAATCGAACAAAATGTTATAGAAGATTGTGCGACTCGTTTTGGTCGAATTTGGATATTATTTGAGAAGAAATTGTCTTTTCAGGGGGAGTAATAAGGGTAAGAGAAGGATAATTGGGTTGGGTTTGAGTTTAGCATTTCGTTCGGCAGCGATGCTACATGAGACGTGAACCTAGAGTTTAACGTGGGATCCGAACAACATGAGCTCCTGCTGGGAATCAAGCCCGGGCCTCTCATACCAAAAGTGCGTACGTTATCCATATAGCCAAGAGGAAAGGAAGACTGCAATTGATGACATTACAACAAAGAGGTTAGAGAAGGACCTTAGTGAGTAGACAGACGATCTTAACTGCAGTAAGTGACATACAAATGTTATAACGAAAATGATTCGATACTGACACTATACCGATTTAAACTGAGATTAATAGTGTCTGAGGTAAAAATTTATTTTTCTAGTTTTGAGGGTTTTTAAAATCTAGTCGTTGTTAAGCTATGCCTAGAGATTGCATCAGAATAGGAGTATGAAAAGGAAATGGCCGTATCACAGTGTATATAGCGTGAACGAATTTGGTTTGTCACAGTCAAACTTCTTTTAAACAGAATAGATGTGTGCCTTAAATTTATGCAACCCACACAACTCTATCAGTAGAAAGGTTGCCTGACAGCCAGGGATTTACAGACACCCTTTCATAGAAACACTACTCTAGGAAAGATAGGCAAAATATAGGTGTCGTATCGGACTAATTAAATGAAAGCTGAATTTCTCAGTATTGGTATTTCAAACTAAGCCTTAAAACACTAAAAGTCCCCATCGATTCCACGCCGGCTTCACTTTCAAAATGGCGTCTAAAGATGGCGGCACAAGAATGCGTTACTCTTTCACATTTGTTTCTATAACTTGAACAAATATACATGGATTTTCATATTCTAAACGCCTAATTACGCAGAGTAAAATGGGTTATTTGATGTTAATTGTTAAATTAAGGTAAATTTTCAAAAGAAATTTTTATCGAGTAAAAATCTTTTATTTGTCCTCTTTTTTTGTTTGTAAATATAAATGTCATCTCAAAATTGTAAATAGTAAATTGTAATTTCAAGTACTTAAAAAAAAAAAAAACTGATATACTTATTCTGAATAGATTTATTTACAATAACGCAGGATGTATTATAAATTATTTAAGATAATAGTTCGTAATTGCATGGAGCTAGAAGTGTAGTTTTTAAGACATCGTCGACAACTTAATCTGGTTCATGAGAAATAACTTTTTGAGCATTAATCCAGGTCATTTCATTGCAGTTTTTGCAGAATTTAGCACAGAATAGCCCATTTTTGCCACTCTATCTCGAAGGTGTTAATCGAAAAACTCAAAAAATCTTATCCTCCCTTGACGTGAGATCTTTATTTAGGTTAGAACGTAGACTTTAAAATTAAGAAAAGGAAAATGAAAGTGAAAAATGTCTAGAAAATGAAAATCCATGTATATTTGTTCAAGATACAGGAATAAATGTGAGAGAGTAGTGCCGCTATCTTTAGATGCCATTTTGAGAGTGAAACCGGCGGGAGATCAGTGGGGACTTTTAGTATGTTTTAATGTTTAGTTTGAAATACCAATACTCAGAAATTCTGCTTTCATTTAATTAGTCCCATATCAAAGCATATCTTTCCTGGGCTACACATTGGGATACCGATTTTGATTGTCGGTATCTTGAAATCAACTGGATGGATCACCTCTACCAATGAACTTGGTTTATAATATTTCACCCACTAGACTTTGGCCAAAATTGATTGTAATACCTCAAGCAGTTCTCGAGATTTTGTGTCTAAAACCAAGTAAATGCAAATACTTTTACTCATTTATATGGTTACGACCTTCGTTTATCTTTTAACCTACCTCAAGTCTATAAGATGGGTAGAAAATACACAATATACAAGTAGGAAGAGAGAAAATAGAACAGATGACTAGCTTTTGGCACTTTAGTAGTGTTCTTTCTAAAAACGATCGTGATACCGATGGCTAAGAAATCGAACCCAAAGAGATGTGAGGATTATAGAACTATTAGTCTCATATCTCATGCAGCTAAAATTCTTCTCCGAATACTGAACAGACGGTTATATGAAAGAACAAATAAAGAAGTTGAGGAGGAGCAGTTCGGGTTCAGAAGAGGCAAGGGCACAAGAGATGCAATTGGATTATTAAGGGCGATCGGTGAAAGATTTATAGAAGAAGGGAAAGAGGTGTATGTTATATCTATTGATCTAGAAGAGGCTTTTGACCGCGTGAATTGGGAATTGTTGTTGGGAGTTCTAACGAAGATAGGGTTGGAATGGAAAGATAGAAGACTTATAAGAAACTTATACATGAACCAACAAGTAAGTGTTAGCATAGGGGAAAAACTGACGGAAGAGAGTACAATTGGAAGGGGAGTTCGACAAGGATGCTACCTATCGCCAACACTATTTAATGTCTATCTAGAAGAGATAGTGAAAAAGAGTTCACATGATGATGATGGTATTTCGGTAGGAGGTAGAATGATTAGATGCATAAGATTTGCAGATGATATGGCGCTTCTTGCAGAATCTGAAAAGAAAATCAATAAAATGTTAGAAAAAATGAGAAAGGGCTTTGAAGAACATGGGATGAAAATAAATGTTAGAAAGACAAAAGCCATGGTGATTAGAACGAAGGGGTCTGTGTCAAATATAAGAGTAGGAGGAGAGAAAATAGAACAAGTGAATAGTTTTCGATATCTGGGTAGTATTCTTAGTAATAACATGAAGTGCGAACGTGAAATAAAAGCAAGGATAGGAATGGCGAAAGAAGCCTTTAGGAAGAAGAAAAGTCTGTTTTGTGGGACCTTGAAGAAAGAGTTGAGAAAAAGACTCATAAAATGCTTCGTATGGAGTGTCGTACTGTATGGGGCGGAAACGTGGACATTACGTAAAGGTGATGAAAATTTGGAAGCCTTCGAAATGTGGGTGTGGAGAAGAATGGAAAGAATTAGTTGGGTCGAGCGCAAAACGAATGAGAGAGTGTTAGAAATGGTGGGTGAGAAAAGAATACTTTTAGATATTATTAGGAAGAGGAAGAGAAACTGGTTGGGACATTGCCTAAGAAGAGATTGTATCATGAGGGACGTCCTAGAGGGTATGGTGTCGGGAAAGAGAGGGAGGGGGCGAAGGAGACTACAATTAATGGATGATATAAAAACAGAAAGATCATACCCGAAGACGAAGAAGTTAGCGGAGGACCGTGGAGCATGGAAGCTTCTCAGCTGCGGCAAGTGACCTGCCAATAAAGGCAGAATACCTATGATGATGATGAGTAGTGTTCTTAGGAGAGACATGAAATGCAAACGTGAAATAAAAGCAAAGATAGGAATGGCGAAAGAAGTAGTTAAGAAGAAGATTTTCTACGTCTTTAAAAAAGTTCGAATTGAGAACGAAAGAAGTGTTAGGAATAGAAGGGAAGAAAAGAACAAATATAGATAGAAAGAAGAAGAGAAACTAGTTGAGAAGAGACTCTGCCATGAGGGATGTGATAGGGGATGAAGAGAGAATGGGAAAAGATGAAACAATTGATGGACACCAGAACAGAAAATTGTTACCTCAAGATGAAGAGATTGATTGAATATTGAATTGATTGAATTTTCCACTTTGCTGCAAGTGATGTGTCAGTAGTAGCAGAATGCCTATGACGATAATGATGATCAGCATATAAGGCTATAGATGAACATAGCCAATATATTACGCATTTAGTAATACTGTCGTGATGCCGATACTAAAACGATTGCAGATAATTACAAGTCACAACAACAGTTATATAAATCGCAATGAAGTTTTGCAAGGCTAATAGTTAATATGATAACTTACTTAAGATTCTTTGCTAACTTCAACCCCAAATTTTTAAGTCTTAGCTAATAACTTAAAGAACATGAATAGTATCAACAAAAGGTCTGGGCCACCGCACTGAACTTTCTCGCTCCAATTCCTTAAACTAAATTATGTTGTGGTGCAGTGCATGAAATATTTTCATATGAACTAGAAACAAAATTCTAAGGCGTTTCCAGAAAACTTCACCAAAAGAAAACTCCTCAAAAGTAACCCATTATAGCTACCCATTATAGATTTTTCCATAAGAAATAACTTGTGCCGTATATTAGGGTTATTAATGAAACATTTGCTTATAAAATAATAACAAATCGCATAAGTGGTATTTTTCAATTTGTCAAAAAAAAAAAAAAAAAAAAAAACTCTTCCCAAGAGTAGACTACTTCTTGTGGGTATTTTCATAGAAGCCATTTATGCAAGATTACAGTATAAGAATAACAATGAAATATTTATTTATGAAAGACGACCAAAATCGTCCATGTCATTTTCGAGACAGTAGTCTGAAAATAAACTACCCTTTGTGAATTTTTTCGTAATAAGTAATTTACACAATATTATAGTGTTATTAATGAAATATTTAAGAAATATGAACAAAATCACCAGAATAGTTTTTGAGAAAATCGTCAAAAAGGAAATATTACCAAGAATAATGTCTTTTCAGGACAAATGAATTATATCATATTGTCAGGTTATTAATAAAAATTTTATTTATGAAATATAAACAAAATCGCCTGAGTAGTTTTTGAGAAAATCATACGCAAGAAAACTTGCCCCCGAGAATAAACTATTATTTCTCGATTTTCCCAGAGAAATTACTTATACTACATGATGGGGTTGTTTTTGGAAAATTGATTTACGAAATATAAACAAAATCCTTCGATCTGTTTTTGGGAAAATCGCAAGTTTTTTTTTAAAAAAATTAACCTTAAGTGTAGTATTCTTATTTTTAGGAATAGGTAGAAAATTCTGAAAATCTCACTTGAGGATCACTTAAAATCTTAAGTTCAAAATTTGGTTGATATACGACCACCGATATGACCTCTGGGTGAGTGTACATCAGGACGAACGGATGAACAGACAGATGTCGGAAAATCACTTTTTCGGTATCTATGGGCCATGAAAGGGTAAATCCGTAGTAATCTCGAATTCGTTTTTTTTTTTTTTTTTGTACCATAACCGAACTTTTTCTCTGCTTTCGTCCCACGGAAATAAAAATGTAGAAAATGAACTATGTAGTATCTACAAAATGCTATTTATTAAACATTTGATAACTGTTTTCAATTCTTTTATAGACCAAAAATTTGAATGGGCAGTATTTGACAACATAATTGTTCGGCACCTGACTTATACATCCTGCAAAATGTCAATCGTTGGTGTACCACCATAGTATTTAGTACATCTTCACGAATTTCAAAATGTTCCAATCTGCGAGTAAAGACATGGTGTCCATACTGGGATACCCAAAGTGACATGCTCATTGACTCCTTAGAATAGGGAACTACGATAAACTCCAAACGTTATGTGCGAACGTTGGGTAGGCTCGACGCACGATTGCCTATTAGGAAGGATTTAGACCATATTCTGCAGCACAACAACGCCCGGCCGCACACGAGTCGCAAAACACAAGAAGAATTGTAGTGTCTAAAGTTCAAGGAGGTTCTACCGTACCCGCCCTACAGCACCTTGCATTTTGCACCTTGTGCCTTGCGACTTCCACCTCCTCCCAAAGATAAAAAGTCATCTTAAGGGGCATCACTTTCGTTCTGATGATGAGGTAAAAGTTGCCATTCAATCTTGGTGTCGACGCAGGAATTCTTCTTCGACGTGTTTGCGTGACCAGTCACGCATTGGTGCAATGAGAAAAATCCGTTATCCGGACAGCGGTATATTGTACAAATGTACGGAATCATCTTGCTTACTACAGAAATCAGTACGGAGCATACGTTATCCGTATGCTACATAGGCGCTGTCCTTAGATGTTACACCATGCCGTTGCAGTATGTCTGAAATCTAACAGTCTCCCTTATATTACATACATACGTATATGTATGTTACCTTCGTCAGCTATATGCTATATACGTCCATTTGTATGTGAGATGCTGACCGCCTATGTTGTTTCATACGGAAAGTACGTACAGATGGAACATTTATACAGAAAATATTATAAAACATGCGTTTACAATTATACGGTTGCTGTACGTTAAGTCCAAAAAAACTACAGGATTTGCAATTGTAACATACGATTTTACGTACGCCACATATATTTTTTTCTCAGTGTGCAGGTGCGTAGAAAGGGATGAGTACTATGTCAAAAAGTGAATAGTGCCTTACACAAAGGACAAACATACTTATCAGATACATAAAGAAGTTTGAAAATCGGTTAACAAATAAAAAAAAAATACAGCCATAGAAACATTATTGAACGTTAAACTAGAAATTTCGTTCCATTTCATTTTTTGTAGTTTTTCATCAAGTTTTCTAACATGAAGTTAGTTTCTGTTATAGATTCTGCAACACGATCTATATGATCTGTATAAGCCTTATGATGTTACCTCAGTCTCTTTTCTCAAAAGAAAGTACCTTAAATGCCCTCAAGCAAACCTTTCATTTTTAGCCTTGAATCTTGTTTCCCCATCTTTCCCTCAAGAAAATAAAATACGTCATATTATAAGAAGATATACTTCTGACGTATTTTGAAATAACGTAAATGAATTGGAATTAAGGAATATTTGTCTTAATAATATTTTTACATTACTATTGTGTATCAATCAGCTGGAAGCACACGGAGAACAATAAAGTAAGTGTGAAATATATCAATGTTACATTTTTTGTTTAGTTATTTTTTTGTTTTAAATATCACTACTACAAATATACGTCCGGTACACTTTGTAATCTCTACGTTTGGAACTGTGATTTCTGTAGTTCTGGAACAGTTCTACCCTAGTTTCACAGTTAGAAGCAAACAGGCAGTGATTTCAAGACACACACACACATATACACATTGAAAGAGAGGGAGAAAGCAATAGCATACGATTCGAGTAAAAGGGATGGCTACTATCTCGCTCGACCAAGCCATCGAGGGGTCCGTCCGTATCCAGTGCTGGGGGGGAGTCTAAATGAGGGAACGTGCCTGTACATACCGGGTGAAGATTTCGTATTCACATGGCATGGCACCACCACCGCATTCCAACTGCATATTGCATAACGCTAACGGTTGAAAAGCCACACAAACAGAACGCATCACTTACACATATCTACAGTATATCACACACACACACACACAAAATTGATATACATATATATAGTATTAAAAATAGCTACAATCATCTAATGTTCCTTTTCCCTTTAAAATACTTCCACATTTCGGGAAGTAACAAACTGGCCCGGCGGGAGGAAAAAAATATATATCAAATGTAATCCATTTTAACCGGAAAGAAAAGAGCGCTTATTTGAAATCAGATGTTAGTAGCCGAAAATAAATTAAGGGAAAAGGAAGCAGTTAGAAGTGGAATTAGTTATCCTGATTTATTTTACGTACGGTTCCTCTCAGCTATTTGAAGAGGAAATGAAAAAAAGGAGAGAGACGAAAAGAAAGAAACGGTCAGGAATAAATGGCTTGTTTTTGTTTGACAAACATAGAGTAAAAGAAATATATATACATAGAGAAAAAAGAGAGGGACAAAATGTGGAAGGAGGGAGGGATAGAAAACAGATGGATAATGTCTTTATATTCTTTTCTCATGAATATTAAGTAATGTAATGATGTTTCTCTGTCAAGAGAGTGTGAGAGAGATTTTTATTCTGCGTTTTGCTTTGTTTATTCAAAAAAGAGAGAGAAAATGATAAACTCTATTTATGTAGTTCTGGTTTTGAATAGAAATAGAGAAACAATTTCCTTCTCGTTTACAATCAATGATCGTTAGTTAAAAAAAAAAAAAAAAAAAAAAAGACGGTAATATTAGGGATATGTAGCATTATACAATCAACTATATAGTAAGGGACCCTCGTAAACCTTCATGCAGTTGAATTTTGGGTAAGTCAAATTTGTAAATTACTTAAGTACCAATTTGTAACAAAAGGCAATGTTTATTATTATATTATTATTATTATTATTATTATTATTATTATTATTATTATTATTATTATTATTATTATTATTATTATTATTATTATTACGAGGGCCGTTCGCAAAGTAACCTCCGATTGATTAAAAATGAAACACAAAGTAAATAGAAAGAATTTATTATATACATCTGAAAACTACTTATTGGTCTATTTTTCAACTTAGTTTCTTCAAACATTCAAGCACTTATCATGTCTCTGCACTTGTTTACAATTAGAAGTTCCATCAGCACAAAAAAATCTTCCGCCTGTGCCTTGAGTCAGCCTGTGACCGCATCTTTTAGCTCCTTATCATCACCAAATCGCTGAGATCCAAGACACAGTCTTGGATATTTGTGGAAATTCATCGAAAAGCTCCGAGATTGTAAAACGTTGATTTTCACAAACGTTTCCATCAATTTTCTGAACGAGTACATCAGAGACCACTGATAGCCTGGCCTGCCACTCCTCACTTCGTCATGAATGTTTGTTCATCCACTTTTAAATGAACGACCCCATTCATAAACAACTCCTTCACTCATTACACTTGTTCCATACACGGCACAAAGTTCCCGATAAATAGCTACTCCCGAATATTGTTTTACCGTAAGAAAACATATAACAACTTGTACCTTGCACTTGGCGGAGTTTTCTATTGCAGCACACATTTTGAAAGGCTACAAAACTGGAACTAATGATCAGACAATCTTTACTCTACTACGACTGGATGCAGACTGATCTACCGCGCACGTCTGTACAAAGATCGTACTGCTGCCTCCACTACTTCACGCACAGTGACCAATCGGAGCGTTACTTTCCGAACGCGCCTCATATTATTATTATTGTACATTATTTATACAGAAAAATATATATTACTATATCGTTGCATAGGCTTACTGCAATGGATATTAAAAAAAAAAAAAACAGCTAACGTATTCATACGCGCTAGTAGTTGTAATTTTCGAGATTCATAACGTAATTGTGAATTGATGGAAGTTGCGTATTACGTAAGTCGAGGATTACTGACTTAGTTTAGATACTCTTGTTTTAAATAGACTAAAATTATTATTTTTCTTATATTTGACATGTGGAGATGTATCTTATTTAACATACACGGCGTGTCATCGCAAATATTACTGCTAATTTACCCTATTCTAAGAATAATTTTGAGACATATGAGGCCCTATTACATATCTATTTTTGTCAACGCAATGCAAAATTTTCGTTTCAGTTTGCAATAACATGTATCACATAACTAACATACATTTTTGCGTTTTGCGTTCATCTTGCGTATTGATACACAAATTATCGTTTAGTACAACTGGACGGAGCGGAAGTTCCGTTTATTTTTTCATCACAAAGTCATCACCAAATGAATAACTTTGCGTTGCGATTGCAGATTTTGCGAAGACTAATACATATCGATGACCCTGACTGTAATTTATTCTTATTTGTTTAATGTATTTATCACTGTCTGAGAACGGGAGAAGACAGTCAAAGAAATGTTATGCAAGTTGTCTTATGGCACACACTGTATTTACTTTTAAGTCACCAATCCAGTTGAGGTATTGCGAAAGAACAAGAAATACCTGAGACAAAAATCAAAGGAGCTAATCAACGCATGAGAAGCAGAGGAACGTAACTCCATTTTCTTAGGTTTACAGGCGAGAGGACAAATATATATACACATGTTTCTAATATATATATATATATATATATATATATATATATATATATATATATATATATATATATATATATATATATATATATATATATATTAGAAACATGTGTTTTTAATAAGATCGTAATTGAGCTACTGGAAGCATGCGAGATTTCTGTTCTGATAAGATATGATGTCCCTCGACGATTACACTGCGCGGGGAGTAGGAGAGGAAGAAAGGAGTGGGGAAGCGGCTTGGGACCTTTATGTTAGGTACCATTCCGGTATTTGCCTGGTGTAAATGAAGAAAACCCACGATAAACCTCACTAAGGATGGCTGGCCTAAAAAAGCTGTTACACCTTTCTGACCGAGTCTTCCCACCGGGAATCGAACCCAGGACGCTTGCATCAAAGGAGAGATTGTTAGCCAAACTGTCAAAATGAGGAGCATTAGAGCTGTCTCTCATTGAGTGCTCTGAGATTTTTATCAAATTAATACGAATTAAAAAGAAATATTAAAGCGTTTCCGAATCAGAAAGGTGTGATGTGTGCTATAGGGTCTAAGAAGGGAAATGATCGATGCAGATCAAGAAAGGCTTAGAAAATCATAATTTAATCAGACACAAAAAATGTTTATACAGTACCACCTTTGACTATTATAACAACAGTTCCGTAAACCTAACTTACATAGGCGCCGACTTTGGGGGGGCAGGGCACTTTTGGCACCCCAATATTTAAAGGTGGGGTCCTCGCCCCCCCCCCCAATATAATCCAGCTGAGGAAGAATTATCAAAGAGGAGCAAGAATTTTTGTCGTAAATTACGTCGTGCCTTTAATTCAATATTAGGAACAGCCTTCTTATTCGATAAAAAGTACCGTTTTCAAATCGGCGTTTAACCTTTTTAGGATTTCCACTTTTTGAGGTAAATTTTAGACTTTCACTCAAACAGCTACTGCTTCCTTACTATTTATCGTAGGATCGTGGTTCATACCTCGTTTTTCTCAGGATAGATCATACTTTCCAACGGTATCACTGTCTTGTCCGTATTATACACCAGAAATAAGAAAATTGAAAAAAGAAACATTAGATTTTTCGAAAAAAATCGAAATTTTTGTGCCCCTCTGGCCCGGGTCTGGGTTCACGTAGGGATCTGAATCTTAAAAAAAAAAATCTTGTTATATACATAATACGTGCGCAAAATTTCGTTCTTGTATCTTGAAAACTGAGGTCGGGAGAAATGTTTGAAAGTCTGAAGATGACCCATCTTTTCATATATGTATATAAATAGAGGAAGTTCGGGTATTATGGAATGGTCGGATAATATGGAATACCTCATTAGCTCGCCTGTGATGTGGTGCTTCCAAGCGGAGAGGAAAGAAACTACTACCTCACGTCCCTATGGTGCTCTACAGTCAGTCTCCATGTGATTGTGACATTCGTTGTGTTGCTAGACGTGAAAATCTGATTTCTTATTCAGGAAAATTTTTACAGATAAGTGGTTTACAAACTGTATTTTCCTATTGAAATGTAATAGAACAACAATTCTTTATTTATTATGACGTTGGATATACAGAGTGGTAGTTTGATAAGCGCCATTATCCTATACGCCTTCGAATGCGTTTAACAGCTCTTTCGTTTCCAAGCTGGCGTGAAGGGCAATATGGAATACCCGCAAGAAAAGCATGGTATTCCGTATTCCGTATGGTATTCCGATTACAAAAATATCTATCGGTATTGGGCAAATAAACATACATTTATGATGACAACAATGCTAAGTGTATTTTTTATTACAGCAAATTGTCTCATGATACTAGGGATGAGCTTGGGTCCAACCTTCATCATGTTTAATGTGAGCACGCAATGACTGTGCCGATCCTGAAGCAAGGTATTATATTTATGACTTTTGCAAATAATCACAATCAGTTATGGCTTGGCATTCAGAATTTTCATATATTGTCACTGTATTCATTGTATGTTCAACAGAAAACTTTTTTCTTTTGCATATAGCATTTGTATTCCATATTACCCGTCTATTTCATATTACCCTCCAAAGTGGTTTCTTTACAAATTACAAATTTTACCCACCCTGTAACGAAACTTCTTTATCAAGATATACATAAATAAAGCCAAATATGTAAGGCGTATACTTGTTTTCCTTTTTGTTTCAATGCGTTATTATTAACTGAGTTACAAGCGAAACAAAAATGGTATTCCATAATACCCGAACTTCCTCTATATATACACCTAGGTATAAAATATTTTTTAAAAATGTACTGCGTCATTCCTATTTAGCCTAGAGTCATGGTTCAAACGCCATTTTCTTCAGTATAATAAGCCCCTTCCAACAGTATCACTCACGTGTCCGTATCATACACCTAAACCAGATAATTAGGGAAAAACTCGGAAGTATTTTTGCAAATCCAACCAAAACATTTTGCCCCTCTGGCCTAGGCCTGGGTTGACGTAGGGATCTCAATTTTTTCTAAAAATACATTGTTATGTACATAATACGCGTGCAAAATTCCAATCTTGTATCTTAAATACAAAGGGCAGAGAAATTGTTGAAAGTCTGAATTTAGGCTCTCTCTTTATACACACACATACGTATATACTTGTTATAAAAATTTACTGCGTCATTACTATTTAGGCTAGAGTCATGGCTTAAACTTTATTTTCTTTCGTATAACAAGCCCTATCCAACGGTGCCACACACATGTACGTATCGTATTCCTGAACCGGAAAAATCGGGAAAACTAAATTTTTTTCTGAAAAAATCAGCCCCTCGGAACATTTGCGGCCCTCGTGCCCGAACTCGGCTTCACATAGAGATCTCAGAAAAATTTGAGAATTATCCAAAGGTAGATACAATTCCAATTTGATATCGTGAAAACTACAGGCGTGAAAAATTTTTGAAATTTTGCCTTAAGAAAAAGTAAAAAGTCACGCCCTTCCGCACCCACTTGGCGCAGCCAAGTTGACCATCTAGTTCCAAAACGCATCTGGGGTGTTCTTTGGTCCATCCTTGACTTGACTAATAAAAGAACGACTTAAGTACCTGTTATAGAACCTAAATAAGAGGTCAAAGACCATAGTACGCCATGGTAACAAGTTACCAATAATCCTAAAATAGTTAATAGAGCACTGAAGCTTCAACAAACACTATGGTAACACTGATGTGAAAAGTGAAGATCAATGTGGTGCAGTGAAGTTCCCAGAGTTTGAACTTGAATTTGTTTTAATGCGTTTACACAAATTTTACTTGGGTCATGAATGTAGCAGCGGAGCGGATGCAGCAGACCGAGATCTGGGGGGAAGGGGGCCTTTATCCAGCAGTTGGTAGAAAACGGCTGAATATGATTATATATTTATTCATTGTTTTGGCCCCCTCAATATTTTCTTCAAGTCGGCGCCTATGGTTTTCTACATATTTAAAATTTTCTTAATGTAATTGGAGTGTCATTTTAATAAGCCTCTAGCGTTCATTCAAATCAACTAAGATTTTTTTCTGTGATATACTATATGCAGTGGTTCGCAAAGGTATATCCAAAATCGAGTAACTGCAAAGCTGTATCCTCTAAGAAAAGCAACAAAAAATCATATAGGCTATCAGTTTCTAAGAGATTCTGCACCGTTCCGGAGATATACACTGTATTCGGGATATTCTCTTGACGGCAGGCGCCCATCATGCAGATGGTGATAATTTTGAACACTTCTAATAACGTTGTGCCCAGTGTGGGCATGCCCCTGACTCCTCCCAAGAGGCGCGTGTTATTTCCAAGATTGCGTTATTTAAATGTTGCTCCTAGCAGTCGTTAAAATTATACCTCCTGCGCCAACCCCTTAACTATGCCTGCTGTGTGCTGATGACTGTTTCCACTGTTTCCAATTTGTTTTTCAGGACCACCGATGGTCTGTTCATCTCTACTATCGCGTCCTGCGACGTGTACCGTCTCTTGTAATTCATCCTGTATATCTATGAAACACACGTATGTGTTGATCATTGTAAACACACGTGTGTATAGACGTTTTCGTTGCCTGTCCCTAGAGGATTTATCTGCTGAAATTTGATATAGGTTTGTGAACAAACGTGTAGGTATATTTGACCGAATAGTTTAAAAAGCACTAGTGTAGCTTATACGTATCATTGAATAATGAGAAAGAATCTTTTCTATGCTACATGCTGTGGTATACATGATTATCTATGGACTTATCAAGGGCGTAAGAACGCTAATAATTAGAGAGGAAGGTGCAAAGAAAGTTTGAAGAATTTGCATTACGTAAAGGTGACTAAAATCGACTGGAAGCCTTCGAAATGTGGGTGTGGAGAAGAATGGAAAGAATTAGTTGGGTCGAGCGGGAAACGAATGAGAGTGTGTTAGAAATGGTGGGTGAGAAAAGAACACTTTTAGATGTTATTAGGAAGAGGAAGAGAAACTGGTTGGGACATTGCCTAAGAAGAGATTGTATCGTGAGAGACGTCCTAGAAGGTATGGTGGCGGGAAAGAGAGGGAGGGGGCGAAGGAGACTACAATTAATGGATGATATTAAAACAGAAAGATCATACGCGAAGACGAAAAGGTTAGCGGAGGACCGTGGAGCATGGAAGCTTCTCAGCTGCGGCAAGTGACCAGCCAATAAAAACAGAATACCTATGATGATGATGTAATAGGAGATCAAATGTGTAGTTATCGACAGTACAACTGGACTTGACGTCTGTTACATGTTGCATTATCTTTTAAAGGTGATTATTTGTTGTTGGATTGTAAAAAAAAAAAAAAAAAAATGCATCTATGATCAAACACTAATACATGAACACAACAGGTTATTACCAAGATAATATCTCGCCAACATATTTTTTTTTTTTTTTTAATTTTTGAGCAAAGATAGGTGATAAGAAAGTATGGTGACTGTGGAAAAAATCGAATTCAAGATTTTGACTACATGTTTCATGGCTCATAGATGCCGAAAAAGTAATTTTTTGACATCTTTCATTTTGACGTACAATTCTAGAGACCATACCGTTCAAGATAAATCAATCAAATTTTAAACTTAAAGTTTTTATGATTCTCCAGGGGAAGGGGTCGAATACAGTATTCTTCTTACCCCCAAAATGAGAATAGTTTATTTAAGTGTAAAAATAAAAAATGAGATTTCCTCAGAAACGGCTGTAGCAATTTTGTTTATATTTCATAAATCAATTTTTGAAAAACAACCTCATCATGTGGTGTAAGTCATTTCCATGTGAAAAATCGAGAAGGGGCAGTTTATTCTTCGGGATGAATTTTTTTGAACGATTTTCTCAAAAAATGATCCAAGCAATTTTGTTCATATTTCATAAATAGAAAGTACAGGCGAACGTACATCACTTTCTCTCTCCAATTCCTTAAACTTAATCATGTTGTATTACAGGTATTAATGCAACATTTTCTTGTGCAATACGAACAAAATTATGTCTTGTCGGAAAATTTCGCACAAAGAAAACTCATGCCAAGAGGTGGACTACCCCATGTAGGTTTTTCCATAATAAAATGATTTACGAAATATATTAGGGTTATTAATGAAATATTTGTATATAAAATAATAAAATTGCAAAAGTTGTGTTTTACAAAACTATCAAAAGACTCATGTCAAGAGTAAAGTACACTCTGTGGACAATCTTATGAAAGATATTTATGCAGATTTACAGGAATATTAATGAAATATTACCAAAATCGCGTGAGTCGTTTTCGAGAAAGTAGTTTGAAAAGAATCTCACCCCAAGAGTAAACTACCTCTTGTAAATGTATTCGTCAGTAGTAATTACGCAGCATTATAGAGTTCTTAATGAAATATTTATGTTATGAAATATGATCAAAATCTCCTGAGTGGTTTTTGGGAAAATCATTCGAAACATGACATATGAACACTATCGCCTGTGTTGTTTTTGAGAAAATGGTCCGAATAAAATCATCACTAAGAATAAACTTCCCCTCGTAACTTTTTCAGGAGAAATGAGTCATTCCATATTGTCAGGTTATTAATGAAATATTCATTTATGAAATATGAACAATACCCCCTAAGCCACACTGAGAAAAAAGTGTATGTGGCGTACGTAAAATCGTATGTTACATTTGTAAATCCTGTAGTTTTTGGACTTAATGTACAGCAAACGTATAATTGAAAACCCATGTTTTATAATACTTTCTGTATAAGTGTTCCATCTGTACGAAACAATATAGGCGGTCAGGATCTCACATACAAATGGACTATATAACATATAGCTGAAGAAGGTAACATACATATAATTATATAATATAAGGAAGACTGTTAGATATCAAACATCCTGCAACTGCATGATGTCACATCTAAGGGCAGTGCCTATGTAACATATGGATAACGTATGTTCCGTACTGATTTCTGTCGTAAGGAAGGGGATTCCGTATATTTATACAGGGACACTTCTGGATGGTACTCCCATATGGAAATTTACGGCAAAAGTGTACACCGCTGTCCGGAGAACGGATTCTTCTCAGTGCACTTTTGAGAAAGTAGTCCGAAAGAACTTCTCTCCAAGAAGAAACAACTAGTCATATATATATATATATATATATATATATATATATATATATATATATATATATATATATATATATATATATTAGGACAAATGAGTTATGCAACATTGGCAAGTTATGTATGAAATATGAACAAAATTGCCTGTGTCATTTTTGTGTAAATCGTCTGAAAAGAAAAACAAGAATAAACTACCTCTTGTACACTTTTTCAGGACAAATCAGTTACGCTATATTGTCTAGTCAGTAATGAAATGTTTATTTATGAAACATGAACGAATCGTTTTTTGAGAAAATCATCCGATAAAATCACTCCTCGATTTCTCCAAGAGATTTGGTTTGTACTGCTATTAAAAAATTGAGTTATGAAATATAAACAAAATTGTTAGAGCCGTTTTCGAGAAATTTTAATTTTCAGCCTTCAGTAGACTTCCCTTAATTATAGGAATAGGAAGAAAGTTCGAAAAAATCCCCTGAAGAATCATATAGCAATAAAAAAAATGGTATCAATACGTTGAACAGACTTCTAAGCAAACGTGCTTCAGGACGAATGGACGAACAGATGTCGAAAAATAACTTTTTTCAGCATGTATGGGACTCGAAACTATCATTAATAAACCATACAATATGGCATAACTCATTTATCCTAAGGCATTGTTTATTCTTGAGAGTGTTTTTTTTTTTTTTTTTTTTTGGAATGATTTTCTCAAAAACGACTGAGGCGTTTTGTTCATATTTCATAAATAAATATATTTTCATTAATAACTGTATAATGATGTGTAAAAAATTATTCCTTATGAAAAATTCACAAGAAATAGTTCACTCTTATGGATGAATTTGTTTTCAAGCTACTTTGTCAAAAACGACTTAGGTGATTTTAGTCATATTTTGTAAATAAATATTTCATTGTTATTCCTATAATGTATAAATCTTTTCCACGAGATAATTACTCTTGGAGTGAGTTTTTTCTTCACAATTTTTTTTAAATGTCGATAATGCGATTTTGTAATTTTATAGATAAATATTTCATTAGTAATTGTAACAAATGGTATAAGTTATTTTTATTGAAACATCTACAAGCGGTAATTTACTTTTGTGGTTGTTTCCTTTCGGTGAAGTTATAAGAAGAAAAGTCTTATACTTTTGTTCATATTTCATAAGAAAATTTTTCTCTAATAACTGCAGAACTACATGATTTAATTTATAGACTTGGAGCGAAAAAGTTTAGAGCGGTGGCCTGTACCTTTTATTTATTTATTTATTTATTTATTTATTTAACTTGTACCCTATCTTAAAATAATGTTTCGACACACTCGGTAAAAATACTATTCCATAATCAACCGGTGGAAGCTCATGTGGCTCGGATTCCACGTTAGTCAGTAGGTCGCGTCTGATTTAACTTCGCTGCTGAAATCGACGTTAAACTCAAAATCAACTCAACTATTCCATAATCAATATAGGTGAATATTATTTTAGATTCTTTATATGAAACTACTAGAGTAAAATGTTACGCTGTTAAACGAAGAGTTAAATTTTACGTATTTGAAACTATTCTAAGGGTTTTTGTCTTGTATAATTAGTCATTATTGCTCTTTATAATTGAGAACAAGTGTGATTTGTATCCTTATGTAACACCAATAGTTTGAAGCAGTGATGATTTCAGAACTTTTCCCTCGTGGTAGAGGGACTTCCATAAGAAGTGAAAGTAGTAGTGCGAAAATATTGACAAACCACATTGAGCACGCTCAGAGATATGCGTCGTGGGGGATTGTCCCTCCCCGGACTATCCCTTGAAATTGACGCTGGTTTGAAGGACAGAAAGTACTTTTAACCTCTGTTCCAAATCACGACCGGGGTTTGAATCTGTAGACCATGACATAAAATCAACTTTTAGGGTATATGTCGTTCCCCACCACACTATTTAGATTAAGAATAACGAAGATGTCAAAATAATAAAGTTACTAAAATAGTTAGACAAAATCAATTGGTTACAGTACAATTTTGCCATTACCATAAGTAGGAGAACACATGCAATGAATCTGTTATTTCTTTGCTTTTGTAATCCATCTAAATAGTATGTACATCTAGGTCTACATTCTCTCTATCGTAACACAGTCATGTAAAAAGATATAAAACCAATCAATCACTATTTCAAATACTATTAATGCTTTGTCCAATA
Source organism: Thermobia domestica (assembly GCF_964235325.1). NCBI lineage: Eukaryota > Metazoa > Arthropoda > Insecta > Zygentoma > Lepismatidae > Thermobia > Thermobia domestica. The sequence goes on from NC_137464.1 coordinate 112,143,846, forward strand.
CAAAATTTATATTGTATAGGAATAAATCTGTGATCATGTTCAGTTAAGGAAGCTTTTAACATTATTTCGTGTTATTACAATATCCGTACATGACAGAAGACCTAAATGTTGTACACTCGATTCAATATTCTACGTATTACCTTACACAGGAGTTGGTTGTTCAATTTCACAAGTAATAGTGACTCAGCATTTTAACGCGAAATGTTCCCCCCTCCCCCCATGCATAGAGAATAGCAGAGGATTTAATAAGAATTCTCTCTTAGCATAGTATTTGTAATATGAGATGAACGAATACTGGATATGGATGAGGACAAAAGCGCAAAGAAGCAACGCATTCCATATTTCAATGATCAAACTGGCTGCTCCATCCGAAAAATCATTATGCACCACGCACTTCAAAAGTCCTTCTTGTACTGACTCAAGTACTTGATAGCTTCTGGAAAGATGACTACAGAGATTTCAAGTCTTGTGTAGGTAGGCCACGCGCGTTATGCAATCTATTTCAACGAAAAAGAAAGTAAATGCAGTTCAAAGAACATTTCCCAAGCACCATTGCGTACATATACATTGTTCTGAACCTAATTTCACTTATATATATATATATATATATATATATATATATATATATATATATATATATATATATATATATATATATATATATATATATATACACTGGTATATACCATTTGTAAACTATAAATGGGATATGGAGACAAGAAATGCATACACTTTAAAACATTGTGAAGTATTTACTCAGAAATATGTATAGGGATGTCTGAGGGGGGAACCAGACCACCCGCTGCGTTAAGGAATCTAAAAGACGTTGAAATTGGACATTTGATGGACAGACAGGACACTTGAGTATCACGTCACACGCCCCATAAAGCTGACCTCACACGTTACCAGTGAGCAGACAATGAAAATGGGACTTTCAAAGATGAATCGTTGAAGTATCTTTGTTAAGAGGATGAAAGAAGTGGGTTGGTTGGCATATATACATACGTGCCATATACATATAGAAAGAAAGCACAAAATATGAAGGAAAATGTGAAATAAAAATTCAGGTGCACGGTTAAATTTCACAACGTTTTAAAGCAAAAAGAAAACTCTATGCCTTTTGTGTTTGCGAATATATTATGGGAAATAAGGCAGCGTTTGTTTCTAGATTGACTGTCTCGCTTTTGTCTGTCAAAAATGTTGACAAAACACTTTCTGTGTCGTGAAGAATGTTTACCTTTGTAAGAGCGAAAAATAGAAAGAAAGAAAAAAAGAAGAGAGAAATAGTGGAAACAGTTTCAGAACGATTTCTCTATTAAGTTTCAGAATAATCACATTGAACTATTTAAAGATCAAAATACAGCAACAGTTACTACTATTTTATTGGTAAAATAGGTAAACATACATATACTTGATAAAAAAGAAAAGAATAAAAGAAAGGAATGAAATAAATTAAACTGTTCTTAATCTTCTTTTCCTAAACTTTTTCCCCAATTAGCTGGGATCGGTCTTTCGTATCACTGTCCTCCAACTGCTTCTATCTTACGCCATATCCACTATGGCACCACATTGCAGCATTAAGTTCTTCACATAATCGCACCACTTCTTCTTTGGCCGGCCTTGCGCTTGTCTCCCATTCAATTCTATAGCATCCACTCGTTAGTCATTATTTTTTTAATATAAAGTTCCAGATAAAATCATTAAGTAACATTATATGGTAAAGGTATATAATTTCGTAATAAAATTATGTTTTGGGGAAATATCTCTAACACAAACAATGTGCCACGTTAAATACTGTGTTCGAGCATAGCTAAATAAACAAACAGTTTATTAACGTGTATATTCACATCCTTTCTTATGCTAAAGTTATTACAAAAATATTTTGTGTAATATGTAGTAGAAAATGTCGTGATATTAGTCGGTAATTGCATGAGTTTGTTAGGAGGCTGATAATATTCTGTTCATACATCATTGATGCTGCGCAATAAGGTGTTCTGAAGTACGAACTGTACTTGTGGTATTATACCATTTATTTCCTATTCTTCACTGCAACATAACAGAATGCACATATGAAATTAATCACTGACAACAACGAAAGAGACATAATGTTAATCGAAAGCTTAATCGTGCAAGGAGTCCAAAGGATTATTACTAATTAATTAAACATTATTAAAATATAATAGGTTCTTGAGGAGGAGGGGACCTATTATGTAATATGTGTGGGTAAATCTAGGTTTCATTTAGTTAATAGTAATAGCTATTATTATTGTTATTTTAATAGTATTAGTTTGGCAAAATAGGTACCTTTTTCTTTTCGACTACTACACCACTGCTTGTATCCTACGAGTAGAGAATAAGTTCTTATCCTCTCCATTATGGAGATATGCTATAACCTAAAAATTTGCATACTGATAGATTGGTATCTCACTAATATGTGTACTAATTTGTTTCTTTACAGATCCTGTTGAATTGATCTTACAGCCAGAAAATTACATGGCGGCAATATATTGGACAAAATTTAATATCGAGCTATGATTAGGTTTCTCCATATTCCAGAAAGGTTGGCAGAAAGAATACATGAAGAGGTGGTAGCTCCATGTAGTGAGGAATACCCATTTTATGACAGTGAAGCGCTGAAAGATAAAATTCAAATATGATTGCAATTTTTACATGACGACCCAAAAGAAGATCATCTTTCAACGACTACACAGTTAAGTGTGGTGGCAGAAGTTAAGCAGCTAGTACCTGAAGATAGATGTGTGACTATTAATTGATTAGTTAGGAGGTGAACATTAATAGCGGGTCCATTCACACCATATTACATGACATGAAAAATGACAGCACGGTGGATTCCCCGACTGTTGACACCTTTTCAAAATCAACAATGAATGAATGCAATGTACAAAAAACATTTCGGATCTATCCGTAACGACAAGAATACTTTTGTAAACGATTAATAACTAAAGATGAATCTATAGTTACTAGTTCTCCTTTAATGAGAAACAAAGTAGAAATCTACATGCATTTCTTTCTTACCTTTCAAATCTACATTATTTTACTAGGGCTTATATTTAAGCAAAGCAATAGTTTATATATATATATACTGGAATACCGAGAAAGCTAATTAGATTAATTAAGGTATGTTTAAATTAATCCAAAAGTAAAGTCCGCGTAGGAAAATTTTTGTCTACGAGCTTTCACGTCGAGAATGGCCTGAAACAAGGAGATGCTTGTCGCCATTACGAATATCATTCAACTTTGTCCTGGAATACGCTATGAGGAAAATCAAAGATAGCAACCAGGGCCTAGAGTTGAACGGTGTTTACCAGGTTATGGCGTATGCTGATGATGTAAATATACTAGGGAGTGATAGGAGAAGAACAGAAAGAAATGCAGAGGTCTTATTAAACGCTTGCAGGGACATGGGTTTAGAAATAAATACAAAGAAAACTAAATACATGGAATGCGTCGGGACCGTAATACGGCAAATTATGGATGTGTTAATATATTAAATAATACTTTAGATAAAGTAGATACTTTCAAATATCTAGCATCAATATTAACAGACGAAAATAATATTCTCGAAGAAATTAAATGTCGACACGAAGCAGGGAATTATTATTCAGTTCAAAATCTCTTGTCGTGAATCCTATCGAGGAATTGGAAGCTTAAAATATATAATACGATAATCATGCCTGTTGTGCTGTATGGTTGCGAAACATAGTCGCTTACTCAGAGGGAGAACATAGATTGAAAGTATTTGAGAACAAGATCCTGAGATGAATCTTCAGACCCAAGAGGAAAAGGAATGGGGAATGGTGAAACTTCGTAACGAGGAACTACATAATTTATACGGTTTACCAAACAGTGTTAGGGTCATCAAATCTAGGAGGCTTAGGTGGGCAGGTCATGTAGCTAGGATGGAAGAAAGTAGAAACGCTTTCAAAGTCTTGACTGGAAGACCAATCGGAAAATGACCATTAGGAAGACCTAAACGCAGACGGGAGGACAATATTACGATGGATTTCTCAGAAATGGGAATACAAAGTAGAAACTCGATCCAGTTGGCTAAAGATAGAAGTCAGTGGAGAGTTTTTGTGAACGCGGCATTGAACCTCAGGTTCTATAGGTCATAGTGTTAGTTAGAGTTATATATAATATGCAGTTGAAGAGAACGAAATGTTCGCCTCTGGTTCGTTATTTCCAAAAGAAAAAAGAAAGAATAATGAAAACTACAATAATGGTAAACAAAATAGTCGCAGTCTGCAACCACGCGCTTGCCATCGCATAGACAACGATTGGATTCCGGGTCGAAAGAAATCTGAGTCTGCTATTCGTAGAAGTCCATGACTGCATGTTGCACCGTATATACTAGTCATCAGGAAAGTTTTCCCTGCCAAGAACTAATCGAGGTACCGGAAGAGGAGTTTATCAGTGAAAGAGATGACAGAAGAATATGGTGGGTGACAAAGGATTTCATGCTGCAATCAATTTATCGAAAGCCTATACCATCCTTTGCGAGACATGTGAACGTTTATTGTCGTCTACAGTGTGAGGACATTTCTGGATGCTTACGCGAAAAGTTGCAGAACATTTCATCGAGTTCAAGACTGAAACGATCTACATTGATGGTTTCACCTGAGAAAGATATGATGGGTCACTTGCACCATAGACAACCATACCAGTAATAACACCTTCTGTGGATGGACAGGTGGTTTAGGAAATGGTCCTGGATGTTGATGAAGGGTCAACCGTTGTCCTGAACACTTATGACTGTCATAGCAGATTCATTTTTCATCTGAAGCGATATTCGATGCGGGAAACGTTCACACTTATTTCTTACACTCAGAGAACTACACACTTATAGACAACATTCTTGTTAGCCACTGACAACTCACATAGCACCTATGAGTTCAATGCACGGCGTCGACAAACGACAGTAGTGGTGTACGTCTAACTCATCTGCGATTCCACTAACACTTTTCCAAGGGGGGTCTGTTTCACGGTGCTCTTGAGGAGCACATCCGAACATAATATTGGTCGGTACCCACGGGACTCTGTGATGTGTGCCACTGCAACGTGTCACTGCTGTGTCACTGGAACGAAATATCATAAACTAACGGCAAATGATGCTTTAATTCGCTATTCTTAGCGTTTTTTTTTTTTTTTTTTTTTGCTTCCTGTGCTTCCTTCAGAATATCTAGCTTGAATTTCTAAAGAAAAATCACTCGAAATTGTGTGTTCTGTATGCTTCACTTTCGTAGCGCCCTTTTCAACAATGCACTATTTCCTGACACACTGGATAATCCAGTCTGTTCCAATCTGTTTGCTGGACATGTACAGAGTTCGTGAATCCATTCCTGTGTATGTTGCTGAGGCGAATTTCTACCAAATGTCAAAATTAACATTCCATTCGCACCAACAAGACTTGGACCACATAAATATAAAAATCGAAATATAGGTCACATCACACACGGAAACCTCAAATCTACATTTAAATCACTTCAGGTTTTGTGTGTATATATACACCTTAAACTAGAGATGCAATAATAACAGTCTATATATTAAAATGCTAGGTTTATATGTTTGTGGTCAAGAAAAGTTTATATGTTTGTGGACGTATATATGTAGCCAATTCTTTTGAGAATGTTATCACGGAAACTACAAGCTCTAGAAAAATGCCGTTTTCACTTACTTTTTTTTTTTTTTTTTTTTTTTTGCAAAGTTTGTATAGATTGTTCAGTTCTAATTTAGTATTTAAGAAATGGCTGTTATTTCTTTATTACATTTTTTTAGAGATACACTGGAAGTATTGAAAAATTCAAAAAGTAAAACATCATATCCTACGAGTTATACATTCCAACACCACACATGTGTATACGGGGTTAGTATATCTCTCCAGCGTTTGTTTCATGGCCAAATGATAATGAAAAATAAAGGATAACCATTTCTCCGGTCTAAGATGAATCTTTATTGTTTGTAGTGTTTTGCACAATGAACACCATGTGTCACTGACATTATAGTTAATTGTATGTGTAATGTATTTGCTTATTACATACTGCATGCAAGATAAAAGAAAGCACTGATCATACATGAATTAGAAACTTCAACCGGAAGTAGGCTCAAATCTTGCAAACGGTGCGAGATATTGAAAAAAAAAATAATCGAAAAATCTCCCCTTTATGATACCCCTTGCCCAGTGGCGTAGCAGCTGCCCCCGCAACTCCCGCAGTGCGGGGGGGCCACGAAGTCTTGCGATGAATAAAGATTTAAAGAAGTAGAACTTCAACCTTACTTCTGTCGGCTTTACAGCTAGGGCCCCTTCTCTAAACTTTGCGGGGGGGGGGGGCGCAAAAGTGTGCTACGCCACTGCCCTTGCCGATTTTTATCAATACATTGTTCATTTGTGTCTGTAAAGGGACATGTACAGATGTGGTGAGGGATGACAAGGAGATTCATGCTCATATGTGAATGATGCGCTGTGTAGAAAGTCCAGGTTCACCTATTTTAATTATTAAAATACTAGGTTTATATGTTTCTGTTCAAGGAAAGATGCCGGTATATTTGTGTTCAATTTCGTTTACATGTTTGTGGCTAATTCTTTTCGACAATGAGATTTCGGAAACCACAAGCTCTAGAAACGTGTTGTTTTTACTGGTCGAGTGCTCTGTTTCAAATTTTGTGTAGACCTGCCAGTTCTTATTCAAATTTTCAAAATTATTGTTCTGTTATTGTTCTATCGTGCCGTTATTGTTCTGTTCAACATTTTAGGAGCTGTTTTGAGTCAGGGGCCGCGGTGGCGGTCAGAGTGGTAAAGCGTTCACCTCTGGTGCTTGAGGCCCCGGGTTCGATCCCAGCCCCTGCCAAGTGAACTTTGTGGTGGACAAACACCGTGTGTGTGGGTTTTCTCGGGGTTCTCCCGTTTCCTCCCACTTTCTTCATTCCACCATTTCATTCATTTTTCATCATCACCGTCTCCTTTTGCCTAGCAGGCATCACCGTGGAACGTAAAACTCAAAGATTTCATTTCATTTTTTTTTGAGTCAATATGATTAATATTGTAGCTAGGTCGAAGGTAAGGATAATATTGTTGTTAGGCAACCAGTAGAGGAGTTACGTACAGCGGGTTGACGGACATTGCAGGCATTTCGCTTAAATCTGAATGACAAAACCTACTGCATGCTGGCAACTTCAATGGCCTCAAGAGTTGCAATGAGGCGTACTTGTATGGTTGAGTTGATTTTGGGTTTAACGTCCCGTTCAGCAGGCTATATGAGACGTGGACCTACTGATTAACGTGGAATCCGAACCACATGAGCTCCCGCCGGGAATACGTACTTGGAGGGATATGGATTTATAAGAAAAGAATTTCCATTTGATATCATGTCACTTCTACAAATCTGCGAGAAAGTCACTTCAACTTCTATATATTAAATGCTATGTTTGTATGTTTGTTTATAGCAATTCACTCCTTTTGTCAGTTGTACTGTCCTATTCACTTGTGTGTGTAGGGAGATTCATGGTCATAAGAGAATAATGCGCTGAGTAGACAGCGTGGGTTCAGCTAGTAATACTATAAAATACGTTTTTCTACTGCTTTCTGCATGGAAAATTTTGGGCTATTTCCAAAATTTCAATTTAAATGAATAAATAACACATTTTTACCTCTGTTACTTCCTTCCATTATAACATGAAAAAAGAAATTAATGGATTTGATGAAAGAAATTGTCATTCTATAAGGAAGGAAAAGGACAAATGGTGAATGTTGTGGGTTTTCCAGTTCCAACGAGTGATTTGTACTTTCATGGTTTACAGAACGACCAAGTAACATTAAATGACAAAAAAAATCTTTAATTTAAAGGTTAATAACGTTAATAACAACTCTATTGAAAAAGGTAGAGGTTGGATTCTTTCCTTTACTAGACAGTTATTTACTATAGAAAGATAATCTGAAACTTCACTTAGCCAAATGTTTTGAGAAGTAAAATAACATTTTATGTGAAAGTGAAGGACAATTAAGTATTTATATCGCAATTGTAGAAGTCTTTAAAATGAGAAAGGAGAAAGTTGAGTTTTACACTATTTCCAAGGTTTCTATTTCAAATATATTGACTCGATACTACAGCGAAGAAACAAAAGGTTCTGTGAACATTATAATATTAAGTATCGTGCTAGACAGGTTGCCCAAAAGATGAGGCTAGACAGGATTTTCATGGCGATATAGGAGACGAGACACAGTTCTTCCAATGGAAATAGATATATTTTCATAGACTAACCGTCACTGTCAGGATATATTTTCGAGATGAGACAGTCTTAACTTTTGTCTCATGAGCAGGCCAAGTACTAGTTTTATAGCGTACCCAAAATAGAAATTTAGTGTTGCCCTCGAGACGAGACACAAGTTTTACAAATTTATGAGACAAAACGGGATGAGAAAACCTTATTTCTTCTCGTATGTAACACTATAACAATTCAATTCTTTATTTTTTGAGAATAGACAAGAAACATAACAATTCTTGTCTCGTTTCCGAAAGGAGAAATTTCAAGAAATTTCAGTTTAACGTCCCACGTTATACTCTTTGGGCTAAGGAAAGTGAATGATGATAGAAGAATTGGTGGAATGAGAAAGTTGAGGAAACGGCAGTACCTCGAGAAAACCCACGAACACGATGTTGGGCACCAGAGGTAAGCGGTAAACTAACTTGGCCGGGCATGGAACCAGGGACCGCACGCACCAGAGGTAAGCGCTTTACCACTGAAGCACCGTGTCCTCGATTTCATGAGTCCCGTAGAAACACTAGTTCATCAAAGCCTTAAATCTAAAACACTGTTTCAGTGTTTCATGATTCATAATACAAATACTATAAATTGATAAAAAGATTCTACGAGCACAATGAAGAGCATTTATCGATGTTTAAGCATAAAAAAGACATTACATAATGTGCGCTTCTCTTGACGCGGGAGGATTCTGAAAAACTTTAATGAAATTAAGGGAATATAAAGGCATCAATTTTGTATTTAAATTTACAAACCGAGACGAGAAAAGCATTTCAAAACTTTTGCAAACCTTTCAATTTAATGTCCGATGTCTATGCCCCTTCAGCTAAGGGAAACTGATGATTGAGGCATGTAAATGAAGGAAGAATCCGTCAAATGAGAGTGTGGAATTACCCCGAGATATTTAAAATTATGTTTTAAACTATTCAAAACGTTTAAAACATTTTATGTGTGTTTTAAAACATGTTTTAAGCATTTTGAACATCTTTTCCAAGTTTTAAACACATATTTTGTTCTTTCTTTAAAAAAAAAAAATGGTTTTTGAACCCTGCTTCATGCTTTATTGACATAACAGCCAAATTTGTCTTTAGTGGATCATTGTGGAACGCTAATACAATTTTTATTAGTTTCATTTTACTGAGAGAGCAATCACATGATGCAACAGATATGGAAGTGTAATGAAAATTAGAATTGGGGTTGTCAAACTCTTATTGGTTTTAAGACACACGGAAAATATGTATTTCAAGATGCCTTGTGGGAAAAATTTCAGCTATTCTTTAGCCTGCTGTCCGCATATTAGTGAATGAATGATAATCCTGGTATAATTCTCTAACGTCGAGATCATTGAGATACAGTGGTGTTAAATCAGAACATCATTCTTTCAGCCTTTCTTCACTTTCATCTGATTGCTGTTGGACCAAGTCGGCAGCAGAGATCGAGTGGATCAGTGGGTCAAGAATTGTGAGTGTTTCAGTGGGTCATGGGTAAACAAGACGTGACCCACTGCTACCCACCATCCACCTTGACCCACTATGACCCACTACGACCCACCGACTCACTCTGCTCAGTGCATTGTAGACAGAATCTTCTGAACACTGGTGAATTTGTCTACGTTTTACTTTCAAGGCCTTCATTTTTCTTCCTTTTTCATTTGTTTGTGTTTGCTTGCTTGAGATTAGTAGGCCTATATATAAGTGAAGAAAGAACTCTAGGTACTTCTGGATATTGATATTTGTAATTGTACAAGTAGCATAATAGGACATACTACTTGCCTTTCAAAACAGTCGAATTTTAGTTTTTTTTTTTTCTTTATGTTGATCTACTTTTACCTTGGTTTGAGACTTTTAAATTTCATCCTATTTTCCACTGAAAATTATTTAAATTGAAATTAATCGTAGCATGGCCCATGACAAACATTTTACCATATTATATCGTCAAGGTCAGATCCACTGGTATTATAACAAAGCGGTGCTTGAACGAGCAAACTTTGATCAGTGATAATTTCACAACCTTATCTTATTAAAGTGTTAACACTTTAGTCAGTGGAAAGGAGGGCGTGGATCATTTGCCAGAGTTGATGACGGTATGTTTTGGTAGGTCAGAGTGGATCACAGTGGGTGGTGGGTCATGATGGATGACGATGGGTCGTAGGTCATGATGGGTGGTGGATCATGGTTCAAGTTTTCATTGGCCCACACCATCTCTAGTCGCCAGCAGAACACAGGAGCCCAATCTATTATTTAGGTGTCGCGTCTGGGAGAAACGGCCGTACATTTATTGTCACATTTCATCTAGAACTTTATTGAAGAGCGCTTCATTTTAGCTTGTGAAATCAAATATTCAGCACCTACTTCTTCTCCAGGCATGTATCTTCTTCTACAGCGCACTCCTACTGTCACGTTACATTTTCTTCACCTTCCTTCTGCTGCATGTAGAATACGACGTGCTCCAACGGGTTGAGTTTTCAAATTTCAATTGTACTTGATGGGAAATCATATCCTTAGATTACATATATTTTTGGACCCGATCAATCTATTTGAGGACTTCAAACCAGAAATAAAGCATGGTAATGATGTTAAATGAATGGTTGCTTGAAAGAAGACCCACGTGTTATTGGGTATCAAGTGTCAGTCGAGGTGTCACATAGTTCTTCCAGTACATCAATAACATGATGCAATTGACTTGAAAGCACCTTCACAACTTCTGCTTTTGATTAGAAATTAGATTTCTGTGCTTTCGGCAGTTATGCCCATGTTAGCATGTCACTTTCCACTTGCCACTTGATTTGCAGTCAGAAAAGCATAGTTCGGGTTACAAGGGTATATACTAGGGTGGAGTGAAAAATTGAAGTTTGCACATCGGTATTCTAATAGTGCGGGATTATTGCTCCTTAGTAAGTATTTTAAAAATCAATATTTATTTTCGTTGAAATCTATTATCTTTGGGTGCCACCAGCATGGTTAACCTTTTCCTTCCGCAAAATTTTCCAACTTTTAGGTTGGCGAGCAAGGAGACTAGAGGAATGGTTGATATCCTGCCAAATAATTGTCTTAGAAACTTGAGCTAAAAGGAATTGAAATGGAGAGTATGTGTTTTTATTTTGCCAAAGCATTTTACAATACGTAGAGTGAACATATTTCAAATTTTCGTGCTACAAATACAAGGACTGCTATAAATACTGGCAGAAAGGGTGGAATAATACGACGTTTAGAAGAGTCTGTTCAGAGACTTTTGCAATGGTTGGTTTGTCTGCTGCACATAAATGAGCTCCCTTTAAGACATTTGCTAGAATCAATTAATGGTAAGATAACAGGTCCTCATGGATTTTCTGGACAGATTGGAAGATCATCATTAAATTGTGAAAACCAACCAGCTGTGGAATAACATGTAATTGAGAGCCATCTTTCAGCTTTCGTGAATTATAATGATCTCACTGCGGATCAGAAATATTTGTATGAGATTTTCCTGATTCTTTGGCAAAACGCTATTCAGGAAACATTTCGCACGTCAGGTGGGATCCTACAGCAAAAAAAAATTATTCGATTGTATGTAGCTACGCCAAACCCTTCAGAAGAATTAAAAGTGCTCTTTCAGTATGTTGTAAAAGTGTATGCGCCAGTTTGGTTCAGCATAAAACAGAAACGTTTTTGCACAGATGGATCAAGACATTTCTTCAAAATAATTCAGTTATCGCGCTTCCTTCCTGAAAAGTACAAGACTGTCATTGATCCTGTACTTCAAAGAAATGGATACTTTGCACATCCTGAAAACATTCTCCTCTCTATGATGACAGATGAGAAGAAACATATCACAGAACTGGACTTAAGACGAGTCGTTAAGGCAAAAACCTCGCAAATGCCTGGAATCAGAAATTACGACATTCCATTACTCAATTTTGAAGCTGAAGACTACACAGAACTCATAAACTGGACAGATTTGGCTATAACTTGTCCCCCCCCACACACACACACTTATTATGGATCTCACTGCTGCGAATGTTCATAGAATCATTCAAGGTGACACCATAAATATTGAAATTCCGAATATTCCATGCCTTAGCCAAGCTGTAGAACGATGTGTAAAATTGGTGACAGAAGGATCGTCTTGTGTTTGTGGTGTAAGTGCACGAGATGGATACATAAGGGCAAGACTCGAGTCCCGAAGACGTATGCCTGTCTTCAACACAAAGTGAGAGTTTTCTACAGTGTAATGTATGTTGACATGTATCTTCACATATTATTTTGATATGAAGTTTTCCTAGCTCATTTTCAAGAATAGAAAATAATGTATTTTGTCATGTTTTTACATATTATTTGTATATTAAGATTTCCTAGGTTATTTTCAAACTGAGATCAGAAATGTTCATGTCATTACATGACTAGATTTTCGAACTGATTTTCAAACTAAGATAAGAAACAAAAAAGTTGATGTTATGAAACTTGCGTAATATTTGTAATAATTATAAAGATGTTGTATTTGAATATAGCATTTATGTAAGATACCGTACTTAGTTTCATTTTTTCATTCAAATATAATGTAAAAAATATAACTACGTTACAACTAACTTTTCGAGCCCTCTATATCTATAATACTAAAAGGAACTGACTCAGACGAGTGAGGTTTCTGTGATACAATATTGTTATATAACGACTTTTCCGAACAGAAAAAAAATTCCTCATTTCACAATACTGTTAAAAATACATATTTCAGCCAAATTTCAAGTCCGAATAGCACCCAAAGGAAATGACTCAGGAGACTAATATTTCTGTGGCACAGTACTCTAATGGTAAGGCAACTTTTTCTCTCTATTAGAAAACAATAATACGGAAAAAATAATTTTGTCCCTTTTACCAATAGGGTTAAACATATTGGATTTCAGCCAAATTTCAAGTCCCGTGTGGCACCCAAAGGAATTAATTAACGAGACTAATATTTTTGTGATACAGTACTCTAATGGTAAGGCAACTTTTCCGCCCTATTAGAAAAATTAATTCGAAAAAAACTTTTTGACCACTATTTCACTCCACCCTAGTATATACCCCTAGACCTAAATCCAAAAATGGCATTTTCTGGTGTGGTTGATTTTCTCCAAGATTCATTCAGCAATTCTTTAAACTGCAACCTTATTTCTTTGCGGCCAGGGTTATTTATCATACATATTGCTACAACACTGTAAAAATAACTCTTCAATGGCTTAAAAAGCTACCAGCTTAAAAAGCTGAAGATAGTGGGCCGTGTGGTTTGACAGACATATCAATATGATCCCATTCATCTCTGCAAATTTCAACTCTGTACTAAGTTGCAGAGCGATGCATATCCATTTAATATAAGAATTACTTTTCTTCTGTCTTTCTAGGAGTGAAAGGCGTTCTCGGCCACACAGAGAACAGAGTTGCATGTATGTATGTTAACCTCCCAGACATGTAGGCAACTGCTCCTGAAAGCATCCCATCTTCGAACATTGTATCGAACAGTAAATGTTCTAGTTTCTTCTTTTTCTTAAGAAGTCACTACTGGAGCCCCTCTGTAACTTAATAATCTTAACTTCACACTAACAGTTTGATGTTACAAGATTTTTTCTTCGAAATTAAATTTTGTTCCATTACAGGTCCCATTTAATCTTAGCACTTCGCACAATTTGTTCAATTTAGTGAAATCAGCGCATTTTTCTATAACGGGAATTCTTGCAAACATAACCACACGTGAGCTTTCTACAATACTGTCTACGATGCTATGATTGCTTTCTGCATATATATGTATATTGCGGATTTATTTTCTCTTAATTTTGATAAGCCTATTTTGGAGCACCTTATACAAAATTTACTTCAAAATATAATTGAAATGTAAAAGTATTGTCAACGTACGCCTTAAAAACATGTTGCTCAACTCCCTCGGAAAATTATGAACAACTTTTCCCAAAACAAAAGCGATAGCGTTAGACAGAAGGGGAGAGTTAGAAAGATAGTGAGAGAGAGAGTTAGTAAGAAACATAATATGTACGTATCATATCTCAAAGAACAGATTTCCATTAATCGTATAACAAAAAATATTGCAATGCTGCTTACTGCTCTCTCCAGCTACAAAATAATTGACAAGTTTGAAAAGAGCACCGTTGAAAATTTTATTGTATATTTCGACACTTGTGCGCAGCAATTGACTATTGTACTAAAAGCTTCCCGCATATCGAGTTACACTCTAATCGAACTAATGCTGTGCAAATGAGAGTGATTGGCCATCTCTCCACTGGGTCATCTCACCCGGAATTACATTATGCTATATCGTTTACATATTACTTTTTTTATTTAGTGCATATCTTCCAAATAATAAAAGGGAAACGTTTCAGTCTGTGTGTCACGCTTATGCTAATAGTATAGTCAACAATAATGTATAATCCAATTAGATGTCGCCATTTAAATTATCGTTGCCTGTATAATAATTTTCTTAAAGAATTGCATAAATATGGCATGGCATGAAATTTGGTGAACAAATAATAGATATATTGTTTATATACAATATATATATATACAGGATGGTAATAACCTATTTGAACAAACTTCGGGAGCTGATTCCTGACACTGAAACCAGTGAAAAAGTCCTCTGGAACTTTGGTCATTGAGGGATATTTTCGGCTGTATGAGGTACCGAAAGCGTGGGAAAATGAACTTCAGAGGGCTGTAATTAAAAAAAAAAAAAACGCAATGTAGAGAGTGCGGTTTAGAACATTACACTCGAAGTCATACTTGCTCGATTGAAAAAAGTATGTTACAAACCTCCGCAATATGTGTGCAATGGATTCCCCAAAGGAACGTAGGGATTACTTGCCAGATTATAGAGAATATATATATCCAGGGTGGTCATGCATGAATGACGGAAAATTTGGGAGATGAATCTACAGTAAAAATAAGCAAAAAATGTCATATGAACATTGGGTGAATACGGCTTCATTTGGACGCTAGAGGCAACTGAAATGTCACCTTCCGAGGCGGCAATTTGCAATATCACAAGAACGGAGAGAAATATGAATGTCGGGTCAAAAGATATCAAAGGAAACCCCCTCCGAAGTATCCAATTATGCATAAGTGATGGCGAAACACTGGCGGCGCATGGGAGCTACAAAGAAACTGTTAAACACTCTTAGTGATGAAACGTGCAGATCGTACAAAACACGTGTGGAAGATGAGACCCAGTGTACTGTAAAAACAAGAGGTATTGTACTTACCGTGGTCAACATAATGTCGTCCTACAGAAGGCGTTCAATATGCTCTCCTTGTTCTTCGAGACAGACAGTTACATGATAGCGTAAGGATTCTCTGACTGCTGGTAATAACGCTGGCGTAGTGCAGTAGTGTGGCGAATGCAGTTCATACACGCTGGCGAAGAGTTTCAATGTCATGCACGGGCCGTGTATAAATAGGTACACTAGACTATTCACGTAAACCTACAGGGAAAAATCTAGGGTATTCAGGTCGGATGAACGTGGGGGCCATGCTGGTCTGCTACCACGATCTATCCACCTGCGTGGAAATGTTTCGTTCAGATATGCACGAATAGTGTGACATGAATGGGCAGGGACGCCATCATGCATAAACCACATAGACCCATACACTGTCGTGTCTTCAGTGGCATGTCTTCAAGCAGAATAGGTAGGCCCTGGGTCAGAGACTGGAGATACGACATTGATTGCGTTCAATCGCTGTGGTAAGAAATGTTGTCCTACAAGGTTGTCATCAGTAATACAAGCCCACACATGCAATTCTAAACGCTGATGATGCTCCGTCTCTACAATTGCATGTGGGTTGTTGGGTGCCCACCGATGGTTATTGTGGACATGTGTGATGCCATCCCGTATGAATGCCTCATCCGAGAACAACATCTGTGCTAGAACTTTTCTTCGCGTTCATTCACTTTGTTTGTGCCCCCTTGCGCCGCCACTGCTTTGCCATAACTTATGCATAAGTGGATTCTTCGGATGGGGTTTCTTTTGATGTCTTCTTACCCGACATTAATATTTCTCTCCGTTACACAGATACTGTATTCCTGCATTCCGCCTCCCACAGTATCCCGACAGCGTAGCCATTGTTGCCTTTGTTCATTAACATTTATTGCTGCGTGTTCCATGTATCATCCCCTCCTACAATTTTTCAGTGTAAATTGTTCGTTTTTTTTTACCACGTTTCATTCATTTTATTTTTGCCCCCCTCTGGCGCCGCCTCTGTTTCGCCATCACTTGTGCATAATTGGATTCTTCAGATGAAGTTTCCTTTGATATCTTTTGACTGGACATTCGTATTTCTCTCCGTTCTTGCAATATTGCATATTGCAGCCTTGGAAGATGACATTTCAGATGTCTCTAGCGTCCAAACGAAGCCGCATTCACCCAATGTTCATACGACATTTTTTGCTTATTTTTACCTGTAGATTCATCTCCCAAATTTTCCGTCATTGATGCACGGCCACCCTGTATATATATATATGCGGTTTTTTTATTTTTTAAAAATCGTAAATTGCTAATCAAATTGAATGCATCCCAATTTGTATGTTTTGTATCATATTTTTGGTAGTGCGGGAAATATTATAATAATATATTTTCCTATTTTAAGTGGGTAGGAAACAGACTCTCACCCAGAAAACTTTGTTAAGAGGTGTTGAAGCTTTGGGATGGTGAGCAATACTACGAGCCACTACGCCTATGTAATATTGAACGGATATTGTTCTGCACCCGAAAAGACGATAAGTAATTGTAAAATACGGTACTTCTACCTATATTTTCAGAAAAAAATATATAGAACTAGATTGTTTTTATAAGAGAAAGAGTACAGATGAAGTGTAAGATCGCATTTTCATGCTACATCAATTATTTCCATGTTAAAGAAGTTTTGTTGAGAAAGTGTACAAATATATGTTGAGTTAGGAAGTTTTGGGGGTCCAGACCCGTTGACCCCCCTCCATGGATGCGCCCGTGATAGGAAATAACAATCAATAATGGTAATAGAAAGCAACGCAACGGAAAAGCAATTATTATGTCAGCTATTTTTTAAGGTGTTAACTTTGTCCTATAGATTGTCTAAGCTGGTACCTAGTTTTGAATACGTCTGTATCGAATTTTCTAGATATTAAGTGCTGAGTCCGAAAATTAGAATTGAAAAAAAGTCCACAGTACGAACCTTCATTTTAACGATAAAGATGCAATAAGAAAATTTAATGACAAATATTCACTTCTTAACTAATGTAACCAAATCCTACTCGGATCCAGATAATTTCCCCCACTTTTTAAAAAGTTATAAACTGAAACATTACTTTTCTTTCTCCATTTTCAATGGAAAACAAGAGAGTTCAGTAAAAGGAATATTTCTGGACCAATGCTACGAAACAACTAGAGCTTCAAAAGACAGAATGGCAGAAAAATGGGTATTACTAAAGTTCCATTATCTTGCTAGTGATCTTGTTTCCGAAAAGTAAGATGGAATCTTGCAACTCGAAATACGATTAAGGCGCTCTGTTTTCAGATGCAATATAGTACCAAAGCACACAAGGTATTTTTGCAGTCATTCTTATGACCAGTAATATGGTGTGTAGTCCTTAGTGAATTTGTATTTTGAGAATCTAAAATACACAAAAAGGGAAATATTGAGTTCTCGAGTGAGGATAAATATATCAGTGAATACTTACTAGTGTATGTGACATCGAAAGTAAACCTCCCTTAAAGGAAAGACTGTTTTTTTGTTACAAAACAGCTCACTTCGGTAACGAATTATGATCGGAAATGTATTGCATTTTGCGATGGTATACGAGGGTCACTACGAAAGTTTTGAGATGTGAAATAACTTACATACTTGAAATCAATTTAACATTTACATTTTCTCAAAGTATTCACCATTACACTGTACACACTTTTGCATCCTCGAAAACCACTTTTGAAAGCAGTGTTGCCAGTCTTTTTCTTCAAGTGTTGAAAGTTCATTCTCGTAAGCCACTACAGATTCTTCAGGGCTGCAAAATCTCTTCCCAACCATGCGATCTTTGATTCTGGGGAACAGAAAAAAATCACACGGGGCCAGGTCAGGGCTATACGGCGGATGAGTCATAAGTTTGACCTTCGTAGATTCTAAAAACTGAATTGTGATTTGGCCGCGTGTGCGGACGCGTTGTCATGATGAAGCAGGATCCCACGCAATCCAGTTCTTGGACGCCGTTCCCGAAGCTTCTGGAACATTTTTGTTAGGCAAACAGTGGTGTACCATTGAGCAGTAACAGTCCTTTGTTCTTCAAGTGGAACACTTGCAACATGGCCAGATTTGGAGAAGAAAGTTTCGACCATCTTCTTCCCCACACTTCGCGGTCGCTTCACTTTAGTGGGCGGATTTTCGTCTGGAAAGATCCAAACTGTAGATTGGCGTTTATTTTCAGGGTCAAATTGATAGATCCAAGTCTCATCACCAGGAACAATGTCAGAGACGCGTCGAGAATTGTCTCCATCAAATCTTGCAAGCATTTCTTCACAGCATTACACACGTATGCGCTTCTGCTGTTCAGTCAAAGTGTGAGGTACCCAACGAGATGAAACCTTCCTGAACCGAAGATGATCATGAAGAATTTTTGTTACTGCTGACGATCCAATGTTCACTGTAGATTCAATGTCCTTGAAAGTTGTTCGAGGATTTTCTCGAATCATTTGTTCCACAGCGGCAATGTTTTTATCTGACACAGCTGTTGCCGGACGTCCAGCTCTCTCTTCATCTTTAAGCGATGTCCGGCCTCCTCTGAATTCACCAAACCACCGAAAAATTGTAGCACGGGAAGGAGCAAGGTCCCCAGATGCCCCCTGCAAACGGTCAAGGCTTTGTGTCTCGTTCAAACCACTTTTGAAATCATAAAGGATCATTGCCCGAAAATGTTCCCTTTCGAGCTCCATTCTAGATAGCTGAATACTGCTCACATCAACAAACAAGTGAAGGCGATACGGCCATGCCGATAAGCGAGGCGAGTTGAAACTTTCTTCGCTTCTTCGCTCTGGATACCACTACCGAACGCAATTGTTGGAATTCAAATACTGTGCCACAACAATGCGTATCTCAAAACTTTCGTAGTGACCCTCGTATTTCGTTTGCATTACATTTCTATGATTTTGAATCGGAAACTGCGATGCGATACCTCTTTTTATATATATATATATATATTAAGGAAACGCTGACATATGTATAAACAATTAGCATTTTTAATTAAGCATGATTTCAATTGGGACGAAGGCTCGGGTATAACAACTAGTATAATGCAAATCACCAATTTAAAATATTGAACATCACACAAATATCATACATTGTTTAAGTAACAGAACACAATTTATTACTTTAAAGAAAATAATTAGTCCATATTGAACGTGTGAAACTATAATAGAATCACAGGACCAGAGAAGGATAGGTCAAGGACACTTAACACATCTCTTACCCCGGAACGCACAATAAGTACGAGTAGATTTTAAAAAATGGAATTAAATTTACAACCCCTTGCAAAAATAGAAGAAAATGTAGTTTCCTTTCATAAACTGGTATTTTCTTTTACACAAATGAAAACTTTAAAAAAAAAAATGTGAAAAAACTCACCACACCCCTTTGAACTGCAATCATACCATAGTTAGCAAACTGTTCTTTAACAGGTGACCTTCTCTGGGATAGCTTTTACGTGTTCTTTCACGGTGGAGATATCTTTCCCTTCCCTTCCCATCCCAACATAGGCAGGAAAGAGAAAAGAGAAGTGACCAGAAAACGCATACACACAAGACGAAGAAGAAAAACAAAACACTTGAAGAAGCTTGAAAGAAGAATGGCGATCGTGCGCCAGTCAGGAGGAAAACGCTGTGGGTGGTCCCGTCTTGATTGTGAAGCTCCTGCGAAGGTTTTTAGACAGGGGCCAGGTGTCAACAAGGTAAAAGGTAGTAGGAAAAAAGACCTCCGAAACAGAAGTAGGGGTTGTTCCTTTTGCGCTCTTCACACTCCACCCTCAATTCAACAGAGGGCGCAAATATTTCGGATCCAGAAAGAATAGAAAAGGATATATTTGTGTGAGAAGAAAGAAAGAAAGAAAGAAAGACAGTTAACAACGTGGAAGACATATAAAATGCAAATAAACACTTCTACAAAAAGGGTACATGTGATTGATCATAAGTAACATCGTTATTCTCTACATATGAAGTGGTTAGCGTAATATATGTATACAGTGACAACAAAATAGAACCAAACAACGTAATGCTTCATGTGTCTTTCCTTTAAACATTCCTTACTGCTGTGGCAACTAATTGGACAATCTTATTCAATGAATGAAAATCCTTTCTGTCCATGCAGTGTGACAGTTAGTGGCATTGCAGTTTCTTTCTTTGGTAACAGGACGATGTCATGAAGACATTCGTTAAAAAAAAAAAATGACTTGTAGGTAGTATTGAATTGTTTCAGTTGATTCATAGTTCATAAAGAAAATCACTTTAAAGTTACCGTTCACACCACCATTGACATAAATTCATAGACTGAAGTGTAACACACCTTCCCAGCACCAATGCTAAATGAGACTTGCCCTACCCCTTATCTGGGAGTCATCAATTTTGGGTAGTTTTTATTGTAATTCCACTTATTCATGTTAATATGAATAATACAGTAACATAATTAAATTTCCGATGTTCGCACTATTGGGTCTAGGCATTAACTGAGACAGCAACACGGTCAGTGACACTGCAACAACTCAAATTCAACAAAAGTCTAGTGTTGTCAGATCTGGAAATTAAAAACAAGAATTAAACTAGTATGGAACATGTTAGTTTTGGCAAAACAATTGTTCATTGTGAATACAACGTTCAACAAACAAAACTTTTATCTATATATATAAAAGAGAACGTACAAAATCCTTTGTCCGCTCATCACGCTAATACGGCTGAACCAATTTCTTTCATTTTTGGGGGGTTATTAGGATTTGGACCCTAGATGGTTTTTATCATATCACTTTAATTTTTAATTACCAGTGTCTTGAGATAATTGACCATTCAAGTGTCCATAACGTACAAATCCTTTGTTATTAGTTCATCATAGGTAAAAATAAACGTATTTATATGCAACCCGCATGACCGTGTCACTCGGCGGGTTAACATAAATGACAGGCGATATACAGCGGAAAATAGCTTGAATCTTCTGTTTAAAATTTTTTAATTGATTTGCTTATTTTTACAGACACTTTTACAATATGCCAGCACCGGGATGACCGCAGCGAAGCGGGGCGGGTTAACATAAATGACAGGCGATATAATGTTAAGATTTACTGCAATCTTCTATGCGTTCCGGGGTGACCGCAGCGAAGCGGGGTGAACGCTGCTAGTTGTATATATTATATAAAACTAATAATTTGTGATTTCATATACAAAAATAAGGAAGTAGCTGATTTTTAAGAGTTATGGCCTGTAGATAATTAAAATTAGCCGAAAAAGAAGCGTGTCGCCCAATTCAAAATTTTGGTAGCGAGGACACTTAAAAAGTCGCTCAATTCGCTACTTGTAGCCCAATCTGGCAACATTTCTCCTTATATGATTGCACAGTGGGGGAACGCAAGGCAAGGCTTCCGGGTTTAAACCCCTCTGAGCAATATATTATGCAAAAATACAGTAATCATTACTATATTAATATATGTATACAAACACCTGAAATAAACTTGGGAGCTTGACCCTCTTGACGCAATTCTGTGTACGCCAGTGCAGTTGCCAACGACACGAAAAGTTTTTCGCTGAGCTCATTCCCACTACTTTTAATCTTAGGTAATAACTGAAGGACATTCGAAAGTGAGCCACTGCAAATAAACTAACTGGCTATACAAGGCTACAATATTTGTATAAATTTGAGCACAGAATAATTAATACGTCATAAACAGGATACCCAAATTTCTGATCAATAAGAAAATGTTAGGAAACGGTTATTACTTGAATAACAGTATATTGTAGGTACTGCTTGGTTCATCCTTTATATTTATTTTCTTAGTTATCTTTTTAGTATTCACTAGATTAAAAAAAAAATGAGCTTAGCGAAGAGCGTGAAAGCTCTCTCCTTTTGAGAAGGTGTCGTAAAACAGAGATGGCATGAGTCAATGAAAACTTGGCCCATAATCCACTCACCCACCACCCACCGTGACCATCAACCTGCCGTGACCCATTCTTATCCACCATGACCTACTCTGACTCACCACCCACCAAAACCCATCATCATCAATTGTGACCTATGATCGACGCAATCCTCTCCACTGACTAAAGAGTCTGTTCACCATCATTTGTAATAAATAAAACAAGGCTGTGAAATTTTCACTAATCGGAGTTTGAATTTCTATCATCAATCGCTCAAGCACTGCTCTGTTACATTACCGGTGGATCTGACTTTCACGATACAAAATGGTAGTGTTTATCATGGGCCATATTACGATGAATTTTAATTTAATTATCATATATAATCATTTCCTTGTTGAATTACAGACACTTATCATTGTAAAATAGGATGAAATTTGAAAGTCTCAATTCAGGTCCAAGTAGTAAGTCTTATTATTATTATTAAAATTACAAATATCAATATCCAAAAGTGCTTGAAGTTCTTTCGTTACTTAGATATACCCATCTCAGGTACGTAAATAGAAACAAATGAAAAAAGGAAGAAAATGGAGGCCTTGAAAGTAAGACGAAGACAAATTCACCAGTGTTCAGAAGATGCTCTGTACAGTGCACTGAACAGAGTGGGTTGATGGGTGATGGGTCAGAGTGTGTCAGAGTGGCTCGGTGAGTCATCGTGGGTAACGGTGGATGGTGGATTGCATTGGGTCACATCGTGTTGACCCACAAACAAATCTTGACCCACTTGACCCACGACGTACTGACCCACTCCATCTCTGTCGTAAAAGTTATGTCTCTCTTCTCTTGAAAAGGGTAGGCCTGTCCGGGTCTATTCTACGAGTTATGTTTTGTCTCGTATCTCGTCAGGAATAAACTATCTAGTCTCATGAGCTCCCTAACTGCTTATTTAAAGTGAGATCGGAATGGTTACTGCTTTCTTGTATCTGAGAAAATTTTCTTTGCTCTGATTCGAATCCGAAAAACACGTGCGTTAACAATCTGCCGATAAATAGACTTTATTAATATAATATTAGCACTCTTACGAGTGCTACAAGTCACAT
The DNA here is from genome assembly GCF_964235325.1 of Thermobia domestica. NCBI lineage: Eukaryota > Metazoa > Arthropoda > Insecta > Zygentoma > Lepismatidae > Thermobia > Thermobia domestica. Next base: position 112,167,309 of record NC_137464.1, read on the forward strand.
TTAAGTTCAGTATTTAGATTCTGTGTCAAGTATTCCATAACTAAATTATTAACTAAGCTCCCTTACACTCCAGTCTATGAAGAATTGTGGCGGACCAGTTGGTTTTTGGTTAGGTAATGTGGGTTCAGTTCACGGGCATCCGTGGTTATTGCTTTTCAAATAAATAAATAAATAAATAAATAAATAAATAAATAAATAAATAAATAGGCCTAAATAAAATAAAATAAAACATCTAGTCTGGAGCTGTCTCTCCTTTTATTCTCATAGCCATCGATACTCAACACAAAATTCAATGTTGCCAAAATGGTAAGCACGTTAATCTTAGTTATACACTGGAGCTTAAGGAAACCAGTAGATATAAGAAAAATGAAATATTTTAAGTTTTACGTCCTACTGTTATACCGGCTAGGCTAAAGTATCGGTGATAATGAGAAATGAATGAAATGGTGGAATGAAGAAAGAGGGAGGAAACAGGAGAACTCCAAGAAAACCCACGCACATGGTTTTTGTCCACCACAAAGCTCACGTGGCGCGCGCTGGGATCGAACCACAGACCCCATACGCCAGAGATGAACGCTCTACCACAGAGCCACAGAAGCACCCAGTAGATATAAAGAAAAGCACGCAACGATTTAAGGAATATCTCCAATTAATTCTTAAATTCATAACAGCTAGAAATTCATATAATTAGCTGTTAAATCTCTCACCCTATTCAGAGGAATTATATTGTAATATCTTGTGAAATGGGAAACTGGTATAGACAATACTTAACTTCCATTTCAACATAGTAGTTTCTTCTTTCGTTGTTTAATTGATTTATAGACGGAATCTATGTTTTAAGGTAGAATCCTTTCAAGTGTTGGTCAAGCCACATGGATTTTTTTTTTTTTTTTTTGTAAATCTCGTCTCGTCTTGGTTTTCAAAGAATTATTTCTTTCTCGTCTTGTACCGATTCTAGAAAAGTTTTCTCGTCATGTCTCGAAAATTAGGTACAACATTTATGTTCTTATTTTTTTTTCTTAATTTTATATAAAAGTTATCAGAATCCTTCGGTGTTACAAGATGTCCACGAAGGATGTGATATAATTATTAAAGTGTATTGTGTAATGATAGTATCTTTAAATGTTGATAATTCCCCTTTCATTGTGTTCATACAATCTCTTACCTATTTATAGTTTTTATACTATAATTCATCTAACATTAAAACAGTGTTCATGAAATTTTTCGTCTCGTCTCTATTATTAAAACATACTTCTCTTCTCGTGGACAAGACTATTTGTATCCGAAGTAAGCCTCCATCAAAGATCGAGACCGATATTCCTTGGAACACGTTAGAACATGACAAAGAATGTAGAATAATCAGAGTAATGCATTAAAATAACAATTTTCCATAAATAGAAAGTTTCACTGGCTGTAAATAATGAATTTGAATATAATGAATTGAAACAGAAAAGGAAACTATTGAAACCATCCATTGAAACAGAAAAGGAAACCAGTAAAGGAAGATTTGCATCATACTGTATACAATTAGGAAATTATGCACAAAATGTATTCATTAAGTACACATAATCCAGCAATAAACTGCATAAATATCATCAAATATATGACAGGGTTAAAGTACAGTGGTGTAAGTCTCTATTAAAAGAAAGATTAAGACACAGAAATAAGATATGAATCTGCAAATCGAAAACATGAAGTAAGTCAAAGCTTCATTTAACTACCAACAGATGGCAATGGAAATTCTAGTCATTAAGGAAAGTTCTCTTATTAGCGAAGTGCTGATAATGTTCTGATTAAATTAACCGTGTAAGCCATCTTTATACTTTCTATTTTGCTCTAACAATGAGTATGGTGACAAGTGACAACACTAATAACAGTGTTTTGGCGGGCAGATAATACATGACGACAGTGTATTTTTATCTGCTTTTATCTCAGGCTGGTTATTTTCTAGGTCTCAGATTTCTACATATTTATAGTAAAAAGAGTAGAATTATGTACCAGTAAATATTTACATAAACATTTAAAAGAAGTAATAATAATAATAATAATAATAATAATAATAATAATAATAATAATAATAATAATAATAATAATAATAATATACTGAAGTAATAATGATCCTAAGGAAGAACTTCAATTTCCTCAGTTCTCTACAATTTATATCATCGTCACCATTCATTGGTAACTATTCACTTTGACGTTTTATTTAAACATTTGCCATCATTATCCTGTTTGTCATAACTTATGTATCTTCATACTGAAAAGCAAAGGTTCAGATGAAGGTAGAAAAAAAACTTTATTTTTCTTTCTTGGCTGTATTCAGTATGTCAAAAGAAGTGCTCATGCAAATTTTCGCAACTCAACCGCCATTAGTTTTCACAGAAAATTGTACGCCTGTGTAAGTTTTAATAACTACGCCAGCAGTCTTGAGAACAAGTTCTATAGTTAATAATTTTGGCATTATTCAGCTCTAAAGTTAATTTATTTGGATATTCCGACGCTCTTAAATTCCTAACTATGGATTTCTAAAATATGTTATTTTTTTAAAAATTTTGTCATAAAGAATTATTTCGGAACTTTCTTGAATTGTTAAAACCCTGTATATATTCAGTGCATTATCATTATACTTTGTTTTTTCATTATCTGGTAATTATCTGGTTAGAATACGCACCTTTGGACCAGTCAAGCTTGTGTATTTCGGTTTCCATTTGAAGCTGAAGATCCATGTCTTCGGTCTAAAAAGGGATTTTAAATTCCAAACCAATCTATGTACAGGACTATAGAGTAAAACCTGTCTTCAACTTTATTAATCGAAAACTTATGTTAAACGGAAATATTTGACGATCCCATAAATTTGCTGACGAAACTCGTGTTAAATTCCTTTCATTAAACGGAAACTGTATTACTCGGACAACGAAAATTAAAATAAGCCTCTTAACGGAAAGTTTCAAGTTTTGAAGAGCAGCATTGAGAAATTTTTTAGACATCCTATGAGAGGTTAGATATATTTCAGCAAAATAGACAATGATGTGCAAACCGAAGCAAACACAACAGATATGCATGCTTTAATTGAGAATTATAATTATACGAAAATTTTGAAACGAGAAGAAAAAGTGGAGGAAGAAGAGAAATATGACATTGAGTTGAAAGAAGAGTGTAGACTAAATACTTATCAAGATTTCTGTCAAAAATTTTAATGAGTTGCAACATTTGCCTTACTTCGAAATGACACTGATATGCTTATTGAGTAGACAAGCAGCGATGTGTATAGAAAACCCTCTTTGACTACTGGAATATTTAAGTTAACGTGGGTACAGTATTTTTCTGTTCATTGTAAGTTTTGCTTGTATTAATTCATAATAGAAATAAATATGGAAATTGATTAAGATACGTACAGCATGCTGTTTTATTTCAGTATGTTCATTTTATGGATACATATATATACGTATATTTTGCATAGGTCAGTCTTCGTTAATCCGAAATTTATCCTTAACGGAAATTTTTGCGAGTTCCGTTCGATTCCGCTAAAGATAGGTTTTACTGTATATATATTGAGTAGTTTTGCAAATTTGCAAAGTGTTGGTAATCCTACGATGTAATTCTTGATTGGCAAATGTATCCTTTATATTCAACATCGGATAGAAACGTTGATATAATATTAAGTTAGTGAATGTAATAGAGAAAAGATTTACTAATTTCTGATTTAGGAATTTGGAATTCAAATTCGGCGTCCCAATTTCTGTCGATGCTTCATGGGTAGCAACAGGGGGAGAATATCTGTCACATGCTTTTTAAAATTTTAGTTTTACGTCACACGGTATGCCGGCTAGGCTAAAGAAGACAGTGATGATGAGACATAAATGAAGTGGGAGGAAACAGGAGAACACCGAGAAAACCCACGTACACGGTTTGTCCACCAAAGAGTTCATTTGGCGCGAGCTGGGATCGAGCCAGGAACCCCACACACCAGAGATGAGCGCTCTACCACTGAGCCACCAGGCCCCCACATGTTTTTTTAATAAAATTATACTACTAGACTAATATAAAAAAAGGCCAAACTATTATGTCAGTAGACAGTCTTTCCCCTCCTCCCCCGGCAAATTCTGAAATAACGCTACTGTGTAGCAAGCGAACAAATAAAGATCTTCGTCTTTTAACAGTAAAAAGTTATTTGCTGAAATTTTTAAAAGATAAAAACACGAGATGAAGTTCCTATATGACAATCTACGAGGCCTTTGATTTTTTTTTTTGGTCGTAAGAAAAAAAAATGAAAATGATTGCACTTCCGCTGTATATTTTTTATACCCTAGCTGACTTTAATAGTGTTGTATAGTATTGGGTTCAGTTGTTATATTTATTTGTCTGTCTCATTCTTCTTAACTTCTGTCTTTGATCTTTTAAACGCCCACCCAAGAAGAAAATGTGTTGATGGCCCTTTTTCTCCCTTGAATTTAGGTGTATTAATTCTAAAGATGGTGAAGTTTCTTTTAGAGTCAATTAGCTAAAAAGTGGCAATTTGTTAGTTCCCAACCACACCTGGTCTATGAAAGTTTTTTTACGTGAAAAAAAGAAAAAAAAACGATGTTTCCCTTTTCTTTTCATAAAATTCTGCAACAGCGAGGGAAAAGTTACGAAATCTTGAGATTTTTGCTAATTAACTATAAACCCTCTTTCTTTTTAAAAAATATTTGGGCAGGAAATGACCTATAGTATTACTGATTAGGTTTTCTATTAACATTTCTTGTTTAAGTTGGGAAAATGCGACAACAACAAGGTCAGCTACAAGAAAAGTACAGAGCCATAACAGAAAGCCAAAGGTATATATTTTTGAATACCCCAAACAGGCACGTAGCCAGGATTTCGTGAAGGGGGGGGTCCGTGACATGAAATACTGTGGTCATCACAAAAGGGACTCGATCACTTTAAACTATTTTACTGGAATATATATTGGTTCGTTTAGCCAGGATTTCGTAACGGCGGGGGGGGGGAGTGGCATGAAATTCTGAAGGCCCAGGAGCTCGATCAATCTAAACTACTTTACTATCAACATATATTGTTTTGTTAGGACAATAAAATGAGGATATGTTGGCAAGTATTTTAATAACAAACTATGAAGAAATTTCGAGCAAAATAATAAAAAAAAAAAAAGGATTGAAAAAGATTTTGCAATATTTACGACCTTCTCGTGTTTATTCAAATTTAACAATTTTCCTTTCGTTATGACCTCAATTATTATAAAAATACTGAATACTGTCATGTAAACTATCTTCTAATATAAATAAAATAAAGAGTTTGTTTGTGTGTTTGTCTGTCTGTCTGTCTGTCTGTTTGTGTTCGACCTGGGGACCAGGCGAGTGGACCGAGAGTTACCAAATTTTGGTCAGGGGTACCTTGGCCCAGGCCCCAGATCAAGACGAAGCGTTTTTTTTTTTAATTTTGAAACAGTGGGGTATAAGGTGGAGCGTTTACGGGAACCGGTTTGGGAACCAGACAAATTGTCCGAGAGTTACCAAATTTTAGTCACGAATACCTTGGTCCAGGCTCCAGACCAGAGTTAAACGTTTTCGTCCAAATTCAAACCAGGGGGGTCTCAGAGGGGCGTTTACCGGGACATGTAAAAGTAGTAGAAAATGACCGATATTTATTTAATTATTTAACAATCACCAGATACACCTCAGAGGTCATTTTACATTGAATATCCAACAACAATCACAATGGAAAGGATTTGGGAAGGTATCGACCGTATCGACCAGGGCCTGTTTAGTAGGTGCCATCCCGTCATTTGCCTGGTAGGACTGAGGGAAACTCTGGAAAACCTGTCAGGATGGTAGGCAGCGGGATTCGAAGCCACGACCTCCCGAATGCGAAGCCCAATATAAAGAAATAGCCCAAAATGACCGATATTAGTATCAAATACATAGTTTTCGCGGTCGCTGAGATCAATGGTGATACTCCCACAGGCGTTGACTTCCAAATACAGCCCCTGTGCGAAGCATGCGTATATTCAACTAGTTTTACAATATATGCGTTCCTTTCTCTGTTGAATCAAATGCTAACAAAACTTTCTTTCAACATATTTTTTGTTTTTATTATTCCGTCAACTACTGTCGGTTCCAAATGACAGGTTAAAGGATCAACAGAAAATTGTCCTTGAAATAACATGTTTGATACTGCAAGGATGCGATGACGAAAAGTTATGATTAAAAATGTCCACGCTGTTACACAACGGCACTTATGCTTTCGAAGGCTTGAAATCTCCCTGACTAGTAGCAGGAATTCTGAGAATTCTATAACTTTTCTTGAAATTTCAAATTCCCTGACTCTTCCAGAATACCTCGCTTACCTCGTCACCATATTGCAAGTAATACAAAGCTCCTCATAAGAAAGAGTAAGCAAAAGATTCCTGTAGTTTTCTTTTTAATTTTTAACGCTGATCCTTCTTTTTGTCATTTCATTTTGTTTTATCCTTCCTTAATTTTTTCATTTCTGGTCTCGAAGGGGGGGGTCCGGACCCCCCGGACCCCCCCCCTTGGCTACGTGCCTGCCCCAAAATATAGAGAGAAACATTTTTAACTAACAGAAATATCCAAAGTTCAATTTCCGAAAGCTATACAGTTATACTTTACATTATAACCAGTACTTTATATCACATTTCTTTCTAACTGACAAGTAAATCACCCACACAGCGCAGGGGCCATCAGCTCCTAGGGACTGGATTAGTGTTTCTTACGAGGTGAAAAACTTCTTATCTCGTCTCGAAAATTTGAGAATAGTTAACACTAGAACTACTGTTTCAAACTCGAGATGAGACGACAAAGTTCTCGACTCTCGTGGCCAACACTAGTTCACCCAAGTCTTAGATCTCATAGCACTGTTTTAATGTTTATATAATTCATAATATAAAAATATATAAACTATAAAGTGCTTGTACAAATATAGTAGAGAACATTATTAACGTTTAAAGATACGCAAAACTTTACACAAAATTCTTCAATAATTTCAATAATGAAGAACTTTGTGTAATTAATTTGATTAATAATTCTTCATTAATAAATAATTTTGATTTAAATGCTCTTACTTTCGTGAAGCAAGAGGATTCTGGTTAGGGGTGGGCACGAGCGAGTTCGAGCGAGTTTTCATTGAAACTCGACTCGATTCGAAACAGACATCTTTGAGCTTGACTCGAGAACTAGGCTCGAAAAATTTCATCCAACTCAGCTCGAATTTGACTCGAGTTTCGAGTCGAGTCGAGCCGAAACGAGCCAAATCGAGCTAAATGCTATGTGTAGTTTCAAGTACTTTCTTCAAGTATCCTACATAGACAATATAATTATTACCAATGATACTACTACTACTATAAAATAATAATAATAATAATAATAATAATAATAATAATAATAATAATAATAATAATAATAATAATAATAATAATAATAATAATAATAATAATAATTATTATTATTATTATTATTGTTATTATTATTATTATTATTATTATTATTATTATTATAACAACACCGTGTATAAACATGAAAGATAGGTGGTTTGTATCTGAATACTAAAAACTAGTTGACTGCTGACCTTGATAGTCGTAAAGTTTAGGAGGCAAGGACATCTTTCACGAAGTTCTGGGTTTGAGTTCCGGAGGAGCGAGTATCCGGGCTCGAACCAAAAATCATTAAAAGTTAGAGGGCGCCGGCCATATATTTCAAAACTGCTTGGTCCGGGTTTAGGGTTCTCAACGGCTCGGTTCACAGCTCATTCCCCATCGAGCCGAGCCAACAGCTCACCCATCCAAACCGACACGAGCCGAAACAAACCGAGTTGATGGCTCACCCCAACCGAGCCGGTTCGAGACGATGGCTCACCTGAACCGAGTCGGTGCCTCATCTCAACCAAGCTGGCTCGAGCTGTTCGCTCAGTTGAACCGAGGTAAGCCGGTTAACATCCCTACACGTTGGGCTTCTGCTTCGGCTAAAAACTTTCACTTCTCAGCCTTGGTGGTGAGAACTACAGTATATACTTATGTTAGTGCTCACGACATTTGAGGCTGTCTCGTTATAAAAATCCATTGTCGTCTTGTTAATCGAGACGAGGCGAGATGCGAGCAATGTCTCACCTCGTGAGCAACACTAAAAATATTCCACATTACTGCTTACATTTCTTATAGCTTTCACTTTCCAGTTTAATCAGGCAATGATTTCAAAACGAGTTAAAACGAGCTAAATTCGAGTTGAGTTTCGAGTCGAGTCAAAAGTAATTTTCTCGAGTCGAGTTCCGAGCCGAGTCACTGTTTTGAGGTCGAGTTTCGAGTCGAGTCGAGTTTTAGCTCGACTCGTGCCCATCCCTAATTCTGGTAACTTCTAGATCAGTGGTATGTATAATATATAATGAATTTCTAATAATGTATAATGAACGCGAGGACATAGCCGTGTTTACTAGTAGAATCGAGAGACGCAGTAACAATAATAACTTATCTGAAAAGTGACATGCCTATTTAATTTTGACAAATGAAGGTGACCAACAGCACTTTCGAATACTGGGGTGTACACATCTATTCCTCTTGTGCGAGCCGGAGAAAATGTAAGAAAGAACAATCCCCAAGGTAACTTATGAAGCGATTCTTAACAATCTTCAGGTGGAAAATACACTTTCAGACAAATAAGCACTACCAAATCTTGACATTATTTTTCGACCAAAATCACAAGGGAAAATGTTAGTTAGAAAGTAGCCTGAAGTAATCCTGACCTTCCTGACCTTCCTAACGTTATCTGAAAGAATGGATCAACCTAATCATCATAGAGTTCAAGCTGAGAGTTAGGTTCTTCTTCAATATCCATTGACAATAGATTGTCAAATCGTGTAAGTTTTTTTTAACTGTGTCAAAATTTGAGGATCTTGGATCAAATTCATTTATGATACCTCTATGTCAGTACAGAAGCCACTAAAATTCACATGCTTCTTCTTTAAACTCTAATGTCAGATGACTGAAACTTGAAATTGTGCTAATATATTATTATTTTTCTAAAGCACAGTAGAAATAATACAACTTCTTCTGGAATTCATTGATATGCTTGTATGGGGTCACAAACTAATTTGTCTCTTCCCTGTAATTTTCTGCTAATATCATTTAGACGTCCTGTTATATTTGTCGAGAATGCCAAGTGTAGAAGAAAGTAAGCGCTCCGAGCCTTCTCTTCTAGGTATGTGGTATCTGATGGAGCAAACTGATCAAGAAGCATAAGAGATATCTTTCCACAGGTAAAATATCTCTGAAGACAACGTCCTAAGATCATAAGAAGTGGACCCTTATGATTGTAATAGCTTTGACAAACCTTTTGAAGAGTTCGCTTGCTTTAATGATTTGCCATAAAGAGCTTCTGAATGAACAGTACAGTAAAATAAAGGGCAATTTATACCATTTTCTTTCAAAAGGCCCATTGATCCCTACTTCTCCCTTACATCATCTATCACAATTGATGAACATTTTTCAAAATCTTCAAATTTATCAAAATAATTTTCAACTGCTTTATAAATGTGCCGTGTCATAAAAAGGGTGCTCGTATAACGCCTCTTTACTTGAAAAATATTCCTGAGGCGTGTATTCCTCAATACACCAAAGAGGATATGAAATGATATCTTTAAGTTTTACGTCCCACGTTTATGCCGGCTAGGCTAAAGGAAACTGTGATGATGAGAAATGAATGAAATGGTAGAATGAAGAAAGTGGGAGGAAAGGGGAGAAACCCGAGAAAACCCTACACACGGTGTTTGTACACCACAAAGTTCACTTGACGCGAGCTGGGATCGAACCAAGGATCCCATGCACCAGAGGTGAACGCTCTACCACTGAGCCACAACGACCCTGCCACAAAAGAGAAGAAACGGCATTTATCAATTTTGATTTCCGCATTGTTTTTCCATTTGGATACAATTTCTAATATTCTTCTATGGTCAGTCCGATGAGAAAGCGACATACATTCAAAATGATTCGTTGTTTCTCCATCACCAAGTCCTTTGCTATTACTACTGCGCATTTCATTATAGTTCCACCCAGTGTTGGGTAAGTTACTTGTAAAAATGTAACGCGTTACAAGTTACTTTACTCTATCTTAAAATGTAACGCGTTAGTAACGCGTTACTTGCCCCCAAAAAGTAACTGTTACTTTACTTCAAAAGTAACGCGTTACTAACGCGTTACTTTTAGATCCGAAACTTTAAAAATGTGAAAAAAAAATTATGACTTCAATTTTCCGCACTACTATTACTATTGCTATTATTATTATTATTATTATTATTATTATTATTATTATTATTATTATTATTATTATTATTATTATTATTATTATTATTATTATTATTATTATTATTGCACGTTCTGAATCGCTATATGTAAATGCAAGGACAAATTTTTACTTGATATATGAACATTTTCATATAATGTAACTGATAAAATGCCATACTGCGTTACTCGTAGGGATGGACACGAGCGAGTTTTCTTTGACACTCGATTCTTCTAGAAACAGTCATCTTCGACCCGAAAAATTTCCTCCAACTCGACTCGAATTGGGGTCGAGTTCCGAGTCGACTCGAGCCAAATCCGGTGTGTAGTTTCGAGTACATTCTTCAAGTATATTACATAGACACTATAATTATTATCAATGACACTATTACTACTACAATTATTATTATTATTATTATTATTATTATTATTATTATTATTATTATTATTATTATTATTATTATTATTATTAATTATAACAACACTGTACATAAAAAGAGAGATAGGCGATTTGTATTTGAATACTAAAAACTAGTTGATTGCCAACTTCGGTAGTCGTGAAGTCTAGGAGTCAAGGACATTGTTCACGAGCTTCTGAATTTGGGTTGAGGGTCTAGGTTGAGTATTCGGGCTCGAGCCAAATACTGTTAAAAGTTATAGGGCACTGGCCAAATATCTTCAAAACTGCTCGGTCCGGGTTTAGAATTGTCAACGACTCGAGCGGCACGGCTCACAACTCATTCACTATCGACCCTAACAGAAAAGTGAGCCGAGCCAACAGTTCACCCAACCGACTCTGCTAGAGCCCTTGGCTTAGTTGAGCCGAACCGAGCAAATGGCTCATCCCTACCAGGTCAGTTCGAGCCGATGGTTCACCCCAAGTGAGCCAGCTCGAGCCATCTTCTCAGTTGAGCCGAGCCGAGCTAAGCTTGTTATAAAAAATCTCTTGTGGTCTCGTTATCGAGACGAGACGAGATGCAAGCAGTGTTCCCTCTCGGGAGCAACACTAAAACTATTCCATGGCTTTCATTTTCCAGTGTAATCAGGCCATGATTTCAAGACGACTTAAAACGAACGAGCCATTTATCAAACTTGACTGGACTCGAAACTTGATGCGAAAAACTGAATCGACTCGGAACTCGACTCGAGGATATTACCCTTGACTTGACTCGAAACTCGACTTGAATTCGAGTCGAGTCGAGTTTTAGCTTGACTCGTGTTCATCCCTATGCGTTAGAAAAAATGGTTGCTTATTATTATTCTGATAAACTAATTATATAATAATAACAATGTTTTATGTAAAATTAAAAATAAAGAATATAGAGAAACATTACACTACTCTATAATCAACGGGACTCTAGGATAAGCAAACTGATCTGAAAGAACTGCAATATTACATCCATCAACAAACTATTTTCTAGGAATAAAGTAGGCCTGCTCATCAAAACACAGTTTATTCATATTAACCCCTTACTGTAAATCGTTAATTATGGCACCCTAGTTGTTGATAAATATTTTCCGCCGGGGCACTTCAGACACTTTACTTTTAAATTCTGTCCACCATCATCTTCAGCTCTTAAGAAAAAAGTATTCTTTCAAATGTTCGAACGGTAAAATATTTTCGTTCTCCATCTTTATAAAAAGAACACCAATCAAAGTAAAATAGACTACTGGTATCATTGCACTCACAGTTCACTCACTGAAGATATTGATTTGGAGCTGTCAAAATCTACGACAAAATCTTCCAGGTGCTTGCAATCAGTATACGTGATTTCCCTAAGGCTGTCCTCATCTTCAGAAAACAGCAAGTGGCACTACGAACTTATCTGTTTCTCTGTGTGTCTGTGACTGTCGGTCATTGACATACGTAGTTCATGCTCGATTGTTTCATTCTGAGAAATTCACTTACAGGAAAGAAACGTTTTCGAAAAAAATATATATACATATATTGTAGTTACTCATCCGAAATGTAACGCGGAAAAAGTAACGCAAACTAGGTACGTTACTTAAAAATTTGTAACGCGTTACCGTTACAGTTACTTTGGAAAAAATGTAACGCGTTACTAGGAAACGTTACTTAAAAAGTAACGCGTTACAAGTAACGCGTTACTTGCGTTACGTTACTTCCCAACACTGGTTCCACCACCTGAATGGTTCTTTCGCTTCAGTAAGCTCCAGGGAAAAGTGCATACGAAACATGCAACGCGCAGGTTTCAACCATGTTAATTTTTCTAAACATGTTAGTTTGGTGTTTACATTTTTTTCTTCAAACTTTTAATTAACACTTTTCGAGCCTTGCCATTTTATTTATTGTATTTACTTTTATGTATAATTGAATAATGTATCTTCACATCATACTCCTTAGGCACAGATAAAATCAGGGATATAATGGGGTGTATACGGAAGTATACGGCGTATATCCACCTGAAACTTTTATAGTCCAGCATATACTCATCTTAAATTTACGAAAGAATGAGCGTATATTAGGTGCGTATACGGCAAGTAGTCTTACATATACGCTATACTTTTGAAAGCGACCAAGCGTATACCTACAAAAAATTCCAGCATTACACCACTGGATACAATGTAGATGCATTGTGTAACTTCCCATGTATTTGTGTGTGTGTGTGTGTGTTTGTATGTGAGAAAATATGATTTTCTCACCACTCCTCGCACTAGATTCTCATTTCGTTACCAATATATATATATATAAACTGGTACTAGTATATATAATATATATACCATATAATATATATAAACTGGTACTAGTAAGACAATGATAGTGGTGAGTGTAAATTCTACACATAGTTTCAAAGAAAACGAAGTTTAGTGTAAACTTAAAAATTGATTCTGTACGATAAGTACGCAATCCATCAAGATCATCAAGATGAAACTGGTACTGAAGTATACTCTGGTCACAGTTTTTCATTATGGATTACAGTGGAAGTGGACAGCATGGTTAATGATATATAGCTCAAAATCATATCATATTAACTCTTAAACTTTTTGTTTAACTATAATATGGTGGAAAAATGAGACATTGTAACTTTGTCCTCTAAACTCATTTCTCTTTAAATTAATAAATACAGTAATACACGTAAGTGACGATATTTCCGACAATAAACACTAGAACATTGATTGATTCACATTAAGTTGATTTTTGTACTGTCCTCTTTCTCTTGTAAGTCGTTTCCATTCAAGTAAATAATATATCCAGCGAGGGACATAGATACAACAAAACCTACAACAACAAAACGTATCTAGGCTACTATCGTGGTTTAGTGTCTAACATGCGGAAGTTTGGTACACAGTCTTGCGTTTGATTCCTGATGCGAACGCATTACCGTGGTTCATGTTCTACTTCAAAATGTGATTTGTGTCCACGTTTCATAAATAGACTCCATGCTGAAATATACGCTAAAACTTCAACCAACTTCATTTCCTCCCTTTTTTAAAAGGAATTCAATGTTTAAGTTACCTGAAACGGATGTTAGAAGAGAGGTTTCTCTATAAAATAATCAGTATATAATATTCGAGATACAGAGAGAAAGATCAAATGGCATAGGTATTCTCTAAGCTCTCCTAAAAAAAGGTATTGTCGCTTACGCCCTTTCGTTATAAAGGCGATGACATATCAATCGCCAGATTACATCGATTTGAACAAAATAACATTCTAGAGGGCAAATTATCATGTGTAGTTTAGTTCTAAGAACGCACAGGAAAATCGAGGAAAACGCACTTAAATGTCGCTAAAAGTTACATAGTTTGCTGTCAATAAAATATAATTGATATATATATATATATATATATATATATATATATATATATATATATATATATATATATCGGTATTTTCTCTGAAATTGGCCGTCCGCTTGGTTTTGGTCGACGAAAATGTAAAAATCATCAATTTTTAGGACCGCTTTAAAAGGTTATAATAGAGTAAGGTAGGGATAAGTAGGATATGATAGGGTCGGGTTAGCTTGGGGTTAGGGAAGTTTGGACGCATTTTGTTAAAATTAATATAGGGAACGTTCTCGTCCCTGCGTAAGGATACCAACTGGAGTGTCTCCTTACACCTGCAGCCATATTCAGAATACAAATGTTAGTTGCTTTCCGACAAACCAACCATGCGGTAACCTTACGTGAAGTAGTCTCCTCACACTTGGCTAATAGTTCCATGATTATATATCTGCTTATAATAAAATAAACACACGTTCCGCTCTCATTACATACTATCAAGCACACAAACGAGCAAATTATCAATTTCTTCCAGGTAAATTTGTTTTTCTAGAATCGGACGACCAACTTTGGAACCTAAGTTTTTTTTTTTCGTCTAATTGGAACAAGTCTTTTTATTTCTATAGCTACTGTGTATGCAGGAAAACATCATTGTTAATTAGCGGATTTTTATTTATTACTGTTTCTCTTCTATTGATGATACACAAGCTCCTAACATTGACACATTTACTACATGGAAGAAGTTGGATGAAAATGCCCTTACCTAGGTAGGATTTAAAGGGGATTATGTTGAGTACTAGTGCTTTAAACCATATTCACAAATAAAACTTTTTCAAATATTCAGAACAAATAAAGATAACATGAAAAGTATATTTATATGTGACAAAATTTAATTGAAATAAAATGGTTTTATCTGAAAAATCACTTCGATCACTTAATAATAATCTCTAACATAAATATGTGCATTTTCATGAATAAATTAAAAAAACAACTAATAAATGTTATTGTATGTTGATTTTAATTTACATTAAAAAAAACTGATTAATAGAATCATTACAGTCCTTGCTTTTTGTTTGCAGTGTAACAAAGCAATCATGTAATGAACTGGTAGAATTCAATTATTTAAATTATTATACGAATAAACCGCAGCTAATTCTATGTTGTGAAAGTAAACTTGTGCCACTGCAAACAGTTTGGCGGATTAAACAAATAAATGCTCCAATGATCGAAATAGCCATTCCGATCACTTGGTAATTGTTTAGAAATTTGTTTAGAATGGATAATTATGAAATGTGTTTTGAGAAATAAAGCACGGTTTAAAATCAAACAATAATAGTCATTGATCAAACTTCAGTACGTATGCATCAACAGTTTCATATATTATACGATACGCAGGATATCATGGGATTTGGTATCGTATTACGACATTATTAAAATTTGTTCTCATGAATTTTTATTTACATTTATTATGATTATTATTATTACTAGAGATACGAAAGCATTGTACAAACAAAGAGTCAACAAAGAGTTTATTATTATTGTTATTGAAGATTTTTCAATGCATTATTTATTACCAATTTCAGTGTCACCATAAAAATAGGATAATTTTTACGAAATTTTTAGGCGAAACATGTTTTAAATCACGCCTTCACTTCCTCTTATTGACTAATATTTAGCCAAAGTAGTGGGGATTCTGGAAGAGCCTCGTAGAACATATATACTATATTGTATCAAAATCACATATTTTAAAATGGAATCTGTGGTGGAACATATGCTCTGAAACGCGGGGAGAGGAGAGTAGAATGTAAATTCACTTTATAATTCACTATTGATTTTAAACCCATGATTAGGGACCTTCTGAGGCAAGCAAAACAATCCATTCGATGTACTCTCTGACATCCCATTCTTTGTTTCATTCTTTTATGTCCAGTCATTAGTGATTTATAACCATAGGAGTCTTATCTGAAACATTATATATATAGGATGGGCGGGAATTAACTAATTATTGAAAATTGTTTATAACTGTTTTAATATTTAACCAATTTTCATAAGCCAAAAAACGTTTTATTACTTATAATGGTAGAATTTATTACATGATTTCATTTATGAAATGAAATGAAATCTTTAAGTTTAACGTCCCACGTATCCCGGAATGAAGTATAACAGTCCGTGTTACAAGTATAGAGATGGTGCTAAAGTGTGAAAGGACGCCGTGCATCCGTAGATGCAAAGACCGTAAGAAATTGCCATTCGAGGTTAATGGACACAAGTTCTGTAGCAGATATTAGGAGACGTTATCGCCGCTCAACATCCAGGACAGAGGAAAATGTGCAAACGGTTAGGAAATGTTCACTCAAAGTCTCAGAAATAACAAAGTATCTCGTGAAAGTGGTTTGACACAACACACAATCTAAACTGTTCTGGAGGAAGAGTTGAATTTTCGTCCATGGAAATTACATTACTACTAGTAATTATCGCCAGAAGAGTGTGATTATCGGTCAGAATATGAGGAGATGATACTTGCTTGGTATGCACACTGGTTTGATCTTTTCGTTAATATCCTGTTGTTAGATGAAACCGTGTTTCATGTTGGAACGAAAGAAGAACTTTATCAGACGAAACAAAACACTCTTGATGAATTAGAATACTTAATTGGCCAAGTTCTTGTAAAGGTACTGCTGGAGCACCTACAGAAGTATGTCACAAACATTCCCAATTGCTTACGAAAAATAGTGGAAAATGGTGATGCTTGTGTGAAATTGTAGCAATACATAACAATTCTACAGGAATTAAATGGTTTTAGTTTCGTGAAAATTGGTTAAATATTTACCAAGTTAAAAGGGAGACCAGCACTACAGATTTCTGTGTTTGATTTTTGAAAGTATTTATGAAATTCGGTAAAGTTTCAAGTTTTCAAAATCCGAGCATAGATACAGACCATTACAGTTTTATAAGTAGTTTAGGAAAAACCGTCATATACATCATGAAAAAAATATCCATATTATTCCTTTTATCTTATAAATGTTCGACTCGGTGCCCTTGAATTTTAAACTGTGCGATTTTCTAACTAGGAAACAAGTAACTTTATTTTCTAAGTTATTTAGATGACTATTACTTAACAGTCAATTTACCTGCAATACAGTTTCTTTCTTCTTGTCACTATACAAATATTTCAAAAATAGCTGCTAATAATGATTAAGAATCGTTTTAGATAATATAATAGTAAATGATGACCTTTTTAAAAATGAAATATTAGAAAGAAAGAAAAGAAGAGAGAGATGCATTAGAGCAAAGTTTCGAAACATTTTCCAAAAGAGATTTTAAACATATCTAACCAAGAACGTAATTTGAACGTATTGAAAACTCTCAGAAAAATTTGCTTATTAATCTGAATAACAAATTCATAAAGACGAAAACCTAGCATGTTAAATTATAAAAGCACTAATTTGACGTACAGAAACCAAAATTATGATACTGTACTGTTTAATAAGCAATTAAAAACAGTTTGTAGTTCATTTCGCCTATGTTTCCCCAACATCTATGTTTCCATTCTCTTAGCTTATTGCAAAGAGCATGAGAATGATTTTACTATATCTGAATTCAATTGACAATAAACAACTTTCTTATAAAGTTAACCAAGGAAGTTCTGTCACTTTTCATCTATCACTTTCGAACATCGAAATGTCACCTAAGATGTACCTGGAAGATCAAAAATGGTCTCTATCAGCATCGACGGCCTTCTGCCAACGTTCTGGAAGACCATGGATTCCATCGCGGTAGAACTTGGTGGGCCGTGAAGCGAAGAAGGTATCAAGTGCATTTTGCACCTCTGCTAGGGATTTGAACTGGCGTCCTCTAAAGTGATTGTCCAAGGAATGAAACAGATGATAATCGGACGGTACAATGTCCGGGGAGTGTGGGGAATGCAATAGTGTTTCCCATCCAGGGTGTAGAAGTGTCCTTGGTTATACTAGCCACGTGGGGCTTAGCGTTGTCTTGTAATAGGAGGAGCCCTTTACGATTGAGAAGTGCTGGCTCCAGTTTTTCTTGAACACGGTTCAACTGCTGATAGCACACAGTTGCATTGATGCTCTGACCAGCTGGTAGCAGTTTCCGACTCACGATGCTGCGAGCAGTCTACCAAACACACAGGAGGACCTTCTTCTGGTGCAATGCTGGTTTCGGCTGTTTTGGAACCGGTTCATGGGAAGCTAAAAAGGATGACAGCGCCGTGGAGCTTCGTACAGGCCCACTTCTTATCATATGTCAACACCCTGTGCAGAAATGGCTTCTTCTTCAGACGAGACAGCAAAGAAACACAGATGTCTTTTCGCGTTATCTTCTGGTCCGTAGTCAAATCATGTGGGACCCAGCGACCCAACTTGTAGTGCTCCCCAAGTTGATAGAGGTGCTGCAGAATGGGTTCTTCACTCACACTGAATTGTAGTCCCAGCTCCTCACATATCTGGCCACTGTTCGCCTCAGTTGCTGCCTGAAAATCTTCATTTTGTACGTGTTGGTCTTCCATTACGTGGTGCGTCTTCGAGTGTTTCGTCACTGTCCTTAAACTTGTTAAACCACCGCTGCACTGTCCACGTAGTCACGACACCCTCACCAAAGGCCTGGCATATATTCTACCCCGCTGCAGCGACGTTTGGCCCCAGTTTGAACTCATACAGCATACACACCCTTATGACGCTCTGTGGAGGTCCCATGTTCACTCTATCTTTACGCAAGTTCACGGTGTAACTGAACTGTCACAACCGGGTAGTATGTTGGATATATCCACCCAACAACTGATCTTTGCCTTATCTCCATTCGTATTCAACTCAAGATGTGAGAGCAAATTGAACACAGACTTCCACAAAAAGCGACAGAACTTTCTTGGTACCTTTATAGATCTTTCGTGTTTCCTTTAAACTTATGGCATGGGATACTGCATCCAATTCTACTTGTTAATTATGACACAGAACATTGATCCAATTTTGAGAAGCAACTATATACTTTCAAACATATGAGCGGAGAGCATTCAATGCGTTACGATAGTTCGGAATCTACCTTAAATTGAAGGGGTTAGAGGATGAAGATGGTATGTAACCAATTGTATATACATTTCGAGAAAATTGAGAAAGATTTTACGATTGCATTTATTTGTGATCACTATACATATTAGAAATTTATGTTTCTTCATTCAGACGAGGAATCATTTAATGAGTGTTGTAGCAAGAATAACACATAACATTTTCATTCACCACTATAACACGTCTTTAAAAAAATATGCATGAAACTTTTATCGTCTAACTCCTTTAATTGTAAGTCCATGAGTCATGTAGTCTCGATGCTGAAAAGGGACAAAAAAAAAACTTCAGTAAACAAATTAGAACTTCAACAGGAGGAATTGATAGTTCATATTAAACAATTTAGTTGTTGTAACCACAAGAGATGTAAAAATGTTTTTATGATGACTCACGCAAATTCATTTAAGTCAATACAAATATGTTGTTTTGAAATCTTGGAAAAATATATGCGGAACAAAACACTTTCTACGAAGGTAAACCTTTAGCAGTAAATGTTTCTAGAAATGACTACACGAGTAACTTCTGTTCCCTTCAAAATAAATACTGCCATAGCATGCATTATTTATAGACAACACAATGTGTTAGTTTTTGGTCCACAAACAAGCTTCTAGTTTGTATCTACTATCACAGTCAAAATACTCTCTATTTAAATACAAGTTTTCTTACCTACTTTATTTTGACGAACAAGTTGGAATTTGTCAACAATTTTTGTTATTATGTTTCTTCGTTTATATATTTATTAAAACGTAATTCTGATCTTGAATCACAGGAGTCCTGGCCTCCAGTTTTCATTAACATTTCACAGCTTCTTTTGCACAGAGCATACTTCATATTACGCAAAAAATATTTTTAGAAACTGGAAGCTTTCGAAACGTAGGTGTAAAGAAGAATGAGTTGAGTTGATGTTGAGTTTAACGTCCCGTTCAGCAGCGAGGCTATATGAGACGTGGACCTACTGATTAACGTAGAATTCGAACCACATGAGCTCTAGCGGGGAATAGAACCCGAATCTCTAACCACTTAGCCACGAAGGAGCTCGTGGAGCAGAATGGAGAGAATTAGTTGGGTCGAGCGGAAAACAAATGAGAGGGTGTTAGAAATGGTGAGGGAGAAAAGAACACTTTTAGATATTATTGACAACATATACATGTCTATATAGTGTTTTAATTCAGAATTATTCAATATCTTCTAAACAGCCTTTTGCTTCAAATTAAATATTGTTAGATCGATATTCAGATATATCATCATCATATCCTTTACTTATTAATTCTATTATTTCGACATATTATCATTATAATACATAACTCGTAGAGGCTGTTATAATAAACTCCAAATTATCTTCTCAATAAATCTGGTTACTGATTTATCTACATTAAGATCACAAAACAAAGTATAAATACTTATACAACTGATTTAGTTGTGGTGTTAGATTCGGGATTTATATATTTAACAGGTTCGTATTTTATATAGATACGTTACCAATTAAAATCACAACACTAGGCTTGTGTATAGCCCGCTCCCCCAGTTCTTTGCCACCGGAACTGGAAGAGTCACTACTACTACTACTACTACTATTACTACTACTACTACTACTGCTACTACTGCTACTACTATTACTACTACTACTATTACTACTACTACTATTACTACTACTCCGACTACTATTACTACTTATATCGAGAACAGAACCCAACCAACCCCTGCGGGGCTTCTAACCCTTCCTACTACTACTTCTACTAGTATTGCTACCACTACTACTACTACTACTACTACTACTACTACTACTACTACTACTACTACTACTGCTACTACTGCTACTACTATTACTACTACTACTATTACTACTACTACTATTACTACTACTCCGACTACTATTACTACTTATATCGAGAACAGAACCCAACCAACCCCTGCGGGGCTTCTAACCCTTCCTACTACTACTTCTACTAGTATTGCTACCACTACTACTACTACTACTACTACTACTACTACTACTACTACTACTACTACTACCGCTACTACTACTTATACTAAAGTCTCCTTACCACAAGATTTACATCTTAAATCTTTATAACATGAGATTCCGATTCATTATGAACTAATATGAACCGTTAGAATCCTTATGATTCGTTAAAAATCACTGGGGGGAGCGGGCTATAGTCAATCCCAACACGATCTTCGTTTTATGTCTTTAACATTCAATTTTGACTTTCTGATATATTTAGTTTGTTTATTTTTTGGATTCGAAAAAGTTTGCACATTTTAAGATTTAGATCTTGGGGTGCGGACCAAAATCCCTATAGAACATATAGTGTAATGTGCTATAGTAGAGTCTACAGGTCTATAATAGCGGCGCATTACAGCTTTTTATTTGTTTTACTTACAGAAAAAAAATGTTTGAAAATAATGAGGATTTTATTTGAGAAAAAAATGAATCAAATGTTTCATGACATACGAAAATAACGTGTCACTCGGTGCTATACACGATCAAACTAGAGTTGAATGAAAAATTTGAGATCATACTGGATAGAAAAATCGAGTGTTTGCAGTTGCCTTTAGAATGCAATTTATTCTCAAACAATGCTCTAACAAGCTTTTTTTTCTGATTTTATCCTGTGTTTCAGTTAATATTGCTCTTTTCTCCCTCAATTCATATCAGTTCCCTATTGGTTTTCTGCTCTAATTTTCCCCATTCTTATCCATACAAAATTTTCAAACTTTTTTTTTTTTGTTTTGTTACATTAATATTTAAGCTTTGTGTAGTACAATATTCTACACGAAATATATGGAGCCTTTAGCAAACACTTTACTCACCTACTAAGAAAATGTCTATTCCTCTTTCTGAAAGTTTCTTTGACTGTTTATATCCTTGCTTATATTTCCGGTTCATATTTCGTACCTTCACTAACCTTACTATCAATATAACCTATAGCTAATTTCCCGTTCTACCTTTTCCTCTTGCACATTAACAGTTGACATAGTTAATTTTGCTTCAATTATCATCTACTTTCTAGTTTTATAATTTATCTTTGTCCTATGCTGTTCATAGCTCTTCCTCACGTTTCCTAATATATTCCATTAATACGAACAATTTCATCTGCTAAACTAACACATTTCACTCTTTTACTGCTTACTGCTATGTCATTTTCTCCGGTTAAATCCTTCTTTACTGTTGATTGTAAAGACCTTCCATCTGGTGTAATGCTAACTGCTCGTGGTTCTGGATTCGATTCCCAGTGGGAGAACTCGATACATTTAATTTCATTATAATTCACTTCCATTAATCATTAATCTTCTTTAACATTAAGGGTATAACTGTGGGGATGTTACACTAAAACAAAAGATTCATTTTCATTTTTTTGTTGATTGTAAGTATGTATTGAATTATATTGGTGGAGGACAATTCCTTGCCGAACTCCCCTTTCGATTTTACTTTCCTCTGTCACATCATCTTGTATTTCGACCCTTATTTCCTGATTCATATACAATCATATATTTGTCATCGATGTTTTCATTAAAGAATAATGAATTCTTTTTTTAAAAAAAATATTACTTTCTTTTTTTTCAATTGATTCATTTTATAAATTTTAAACGTTTAATAAGTAACAATCAGAGATTTTTATAATTTACTGTTTATACTGTATTTGAAAAATGTAAAAGTAGCCGCTTACATCTTATGTATTTAGTACTAATATCTTGTATTTCAAATTAATATATAAGATAGAAAAGTTCTTGTAGATACATTGCGTGATGTGAGGACTGTTAATGAAAGAAAAAAGTAAGAACACTGCTCCCACATACTGTATTTACACCTAAACACACACACACACATTTTAAGCTCCATATGCGTCATGATTATGTTTGTAAAGAAATGAAAGTTGAGAAGTTATTTCAAGATTATGAAAACAACTGAAGTGAAAACAAGCATCCATGCAACAGGAGGCATTCCAAACTAGAGGTCTGCACCGGCCGGGATTTTTAAACCGGACCCGACCCGGCATGTGAATTTATAATGTGAGGCCCGACCCGAGTTCGAAATACGTTTTAGTATTTAGGTCCGAGCTAGTGTAGTAATCAAATGAGTCCTAAATAAACCCGAATTACAGAAACTTAATAATTAATGCAAAACTTACAGCAATTAGAGATTTAATTTTGTAGTTGTGCTTTAAAAGTTCTCCAGAAAGAACGGTCCAATAAACATCGTTGTACAGTATATTTACAAAGTTAGGCCTGAAAAAACATGAGAAATATGATTGTATATTTGAAAATTTACGGCCCGAGCCCGGCCCGTGCCCGAAGTAATATCTACTTTGTAGGTCCGAGACCGGTCCACGGGCTCGGCCCGAGCCCGTGCAGACCTCTATTTCAAACACAGACTATCAGGATACTCTTCACTCAATATTTCTGTCTTCCACTTGAATCTTTTATTTATCTGTTACAAAATTTCTGTATAACTGTTGTTAGTCCAACTTTTTCTTCTCCTTGCAATAAAATAAAATAAAATAAAATAAAAAATAAAATAAAAATAAAATATAAATAGATAACATAATGGAAGGTGTTTTAAAGCAGGAAAATCTCTTCTAGCTCTTTACCTGGTGGTATGGTTCCCACTTTACCTGGTGGTATGGTTCCCAATGTAGAGGCTACATTACCTCTTTGTAGTGCCATACTTATTCTTTGAATTAGGAAGGTGCTTGCTCTACCGTCACCGGAAAAATGGGTGATGTGTTTATCTACTTCCTCTATAAAGTTGAAGCCTTCTTTACCCCACGATCCACTAGATTCAATGGTAATGGTTTACAAATCGGTACTTTCCCGTTAGCTTACGGTAGTTTTTCCTTTTTTTCCGTTTCTTTTCGACTTGCTACATTGCCCGCTTGGAGTGAGGAGAAAGGAAAATTGGAAGGAGCGAAAGTGGTTGTGCATGTTAAATCCCAAATCAATGATTTGCCTCTCTTCCAAGGTATTAAGGTCATCCCATCTGGTCTTTTACCATCTGTTCTACTACATCCATTTAGCTCTCTTATTGTTGGTATACCTGCTGAAATGAGTGCTCTCATTATAATATCATTGACACTTGAGTGTCGGGGATATCTTCCTGTACTTTTTATGCAAGAGAGTGCATGCAGTCCCTTTTTATTTATTGGATTCTTACATGCCTGACATTTAGGAGGTTCACAAATATTTGCTCCCAACCGTTACGCAATTGCTATTCGAAAATTCTCATTACTGAGATGAAGGCCTAGAGATAACGAAGGTAAAGCTTTAAGCCAAGCTCCTGCTTCTGTGGGTGATGCAACAATTAGTCTAGCCTTATCTTCTAGACTGTTCGAAGACTGTAGTAAGAAGTAGAAGTGTGATTTGAAAATAGGCTCTTCCTATGTGGATTCTTTGCTCTGGTACTAAATTCGGGTAATTCAGAGCCCACTAGTAATGACCAAGTGGACGAGCAATCTTTAACTTCAGAATCGATGTGGAAGCTTATATCCTGTTGGAGAAGTGATTGTATTAGACATCGGGAACCATAGAATGATGCCAAAAAGGTAGGAACAACCAAATCTATGGCTCGTCGGATGCCTGATCCACCAAAATCCACTGGCAGAGAAGCCTGAAGGAAGCAATCCTCAAGGAAGCAATTTAGAATAGATTCCAAACCATATTTTTCAGTGTTATCGAAGGTTCTAGTAAATTTCATTCTTCCATGAAGGTGAACTTCGCGGAAAATATAATAATCTTGAAATAGTAAGTGATGTTCTTAATAAATAAAAGGCAGAATGTGTTAGATTAGTAACAGACATGAGAAATACCCCTCCAGTTTGGTTATCTTCTCAATTAATAAAGTTTTTCTTGATTCTGTTGAGAGGACAGTTCCTAGGAAATAGGCATTTGAAGAAGACATTAATTGAATGCTCGGAGCTACTTCATTGTATAATGTGAAGAGTGTGTGCATTTGCGCTCTTTCTTGTACCAAGAAAGCTAACTTCATATTTCTAAAACTTAAGATGTAAATCAACTGTAATTGCCTATGTAAAGATCATTTTTAATGCATTTAATACAGTATCCGGATCTTCAGCTATGGTTCCATCATCTAAGTACCAAACATTCAAATCTGTATTGATGTTATTGACTATGGGCTGTAAAGTTATTGCGAATAATGCTGGACCTAAAGGATCTCCCTGCTGTACTCCTCTTTGTGAAAAATTAAGTGTTTACCATAATATAAATTGCTAGACTGAGCATAACTCTGATGTGCACAGGGATAGATCGAAGGGAAATTTTCTTTTACTTCTGATAGCATTGCGTTTCTGTCTATCGCATTAAAGGCATTCAATTTTTAAGAAACCTTTAGGTTTCTGATGAGGGCGAGAACAATATATGAGAGCCGTATGTGCTGCTGCTTCGGCTTCATATCGAATGTCTACTGCAAGTTGGTGTGGAGAGAGAAATTCAATTATAGATTGTTTAATTCTCCCACAAATTATTTTGGACGAAAGTCTTCTTCACATATTCCCTATTACAATAGGTCTAATACCTCCACTTTTCTTTGTCAGTGCTATTAGAGATGCTCCAAAGAATATTGGTCTTAATACTTTAGGCACATTCTCTGACAAAAACTCACATGCGATCTTAATTAGGCGATCTTTGGAATGTTGTATATTGTAAAGTATTAAATCTTTGAGAATTGAAGGGCGCATGCTGTCTATACCTCCTGTAGAACCTGAAGGAAAAGATTTAAGCACCTTTAGAAATTCATTGGATGTGACTCTATTAATATTAGTATTAAAATCTGCTGCGTCAGGTGGCGTAGAACCACAAGGATAAGAAGAATGTTTCTCCTTTAGAGCTTTCAATGAGGTGGCATCTATTGGGGCTAAGGTATCTTCGGAAATAAGAAGTCGAACTGCTCCATGTACATCTCCATCTGCAAGTTTATTTTCTATATGATTGATTAAGATGTAATTGGGTGATTTATTAGTACGAGGGCAATTCAAAAAATATCTATACTTTTCATTCTACAGTTTATTTACATGAAGCTAGGGTTATACTACACACATCATTTTTCTACGTAATCTCCCTCCTTATCAATGCACTTGGTCCAACGTTCAACGAGCTTACGTATTCCTTCCAAATAAAAGGTTTTCGGTTGGTTGTGAAGCCACTTTTGCACCGTATTTTGCACGTCTAAATCTGACGTTACGAGTATGAAAACCGAGTTCGTCGTGGATGATTTGATGGGCAGAGCCATGACTGATGTTCAAAGCAGGTGCTACCTCATCGATAGTGATTCGCCTATTCGCCAGAACCATCTCTCCAGCTTGCTGTACGTTGTCATCTGTAGTGGAGGTTGATGGCCGTCTTGCTCCCTCTTCTTGCGTTGCACTTGTTCGACCACTTTTAAACTTCTCGAGCCATAAAAACACAGTTTTACGTGATAGTGCACTTCTCCCATATTGCGATGATAGTCAGCGATGAATGCCTGATCCTTTGAAACCCTCCAACCAGAGGAATCGGATCACTGCTCGTCGTTCGTCTTTCGTGCAAACTTCTAATGGAGCAACCATGATATATCTGCAACAGAAGGAAGAAAAATGGAGGAATTAAGATCACACTTTCACAGCACTACCACAACAGTATAACAATCAAATATGCGAGGACAGAAGACAAAGTGCGCAATGTAAGAAAAGTTATGACAAAAGGGTAGATAATTCTTGACTCGCCCTCGTTGTATTGTTATGTTTGTATGTGTTTTTCTTCAAACTTGTTAGATTTGTTATATCATCACAATAACTATTTGACCATTGTTGGATTGTCTGTTTTACTCATGTAGTAAGATTGGTGGCTTTAACAGAAGGTGGAGGCATACAAAGTATTAAGTAGGGGAAGAATACAAGATTCATCCAAGATTCAAGATTATTAGATACGACTATGTTGAAGAATTTCATATAGCGCATCTGCCATAGCATGTCTTACTCCTCGCGGGACTCTTCGAACCATGGTTATTGACGATTCTAATCTTACTAAAATATTACATTAATGCGTTTTCATCGTTATCATTGTCTCTTGTGTTTAAGTCTTGCGTACTAGGAAATTGATTAGTATGGGCCACTTTTTTTTTATCTTTATTGGTATCATTGTGGTATTTGCTGTTGTGTATGGTTAATCCTCTAGAATTGAGAAAATATTTGTTACATACTGAAAAGAGGAAATCCTTGGAATTATTTCCACTATTTGTAGGGATGCTAGATGTACGTTTTGTTTGTATATTCATTGTTTTCTTATTAAAATTATTTTGTTTCACTCATTGTTATTGTTGAAAAATTCAAATATCCAATTTCAACGAACATTAACTGAAAAAAATGCGCTTTTTATTTTTCAGTTGCTCTAGATTTCATTGTTAAAAGAGTTCTGGGGTTAACTGCCGCAGATGGCGGCCCCGAAATACATAATTTACGGACAAATGAACAGAATAGGCCTTATGCAGAGTCCTTCTGACTCGTGATTAGTGCCATACTAAAGAGTTCCACTAATGTAGGCCTATGTTTCCAGAAGTAGTCAGACCTTTAGTATGGCGCTAATCATACGTCAAAACGACTCTGCATAAGGCCCAATAAGTTTAAGTGTGATAATGAGAGTAACAAACGATAGAAAGGTCATTATTGTAGGGTGATTAATGAGAGAAAACGTATGTTAAATTGTGGACTGTGTTCGCGGATTGATGCGCTATGAGGTGAGGTGGCAATAGAGCATAATCTGACAGTGTTTCAAACCCACTGCATTATTAACTAACTTAGGGTATGTAAGGTGCTGTATTATTATGGGGGTCAAGGTGAAACAAAAAGAGCCCTGCGGGGCTTCTAAACCCCTTCGCTTGCTGACGCTCTCTCAGCTATGTTTCGTAACATAAGTAAATAACTTTTCTTTAAAAAAAATCAATAAAGTTGTGTGTTTGTAAAGTGGACTTAATACCACGGACATTACATCATGCTCGGGTGGTGCAACCTCAATGTAAATTTAACCTCACCTTTTGGGAAGGCATGATATTGAATAGACCGCATTGTTTTAGTCATTAATGAGTGATGTTAGTTTGCAATACTTAAAAATTCCAAGGTACTAATTTTGCGCAGTGATACTATATTGTTGTATACAAATGTAGGAAGGAGCAAAATAAGCCTGAAAATAAGAAATATTTGTGATTAATACTGAATAGTGAAGGCCAGAAATGAAATAGGGGTAATTGTAGGTAAGATATATGAAAGTAAGAACAAGGTAAGTTGTAATACAACGTTGAAAACAGATTCATATTAGTTTTATCCGGAGCCGCCATATGTGGCAATTTAGCCGATTTCGGAATTATAAGGTTCATTAGGCCTATTTCTTTCATTTCTTTATAATAGCATAATGACAAAACCGATTTTAATACGGATTTCACCACTTTCATCTGGAAGACATCATGCACACCTACATATACTGTAACTCAAACTCGTCAATCAAAGATATTTCCTTACTTTCAGACAGAAACCACACAGAGAATATTTTTGAATCGCACATCGATCTCAACAATAACTCAACAACAACTACATAATACACGTTATGTAAACATGGGTTTTATTGCAGTTGAAATAAACAGGTTTCATCTTTCAATAAAAAGGACAACTCCTATTTTTATAAAGAACCCAGCAGTGAGCTCAATAGGCCACTACCAAACTGATGGTTTGGCCATACTGACCGTGCTGGTATTAAACATTTCCCCCGGCCTCCTATTCTCCTAACACTGTGGTCTGTGATCTTTTGTTATCTATACCAAAGATATAATTCAAGGCATCCTTACCAGTGATGTCATAGTAAAATTTTTGTTAGGTATATTCTCGATCGATTCCAAGAATATTGCATATAGCAACTAAAAAAAAATACATTTTATGTGTCATTTTATCTTCAACGAGTATTCTCGTAGCAATAGGCTAATTAGTATAAGCACACCCGCCACTTGAAATCCAGGTACAATCTGCGGTACAAGCTCATGTCACCCACTATAAATTGTAAAATGATGTATGATGATGTTAAATCAACTCAATTATTGTAGCATAGTTTAGTGGTCATAGCATGACTACCACTTTAGTATGTTACTTCAATAATAAATGTCCGGTGTTGCGGTTAACACAGGCCTAGAGTGACCGATTGGACACACAAACGATGTTGAGCGGTATTACAGAACCAAGTGAATGAACGAAGGAACACGGAAATAAGAATAGCGAAACAGTGATCTTTCTACACATCATGTATTGGTAATAGAAGGCCTGCTAGCATGATGACCATAGGCGACTAAGATACTAGCATTAATAACCGTGTTATTCGTCAGCGAAACTTTTCATCTGCTAGCTGTCCGGTATTACAGAACAGAGGTATTACAGCAGCATCAAAATCCTGTGTATAAGATATGCACCTACTGCAATTTTAAGCCGCTATATAGTCTTAAAGAATATCATAAATATCTAATGAAAAAATTACATAAGTAACTGACATCTAGGATTTGTATTAGGTTTTATGTCTTGGTATGAGCAAAGCTTTACGCTTGTATTTGATAATTAGACTTTGTACTAAGTGACGAATAACGTGTTATATTTCCTATAACCTGTCACGTAAATAGTTTCGATCTTTGTAGTATGCAACCAACTGTACATATGGGTCGAGTTAGTTGCATGCAGTTCAAACCAAACTCCTTTAAGTGACGTACATGTCCCACTAAAACTTGATTTCCTTTATTATAATGATCTTCAGAGAACATATTCGATTTTGGTTAAATTTCGCCATTTTGTTTTGATTAGAACCAGGAGGTAAAAGTGAGGAGGAACGCGGGGGGACGCCTTCTTCCCACCTCAAAAAATATGTAAGGCGTCCTCCAGTTTCTAAAAGATTACGATGGGCAAAGATAGGCAGAGGGAACGGCATGCCGCTACCGTCTCCCTACTTTTTCAGATCCACTTTTACCCCTGGTTAGAACTAAGTCATTTTTGCCTGGACTTGGAGTTAAAATCAGTCAACTATAAGATATTAAATCTTTCCGCAAACAAGTTATAATTACATTACATTACTCACTTTTATTATTCACAGACCTACTAGTTCTAATTTAATCTTCAGAGCTTCAGCAAGAGAAGTCGAGGGCCGCGGTGGCTCTGTGGTAGAGCATTCACCTCTGGTGCGTGGGGTTCGTGGTTCGATCCCAACTCGGGCCAAGTGAACTTTGTGGTGGAGAAACACTGTGTGCATGAGTTTTCTCGGAGTTCTCTCACTTTCTTCATTCCACTGTTTCATTCACTTCTCATTATCACCGCCTCCTTTGGCCTACCCGGCATAATCGTGGGACGTAAAACTGAAAGATTTCATTTCATTTCAAATAAAGCCGATTTGTAGTTCTTCTGGAATGTGAGTTATCTATCAACAAGATTTGTTTTAAAATATGAAACAGCGTAAATTACAAATAGAACAAAGAGGAAATCCACCTATCCTTTCTATATAGATTTGTCATCTGTCACTTTCTAATGACAGACTAATAGAACGAATATCAATAACGAATCGAACAGGCGAGCTACTCAAACACACGGAACTGCAAGGAAAAGAGAGGATAAAATTTAAAAAAAAAATACAAGATAAACAAGAAAAAGTGAAAGAGAAGCAGTATGAAGACTCAATAAAATTAGGGGGAATGGTAGAAGAAATAGTAGAAGAGAGAATGAGTTTCAGAAAAAAAAGTTCAAGAGTTTGACCGAAGAGGCAGGAAAATAAAAAATAAAAAAAAGGGGGAAGTAATGGAAAAATAAAGAAACTAACATACTCGTTACTGAGCTTGTTCAATTTATTTCTGATTCATTATCACTATGTTACAAGAAGACTTTCAAGAAAAGATACCAAAAAAAAAAAAAAAGTTTTTCTTGTTCCCCTGGAACCCTCCCTCGTACCCTAAAATGTCAACAAACAACCAACTTGTAGTAATAGCAGCTGATAGCAATAGTTGATGAAAGCCAGACAAGTACCTAGAGATACTAGCAATAAAAAAAGAAGAAAACACACAAATTAAATACGTAATAATAATAATAATAATAAAGTTGGCAGCGAGATCGGAATATTAATAACAGAAATGGTCACAGACAAAAGTAGTTAGTAAAAGAAAACATTATATACATATACATATATGACTCCTAAAAGAACTATGTATAATAAAACTCACGGAATGTGCCACCAAATTCACGGATGGATGGAGTACAAAGCATATATATATATATGATAACTGTATGTGTGTGTAAGAGAGTGAGTGAATGAGTGAGCGAGAGAGAGAGGCCCATAAAGAGAGAGAGAGAGATGTTTGAGGTAAGGATTGTACAATATTAAAATGATTGCTCTTCGGCAAATAACGTATCTGTTTGAATTATGGAGCGGGCAAATATAGAGAGAGCAAATATTTGCCCGCATGAGGTGGTTTGCACGCTGGAAATTAAAAGCACACAAGGAAAATAGACGAGTTATGTGGAAGGAGGAGGAAGTGGTGAGGCGAGGTGGGAGGAGGGACGAAATTGACGGGTTTTAGGAGGGACGAGAGTTACATTTTCACGGGGGGTTATAGGAGTTGTAGTTGTTGAAGTCAGGCGGGAGGGGGGTAACTGCTGTACAATCTTTCTCTCCATTTCTTTCTGTTTTTTCTTCAGTGTGGAGAGAAGGTATTTTATAGAAGAGGTTACTAATATACCAGAAAAAGTATGAAGAAAAAAGAAATTCGATATACTCACAAGACAGGTAAGTGAATTTGGTGAGGAGAATGATATCCAAATATGTCCATAAAAATAAAATGGTCTCGACTAAAGAGAAGTGAAATACTGCATATATATTTCTAGCATAGTTCACAATTATACAAAACTCTTGTTGATATGGTACGTGGATGGGTTTCAATAAACCTTTATAATTTAAAGTTGTCCGGAGAAGAGATAGAATTTCCAGAGAAGAGATAGATACGAGACGAGACAGAGTTCTTCTATAGAAAGATATACACTTTTCGAGATAAGACATCAAATTTTGACAACACAGTTTCAACACGACACAGACTCATCTCTTTATCCGTAGAGATCCGTATCTAGTGTTACTCACGAGACGAGACAACAAGGAGTTTTCATTATGAAATACGAGACGAGATAGAACTTTTTCAATAGAAATAAATATATTGTTGTCAATACGGGACAGGCCCAAATCTAGTCTCCCAGGCAACATTATTCCTATTGCCAGTGCTTTAATTGGAATCTCGGAATGAACACAGATTACGTCATCACTGTAAAGTTCCAGAATTCTGGCCAAAAGTGTAAAAATGCAATAATATTATATGAAAACTAAAGATTAATCCACTATACTTACAATTTATTGGTAACTTTCTTCACAACGTTGCTACAGAAAATAACATTATCATTATTGGTTATGTTGCAATTTCATTTATTGGCTTAAAGCCCTGAATGAATAAAAAACCTTGATATCTAAGTGCTTTTGATACGCGGGATACAAATATTATTTTCATTAGCTCAGGAAATTTTACTTCGAAGAAGTAGCTGACGGAGGAAAGACTTTATTGTTATTTTACATCTCATGGTTTTAGACTCCATTACTCTGGAGCTATCTGGCTGCTCCTAGCCAGGCAGGAGACCAGCCGACCTGTCTGGAACCTCTGATCCAGCTAGGATCTGCTGTCCTTAATTTCTCTCCTCGGTCACCGACCGGCATGCATACTTAACAGGTGGTTCTAAGGTAGTTCTCTACTCTATACCATGGTGCGGCAGCAGGCAGATCCACCGATGTGTTCGGGGGAGATAACATACTGAGACTCAGGGAGCAGGGTTTTCCTTTTATCCCTTGTCCGCCTTACGTCTCTCGCTACAAGCAGACAGCAGGCAATGCCTACCACTCCTCGACCCCAGTCTATCCCGGGTGGCGCAAATACAGAGACCTCTTACTTTGGCACCACATGAAGCTTCTGAATATCACTATGCAGTGTTTGGATACATGAAAACTAGTCTAACGTGCGCACCCAGAAGATGTTAACCAGAGAATCGACATCGACTCTGTCAGAGCCTGATAGGCACCACAGGAGTAGCTGCTGATAGCTTGTGAAGAGGTTCGCCTAATCCAAGCTGGATGCTGGTTCCTTAATCAGGGCTTCACTGAAGTCATCTCAGAAGTCACCTGATTATTCGAGACTACCAGCGATTCCGGATGAACCTATTGTGGGTTCTCAGATAGGCCCTGATACTGCATTTAAGCAATCCCCAGTCACCGAAAAGGCTGAGTTGTTAAGTGGCGATGGTGATTCATACAGCCCCATGTATCAAGAGCATCGTTTCCATGACATCACAGAAGCGGCCCTGAATGATGAGAAATTTATACCTAGACTTTCCTCATATCTTAAAGCCATATTCTCGTCACCTACGTAGGTCTCCATCATTTTTTTCTGTGGTGTAGATTCTCCCGACCAGGTCCTACCCAAAAGAAAGCAGCACAGGCAGGAGTACACCAAGTCCAGAAGCTCTTTCGAGAGAATAACTCTTGATCATTAAGGAAGTGTTAGATGGTCCCGAAGACCTCTCAAGGATGCGTTCTACATCGGCTCTGAAATAATTTTGCAGCTTAGGGAGGCATGTCAAACTGTTTCGTTTAATCGAGGTGTTTGACAGGGTGATCTCGTCTCTCTACAGCTATTCAATCTAGTGACCTACAGTGTGCTGCGTGATCTGAGTCGGCTCTGATCTCAACGCATCTGTAATAGTGAACACCCTAGTCTTTTCAGATGACTTGGTACTTATATTATCTACAGCATCAGGCTTACAGTTGCTGCTCGACTCTGCAGTGAAGATGCTTTGGAGGAACAGCCTTGAGCTTAACTTGAAGAAGAGCTCAGTACCTTCATTAATGCCAGACAGTAATTGGAAGAAGATGAAGATCATGACGGAGCCCTCTAGCATGCCTCATGATGTCTCCAAGACGTTGTTTCATGCACTGGTAAGAGAGGGTTTACTTGGTATTCTCGCCCTGACGTTGACCATCCCTATGCTGAGATTAAGGCGTTTCAGCAAGCTCCAGAACTTACTGCTTAAAGTTTTCTTCTCACCATTCATCCAGAACGAAGGTCACACGCCCGAGTTGAGGCCGGATACCTTTAAAATAAGGAGACAACTGATACTTAAGCTATGTAGTTCCAACGACGGTCATGAGCTCCGGGAATGTTCCCGAGCTTGAGCGTCATCTGCTCCCTTTCCCGGTGCAAACTATGCGAACTTTATTCATACAAGGGTCGATTGTCTATCGATATGGAATGTCCACTGAATACCAGGCCAATTGTGAAGTCAGTGAGACAACCGTGTATATGATCCAGAATTGTAGCAGGACTCTCGGAATTCGAGTCAGACGTCACGATCTTATCTGTGACGTGTTGTGCGATCTTACGGAGCAGGGCTGGTATATGGTTCGGGAGCTCAGCATTCCAACGTCGGAGGAACTTTGGAAGCCTGATATAGTCCCTTAGACTCCCTCTCAAGAGACAGTAATTGACTTGCAGGCCGTCTCCGGAACCACTGATCTGGTTGCTTCACATAATCTGAAACTCTCAAATACTCCCGAACCTACAAATTTGGGGGTTCATGAAATACCTTTCAGGACATTGGCTTTAGGTGACAACTTGCACTGTCTCGTGGAGGAGTATATGTTCGCCTCGTTGGCATCTGGTTATCATATGTCCCAATACTCTCGAGCATATTGCGATCTTGGCGCTACTGATAAGGGGGAACTCATTTCGACATACCGCCCCACCACGGTTCCGTATTTGGGTGGTATCCATAGACTCGTAGGACGTTGTTCTATCCATCCCAAGTCGGTATAAGCGGATGTAAAAAATCTACGTTTCTTCTGAACCGTTGAGATTCTTCGTGCCTTTGGAAGATACAGCTTCCTTTCCCAGTCGCAGCTTATGTGGTTAGAAGCCCATATCAAACTGATGATTCACAGATCCACATCTCATACACCATGGGTACTGAAAAGGAGCATACTTAATCCAAACCAAAGAACCGTAACCAATGTTTTGTATCGTTCGACATAATATCACGAAATTTCATATACGCACATACAATTTCGTACTCAGATTCATTCGCTTAGTTTATATTTTCGAAATTCCACCCCGAGGATTTGGGATAAGATGGATGAATTTATTATGACAGAATCAGGACGAATGGAAGGCTGGATTTGGAATACTGCTGAATTAAGAGATAATTGAGGTGGTAAAAGTCACAGAAAATTCACTTAATTCAAATCTGTGTCATCAATTTTTCCCAGTCTGAAAGCAGAAGTTTGCCCACAAAAGAAAGATGAATAAGGTAAAATTTGTAAAAAAAAAAAAAAAAAAAAAAAAATGAAAAAATGAAAAAAGAAAAATGTTCTTTCCTCTTTGGTTCAAAGATTGGTTCGTTGATTAGAGTTTCACGTTATTTTTCAACGCAGAAGCTATATTAGTCGAAATCTATTGTTAGAAAGTGGGATCCGAACTACGATTCGGGTTTGTAACCGAGACAAATATTAAGTTGCTAATATTAACCGAGACAAATATTAACGAAATGGATGTCAAGACAGGCAGGAGGTAGTACGCAGTTGAACAGGATTGTATGAAAGTACAGTATCTATTATGCAATTACGAGTGATGTTTTGTTTAAGAATTCAAACTGAGAACTCTGCAGAACAAGCCACAAAAATATTGGCATATATTTGAGCCAGGAGTGGAGAATGAACTCAACACTCATGGTAATGGTACTCATTTTCGAAGATAGTATTTCAAAATGAGATCCATGGGCACCGACCACCGTCATGTTCGAATGCGCTCCTCAGTTACATTGTAAAAGCACGCTCTCGGAAAAGGTGTTTGTAGCGTTAGTATCATTAGTGTTACTGTAGCATACATCATACACTATCATTTGACGATTCTGTGCAAATGGTAAGTGAAAAAGTTTGACTGATTGTTACCTCATAATTTGACACCGAGCAACAAGAATCACAAGCTGGATGTGCACAGTACTTCACACTGAAGTATAAGGAATAAACGGGATAGCCTTCCTGCATCGGGCTGCCACTTCAGATGAAAATTAGACCTGGTATGACAATCGTAGATGGTCAGGACCAAAGTTGGGTCCTTATCAACGTCCAGGACGGTTTCCTAAAACACTGCTCCAGTATCCACTCACAGAGAGTTTCGTTGTTTGTGTGGTGGTCTATGATGGAAGTGATCCATCATGTCCTTTTCAGGCAAGCTGGACCATCAATGTTCATCGTTATCAACCCCAAATATAC
Organism: Thermobia domestica; assembly: GCF_964235325.1. Taxonomy (NCBI): domain Eukaryota; kingdom Metazoa; phylum Arthropoda; class Insecta; order Zygentoma; family Lepismatidae; genus Thermobia; species Thermobia domestica. The sequence continues at coordinate 112,203,768 of NC_137464.1, forward strand.
CACAAACATGTCTGAAAGAATCCAGAAATGGTCAAGAAACATATTGCCCTTATGTTGGACAACAATACTCGCCTATATGTCATGGAAAGGATACTTAAGACTCTTCATGAATTTCAGTATGAAATCCTTCCTCACAGTATTCCTCTGATAACTCTCCCATTCACTACTATCTCTTCCGGCATTTCGGTCATTTCTTGGGGAAGGGAGTAGATATTTCCTGATGATCGAGTGGTGCAACGTGCGGTGGAGGACTACTTCGTATCGCAGACTCCAGACTTCTTTCGCCATGGAATCCAATCGTTGATGAACGATAGCAAAAGTCTGTGATTGCAGACTTTGACTATTTTGATTAATCAGGTATTGTTATCTAAGATTTTTTATATTACAAAGATAAGTCGTTAGTCTTATTATGTTCTGGAACAAAACATATATGTAATTATTACCGTACAATGAAAACATGTTAACATTCGAAGAGTACTCTCTTATATTGGACTATTTGCAGCCATCTTTCTAACAGTTCCTAGATACCACGTCGATACCACATATTGTCCTTAGAGCTAAAGAAGCCAGTCATTACTGTTTGCACGTCCTGCTGGTTGATAAAGCATCGTGATTTCAGAAAGTATTCCATGGGCCAAAACAGATATTGATCCATAGAGCAAGATCAGAACTACATGTCGGGTGTGGCATCAGTTTGATACCATCAAGTTCCTGAATTTTCTGTTGCTTTTGTCAATCCGAGTGTGGTTTTGCGTTATGCTGTTGCAACAAGACGCGCTTTCGATTTATCAATGCAGGATATTTTTTGTGTAGTGTAGAATAAATCTGATCCAACCATTCGGAATAAAGATTGGTATTGAAGATACGACCGTTAAAAATGAACTGAATTATCCCTTCCTAGTTCCATTAGACACAGAGTGTGACTTCATGTTTGAAATAACTCTGTTTAACGATCCGTTCTTGAAGCTGGCCCTTGCTCAACATCCGTTTTTGGACATTCAGTGTTTGAAAAAGAAAATTCATAGCTTCAGACAATCCGCTTTCAGCAAATGCATATCAAGCGAATTTTTACAGCAGTTGCTCACATCCACTATTCTTTGTATGCAACTCATGTGACACAATGCGGTAGCTTCTAATAGTTTTTCCGTATAAGTGAAGAAGAGGCAATATAGTGGACTGGGACATACTGAGTCAGTTTCACAATTGTCGTGTGCTGGTGAATGGACTTTTCGCAATGACGTGTCGTATAACCTCAGGATCTGTTACCCTGGGACGGCCGGCCCTTGGCTGATATTTGACATTTTCACTACCTGCATGAAATTTCTGGAACTAAACAAATTGCTGTACTGTGGTTCACTTCACTTTTTTGCATGACAAATGTTTTGGGATGCTGCTGCAACGTTGTGCCCGAGCTTGAACTCAGACAGTAACAGTTCACGCATCATACGTTATAGAGCACTCATTATCACTGCCACTAAAAGCTGACTTTAGATATTGACGGAGTGGCTGTTTACGTGTTAAAGAAGTCCGCTTGCTACACTACTGCGATCACGACTAAAGGAGGGAAAATTGTTGATACCTGAGACGACGTACTATTGGTACAGGCATCGTGAACAAGAATTTGCTGCTTTCTTTTCTGCAGAACAACATTCCGGAGTTAATACTACAATTAGAATCGATTGACTATGATCGATCCCAATGGAGACTTTTCATCGATGCTTTTAAGCGGAGTTTGAAATGTGTACTCCCACACAACGGAAACAAGCTAGCATCCACTCCAGTTGCTTATTCTGTTGTCATGAGGGAAAACTACGACAACCTTGATTTGATGTTGAACAAGATAAAGTACCACGAACATCAATGGCAAATATGTGAGGATTTTAAGGTCATCGGTCTTCTGTTGGGTCAACAGTCAGGCTATACCAAATCCCCATGCTTTCTGTGTGAGTGGGACAGTCAGGCAAGGGCAGTCTACTGGACTCAAAAGGAATGGCCAGATAGGCAGTGGAATGTTGGTTCGAGAAACTTAAAACGTGCCGGTCTTGTTAATGCACATGATATACTTTCACCTCCCCTTCACATTAAGCTTGGCTTAATAAAGCAGTTTGTAAAGCCTCTAAATACTGAAGGTGAATGCTTCAAATATCTGTGTCAAAAATTTCCTGGCATCAGTAATACAAAGATTAAAGAGAGCATCTTTGATGGGCCAGATATTAGGAAACCTTTTAGTGACGCAAATTTTGAAAATGTCATGGACCAGAACGAGCGATCAGCATGGCAAGCTTTCCGAGATGCAGGGAAAACTTTCTTGGCAACAGAAAGGATCCAAACTATAAAGACATGGTGGAAAGAATGCTACTGTGTTTTAAAGAATTGGGTTGTAACATGAGTTTGAAAGTGCATATGCTGTTTTCCCATTTGGACTATTTTCCAGACAATCTTGGAGTCGTGAGTGAGGAACAAGGAGAAAAATTTCATCAGGACCTCAAGGAACTCGAACGTCGTTATCAAGGAAAGTGGAATTGCAACAGGCTTGCAGACTACTGCTGGTTGTTGCAGAGAAAAGATTCTGTCACTAGTCACAAGCGGGCCGCGACAAGACGCAGTTTCTCAGGGAAGAGGCGTAAAACCCACTAGTGTGGATTTTTTGTGTGGCATGTCATGACCTATGGGTGCGTTATTTCCTCCTTTAAAATGGCGCAGATGAGAGCACAAATTCAAAAACACTATGTAGTTTACGTTTGCTTGGTTTAAGAGTCTTACTGTTTTATAGTGAATGCTTATCCATAAACATTGCTCTTTTTTTTCCGTTTTCTTTCCTTGTTTGTTTCTAATATCGTGATTACGAGTTAACTTACTGTCGCACACAGCGCTAGAAATACAAATATAAGATATTAATATTGTTTATATTAGTAAGTGTACCAGTATTCGTAGCATGTTATGAATAGCAATAAACCATTAGATACATTGATATGGCAATGTTAATCTGCAGTTTGCAAGAAAACCTGATGTGCAATGACTAAACCGAGTTTTGTTCTGAATTCTGTACACCCGAAATATGAAAGGTGGCATACTATACTTCATGCAATGATCCAAAAGTTAAAATTCGCAGGCTAGTGTAATTGGTAGCTTCTATTCTGCACCAATCAGGGGTAAAAGTGAGGGGGAACAGGGGCGGACGTCGTACTACACTTTCAAAAATATCTATGGCGTCCCCCACTTTCTAAAAAAAAAAATACAATGGGCAAAGATAGGCACGGGGGACGGCTTGATGTCAACCGTTCCCCTACCGTTCCAGATCCACTTTTACCCTTGGCACGAACAGATTGTTTATTTCTATAAAAGGAAAAGTACTATAAATTAGCAGACTGCATCTATTGTTAGGGCCAGTCCTAGGCAATTTGCTACCCAGTGCAATAGCATCATTTCTCGTGCCTCTTTCTTCAGAAAGAACAAGTCTTAAAATTCACGATTTTAAGTATGCTACCTCATATGAACAGCGAAGGGGAGGGAAAATACACTCGCACTCAGAAAGGCATATACACTACAAATACAATATCGTTGTGTCTGTTTTTCTTCTTTAAATAATAATCTATTATGTTAGTGAAAGATAAAGGAACACACATATAGCTGAAAGCTATTGTTTTTTTCTTTTGTTTGGAATTCAATATCAAACTTCAATCTCAATGTATCAGTTTGCAATTCCATAGCTCTATTATCTTTACTTCTTGATTTTCCTTCTACATTTGTTAAAAAAAAAGAAACTTGTTTCCACTTTGAATGATAAGGAACTTGTTTATGACAAAGAGAAGAATAGTTTTCATATCAAAATTTTGTGATAACTAATTAAATAGAATAGGTGTTCGTTACTGTCCAAGAATTGAGTTCTTGTATTTGATAACAATCAAGCAATTTATGCTGGGATTTGTTTGACCATTTGCTTTATCACTGTCCATGTGACCTTAAATTAATGTGACCTAAACATGATTTATAAATGTACTATTCAAATAGAAGGTCAGCTTAGTTAATTTAACTACCATCATCATGAAATCTGTTCCCAACAAGAAATATTTATTTTAAATGATATAGTTATGACAGATTTTGCTATCCCTCAAAACTTGCCGTCCCGTGCAAATGCAGGTGTTGCACATGTGGTAGAGCTCTCTGTCTATCCGAACTAGATGCCTTTGTTTTACAAGTTGCACACCAATTTCTATATAGAAGTACCCGAACGCATTAAGGGGGAAACTTATTGGTCTCTACTTGTGCAACAATTCATCCAATCGTTTGTTTGATAATTATTTTCTCAGAATTTCCTCACATTTTAAATGGCATCTCTTGTGTGGAAGATTCGGGTTTGATTTCTGTTACGGTTCGGATGTGATTAAGGTCTCACTGTTAAATGTAGATCCACGTGTTATAAAGCTCCGTAGTTGGGAATGAAGATTGATCTGCTCAAACGACTTACCGGCACAACTTGGGGACTCAAAGCACCCGTTGTTCTCAACACATACAAAGCTTTCCTTCGACCCATTCTCACATATGGTTTTCCGGCATGGATCTTCGCTTCTTCCTCATACTACCAGAAACTGGCTATTTTAGAAAGACATGCATTCCGCATTGCCTTCCGCATTTCTCTCCCCAGCCCAACCCGTGATTTATATTCCTTAATATCATTTCCTATACTGAACTACCATCTTGAAAGTCTCCGCTTAAAATTCATCACTCAACGCTACACTCATCACCATCCTCTTCTGTTTGAAACTATGCACCATCTTGCACTTCACTCATCACCTGCACGCTATCATAATACTCCACTTCATCTTCTCTTTACACTATATTGTTATACAGTACCTCCCGACCATCTCGATCTCCAGATCCTCGAAGACTATCGTTTGCATGTCCATCTTCCCCATCTTTTTCCATCCTATGCACAGTGATTCCATTTCACTAACAGGGTTCACCACGTCTCCATTAGCCTAGAGCTACCCCTAGGCAGAAGATAACCTCATTCGTCTTTCTAACAAACTTGTGTTGTGGCGCCAAGTGCACTTCACCTCATCACTCATTTTCATCAAGCTTTATATTTCTCTTTCTTTGCTTTTGTCTCTTGTATTAAATTTCTCACACTTGTTATATTCTGTTTTCTCCTCTCACTGTTTATGAATATGTTTTCTATCTTGTCAATGTGTATGTGATTGTGATTATATATGAATGTGTTTCTCCATGTATTTCTGTATTATTAACCCTGTTGTATTTATGCTCATGTATATACCTTGTTTATGTTCCAGGATAACCGCCAATATGTTTATGATCGTAAAGATCATAAAGACCTTTCCACCAGAATGATGAAGATGATAATAAAGTTTAATAAATAAATAACACAGCCCATAGCCCAACAACCAATCCTTCACTACCATAGTGATCCTCTCAAATCCCTTCCCTAAAAGAGGGTGTAGCCCTCTTAGAGGTTGCTAGCCCATGGCTAGCGTTAAAAAAAAAAAAATGAAGATTGACATTTTTGCTGCTATGCTTATATGTCTATGCAAATTCCAGCGCCCAGGCAGTTTAACCATTTTTAAAAAAAACGTATATCAGGGTAATATATATATATATATATATATATATATAGCGAAATACATACAAACACAATAGAGAGAGTAATTATATTATAGAATAACAATATAAGTGAAATATTTTTACAAGATACCAAAGGAAAGAGAAAGACAGAAATTATTCAATGGAAATTGAATAAATCCAAATTTCCTTTAGTTACATTGTTCTTCATCTTTGTCTAAAGAAAATCGGAATTCCAGATTTCCTGTAGTTGAGTTTATTTCATTTTGAGTTTAACGCCCTTTCAGTAGCGAGGCTGTATGAGACGGAACCTACTGATTAACATGGAATTCGAACCACATGAGCTCCCGCCGGGAATAGAACACGGGTCTTCCACGCCAAAGGTGTGTACGCTAATCGCTTAGCCACATATTTCCTGTAGTGTTCAACATGCCCGGTACTCTAAGCATGATAGGGCTTCATATTCCCAAAAGTCCCATTTCCCAGTTCCGGGTAGTGTAACTCACAACGTTAATTCAAATATTTGAATTTGTATTAGAAATAAATGCTCACATAAAGTGATGCTTGTTGTCAGTCGGTTCCTTAAGTCAGCTAATTAATATATTTACATAAATTATGTTCGGCGTTACTTTGGCAATATATATATATATATATATATATATATATATATATATATATATATATATATATATATATATATATATATATATATATATATATATAATGTCATATTTTCTACCCATTGTGAAATTAAACACTTGTAGATTTTCATATTTCTCTCATCTTTTACTCGAATTGGTAATTTATTGTAAATTTTTGTAGCTATATAGTGAGTCTCGTATTGTGTTATGGGTCTAGTTTTTCTTCGTATTATGAATGTTTTTGTGTTACATTTCTAGTTGTGTATACATGATCAATTGCTTCCCATTGATTTATATTATTTTTCAGATAAATTAAAACAGATTTCATGTACAATTTATTAACAAATAATACTAAAAATTCCTTCCTTTATTTCTCCTCCACTCTTTACTCTTCCACCTAGGGGCAAAAGTGAGGGGGAACCGGTGTATACAGTCCCCGACCTCGAAAAAATATATACGCGTTCCCCCAGTTCCTAAAAAATTACAATGGGCAAAGATAGCAGGAGGACGGCGTAACGTCATGCCGCTACCTACCGTCCCCGTACCTTTTAAGATCCACTTTTACCCTTGCGTTCAACAGACTTGTGTCATTCTTCTAATTATTGCTCTAAATTGCAATTAGTGAATCTTTTAGAGAAAATTTAACTAACTTCATGCCCAAATTGAATGACCAACTACTTCGACGCCAAAAACCTTCAAAAGAAAATATTTCATATGCACATTAACCAAGTCAAGGTCATGCTATGACAGGGTGAATTCTGTAAGAGATGGAACGCGATGGGATGTCATTCCTCCATTTCCAGAAAATATTTATAACGTCCCTCCACTTCCTAAAAAATACAATGGAAAAGACAGGCAAGGGGGCAGTGTGACGTCATGCGTCTAAGTCTTCCTACCTTTTCAGATCCACTTTTACTCCTATTTGTGACAGATATTTCTTTTCGAAAGATCAAATGAAAGCAGGGGGAAACGCGGGAGGACGCCGTTACCCCACTTCCGCAAAGTATCTATGGCATCTTTCTACTTTCTAAAAAAAAAAATTCAATGGGTAAAGATAGACACGGGAGACGGCATGATGTCATCCGTTCCCCTACCTTTTCAGATCCACTTTTACCCCTGCTTTAACCTAGTCGTACTCTCAAAATATTATTTTGCTGTACAATTATTGGTTTTAAGTGTGATTCATCTTCGACCAAATATACAACAAAAACAGTAAACTATGGATTAACAGCCAAAAACAGTAAACTGTGGATTAACTGCTGTCTTCTTTTCCATTTCTTCTTCTTCTTCTTCTTCTTCTTCTTCTTCTTTTGAGACAATAAGTTACGGTATTAAAATAAAATCTATAACCGTAGATTTACTTATGAAATTACGCCCACGTTAGAATAATGATTTAATATGAAAATATAAAGCAGCTGATATTTTTTGTATAAAAAAGTAAATCAACAAACTTGTAAGTACATAAAACTTTTAGGTCATAGTTATATCTGTAGGTTTCCTATTGTGGATAAAATGTGTTCAAAAGTTTTTTCTTCTAGATTTGTCCTTTTGTGAACTTCCACAGAATTCATTTATTCGTTATTGCCACGCCCCTAATTCCACGGATAATCGGGAGTTTACTGTTCAGTGTATGTTTTTGTTTGAAACTTAAGACTTACCTATGTTGTTTGAGACAAAGGTTAATGTTAATATTAATTCGCTTAATCTCTTAAAAACTCGTGTTTAACGATAATTTCCTTAAATGTTATCAAATTTTCATGGAACATTGTTTCTGGTTTTATTCTTTCTTCTCAAAGGGACCATTGCAGTGGCATATCTACGGGACGAGCGGTAGAGGCGACCGCTTTCTTCCAAAAACTACCATTTTTTTTAATAGACCTAATGCACTAATTTATTCTGATTTGATATAAAACTTCGAATTTCAAGCCTACATTTACCGACCAGGAAACGATCCGCCTCTTTCAAATAACACTTCTGGACTCGGCATTGGACCTTTAGTTATCCTTGGCCACAAACCTGAGAATTGATTGGGACAGGACTTCAAACAGTAAAATCCCTTTCGTGTGAAAACTCGGTGTCGCAAAGAATTGTTAAACTCCAGTCAATTGCAGGGTGAGTTCTCTGTTCTATTAAAATTAAATGTGAAATGTTGATGTATATTAAAAAAAAAAAAAAAAAAGAGTAATTTTCTGACATTCTTAAAAAATTAGAACTTTAGAAATTTCCAATAACTGACTGGTTCATACTAGCTTTGCTATTTTAAGTAACTTAAACTATAAATATACATCACTGAACAAAGCAACTTTATTCAAAAATTATAAATGTGTAACAGTTTCGCCAACTACTGAACATATTGGCTCCATGAGACACTGTCCAAATTTTAGTATCTGTCAGACACTGTCCTATACTGTTCAGAAACATCCGTATTTTAGTTGAGCACCTTCTTAAATTAGAATTTATCATTTTCTCCCAATCCAGATAGTTATTTACTCTTTTGTTTGATAGTGGGTGGCAATTTTATATAGGGGTCTATATCAAAGTTTCGAACTCACCTCACCTTTATAAAAGGAGATGCTTACTATTGTTTTATTTGGAAAGTTTTCAATTTGTTTTTCAGAGTTCTTCTATTTAGTCCATTCTGTACCTCTTTTTCTTTTTTTCAGATAGGTTCTCAATTGTTCTCATGTGGGTGGCTAAATAACACACTACACCAGCTATCGTGTTCTCACCAGCAGTCACTCGTTGAAATACTGAATATGTTCCACTTTGATTGATTTCATGCACTGAGAAAAATCCGTTTTCGCGACACCGTTATATTGTACAAATATACGGATTCCTCTTTCTTACTACATAAATCAGTACGGAGCATACGTTATCCGTATGCTACATAGGTACTGCCCTTAGATGTTACATCATGCCGTTGCACGATGTCTGATATATAACAGTCTTCCTTATATTACATACATCATGTATGTTACCTTCGTCAGGTATATGCTATATACATCCATTTGTATGTGAGATCCTGACTGCCTATATTATTTCATACGGAAAGTACGTACAGATGGAACACTTATACAGAAAGTATTATAAAACACGCGTTTTCAGTTGTACGTTTGCGTACGTTCAGTCCAAAAACTACAGGATTTACAAATGTTTAACATACTTTTTTACGTACGTCGCATACAATTTTTTCTCAGTGTGATTTCATGAGAACCTATAGATTCGTGTAGCTACAGCATTAAGCAAATATTCTTCATTTTGAGCGGAATAGTTGACTATCTTTACTTGATTCAGCCTTCGTTATATACAGCTGCTTTCATCATAATTTGTTTGCGCGGGTGTAGTAATCTCAAACTACTTGAGATTTCAAGTAACCCTGCACTTATATATTATTATGTACACTTATTCCACTTTGATTAATAACAAGTATCATTGCTTACTTAAGAGTATTGCTATAGAAAGAAAAAGATGAAGTAAGAGAATGTTTAATTTTTGTATCTCCATCAGCAAAATGCTGTCAATATTGAAGCGGATCTTGAAATTATCACAGAGTAATCAAGATAAAGTAATAATTTTCTAATTTCTTACTAGCTTTATCAGTTTGAAATCAAATTGTAGTTTTCTTTTACCTCTTCTGCTAATAATCTTTTAGCAATATCATTACATTTAACATGGAAGCTTTTCTTCACGAAAAAAAAAAATATTATTTCAATATTGACACTGTACTTTAAAACATTGTGCGAATTAGCTATTGACATCAGGGGGGAGGAGTCAACAAAACAGAAAGATCTAAAGGCGCAATAATTCAAGGTGTGGCAATGAGGCTCTCTTCTCCAAACACACACACACACACGCACTCACTAATATGATTATCTGTCAACAGTAATAAATAAATAAAAAAATAAATCAATGAACTAAGAAACGATAACAAAATTAACTATAGACATATATTGCAGACTGAGATATCCGCATCTAACATACCGAATGTGTTTGAGTATAAGATTGAAAATACCTTACAATGCGTATGTCAATGTAAGACGTTTGCAAATCCATGCATGACTTCGATACGTACTTAGTATAACGTCAACATCCAAATTCACCCCCGACAACGAATTTAACGGTTTGAGGATAATTGTATTGTAGTGACAATTATAGCCACAATCAAATAGTTAATCTGGGCGACATAGTTTTCAGCAAGCCAAAAATGAATAGTTTACACTTTTCATTTCGGAATATAGCTAACATTAAAATTAAGGACAAAAACCAATGAAATTTGACTTTTTATCACTAAACATGGCTTGAACTGGAGAGGAGGCAAGCATCCCCGACAGGGATACTTCAGTTATTTTCTTTGGAGTATCAAACTGTAATTGAGGGGGAAAGTCCATCTCACTTCCTGCTTTGAAATCCTTAATTTGACTAACATTCCTTTCTTAGAAAACGCTTAAATCGTACAAGTGGCAAACTTTGAAGGTTAATGTAACACCACGCTGCCATAGACCAGAGATACGGTATGTTTATGCATAAATCTACAGGTGGACAATTAAATGGCTACTGGCTAAGCTGCAGAGATGACAATTTTTGTAGTTACAGTATATCAAACGAGAAATGAAATGAATACTTGTTAGTTGGTTGTAATTTTAACGTTTCTTTTCAGCACAGAGGCTATGTGATACACTTTCTACTGTTTAAAGTGAAATCTTAACTAGCTACTACTTAGGTTTCTATCCGAGGCAAGTACTTACTCCTACCAGACATCGAACTTGGGAATATATGCTCCACAAGAAGTACGCCAGTTATCTACTAGTCCATAAGAAGGCTTTACCAAACATTGAAAAATTAAATCTTCAATTTAACGTCCCATAATTCTGTATGTCCTATAAAGTAAAGAGGACAGATAATTCCTGAAAGATGATAAGAAAAATTGGCAGAATGAGAATGTGAGAGAAGACGGGGCTAGTCTATAGAGACATGATGAGCATCACAAACTCACTTGGCATAAAATAAAACTAGGGGTCTCTAGTACCAATAGTATGCGCTCTTCCACTAACACCACGTATTAGATATTAACTCTGGTAAAACACACTGGGATCTGTTGAAACCAAGCCATATTGTAAATTTACCAGACTGATGGAGGACAATTATTGTAAACTTTCAAATGATCTCAAGAGTTACTCTGGACAATATTTCCCCTTCTTCCTTCTGCACCTTTAATATAGAATTGGACTGAACTCGAGGTCTCATAAAATATTCCCACCCCTTTTTCTACTTACTCTTTTCTTATATTCTAGAACAAATATAAATAAACAATCAAAGAAGTGTTTAATTATTTTAAATGAAGGCTTCAAACACTAAATTTCATGTCGCTAATATTAATGAATCCTGATATATAGATATGTTATTATAATATTTGCAACCACCATCTCTCATTCTTCCCAACCTCTTTTCTTCCCTTTTAGGATAAAAATATCAATAAACGCTAAAACACGTGTTTAGTTATTTTAAATAAAAAGTGGAAATACCAAATTTCATGTCTGTAACGTTAAGAGATTCCGACATATGGACATTTTATTATAATAATTGTAATCTCTACCCTTTCTTCTTCCTATTCATTTTCTCCTCTTCTTGGTCAAATATTAAAAAAAAAATGTTGAAAAATGTGTCTTATTATGTTAAATGAGAAATATATCAAATTTATTGTCTCCAAGCTTTAGGAGATATGGTCATTTTAATATTATAATTGCCATCCCTATTTCCCCTCTCCTCCTACAATTTCCAAAAATTCTTCCTCAGTGGTACCTTAACGTCATAGCTGCCATGCCCTGTCCAACTTTCATGCTTCTAGCTTAAGCAGTTTGGCCTAGGCGATGATCAATCAATCAGTCACTCACTTTCTCTGGTACTACTTCTTTTATATGGAGAGATTCAGTTCCCAAAATCAGCTTCCGAAAACATTATTCACACTTTCTGTATTATGTTAAATATTTCCAAAAGTACGACTGTAAATGTTCCGACCAACATGTCTACTCACAAATTATATCTTCTGCAGTACAACTGATCTCCAATGGTAGACCTACTTTGCTATCATCTACGCTAGAAGTTCACTTTACTATTCTGCAAAACAAAAGCTTATTTATTATCTTCTTTCATTAAAGCATATTCCAGTCACATAGTTACATTTCCTTATATTTATTAATCCAAGACGACTCCCCAATTTTAAGGAGTTTGGTTTACCAAAGCTTCTTTATATGTTTACCTTATCCGTATATCCATCCGCCCAGAAGATAAAAAAAATCTAAAGAATTAATTGATGAATCACTCACCAAATTTTGTCAAGATGGAGAGGATCAGGATCAAGAATCAAGTTCGTTAACGGAGACGATATTCAAGCCGAAACTGGTAGAGATAAACAATTTTCGTTTTTTTTTCTTTGTTAATCTCTACAAAAGCAGTCTTCTGCAATCTATTAACGTCTCAAGAATACATTTCACCTCTAGTCTTAACTCTCTATCGAAACCGGAATAGGCAGAGATCAACCACTTCCGGTTTCAACGTTGATCATTATATAGTAAACACGGTAATAGATAGCGAAATCGGTTTTCTACAATTAACTAAACATCAAAATAATATATTCCATCTCCACTCTAATTTCTCTACTGAAGCCAGAAGGGGTAAAAATCTACTAGCAGTTCTGGTTTCAAGATTAATTGAGAAAATATTACGACATACAAACCAAACTCTTTCATGTGGTGTACACGTGACACTGCTGATTGTTTTAATAAAGAATTACAAAAAATACCTTTACAGCACATACTAAGTTCTTTTCAAAACTTACTGCAAAAGCACACAAAAAATCAAATCAAATTCAGACCTCCCTTAGTCTTACGCACTGAAAGGGTAAGGTTAAAGCGGTAGGCGAGGAAAAGGTAACTTTAGAGCTCAATGAAAGCTCGTATTTCTGTTCAGTAAAGAAAAATTCAACATTATATACTGCGTAATCAAGGCGATGCCATATTTTTAGGGACGATGTTGTGGCAAAGAAACCTCACCTTGGAATCAGAAATATACAGTAATTACCTTCAAAATTTTATGTAAAATTATGTAAATTCTCTCAAATCTGCCACCCACCACTGTATACTTTGTTGTTTCAATAAAGCACCACACAAAATGATTCAGACCCTATCTTAAGCGTCTCGAAATTCACATTAAATAGTTATTAGCCCTGTGAAATCCAATTATACGTATTTATTAGTTCAGGACGCAATCTTTGATATGAACAAATCCAGATGATGCGGAAAATCGTCCAAAAAGGTATTTTTCCGAGACAAAAATCGTAATTGTATGATGAAAAGGTAGATGTAGTGTATGCGTATCGACTCACGGGAAAATGGCTGAATCATTTGAAATGAATTTTAGAATATTTTTCGTCGAAATGGGCTTTTTATCATGTCGCTTTAACTATTTTTGAAAGGGGAATAAGTATAAGGGAGGTCAAATTGTAGTATCTCATGAGCCCATCAAGTTAGATAGATGAAACTTGGTACAAAAACTCATTAAAAATAAATTGACAAGCAAAGCGACGTTATTTGTTGTTTGTGATCTCATCACAGAAAATCAATTAAACAGTTTGAAGTGAATTTTGGAACATAATTTGTACGTATCTCGAACCAGCGGCGAAACAGCCCGTGGCCCTAGGCCCCCACAGTTTTTTGAGTGACAGAAATAATCTTTTTCGAATAGAGGTTCACAGGACACTTCTAAGATAACATTAATAGTGTTATAGCATTAATGTTATAACACTCTAACAATAATAATATATTTAACATTTGTTTTCTCCTACAATTTCTAACTTGAGTGTCAATTACATTTTTTGCCATATAAGACGCAGTGTCTTGTGACTAAGCTGATTAGTACCTGTAAATTTCTACAATTTATTAATTGCTAATTCGTAGTTTATATCTAAATATAACTGGTGAAAGGAATTATTCATTTTGTTATTCCTAGTTCCTGTTAACTAAGTGCGTAAACGGATTTCAAACTAAAATAATTTGCTTAAACTCATGATACACCTATCATGATCTGGATTCTTGCTGCCCTCCCCCAGTTTTAACCTTCTATATTCACCACTGCTTCGAACTGGGTTTTTATCATGTCACTTGGATTAACATTTCTATTTTCAAATATTTTTGTAAACCTATTCTCTCTGTGCGAAGAACGGACATTATAGCTAATCTATACATAAAATTGTGCAAAGCAACCACTTATAGTTACTAATCTGTAATACAACTTCAGTATTATATCGCTGTCTTCAACAGACGTATTATGTAAGTACAATCTAAGGATAAAGCGTATATATATGTATATATCACAAAATGAGAGGTAGGTTGTAGCAAACAATAAAATTCTTCCCCTTTCAGTTTAACAGTTGAAAATTTTATAACTCAAATCATAACAGACCTCGTAAGTTCAAACTTTCACTTTTTAAAATCTTAACTTTTAATTTGGCACACATCTGCTTAGCTTTAATTACACTACCGGAGATGGAGTGGGTCGTGGATCAAGTGGGTCAAGATTTGTGAGTGGGTCAGTGTGTTGTGGGTCAACATCACATGACGTACCATCCACCGTGATCCTCTCTGACCCAACAACTTACTACGACCCACCGATCTACTCTGCTTAGTGCATTGTAGAGAGCATATTCTGAACACTAGTGAATTTGTCTACGTTTTACTTTTAAGGGCTCCATTTTTTTTCTTTTATCATTGGTTTCTATATACTTACCTAAGATGAGCATATCTAAGTGAAAAGAGAACTTGCCACTTTTGGATATTGGTATTTGTAATTGTAATAATAGCAATAGGACTTACTACTTGGCTTTTGAGGAGACACAGTCGAATTTTACAGTTTATTTTTATTTTTATTTTTAATTTAATTTAATTTTATTTTATTTATTTATTTATTTTGCTTTATAGTGGCCTGCTTTACCTTGATTTGCGACTTCAAAATTTTCTACTGACAAGTATCTGTAATTCAAAAAATAAATAAATAAATAAATAAATAATAAAAAAAATAAAAAATAAAATAAAATAAATGATTATGTATGATTATTACATTGAAATTCATTGCAATATGGTACCCAAACAAACACTTTACCATCTTATAGATCAGATCCACTGGTATTGTAACAGAGCAGTGCTGGAGCGACTGACCATAGAAATTCAAGTTCCGATTAGTGATAATTTCAAGCCTTGTATTATTACAAGTGTAAATTCTAGTCAATGGAGAAGAGGATATGGATGATGAGTCAAATTTTCATTGACCCTCGTCATCTCTGTACACTACACTGTATTTGTTTCTTTTTGTATTCTTTTCTGTTTTATCTCATGTCTGATGAAGGCAGTGATATATTGCAGAATCTGTATCACAGATTAGCAGAAGCGGAACTAAAAGGTAAAAACTGGGGGTGGGCAACCAGAACCCAGATTATGATACGTATATCTTAAGTTTACTATAAACTTTCAAAAGTATATAATAGATTCAATTAGTTTTGTCGCTCAACAAACTGGAGGGGGGAGCTAGGCCCCAGTGGCCTCGGGCTAGATCCACCACTGCATATTAGCACAGACAAAGTAATTGCTTTGATCAGATTTTATATGTAACGAAAATGTATTTTTTTTTACTTCCTGTTATCAATGCAGATGATAGAGGTTCGTATAATTGAATATATATACATAAGACGAATCTGTTTTAATTTTGTCCATGATCATGGAAATTGTAAACATTTTTATATACATATGTGTGTACCCCTTCCGATACAAGACTTCACTAGCGCATATACAAATATAAAGTACTACTTATATACGTATCAAATATGTGAGTGAGTGAATATATTTTGAGTGTGTTCGTATTGTTTTCTCTCGGAGCACGAAGTCAGCGTTTTCATTTGTTTTCTTCTCTCTTCACCCAGTGGAAGAAATACAGTGGCGCCGTGGAATCATACGTAACAATTCTTTGAATAAATAATGCAAAATGAAAGGTGAGGAGGTCGACCAGCGTGCGTGAATACAGTTGCTATTACGTATACTACTCTCCACTACACTACAAGTACACACATAATGTACGATACGTATGCGGGTGCAAACCATGTTAAGGTTGGTTTGGTTGGTGTGGAAAGGGGAAGAGATCTCCTGCTCTTTGAATTCGCTGCACCACCATGCGTAATTTTCAGCAATTATTAATGAATCATTTATGAAACAGCGCACGAAAACCTCCTCTTTCGGTATGGTTCTCCCCATTCCCTCCTCCTTTTAGAACAACCATTCTTTCTGTCATTTACCGACTACCTGGTGTTATTGCAGTATCACGCTATTTGAGAATAAAGTGCTCTGGTCTGAAAGTCAATTAACAGAAGGCTGAGTGACAAAAGAAGAAGAAGAAGAAAACGTGAAGAAGAACGAAAATATTGAGCATTAATTTTTCAACCGCTACAACAACGCTATGGTTATATACTTTGTAATAAAATCAATCTTGCCAATATTATCCCGTTTCTGGAAATTGTTTATTCAATGTTTCGCCTGTATTCTACTGCCCTGTTCGCGAAGTAAGAATGAGCTTTCAGAGGGTGTGGTGAATCTAGTGATATATATATATATATATATATATATATATATATATATATATATATATATATATATATATATATATATAGCACTATCAAAGTAAGAGAATATTATTGTTTTCACATTATTTAATATTTCTACCTACTTTATCCATCTATTTTGGTGTTCTAATGTTCTAGTAAGTAGAACTTTCCAACTGGGAAATGCATTCCTAGGAAGTTTTTCTTACAGGCTTAGTCCCCCATTCCCCTTTGAAATTAAAATGAATTAAATTTCGATTACAGTTAATACCAATACAGTTCCTCACACTTTGGTTTCTCTTCCCCTCTTCCCCCCGTACAAACTTAAAAAAAAAAACCTGCTCCCGAGAAGAGCATCAATTCAAAGCCATTTGAGGGGGCGCAAGATATTGAAAAAAACATTAACTGTAATTCTATTCAATACATTCCTACCTGAATTCAAACCCGAGTTGTCAGAAACTAGAGTGAACTAACTACATTTTCGTGTTGTGGAAAATTAGACCACCTTAGACCTTAGACCACCCACACTATTCTACTCTATTGCAGGTTGCATAATATTCAGCCCATACAAGGAAGAGTACTTCTGCTAGTATTTTGCAAAGGATAATTTTGCAAGTAGTATGTGTGCCAGTGTTAAGTCTATGTACAATGCTGTTCAGAGTATATGTGCCACAGTTAGGTGAAGATAAACAATAGATATAGCATGTTACTGAAGTATTTAGTATTTTACACATATTTTCTACAGTACAAACTTATAAATGAATAAACAATTTGCTCCAGCGAAAGTAAAACTCCAAATTATTGATAACAGTGAACGGCATACTATTTTAGGGCCATAAAAGTTCGTTTTTCTCTATTAGCTCGAAACTGTGCAATCATGTCATGTTTCCAGCTCGATTATCTTTGGGTCATTCTACAGTTAGACAAAGTTTAAAGTTTAAGAGTTAATTATAACTTTGAGCTGTACTATCTCATTAATCACAATGGGTAATGTCGTTTTGCTAGTGTCAGAATGTAAAGCTACCTGAAGATATACTTTAGTATAAGTTTAATCATAACGGATGGCGCTGTTATCTTACACCATAAATTTTTAGGTTTACCGAGAAATAACTTTTCTCGAAAATTACGCGGGAAAATTTATAGACACTCATATCATTTAGTTTAGATCTATTAAAGTAGAACTATCAACTAATATATGTATTATCTTAGGATAGCATTTTCTTCCGATAACCACTAATAATATTGTAGAATTTAAAAGTAAGCTTTGGAAACATTAAAATCATTTTGTGTTATCCATATATATCAGACATTAAGCCTGCATAAAACGAATGACAAAATAAATAAATAGATGTCATACAGGCGTGAGGATTTACATTCATTCATATGATTTAGTTAAGCTTGATGATATCTATTGATTAGTATTTCTCTCTTTCTCTCTCACATACTCGTTTTTTTCGTCAAACGCTAATCGTTTTGTAGAATTTTGTCAAATATTTAGAATTAAGAATGTTGAGTGTATTCCCTGACAAGAAACATACTATAATGGGCTAAATATCATTCTGAATTTCTTTGTGGATGTTTCACTACCAAATCATGTATATATATATATATATATATATATATATATATATATATATATATATATATACAGTGGCGGATCCAGGATATGATCAAGGGAGGGGCTAAACCATAATTTGCCGTTTTATCCAGTGTAAAGCAGAATTAAAGCCCATTTTATCCAGTGTAAACCTGAGCGTCAGGGGGGGGGGGCTATTGCCCCTTGTATATATATATATATATATATATATATATATATATATATATATATATATATATATATATATAATATATATATATATATATATATATATATATATATATCTTTTTAAAGTAAATATAACCTGTTTCTACATTACCTGACACAAAAATACTACTTTTTTTATTTGCGTATAATAGCAGAGAAGGACATTATTTTCTTTAGGAATAGACCGCATTATCATGATAAGTAGATCGTGTTTTGACATCACTGGCAGGCGACTTGCCGCAGTCTGACGACTTTGCATTCACCAGTATTCTGGTCTCTAAGACCAGATCACTTTTTTTTAAGGAATAACTTTTCTTCTTGTTTTCATTTATCTACTTATTATTCTATTTTGATTTGATTTTTTAGTTTAGCGTCCGTCTGAGCAGCGAGGGTATATGAGACGTAGACCCAGCTTAACGTGAAATCCGAACCACATGAGCTCCCGCTGTCAATCGAACCAGTTCTCCCACGCCAAAGTTGTTTATGTTAACCACTTAGCCACGAGGGAGCTCTACTTATTATTATTCTATTCCGTTACAGTGTTGGTATTCTGTAAGTTTGAGAGATTATCGAAGGCGTGGACAACTGTCAATGTCCTTTCGAATTTGTTTTATTAAAACGCTTTCATTAGGACAGTTTCCTGTTTGCTTGTTTCTTACAGTCAATTCTTGCAGCTTAAATTTCACGCACTTCCATACTCTGAAGTTTCGTACCAATGCATAAACCCAGTGACAGTACGATATTTTCACATAATTTTCGTTTTAGCTTATCGTTGTAATGTTAGATTGCATAAACAAGGTCAGTTAATTGAGCATTACTTTCGTAGATGGCCGTAGTTCAAGTGCAGGTCCTATACCTTCATACAGGCTGTTTCAAAACAACACCGACAACGTTTGGGAGGTGATTCCTGACACCAATATAAGCCAAAAAACTATAGACCAACCTGGGTGCACAAATGCTTCCTTTCGGAGTTATAGGCTGCCGATAACATGAAAAAAAAATGAATTTTAAAGGTCCATAGCTCCAATACTATGGGACCTTTCGTGGTCGGTTCAAGATTTCACTTAAGAACTAGTATGTGCCCACTGAGACACTGAGCTACCACGCCCCCTAGATATAGAAGGAATATTGAAGAAGAAATTCAACTCAAGAAGCTTAATCAAAATAGTTATATTATTTTTATTACTTACTATTTAAGTACATTTAATTTCAATTTCTTTTACTGCTCTAAAGACATATCTATAACAGACCATTTATGTGTTCCCTCTAAGTGCTTTTCAACATCGCAACAGCCAGATCTAAGTTCATTGACTACCACTGTTCAATGACAAAATTTTATTACAAACCTTTTATGCCAAAATCGTGCACGGTCTAAATATTTTTTCTATATGACTCAAACTTTATAATCTCTGGTTCCTTTGTTTTCATTCTTTCCTGGCCCCTTATTGACAGCTACACCTGAATAGAATAAAAGGCATGTTGCATACATTGAAATATGAGCATTGTTCCCATAACAAGGGCAAGTTAATGAGGCGTGAAGCAGTTAGTATGAAGAAAGTGTTAGATTGTTTTACCCTGTTATGCTTATGGTCAACTCTTCCCTTAAAAGTGTTACCAACTGTGAGATAATGTTCGTTTCTAACTGAGTGCAGCGAAACTAAAAGGAGAGTAGCTTTATTAAAAAAATATTATGTATATGGATTCTTTACCTACATGTGGAATCCAAATGGGATAACTGTGTGCGAAAATACTACTTGATATTTGACAATGTAACATTCAGTATGTCGGACAAGAAATATTTTTATAACACATAATCATCAAATGCAACTGAAACATTGTATGAAGGAGCTTGCCTACTGGTCCAGTGGCTACCGCGTGTTTCGGGATTCAGTTCTCCGATGGAGAGCAGGAAACATTAATTTCATAGCCATTCACTTTTATTAATCACATCCTTCAGCCAAAAGGCATAACCGTGGGACGTTAAACTAAACATTTCTTTCTTTCTTTTCATTTTGTGAGGGGTAAGAAGAAATGAAAGGATGTTTCATAAGTATTCTAAATTTTTTTACTTTTTAGATATATTGTTATATGTAACAAAAGAAACAGACAAAAAATTATTAAGGATTTCTTGTGTAAAATATTCTTGAAAAAGTGTGAAGAACGATGGATTAAGTGGTTCTACATATTTTAGAAAATTTTCCGTAAAGCAGACTTATTCGTAAGCAGCCACTTTTGGATACTTTTAGGATGCTGATCACGAAAATATCAATGAAAAAAGCGAGTTTGTTCTCATATTGAAGTTACAGAGGGAAAACATCCTAGAATAATAGGAAATTAATGTATTATTGTGATTTTCATGATGAAACTTCATACCTCAAATTCTATATTTTCATTTTCATGAACATGTATACTAGGAGCTTCACACTGCTTTCATGAATAAATTTTACACGCCATTTTATTTCATGGAAAATAGGAGAACTTACGATAATAAGAAAGAAAGCGGAAATATTTCTGAACCTATGCCGTAATCGGTAATTTTTGCGATTTTTATGCTGAAACTTCCAATGTTCAGAAATTCTATATTTGTCATAGTCACATATGCTAGGACATAATATCTCTTAGACCGTCGAATGTAACTGGTTTTCGATATAATACCTAAATCTTTTACCGCACAAAAGGCGTAACTTTCTAACGGCTGCTACCTCTTGGCTGGCATAAGTAACAAGATAGAAATACATACTTTATGCACAAAGCTTATGGTACTTTATTCGATGGGAAATGGGAAAATTTACGAAAATACAAGGAAAAAAGTAGTAATCCGCCAACATTGCAGGATTTACTTTCCTTTGTTACGCTTTTCAGTTGTTACCATGTCCTAATGAAATCGCTCACCCTGTTCATCATTAAAATCAGCTCAACTCAAGGGAAATATATCAAATTGAGAATGGAGATATGTAGTTTAAGGGACACCCTGCAATTCACTTTCTGGCATGTTGTTATAAGTTCGTTAGCAAGCTGTTGGAAATTCTGGCTCTGGGTATTTCCTAACAGACCACTTGTCACGTTTCTGAAAACCTTCCAGTCTTCTTTTCTTGCTAATAGAAGTGGTGATAGTCAGTGGGAGAAATATCAGGGGAATACGATGTATAACTAAAGGTTTCATATTGCAATTCATGGAGAGCCTGCACCACCCTTTGAACGGCATGTGGGCAAGCATTGTCGTCTAATATAAGGGCATTATGTCTGTTCATAATTACTGGATATTTGCGGAGATGTTTGCGTTGCATTTCATTGAGTTCAGCACTCCAACGATCTATATTCCTTGTTTCACCTCGCTTCAGATTGACATGGTGGATCATTTTTACCATAGACCACCCTATCTACAACACCTTCTGTAGATGGAGAGGTGGTTAAGGATAGTGGAGGGGTGGCTGGACGTTGATCATGATTCAACCATTGTCCTGACCACTTAAAATTGAAGACTTTGGGGCAAAAACCCGTCAAGTCCAAAAAGGGAAAATGTAAAGGAGATAGCTTCACAAGGGTTTCTCGTCATCCGATTTTCTTCAAACTTAACACATATTACTAGACTGAAAATAAATCGACATATATTTTTTGTTTCTTTCGGAAAATAGGTTAATGAGGGCAAATTGTCCTTTTTCAAAAAAGGGTCCCCTTGATTAAAAGGACACATTAAAGAAACGAAACTCTGTCGATGCAAAGATGACTTCAAAGTAGGAAATATGGGTTTTGTTGTTTATGCGAGAAAAGGATTGCAGGGGCAATAGCCCCTTCGAAATGACAAAGGACCCCGCACAATCCTTACAGAACTTGGATTTCGGTGACATTACTTGAAACTGTGATATGTTGTAGATATTGTGTTTCTGAGAAAAAGTCTCAATGGGCACAACCACAAATCACTGACCGTTTGGCCCCTACGAGGTTACATTTTAGAAAGCAACCGAAGATAGTGATATGCTGAATTTCGGTCAAAATTACAGAAACCATGATATGTTGTAGACATTGTCACCCTGAGAAAAAGTCTCAATGGACACAACCACAAATCACTAATCGTTTGGTCATTACAGGGCTACTTTCTTGAAAAGAGCCGAGTATAACGATGTTCTGGATTCCGGTAAGATTGAGTAAAACTAAAGTATGTTGAAGATCATCTCATTATGGTAAAAAAGTATTAATGGACACAATCATCGAATTATGACCATCTGGTCACTACAGGTCCAGATTTTTTTAAAGCAGCCGGGTATAACGATATTTTTGATTTCGGAGTAAATGATTGAAATTGCGATATGTTGTAGATGTGATTCTGAGAAAAATTTTGTAGGGCTTTCCAGGATTTTCCTTTTTTCGCAAGATGAACATCTGAATGTGGTCTATGCTTACAGTAAATGCCACTACTCTCTCCATCCCTTTTCCGGGTTGTGGGATAGGACTTTTCAGGGTTTCATACAATTCTACTAAAATTCCAGAGTATCCTTACCTTCTGCTGTTTTAAAAAATGTGGCCCTGTAGTTGCCAAATGGTGACTGATGGGTAGTTGTGTCCATTGAGACTTTTTCTCAGGATCACAATGTCTACAACATATCTCAGTTTGAAGCAATTACACCGAAATCCAGAATACCGTTACCTTCTGCTGTTTTAAAAAAATGCGGCCCTGTAGTGGCCAAACGGTTAGTGATTAGTGGTTGTGCTTGTTGAGACTTTGTCTCAGGATTACAATACCTACAATATATCACAGTTTCAGCCATTTTAATCGAAATCTAGAATATCACTATCTTCGGCTGCTTTCTAAAAAGTGGCCTCGTAGGGGCCAAACGATCAGTGATTAGTGGTTATGCCTATTGAGACTTCTTCTCAGAAACATAATATCTACAACATATCACGGTTTCAAGCAATACCATCGAAATTCAATTTCCGTAAGGATTGTGCGCGGTCCTTTGTCATTTCGAAGGGGGCATTGCTCCTGCCAGAGTTGGCGTGGGTCAATGAAAACTTGACCCACAACCCACTGACCCACCACCCATCATGACCCACTCTGACCCACCATGACCCACCACCCACCGTGACCCAGTCTGAACCACCACCCACCAAAAACCACTCTCATCCACTGTGACCTACTCTGACTCACCAAAATTCATCGCCATCAACTCACACATGATCCACGGCTTCTTCTCTACTGACTAAAGAGTTTACACTTGTAATAAAACAAGACTGTGAAATTGTCACTAATCGGAGTTTGAATCTCTACGGTCAATCGCTCAAGTACCACTCTGTTACAATAACGGTGGATCTGACCTTTACGATATAAAATGGTAAAGTGTTTGTCAGTGTGGAAATTGAAGCACTTCAAGGTGGAGGAAAATTATTGTGTGCCTAAAATATACTTGTACTAAGAGAGCATTCTTGCAAGGGTTAATTTCTCAACGCATTCCAAAAGAAACTCCTACTCGCAGGAAAATACCCCTGTACAATATGGAAAAGGTTATGATTTCTCAGTTCAGTATTTTTCTCACAAAAGACTTGAAAAATCAGTTTTTCATAGTTTATAAGTGTGCTCGGGTACCCTCTGTGAGAGCACCTCTACAGAGTATGCTCACAATTGTAATTTGTGTAATCACTAAAACACCACGTTAAATTAAATTACAAATATGCATAATTACAATTATTATGAATATTTATTTAATAGTTTACCTTCTAGTTTATAAAAAAAAAACAGAGAAGAGACTTATTAAAAATTAGGTGCAATGTTGAATAACAAAAATAAGCCATTAGTAATACAAGTATATATTTTCCATAACTCGTAATTTGCCAACTTAAAACAAATCTGAAATCGGGTTTATTTCCTGTTGGCCTCCAGAACTTTTTCGTGGTGTATCATCCGCAGCGGAATGATGTCCATCCTTCAGCCAAGAAATAACTAGCTCGTCTATTTTGAGCATGTCTAGCGGTGGGCCATTAACATTGATGAACAACAAGTTAATGTTTGAGCACTTAGTCTTTTTGTAATATCAGTCATCTTTAAATTCATCAGGAGAAATTTACGTTCGTATTCTGTCGTGGAAATCGATAATATTTCTACCCGACGTAGAAATTTCTGCAACTCCTCATCGACAACCTGCTTGTTAGACTTAAGCCTGATAACGATATTTCTTGGTCAGTTTTGAAATACTCAGCAAGAAGTATCACTTCTTTATCACCATATATCATTTCCATATCGATCATGTCAGTTGGCAATGTCGACTCATAGAGAACAGACACTTCATCTACCACACCTTCGATAGGGAATCTTGCGCATAATTTATCAATTAAAGCCTGATAAATTGATGATTTCTTATTTGTTTATAAATTTAATTTTTGTAATTACACATGAAATTTTGATGTCATTACCATGTTCCCTCCCCCCTAGAAAGCAAAAGGGAACGAGGTTCTGGGGAAGTGTTCAGAGGTGCCCATTCTTCCCCTTCAATTGCCACACTTGTCTGTCATGGGCCAAATTACGACGAATTTCAATTAAATTATCATAGTATAATTATTTCGTTCTTGAATTACAGATACTTTTCAGTGGAAAAAAGGATGAAATTTGAAAGTCCCAAATCAAGGTAAGTAGACCAGCGTAAAGGAAAAAAATGTGTAAAATTTTCCATCTAGTTATGCGTACAATCCGAACTTAAAATTTCCGTGTAATTAAGCTTACAGTACAAATTTTATGTCTATTTTTCTCACAACTTTATGGGTTGATTGCCCTATGCTGTAAGCGCTCCACATAATAAACATAGCGCTTCTTCAATTATTATAGTAGAAAGCAATGGATATATGAAGCGAAGCACTGTATTTTTTGTTGTTGCACTTTTCTTAACTAATATCGATCGTTTTCGATCATTTTTAAAAACCAACTCAATACTAATTTTCCATATATAGAAAGTGCTTCCCCTTTCCCCATAAAGGAGAATTTTAAAAAATGCTAGGATCCATTCTGTGTATTTTCAATAAAGAGTTAATATACTGAATTTCAGCTCCGTAAGAGAAGAAAAAAGTGCGGTAAGTACCCTTTGTTATAGCTAAAAATAGTTGCTGAAGTGCACGTAAGTCGTGGTTAATAAGTAGCTACGGAAGTTATTTTTCTGAAACCGGGCAGAAAACATGAAGACAGGTTATGCCATGAACCGACATGAGTCAAATGCGGTTGGAGACACAAGGTGTGTAGATAAGGGATTATGCATCTTGAACCGGTGAATATGACAGACGTCTAGAAGAGTGCAAGATGCCTATAATGTGTCTGAGTTCCATGCTGTAGCACAAGATGCCCAGGACAGTAGAAAATGCAAGAGAAGTATGTGAATACTTGCACATTGATATAAATATCAAAGCTGAGCTGACACTTGCTTCTCTCCTTTGATATAGACGATTGTACTACTGCCAATAGTGACTAAATATGCACTTTTTTCTTTGCAGACAATGCCACGGGTATATCAACGAATGTCACAACGAGCGGAGTGGTCGGAAGAAAGCTTGCAATTAGCAATAGAACAAATACGAGAGGAGAGATGAATGCATTCCAGGCATTACAATTTTACTAAATTCTGTACAGGATTCTTCAAAGACGCATGCAGAAAGGAGACCTAACGAAACGCGCTTGGGCCCGCAGGTAAAAGCATGCAAAATTTGGATTACATATGCTTTCCTGTCTTCAGGAGGCTTGGCAGAAGTCTGCAATAATTGGGAACAACGTCGAGATTTGAAACCTGTGGAATTTTTCCTTTTAATCCTTCACGACTTCCTGATGATGCTTTCTCGATATCTGACAGAATTGGCTGAAGAAACTAACTTCTTCTCTACTCGTGCTGAAGTAGAACCGTAACTGGGGTCTTCTCGCCTTCCTCAGTACGGACGAAGAACTACAAACACACTTAGATCGATGAAGACATCGACTGACCAGCTTTCACGTCAAGATACGCGAACAAGCTCTGCTTCTTCTGATCGGTCTTCGACCAGTGGAGAGTTGACTGCTGCAATTCAAGTCTCCGCAAGTATCTTTCAATGATATAATAGTCCTATACCAGTTCTCCTACCACGAAACGTCCGACGTCAATGACAGGCGACTATGTTAAATTTGGATGTCCCAAACACGTCTGGGTAATAATCTTCCACCAAAATCACCAACACCAAGGGAAGAAGGAAAAATACTTGTGCTGTACAATCAGGTAACCATTGAAGTGTTTGTGGGTTGTATTATTTTGTTCCAGGAGCTCCTCCATGGCTAAGCGGTTAGAGTACGCACCTTTGGCGTGGGACGCCCGGGTTCGATTCCCGGCGGGAGCTCATGTGGTTCGGATTCCACGTTAATCAGTAGGTCCAACTCTCATATAACCTCGCAGCTGAACGGGACGTTCAAATCAAGTCAAAAGTATTTTGTTCCAGATGGTCCTAAAGTAGATTGGATAAGGTGCATTGCCTGTCTGAAATGGTTTCATGCTACATGTTCTGAAGATCTTGCTAAGTACCCTAGTAATTTCTAATCATATAGGCTAAGGACATCTTAGACCCTACTTGTTTTTGCTTACAGGTTAAGGAGCACATAAGATCGTACTCATGTCAAACTATGTTCCATAATAATGCACAAGTTACGTTTAAAAATGCCTATTTGTACGTTATAGTCTTTTGAAATTAATAGTGACTAACCAGTAGCGTACGCAGGAATTTATTTAGGAGGGGGTCCAAACTCAATATGAAACTATTTTTTTTATTGAAATTCCTAAAATTGCCCCTAAAATTATTCTAACATTATACAAAAGTCGAAATTTCGGGAGGAGTCCGGCCCCCCAGGACCCACCCCCTGCTTATGTCCCTATGACTAACGACTTAAAATTCCTGATATTATAATCATTGTGCAAAGATTTATTGTACTTTCTGGTATTGCCTTAATGTTTACTTAATCTATTATAACTGTATCAAAATAATTTTCTTTTCGTCATAAAGGTACGATTTCCTTTATGTTTGATGGTGTTTCCTTCAGTGTGTTGAGTGTTGTATTATTTGCATGCATTTCATAAAGTTTATTTGTGTATATTAGACTCAGCCGCGTTCATTAGACCTGACAATAAGAATAAATCGTTTAATTTCCGAACGTTACGGTAATAGCCATGCCAAAAAGGTATGGCATCTTACCCACATAAAATAGGCATCTTACACCGACAGTGTCGGAAAGATGCCTAATTTTAGATGTTTACTTATCCGCCCCTTTACCACTTAGTCTGTCTGTCTAGTTCTTTCACGACCATCACACAGGGACTAGCGCAAAGACTAAACTGCTTATCCTGTAAGTTTCAGTCTTCAACTCTGCTATTGTCTTACTTGTATGATTAAAAACTATGGCATCTTCCCCCGCACTAGCATGACTGTCTAGGTACCTCAACCTGTTTGCTGAACGTATATAGAGTTCGTGATGTTAAACGCGTGGTCTTGTAGTTGTATTGCTGAGATAAGTTTTGCATCAGATGTCAAAGCTTACATTTCATTCACACAAACCTAATAGTAATTAAAATTCAAGCCAATGCTTGATATGTCTCCCCCGGTTCCGAAAGTTGGCCCTTTAACATAGTGTCCATCGCAGAAGGCTCTTTTGGAGAACTGTGAGAGGGATCTTGCTCAATTTCGAGTTCTTGTTCAATTTAATTGTCGAGTTCGTATTGACATCGTTAGAACCATATAGGCGCGGATCCAAGGGGGAGGCTATAGGGGCTATAGCTCCCCTTGACGCGCAGATATACACTGGATAAAATGGGCTTCAATCCTGCTTTACACTGCATAAAGCCGCAAACTATGGTTTAGCCCCTAGCTTGATCATATCCTGGATCCGCCTTGAAAGAAATGTTCCATTTTAATTCAAAATTTAGTTCATTGGTCAAGCTTTCTGGTATTAACCTACGTAGTTGACGAGTATTCTTACTAGTGTATTAAATATTTCCTTCATTTTTAAGTAAAAAAAAAAAGAAAAGAAAAGAAAGAAAGAAAAGAAAAAGAAAAGAAAAAGAAAGAAAGAAAAACACCAAGGTTAAAAGAGTGTTAGGTAGATAGTTTGCGCTGTTCTTTACAATCATGGAATCTCGGATTCAAATCATGAAATCTCGGATTTAAATTTATTTTCATTATTTGAAAACAAGACAAATTCAATGAGATAAACAATCTTCTTTTAAAAGCCATTCGACGTAGAACTGATGTCATGCTACACATTTGATAAATAAATGTAAAATACGCAAAAGACGTTAGACCTATTGAGCTTTATCGAACGTAGTATTCTAGAACATGGGAACTACTAAGAAGTAGAACAGTAAGAGTTTTGATAGACGTGATAAATTTATGAGATCATAACATTATTACCCAGATTTCTCAAATAAAAATACCATGTCCTAAGTTTATATTACTAGGGCCGAATTTCCAATTTGCGCGCCTTTTGGTCTAATCAAAACATTGCGTCTCTTCTTTCGAAATTCAGCAAAGCATTATAGAATATATTTGTATTATGTACTCTATTTAAGACTATTATTAAAAACAAATCATGCTAAATATGCAATAATAAATAATTTGTATTTCACATTTCCGTCTAGTAGACTTTGAGAAGCCAGGTGATAAGTTAAATTGTGATTCGGAATAGCAAGTCATAATCATATGCAGATTTGTCTAGCATCTTTAATGCAATTTTCTGATGAACTCATGTTTAATAGTAAGCACAGCTAAATGCAAGGCGTTGCTAAGCTTCAGTTAAGCGTGTTTCTGACCATCAAAATAAATAAATAAATAAATAAAATAATAGCTTGCCGTTATAGTTCCGGATGCATAAGACTCAAGTCTAGGTCAGGCTTTAAAAATTACTCCATTTCGTAGTACTTGTATTCTAAACCAGTGTCTCTAAGCTGTGGTCCGCGGACTTCCCAGAGAGCCGCGAGACATTGAAAGGGGATCCGCGAAACATTTTACTTTTATCAAACTTTATCTTATTATGTTCTCTCACCTGGGAAACTTGTAATAAACAATAAGCATTTTTAGACAAAACTTTCCGTTTGATTTTGTTTCGTGTTTCCCTCAATGATGTTACCATGCTCTTACAGAGGATCTCCTCAAAACAGATTTGAAATTTTCTCCAATTATAATTTTGAATATTCTTAACTTCAATCTTCTAGGTACACTCATGTCCAAAATGATTGTCACATATCTATAACTGTCTTCTTGTAAGAATATAATTTGATAATGATTTTGCAGGGTATTTTAATACTGATACTATGTGTATAATCGGGAAATGTATATTTGTGGTAAATTTTATAGGAAAAGAATTTTAAATACGAAAATTAGAATGAGTAAAACAAAATGTTGCTAAATGGACGAGAAAGATTTATTTCCGTTTTATTGTTCTTATTTACTGCTCTTTTGATATGAAATTTGCTACATACATTTCTTTGCCGATTATACAGATACTAACATTATAAGAAATACTGGGCGAATTCATTATCGGACTATATTCCTACAACAATATATTTATAGACATGAGACAATAATTTTGGACATGATTAAGACATGTGTAAGACAATATAGGGACAATGTATAGTTTTTGACGCTGGAGACCCGGGTTGAATTCCCTTCGGGAGCCATATGGTTTGCATCATACCTTAAGCTATAGGTTCACGTCTCATACAGCCTCGCTGATGAAAAGGGCGCTAAACTGTAATCTAAGATAAGAACAACAGTCAAGAAGCTAAATTTGTGATGCAATCGTTTGGAGAAAGAAAAAGCATGATTCCTTTTGCACATTAGCAAGTAAGTGATTTCATTGATATCAGTAAAAACCTCTTTCTAATGATTGTTGAACGCATGATTGAAAATATAAAATAATTGGCGTATTTTCTGATTTGTCTTGAAAAAAATCATTGAATGGAATGATGACCCTTTCCAGACTCCCTTTCTAGACTCGGAATTTGAACTTCCTACTGACGAAGAGGAACATATCGAGTTGTCTTGTGATTCAAGGTAAAAAATGTTGTTTCCTTCGTTAGTGTTATGGACTTTTATTTTCAGTCCAAGGCTGCTTATCCTGAAAATTCGAAGTGCTGTTAAACCTATATTACCATACATCACTACATATCTGTGCGAACAACATTTTCTCATCTCATGCGTATGAAAATCAAATACAGAAACAAATTTAACGTGGAATTATATCTGTATCTGAAATTATCCAGTTTTGATTCAGACATACAGAAGTTGACATCTCAAAAACAGCGTCAACTAGCATATTAGTTGAGCGTTGAATTCATAATAAGACCTAACTGGTAAGCAGTGGCAAATCTAGAAGGTAAAAACTGAGGGGGGGGGGGCACCCAGAACTCAGACTATAGTAGGTATATCATAAGTTTACTATAAACTTTCAAAAATATATAAAGAATAGTTTAAATTATTTTTTTCACTCAAAAAAACTGGGGGGGGGGGCTAGGCTCCCCGGTCCTAGCCTAGATCCACCACTGCTGGTAAGATCTATTTTCCGAATATTTATATTTACAACAGTATTGCATTGTCATAAATGCGTTGTATTGTCGATGCAGTTGTAGAAGTTTAGGTATAAAAATCGTGTGCTCCTATGAAATTTGTCTAGTAATAGAAATGTAGAAATCTTCTTGTGAAATAGGTAGCGTCACTTCAGATTTTGCCAGGGGAAGCAAGATTGTCATTTACATAAGAGTATAGGTTTATGACTAATATACTACCTAGGTAGTATGCAGTTAATTAGAAAATATGCATTTCTCAAACTCGGGGGGGGCAATTAGACCTCTACCCTCCCCAAATAGGGATGCGCACGAGTCGAGACATGTCTCGAATCTCGACTCGACTCGACTCGAATTCGAGTCGAGATTCGAGTCGAGACACACTTTGTAAAATTCGAGACGAGTCGAGACAAACGTATTTCACTACTCGAATTTTCGAGTCGAGACTCGAGTCGAGTCCAGACAGCTGCTAAAAATCTCGACTCGACTCGAATGTCTCGAAAATTTTTCTATAATTTTTAATATTATATTGAAGAAAGTGCTCGCTCAGAAACACTCGGCACGAGTATTTCGGAAACTGCATGACTTGTCAGGTGTTCGAGGAGTGCTGTGGTGATTGTCTTCAGCAAGTGGCGAAACCAAGGGGAAAAGACGTCCAAATGTCGAGGGGTTGGGTGCCCCCACCTCATTACAGATGTCGAACGTTCTAGTCTGGGCAGATTGGTAAAACAGAACAGGCGGCGAACTGCGTCGGAACTAAGATCAGAGTTTAATGCTGGGCAAAGTACAAGTGTATCTGAACTAGTTTTGTCAAATTTCCGGAAATTTTGAACCTGTTTTTTAAAAAAACGTTTTTTTTCGATTTTCTGGAAAAATTTAAAAAAATAAATATGTTTGTATTAGGTTAATTTTACTAGTAATGATATCTTTTTTTTTTCAAACACGGGAAAAATTTAAGTTCAAAAATTTCAATATTGCGAATATTAAAAAATAGCACTCGAAAATACAATTATTCCAATTATTATCTATATATTAAAATACCGGTACTAGATTTACGCGTATATGTTTCTCCTCACAGAAAAGTTTATATGTTTGTCTCCAATCCTTTCAACAATAAGACCTCGAACCCACAAGTGCTAGAAACGTGCCGTTTTCATTTGTCGATTCCAAATTTTATGTAAACTGTCCAGTTTTAATTGAATATTTTTGTAAAAAAAAAAAAAAAAAAAAAACATGGCCATTAGTTCTTTATTGCATTTATAGGGGTACACAAGAAGTACTGTGGGGGCGCGGTGGCTCAGTGGTAGGACGTTCACCTCCGGTGCATGTGGTCCCTGGTTTGATCCCAGATCGCGCCGTGTGGACTTTGTGGTGGACAAACACCATGCTCGTGGGTTTTCTCGGGGTTCTCCCGTTTCCTCCCACTTTCTTCATTCCACCATTTCATTCATTTCTCATCATCACCGTCTCCTTTAGCCTAACCGGCATAACCGTAGGACGTAAAACTAAAGATTTCATTTCACTAGAAGTACTGAAATTTTTGAAAAAGTAAAGCATCATACCCTACGAGTTATATATTCCAACATCACATAGTTGTATATAGGGGTTGTATATATGTCAGGCGTTTGT
Source organism: Thermobia domestica (assembly GCF_964235325.1). Classification (NCBI taxonomy): domain Eukaryota; kingdom Metazoa; phylum Arthropoda; class Insecta; order Zygentoma; family Lepismatidae; genus Thermobia; species Thermobia domestica. Next base: position 112,236,603 of record NC_137464.1, read on the forward strand.
TTCATGGCCAAATGATAATGAAAACGAAGGATATCCATTTCTCCAGTCTAAGATTAACCTTCATTGTTTGGAGAGGTTTTTTTTTCAATAAACACCGTTTATCACTGACATAATTAATTGTGTGTGTACTTTATTTACTTATTAAATAATGCATGCAGATGCATGCATACACGATATGGGCATTCAGTATATGGGAAAATTTGAACTCAATTATCTATACAAGCCGGCTACGAGTCTTTTGTTAGCCGGCTACGGGTGCAGTGCAAACTACTCTTTGGATTGAGCTTCTTACCGGATGTGTAGCCTACCGAAAGACCACACAGATGTTATCGAAACTATTGTGCTTTGTGTTTTTTTGTATGCTTTGGCAGAAAGTTCTGTAGATATCGAAGCCCGCCAGTGAAGCCATATCTAGCATCTTGGTGCTAGATCTAGCATAATTCACTCCCATCTAGCATCTAGCATCTTGACTTTAGCATCTTGGCAAAATCTCATTCTTTCCTCTGGAGAACAGAAAAAGGACGAAAATTTAGATGGCTCACTGAGCGTTGGGAATTACCCTTAGTTGAAGCGATGGTTGGAGTAATAAAACCAGTTAGTATTTCCGCTGTTGTATTGTTGAATTCACAGAAATGTTCAAAAATAAGCAAAACGTGACTCTGTACAAGATGTTTACTTACCCATAGTTTTATTATTGTCAACTGAACCCTGAGTGTCTGGGATGTTTCTGTCCCTTCTCACTTTACAACTTGAGAGGGGAGGGGGGTATGACCGCTAAAAGAAATGCTTCAGTGCTGCGTCGGAAGCGGCATGTTTTGTATATATTTCTTCCCCTGATTCTCTTTCCAATACAGAGAACCGACTCTTTAAATGAAGAAAGAACCCTGAACCCTCCCGAAAATGCAAAAATGAATGATGCGTACAAATAACAAATCTATGGATGAATCAAATAATGCAGATACATGAGAAGATGATGACGTGTGTCTTGTAATTGTTATATTAATATCCACTGGATTAAGTGGAAGTATAAAATGGATTTGATGACTGCCAAATTGACGTCACCTTGGTAAGTCATTATTTTTTAATATTTAGTAATATTAAATTAGATTATAGTTTTGCGTCGTTTTCAGGAGCAAAGCTCTACAAGACGTGAACGTACAGTTTAAAGTCGGATTTGAAACACATGAGCTCCTACCATGAATCAAACCTCGTTCGAGAAAGGCGCATACGCTAACCACATAGCAACGGGGAGCTCAACATTTAGTGATATGTATATTAAGTTGTAAAATTATATTCATTTAATTTTCACTAATATAATCTTCACAATGTAAAGCATTCGCTAGGCACGTTAACTTGTTTAAAAATAAAAAGCCTATCTCTTACGTTTCCGTCTCGGGGTTGGATTGCGGGATGATAGAAATCCGAAAGAGATGTTTTTATTATATTTTGTGCAGTAGATCTGCTCCTTCATAATCTCCGTGTTTGATAAGAATGAATCTCCCTGGCTCACGAAAATGTACACGTAATATAACAAATAATGCACATTAAATGCCAGACTAATATAGCAAACATTGAAGATGCCTCCCTAGAAAATTTTCTTCGGCCGCCCATGTCTGGAGGTACACAATTTCGCAACTTAGTGGATACGATGTGGATGTATTCAAAGTCTACTGATTTACCCATAAAATTTAAATTTTATAACAATATTCTCAGTGAATACTATTTATATTATGGAGAACTATTTTTTTAATTCGATCGCTAATTTTTTTTTTTTTTTTTTTTTTTTGTTCACCAGGTCTCGGTAATCCTCTGGCACGAAAAATGAAGTTTCTACAAGTGTTTCTCCAGCATTTTTTTTTAGAAAGGGGTCCTCCAGGAGCTTTATTGAGGGTGTAATTCCTACGTTTGTTATATACATATATAGATATAGATAGATATAAATATAGAGATACTGCGTATATATATATATATATATATATATATATATATAAAGATAAGTAGGAGCGGGTCTTTAAAATTAGTTCGGAAAGATAATATGAAAATCTGGCATAATTTGCAAGAATCTATCTAGTCTAATATATATAAAATAAATAGTTTGTCTGTTTGTATGCGGCCTGGGGACCAGACGAGTGGACCGAGAGTTACCAAATTTTAGTCAGGCGTACCCTGGCCCAGGCCCCAGATCAAGACGAATCATTTTTTTTAAAATTCGGATCAGGAGGTCTCAGGGGGCGCTTACAGGGACATGTAAAAGTGGTAGAAAATGGCCGATATTACTGTCGAATTCGTAGTTTTCGCGTTCGCTGAAAACTCTGATCACATTAACTTACAAATTCACCCTATTCGGGCCGGGGGTCACCGGGGGGATCGGATACCGAGACAAGTAAAAGTAATCCAAAATGACCGATATTAGTGTCAAATCCATAGTTTTCGCAGTCGCTGAAATCAATGGTGACAATTCCATTAGCGATGATATGCAAATTCAGCTATAATTGTATGCGGACCGGGAAAAATCTTTAAGTTTCTACGTCCCACGGTTATGCCGCTTAGGCTAAAGGAGACGGTGATGATGAGAGATGAGTGAAAGGGTGGAATGAAGAAAGTGGGAGGAAACGGGACAACCCCGAGAAAACCCACGCACACGGTGTTTGTACACCACAAAGTTCACTTGGCAGGGGCTGGAATCGAACCCGGGACCCCAAACACCAGAGGTGAACGCTTTACCACTGAGCCACCGCGGCCCCCAATGAGGTTGGAAGCTGGTCAGTCATGGCGGGAGGTGGCACATGCCATAGGAGTGGCACAAAGTGTGATTTCCCGATTGTGGAATCGATTTCAAACAACTGGAAGTGTTCGAAGAATACAAGGACAGGGCCGTCCACTAGCAACTAAAGCCAGAGACGATCGTTATCTGTTGTTAACAGCCCGTCGAAACCAGAATACAACTCTGCTACCGCGAGCCTTCCGAACAACTACAGGACGCATAATATCTACTCAAACGGTCCGCAATCGCCTTCGAGAAGGTGGTCTCTACGCACGTAGGTCTATGGTGTGTGTCCTATTAACTGCATGACACCGTGTTGATCGAAGAGCGTAGGCGGAGGAACATCGTGGGTGAGGACGCAATGAATGGGGCAATGTTTTGTTCTCTGACGAGTCTCGATTCAGTGTAGAGCCTAATAATCGACGTGTTTTCATCTGGAAAGAGTGTGGAACACGACACAATTCCATGTTTGTGCGAGAAAGATCCCAGTATCATAGTGGTGGACTGATGGTGTAGGCAGGAATCAGCATTGGTGAGCGTACTGAGCTCCACATCATCCGAAATGGCTCTTTGACGGCTCTCAGATATAGGGATGAGATCATGAAAACTCTTGTTCTTCCTTATGCTGGTGCCATTGGTGATTCGTTCCTTTTTATGGATGACAATACTTGTCCTCACAGAACTCGGTTAGTGGATGAGATGCTGAGGGTATCGCTCGGATGAAGTGGCTAGCATGCTCTCCGGATCTCGTTCCAGTTGAGCATGTCTGGGATATGCTTGGCAGACGAATTGCCGCTAGGCCAGTAAATCCAACAACCATTCCAGAGCTGGAAGTCGCTCTTCTGGATGAGTGGCACAACATCCCCCAAGAACTCATCGATAATCTGATTGAATCCATGCCACGCAGGTGCGAGGCTCTGTTGGCTATTCGAAGTGATCATATGACATATTAGGGAATAATTAGTGTTGTTGCTTTGCCTGTTTATGGGCAGTTCGAGAGATGCACACATAACCGTCTTGTGTCATGAGCCATGTGAACAAGGTTTTCCGTGCCCCAACACCAGTATGTGCCCCATTTTTCTAGTGTATCTTAAAGCATTCCTTCTTGTATGACATATATGAGTCAAACACAAGCTTATTCATACACTATCTTAAGGTCGTGTGTGATATTTCAGCTGAACCCCTAATTTTTTTGAGCATTATATACAGTATATATATATATATATAGTGGCGGATTCAGGATATGATCAAGGGAGGGGCTAAACCATAGTTTGCAGTTTTATCCAGTGTAAAGCAGGATTGAAGCCCATTTTATGCAGTGTATACTTGTGTGTGAAGGGGGGGCTATAGCCCCCTTGGATCCGCCTCTGTATATATATATATATACATGATCGAAAATGGCCTCGAATCCATACTCGCTGAGATGAGCAGAAGATGCCGTTTAAATCCACAAATTCAGCCCCATTAGTACTCTAAGGAGGACGGTGACATGTAAAGATAATTGAAAATTATCGATATTAATGTCAAATTCATAGTTTTGGGGCTCCACAAGTTCATTAGTGACAGTTTTGGTGCCCTTTGTGTCCAAAATGAAACGTATTCTCCCCGTGCGAAGAATGGATATTCTGCTAGTCTGTGATAATAACTAACGGAAGTTTCATTTAATATATTTCTCGCTGCTCAAATTTACTCACTTGTGCGGTATATGTGTGTAAAGTAGAATTAAAACCTGTTGCTTTAAGTATTTTTCCGTTAGCGAAATACATTGTATATACAGTAGGACGTCGATAATCCTAACGTCCAAAATCCGAATGCGGTCCCTAGAAGCTTTTTACATGTTGTCTTAACGCTAGCGATAAACAAACAATAGCGTGTCCATCGACGTTATGTGAAGTCAGTGTTTTTACAAAAGTTCATTTATATGTAATTGTTTGTCATGTATTTTTATTTTTATTTTTTCTTAGGCCTATAAGTTTTAAGTGTGACTTACAAGAACAGTGTTATTTAGAGTACAAGCAAGTTATTCAGAAACATGAAATGTAAGTAGCCTTACGTACGGTATTGTAATTACTGTATGTACTGAATAACCACTGTATCGATAGAAGAACCTACCGTACAGTATGTAAGCCTAAATTGCATTTTCTTGGTCATTTTCGAAAATCCGAACAATTTGAAAATCCGAATACCTGTGGTCCCAATTAGTTCGGAAGTTTTGACTTCCCACTGTATATGTTGCAGACATGTTACAGCAAGTAAGATTACTAGCATCAGGCTAACAAATAGTTTTTAAACTACATTTTCCTGTTTTTGCCAATATTTCCGAACAAACGATTTTTTCTAATGGTTTCAAAATTTCCGGAATTTTACATAGAACAATCAAGATATCTCTATGACATATATGTTTGATTTAACATATTAACTAAAATGATTCTGTGATTAAATGATGATTCTGATGATACCCAAATTTTCCGTTTTTTCCCCAGCTCGGAAAAACAGTAAAAACACTGTTTTTTAAACCCAAAATTTCCGTTTTTTTCACAGGCCTTCACAACACTAGTCTGAACACACACTCCTAAGGATGGCGAATGTTAACACCACGACATCGGCAACTATAACTAAAATGAACACGTGACCATCGCCACTAGACCTTGGCACAATGGCAGAGCGTTGCATTGTCTGATGAATCCCGATATCTTCTTCATCATGACGATGTGAGGGTGCGAATCCGTAGTGTTCATAGGGAACAGCTCCTTGACATCTGTACTGCGGGACGGAGACAAACTGGCTGCGGCTTAATTATTATCTGGGGAACATTCAGGTGAGCATCTATGTGTCTAGTGGAGCTTGAGCAAGGCACCATGAAGGCCGAGTTATCGCACGCTGCTTGCAGACTACGTACACCCCTTCATGACGGCCATGTTTCCCATCGGTAGTGGCATTTTTCGACAAGATAATGCACCATGCCGCAAGGCCAGGAGTGTGATGGAGTGGTTCGAGGAACACAGGAGCGAGTTCCAAGTGATGTGCTGGCCCCCAAACTCTCCGGATCTGAACCCAATCGATCACATCTGGGATGTGATTGAACGTGACGTGAGGGTGCATCATCCCCTCCCCGGAATTTACGGGAATTAGATGACCTGTGTGTGCATATGTGGTGCCAACTCTCTCCAGCGACCCACCAAGGAACATTGCGACCATGCCAAGACGCGCTGCCGTTGTTATTCATGCCAAAAGGTGGATATACTAACAATTAGGTAGGTAGTCATAACGGTCTGGCTGATGTGTGTGTATATTTTAACTCGTATATTTTGTCTCGACTCGAATTTCGAGACGTCTCGACTCGAATTCGAGTCGAGTCGAGACAGAGACTGTCGAGTCGAGACATCAACATAATTTCGAGTCGAGACACGAGTCGAGACAACATTTTCTCGAGTCGAGTCGAGACAGGCTTAAATCTCGACTCGACTCGACTCGAACGCATCCCTATCCCCAAACGACACCTGGGCTTATTTTTTCAAAGTCTCTCGTGTTGTAACACTAGATTTAAACACTTTTAAAAAAAGGAAAAATGAACTACGTACAGTACTGAACTTAGTGATCTTTCCACGTCTTTTCCTGGTCCAGGGTTTGATTCTCAATGGAAGATCCAGCCTGCACTAATCTAGATGAAATATGTAAGATATGAAAACAATAAATATAATACTACAACGTATGTGTAATCGCATAAAAAAAATCGTAACAATGGTGGAAGAGTACTTATCTGCTAAAACTGTATGTATATACACTATACTATTTAATTAAGAGCTTCCAAATGATGGTTACAACAAACTAAAATTATTGTTAATTATTTATTATTAATGTTTTAATGCAACATAGCGTGTACTGATGACACCTGACAGTTTGCAACACTTCCTGTGTTACGTGAAATGATCAAAGGCGACACGGCTCTTGGATTCAACAATACTTCCTGTCTTTTCCACTCGACAATACAAGAACAAGAGAATAGAAGTAACAAATGAGCATCTGCCCTCCGACCCTTCCAGTGGCACGTGCACGCCACCTAGGGTCAAGCGAACTCTCAGATGTGCAGCCAACCTGTGAACTATGGGGTTCCATTCCACCCCCAATCGTTGCTTCTTCAACACACACACACGTAAGTGCATCCCATTATCGTTACTTTTTATTTTATCTTGCTTCCGGTCGCGTGGTTGATGTGACGTCATCATTCTAACATCCTTCCTTCCGGTATTGACACCTGAACAAAAGGTTAAAAAAAGTAAATCAATTCTGTCATGTCAATTTTAATAGGAGACAATATCAAAAGTACTTTTACAATGTCATATAATATGCTATTATTATTAACCAGCTCTGAGGCTTAAGAAATCCAAAGTACAACGCCACAGAAACAAACTTTCTATTATCTATCAATTCAATTCAATTATGATTATTATTTCATTACAGGGGCGGATCAAGGACCGACTTCTGAGGGGGCGGTGCGTTGTAATACTGCTTCTTAGAGCTACTTTTAAGAGCTCTAAACTTTGGGATGGGTTTCATTTATATATAAAATAAAATAAGTTTCCTCTTCTGGGGGGGATCGTCCCCTGGAACCGCCACTGTTTCATTATTACCCATCTTAGACCAAAAATGGGCATTTTCCTAACTGTATGAATGTATGAATAAAGTTAGCCATTGTATTAAGCAAGACTAATGTTCAACATTTCAAATAAGAAAAAATATTAAGATTGATGAAATCATGAACAAAAGTAGATCTTGACTGACGACAGAAAGGGGAAGACATACATACACAAGGGGGGATTCAGGATTTAACCCCCACTTGAGCAAGACATTATGGAAAAATAGACATGAACTACATTAAGATAAATATGCTTGTCCTCTAAGAATATGGAATTAACTACTTAAATCCCCTTCGATTAAATTGTGTGTACGCCACTGACTGATGATGAGGAACACCAAGAACAATGTCAACTCCTTAATGGTGTTGAATACCTGCGTCATCTTTGGTTTCAGCCCATTTATTTATATATAGAATTATTTTTCTGTTTCTTTGAAATGCATTGGATTTTACTGATTTTCTCTGACAATCTTTCTGACAATTTATGGTTGCTTTTTAAGTTTAGTTCAACTTTCTCTTGCGAATACAATTGCTATTCCTCACCGTTATCGTGGAAAGCAGCTCATCTGTGAGACGTAGAATTTAATGCTCCTTTCCGGAGGGGATGAATCATTGCTAACCAACAAATACATGGAAATGAACAACTAGTGCTGCTTTGAACTCCAATGTTGTAACAGGCTTCAAATATGATCCTGTCACATCGATAGATGATGAACAACCATCTTCAGGTCTCAAACGCACCTAAAGAAACAGAGACACAACTTGTATAGTATGTAGACAATGTAAAGGTAGTGCTGCAACAAAAAATTGAACTTTGTGTTGTATGAGATGACTGCTTCATCAGGTGCTAAAGTATAGTTTACCAAATATGAACCGAATTTGTTTTATATTTAATATTGTTTTTGATCATGGTATGTAATATCGTATCTCTTTTGATGCTAATAATTCTATGGTTTGTAATTTTCTTTCTCTTCCTTTGTCTTAGTATGTTCTGGTTACTGATACTTTCAGTCGTATTTCTGAACTAGTCAAATATCCGTTCTTCGCAAGAGCGGAGAATACATTTTATTTTGGACATAAAGGGCTGCATTTGGATTTAAACGGCATCGGAAGTGTCACTGTTCATCTCAGCGACCCCGAAAACTATGGATTCGACACTAACATCGGGCAATTTCGGTCATTTTTAAATATCTCCCCTCCTCCTCCACCCCTAAGTTACACCGTCAAAGTGAAAAGATAAAAATCATCCCAGGCCCGAACCTCATCTGTGTTGAAAATTTGATCGAGATCGGACTGGTGGTTCAAGAAGTATGAAGACACAAACATAGTTACTTTCATTTTCATATACATACGTAGATTAGTTATTTTCAATCCTTCAGAAGATTAGTATATTTAATGTGAGCTTTTGCTAAATTAATGACATAAAATACAATGAATATGCCTAGGTATTATATTCATTTCTACAATATAAATTGACATTTTAAAAATATTTGGCCATTTTGAGTGCCATTTTTTGTGTTTTATTTTGCAACTAGCGACCGGTCTTTGTAATTTTAAACACAAGTAACTAAAACATTATCTTAAACGGTTAAAGCAAATACCCAAAGAATAATGTGTGTTTGTGTTACATTTAATTTTTAATTAACAATTCGAAAGGAATACTTACACAATTTATCGTAATTTATGGAAAGAAACACACATAGTTATAATCAAAATCAGATCCAAACTAAATGATTTTTTTTTTTTTTTTTTGTTAATCTTTGCCAACTGTTATTTCCGTTTATAGAATAGTAAACATATGTAAGTACTGGCTAATACAATACAATACGAATGTTATGGACACTGGATGTTCCGTAATTACTACTTTATTCAATATATTTTCACAAACAAACCAATTAAAAAAACTTCAATTCCAATACCAATTATATAGATATGCGTAAAGCACCATTTCATTTGCAAGTGGACATTGGTGAATGATTAAATGGGGGAGTCTCCAGCCGGCTGTTCTTCGCGACATAATTACAAAAGTTTTTCTCCATGGTTCTTTAGCTACTGTGAAACCATGTATGGGAACGATTCCAGATGTTCCATTTTCCTCTTCCTTCCTCTCCATGCATTACACAGAAGCCCCTATCGCGGTTACTGGTTATTATGAAGGCGTGGAGACATGTGTGTGAGTTGGTGTGTTTATGTGTATGTGTGGAAGGGATAGAGGCATGTCGAAACGAAATACCGATGCACCACGAGAATTCCCAGCATGCCTAACAGATGTTTCTATTGTTGCGTGTTCACGATGGGCAATCTCGGTCGACCAATTAAGAGGATGATCAAGGAATTATGGTCTGCTTTGTGATTACCGAACACTCGCTCTTTTTTTTTCCCCTCTCCTTTTCTCTGATTTTTAATTCTTGTCAATTTTTACGCCTTTCATTTATATTTTAATCTTAGGTTATCTTTTCCCTTTTAATCTTTGTTTTATACTTCCTTTTTTCACGTATCTTTTAACGAAGTAAAATGTACCCTGTACAGAAAAGGTTTTATACCAAGAAATCGACAACAATAAAGTGTCTTAAGTTTAATTTTTTTTACCGAACCAATTTTCCAATAAATTGTACCATAGTCATTGTATGCTGATGCTGTATTTCTATTTAATACAGTAAGAAAGATGCAGTAGAGTAGTTAGTAAGGCCACTGTCTAATTGAGTGGCATGAGGTCGATTCCCGGTAGATAGTGTTTTCCACGTGACGAAACAAGACGGGAATTAAGGTCTTCTTATCTCGTCTCATCTTAATTCTCAAAAAACTTGTCTAGTCTCTTTCTGTACATTTATGTGCAAAATATTTGCCCTGGATTTTTCTAGAAACAAACAGAATTCATCTAGAAATTAACAGAATTATTCTGCATCACGAGAGGTTCACGAAAGGGATAGTATAACAACATTAGGATTAAGATTAGGAATGAGATTTTTTGGCTTTCGGCATCTATGGCCATGTTAGCCCATCACGTATGAGGGATGATGGCCCTCAGCGATCACACTATCCGGGAAATTGGGGGCTAAGAAAGGAAGCGACCTGAGACCTGTATTGTTAGGTACCATCCCGATATTTGCCTAGGGTCAATGAGGAAAATTCTGGAAAACGTCACTCAGGACGACTGGACTGAAAAAGCATTTACACTTTTTCGATCGAGTATCTTTACCGGCAATCGAACCTGAAACTGCTCGCACCAAAGGCGAGAGTGTTAGTGACTATAACAACATATAAACGATATTTCGTATTAGAGTATATCGTGTAATGACTTTGTATCTTTAACAATCGTTGATAAATTATCTTCACTGTGCTCGCACAATCATATTACAAATTTATAGTTTTTAAACTATAAAACAAGAAACATTAAAGTAGTGCTTGAGCCTAAAGCTTGAGTGAATTAGTGTTGCCCACTGAAAAACTCCTATGCTCCACGGTCTTCCGCTAACCACTTCGTCTTCAGGTACGATTTTTCAATTTTGATATTGTCAATTAATTGTAGACTTCTTTGCAACCTCACTCTCTTTTCTGCCACCATACCCTCAAGCATGTCCCTCGTGAAACATTTCCTTCTTAGCCAATGTCCCATCCCAACCAGTTCCTCTTCCTCTTCTTAATAATATCTAAAATTGCTCTTTTCTCCTCCACCATTTCTAACACAAACTCATTTCCGTTCGACCCACCTAATTCTCTTCATTCTTCTCCACACCCACATTTCGAAAACTTCCATCCGTTTTTCATAATTTTTGCCTAATGTCTATGTTTCTGACTCATACAGTACAATACTCCATACGAACCACTTTATAGGTCTTTTTCTTAAGTCTTTGTTTAAGGTAGAGACCTGAACGGGCCGAATTTTTCGGCCCGAGCCCAATACAACCCGGATGTACGTAGGCCCGGCCCAGCCCGGGCCAGAAAAGTTTTGAAAATTTTCGGCCCGAGTCCGGCCCGGCCCGATAAGTTTTTTTAAAATTAATGGCCCAAGCCCGGCCCGGGCCCGATAAATTTTCGAAGTTTCATTTTGTAACATTTTTCACGGGCACACTTCTTCAACGTTTGCCTTTATTCTAATTATCGTTTAACGAATGTTAATAATTATTAAAGAATTGCAATTAATCGGCCCCAGCCCGGCCCGACCTGAAGAAAAATCAGTGTCGGGCCGGGCCGCGCTTCGGGCCTCGGGCCAGGCCCGGTCCGTGCAGGTCTCTAGTTCAAGGTCCAAGAAATAGTATTTTCTTCCTCCTAAATGCTTATTTCGCCATTCGTATCTTTGCTTTTATTTCACGTTCACACTTCGTATCATGACAAAAAATACTACCCAGGTATCGAAAACTAGTCGCCTGTTCTGTTTTCTCCCTTTCTACTTCTATATTTGACACCGACCCCTTCGTTCCAATCACCATGGCTTTTGTCTTTCTAATATTTATTTTCATCCCATATTCTTCACAATCGTTCCTAAAATTTTCTAAAATCTTATTGGTCTTCTTTTCAGACTCCACAACAGGCGCCGTATCATCTGTAAACCGTATACACCTAATCATTCTACCTTCTACTGAAATGCCGTCTCTATTTTGTAGGCTCCTTTTCATTATACCTTCTAGATAGATATTAAATATTGTTGGTAAGACACACCATCCCAGTCGAAATCCCCTTCCAATTGCAGTCTCCTCTGTCATTTCCTCTTCTATTCTAACACTTGTTAGTTCATATATAAGTTTCTTATGAGTCCTCAATCTTTCCATTCCAACACAACCTTCTTTAGAACATCCAATAACAATTCCCAATTCACGCGGTCAAAGGCCTTTTCTAGATCAATAAATACCATATATATATATTTCCCTTTTTCTGTAAACCTTACACTGGTCACTCTTAATAATCTAATTGCATCTCTTGTGCCCTCTGAACCCGAACTGTTCAGCTGCAACTTTTTCATTCGTTCGTCTAATACTTTTGTTCAGAATTCGAAGCAAAATTTTTCGTTTTGCTTCATTATATATAGACTAATAATTCTGTAATTCTCACTCCTCTCTGGGTTCTATTTACTATCCATCAGGAAGTCTCATGACCATTCTTCTGTTTCATATATTTCATTGGACAATGGGAATATTTTTTCTTGTCTTTGTCTTTCATATTCTTAATGAATTGGATTGGTATATTATCTTTCCAGATTGCCTTTCCATTCTTAATCTGTTTGTCGGAGAGAATTGATTTGTAGGGAAAATATTTTCCTGTTTCCTTTGAAATGAACCGAACCGGAATGGTAACAATGGGATTTTGCTGATTTCTTCTTCAACTCTAGCTAAATGTTCCTTGCTATTTTTTAGAATGAATTTTCATTTTTTAATAAATTTAATGTTAATTAAATTATATTTAATTATTAAATATAAAATGTTATATATAAAACTATATTTAACTTTATCGAACTAATATACAGTTAAATTGATTTGATGAAATAAATCATTAAAATTTCAGTGTTCATTTCAAAGAAAACATAAAGAATATTTTTTCATATACATCAATAAGCTAAAAAGTAAAGATGAAGCGAGTGTTTTAACATTGCTAACCAATTTGGCGATTAGTAGGTCTTACAAATCAATGTAAAATGACTGTTTTTTTTTTTCGTAATAATACTCGTCAAAGAACTTTAGATACTCAGTAAAAAGTTAGAATTTTTGTTTCTTTTTTTGTTTGTTTGTTTACTCTGGCAAACGATGCAAGAACGTTAATTGATATTATATTGTGTTTAATACATGAGGATTTAACTAACTAACTAACTAACTCTATGGCCTATGGAACCCGGAGGTTCAATGCCGCGTTCACAAAAGCTCTCCACTGACTTCTATCCTTAGTCAATTGGATACAGTTTCTACTTTGTATTTCTATTTCTGCGAGACCCATCTTAATATTATCCTCCCATCTGCGCCTAGGTCTTCCTATTGGTCGTTTTCTGATTGGTCTTCCAGTCAAGACTTTGAAAGCGTTTCTACTTTCTTCCATTCTAGCTACATGACCTGCCCACCTAAGCCTCCTGGACTTTACGACCCTAACAATGTTAGGTAAACCATATAAATTATGTAGTTCCTCGTTATGAAGTTTCCGCCATTCCCCATTCTCGTTCCTCTTGGGTCCGAATATTCGTCTCAGGATCTTGTTCTCTAATACTTTCAGTCTATGTTCTTCCCTCAGAGTACGCGACCATGTTTCGCAACCATACAGAACAACAGGCATGATTATCGTTTTGTATATTTTAAGCTTCAAATTCCTCGACAGAATTCGCGACGACAAGAGATTTTGAACCGAATAGTAACACGAATTCCCTGCTTTTAGTCGACATTTAATTTCTTCGTGAATATGATTTTCACATGAGGATTTACTTTGTACAAAACTACAACTTAAAATTAGACATCTACTGCAGATAATTTAAGTGCGTGATTTTCAATGTTAAATCGCAGAAATTATTTTTAGCAGTTCATGTACTGAAATGAGATTTCGATCATCAAATAAAATAAAATATTCTATCAATTATATTTTGTTTTACATCAAGTAGTCAAACAACTTTTCTGTATATCACAATAATTATTTACATATATGCAGCAGGTATGCCAGAAGCTGCTCTTCCAACGCCACGCTCCTACCCCCCCCCCCCCAAAAAAAATTAAGTCTTGTTTGTGGGTTAGAGGACACAAAGAAGTGGAAAACTGTTCGGTTTACAGGATTTTGAAACGATTGAGACGATTCTGTTTTAAGTGAAAACCAGCTTTGTAAATTTAATAACGACTTACATATTAAAATATTGAAAAACTTCAATGTAAGTGGACTTGTTACGAAAATTTTCCCAGTAATCTCATTAGTGTATAAAATAAATCTTTGAAGTTAAGTAAATGTGTTGATAAAAACGAAAACAGAGTTAAACGATTAACTGAGTTTGTCTGTAATATTTATGTATAAAATGATATTAATGGAGAGACGTGCTTCATTTTAGTTGCATACATTTTTATTTTTTTAATGATTATTATTCCCGACTAATTCCATATTTACATGTCATTTTTTTCTCAGCTCTCATTTTCTCGATTTTTTCGCCAATGCATAATTTATGTTAGCATGTATCTATTGTTAAATAATCACAGCAAACTGGAAAACTCTTTATTGCAACATTTTCCCCTTCCTTTTTTTCCCATTCGTATCTAACACACATATAAATACATACTCGTTCAACACATGAACATATGTGCACTTGAATCCATATATATATATATATATATATATATATATATATATATATATATATATATATATATATATATATATATATATATCGTGTGTGTGTGTGTGAACGTTTGTGGGTCTCGGAAGTGTGTCCCAAGGGAACACTCAATGTCGCATGATTACTACGACGCTTGCATGTTCTGTCGACCTCCAACGAAACCTAATGCCCTCGCTCGTTCGCTTGGTTGCTCTCACCCTCCTACACATACACACTTAATACAGACACACATACACACACACAGACATACACATACATATATACAACACTCATGGTGAATGACGCTGTCGTATTTCTCATCAATTATTCATGTCGGTCAAATGCAACAGAATTATTCACCTTACACAAGAGGCATTTCCGCCGCTTCTATTATTTTCTCCAACAGGTATTCATTCATCCACCCTTTTTCCAATTTCTGTCCAATACAACTACATATGATTTTTTTCTTACATACTCCAAATTAACTCTACCTACTTTAGAATACCTATCGCTCTAACAAAACATAAGTTATAGTTTCACCTTTTATAATACAGCTTGCATACAGGAATACGAAGATTTAAAAGTAGAATATGAGGTAATTTTGAATGCTGCTGATAATTGGTAGACTAATGCGTTAGGCTCAGGGGCGGACCAAGAGCTGGGCAATCCAGGCAACTGCCCGGGGTGCCACAGCCAGGGGGCGCGAAAACCAGCTTCAAAAAGTAAATTTTATAAGTATTTACTACTGAGTTCATTAGTTGATATTCTTGTAAAGTAGCGTCAATTACATCATCTTTTTCCATTCCGCCATGGAAAAAGAGTTTCATAGTACTAGGGGAGGCTGTATCGGCAAATGGAGACATGGCATGTAGAAGAAAGAGTGGAGAAGGAGTTGGTAATGTAAAATATAGGCTTGGACTAGGGGGTGCAAAAGTCACTTTGCTCGGGTGAAAATGTTGCCTTGGTCCGTCCAGAGAATATCAATAATATTTAAACTGATTAGTATATTGGTTAAAGGAAACGATTTCCTGAAGTTGAAATTACAATGTATAATTATTTAAAAAGAAATATGGTCTAATCAAAAATGAAGAAATTGAAAATTCAGGAGAAGAATATGTCAAAAATTCTATTAATTTATAGATGTCTTGAATGAAGTACAATTGTTTAATTAGATTCTAAAGACGGATTTTCATCTTTAAGCTCAAGAGAGACATATATTGACAATAAAACTTAAGCGATACCTAACTTCAAGGAAAAACTCTTTTGTAAAGTAAGAGCAAGTCTTGTAAGTGTCAGGGATATTGAAAATCAGTAATCATAAGGAGCATTTTTTTTTCTTTTTTACACTGAGTGCTAATTGAATTGCGACGACCTACCTAATATTTTGTTGATCCACTTTTTGCTCACGGGACTGCCTGGACAAGGCGTGCCATGGAATCTAACAGTTGCTGATATGTTCCCACGTGAATCTGAAACTATATTTTCCCAATGGCGTCCCACAATGAGTCTACATATGTTGGTGCAGGAGTCACTGTGCGAAGAGCTCGTTTCGCAACGTCCCATAAATGTTCTATAGTATTAAGATCCGGTCACTTAGGGGGCCAATTCATACGCTGCAGCTCCGTGGAATGTTCCTTAAGCCAAACAAGTACAGTCCTTTCTTGGTGGCGCCGTGCATTGTTGTCCTGGAAAATGCCGTCCTCGTGTGAGTAGAAGTGTTGCATTGTATGGTGTATGTGATCCTGTAACACCCTCAGGTACTCAATGGATGTCTCATTGTAGTCCATACACACCAACGGTTCAAGTCCATAACAACAGCAGTATCTTCAAACCATATAGCTGCCTCCACCTGCCTGTACAGTACACCTTTTCCCATCAACCGCGGTCCAATTAGCGTGTTCCTATGCCCAAGCGCGACGAAGTCGGCGGTGACGAGTCGTAAAAGTATGTGACGAGTGGGTCGTCTGCTGTGGAACTTTACGTGGCCCAGTGTACGTCATGTAGTTTAGTGGAAAAGGGTGTTCTGCACCCACCATTGTATTGGCCACGTAATTCACGGACCTGATGATCCCTTTAGCTGTCACGAGCTGTTTGACGCGATGCTTGCCCTGTTTTGAACTTCGGTAAGCCCCTGCAATTACATCTCTAGGAGTGCGTTACTCAACTTTCTTCCCACTACTTGTATGAGCACCATTACACAGGAAAGGGCGCATCCAACAAGAATCTCTGTCTGGGTTATTGACGCAACTATTGCTCGGGTAACCGGAATCATTTCCTATTGGAATACTGATAAATCCTTCCCACCTTCGATTACACTAGCCTGCGAATTTTAACTTTCGGATCATTGCATGAGGTATAGTATGCCACGTTTCATATTTCGGGTGTACCGAATTCAGAACAAAAGTCGGTTTAGTTATTGCACATGAGGTTTTCTTGCAAATTGCATATTAACATTGCCAATATCAATGTATCTAATGGTTTATTGCTATTCATAACACTGCTGCGAATACGGTACACTTACTAATATAAACAATATTAACATCTATTTTTTTAAAACTAATTTCCAATTTATTCACACAAGTTAAGTTTACAAATATTTATGAATAACGAAACAATAACAGGAAATACAGGAAACAATAATGTCAAAATACATATGATGATCTCTACAATTGCATTTTAATGCTTCATTTTATATTAATATTTTATAACAAGAACAACAATGAAATTTAAACATGATTTCTAAGGAGCAAACGCAATTTGAATATATATTATGTTACAGGGGGATGGATCAACATCTATTATTTGTATTTCTAGTGCTGTATGCGACAGTAAGTTAACTCGTAATCACGATATTAGAAACACAAGGCAAGAAAATGGGGAGAAAAAGAAGCAATGTTTATGGATAAGCATCCACTATAAAACAGTAAGACTCTTAAAGCAAGCAAATGTAAACTCCATAGTGTTTTTGAATTTGTGCTCTCATCTGCGCCATTTTAAATGAGGAAATAACACACCCATAGGTCATGACGTGCAGCACAACTATCCACACTAGTGGGTTTTTACGCCTCTTCCCTGAGAAACTGAGTCTTGTCGCGGCACGCTTGTGACTAGTGGCACAATCTCTGCAACAACTATCAGTAGTCTGCAAGCATGTTGCAATTTCACTTTCCTTGATAACGACGTTCGAGTTCCTTGAGGTCCTGATGAAATTTCTCTCCTTGTTCCTCACTCACGACTCCAAGATTGTCTGGAAAATAGTCCAAATGGGAAAACAGCATATGCACTTTCAAACTCATGTTACAACCCAATTCTTTACAACACAGTGGCATTCTCTCCACCATGTCTTTATAGTTTGGATCCTTTCTGTTGCCAAGAAAGTTTTTCGCTACATCTCGGAAAGCTTGCCATGATGAACGCTCGTCCCGGTTCATGACATTTTCAAAATTTGAGCCACCAAAAAGTTTGGACCATCGAAGATGCCCTCTAATTTTTGCATTACTGATGCCAGGAAATTTTTGACACAGATATTTGAGGCACTCACCTTCAGTATCTAGAGCTTTTACGAATGCTTCAAGTCAAGCTTAATGTGAAGGGGAGGTAACAGTATATCATGTGCATTAACAAGACTTGCGCGTTGTAAGTTTTTCGAACCAACATTCCACTGCCTATCTGGCCATTCCTTTTGAGTCCAGTGGACTGCCCTGCCTGACTGTCCCACTCACACAGAAAACATGGGAATTTGGTATAGCCTGGGAATTTGGGACTTTTGACCCAACAGAAGGCCGATGACTTTAAAATCCCCACATATTTGCCATTGATGTTCGTGGTACTTTATCTTGCTCAATATCAAATCAAGGTTGTTGTAGCTTTCCCTCATGACAACAGAATAAGCAACTGGAACGGATGCTGGCTTGTTTCCGTTGTGTGGTAGTACACAATTCAAACTCCGCTTGGAAGCATCGATGAAAAGTCTCCATTGGGATCGATCATAGTCAGGCGATCCTAATTCTAGTATTAACTCCGTAATTTTGTTGGAAAATACTATATTATCTTCTTCAGAAACGAAAGCAGCAAATTCTTGTTCACGATGCCTGTACCAATAGTACGTCGTCTCAGGCATCAACAGGTTTCTCTCCTTTAGTTGTGATCCCAGTAGTTCGACAGATTCCTTTATGAGACCAAGGTCACGAACTAAATCATTTAAACCGCTCTGTCCGAAAAGTATAGGCTCTGTTGATTCTTGTGGGTCAAAGTCCGAATCGTCATTGTTGTCAATAGGAGATTCGGAAGAGGCTTCGATTAATTGGTTTGGTGGCTGTGGGACAAGTATGTCAGGACCATGGGATACTGGTAGACTGACGGATGGAATTGTAGTTGGGTAAGCAATTTTAGCCCTGTTCCTACTGTTGAAACCTTTCACATTCACAGAACAAAAGTAACAATTGGTGCTATGGTCAGTAGGCTCACGCCACACAGTGGAGATTCCAAACGGCAATGCTCGTCTGTCACATTTCATCCATTGCCACAGTTGTTCGACAAAACTTGTGGTGCCCAAGACTTGTCCTGATCTCCCAATGCTATACCAAAATACGCAAGATAAGTCTTTCGCACAAAGGAGGTTACATTGCGCCGTTGTTTCATGGGCACAAATGTCCCATATATAGAATAGAATATATCTGGATTATTCTTACAATTACGACGCTGCATTTCGAAAAATGCGAACAAGCACTTCACTTTCGTCAATAAATACTAAGCACACACCACGATATTAGGGACTTCAAAGCACTGAGCACAATTAGGTAGTTTACAACGAAACTGTGTGAATCATTCGCAGGAAAAGCAATATACTAAACAAATCAATGCCGCTAGGTATTACTATCGTACCGTACCGCTAGGCGGACACGATAAGCTGCTGTTTAGCTACTGCTACAACATTTCAAACCATGAGAGTAATAGCATTTCAGCCAATCAGAATGTTTAGTTCTCCTGGCTTGAGACGCATATGAATGAATAGGTAAAATGATTATATCGATTTTGTCACAAAATGTGATGTGATGAGACAAAACTAACTTCACTTTTAGGCTTAGGTGGTAATCACCACATCACAGAAATATATTGCACTTATGCAATAAAATCATCGCAGGCTAGTGTTATTATAGTGTGCTGTCTGCCAACACGTAGCCTCAAGTGTATTCTTTATCTGCAATACTACCAGGCGGGGTGGTCATGTAATCAGCTGCCGGCCACACTTTCTTGTGTGGGGGGATGGTCGCAATTCAGTGTATATCATAGGTAATTGAACTGTTATTTATACAATATACCTAATAAAACTGTGAGAATTTCTCACAAAATGTTTTGTTGCAAACATACGCATATGTACTCATGTCCAAAATTATTGTCGCATATCTATAACTGTCTTCTTGTAAGAATATAATTTCATGGTGATTTTTCAGGATAATTTTAATACTGATACTATGTGTATAATCATGTATATTTGGGAAATGTATATTTGTGGTAAATTTCATAGGAAAAGAATTATAAATACGAAGATTAGAGTGAGTAAAACAAAATATTGCTAAATGGACAAGAAAGTTTTATTTTCGTTGGATGCTAAAATAAAGATTTCATATCACTTCAAGTCATATCATTTTATTATTACTTTCTTCCACCTTACAACGCAGATGCAGATGAAAATACTGAGTTCAAAGAAATATTCGAAACAATACTGTTTCCTATGCCTTCGGCGTATCGAAACATTAAAAGAGCCATTTTCTTGTTAATTTAAAAGGGTTACATTTATCCTCCCTAATTGCATATTGTCCAGCAGGCAGTTGGATGAAACCAGAAGTTGTGCTGTTATATATATACTTTCCAGCATGGAGATCATCATTTTTATAAATTTCCTAGAAGTTTCCCAAATGAAAGAAGCTTTGAACTGTGATAAAATCATCAGGTAGTATCCATAACATAGTAAATCTAAACTGAATTCCCAATTATCTTGAAACGAGGAGGCTTAATGAGACAGAAGAATACATACAAAAGACGTAAGCAGTACGATCACCTTTTATATTTTTACAGATGTTAATTTTAATGGAGAAATTTTACTTTTTCTTCTTTATATTTATTACTTCTCAAAACACAACAGCAATAAGAGATATTCTGCAAGGGCTTTGTAAAAAAAAAAAAAAAAAAAAAAAAAATCACGTATACTATTGAGTGTTTAGAATATACGGATGTAAATATGAAATTAACAACAGAAGAATAACATTGTTGGCGAGTTGCAAGATAAATAGATGCCTGCGTTACAGAGAAAGAAATAATGCATATCGTACTGGAAAATGCAGATTTTACCAAAAAAAAAAAAAAAAAAAGAAAGTAAGACAAGGAGATAACTGACAGAGGTGGCAAAGTTAGCACGTTTACTATATTATAATTTTACAACTATTCTTTAGAAAATTATGCCTAAAAATTTGAATGAATACGTACATATGTTACAAAATGGCTGGAGAAACAAGAGAGAACTAATATGGGTTTATGATTTCTTAGTAGAATTATGAAAATCAGTGACAAAAATGGTACCATTAGAGATTAAAATAGTCCCTTTTTGGAAGTGAACAGAAGTGTTCCCTTTTTTTTTAAAGTTTGGCTTTTATGACTCTCTTATTCAAGTTTCACTTTTGTTTCCAAGTATTTGATTTTATAATTAGGAAAGTGCGTAGAACATTCAGTGCTTTTGAATCCTATGTTCAGTTCGGGGTTGCTGTCTTTGATGGTTTTCAAACTGGCATTGCATTGGTTGCCAGTAGGTGTAAGTTCTGCAACCTCTCATATCGCAGATGTCATTTTGGTTGCTTAACCATCTTATCAAGTGCCTAGAAGTTATGCATCTTCATATCTGTGTTTTATTAATTGCTTAAATAGAATTTGGCAAAGAAAAAAGAATAGCACAAAATAAGTAGTTTGAGTTCAGTTGAGTTTGAATTTAACGTCTCATATAGCAGCAAAGCTATATGAGACGTGCACCTACTGATTGACATGGAATCCGAACCACGTGAGCTCCCGCCGGGTATCAAACCCTGGTCTCCTACGCCATAGGCGCGTATACTAACCTCTTAGCGACGAAGAAGCTCATACTACAAACCAAGAAACATATATAAAACAATTTTTGTTTTGGTAAAAATTTTGCTTACATCTGATTCTCCGTTCAGGAAATGCTTTATCCTGGGCTTCAGATATCATATTAGAGATTGAGTTCAATTTACAGAATAAAAGTTATAAAGGGCTATTTTGTGAATGATGTAAGCTTAACACGGAAAGCTTATTCACAGAGTCTCCTCCTTCTTTACTGCTGTATCCTGTCAAAAGGTTTGGAATAAAAAACTTGTGAGTAGCGTTTTGTACACTACATTTCTCGAATTTAAACATGGTTAATAAATGTTATATATAGTTGCAGTAAAGTTTTAGTTCATTCATACAATTTAAATGACAATTTTGTTCACGAAATATGCTACTTCTTCAGAATAGTTATATTTGGTAACATTTTTTTTTGGACTAAAACATTTATGCCATTAAACGATAACCTAATATCTCTAGAAACAACTCGCTGGAGTTAAGAAATAAAATAAAATTAAAATTAAAAATAAAACAAATAATAAAAACAAACGGCCGATTTGCACTTTTTTCTTATCAAATGAATTAAAGAAAAACAAAATTTCTCAGACAATAAAAAAAGCCATGCAAATACTAGCTCCTTCTTTTTACTAAAAGATATTAAAAAAAAAAAAAAAAACAATCATTGCATTTTCAAACTTCCAGACTATAGAAGTATGCTACGCGTAAGTATCCGAAATCTTATGCATGTCTTTGTTCGCCCATCCGTCCGTCCGTATGTTGAAAGATGTCAGAGCAAAAACTAACTCGTAAGAGAAATCGAGATGCGTTTTGTTTTGTTTTTTCAATCTATTCAGCACTAGAAAGATAGGTTCCATTTCATCCACTAACTCTCTATTCAAACCAGAAGTAGTCAAAAAAATTATTGCCGATTTTAACGTTTACCCTATAGAACGAAAACAAATAACAATAAGTTTATTTTTTCTTGTAAACGATTCAACGTCAACATATCATTACTATCCACAACCTCGACCGAAACCGAAAGTGGTTCAAATTTACTATTGTTTCCTGTTTCAATACTGATTTTTGTGGAGGAAAAACAGTAAATGCTATCAAGATGTGGTTTTTTGCATTCGATTCAGCGTCGTAACAATAGGTTTCATCTACTCCTTTGAAGCCTATTCAAACCGGAAGTGGTTAAAATTAGCCATTTTGTTTATCACCATATAACAACACGGTAATAGGTAGTAAGAAGTTTTTTTTTTCTTTTTTTGTAAACGATTCAGCGTCTCAAGATAACATGTCGGCATAGAACAAAAGCAATAAGAGACTTTTTGTATAGATTCAACATCCTAGGAACACTTGCACGTCATAAGCCATTTATGATTGGTCTACCCTCTGTTCCATGCCTGTTCTAGATCTTTAAGTGGCGTTTCTAGATGAATAGTAAGAAACCATTTCTTTCCACGAGTGTATTTCTATATGTACTGCAAAAAGTTTTGAATGAACTGTTTGTTGTAAGTCGTGTAAAATGTTAAACCGATTGAACTGAATTATGGTGAACAATGTTATATAAAAGAATAGAAATACAGACCTTACAGACAAAAGAAGTGATTCTTTTTGGATCATAAGATCGAATATATTTCAGGCAAAACTTTTTTTGTAGACCTTATATCCTATCTGGAGAATTACATATAGTGTAGCCAAACTCAAACTATCACTTAACTCAGTGTGATGTGGTCATTCCGTAAAAAATAAGAAAACTCGATTTAGGGGCCGTTCAAAAATGTTGTGTCCCCTGATCCAAAAAAAATCCAATATATTTCATTCAATCAAAATATTTCTTGCCCGTTTTGTACCTGGAGAACTACATATAGTGTAGCCAAACCGAAACTATCACTTAACTCAGTATGATGCAGGGGCGTAAATAAGGGCCCCGTAGACCCCGTATTGCGTGGGGGGGCCCAAGCCATCAAGGGGTTCCCAAATCGTGATGTAGGGCGTAGAGAAGGGGCCCCATTCCATGTTGTTTGCGGGGTGGCCCCCAAGCCCTTAGTTATGCCACTGGTATGATGTGCTTATTCCGTTAAAAAAAAAAAAAGCGATTTAGGGCCCGTTCAAAAATTTTGTGGTCCAGGATCCAAAAACTAATTATTGGCCAAGATAGCAATCTTTAAATGCATTTTTGGATCATTCCTAAACTTCTTGTTAGAAAGTTACCTCCCAATAAAGATAGAGATAGTTCCTGTTGTCTGGAAGAAGTTTTGTAATATGGAATTTCAACAGGTTTTTATTTGAGATGTTAATTTTTCGTAGCCATAATTTTACACAAACAACAAAATTTGAAATAAAATTTAGACATACAGCACAGTTCTATAGGAGTTATATATAGGAGACAAATTGTCAAAAATCGTGCATTGTTTAAACAACTTTTATAAAATAAAATTTACTTCTTTAGTTCTAATAGGGCAAAAAGTTTTCGCAGGCGTGTAACAATACACAGAAAGAAAGAAAATCAAAATCGGATAGCATCTTCAGTTAGTGCATTGACGTGAAAATCTCGCCAAATTGTCAAAAAAAAAAAAAAAAAAAAAAGTACAATTTTTGACAATTAGTTGAAATTTTGACCTCGATGGGATAACTGAAGATATTGCCCGATTTTTAAAAAATTACAGTTACAAGTTTCGATAGACGGTGCAACTTTTTCGCACTATTAGAATTTGATTTGAAATTAAAATCATCCCCCTACTGTCCATACATTGTGTTTATCATAATACGTGTTTCTGATAGTACTGTATTCTTTTTAAGAAAATGAATGTATTCTATGTGGATAAATTAATCAAATAAGCCTAAATTTAGACATAAGGGTTCAATTTAAAAGTAATTTATTTAAATAAAAATAGAATTTATCGTATAAGAAATGTTCAGAACTTTATTGTATTCTGTAGTTACAGGCTACCAGCGAGTCGGAAGCTTAGGATCAAGTCCCAGTATCAGGGGCGTCATTTAGGGGGGCAGGGAGGGGCAATTGCCCCCCCCTGAGTTTGAGATTTATATAGGTTTTATCAAAAGAATAGTAGTAAATCAGTGGAAAACAAGAAATTTTACTTAAATCAAGGGGTCTTGCCCCCCCCCCAAGGAAAATCTGAAATGACGCTCCTGCCCAGTATCCGTTACCTATACTGGTGGTCTGATAGAAGTTTTAACTTTTGAAAATATAAGTCAATTTTTTCAATGATTATACACCAACAGTTAGTCATCCCACTGGGTAATGAAGTACAGATGCTCTTCTGCACACTATACTTTATAGACCTAATACTACAGTAAAATATAATTTCAATATGGTTTGAAGGCTATTGTTGAAAGGGCAAATACAATGATTTTCCATATTCTGTGTTTCTTCTTTTCGTCATTGCCATATAATAACTTATACTTCTTCTTTGAAAGGAATAAAGAAAAATTGATATTATTTTTACTATGTGAATAATTTTAAAGCTCAGCTCATAACATTATTAGGAGTAAGTTGTTTAAACAAAGTACGATTTTTGACAATTTGTCTCCTATATATACCTCCTATAGAATTGTGCTGTATGTCTAAATTTTATTTCAAATTTTGTTGTTTGTGTAAAATTATGGCTATGTAAAATTAACATCTTAAATAAAAATCTGTTGAAATTCCATATTATAAAACTCGTTGTTGGGGGCACATTAAAAAGTTGTTGGGGGCACAAGGTGGCTCACTGGTAGAGCGCTTCCCATGGTGCGTGGGATTCTTGGTTCGATCCCCGCCCAAGTAAGTTTTCCCGGGGCACCTACCATTTCATCCCACAATGTCCTTCCACCAATTCCTCGCCCGGTCATTTACTTGCTTTACTCTTCCGTCTCCCTTAGCCTAAAGAGCTAATTCTTGGACGTTAAACTTAAAGGTTTAATTTCATTTGTTATTTCTTTTTCTTTCTTTCTTTTAGTAAATTACATTCTCTGAGAAGGAAGAACATAGGATATTAAAACCATTAGCAACAAATACTAAACAGAATGTCATTGTTGTTAATTGATAAGAATTCTTGTCTTGTGTGAGAATTCATAAGGGTTCAGATTTTACGTCAATATGTAGAATCATGTGTGAAATAGTTTCGTACGAGATGTTAGGCTAGCAAGTACCCAGTGAGCAACAATTGTTAGCATAATGGATACCAATAGTTTATATTATAGCGCGATGATATAGCACGAATACTGTATGTGTGTGTTCAATTATTTTTGACAATCCTGATTTTACCCACAAATCGAAAAATACATAACTATGGGGAAACAGTTTGTTAGTTTTCTTTGATAAATTCAAATTTTCTTTCTTTCTTACACAAAAAGTGGTCACAAAATCAAATTATTAGGTTTATTATTCATCAGTATAAGGATAATCTTCAAAAGTTTTGCAATTGTGTGTACAGTTCACAAGTTTGGGGAATGGATCCGGACGCGCTGTCTCCTCATTAGTGTTCGGCTCTACTAAGGAAGCATAGAAGCATAGTCTTTCTTCAAAATTCTAAAATATTATTAGCTTTTAGCGGAAACAAATTCTAAATATGAGATGCCAATCGATAGTTCTAATTAAGCTGGGCAAAATGATATGCATACGTACAGTGCTGTAGTCCTAAAATTTTCAGGTGATATACGCTGTTTTGTGATCATGTAATGAACGATGTAAAACGCACATATTAATTCAATTAAAATATATAAAAGATACATTCCTGTTTTATAGTCTTAAAGTATTTCATGCTATTTTCTTGATCACACTTCTTATTTAAATCACCACTTCTCAAGACTTCCATCAACCATTCACGGCAGCATTCCATCCATTCCTGCTGGGTGCGAGTGCACTTCATTCCTCCGTCCCATGGTTCCGGGTCCGGGCGCCTTAAAACCACAAATGTATTCATTTATCATAAACAGGCCATAGCAAGGTTGGCATCCAAAACAATAAGTGCACTGTGCTCGATTGTAGGTTTTAAATGCCGGATGATCTGCCTGGCACAACCCCAAACCTGGAGGACCAGTGGTTGTCTTCAGTTCCGAAGAACCTGCACATCCCGACGCTAGGTTATCATTGGAGTCATGACCCAATTAAATAAATATAAAAGAAACAAAAGTAGAAAGTACTATACGCTTTGAAGCAGAAAGTACACTCTAATGACTAAGATTAAGCAGAGAGTATACGGCGTGTACCGCCGTGTACCCTCGACTACAGCCCTGCATATGGATAAAAGTTTACTGCAATCTGCGAGAAAATGGAGAAAAAACCAACTTTTTTGTAAACCTAAAAATTGATATACGAGAACCATGGCACTTATTGAGATGATATAATGATACTGGAATATACCCTCACTCAACTCTTCATTATGACACTAGTAAGACGGCAATACATCGTATGGTTAATGAGATATCTGTCTCAACATTATTAACATTTGTTGTGTAAAGATATAAAGATGAGAAATACATGAATTCAAAGGATTGCATTGAACTGAACAAAAATCACATACTTGAAGGTAAATTTTCATGAGTAATTTTCGAGAAAATCGACGAAAAAACTATGTCGGTCATTGCTAATAGTAATAATAACTGACAGTTTCTATTCCACTGAAAGATAGGATTGATATTGAATTACATAATGTAGCAAAATGCACTGTTCACATTATAGGCCTATCTGTTGTTATATGTCTTTTCCGAACGGACACACACACACACATACACACACACACACACACACACACACAGCTCGAGTTTACAATTCAACTGTGTCATACACCTACTTTCTTAGTTTCTGATATTATTCCTCATTTGTTGATTAAAGCCACTCCGATTCAGTGGCACTCATCGTTTAAGTTCCAGAAAATGAAAATGAACAGTCTCTCAATTACACAGGATAACTGAATGACATCTTCAGTCGATCAATAGGCGCGGGAAGATCCGAGTTCGATTTCTGGTTGGACTACATTTGGATCGGACCCCCGTTAAGCTGTAGGCTCACGTCTCATACACTGTATAAGCTTGCTGCTGAAAGCGACGCTGAATTAAAATCAAACCAAACCAAACCAAACCAAATCAATAATAATAATAATAATAATAATAATAATAATAATAATAATAATAATAATAATAATAATAATAATAATAATAATAATAATAATAATAATGTTTTTTTTTTCGAGAATAAGATCAGGTCTTATATTCACTTATGACTCAAATACAAGTATACAGTATCTATCCTAAGTTTATTATATGTAAATTAGCCAGTTTCGAGTTTTGTAACTACTGGAGCTTATTTTCTCATTATAATGTATCTTATTTTTGGAGGAGGGCTTAGTTTCTGGTTGGTTATTATTTCCAGAGAGACACGGTAATAGAAAGAAGAAGAATGCTTACTTAACTTTCTAAATAAAGCCCGAAGACAGTGCCACGTAGGGGCACTTCGTTTTCGGAAGTTGGTACTTATAGTTTATACAGTTATCTAAATAAGTTACGCATAATCAACATATATAAAGATTTACTACTTAATAGTCTAAAATGGGTACCGCTTAGAGACCTGTACGGGGCGAATTTTTCGGCCCGAGCCCAATCCAGCCCGAATATACCTAGGCCCGGCCCAGTCCGGGCCCGAAAAGTTTTGGAGATTTTCTTCCCGAGCCCGGCCCGCCCGATAAGTTTTTTTAAAATTCTTGACCCAAGCCCGGCCCGGGCCCTATAAATCTTAAAAGTTTCATTTTGTAACATTTTTCACGGGCACACTTCTTCAACGTTTGCCTCTATTCTAATTATCGTTTAACGAAAATCAATAATTATTAAAGAATTGCAATTAATCGGCCCCAGCCCGATCCAACCTCAAGAGAAATCAGTGTCGGCCCGCTCAAGCCCGACCCGACCCAAAGAAATAACAGAGCCGGCCCGTGCAGGTCTCTAGTACCGCTTTATTTGCAGTGTAGGAAATTATAATATTTAAATATACACTATATGTTTCGTAACCTTGCATGCTATTAAAACTATTTTTTTTAAAAAAAAAAAATATGGCTGCATTAGTTAGGCTGCAGTATTTGGCAACTATAAGGAACATGCTGTGAGGAGAATTTCAGCATTTAGTGAAGCATGACCAAGCACAACCACTTTACGAATAATCATCGATATGATATGCGTAGGGTACGAGACGATACTGCAGTGGGTGTCAGGGTACGAGATGCATCGATTTGTTGTCAATACAGTATTTGCTGTGATACGAAATAAGAAGATACGATATAGAGTCTGACAAGGAACGGACATGAACCTGACATCAGAACATCCGAATCAAAACTAGTCCATTAGATAAACATTACAAAGATATGTTCATGCACAAAAAAGAAAAAAAAGTGCCATGAACAACGGAGTAAGTCCCTGGGGCCTATTAACCCTGTTAATATAAAGAAAATCGGGAGGCCAAGAAAAATTGGGAGAATTCCGGGAAAATTCCCTCCAGAAATCCCTTCCATCAACTTCGGACCCCTCTGGAGGAACACACAATCCAAATGTATCTCAGAAAATACTATAGGGGATAAGAAATGTGTGTACGAAGTTTTGTATTGATAGAATAGGTATGAAGGGAAAGTGTGTATTGGTATTTCCCCTGTTCAGGTACGTTATGGGCTCCAATACATAGCACCTTTGAAAAGCTTGTTTCATGGTGAAGAGAATGAACTATAAACTATGACTTTCCAATGAATAGTGTTCATGCAATAGCTGTACTAACAGGGTTAATAGGCTCCAGGAACTTACTCTTTTGTCCATGACACCTAATTTTTTGTGCATGAACGTATCTTTGTAATGTTTATCGAATGGACTAGGTTTGATTTGGATGTCCGGAAGGCAGTATACATATTCTTATAACACATTACATACCCATATTATTGTGGCTTAATAGTAGTATTTGATTCCTTAGAAATTTTGATTTTCTTTCATTTTTGTGGTCTCTCAAATTTTTCAAATCGCTCATACTATTGTAGAATTTTCAAGATCAATGTTTTGTCACTCTCCTTAACTTGCAAGTTTGCCACCGCATGAGAGTTTAAAAAATATTTTTTTTTTGTATTAAAAGGCGTTCTGGTCGAATATCTTGAGGTATCATATTAATCACGCGAAGTGTTGAGTCACTCCTTAACCTGATGGCGGGTGGTCACGTGTCCTGAAATGTTACGTGCTTCCTATGAATTATTAAGGAGCCATCTGTTAGGATTTTGCAGAGAGCGATTAAGCTTTCACATAAGCTATCTGCTGTCACACGATACAAAGCAAAGAAAGGAGAGCTCCGACTGCTCAATCAATACATTTAAATAATAGAAAAGAGAGAAAAACCAACCACATTGATCATTCAGAAAGAGACTTCATTTATGAGAAATAACGATATTTGGGTTTCAGTCCACTTCTTGTTGAGAAACCTTGCTTTTGTGGACGGAAATTAATTTCGTTGAAATCGCAATGCAATTGCTAAATGAAGATATTAAACTTCGATTTGTTTTGTTGTTATTCTGCTAGTCGAATGCATGATCTTTGAAATTTTTACTTGTCTCCGCAACAATTACTCCACACTTTAAAATTTAAATCCTTAACAGTTGATCCATACACAAATAAATAAAAAATGAATTTAAAAAACTCAATTGTTTAGTATGCCAGTGTAGCCTAGTCGAGTGGTGGTTGATGAGTGTGGCGAATCCTATGTAGGATAAGTCCCTCTGACATTATTATTATTATTATTATTATTATTATTATTATTATTATTATTATTATTATTATTATTATTATTATTATTATTATTATTATTATTATTATTATTATTATTATATATTCTGTTTTTTGGCAGGTTCTGAGACTATTTTTTTTTATTTGGGCCTGGAAATATTTCTTCCACGTTTCTCGATCTTCACTTTTCTCTTTTAACTCCCCAATATTTTCTTCTATTTCTCAAATCATCGATCAATTGTGTTCTTTTTTTCCTACTCCTCGCTTCCTTTCCACTGCATATTTTTTAACTGCCATCGAAGTTTCTGTGTTTGTGTCCATGCATTGTATTAACTGAAAACGTGAATAAGATTTCTTAAAAGTTTATTGAATAAATGTTCCGCTTAAGGCAAAGTAAATAATAATAATAATAATAATAACGCTCATCTCTGCTACAAGGACAATGTTGCATCTTATGGAGACAGGACAACTGCCCACCATTTAATCTTCATGAGGTTCGAAAGGGGCCCACATTAAGATAAAACTTCCTTACTCCATATGATACAATATGAGCGTGAATGTATAAATTAGGGATGGTCAAAATTTTACGGAATCCGGATACCGGAAAATTTATTTTCCGAAATCGGAAATTTCACTTTCTAGATCTCGGAAAAAATCTGAATTTCGGAAAAAATTCCTGAATTTTTCTGAATTCTGGAATTTTTCGAAATCCGATTTTTGAAAATTCCAGAATTTTTCCAAATTAAAAAATTTCCGAAACCTGGATTTTTCCGAATTAAAATTTTTTAGAAATCTGAAATTTCTCTGGTTTTATTTTCCCGATTCCGAAAAGTAAAAGTTCCGGAATTTGCCATTCCTAGTAAAAATGAAGCACGAAATAGGTTCATCACGTGTCAAAAACTAAATGTCTACTGATACAGAAGTAATATATGTTTTGCAAGGCTTTGAGTTGTGTCAAATACAATCCTATCAACTTAACTTGTAAACTTGCTATGTACCCACCATACTGTTTTGAAAAGAACTAAAAATAATTGAAGATGCTGCTGCTGCCACATCATCTGAATAAAATATATTTCCCTAAGACAAAGCGTAAGTGTAATCTGGCACTACTTCAGTAACTCTTCAGCTGGGGTCCCTAGAAGTAATAATAGTGTCTAGTGTCTATTAAGATTTCAAATTCTAAGGAGGGGGTGCACATTCCATATTTCATATTTTTCTAGAGGGCCCTAAATATTAATGTTTGTCCCCTAGGAAAAGTTTCAAGTTACGATGTTATGCAAGGGATTCTTGATTCCAACCCTGACCACGTGAGTTTGTGGTGCATGAATAAACAACTTAGTTTGCTGTGAATAAACATATGGTTACCAAGGGAAATAAAATTATATATTTTATATTTAAACTATATTTTAAAAAAAATTTTGGTGCACACTGAAACCTTCTTGCAACTACCTAGCAAGTTTTCCTTGGAGGCCACATCCCTTTTCAGGGAGCTGGATTTTTACATACATACTAAAAGCAAACTGAATGTTCTATTTCAGAATGTGGAAGCATTAACAACTCATCATGCATAGGCCGTATATCTATATCTATATCTATATCTATATCTATATCTATATCTATATCTATATCTATATCTATATCTATATCTATATCTATATTTATATTTATATCTATCTATCCATATGACATTATTATTATTATTATTATTATTATTATTATTATTATTATTATTATTATTATTATTATTATTATTATATACAGTTGAAACGGGTTTTGACACCGTGCAAAATTAGAATCCCAGGTTGTAAGAAAAGTGAATTCAATCGAAATAAACTTAAAACAAGTGAGTTTTGTTTCACAGTGTGAAACTATGGTAGACTTCCAAATATGTGAATTTCATACTCAAACTTGAAGTAGTACATGTATAACTAGAAGAATAAGCTGAAATATAGATTCTTTTACTCAAACACTGAATTTTATATCAAAAAGCCATTACTCGCTATCTCTATCTTGCACTGTTTTTACTCTTGGAGGATTAACATTAAAACCGATGCTAGTAGTTGATGTCCATCACTTTTGGTTGCAATAAGCGAATATTCTTGATACTGAATCCATATCAAGAAATCTATTTGTCATTAAGGTGGATCACTACCCGGAAGTCAGTACATAGTTTAGTTCATTCACTTAACTACTGCGCAATGAAACGTTACATATTTTAAATATTATACTATAAGATAGAGGTATGTTTCAGTTACAGCACAAGACACTGATTTATTTGGTTGTGTCACCTGATATCGAAAAGGATAACAAATAAAAGAAAATATTTGATTCGTTTTACAATGAGCACACAAGATGGCACTAGTTTTATGAAATGGTTGTTTGTATGCGCAAAGTATTTTAAAGTAACGATCCTATTACGAAACAGATATATTGTTTGACCGTTTTTCGTGTTATGTTTCACATTTTATTTAAATATTAATTTACATTTAAGGAAATGGATTTTGAGAAGAAACTCGCGCAGAACGCCATAATGCGTTGTTGTCAAATTTGTACGTTTACTGTGGTAGTGACAATAATAAGATTCCTGGACTTTAGCGTTACAGTTTGAGAAGCGAAACGTAACTGTGTAATGCGGTAAGGGTCGAAAACTAATTTCTCCAGTAAGTATCCAAGCAGAATTCCATGATTACTTCCTTTATTAACTGGCACCAGTAAAAAGTCGAAACTATCTGGCAACGCCGAAGTATTCAAGCAGCGTTTAGCATAGCATCGGGAACACCTAGTGATCCACCTTAACTATTTCCGTTTTATCCACTATGCGATTAGTGTTGTAATCGAATAAACGCAGCTTTTCATCACTTTCGGTTTCAAGAGATACATAAAAGCCGAATCAAAACTCATTTATTGGGCTCTGAACTTGGGTCAAAATCATTTCCAGATATCCCTGATCGTTTATGGTGTACGTAAATAAATATTGAAACCGAAAATATTTGTAAATTACATCCACTTCCGGTTTTGGTCGAGTGTTGGAGTTCTCTTGCGAGGTTGAATCAATTGCTGAAATCCGTTTGTCGTTATTCATAACATTTTTTGTTCTATGGCAATCAACGTTGAAACCGGAAACAGTTGATTTCAACCACTTCCAAGTTGAGTAGAGGGTTAATTGAAAATTGAGGACCTATTCTTAGGAAGCTGAATCGACAGCAGAAAACAACTTCTCGATATCTCTAACCGTTTATTCAATATGAAAATCAATATTGAAACCGAAAATACTAGAAAATTTCAACCATTTCCGGTTTCGGTAGTGTAATGCATATATGCAGGTGCTGATGGTATATTCTATAAAGACGCTCAACCGATTGTAAAAAAAGGCTTATCTCTATTATTTTTTCTGATCTGCAGAGATGAACAGTGTGCGAATTAGATTATCTATATTGAGGGGGGGGGGGATGAAATGAGGCCAACAGGACTAAAGTCTGAAGGTGCAAATTTCAAAATGAGACAATAATGCCTTACCCTTCCCCCTTCCACACACACACACGTATATATATGCACAATATAAATTTAATAAATCTACCGACAATAGCTATGTACGTATCTATTGTCTGACATGCACACTCCTTTCTGAACGTGTTTAAATGTTGTACTCACTCTTGTCCCCGTAGCGCTCTAAGGTTTATTTACTTAATAATTCGGCCCGAGCGATAGCCATGATCACAAGCATATGTTAATTTATCCACTCATATTGAAATCTTCCACTTCGCGTTATTACACACAGCTTGCAAAAGAAAACCTACTTCAGTATTATGAAAACCACTCAAATTATGAGTTAAACCGGACATAAAGAAAATCTAGATATTAGCCTATCATACGAGAAATGGATTGTTGCTGGTCCCGATTTCTGCAATCAAGGTCAAATCGAAGGACAAATATTTAAAAACTCTCAATTCAAATTTCGAGCTTGTACTTCTACTCCCCGCTAAAGCTGCGCTCTTCACGCTTTTTCCCCCTCCAAATATCGATTCCGTGATGGAACTCAGGAAGTCATCATTTACAATTACTTTACTGTTAAGTTACAGATGAGTTGATTCACTATTTGCTACGTTATTCAAATAAAGTAAAACATTACATTGAAATTTTTCAGACAATATTATTAGCGTGGACAGCAAACTGTACAGCGAAAAGAAAGATGGAAAAATGAAGGGTTAACTTTAAAAAGCCCGCTCCAGTTGCTACAGCCACGAACAATGACACGGAGAACCAGTCGTATTAACAAATACTGAAACAAATCTTCAATTATGCGCTTGTTCACCATCACTAACGTGTCTGCTCACTAGGAGCGCATCCCCAGCATGTTCGTTAACATATAGTAGCGGAGAGGGAATATCCTTATATCGAGTGAAATCGCGCACTTGGTGACAAGTTTTTGTAATTTTGCATGGTGTTAGGTATAGACATAAGGTTTTCAGAAAGCACCGCAAACAAGCTGAGGCTGACCTCTGTTGGCCTGTTTGTGTAAAAACAAAATGGCCACCGGCGGACTACTCCTCTCTAGATTTAAAGTGGTATAACTTCTACAAATTTTTAATTGAGAATTTTGTGATTGAGTGAATATTTAAGTAACATATTGGACATTTCATTTTACTACGGTATATTGCCATAGCGATGCCATCTTTTGAATATGGCATCCTTAAATCCCAGAATTAGGTATTTTCAATCCATTTTCTTTGTATTTAAAGGAAAATAACTTTTTCATTATCACATGCAGACAAAACTACCCTGACATGAACGTTGTTGGACAGTTCAATAACTTTCCAACGAGGTATGTGCCATTTTTGTATCTTTAAAATTAGCGGAACTAACCTATTTTTTTGTGATCTTAAGTGTAGTACTTTATGACTTTAACAGAGCCAGAAAAATTTGTCTGAAACCTGCCTTTATAAGTTCGTGGGTTTTTGCTTGAAGACATGTTGCGTGTAGGGAGAAAATATCTTCATTAGAAGCTATCTAATCATGTGGTATCAGGTGTCAAGTCGAAGAATGTGGTAGTGGCCCGGGAGGGGAAGGGGGAACAAAATGGCCGCCGGCGGAATTCGTTTCTCTAGCTTTAAAGTGCAAGTTTTTTTTGCAATCTGGCATCGAAGGAAGTTTATCTTTACCTGATGGTGTGCAGATAAGACTGTCTGAAGTTGCATGGTTTGACCATGTTTACAAGATCTTAGTTGAAAAACGATGGAAAACTACAAGAAATTCCAGTGACTTACTCAGGTTACTTTTCCTTCTATCATGATTCAGAAGATATTGTCCCGAAAGCAACGGTTGGAGTACTCCCTACATTCTATGAAAAAGCATCCTCAATGGCCATGCAAAAGCATGCCATGCTCATAGCAAAGAAAGCAATAGAATTTGTAAATCCAGGTCAAATTGCAGTGATTGTAGGTGACTGCCCACTATATGCCCAGCAAAAGAAATGTCAATGGAAGTACCCTGATGAGATTGGAGAATCGAAGATGGTGTGCCTCATGGGTTTCCTCCATATTGAGATGATAGCGCAAGAATGCGGAGGAAAGTTGTTGGCCGGATCTGGTTGGGATAAGATGTTCTCACAACCAAAGATATTTATTTCTGGAATTGCAGAGTCACTGCTTAAAGGCAAACATGTCAAACGTACCAGACATGCCTACCAGCTTACCTTTACTTTGTTTCACGTGCTCAGGAATGAAGCACATAATCACTATCGGTTAGAATGCAATGGTCCCCACGAATCCATGGAGATGTGGGAAAAGAGACTGATTACTACTGCTCCAACTGTCAGTTACTGGGCAACAGTTAGGAAATATCTACTAGGGGACAAAATGTGATTGAGGTGGAAAATCCCCTCAACTCCCCTGTAATTCGCACCCTGGAAATAAACGTTGAAACTGGAAATTGTTGATTTTTGTCACTTCTGGTGTGAATAGAGAATCAAAGAAAGAAAAAGAACTTATTCTTGGGACACTGAATTGATTACAATTAATTACTTCTCGATGTCATTAACAATTTTTGATCTATGGAAATCAGTAATATAACATGTACTGGTAAATTTCAACCACTTCTGGTTTCGGTAATGTAAGTTGGTAGTGACAGTATGGTCTCTTAAGACAGCGTTTCCCAACCCTTTTCAACTTGTGGCACACTACGGGTGTTACTTGGATTCTCGCGGCACACTTATAAATATTATTATTTGTAAATATAAAATACAGTGGTATTTTTTCTGTGATTATTGATCTTTTCATAGAGAAGAAGCTCTATCACTGATTTTTCCCCGTGGTAAATCATTATGCTTATTTTTCATTCTAATTTAAAAATAGAAAACAACTGTAATGGAATATTGGACTCAGGTTTTTAAAAATACGTTTTATTTTTAAAAACTGTATCCAACCTTTTACTAAGAAGGAAGATCACTAAATAACGAACGAACAAAGAAATCTCTTTTATTTTTAAGACACAAATGTAGGTAATTTGTGGGAAAGGATTGAATGATATTTTAAATTTTCAAGTTACGAAATAGTCTGCAACAATAAAGAAGCAATAATGGTTATAAGAATGATTACAAATACTTTTTTTCAACATTAGAAATGTACAGAACAGTAGCACCGTATGAAACTTAAAATTGTAAATTCATAATAGAGGTTCATAGTAATGTGAAATACAAATATACATTTTTCCCTACGTTTTGCAATTTGATTGTTATAAAATTAATAATTTTGTTTCGATTCCTCGCGGCACACTACCGGCACATTCACGGCACATCAGTGTGCCGCGGCACACCGGTTGGGAAACGCTGTCTTAAGACGCTGAATCGATTGCGAAAAAAATGCTTGTAGCTATCTATTACCGTTCTTATTCTATGGTTATAAACATTAAAACCGGAAATATTTGATATTTAGTATTTCCGGTTTGAATAGAGGGTTAGTCCAGGATATGAAATCATCGATTACAGAAAACTGCTTCTCGATATTTCTTACTGTTTTCGTTCTATGGAAATCAGTATTGAAACCGGGAGTAAATAGCAAATTTGAACCACTTTCGGTTTTGATAAAGTGTTATGGATAGTCATGTTAGATTACCTTGAGATGCTGAATCATTAGGGAAAAAAAAAGCGCTTCTCGTTTTGTGTTCCCATTTTCGTTCTATGGCCATAAACATTGAAACTAGAAATGACTAAAATGAACCACTTCCAGTTTGAATAGAGCTTCAACGGAAGAGATTAAACGTTCTTGGGACGCTGAATAGATTACAAGAAACCAGTTTTGTTATCTCTTATCGTGTTTTGCTCTGATACCTGTCGACATATAGACAAACAGAGGGAGGATGAACAAAGCCACTCCATAAGAGCGCTGACACATGCATAGCATTGTTTGTAAGTCTAAAAAGTTTCAACTTTAATTTCAGAATTTTTCAAAACTAGACTTTCATTGCATTGCAATTATTTAAATTATCTCTCGAAAAAAAAAATGTCGCGAATGTTTAGGCCAATTGTGCCAATTACTTAAAACATCAACAAACTGCTGTCATTGTACTGATACAGTATATAGGCACCAACCAATACAATACAACCTAATAAACATTATAAAGATCAAAGTAAGGAGTAACAAATAAAGGAATCTGTAACGCCAGTTAACGGGTTGTTACACATATTCCATTAAAAGTATGACCAAAGGAAGTAGGCATTTTCATGAGAAAGAAAATCTTAATGCAATTTAAGCTTTGCTTTTTAGTACAATATGCGATAGATGAGTGAATATTTCTACTTCCTACTTGATACATAAAGATAGCCCAAGCACAAATATTAGACTTGATACAATTATCATAAATCCATAGTTTTCGGGGTCAATAAGATGAACAGTGCCATTTCCAATGCTGTATAAATTCAAATTCAGCCCTGCAACTTGGGAGAGGAGGGTATATATATATATATATATATATATATATATATATATATATATATATATATATATATATATATATATATATATATGATTGAAAATGACCGATATTAGTGTCGATTACGTAGTCTTCAGGGTTGCTGATACGAACAGTGACACTTCCGATACCGTGTAAATCCAAATTAAGCCCCCATTGCCATTTCTGTCCAAAACAAAACGTATTCTACCCGTGCGAAGAACAGGCAATCTGCTAGTGACCTATATATATATATATTTGTTGCATTATATAAACGTCACATAAATCACAACGTAGCAAATCTAGAATGTATTATAGTAATAGAATCGTTTTAATTCAAACATAAATAATATATGAATCATTTTGGATGGAAATAATTTAAATAAGTACAAGAAAATCTTAAAGCGAACATATATTTATTTATTTTTTTTAAAAAAAAGAATGTGTATTAGAAAAATATGTCCCAATAGAGTAATATACAAAAGAAGAAAGAAATGAGATGAAAAAAAAGAGAGTCCAGACAGTTTTAATATGATATCAAAGAACGTGACACGTGTGGCTTTTTTATAGTGTTTACGCCAGAAGAGGAAAATATGACAAGTATGGTATTGTTCATAAGAAATATTATATGATTTATGACATATAACAAACAAAATACTGTTTTGTAACTTTTTTATGTTGTTTCATGCAATAGAAGGGGAGTTGAAAAAATGTATAAATCTTAGAAGATA
The DNA here is from genome assembly GCF_964235325.1 of Thermobia domestica. Lineage (NCBI taxonomy): Eukaryota > Metazoa > Arthropoda > Insecta > Zygentoma > Lepismatidae > Thermobia > Thermobia domestica. Next base: position 112,275,812 of record NC_137464.1, read on the forward strand.
TAAGAATAAGGAGTTGTACATTCTTTTTTTTTTATTTTGTTATTCTTTCCTCGTTTATAAGAAAACTAAATTCGAAAAGTGCTGTAAACAGATCGACATTCTTTCTTACCTTACGATGATGAAATATGACAACGTGTGCTAGTAATATCCAGGCTATGATAATTTAAGGATAAAGGATTAAAATGTAAGGCTATAGACAAGATTCTTATATTTTATTCCTTTCTATTTCGTGTGTTATTCTACAACAAAAGAATATACTCCAGTGCTTCGCGAGAAGTATATTTGATTTTTACACGTTACATTTCATAACAGATTTTTTTGTATTGCTTTAGCTCTTGGAAGGTAGTTTGAAGACAGTGTGACAACACCCAATATATTCACGCACGTGTAAGACAATGTTCAAATCAATATCAATGATGTTCGTTCCTTATTTCAAGGCAGCACATTAATTTATTGATTAGTCTTGAATCAATTAAAACGTTTAACACTGAAATGATCACTAAATATGTCATTTATTAATGCTGCTGAATACCTACGCCATCTTTCTTTTCTTTTTTAAAAAGAGCATTTTCTTTTTCTTTGAGATGAATCGGAATTTTGAAGAATATTATTTTACTGATTTCATTTTACGAATCTAGGTAAAGGTTCCTTCCTATTACAAAGCAAATTTTTATTGTATATAAATTTAATATTACTTTATATATTGTCAATTTGGATTATTACTCCTTTAAAAATTGATGTTGGAATGTAACATTTACTTACTAATATAGAACACTTGAAGAAATCCCAGGTTGATAGCATTAGCTCACGGTACATCTTAAAATATCCCTCTGAGGAATACCCACATATAAAGCACTACTTAAGAGAGTTCATACAAGGTGGCCCAAAAGTAGGTACATAAAAAATTGAAATGATTTTTTTAGTTTTACGTCCCACGATTATGCCGGTTAGGCTAAAGGAGACGGTGATGATCATTAACCCGTTTTATCCCCGTGATGCCATATGGCAACGGAGAACAACGTTCAGAAAACCATATCTGCTCATTTGCCTTGTTCATTTACTAACAAAATCTAATTCCTTATCCTTACCTTAAATGAACAAGGTAACAAATGAAAAACGTTATTTTTTATGTTTTTATGTTGTTAGGCAAGTATGTAAACACAATTCACGAAAAAAAAATTAAAAAATAATTCGGGACAATAAGGGTTAATGAATGAAATGGTGGAGTGAAAAAAGTGGGAGGAAACAGAGAGAACCCCGAGAAAACCCACGCACACCGTGTTTGTCCACCACAAAGTTCACTTAGCGGGGGCTGGGATCGAACCCGGGACACCAAAAGTAGGTACATAATCCCATAGTGTTCAACTCACTGTATTTTATATCATTTCTTGTTTTCATCAAACAAGTAGACATAGTTTCTTTATTATTTGTTCTTAACGTCTTTTTGCTTAGAACTTAAGCCCGGAACAGTCGATGCAAATAAATCCGTAAATTAGAATGTTATACTTGATCAATGCAGGGGTGTATACCTACTTTTGGGCCACCCTATATATGAGGTACTAATGGGAAATTCTACCTCTTTTCACAGAATATTGTCTATCAAATGGTGAGAGTATGAGTGTGTATCTATGTACTGTACCTGATGTAAAATATATAATTCAAGAATGATTGTCATTAGAAGAGAGAAGAAAAGGTTAACAAGTCCATTCCTTACGAGGAATATGATGTCCAAAAAACTTAAAAACGTCCACAAGCAGTGTAAAGCTTCTTTATTGTTCACACTTAATCTTGCAGGGAAACTTGAGAATCTACTTATTTTTTTCCTCTGAGACTTCGATATTGTTCAACGTTTTAGACTAATAACTATAAGCTTCAAGAGTGAACTAAAAACATCGATGTTGAGATTCTTACTGAGTTGTTCTTATTATGTTTCTCTCCTTCATTTAATCTCGCCGACCTTTTCTCCAGTATTTATACGACACAAAAGTGCTTATCCAAAAGCTGACTTGTGGCTTCCAAATCTGGTTTGAAATCACAGACGTGCGTATTAGATTTCCCAGATGAAGAAATCTTAGTTAAGCAATACTTCTCTAAGATTGAGCCTCGTGTCATTATTATCAATTCAACATGACTTAATGTCATGTTATCCGACGAAACGTGTATGTGTTAACATAAAAGCATAGAATTACAGAACGCTTACATAAACAGAAATCATCTCAAACAAAACTTACAACGTTATCTACATTTACAGACTGTTTTTATGAAACTGATTACAAACAAAATAAGCTTTGATAATCTTCAAAAATTACTATACAGAATGTTTCCAATATTTAAAAAAATAAATAAAAGTACTAGCCTATTTCTCTTTCTCTCTCTCTTTTCTTTTTTGGACAATATAAAACTTCTACATGTAATTCGAAAGCTGTAAAGTATTTGAGCATGGCTGTCGACTGAGAAACATTAAACATTTGAGAATATTAGCTTTGGTGATATCTTGACTGCACTTTGAGTAATTGAAATGTAGATAGAATTAGTAAATAACTAAGACATTTTGACCGGAAAAGCTACAGAAAAAAAAAACTACTCCTTTTGAATATTTCATGTTATAGAGCATAGTAATTCTATCTGCTTCGTTAAATAAAAGGAGAAAAAGGTGCTAAAATAGCTTAAATAATGCAAGGATTATTTGACTGTGAGTTTCGTGTGCGGTAGATTGTGCGAGAGATAGCTTCTGGGAGGTTAAATGCATTTGAAGCTATCAGGAAAAAGAGGAACACGCAAGCCAAGCAGCGGAGAGTAAACAAAACCCCGTACAATTAACGATCATGACTATCTGCTGAGATAACAAACAAAATTCAGATAAAAGAGGTAAACGATATACATAGAATATTAAAAAATACAAAAAAAAAAAGACTAGAAATCGTTAGCAAAAAGAATGGAATAAAACTTTTGTAGCATATTTGTTGTTGAGTTTCACCTGGAAAAGCTGCTAATGCTTTAATTATTATTAACTTAATTTCCTTCACAGCCTGGGAAACACTAAATTGCCATACATACCGCAGGGAGCACACCAGCATGAAAAGTATATCTAGATAATTTGTATCCCATTGACTTCTATTTGCTTGTAAAAGCAATAAATAAATAAAGTTAAATTTGTTAAACAGGGGATTTCCTTCTTCACGTTTATCGACACTAAAAGGATCCATAGATGATCATGCCCTCGAATACTGTGAGGTTTTGTGCCACAGTAAATGTTCGTTAATATACACTTTATGAAATGTGTTTTGGGATTTACGTAGGACCATTTAAGATTATTTCTGTAATATTGAAACAGGACCATACCCCCCCCCCAAAAAAAAAACAATATTCGATAATTAAATCCGAATCATACAATTTCGTTCGGTTCGTCAAATATGTAGGATGTCTCTCTAGCATAGCAATCAAAATTAAGATTTCGTAATCGCTATTGTAGAGTCAATTCGACAAATGAATATATTCTTCTCCAGTAGTAAAAATTATTTTCTACAAGATAAATAAATAAACTTAGTAGTTTGTGGCTTAGAGTTTAATCATAATGTAGGTAAAAGTACAGAAAACATCAAGCCGTTCTGCTGCACCAGAAACGAAAGTACTAAAATGTGTTAAATATGCAGACTCTTCGATTCTTCATGCTATAAAATTGACTCCAATCATCATGCTCGCCGTGATGCACCTAAATGTCTGGATGACAATGCTGAGTCGGAAGTCCATCAAACGCTGGAGTCTTTTTACTCAAAGGAATTTATAGCAGCATTAAATACACTATTTACCTAATGCAAGGGAAATCTGAAGAAGTGCATACACACAGAGCCCGAAGATATCGATATGGCATAAAAATATATGCCAAACTTGTCAGTAATAGGGCACACACACATGTCGTAATGATACTAAACACACTGCCAACAATGTGAATAATATTGTCACTAAACACACTGCAAGAAGACACTAGAAATATTAATTTTAGTGGAAATAATGCTAGTTTAGTCACTAGACAACATTTAAAATAAAAGGTACTAAATTTATCTTCTAACAATGATAAATGAACTAATTGTTTTTGATAAAAATATCCTTAAAAATTTCTAGATCAAGCGACAAAGTGCTACATTGGTAACACTGATAACAAGAGACAAACGACAACTGCTTCACGTTTCCGCGCATGTGTATAAATTTTTGACGTACAATTATATCATCTCAAACAATGATATAATTGCCCCAATGATCAAAGCATAACATACTAATTCGTCAAAACTAATGAAAACAAATCAGTAGATCATTTTGACATACTATAGTTTCTCACATTTTTTATGTTTATGGCGGACATATCCGTAATGTCAAAAAATTGACATATTTCCTTATGTCCACCATTAGAAGGCAATTCATTTGTACACATTAAAGTATGTCCAAATTTGAAGACATGCATTTTTGTGTCGTTTTGAGTCGTTTCGGGCTCTGTGTGTAGAAATAGTAAAACTCTTTTCTCAAATTTTAATACACCCATGAAGAAAGAAAAAATGGTATTAATCGTATTGAGGAAGCAGTATCTACTTATCCAACAACTTTAAAATATGATACTTTTGTAGTGCTTTCGGAGTGGGAAATACTAAGTAATCAGTACATGAGTGGAGTATTACTATCAGGTGTAAAGAATAAAGTTTTAAAAATGAAAAATGTACTACCATGGCAAACAGCATGTGTCGCTTGCTCTTGCATTCCCAATGCCAATTGCATTTAATTGAAGAGCGTTCAGCAAATTAAAGCAAGCAAGAAATTACGTACGTGCCTGCCAAGCGATCGGGAGTTAGCCTGGTCATCAACCTTTAGTAATACAGGCACTCTGCACACACGCAGTAGTTATAGCTCGTCCAATGTCGAAGAGAAATGGTGATATCGAAGTAGATTGTTCGCGTGTGTTTGTTATATGAATTTAAAGTGGGCCTATTAGCTGCTGCATCACCGCATATGCCAGGCGTTTGGGGAAAGTAAGAACGAACGCACCACCAGGCATTGGTTCCAGAAATTCTGTTTGGGAGATGTGAGCCTTTCGGATGAACTTCGCAGTGGACGACTACAACTGTTGGATGACGAGGCTCTGATATCAGGCTTCCAAGAGAACAGTGGTCTAACGCTGATAGCTTGCAGAGAGGCACCATGTTTCCGTTGAAACAGTCAGACTGCACCGGCATAGGATATGGAAGTCATACAAGTTAAGCAAGTGGGTATTAACACATTGTCGGCAGCCAACAAGGAACAACGAGTGACAACTTGTTTTATCCTTTCTTACTCAAATTTGTAATACTTTTTCCTAAGTTGTTTATGCAGTAAGCCCTTCAAATACGAATTTTGTTATGCGAAGATATTACATTTTTGCAAAGATCTCTCTCTCTATTGTAGTATGCACGCAGGATTTTATTTCGGGGGAGTCAAAACTCAATATGAAGGTATTTTATATTAAAATTCCTCAAATTGCCCCTAAAATTAGGCTAAATTTACACAAATGTCGAAATTTCGGGAAGGGGGGGGGGTCCGGACCCAACCCCTGAGTACTCCCCTGGTAGTATGCTTAAAATACTTACTTTTCAGTGGCATTAAAATCAGGGGCGTCATTTCAGACTTTGCTTGGGGGGGGCAAGAGCACCACCGACATAAGAATTTCACGTTTTGTACTAGTTTATTAATAGGCAATCGATTAAATATATGCATTCCTCAAACGCTTGGGGGGGCAATTGCCCCCTCCTGCCCTCCCTAAATGACGCCCCTGATTAAAATATATAAATCGATTATTTATTTTGTTAAGAAATATCATGTAAAGTAGTGACCCTATTCAAAATTTAAAAAAAAAAAACTACACTGGAGCTTGAAAATGTTTTGTTATATGTACTGTATATAAATCTATCTATCTATATACGGTATATATATATATATTAGAATGATAGGTTCATATGATTGTGGTCAAGAACAGTTTATATGTTTGTATCCAATCCTTTCGACAGTGAATTCGCGGGAACTATTAGGCTCTAGAAAGACACCGTTTTCACAGATCGATTGCAAATTTTGTGTAGGTTATTCAGCTCTAATTGAATATTTTAAAAATGACCGTTATTTCTGTATTACGTTTTTTAAGGATACACTACAAGTGTTGAAATTTAAAAGAAGTAAACATCATATTCTACGAGTTATACATTCCAACACCACAAATTTGTATAGTAGTAAAATAAAAATATTATTCTTTACAACTAATTTTACTACTGTTCTAATTATTATTTACAGTTAGTCTTCTCTTCAAAGTTTATGGTATATTGTTTTTCTTCCTGTTTATACACAGAAAATTCTTAAAAGTATTTATAGTTAAAACTATCGATAGAAAAGAAAAAGCGTAGTCCTCTTGAACAATATTATTCTAATTGAGATGTTAGTTAATACTTTGGCCCTGCGCATCAGAGTCGCCACCCACTGTTTCTATAAAGTAGAAAAGATAAATCAATCAGGTAAAAAAAAAAACCAAAAAACACGATTTTTCATGTGTTGTGAGGTACTATATGAGGGAAATGTATAATTTACACCTTGCGGTAAGTATCAATTCTATCATAACTGTTTAATTATTAACAAATCCATTTATTTATTTATTTTCTACATTTCTCCTTTCTTTCAGGTTCGGCCTAGATTTCGCACGACGTGTCCTTTGAAGATCTCGTTACATACGTGTTAAGTATGTAATATGCCATTACAGTCTAATGATATTATGTTCTTAATAGGAGGGTGCCCGAAATTTTTTGCACCGACTGTACTTGACGTTTAACAAAAAATTTCTGGCTGTTCAGATAATCCGTAATTTATTTGTTATTCTATTTCAAATTAACATGGAAAACCTGTAAAAAATTCATTAGGAATTATAGTTTTGGGAATCAATACCTTTATTTATATTTTAAATTAGTTATAAGTTTTGTATATGGATATGTAAATGGATTATTACAATTCTTACGGTGTCAGTGCTATCCGAAAATATAGATCCACTATTGGACGGAACTTTCCAGATCAAATAACCAATCTAAAATTCGACAGAATTTTCAGGACCACCCTTCACCTCTCTTTTAGATACCTAGGTCCTTCTAAAATCTAGTTTAATCCAGATTTTACCAAATTTTATTCGCTTCAAAGCCCCACCGCCAAAATGCTTAGTTTTGATTGGCTGATAAACCCACGCTATGATATTAGGGCGCAATTATTCCATTCCAAGCCGGAAAATCTTGCTGACAACAGCCAGATTTCGATCGTCGAGCTTAAAAGGTCGCAACGGAGTGAGAAAAACTGCAGTAAAAGGTAAAACTAATATAATAGTCGAATAACTACCAAGCAGGAAGCTACGGAGCCATAATTTGTTAGTTTTTCCTAGTAAAAACCGGACTGAAGAAATAAAAAATAGATGACGCCATGTTGTGCAGATATTGTTAGTTATGGACAGGCTTTGTAAAGTGCATCAGTTTGCGAGTTTTCTTAGGAATCTATAAACAGTTTCGGAGGAGTGGTGTTTTCTCCCTTAAAATATTCTTATCCTTAAAATTATTCCTTTTCTAGTTACGTAAGGCCTGCCTCACTACCGTTTGTGTTCGTGTATGTAGTGGATGTGATTTCTTTGGGACCCGGACAAATCCGCCAAATGACAAATCCGCCAATTACCAAATCTGCCAATTACCAAATGCGCCAAACGCGAAAATGACCAAATGCGCCAATTGTAAAAATGGACAAATCAGCCAATGGACAAATCTGCCAATTACCAAATCTGCCAATTGACAAATCTGCCAATTACCAAATCTGCCAATTACCAAATCTGCCAATTACCAAATCTGCCAAACGCGAAAATGACTAAATGCGCCAATGACGAGAATGGACAAATCTGCCAATTGACAAATCCGCCAATTACCAAATCTGCCAATTACCAAATCTGCCAAACGCGAAAATGACCAAATGCGCCAATCGTGAAAATGGACAAATCAGCCAATTGACAAATCTGCCAATTACCAAATCTGCCAATGACCAAATCTGCCAATGACCAAATCCGCCAATTACCAAATCTGCCAATTACCAAATCTGCCAATTGACAAATCTGCCAAACGGAAAACACCGAACTATGTTTGTATTATCATCAAATAACTGGATAGTCTTGTAAAAAGCATACAGAAAGAAAGTATTTATGAATATCAAGCAAGAAACTAAAAGTAATTAATAGAAAGCAATCAAATCAAATATTTGAGGATTTGAACGAGGTAACCATTTAAAATAACATTAACGTTTACTCAATATATGTAAAAAAAAAAAAAAAAAAAAAAAAAAGAAGTTGGTTATTTTATGAAGACCGGAGAGACATGATGTAAAAGTTCAATAAATCGTACATGCTCTTACGCAATGAGAAAATTTGTTTGTTCTTATATTTTAATTTTGATGAATTTATAACTGTTAAAAATGAATGTTTTTGTTATTTGCTGGAGTGATTGCCCCCTTTCTGCACTGAGGTTATATTTTTGGGTGCCCGACCTCTTGGACATTACACTATACTTGTTACAGTTGGCAATACTTCTTAAAATGACGTAGTTGCGAGAAATTTTTAAAACGATCGTTGTTTGTTTTCGTACTTTTGACACTTGACCAACAGTTTTTGGGAGTTGCGATTACTACATATTCTCCTAATTTCACGACTTTTAGCAGTATTGCCAACATTAACATTCATTATCACATCTCCTAAACCATGTAAAATATCAAATTGCTATTACGTGTTGTTTGCCATGACTCCATTTTGGTGTTGTTTGCCACGGTATTGTTCTCTCTAGCTTATCTTATACCACAATCGTGAAGACTTATACAAAATCGACTTATAAGCTAAGGGTTGCCAGATGAGCATATTGTAATGATCAAATCTATTATATTATAAACAGAATGCATACAATACGAATTGTCCCAAGCACGTTATTGGGTTACTACGCTATCGGCTGTTAACGCCACAGTTAAATTTATTCAAGGTGAGTTCAAGCACTCAATATAATAATTTGTTTGCTTAGAAACTCTCCAAGTGCATTTTCAAAATTGATATTGCCTATAATTTGTTTGTGTTCGACTATGTAGCCAACGTTAAATCTAGGCATATCATCAGGACTAACAATAAGGGGGGTATAGGAGTCCCGATAAATGGGGACCCAAACCTTCCAGACGGGGCGCGATACGCGATATATATATATATATATATATATATATATATATATATATATATATATATATATATATATATATATATATATATATATATATATATATATATATACGTATATATTTCATATCCTTTCTAGAGATCAAATTAAAATTAGATTTAAAAATCTGGATTTAGCGATCTTTTAAACACCTTTGTTGAAAGGAGAAAAATTTAGTCTATTGGTAATACAAAAATTTAGTGACTTATGTATAGTTACTGGGGTATTTTCAAGTCCACACAAAGAGCTCCCTAGTGGATGAGCGGTTAGCGTAGGGACCCAGGTTCTATTCCTGGCGGGAGCTTATTTGGTTCGGATTCCACGTTAAATTGTAGGTCCACGTCTCATATAGCCTCGATGCTGAACGGGACGATAAGACTGAAAATCAAATCTGTCCCACAGAGATTATTAAAATACAAGGGTCGGAATCCCTACATAGCATTTCTGAAACAAGATGGAATGTACACGAATTGGAGTGGATTTGAGTTAAGCATCCCATTCAGCAGAAGACTATGAGCCTTGGGCCTACAACTTAACATAGTTTCCGATATACATGAGTTTCCGCCGGTAATCGAACCCGGGTCTCCCATACCAAAGGCGCGTACGCTATCCACATAGCCACAAGGGAGCCCTGTGTACGATTTAAGACTATAAAACCTATGGCAGAAGAAACGGGTAGGTTACATTTCTCTAAGTTACAACCATTAATTCTTCCGGACGTTTGAAGATAATATCTAGATCATATCAATGTAAGAAATTGAATCCCGCATTTGATACTGAACCACTCCGAGAAGAAATCAGAGAAGAACAATTTAAAATATTGGCTTTTTGATGTAATCGTACACAAGATCGTATCTCAGGTGGATTCTCGGTGTACAGAAATGAGATATATTTACTTGACTTTTCAAGCAATTCTCAGAGTAAACACTTTGGATGACAGTAAATGAAATGAAATGAAATGAAATTTTTGAGTTTTACGTCCCACGATTATGCCGGTTAGGCTAAAGGAGACGGTGGTGATGAGTAATGAATGAAATGGTGGAATGAAGAAAGTGGGAGGAAACGGGAGAACCCCGAGAAAACCCACGCACACGGTGTTTGTCCACCACAAAGTTCACTTGGCGGGAGCAGGGTTTGAACCCGATACCCCTAGCACCAGAGGTGAACGCTCTACCACTGAGCCACCACTTTGGATGACAGTGTCACAATCGAGAAATTAATTACAATCTACTCTGATGACTTCAGTTGTAATTTTGTTAAAGAGAAACAAGTATATAAGTCAGTCTCTGTGCAGCTACTTTCTCGGATCTTCCCAATAAAAATTATAAATTGATGTTATATTTGTGTTTCCTGAACTTCAGAATTTCCTTTAGCTTACACGGCATAAGGGTAGGACGCATCGGCGAAATCTGTCTTCAACATTGGGGGGGGGGGGGGGACGAGTAAGACCGTTCTTATATATATATATATATATATATATATATATATATATATATATAAGCGATGTTCAAAATATTTATGAAGTTGAAAAACAATGCTGTGAAGGATCAGAGGAGCAGAATTGTCTTCAGTGGCGTATTTAGGAGGCTATCGGGCTCAAGTCCCCCCCCCCCCCGAAATAAATTTGTTAGTTTTTCGCATTCCACGTACAACAATAATCCTTCTTACCATTTCTAAGAATGCAATTGACTTTCCATTTTCTTATGCTCTTTGTTCACAAATAATACTGTATTTGTCAAATTTCATTCCACGTAAGAACTGCGTCCTTTTGTTTTTTTCTTTCGTCCTTTCTACTTTTCTGTTTCTTTTTCTGGACGTTACTTTCTTTCATTTCGCCTATCATACTTTATCGACCACTGTTCGTTGTGATTCAAGTGGGCCGTCGTCAGTAGCACCAAAATTAAGAGGAGTTGATAAGCGAAACTGGTGTTCCACACCAACATGCGCGGATATCAACATGACAGGACTTTAGTTATTATAATAAAGGAAAAAATATATCGTTTAGTTATTTTTAAAAGAAGGAAATATTTGAATTAAAGAAAATCAAAACGGGGGAATAATTAGTCAAGGAAGTTAGGAAGGCCAAGAGGATGCTTCCTTTTTCTTGTATGAATAGAATAAAGGGTTAGATTCACTCATAAGTTTTTGTATCATATCATATATAGGATTTATCGGTCTGCAATTCTTGCCACTATAACTTCAATTTATGCATAAATTAAAATATATTTAATTCTCAAACTCAGATGGGCAATTGCACTCCCACTTCCTTCCTTGTGTTGGGCATAGCCCCTCGAAAGAAAATACTAAGTACGCCTTATTCTAGAGAAGGGAGATGAAACTCATATTACGGTAGATGAATCTGATCAACTGTTGTGGAGTATATTATATATTAGGCGATGTAGGTGAAGTAGTTGTACATATCAGTATTACAAATCACTGCCGTGAACACATTCTGAAATCTGAATACACGCATATTTATAATTGGTATATTTCTAATTAGGCATCCACAAAGATCAACGTTAAAATTGTTTTATAATAATATAATAATATAAATGACTTCCCCAAAACTATGAAGAAAGAATATCAATTATGTATGACGCAACAATACTGTTTGAGCAAAATGATGATAATCTCAATAACACTACATGAATCGTTATAGAAATCTAACGCAAGTCATATACTCTTTAGTTAACAGATGTAACCTTAAGATTATGGAGAAAAATATTCCAGCAATTGAATTCTTTTCTTTGCTTACGAAGCATCCTCTCTCAAAAGTAAAATTGGTACACGGAAATACGTAGGAACAAACCATGGTTCGATCTAGCAGAGAAGAGAAAACAGGCAAAATTATGTTGGCTAAAAAATCCGAATGAAATAACTACACAAAATTTCGTCGATATCAGGCGGGAAACTTCCAAACAAAGAAACGCGATTTTTTGAAAGCTAAAATTTAAGAACTTGAAAATAATAGTAAAAATAAAAACATTCGAGACATGTATAAAGGGATCAACGGATTTAAGGAAGGCTATCAACCTCGTGCTTATATATTAAAGAAAGCTGATGGAACAGTTTTCACTGATACAGATAGCATTTTAAATTGATGGAAAGATTTCTTTGACGATTTGCTTAGCACACAGTCAAAAACAAATGCGTGGAGAAAGGGAGATACTCACAGCAGAACCGTATATTCCAGAACCCAACCGAATAGAAGTAGAAATCGCTATAAAGAAATTAAAGAAACACAAATCTCCGGGTGTAAACGAAATTCCGGCTGAGTTAATTTTAGCTGGAGGCGAAAAATTGTGGAACAAGATACACAAACTCATTCTCCTTATCTACAACAAGGAAGAATTGCCACAAGAGTGGAAAGAATCAATCATTGTTTCAATCCACAAGAAAGGCGACAAAACTGACTGTAATAATTATCGAGGCATCTCTCTTCTATCAACATCCTATAAAATCCTTTCGAACTTTCTATTAGCAAGATTGACCCCATACGCAGATGAAATTATTGGAGATTATCAGTGTGGATTTAGAAGAAATCGATCAACTATCGACCAAATATTTACCATTCGCCAAATACTCGAAAAGAAGTGGGAATACAGTAGCCCGGTACATCAACTATTTATTGATTTTAGAAAGGCTTACGACTCGGTTAGGAGAGAAACGTTGTACAACGTTCTTACAGAATTTGGAATGCCGGAAAAGCTAATTAGATCAATTAAAGCATGTTTAAATAAATCTCAAAATAAAGTCCGGGTAGGAAAATTTTTGGCCACGAGCTTTCACGTCGAGAATGGCCTGAAACAAGGAGATGCGTTGTCGCCATTATTATTCAACTTTGTCCTGGAATACGCTACAAGGAAAATCAAAGATAGCAACCAGGGCCTAGAGCTGAACGGTGTTCACCAGGTTATGCGTACGCTTATGATGTAAATTTAATAGATGGTAGGAGAACAATAGAAAGAAATGCAGAGATCTTATTAAACGCTTGCAGGGACAAGGGTTTAGAAGTAAATGCAGAGAAAACTAAATACATGAAAGTGCGTCGGGACCGTAATACGGGAAATTATGAATGCGTTAAAATATTAAATAATACTTTTGATAGAGTGGATACTTTAAAATATCTAGGATCAATATTAACAGACGAAAATCCTATTCACGAAGAAATTAAATGTCAACTAAAAACAGGAAATTCGTGTTATTATTCAGTTCAAAATCTCTTGTCGTCGCGAATTCTGTTGAGGAATGGTCGCTTATTCTGAGGGAAGAACATAGACGTAAAGTATTTGAGAACAAAATGCTCAGACGAATATTCGGACCCAAGAGGAATGGGAATGGGAAATGGCGGAAACTTCATAACGAGGAACTGCGTAAATTATACTGCTTATCAAACATAGTTAGGGTCATCAAGTCTAAGAGGCTTAGGTGGGCAGGACATATAGCCAGGATGGAAGAAAGTAGGAACGCTTTCAAAGTGTTAGCGGTAAGACAAATCGGAAAACGACTATTAGGAAGACCTAGGCGCAGATGGGAAGACAATATTAAGATGGATCTCGTAAAAATAGGAATACAAAGTAGAAACTGGATCCAGTTGGTTAAGGATAGAAGTCAGTGGAGAGCTTTTGTGAACGCGGCATTGAACCTCCGGGTTCCATAGGCTACAAAGGTAGTTAGCTTACGAAGCATGAGCAGATGCCTAGGCTGATACTACAAATAGATTAAATACGCATTTACTGAAAAGATGAGTTCTACTGACATTGGATAGTCTATACTCTTCCCGTGCTAGGGCCTAGGGGAGAGGAGGAGATAAGATTTCATATCAGGTTACGTCACACACAGTTGCACGCCTTCATTTTCATTAAAAATGGAAAAGCCAAGAGAAACAAACTTCATTTCACTTTCCTTTGTGGCAGTCGGACACAAATCATCACACTTATCTGCAAAAAACACTTTTCAAATCGGATTATTGGGAGAGTCTCTAGTTCCTATGTTGGGGGGACATGTCTCCCCATTTTCCCGGAATTTGTGCCCGTGCCTACAGCTGAGACAACTTTCCAGCATGAGGAGAGAGGCATATCCTCCTCTGGCATTTATTGCAATTTGTGCCCAAGTAGCGGAAGTGGAATTAATACATATTGATGAGCATATTAAACGCACTACAGCACGAAGTTCAGTTTGAAATACTACAGAATACGATTCTGTTTTAAAAAATGGAAAAGCCAAGAGAAATCAATTTCATCTTACATTCCTTTGTGGAAGTCAGACACAAATCATCACACTTTCCCAAAAAGCACTTTTTGTCAGATTATTGGGGGGGACAGTCCCCCTCAGTTCCAAGATTGGAGGGGACATGTCCCCCTCATCCCCCCTGGGATTTGCGCCAGTGGTAGAGCGTAATTGAAATTGAAAACAGAAAATTATACAACAGGAGATAATATTAAAACTCCGTTAGAAGAGAAAATGCAATTATATCAATTTATTAAGTTATTGTGATATTAATGATGTTCTGTGTTCATTTGTTTTGAGTTTAATGTCTCTTGTTTTGTTTAATGTCTCTTGTTTGATGTTTGTTTTGAGTTTCTTTCAACAGCGACTCTAATGAGACCTCTCTCGTCCCAAAGGGGAGAACATTTACCACTTGTTCCAGAGGATCAAAAACAGAGGTGCCTGGCAACCCTTCCTCTTACTCTAGATATGTGTAAATTTTCACGATAATAAGATATGATAAGATCGGAATGCAAATACTTCGTGGCAAACAACTCGAAAATCGAGTCGTGGCAAACAACACCGTTGCAAACAACACGCCACCCAAATTGCTGTAAACGGCATTATGATCGTTACATCTTTTGAAAATAATCTACGTAATTAGATGTGATACTTATCTCAGCTCTTTTTCGAAACAAAGCCCTTTGCAAGAAGTCAAGTTTTGAATTCCTTGTGAATTAGTCCCAGAAGCGACAGTCCTATTAGCGACAGGAACTGTTATCTGTCCTATGAGCGACCGATTCATTTATATTGAGATCATGGAAGATGATATGATTCCCTCTTGTAAAATATGTTTGCTTCTGGCGTTATTAGCGACCGAACAACCTTGGTATGAAATACGTACGTGCCAGTGATACTGTTCGTCAAATATATTTTTCCTTTACTGTGAGTGCAAATAAACCTTATTTTAATTTTGAGTTAGATTTGATATGAAACATATCAAATAACTTAACGAGACAACAGGAATATTTTCATTAAAATTATATTCCTATGTAATTATTGAAAATCCAGTTGTAATATTCCCTTTCTTCAAAAGCTCTGTTTGCTGTACTTAATTTGATTCAAATCTAATTACTCACTAAGCACAGTAATAAAGAAAAATGTAAACAAACTTGTATGTTATACGAAACTGAAAACAATTAAATATCAATTAATTTCGAAGCTCTAGTAGTTAAAATACCACTAAAATAACACACTATTAAGTAGGAAGTTGCGTCAATTATTATATCAATTTTCCTGACAGTGATGGACATGCTACCTACAAACATAGTAAAACGATATAACTTGAGTTGATTTTGAGTTTAACGTCCCTTTCAACAACGAGGCTATATGATATGAGACCTACTAATTAACGTGGAATCCGAACCACATGACTCCCACCGGGAAGCGAACCCGGATCTTCCACGCCAAAGACACGTACGCTAACCGTTTAGTGACGTAGGAGCTCAGTAAAATGATTGAGTTGTTCAGGAAAGAAATTATTTAAGTGTCAGGTATTCATTGTTATTTAATATTTTGTGGTAATATACCTTAAGTTAACGTTTATCTGGGAAAGATTGATAGTAACCATACCACAAAGGTTGAGAAATGCTTTAATGGAATACTACAAGTTAACATGAACTATTATGAGTGTATTCCTATTTCCTGCAAATGGGTGTCATTTAAATTTTGATGTTAGGTATGTTCTGTTTTAAACCTACATAAGTTTTCAAGTAAGTGGTGGTACAGTCCCCATCATGACGAGATATAATAAAATGTTGAAAAATATTCAACATAGCTGGTATCCTGGATTGAACTAGAACTTTTATCACTGGAAAGCAAGCACACTAAAACAAGCGGTACAATGATTCTTCTATTTATACTTAGTATGTGAGCATTAATAGAGAAATAGAATTATTAGGTATATTAAACTTAAATATGTGTACATTCTGAGGTTTGAAATAATACACAAAGAAAGAAGCATTAGGCTATGTATTGTGGTTTATCACATTTTCTTTTTCACGAGTAAAGTCACGAAAAAAAGAATAGTGACTTTCTGAACCCATTTTGCTACAAGTTCTTGTAAGATTGAGAAGGTACTTAAAATAACAAGCAGCAGGTGGTCGAAATAGCAAAAAACTTTTAAGCGAATTTCGATACTCAAACGCAAATTTTTGCTCAGTTTTATCAGGCAGATATCGAGATAGTATCTTGTTGAAGGTCAGGATTACTACTTTTTATCTTAAATATACCTAGTAGGTACCTCTTGCCTCTATACTGGTGATGATTTCTTCTAAAAGTATTGTATGGGTAGCGTGGGACAAAACAAACTATCAGAAAGCTGCACTTGGACATTGTTTGGTGAAGTGTTCTTCACAAGAGTGAAATGTAATTTATCTTTGCTACTGGGGACATTTTTATTCATATTCGACTGAGAGAACCAAGTGCCCGAAAGTATATCTGGAAGTAACATTGCTGTTGGTTGCCCTAACCTTCCTTCTTTCCCTTCTCTTGCTTTCTCTCTCTTTTATAAATAGCGTGACATTTTCAGTTTGCCGAGAATTGGTCACACCCTATTAAAAGTCATGTTATACTTCTCTTTCTAATATCAGAACATGAGCAATTCTAAAGGTGTGACTTCATCTTTATAACCATCTCGACCTCTGTGTGTGTGGGGGGGGGGACTAATATACAAATACTAAATTTAATGTTAAATTCGTAGTCGAAAGACATCATCTTGGATTGGGTTTCAATTTAGCGACCTCTTAAACAGCGAGGCTATATGAGAAGTGGGATCCAAACTGCATGAGCTCCTGCCGAGAATCGAACAGGATGTCCCGCGCCAGAGAAGCGTACGGTGACCATATAGCCACGGAGGAGCTCTCATCATTTGCGAATTCTAATTAGGAAGTATTGGATTTAAATAGCTTTTTCTCTATGTACTGAAAATTAATTATGAATTTTAATTAGGAAATAATATCTCGTTTTGTGCAATAGAAAATATTAATTTAGCTGAAATCATGTATTGTATAGAAAGACTGAAACTAGATTGGAATGATGATTTCTGGTGAGTCTGCCAGCAAACCTCAGCAACGATCCGAGAGGACAACACAAGAACAGGTTTTCTCTTCTGAAAACAATAAAACCAGAACGTGGAGAAGGCCTGGAAAGGGCAAGAGACCACCTGCTGCTTGAAAACTCTTTCATCTGAGCCGTTTTTACGCGCCGTATTTACACTCGAAGTTAAAAGCAGACATACTTTTCCAGCGTATAAAAATTCGTTACGTAAACTTACGCCAGGTCCTATACACTAACGTATTGACAGCTGCTAACAAGACTAGCGTATGAAATTTTATGGTTACGACCGAAAAATACATCAATGTATGGCCGACTTAAATGTGCAATGCGCATTTCCTGAGCAGCTGTCAGTCTCTTAACTCGCCCCAACTGAGACAATATTCTCTGTAATTATCTTTTGATTCTAATTGTACTGAATGAGACATGACAGAGACACGGACACAGAAAGATCAAGGACAGTTAAAATCACAGAGAATCTCCACTGCGGATGAAACCTCGGACCCATACACCAAAAACCCACCCACCAGCCACTATAGCAGCTTAATTTCCTTTAATTAGTTGCAACAGCGACACCCGACTGTGTAGTCATCTTTTTTGGTTGCAATTCAACTTAAGCATACACGTTAGTGACAAACAGAAATGTAACGGACAGTCCAAATCACAAAGTATCTCTTACCAGGAATCAAGGCCGGGACCCCTTATACAAAATGCTCACGTACTAGCGACTAGATTAACGCGAAGGCTCAAAGGGAGGGTTTATAGATATTGTAGATAAATGTGTAAAAAGGACTTTCAGAAGATTACAATATTAGTTTAGGACCATTTTAACTCTTATACACTCCGAGGATTACAATATTTGCTTTAGACCATTTTAACTCTTATACCCTTTGATGTCTGCCCCCATTCAAGATAAATACATAGAATAAGAATTCATTCATCTATACGAAAGCTTGCTCAAAAGAAGAAGCGAAACTTGGTGTTCATGACTGCATCACTTGCTCGCATCAGACATACGTTATAAAGGCTGTAAAAAAACGCATAGTACTCATGTTAATATCACCTTCCAGTACAAATACAAACTGATATTTGAGCAGGTATATAGTCTTAAAGTAGCTAGGCGGTGATCGTAGGAAATGCTGTCATAATCATGTGTCTGTCAGAATCGCATGCTAGGGCTATGTTTGATGAACCAAGGGTAGGTTATCAAACGAGAGTAGAAGGTGTATAAAGTGACTAGAATACACCTGATTCATGTTATGAAAGTGTGTTATCATCCTCGAAGATGAAATCGCAAAAAGTTGTTCAAATATTTATAGAGATGACAATTGAGGATGAAAGCACCCATAGCAGAACAACAGATGTGTGGGATATGTAGCTTAATGCCCTATAGTAAAATTTTGGTATTCATCCTATATGCGAAATTCATACACACTCAATAGTCGCCATTGTGTTAAAGGGTAAAACGACAATATTATCGAAATATCAGCGTCCTCCATGTGCCTAGTCAATGACGAAGATCCTGTAAGCGATGAACAGATGGAGAAAAATCGTAGGAAAAGAACATAAACGTGCGATTCAATAGTAGATTGGTTACTGTTCGTGCGTTCACGTGGGCCCACACATGTTCCAATGAAGTTGGTAGTGATCGTTCTATCAATTATGGTTATCCGCACGTGTTTTACTTACGACTTACAGCGAATAACTATATACATCATTACCCACGAGAATGGTCTATAAACAAATACGTAAAATAGTGGTAAAATTCAGAGCAATATTTTAGTTTACCTTTAATAATTCAAGTAATAAATTACTTTCTGTAGAAATGAAATAAATATATCTGGAAAAATTATCTGTTTTTGCTTCAGAGATGAAAAGAGTTGAAAATTAAGTATATGTAAACAGTTACTATAAGCAATAATGAAAGTGATGTTTAATTTTGTATAGGTGAAAATTCTTTGCATCTCCTTAACATGCACAACGATATGTTCAAAGAATATTTCTAACGTTAAATAAACCACCTGTAGACCTTGTAAACAAATTTTATATTTAACTCAATTGTCATGACAAGGTACAGCACTTTTTAGTAAAAACACTGTATAAACTGTAAAGTTTCAATACTATAATAGTATCTTCACCAGACTTAACACACTTATCTAGAATGTTGTTTCTACTCTTTCTACATCTCGTGGTGTAGCTTAAGGTTGTGGTTGCAATGAGGTACCTAAAAGAACGCCAAAAGCGATTCAACTAATGTAATGTCGTATAATGCATTGCCCTTCTTCCTAAGATGCCACTATTGATACATAATGGGTTGTAATAACTTTATCAAAAACTTGGTATGTATAAGCTTTAATGTATGTCATTTTAACGAACATTCCTAAGACATTATAATATTTATATGCCATTAAATTGTATCATTGTGACTCTATATTACGTTTGCAATTGTAAAAAAGACACAGTACATTTTTTCTAAAAGAAAGTGACTGAATGAGAAATGGAAGAAGATAACATGTTGATTTCTAAGTTATGACTACTTACTTTATAAATTTATAGTTTACAACTATTCTCAGGTTATCGAAATGAATAATGAAAAATATATAACTAGTTAGTAAATCAAAGAAATATGAGTCGAAATGTTTTGTATAAATAAATTTATAAGTACAGAAAAGGGAACATGTCATACACATCGTTATTTTAGAGAACCTAACCTATTCATTGAAAAACCATAAAGTAAAAATTGTATGTAAGAGAATACCACTTACACAAATAATAAGAGAATATATATACATTATATATGCTGTATTATAAGTAGGCAATTTGTGATACTTTTATTGAAGTTATAGCATTTGTTCCAAAGGATCAATCTATATATGCCCATGAATATATTATAATGAAAGAAATACAAGAGAATACGAAGATAAATATGTGAGTAATGTATTGGCTTATTGTATATTATTTATTTTTAAAAAGACTGTAAATGTATGTAGAGGAAATATTATCTTGTAAAGGACAAACTGCGTTTCTTTACTAATATGACCGCAAAGGGGGTAACCGTGGCTAATATTGTGGAAAAGCGGGTCTTTGGGGAGCCAGTTTATTTCTTTTCTTTGTTTATTTTGTTTATTCCGTTATGAGAGCTCCTCCGTGGCTAAGCGGTTAGTGTACGCGCCTTTGGCGTGGGAGACCCGAGTTCGATTCCCGGCGGGAGCTCATGTGGTTCGGATTCCACGTTAATCAGTAGGTCCACGTCTCATATAGCCTCGCTGCTGAAAGGGACGCTAAACTAAAATCAACTCAACTCAATTTATTCCGTTATGAGTATTTCAAGTTTGAAGTTACCGACGAAGTGCCTGTGGTGCATCATCATGTAAGTAGCCCACTATGAGAGGGATACACTTTACACAAAAGCTCTTTCAATTTTCAAATTTAAAAGTAGTAGAAGAAATAATAAAGAAAAAGGACTTGAACCATATACATATTGTTACTTGACTATTTCAACAAAAACGAAGTTGCAACTGTGCTGACAACCTTTACGGGGATGGAGATTTCACAAGTTTGGTTGGACCTCGCATAGAATTTGTGTGAAAGACCATGAAATATACGAGCAGCCCTGTCTATGGCTGACCTAATTCATTAAGCGGATCTCTGCTTCTTTTTTACATTTTCGAAATAAACCAATATATGTATTCCTTATTATAAGTAGAAAAATACAGTCGGTAAAAGTTAATAATAAAAAGTCTTGAACAAGAATCTATAATCTTTAACAGAAAATGGATAAGGAAAGTAAGAAGAAACTCAATTATTTTAGCAATAATAACATCGTTAATAAGTAGGCAGTAGTTAGTATAATCATGACTTGTTTGCAAACACGTATCTTGAGATCTTTTTTGAGTACTCTATTTAGAACGTTTAGAATATATAGTTTTTTTTCTATATATAATTTATTAAGAGTCAGGTTTGCGGGGTTCTAGATTGTAGGAACTTTGCCCATATTACAAGTAACTTTTGTCCTCTTGACCTGATTTACAGTCGTGAAATTTAAAATCGAAAGTTATAACAGAAAAAATTCTTTTACGACTATAAATTTTGGTATTTATTTTTTATACGATCTTGTACTTGGTGAGAAATTCTAGTTTGTAATTGTGAAAGTTGTGAATATTTGAAAGAATGTGAAGAAATATTTTCATAGCCTTGTAAAATATAAAGTAAATATTTTAAGTAAGCACTTTTGTAATTTTCTTTAAAAAGATTCTAAAGTGACGGCTTATATTTTGATGTCCCTATTCAAATTACCCGTTCCGAAAACAGGTTCGTATTCATTTTAACCAATTTGAAAATACTTATTACCAAGACTTTTTAAGACTTTTTAATTAACTTGATTGTTATTACCTACGATTACAACTATCATGTTCGAAAAAGTGTATGTGTCACCTTACGAAAAGACAAGGAAACTCTGCTAGTTCACTACTGCCAGGACAATGAATGAAAGCTGTCACTGATTATTGGCAATAAAAGATACAGTTGTTAGTGCAGCATATATATATATTTTTTTTTTTATAAACTAAACTTGTATTCGAGCATCTCATTTTATTTGGTTCGATGTGATTTATCGATTTGTACATATATAATGTGTTTGACAATGTTATTTTTAAAGGAAGAAAATCAATCAACAGTGTGGACTATATATCATTAACTGAGTAATGTAGTCTTAGAATTGGTGTAATAAAGATCTTAATGACAGCGACGACGACTTCTGTATAATTTTGGGGAGGTATTGAAATATGTGTATATCCTTGTCACAAATTCGAATAAAGATATCTACATCCAGGGAGGCCAATTCCAAGATCAGTGTGCATGGTTAATGACGATATAATTCAATTTCACTTTTATATCAGTAAGTAGCTGTAACAGAGCATCAATGTTCATATCTACGAATACGATATTTTACTACATGTTCTAGAAAAGTTTACATGGGTTTTTACACGCATGTTTAACATTTTGTTTATCTCAATATTATCAATGGAATGATATATGTCTCGTCATTGGAAGACTGTTAGAACTACGCGTTTCATTCTTGGAAATATGTGTGTCAGTGTTAAGAGAAATCAAGTAACAATACGTACAATCCGATTGTTAACAGTTAATATTTTTCACTTTAGAAATCTGTAATCAGGATCACAAAATTATTACAAAATCACTAAGCATACAAGTTACAAAACACCAGTTACTAATGTGTATTTACTAATAGATGCGAAGTGAACTCAATTATACTAATTTTCCTTTTATATGAACTAATCTTGGATCATATTCAATCCACTTTAAACGTATTAACTACATAAAGAGAAACTTACTCTGAAAATTATTTGTTGGCTATCGAATAATTACAACAAACATTAGTGTTTTCGGGTTCGATTCCCAGTAAGAGGGCATTAAAATTCAATCGCGTTACGTCACGTCTCATATAACCTATGTACAGCAATGGGATACTAAACTCCAACAACCAACATCAGTAAACATTCATTTTGAAACATAATTGCGAATTAATTAAAGTAAAACACATCAAAATTAAAATACCCTTTTCCACTTTCTTTCATAAATAATTCTTCTTCTTTTTCGTAATATTGTAGGATGATGATTGAAGAATACATCTAAAATAAAATGATAGTTCGGTGACTTATCCGTTGGCAGATTTGTCCATTGGCAGATTTGGTAATTGGCAGATTTGGTAATTGGCGGATTTGGTAATTGGCGGATTTGTCAATTGGCAGATTTGTCCATTGGCAGATTTGTCCATTGGCAGATCTGTCCATTCTCACGATTGGCGCATTTGGTCATTTTCGCGATTGGCGCATTTGGTAATTGGCAGATTTGTCAATTGGCAGATTTGTCATTTGGCTGATTTGTCCATTTTCACAATTGGCGCATTTGGTCATTTTCGCGTTTGGCGCATTTGGTAATTGGCAGATTTGGTAATTGGCAGATTTGTCCATTTTCACAATTGGCGCATTTGGTCATTTTTGCGTTTGGCACATTTGGTATTTGGCAGATTTGGTAATTGGCAGATTTGTCAATTGGCAGATTTGTCCATTGGCGGATTTGTCCATTGGCAGATTTGTCCATTTTCACGATTGGCGCATTTGGTAATTGGCAGATTTGTCCTAGGCCCATTTCTTTTTGTATTTATTTATTAGTAACATGGCGGTATTTAATTTTGTGGTAGTCAGTCCAGTAATCACAATGCACGTGTAAATTTCAGTAAGGGCTCCTATCTGACTCCCAAATTGGGAGTACGGCTTCCAGCGGGATGAGTTGAACATTCAGTTTGTTTCCGGGTTCCTGCCCCTTCAGGGCAGGGGTCCTATTGCTAGCTAATACTCCGATATGTCCCCTCAGGGCATCGATTAAACAGGTTGATTTCAAGAATGTGATTTAGTAAATAAAGAGCCAGTTGGCCCTGTTCATTTCTTTCCTTTCGTTACCTTTCATAGAGCCGATTTAACATGGTAAAATCTGAATGATTTCTGTTTATATTTATTAGTATAACATGTATTAATGTAGTGTGTAGTATGAATGTGGCATGATGTGTCTTGTAGTTCGAGTAGTATGTGTATATTTGTAATGTAGTATCAGTGATAGTGATAATTAAGTGATGAAAGAGTGTGTTGGACAGTGTAGTATTTACTATGCGATAAATTTTGATTACTCCGTCATTAAGTGAACGTAATATAGTATAATGATTCCGTGTACAAGGTCACTTTCAGTTGTTCAAGGGTTGATTACATCGTCGCTAGCCCTAGTGTCAAAAGTCAGTACTAACCGCCATTCTTCTGTCGAGGTGCTTAGTGATTTAGTTTCCGTGAAATTGACCTTTCTTTTCGAAATAAAACCTAGAAGGTATAATTCACAGCCCATATGAATGTACAGTTAGGTCAAGTGACCTAAAATTAATATATTCTGAAAGTTTCAACATTCTGCATAGTCTAGAAATCTAAATATTTAAATAAATAAACAATACGTAAATTTTTAACAGAAGTCGGGCGATATGATGCTAGTTCTTCGCTTTGAAAATATATTAAATGTCCATTTTTCTTCGTGGCTGTAGAATTTCATTGTTGATGCAGAATTTTATAAACATTAGACATTATCGCAGATAATTCTATTTTCAGTGAACATACATAGGATTTTTTTTTCTTTCGTTCTTAATAAAGCTACCAAGTATTACATAGTATTGTGTGTGTGGTAAAAGAGTCTTGGGTTCGAGTGAGGTTGTCGTGCGGTGATCGGAATGGGAAAATGTTTGTAGTGATTATAGATTTTAAAGTATTATGATGAAATGTGTAAATAGGCTGGGCGTAGATAGAGGAAACAGGGTGTTTGTAGAATATAGCGTCGTGGCAAATGAATATTAATGTGAATATGAATATTAATAAGTATATGAATATTGTAGTAAATGAATATAGAATATAGGACACCCATATAGTTAAATATATAGTAGCCCAGTGAATACTTCGCCGCGTGTTGATATATAGATATTGAATAGATACGTGTAACTACAAACATCTCAGGTTCTGACCCCTGCACCATAATATCACGCGGACCGGAGGGCGATATATAGTCGGACTACGGTAATACTTTGTAGTTTATGTGTCATAATAGTAATCAACCATAGTAATACCATCTGATAGAATGGGTAGCATCATATAATCGCTGACTAGACATATTGAATAATAAATTATGAAAAGACAATAGTAGTTAGACAACAGGGCTGTAGTGAATCATATCTTCTGGTCGGTTTTAAAAATAGAATGTACCACTCCGTGAGATATTTTTTTTTCCCCCACGTTACCTACTCGGGCTAGCTTACAATGTTCATGGAGGCGACAGCTCTGATAGGGTACAGAATCAAAACAATTAGTTATTGAAATTTTCGCGTACCCGGATGTCGACCCCTAGTCCCTTTAAGTATTTTCATTTCTTTTCTTAGTTTAATTAAACGAGGGAAATTAACGACATCCCAGACTGTGGCGTGTCTGCGCAGGGTAGCTATCGGTGAGGTTTGGCATAGAAATCACCGATCCAAAATTCAGTTTATTTAACTTTTTTTTTTTATTTCGGCAAATCATTAGTTAGGGATATCTTAGATAATACTTCTATTCTAGTTTCATTACTGTCCTCGAACCTTCTTAGTTTTTCTAAGGGGTCGAATATTTTTTTTTACTTAGAGATTTCAAAATTGGGGACGCAGTTACCTGGTCCCTTTCCCCCTCTCCTTTTATCCTGCTGGTCTGGGCCGGATACGGGGATCGGATTTCAATCTTACAAGCCAACTCTTGTGGGATTGGGATCTGATGGACACAGAACTTGCATCCTTGGCAGCAGGACGCCCCTTGAGTCTACGTATTTGAGTAGACCACCCTTTTTGGCATGTTAAGAATATTTTGGCTATGGATTTTGTTGAGAGCGAAATTCGACTTCTAACTTTGTAGCGTTAGTTATTTCTCACTTAAGTCTTTGGCGCCCCTATTCTTCGTCTTCCTTCTTCTCTATCTCTCTCTCTGTCTTCTTACTTCGAGATTTTTTTTTTCAAATTTTCAACCCCCCCCCCGAGATTTTGAACTTGTTACTTACGATTTATTTAACGTACAACTCTGATCTGAAATTACCAGCTGAGACGTTGCAAGACACGATTCATGAATGGAGTAGATAATGATTGGGTCCTCCATCACATTTTGACCTATCGCTGAAATGAACAAAGACTTCGTAGTTGACGACACTTCGATTACGTTCTTTCACCGTCGTTCCTCTTAAGTTTTTTTTTAATCCGTTGGTCACTTTCCTTTCTGTTTTGGTTTTCAATTACTTTGTAGTTAACCTGGGCCCAGAAATTGTATTTTGATTTACCTAGTTATATCTTAGAAATGCTCTGTGTTACGTGCCTGCCTCACAAAGTTTTTTTTTCCTTCATGATTTAAACACGAATTGATTATATAAAAGTTAAAAATTTATAGACGCGCGGTATCAGATAAAAGTTAATTTGTTTCCAAATGTAATGTTGGAAGTCATTTGTTTTCTTGGACAATGTTGCAACCTTGTAAAATTTTATTGTTGGGGATGATTAATTTAAATGTGTGCGCATTTATTATAAATATATATATATATAGAGAGAAATAAATACTTCGAAATATATGTGTAATTAGTATGTGAATATGATGTTAAAGTAAAAGTATGATATTAAATGTATTATGAATATATGTAAGAGCGCTCGTGTCTGTCCCCCTAGACGTGTATTGGTTGCTATAGTTTACCAGAAGTCTTCCGACGAATTTAAGAATGTAGATTTTGTTAAGAATACCGCCGTGCACTTAAGTAATTTTCCTTTTCTTCTGAATCAATGTAAGTGATAACCTCTGTAATTATATAATGGCATGCATTAAAAAAATATCGGCAGGTCTAAACGTAACCCCCATCATAACAAATATTATCCCTGAACAATTAACCTAAAACCATTGTGGAAAGTGCACCTTGAATCCTTCTCACCTACATGTGTATCCTGTGACTTGACCAGTTTTTTTTTTATCCTCAATTTGAACCATCATACTCCGTACACCTGTGGAAGATCATTTTTTTTTTAATCCGAACCATGTATAAACATATACGAAAGTGATCCTAATGAAAGGTCTCGTGAAGTGTCCCAGTGTTGGATAAATAACTTGAAATTATTCGATTAATAAATTTGGAAATAGACCGTCTAAGAGGAGAAACCTCCTCTAGTGAAAGTTATTTTCTCGAAATCCCTAGATGGGTATAGACGTAGCAGTGTGCGATTGCAGATATAAACTGTTACCAGTTACAAACCAAATATAGACGACGAATGGTTTTGTAAACCAATAGATATATATATATACATATAGAGATATATATAAATGACCACAAACTAAGTTAAATGGAGCGAAACGTTTTGGACACTACGACTAGTGCGTGAGTTGTGATTTGGACGCTCGAAATTATTAATATTTTAATATCTCGACGTGAGGTAGAGACTCATATAAGTTCTAATACACCAAAAAGTTTTTTTTTCTTTCCTCTTTGTCCAATTTTTTTTAAGTGAAATAAGTTTTTTTTCTTTTGCGTATGTCGCAAATCATCATTTTGCTTTAGCATGCCTAAGATATGATACGTGTAATTATTTTGTTTTCCTTTCTTTTTCGTTTGTCAATATGATTGAATATATAAAAATTTACTAAAATATAACACTATGTACTCTATTAATATATAACCAAGAACTTGTGCTTTTAATATTTTCTTCATAATTATTTGTTTTGTCCTTTTTTTTTCACTATGAATGTAATAAACTATTTATACCTTTGTAGTTAGTTGGTTTCCTTTAAACATATATACACTGTCCTGAATGAGTGAGCGTGTGAATGCATGATAGATTTAATATAAGTAATTTTAGTGATATCATTTGTCATATTAACATCTGTAATATATGTGTCATGTTTTAATATATGTGTTAAGGTAAATAACCTAGGTCATGAGGGACCGTCACTAACGGTTTAAATCGGCTCGAGGAGTGAAGCAAAAATAGCAAGAATAAGCCTAAATACGACATCTTTCTTCCAGGAAGTTGAGACTTTTATTGATGCGATACATAAATTTATATTGAGTTGATAAGTGTGATTTTTTTTTCCTCGGCTAATTCATATGTGTGGTCGATCCTAGAGGACAGAGTTCAGATGCTGGATAGTTATCAATCACCGGTTGGAATAACTTTACAAAGAATTAAATTTCACTTTTCTCATTTCCAGGTCTAGGTCTGGGCAACCCCATGATCGTGGTGCCTGGAGCTAGGTCTGGGTGGTATGAGGGAACATGTGTCTATTCCGAAGCATTCCAAAATTGATTAGTTGTTAATAACATTTAGAATGATTCATCTTTCAACGACTTTCCCGACCTTTTACTATATTTCCGGAATTATCCAGTAATCTGTTTCTCATTAAAATACCCTATTTCTTCTTCTTTCTTCTTTACCTACCTCCTTCTTCTACCCTTCTACTTTCTTCTCTTTCTTTCCTATTTCTAAATGAAAGAAAACGGAGTCATGATTGAGAGTAGTCGCTATTGGCACGGTCAATAAGTTGTTTCGATGAGTTTTCTTCGGGAGTCCGATATGAAGTAATTAACAATAACAAGAAAGTTTGTTGGAATTTAATTTATCAGAAAATAATCTGGATTTCAATCAGTAGATGATGTTTCGTAAATCGTCCTCATTAAAGAGAATTAAATTTAGCGACTACTCCTCTTCTCCAGTACTTTGCACTATTTTTCTTCGTTTACTACTATTATTTTTTTTTAACGTGTTTTCTTTCAATTTTGGCTAACCGTGACAGGATCCGTTGCCCTAGAAACTGCAGTTTCTATGGCAACGGACAGAAGTTTTCTTTCAATATTGGCGACCGTTGACATCGGACAGTTACCATGGAAACAATTGTTTTCCCTGGTAACGGATCTGAAATTATTTATTAAACACTGTTTAGGATCGAGCACATATTGACTTGGCCACAAAAGGTGCATAATTAAAAGTTACAGTGAGATTAAATAATTATAGTCATTGGCTGTTCTGCTATCTTTGTCTCTCTCTGTAGAAAGGGGGAAATGAAGGAATTTGTCAAAGTAAATTCTAAAATTTGAAAATGCTGGAAGTTGACCCAAGGAGGGAATTAGATAGGAGTCCCTTAATTTATGAATAGTACCTGATTAATAAGTCTTGTTAGTTGATAAGTATATAATTGCATGTGTTTATATTGTGTCTTTTTGGGTGTAAGCTATGGCAACCAATAGAGAAGTCGTATCACACGAGAACGCGGAAGTCTCATGTACGCAATGCACTTTAGAAAGTAAAGAGAAAAGAGCTCGCGTCTCTCGTAGGCTAGTGAGGTGTCACGAATGTGGGCTGAAATGGATTCATTTCAGTTGTATTAATTTAGAGGATACTGCGGAAAATGCAGAAAAGGTCCGGGCTGGTGAAATAGTTAAATATTGTAAAGAATGTGAAGGAAAGCTCCACCAGTCGCGTGAACCCATGAGTTTATCCTCTGAAAAGGAAAATGAACATCCCGATTCGGACGGTGAACGAGGGTATAGTACCCCGAAGAACCGAGGCCAAATATCTCCAGTGGAGATATCTGACCTCGATGATGATGAAAGAGATGGGGATCCAATTGGTGATAAACCCAAAGAAAAGCAAAGGAAGACTGGGTCATCTAATAATGACGCTCTCCTCCTTTCATTGCAACAAATGCTACAGGAAATGAAACGCGAAATAAATGGAAAAATAGATAATAATAGCCTGGAAATGAAACGCGAAATAAATGAAAAAATAGATAATAATAGCCGGGAGATGAGACGTGAAATAAATGAGAAATTTGACACCTCGAAACGAGAAACCGAATCTCGATTCGAGGTATTAACCCAGAAAATCGACAACATATGTTTGGACTTTGCTTCCTCAATAACCACATTGAGACAGCAAACGTCTACTGAAATTGATTTGGTCAGATGCGAGGCTCAACAGTCCCTAAAGCAACTTCAGCAGGAGACTGAAAGTAAATTAGATCATGTAAATTCTGAAATTGAAGAAATGGATACAAAATTACATAAAATCGACAATAAACTGGAAACACAGCAGGCCGAAATTGATAGTTTAAAGTCAACCTTGTCAGACTTATCATTGAAAACCGAACTGGAAGTAACTGACCAGAAAGTTTTGAAAATTCAAAATGACATAGTAAATATTCGAAAAGAAATGACAAAATCTAGTCGCGAAAAATCAGAGGTAACCTATCCTTTCCCCGGTAGCGATTCCTCAGGAATATTACCCGCTACAACTACCCGTGGCGCAGGAAAAGAAAATTTAATGTCGGTTGATGCACGGGATATTGCGACGCACTACCCCATGCATCGGTCAGAACCCAAGTCGTGGTTCAATTCTAATAGTGTGCCGAATCAGTCGAGTGTTGTGACGACTACGGTCACGAGCGTGAGTGCTCCCTCCTTACATGGAGGTATACAATCACATAGCGTGTTGCCGGGAAGAGGAGATGGGTGCCATTCTGAGTCGTTGTTCATGGGTGCGATTGGTCCGGGGATGGAGCCCAATATACTCAATACGACCAACAGAATCCCTTTCACTTACATGGGTAGTTATAACACCGCTACTACGTCGTCGGTGGTAAATCCGGTGACGACTCCGATTGTGCAGGATAATATGTTAATTCCCACCAACAATTTCCCTGCTTATGTTAGTATGAGCTCTAAAGTGTCCCTCCGGGATATTGAACGTTTTCCCACGTTTGATGGGAACATTGCGAACTGGTTACCTCGTGTTTTCCTGCTACCTAAAAGGTGAACTCGCAATTTCCAAAATCTTAAGCTTTTCAACTGTACCGAGGACAAAAAACGTGAACTTCTATCTCAATACCCAAAGTGAATGTTACACTGTCTCATTTGAGTGCATGAGAGTATGAGTGAGTAGTTAGTTTATTAGTATTAATACATGTTAATTCTATTCAACAAAATTTTGTTATTCAAACAAAATTTTTTTAACGACGCCGGGGAACTGTAATATGCCATTACAGTCTAATGATATTATGTTCTTAATAGGAGGGTGCCCGAAATTTTTTGCACCGACTGTACTTGACGTTTAACAAAAAATTTCTGGCTGTTCAGATAATCCGTAATTTATTTGTTATTCTATTTCAAATTAACATGGAAAACCTGTAAAAAATTCATTAGGAATTATAGTTTTGGGAATCAATACCTTTATTTATATTTTAAATTAGTTATAAGTTTTGTATATGGATATGTAAATGGATTATTACAATTCTTACGGTGTCAGTGCTATCCGAAAATATAGATCCACTATTGGACGGAACTTTCCAGATCAAATAACCAATCTAAAATTCGACAGAATTTTCAGGACCACCCTTCACCTCTCTTTTAGATACCTAGGTCCTTCTAAAATCTAGTTTAATCCCGATTTTACCAAATTTTATTCGCTTCAAAGCCCCACCGCCAAAATGCTTAGTTTTGATTGGCTGATAAACCCACGCTATGATATTAGGGCGCAATTATTCCATTCCAAGCCGGAAAATCTTGCTGACAACAGCCAGATTTCGATCGTCGAGCTTAAAAGGTCGCAACGGAGTGAGAAAAACTGCAGTAAAAGGTAAAACTAATATAATAGTCGAATAACTACCAAGCAGGAAGCTACGGAGCCATAATTTGTTAGTTTTTACTAGTAAAAACCGGACTGAAGAATTAAAAAATATATGACGCCATGTTGTGCAGATATTGTTAGTTATGGACAGGCTTTGTAAAGTGCATCAGTTTGCGAGTTTTCTTAGGAATCTATAAACAGTTTCGGAGGAGTGGTGTTTTCTCCCTTAAAATATTCTTATCCTTAAAATTATTCCTTTTCTAGTTACGTAAGGCCTGCCTCACTACCGTTTGTGTTCGTGTATGTAGTGGATGTGATTTCTTTTTGTATTTATTTATTAGTAACATGGCGGTATTTAAT
This sequence comes from Thermobia domestica, assembly GCF_964235325.1. Classification (NCBI taxonomy): domain Eukaryota; kingdom Metazoa; phylum Arthropoda; class Insecta; order Zygentoma; family Lepismatidae; genus Thermobia; species Thermobia domestica. Next base: position 112,307,990 of record NC_137464.1, read on the forward strand.
TTTGTGGTAGTCAGTCCAGTAATCACAATGCACGTGTAAATTTCAGTAAGGGCTCCTATCTGACTCCCAAATTGGGAGTACGGCTTCCAGCGGGATGAGTTGAACATTCAGTTTGTTTCCGGGTTCCTGCCCCTTCAGGGCAGGGGTCCTATTGCTAGCTAATACTCCGATATGTCCCCTCAGGGCATCGATTAAACAGGTTGATTTCAAGAATGTGATTTAGTAAATAAAGAGCCAGTTGGCCCTGTTCATTTCTTTCCTTTCGTTACCTTTCATAGAGCCGATTTAACATGGTAAAATCTGAATGATTTCTGTTTATATTTATTAGTATAACATGTATTAATGTAGTGTGTAGTATGAATGTGGCATGATGTGTCTTGTAGTTCGAGTAGTATGTGTATATTTGTAATGTAGTATCAGTGATAGTGATAATTAAGTGATGAAAGAGTGTGTTGGACAGTGTAGTATTTACTATGCGATAAATTTTGATTACTCCGTCATTAAGTGAACGTAATATAGTATAATGATTCCGTGTACAAGGTCACTTTCAGTTGTTCAAGGGTTGATTACATCGTCGCTAGCCCTAGTGTCAAAAGTCAGTACTAACCGCCATTCTTCTGTCGAGGTGCTTAGTGATTTAGTTTCCGTGAAATTGACCTTTCTTTTCGAAATAAAACCTAGAAGGTATAATTCACAGCCCATATGAATGTACAGTTAGGTCAAGTGACCTAAAATTAATATATTCTGAAAGTTTCAACATTCTGCATAGTCTAGAAATCTAAATATTTAAATAAATAAACAATACGTAAATTTTTAACAGAAGTCGGGCGATATGATGCTAGTTCTTCGCTTTGAAAATATATTAAATGTCCATTTTTCTTCGTGGCTGTAGAATTTCATTGTTGATGCAGAATTTTATAAACATTAGACATTATCGCAGATAATTCTATTTTCAGTGAACATACATAGGATTTTTTTTTCTTTCGTTCTTAATAAAGCTACCAAGTATTACATAGTATTGTGTGTGTGGTAAAAGAGTCTTGGGTTCGAGTGAGGTTGTCGTGCGGTGATCGGAATGGGAAAATGTTTGTAGTGATTATAGATTTTAAAGTATTATGATGAAATGTGTAAATAGGCTGGGCGTAGATAGAGGAAACAGGGTGTTTGTAGAATATAGCGTCGTGGCAAATGAATATTAATGTGAATATGAATATTAATAAGTATATGAATATTGTAGTAAATGAATATAGAATATAGGACACCCATATAGTTAAATATATAGTAGCCCAGTGAATACTTCGCCGCGTGTTGATATATAGATATTGAATAGATACGTGTAACTACAAACATCTCAGGTTCTGACCCCTGCACCATAATATCACGCGGACCGGAGGGCGATATATAGTCGGACTACGGTAATACTTTGTAGTTTATGTGTCATAATAGTAATCAACCATAGTAATACCATCTGATAGAATGGGTAGCATCATATAATCGCTGACTAGACATATTGAATAATAAATTATGAAAAGACAATAGTAGTTAGACAACAGGGCTGTAGTGAATCATATCTTCTGGTCGGTTTTAAAAATAGAATGTACCACTCCGTGAGATATTTTTTTCCCCCACGTTACCTACTCGGGCTAGCTTACAATGTTCATGGAGGCGACAGCTCTGATAGGGTACAGAATCAAAACAATTAGTTATTGAAATTTTCGCGTACCCGGATGTCGACCCCTAGTCCCTTTAAGTATTTTCATTTCTTTTCTTAGTTTAATTAAACGAGGGAAATTAACGACATCCCAGACTGTGGCGTGTCTGCGCAGGGTAGCTATCGGTGAGGTTTGGCATAGAAATCACCGATCCAAAATTCAGTTTATTTAACTTTTTTTTTTATTTCGGCAAATCATTAGTTAGGGATATCTTAGATAATACTTCTATTCTAGTTTCATTACTGTCCTCGAACCTTCTTAGTTTTTCTAAGGGGTCGAATATTTTTTTTTACTTAGAGATTTCAAAATTGGGGACGCAGTTACCTGGTCCCTTTCCCCCTCTCCTTTTATCCTGCTGGTCTGGGCCGGATACGGGGATCGGATTTCAATCTTACAAGCCAACTCTTGTGGGATTGGGATCTGATGGACACAGAACTTGCATCCTTGGCAGCAGGACGCCCCTTGAGTCTACGTATTTGAGTAGACCACCCTTTTTGGCATGTTAAGAATATTTTGGCTATGGATTTTGTTGAGAGCGAAATTCGACTTCTAACTTTGTAGCGTTAGTTATTTCTCACTTAAGTCTTTGGCGCCCCTATTCTTCGTCTTCCTTCTTCTCTATCTCTCTCTCTGTCTTCTTACTTCGAGATTTTTTTTTTTCAAATTTTCAACCTTCCCCCCCCCCCGAGATTTTGAACTTGTTACTTACGATTTATTTAACGTACAACTCTGATCTGAAATTACCAGCTGAGACGTTGCAAGACACGATTCATGAATGGAGTAGATAATGATTGGGTCCTCCATCACATTTTGACCTATCGCTGAAATGAACAAAGACTTCGTAGTTGACGACACTTCGATTACGTTCTTTCACCGTCGTTCCTCTTAAGTTTTTTTTTAATCCGTTGGTCACTTTCCTTTCTGTTTTGGTTTTCAATTACTTTGTAGTTAACCTGGGCCCAGAAATTGTATTTTGATTTACCTAGTTATATCTTAGAAATGCTCTGTGTTACGTGCCTGCCTCACAAAGTTTTTTTTTTCCTTCATGATTTAAACACGAATTGATTATATAAAAGTTAAAAATTTATAGACGCGCGGTATCAGATAAAAGTTAATTTGTTTCCAAATGTAATGTTGGAAGTCATTTGTTTTCTTGGACAATGTTGCAACCTTGTAAAATTTTATTGTTGGGGATGATTAATTTAAATGTGTGCGCATTTATTATAAATATATATATATATAGAGAGAGAAATAAATACTTCGAAATATATGTGTAATTAGTATGTGAATATGATGTTAAAGTAAAAGTATGATATTAAATGTATTATGAATATATGTAAGAGCGCTCGTGTCTGTCCCCCTAGACGTGTATTGGTTGCTATAGTTTACCAGAAGTCTTCCGACGAATTTAAGAATGTAGATTTTGTTAAGAATACCGCCGTGCACTTAAGTAATTTTCCTTTTCTTCTGAATCAATGTAAGTGATAACCTCTGTAATTATATAATGGCATGCATTAAAAAAATATCGGCAGGTCTAAACGTAACCCCCATCATAACAAATATTATCCCTGAACAATTAACCTAAAACCATTGTGGAAAGTGCACCTTGAATCCTTCTCACCTACATGTGTATCCTGTGACTTGACCAGTTTTTTTTTTTTTTTTATCCTCAATTTGAACCATCATACTCCGTACACCTGTGGAAGATCATTTTTTTTTAATCCGAACCATGTATAAACATATACGAAAGTGATCCTAATGAAAGGTCTCGTGAAGTGTCCCAGTGTTGGATAAATAACTTGAAATTATTCGATTAATAAATTTGGAAATAGACCGTCTAAGAGGAGAAACCTCCTCTAGTGAAAGTTATTTTCTCGAAATCCCTAGATGGGTATAGACGTAGCAGTGTGCGATTGCAGATATAAACTGTTACCAGTTACAAACCAAATATAGACGACGAATGGTTTTGTAAACCAATAGATATATATATATACATATAGAGATATATATAAATGACCACAAACTAAGTTAAATGGAGCGAAACGTTTTGGACACTACGACTAGTGCGTGAGTTGTGATTTGGACGCTCGAAATTATTAATATTTTAATATCTCGACGTGAGGTAGAGACTCATATAAGTTCTAATACACCAAAAAGTTTTTTTTCTTTCCTCTTTGTCCAATTTTTTTTAAGTGAAATAAGTTTTTTTTCTTTTGCGTATGTCGCAAATCATCATTTTGCTTTAGCATGCCTAAGATATGATACGTGTAATTATTTTGTTTTCCTTTCTTTTTCGTTTGTCAATATGATTGAATATATAAAAATTTACTAAAATATAACACTATGTACTCTATTAATATATAACCAAGAACTTGTGCTTTTAATATTTTCTTCATAATTATTTGTTTTGTCCTTTTTTTCACTATGAATGTAATAAACTATTTATACCTTTGTAGTTAGTTGGTTTCCTTTAAACATATATACACTGTCCTGAATGAGTGAGCGTGTGAATGCATGATAGATTTAATATAAGTAATTTTAGTGATATCATTTGTCATATTAACATCTGTAATATATGTGTCATGTTTTAATATATGTGTTAAGGTAAATAACCTAGGTCATGAGGGACCGTCACTAACGGTTTAAATCGGCTCGAGGAGTGAAGCAAAAATAGCAAGAATAAGCCTAAATACGACATCTTTCTTCCAGGAAGTTGAGACTTTTATTGATGCGATACATAAATTTATATTGAGTTGATAAGTGTGATTTTTTTTTTCCTCGGCTAATTCATATGTGTGGTCGATCCTAGAGGACAGAGTTCAGATGCTGGATAGTTATCAATCACCGGTTGGAATAACTTTACAAAGAATTAAATTTCACTTTTCTCATTTCCAGGTCTAGGTCTGGGCAACCCCATGATCGTGGTGCCTGGAGCTAGGTCTGGGTGGTATGAGGGAACATGTGTCTATTCCGAAGCATTCCAAAATTGATTAGTTGTTAATAACATTTAGAATGATTCATCTTTCAACGACTTTCCCGACCTTTTACTATATTTCCGGAATTATCCAGTAATCTGTTTCTCATTAAAATACCCTATTTCTTCTTCTTTCTTCTTTACCTACCTCCTTCTTCTACCCTTCTACTTTCTTCTCTTTCTTTCCTATTTCTAAATGAAAGAAAACGGAGTCATGATTGAGAGTAGTCGCTATTGGCACGGTCAATAAGTTGTTTCGATGAGTTTTCTTCGGGAGTCCGATATGAAGTAATTAACAATAACAAGAAAGTTTGTTGGAATTTAATTTATCAGAAAATAATCTGGATTTCAATCAGTAGATGATGTTTCGTAAATCGTCCTCATTAAAGAGAATTAAATTTAGCGACTACTCCTCTTCTCCAGTACTTTGCACTATTTTTCTTCGTTTACTACTATTATTTTTTTTTAACGTGTTTTCTTTCAATTTTGGCTAACCGTGACAGGATCCGTTGCCCTAGAAACTGCAGTTTCTATGGCAACGGACAGAAGTTTTTCTTTCAAGTATACGATTTCCTGTACTTTCATCAATTATAACCATATTTTATATTTCTCATTTATATTCACATTACTCTATTATTTAATATATACCGTATATATATATATATACATCATCCATTTATATTAGCTAATATTTTATTTATTTTATTTTCCAGATCAGTCGACTCCCACTATATTTGGTAAATGAGCATCTCCAGAAACAAAATAACGTACGTGGATAATGAACGTTATATGTATATTAATTAGTTTAGAAGACCATGGTTTTACTTTTTTTAAAATGAAATTATTAAATGGATGTCTTCAATTTGTTACTGAATTGATAACTTATATAACAAAACTTCCAACTGTAATTGAAGACTTTGAGGAAAAATAGGTTAAGTCCAAAAAATGAAAATGTAAAGGAGGTAGCTTCACATAGGTTTCCACTCATCCGCTTCTCTTCACTCATCCACTTTTCTTCAAACTTGGCACATATATAGTAAACCGAAAATAAATCGACACGTATTTTTTGTTTCTTTCGGAAAATAAGTTAAGGAGCAAAGGCCCCCTTTTCAAAAATGGGCCCTCTTGACTAAAAGGGCCACATTAAAGAAACTAAACTCTGCCGATGAAAAGATGGCTTCAAAGTAGGAAATAGAGTCTTTTTCGTTTTTGCGAGAAAAGGGTTATAGGGGCAATGATCTCCTTCGAAATGACAAAATACTGCACAATCCTTGCTGAAATTGCATTACGGTGGAATTGCTTGAAACCGTGATATGTTGTAGATATGGTGTTCCTGAGAAAAAATCTCAAGGAGCACAACCACAAATCACTGACCGTTTGGCCACTACAGGGCTACTTTTTTGAAAGCAGTCGAAGATAGTGATATTCTGTATTTCGATGAAAGTAACTGAAACTGTGATATGTTGTAAATGTTGTGTTCCTGAGAAAAAGTCTCAATAAGCACAACCGCCAATCACTGACCGTTTGGCCCCTACAGGGCCACATTTTTGAAAACAGCAGAAGGTAACGTTATTCTGGATTTCGGTAGAATTGATTGAAACCATGATATGTTGTAGATATTGTGACCCTGAGAAAAAGTCTTAATGGGCAAACTATCACTCACTAACTGTTTGGCCACTACGAGGCCACTTTTCTGAAAGCAACCGAAGATAATGATGTTCTGGATTTCGGTCAAAATGACAGAAACCGTAATCATATGTTGTAGATATTGTTATTACGAGATGAAGTCTCAATAGTCACAACCACAAATCAGTAATCGTTTGGTCACTGCAGGGCTACTATCTTGAAAACAGCCGAGTATAACGATGTTCTGGATTTCGGTAAGGTTGAGTAAAACTAAGATATGTTGAAGATCTTCTCATCATGAGAAAAAGTCTTAATGGACACAACCATCGAATTATGACCGTTTGACCACTACAGGTCCAGATTTAAAAAAAAACAGGCGGGTATAACGATATTTTTTGATTTCGCTGTAAATGAATGAAACTGTGATATGTTGTAGATGCCATGGTCCTGAGAAAAAATGTCTAGTTCTTTCCAGGATTTTCCTTTGTCCCACAAGACGAACATCTGAATGTTGTTTATGTTCAAATGATGTTGGCCGCTAATCTTTCCATCCCTTTTCCGGGCTGTGGGATAGGGCATTTCAGGATTTCATACAATTCTACCAAAATTGCAGGGTATCCTTACCTTCTGCTGTATTAAAAAATGTGACCTCGGATCCGGAAGTCGGCGTACCCCCCATCCTTTAGGTTTCAACAGAATAGTGTTAGTTATGGTAGAATGTCTGTACACAGTTACCTTGAAGTCTTAAGAGTCTTAAGTCAGAAACATCGGTATGATCACCATCCATGTCGTAACACAGCTGAATTCTGCGCCAAGTTCTCGCAGATGTTTTGCGGTGATACTCCAGAGTCACGAGGTTGAAGGCGTGTTCCACAGCTGCTCGTAATTTCTGCGTCGTGTGATATCGAGTGTTTCTTACTTGTTGCTTTATGAAGCCCCGGGGAGCATTGTCTGGTGTCATGAGATCGGGACTTCTTGGAGGCCAGGCAAAGGGAGCTGGTGAAGATACACAACCTCTTCTAATCCAGAGACCAGGAAGCGTCTGATTCAGGTACTTACGCACTTGAATCGCGAAGTGCGCTGGTGCTCCATTCTGGTGTTTAATACCAAGCAAGGTTACCAGACAATGCCTAGCGATGTTACTAAACAAATGTGGGTAAAACCTAAAACCATCAGAAAACTCCAATTAGGGGTTCGCCTACTTTCGGACCACGCTGTACACCATATCACAGTTTCAAGCAATTACACCGAGATCCAGAATACCGTTACCTCCTGCTCGTTTAAAAAAAAGTGGCCCTATGGTGTCCAAACGGTCAGTGATGTGCGATTATGCCTCTTTAGACTTTTTCTCAAGATCACACTATCTACCACATATCATGGTTTCAAGCACTTCTATCGACATACCGAATACCATTACCATCAGTTCCATAAAAAAAAAAAAAAAGTGATCCTGTAGTGGCCAAACGATCAGTGATGAATGGTTTTGCAAATTGAGTCTTTTTCTCAGGAACACAACATCTACAACATATCACAGTTTCATTATTTTCATCGAAATCAAGAATATCACTAACTTCGGCTGCTTTCAGAAACGTTGCCCTGCAGTGGCCAAGCGATCAGTGATTGGTGGTTATGCCTATTAAGACTTTTTCTCAGGACCACAATATCTGTAACATATCACGGTTTTATTCATTTTTACCGAAATCCAGAATATTGTTATCTTTGGCTGTTTTCAAAAAAGTGGCCCTACAGTGGCCAAACGGTCAGTGATTGGCGGTTATTCCCATAAGACTTTCTCTCAGGACCACAATATCTGCAACATATCACGGTTTTATACATTTTTACCAAAATCCAGAATGTTGTCATCTTTGGCTGTTTTCAAAAAAGTGGCCCTGTAGAGGCCAAACGGTCAGTGATTTGTGGTTGTGCCCATTGAGATTTTTTCTCAGGAACACCGTATCTACAACATATCACGGTTTCAAGCAATTCCACCGAAATGCAATTTCCGTAATAATTGTGCAGTCTTTTGTCATTTCGAAGGAGGCCATTGCCCCTAATAACCCTTTTCTCGCAGAAACGAAAGAAACCTATTTCCTACTTTGAAGCCATCTTTTCATCGGCAGAGTTTAGTTTCTTTAATGTGGCCCTTTTAGTCAAGAGGGCCCATTTTTGAAAAGGGGGCCTTTGCTCCCCTTAACCTATTTTCCGAAAGAAACAAAAAATACGTGTCGATTTATTTTCGGTTTACTATATATGTGCCAAGTTTGAAGAAAATCGGATGAGTGGAAACTTATGTGAAGCTACCTCCTTTTCATTTTCATTTTTTCGACAACCTGCTTTTGCCCCAAAGACTTCGATTTCCCGATTGTAACGTCCACTTTAAGTTACCATAACTTTATTGTCGTTATAATGTATATTTATCATTTCTATGATCCAGAGCTGTAGTGTTTGTTATACACATGAAATTTTGGAGAGTTTAATTATATCTGTATATTTTGTATAATCAAATTAATGAAAAATTAATTGTTTAAACTATAAATATTAATTTATCATTTCAGTTATATTGACAGTTTGAAGTTTTGTAAACATTATTATATTTACATTTTTTTGAGATTTCAAAAATAATGTTCACTGACGGAAACGATAAGAGGTCATATTTCATATTTTAAATTCCATATTTACGGTGGCAGAGGATATCGGAAGAGGAAGAAAGTCTCTCCCGACCTGTTTTCAGGTAGTATTTCATAGTGTATTGCCACTTTTCTGCCACCAAACAACTATTAAATACTATAATATATTACCTGTTACAGTTATCTTTAAATAAACATATCGCAATTATATTCTGCTGTAATTCGAAAACTTTCATCACATCGAGACTTTTAAAACCAATAATATATATATATATTTTTCTTTGAGTCAAATCCCTTACAGGAGATTTATAAAGCAAGTCCCAGCCATTAGGGCCTTGTGGACTATGTCACTATATTTGTTTTAATTATAAATTGTTTCAAACAAGTATGAAAGAAAACGTAAAAAAAATAGTAAACGAAGAAAAGAGCACAATGTAGAGGAGTCGCTACAAATTAATTCTCTTTAACGAGGGCGATTACGAAACATCACCTACTAATTGAAATCCAGATTATTCTCCAATAATGTAAATTCCAATAAACTTTCTTGTTATTGTTAATTATCCCATATCGGACTCCCGAAGAAAACTCATCGAAACAACTTATTGACCGTGAAAATAGCGACTACTCTCAGTCATGACTCCGTTTTCTTTCATTCAGAAATAGAAAAGAAAGAGAAGAAAGTAGAAGGGTAAAAGAAGGAGGTAGAAAAAGAAGAAAGAAAAAGACAGAGGGTATTTTAATAAGAAACAGATTACTGGATAATTCAGGAAATATAGTAAAAGGTCAGGAAAGTCGTTGAAAGATGAATCATTCTAAATGTTATTAACGACTAATCAATTTTGGAACGCTTCGGAATAGACACATGTTCCCTCATACCACCCAGACCTAGCTCCAGGCACCACGATCATGGGGTTGCCCAGACCTAGACCTGGAAATGAGAAAAGTGAAATCATTCTTTGTACTGTTATTCCAACCGGTGATTGATAACCATCCAGCATCTGAACTCTGTTCTCTAGGATCGACCATACATATGAATTAGCCAAGGAAAAAAAATCAAACTTATGAACTCAATATAAATTTATGTATCGTATCAATAAGGTTCTCAACTTCCTGGAAGAAAGATGTCGTATTTAGGCTTATCCTGCTATTTCCGTTTCACTCCTAGAGCCGATTTAAACCATTAGTAGCGGTCCTTCATGACCTAGGTTATTTACCTTAACACATATATTAAAACATGACACATATATTACAGATGTTAATATGACAAATGATATCACTAAAATTAGTTATATTAAATCTATCATGCATTCACACGCTCACTCACTCAGGACAGTGTATATATGTTTAAAGGAAACCAACTAACTACAAAGATACAAATAGTTTATTACATTCAAAGTGAAAAGAAAAGACAAAACAAATAATTATAAAGAAAATCTTAAAAGCACAAGTTCTTGGTTATATATTAATAGGATACATAGTGTTATATTCTAGTAAATTTTTATATATCCAATCATCTTGACAAATAAAAATAATTACATATATTGTATCTTAGGCATGCTAAAGCAAAATTATGATTTGCGACATACGCAAAGGAGACACTTATTTCACTTTAAAAAAAATTGGACAAAGAGGAAAGAAAAGAAACTTTTAGGTGTATTAAAACTTATATGAGTCTCTACCTCACATTGAGCAATAAAATATTAATAATTCTGAGCGTTCAAATCACAAATCACGCACTACTCGTAGTGTCCAGAACATTTCGCTCCATTTAACTTAGTTTGTGTTTATATATATATATATCTATATATATATATAACTATTGGTTTACAAAAAACATTCATCGACTATATTTAGTTTGTAACTCTTAGCAGTTTATATCTGCACTCGCACACTGCGACGTTTTACCCATCTAGGGATTTTGAAGAAATCACTTTCCGCCAGAGGATGTTTCTCCTCTTAGACAGTCCATTTACAAATTTATTAATTGAATAATTTCAAGTTATTTATTCAACACTGGGACACGTCATGAGACCTTTCCTTAGGATCACTTTCGTATATATGTATACATGGTTCGGATTTAAAACGATCTTCCACAGGAGTAAGGAGTATGATGGTTCAAATTGAGGATGAAAAAAAACTGGTCAAGTCACAGAATACATATGCAGGTGAGAAGGATTCAAGGTACACTTTCCACAATGGTTTTAGGTTGGTAGTTCAGGGATAATATTCATTATGATGTGGGTTACGTTTAGACCTGCCGTTACTTTTCAATACATGCCATTAAATAATTACATAGGTTATCATTTACATCTATTCAGAAGAAAAGGAAAATTACTTGAGTGCATGGCGGTATTCTTGACAAAATCTACATTCTTATATTTGTCGGAAAACTTACTGGTAAACTATAGCAACCAATACACGTTTGGGGGGACAGACACGAGCGCTCTTACATATATTCATATAATACATTTAATATCATACTTTTACTGTAAAATCATATTCACATACTAAATACATATACATTTCGACGTATTCATTTCTATATATATATATATATATATATATATATATATATATATATATATTTATTTATTTATTTATTTATTATAAATGCGCACACATTTAAATTAATCACCCCAACAATAATTTTTGAAAAGGTTGCAAGTACAAGAAAACAAATGACTTCCGACGTTACATTAAAAAAATTGATCTTTTTACCTGATACCGCGCGTCTATAAATTTTTAACTTTTATATAATCAATTCGTGCTTAAATAATGAAAAAAAAAACTTTGTGAGGCAGGCACATAACACAGAGCATTTCTAAAGATATAACTAGATAAACCAAAATACAATTTCTGGGCCCAGGTTAACTACAAGGTAATCGAAAACCAAAACAGAAAGGAAAGTGACCAATGGATTTAAAAAAAACTTAAGGGGACGACGGTGAAAGAACGTAATTGAAGTGTCGTCAAATATGAAGTCTTTGTTCATTTCGGCGATAGGTCAAAATGTGATGGAGGACCCAATCAATATCTACTTTATCCATGAATCGTGTCTTGCAACGTCTCAGCTGGTAATTTCAGATCAGAGTTGTACGTTAAATAAATCGTAAGCGACAAGTTCAAAAAGGGGGGGGGGGAAGGTTGAAAATTAAAAAAAAATCTCGAAGAAGGAAGAGACAAGAGAGAGAAAGCGGCGCCAACGAAAGGAGAAAGATTAAAGTACTACTCACTACACAGAAGAGTGATCGAATTTAAATATATAACAACTCATAGCCAAAAATATTCACATATGCCGAAAGAGGGTGGTTTACTTAAGGGCGTTGGCACTCTACTCAGAATTACTAAAAAACGCAATTTATCGAAATGATCTGAGTATATAACATTATAGCAATATATTTAAAAGTAGTAATGATTAATTTTATGTTGATATAATCAATATGCGCTTATATAATTAATTAATAATTAATTAAAATTTGTTCCAATTTAGTGCAATAATTAATAAAAATTTCGTTCCAAAACTTGAATATGTTATTCCCTGATTATTATTGATTAGAATGAAATGGTATTAAATTTTTCTTGAAGCTTGATTTGTTTTCAATTATCTTAAGAACTAGATATTGGAATGAAAAAATGCAACTAAACTGCACACCACAGCGCAAATCCGTTTTTTGATCACTTATATTTGTCGAAAGAGGCCAGCGATCTTCAATATTGATATATCGTTCTAAACACTGAAATGTCTTCTTCCTCTCGATATTATACTTTATCATGTACTACCAACGTACTTTATGTATTTCGAGAATAAATGCGCAAAGTGTTAACATTTTAAAAGGAACATCTGTACGCTAGCGCCACTCGCATTTTCGACGGGATGTTCTACAACTACAAGGTCCTACTATCACCTATTTCGCAGTGTAGCTAACGAGTTGAAGGTGTTACCAATCAGGCGTGAGCTGATATACTGCAAATACATAATGGCTCGTAAACGACCTTTATCAAAAACCAGAAAAATAATAAAGCGCTCAAAATCTGCTCGAGCCGCAGCTAAACGTCGCAAAACTGAAATTGTCGTTTCTGTTGATGATTCTTTTCCATGTTATCAAGAACAAGGAACCGCTGAAGATTCAAGACAGCATGATGAAAGGTAAGATTGTGTATATATATAAGCTTCGTGTTACTGGAGTATGTTAGTAGATAACTCTTTATATTCGTTTTACTTGTTATTTAATGTATATTTACATTATTTTTGTCTCTGGTTTTTAATTATGTTTTGTTTTCGTTGTTTAGCATCTGTTCTCAGTACCTACCAGTTTCTATATACAATCTAATATATTGACTCACTTAGACTGGGACGGAATATTGTATTACATTTAATACTCTCTCACTGTGAACCAAATAAGGGTACCATTGTACTGTAAGTTATTTCAATAAATTAGAGTGCTAAGAACAGTGGCTCGCAAGGATACCCGTGAACCGTAAGCCATACCAGGGGGGGGGTCTACCTTCGAAATCTTGGTTTACGTAGGTATAATAATTGTCAATTAGGATCGGACAGTAAGCACGATATAAATAATGTTGACGATTAAATAATATAATAATATTCACATGTGAGAATCATTTTCGTTCTGAAATATTCCACGGTACGTATAAAATTTGTGCATGTCATTTTGTTCGATCTTTAGCACAATATAATAATAATTTATTGTTAATGGACTAGAGATTATGTGGAAATAATTATGATGATGATACTTATCATGACAAAGAGCGATGTATACGAATATGATGTTGATTAAAGAGAAGAAGTACGATTATAATTACATGCCACTTGGTCCTCAAGCATATTTGTCAAATAAAATATTTACTTTTGCAAAACTGAGATAGGCAGCTTCAGAACTGCGTAAACTGATGAGCAACTAGTTATATAATGCAGTATAACTATATGGATATTGTTCATGGTGGACAACTTCACACTATCCCTCCTCTCTCTAAATTATTTCTAGTATAAAAGAACTCTTTCGAAAATAATAATTTTAGCAACTAACCTAAACTAACGATTTGAGGTGAAAAATCTGAAAATCGGACGGGTAAGTGTGAAGTTCCTTATTTCATTAGTTTGAATAATAATAATAATAATAATAATAATAATAAGTGTCATCTATCAGTTATGAGTACATCCTATCTCGTAAACGGTACGGTGGGGAAGAGATGAACGAAGAATTTCTCTGCTTTGCACATCACGTGACTGACTAGCTTCGGGTTAGAATTCCAAGAATTGAGAAGCAAGCAAGCAAACGAGGGGATCTGATAAGACTCTTTTTCTTTTCATTTGTGCTGCACAGAGGGTTTTCACATTGGAATTGGCATGTCATTTCTACTCCCCCTCCTGCCGGATTGGTTTTCCTGTCTTGTTCCGCCAAAATGTTTCTAACTTGTAAGTGTTGACTCAGCCGCGGGCATTTCAGGTGCCATAGTAGGGTATGTGTTTCGCTTTCTTTCTTTCAAGGCATGGTAAAAACGCCAGTCGGGAATCATATTCGCAAGCTCCCGCATCGTAGGCTATGACTTGAATGATTTTTTTCTCTAGAATTTATTTACATGTTGTACTATAGCAAGCAATTTATGCAGCTATTTAATTCACTTGGGTACTGGCTACTATTTAATTCTACAGCGGAAAAAAGTTGTGTAGAAACCAAGGATGTAGCTAGGGGAAGCACGGGGTCCAAATCTTGACTTGCCTTCCAAATATTTAAACTAGTATATAAATACTAGTTTGCTATTTATACTACTAGTTTTGTATATATGCCCCCCCACCCAAATCAGAGCTCTGGCTACGTTCCTGGTAGAAACTAAAAAAAAAAAAAAATTCTGAGAATTTTGAACGTCCGAAAACGTGATTCAAACAAAAAAAAAAAATTACGCGCAATTACCAGCTTTGATGATTATTGCATCACAAAAGTGGTATGATAGAAGAAAAAATTCATTCCTCAGTGAGATCCGACTTTTCCAACTTCTAAAATGTGGAATTTGCTATTTATTTTTCTATAGGAGTATTTTTTTCATTTGCTCAGAATTTTCTGGGATGGGTTGGGTAAGACCCCCGTCCATCTACACGTCTTTATATGTATCACGTAGCTATCATTGTATCACAATGATGCCTCTGAAACTTCTGGATTAATTTTAGATTTCCAAACTATGCTATGCATAAGAAATTGAAGTCCTTTAGAACGGCTGTGTCCGTCCGTCTGTCTGTCAACAGGTATCACAGCAAAAACGGTAAGAGCTATTTTCATACAATTTAAGCGGTAAAAACTATCGACAAGTGGTTTTCGGGAATCGATTCAGCATCCCAGGAACAGATTCCATCTCCTTCAAAAACCTCCTACTTAAACCGAAAGTGGTCGATTTTTACCACTTCCTGTTTCAACAGTAATAGTCATAACCCAGAAACGATAATATCTAGCGTCAAATTGTTCTCAGAAATCGATTCAAGGTGTGAAGGAAACAAAACACTTTGACTTCTGTATTTCCACTAAAACCGGAAGTGGTAGAAATTCACTACTACTTCCGGTTTCAATATTGATTTTCATTGACATAAAACTGTAAGAGTTATCGACAAGCAGTTTTCAGAAATCGATTCAGCATTCTAAGAATATGTCCTATCTCCTTCTCCAATCTTCAAGTTAAAACGGAAGCTATACAAATCGGCCAATTCCGGTTTCAACAGTATTTGTCATAACTCAAAAACGGTAAGAGGTATCGACAAGAGGTTTCTGAGAATCGATTCATCGTTCCAAGAATAGGTACAATCTCCTTCGACAATCTTCTATTTAAACCAAAAGTGGTAGAAATCAACTACTTCCGGTCTCTACTATTTTCAGTTTTACTATGTAATTTGTATAGTTTGGAAGTCTACCGTAGTTTCACACTGTGGAACGATACTCACTTGTTTCTTCTTTCAGAGACAATCGTCAATCGCAGAATTGATATGTCATGCTCCACTAATTGAAATCAAGCGAAATTCTTTTAAAATTCTTATAATTTGTGTGGATGGATACACATTGAGTAAGTAGAGAAAATTACGAGAATTTCTGGGAGCCTATCAGTTTTGTGGATTCATGTAATTATAAAATATGTTTCAACTCTACTATTCCAGGTTGTCTCGAAACTTCGTTTTTACATATTTTGCAAACATATACCTCGACAAAGATAATTTTGAAGGATATGTTTAATAAACATTCCTTTTAATATTTGTAGGAAAAGTAGCTATTTGTGCTTACAATATCGCTTACAAATTTCAGTTCACCCTGTCCTGTTTCAAGAATACTTTACATTATTTTTCATATTAGGTCAGTTCAGATGAAAGTACTTTATTGAAGTATCCTCCCGCGGACAGCATGGGAATTCGATTTATGAAGAACATCGCCGCAACCGTCTAACGTCATCCACGTTCGGTAAAGTTGTGAAACGTAAAGATCACACTTCGTGCCATGTGTTGGTGAAAGACATTTTACACAAGAGAAATCTATCGACACCATCAATAGAATACGGAAGAAATCATGAAGATGTTGCTCTACAAAAGTTTGCGGAGGAGAAGAATGTGACAGTAGAGAAACGAGGATTATATATTGATTCTAAGTATAGTTTCTTAGCTACTAGTCCAGATGGTAAGAAATATTTTTCAACTTCTTTGTTGATATAATATAATAATTGTTTAACTCTAATAAGTACTGTTTGTTCAGTGTGCTATAATTAGAGGTATTAACTGAATCTGAACGAAACCAAACCACTTCCTTTTTGTTTATGGAAAAGGGACAGACAGATTATTATATTACTTTAAAAAAATCTTTTCATTCTAGTCTATCAATTAATTCCCTCCTAATCATATTTCAGGATATGTAGTAGAAGATGATACGTTAGTGGAAGTAAAGTGTGTTCCTTCACTCAGAAATAAGGATGTCACTGAAGAGATAAAGAAAAAGAAAGGGGCATTTTTTCTTAGAGCCCTTCCAGACGGAACTATAAGACTAAATACTAACAGCGACTACTACTACCAAATTCAGGGCCAGTTGAATATTACAAAATTAGACAAATGCTTTTTAGTTGTATACATTGATGATAAGTCACCTTTACACATTGTGGAGGTAAGAAGAGATGAAGAATTATGGGAAAATGTTATGCCACCGAAACTTATACGGTTTTTTAAAGAGTGTATTCTTCCTGAGATAGTAGATACTATGGTACAACGTGGGATGCCCTGCAGAGACCCGGAATATATCCTAAGTGCTCAAAGCAAGATCGCCAAGAAAAAAGACAATGATCGAGCAAAGATGAAATAGGTGTAATAATGTACATACTTACTGCAACGAATTTGTGTTCTAAATAATCGTGTTTAGCATGTGTATATAATTATTGTTACTATTATTGTATATTTGCAGTTCGTTAATTACTCTTGTAATGTTTTATAATACTGCTTGTATCGTGTTATTCGAAATGCTGGAAAATGCCATGATTTACTGGATCATGGTTAGGAAATATAACCATGTGTGTTTATTTGTTGTTTTTGTATTATAGTTAAGCTGTGTATGTATTTGAATTTGTTCATGTTGATGTACTTGTTAATATTTAATAAAGTAACTTAGGGTATTATTATATGATATAAAGACTCAAAATAGAGAACTAAGAATGATCTAAATAGTGTAAATAATTTATAAAATGAAAATTATCATTGCAACACTTTATTTTTACTCAAATATTCTGTTACATATTTTTTATTCACATAGACTCTTATGTACTTACGTTACTCTCAAATAACCACTTAACATTATTTCCAAGTTCCAAGTTTGAAATGTAGTTTATAATGTAGGAACTGTATTCTTGCGCTGAATAACCAAACAATCATACCATTATTTGTATTTTAGAATAAATAAAGAAATCGCTAGTCTGACTAGCCCCAGGTAACTGTGAAAGCAGCAAGAAGACATTGTACCAGTGTTTCTCAAACTGTTTGGTAACAACTCCCAAAATCGGTAAAATATCAAGGAGTTTGTAAATTTAAAAATATTCATTCGTAAATGACTTTGTGACATTAGTATTATACAAAGAGGAGACGTCGTAACTTTTACTGACTTCTAAAGCGGGTCTAGAGGTAAATTGTTTGAGAATCACAATGTTACACATTCTTGGCGGTCACAAGCCCGGTGAATGCTGAGCGACAGTTGCCGATTGCTTTTCCTGTCATTTGTATTTTGTGTATATCTTTATGTAGAGAGGATAGAAGTGTGAAGGGGAGATCGACCAGTAGGGTCAGTGAGTGCGAAGTACGTCAGGGAAGAATGAACATCTCCGCTCTATAGTGGCCCATACACGTAAACACATGCCTGAAGAAACAGCCCGACTTGTATGAAAAATGATAAAACCACAGGCAAGTTGATCGTGTATGGCCTCGTTCATTCATGTTGAAAGTTTTCAAAATCTTCTGAAAACATGTTTGATGTTTTTGCCGTTCTGCATGCATGTTTACCGTGTATGGGCTCGTTCATGCAAGGTGGCTGTTTTATATTTAGGTCCGCCAATCACGACAGCGGAAGAAATCACGTGAGTCTCTCCTCCGTCGCATGCCAAGGTCGTGCAGTTGCAGAAAGAAAAAGCACGCGTTTCCTCGTCCTCCACATTTCTCCAACTACTTTCAGTATGTTGGACAGCACGTTGGTACGTGTGTGGACAAAAAATTCTTTCAAGATGCATGATGAAAGGAACCTTTCATACATGTTGGTAATGCAAGTGCTTGCGTCTATGGCGTGCTTATAGGACGAGTTTTTTGGAGTGAGTGACAGCTTCTACACGGGGAGGGTTACTGATCGCGCGTTGAACAGAAGGATGGGTATACCACCATTGAAAGAATTCCCCCGCCACGGTTAGTGCTAGATATAGACTGCTGCTACCAAACATGTTCTTCTAATTACTTGGTTCTCAAGACAAGTTTTTGGGCCATTCTTTTTCCTTGAAATCCCATCCTTTCAATTCGTATTTGATGCTTTTGTATTTCAAGGCGACAGAAGAGGTTTCTATGGCTTTTTTTTTTGTTATATTGTCGTTTCAAAATTTTATTAAATTTGATAAATAATAACAAATGATATATATAAAACCAGAGTAACCAGACGACGGTGTATGGCCCTGCACCGGCCCCAACCAGGGGTTTTCCCAGAATTTTGTCTCGGGTTCTGTATTTTTGCTGGGGGAGTTTGGATATTGATGCATGGAGGAACAACATAACGTAAACGAAATTACATGTGTGATAAAATAAGGCAGAAAAAACATTTTCTAACAAGTACACCTTCTCCAAAAAATACTTTTCATGGCTTGATCGAGGGCTATTTCAGAATTGACTATCTCTACAGGGTACCCCTGGAATTTTCAATTAAAGTTTCTAACATTTCTTCATACATTTACCCAGGGACGTACGAAGAGGTTGGGTACTGGGGGCCCGGACCCCCCCCCCGAAATTCCAACTTTTTTCTAAATTTAGTCTAACTTTAGAGGTAATTTTACACATTTTAATATAATTTAACCTTAAATTGTTTTCGGACCTTCCGAAATGACTTGGACCCCTTCCACAATAAATTCCTGCGTACGTCTCTGAGGCAAATACAGATATTAGCAAATACAGATACTTTATCTTTAGGGGTGATATGAAAGGCTATGTATTTTTCTCTGTATCGATCGATGAATTATGGCAACAACCATTCAAACTATTGAAACAGATCAACGTGAAGCTTCCACCACAGCAAGCATATATAACAGGCACGTATCCAGGTGGGACCTGGGGGCTCATGTCCCCTCCGAAACTGAAGCACGTTTTTAATAAACATACTTTTACGTTTTTGAGATTCTTTTGTTTCAAATTACTTCGAGTCTGTCAAAATTTTGGTCAATGTGTTGTCGTCTTCTTTTAAGTCCAAGAACATACCGTGATACCATTGCCCCTTGGTGGAATAAAAAAGAACACTTTTAAATAGGATTAAAATTTCGTTTCTGTTCTGTTTACAACTTCAAATGTAATAGAAGTATACACTCAGTGTTTTCTTGTTATTCTTGTTATATGCTATCGCAGACATTTTCCTTAGTTACATATCTCTTGGAAATATTTGTTTGACTTTCTTTGTGCCACAATACAGTTCATTCAAACTAAACTGGTTCTTATAATGAAAAGTAAGGAGAAGTTTAAGCAAGAATAGAACTGTTGCATTATATTATTATTATTATTATTATTATTTTGAAAACAAATTGATATTTTAAAACATTAGAATTACGTGCTTACGAGACTTCCCCTTGTCACCCCTCCGCGAAAAGAAAACCTGGATAAGTGCTTAATATATGTATAGTGATTAAATTCCCATCAAATCAAATAAGTTCTCATGTATCCGAACTTGATACATGTATTCAAACTACAGACCAGGAGAGCATAACGTGTTCTACAAGATAAAATTTTGAGATGACCAATTTCACATCACATCACATCAGGATTGTGAAGACAAGGGACGTACTCAGGGAGTGGGTCCGGACCCCCCAATATCCCGACATTTTTGTAAATTTAGTCTAATTTTAGGGGCAAATTTACAAAGTTTAATATAATTTAGCCTCAAATTGTATTTGAACCCGCCCAAAAACTTTCGACCCCTCCCGACATAAATTCCTGCGTAGTCTCTGGTGAAGACTATATCTGAATTCGGTTTCTCGTAATAAATAATATAAACAAAATTTTATATAGGCATATTTAACATTACTGTACTCTTTTGAATAACAGTTTCATGATTTGTTAAGATTGTTTTCTGATTTATAAAATATTATATTAGATTCAGCTAAAAATATACCACCATATTTTAAACGTTATAACATATGTGGCAACAGTAGCGTAACTTGAAGCCTCAGAGTCCCCATAGCCCTTGGTTATGTGCCCCCTGGGCCGCAAGGCTTGTGGGGGCGCAATTTACGCCTATGTGTGGCATATACTATTGGGAAATAAACTATTCAATAAAATGATTCTGACAAGTATTCAGTGACATAAATAGAAAATATTTTGTCCAGCAGGATAAGTGGCGTAACAAGATGAAGGACCAAGAGAGGTGCCCCTCCCTCAATTCTGATAGAGTTTGAGGGGCGTCAAAGGTACATAAGATTCATTTTGCAGCCCTGAATAAAACAAAAATGAGGCAATATTACAAACAAAAAAGTAAGTATATTAGTTATCTCTTTTGTCGGCGCTGACTGACTACGGTCCGCCTTCGGTAGAATCTTTTTGTACATAAAGTAGTTACCATATAAATTTTCTTTGTACTGTATATGTGAAATGAACCCTCCAAACATAATGTATAAATAAACATGAATAAAAGAATAAATAATTCTATGTAATATTGCAGTCACGGGAGATGTAAACATATGCCTTACTCCCTCTATCTATCAGTTAGGGAAGCGTAATAAAATAGGTTTCCCCCGACATTTTACTTCCTTACTCGGCTGAGTAGTGTTTTCTTTTTTCCTCAAAATCAGCTAAACGGAATATTTTCCTTCTTTAAAAAGTAGTATTACTGTTTTATTACAAACAGTAATAGTTTTTAGGACTATATTGAGGAATAAGAGCTCAAGATTTAAAATTATCGCACTTTTTCGTACGGTAATCGGGTTTTGATGTACATCTGCGGACAGCCAAATTAGTGTACAATTTCCATCTCTAAATCGAACAAAATCTGTTTTTAAATACATTAGTATTTTATTTCGTAACAGAAGAAAAGACTTGATGGGTTGAAAATATATAAATATTGGAAACAGAAGGAAGAAGTTAAAGGGTTACTTACAAAAATAAAAATAACGTAAGTGTATTAGCGCGATATTGCACTTATTGGTACGCGTTTTCGTGCACAGAGAAATAATAATAATAATAATAATAATAATAATAATAATAATAATAATAATAATAATAATAATAATAATAAAACGTATCAGATACTCCATAGAAACACATTATATACCAAGCAATACAGAACAAGTAATCATTTCATTTCTTCCTTTTCTCTACTTAAATGTATTTAATTTACTGGTATTTCGTATTCTGAAAATGTACAAGAATGAAGATAAAACAAGAAATTCCCATTTATTAAAAACTTTCAGTACTTTTTTTCCTTTTTCTGAGACTTCAAGGGGGTCCGAATAATGATGAGAATCTTGAAATTATTTTCATTATTTCGATCACTGGTTCTTAACAATGGCTTAACGCCCCCACAGGCGTTTTCCTTTCTAAACGAGGCTTGGAACAAAAAGGGGCGATTGGAGGGTGTTTGAGATTTCATGACATGTTATAGACTGTTTTCTTATTATTAGACGAAAACTATGACTTATTTTACCAATACACACAAACATACACGTATAAATATACAGAAGAATTGTGTGTATATAAAACAATTATGTTCTTTATGTTCATTATTTGTCAACTGATTTGACTGTATTTAACACTTTTTCATTATTGAGATGGCAACATCGAATTAAACAACAAACATTTTCACACACGTTTTTGCGAGCGGAGGCAAGACCGACTGCGATGCTAACTACATCTCTGGACGGAGAAATAAAACTCGTGAAAGTCCTTGGCTGTTAAATACGTAAACTAGGAGGGAGGTCCTGCTGCCAAGGATGCAAGTTCTGTGTCCATCAGATCCCAATCCCACAAGAATTTGCTTGTAAGATTGAAATCCGATCCCCGTATCCGGCCCAGACCAGCAGGATAAAAGGAGAGGGGGAAGGGACCAGGTAACTGCGTCCCCAATTTTGAAATCTCTAAGTAAGAAAAAAAACATTCGACCCCTCAGAAGAACTAAGAAGGTTCAAGGACAGTAAAGAAACTAGAGTAAAAGTAATAGCTAAGATATCCCTAATTAGTGATTTGCCAAAATAAAAAAAATAAATAAACTGGATTTTGGATCGGTGATTTCTATTGCCAAACTTCACCGATAGCTCCCCTTCGCAGAATGCGCTAAATTCTGAGGCATCGATTAATTTCCATCACTATCCAGTTTGAAAACTAAGAAAAGAAAACGAAAATATTCGAGGGGGGAGAGGTCGATGCCCGGGTACGGGATAATTAGTTTCAATAATTAATTGTTTTGATTCTGTAACCCTATCAGAGCTGTCGCCTCCATGAACATTGTAAGCTAGCCTGAGTAGGTAACGTGAAAAAGAAAA
Organism: Thermobia domestica; assembly: GCF_964235325.1. Taxonomy (NCBI): domain Eukaryota; kingdom Metazoa; phylum Arthropoda; class Insecta; order Zygentoma; family Lepismatidae; genus Thermobia; species Thermobia domestica. Next base: position 112,331,164 of record NC_137464.1, read on the forward strand.
AAAAATCTCACGGAGCAGGATATTCTATTTTTAAAACCGACCAGAAAATATAATTCACTACAGCCCTGTTGTATAACTACTACTGTCTTTTCATAATTTATTATTCAATATGTCTAGTCAGCGATTATATGATGCTACCCATGCTATCAGATGATATTACTACGGTTGATCATTACTATAACATATTAAACTACAAAGTATTACCATAGTCCGACTATATATCGCCCTCCTGTCCGCGTGATATTCCGGTGCAGGGGTCAGAACCTGAGATGTTTGTAGCTACACGTATCTATTCAATATATATATATACATACATCAACACGTGACGAAGTATTCACTGGGCTACTATATATTTAACTATATGGGTGTCCTATCTTCTATATTCATTTACTACAATATTCATATACTTCATATTCATATTCACATTAATATTCATATCATATTCATATCATCATTCTTTTCATTTACTACGACGCTATATTTTACAAACACCCTGTCTCCTCTATCTACGCCCAGCCTATATACACATTTCATCATAACACTTTAAAATCTATAATCACTACAAACATTTCCCATTCCGATCACCGCACGACAACCTCACTCGAACTCAAGACTCTTTCACCACACACACAATACTATGTAATACCTGGTAGCTTTATTAAGAACGAAAAAAAAATCCTACGTATGTTCACTGAAAATAGAATTATCTGCGATAATATTTAATGTTTATGAAATTCTGACAACAATGAAATTATTCTGCAGCCACAAAGAAAGAAATGAACATTTAATATAATTTCAAAGCGAAGAACTAGCATCATATCGCCCGACTTCTGTTAAAAAATTACGTATTGTTTATTTACTTAAATATTTCGATTTCTAGACTAAGCAGAATGTTGTAATTTTCAGGATATATTAAGTTTGGGTCACTTGACCTAACTGTACATCCATATGGGCTGTGAATTATACCTTCTAGGTTTTATTTCGAAAAGAAAGGTCAATTCCATGGAAACTAAATCACTAAGAACATTGACATAAGAATGACGGTTAGTACTGACTTTTGACACTAGGGGGCTAGCGACGATGAAATCAACCCTTGAACCCCTGAATGTGACCTTGTACACGGAATTATTGTACTATATTACTTTCACTTTCAAATATTGTGTATGAGTTCATTTAATGACGGAATAATAAAAAAATTATCGCATAGTAAATTCTACACTGTCCATATTTAATTATCTCACACACTCTTTCATCACTTAACTACCACACTTACTACTACTAGAAAACGTTTACTACCTTACGAACACATACATGCCACATCCATACTACACACTACATTAATACATGTTATACTAATAAATATACACAGAAAACATTCAGATTTTACCATTTTAAATCGGCTCTATCAGTTTACGAAAGGAAAAGGGACAGAAAGGAACAGGGCCAACTAGCCCTTGTATTTACTAAATCTCATTCTTAACTCAACCTGTTTAATCAATGCCCCCGAGGGGACATATCAAAGTGTTGACTAACAATAGGACCCCTGCCCTGAAGGGGCAGGAACCCGGAACAAACTACATGTTCAACTCATTCCGCTGGAAGCCGTACTCCCAATTTGGGAGTCAGATAGGAGCCCTTACTGTAAATTTACACGTGCATCATGATTACTATCCTAACTATAAAGAAATTAAATACCGCCATGTATGTAAAAAAAAAAAAAGAATCACTCGCTACCTACATAAACAAATCTATATATGGACAGGTCTTATAACCCTCAATTAGCAGGAAAATTGGAAGGTGAAAATATCAGGGGAAACACTGATCTTCAGAACCGGTTTTAGGAAAAGAAAAACGGAAATCACACTACTTCTGTATCCTGTCCATAGCGATCGGTAGATGAAATCATGGCGTCACTATATTGCACTTACTATTTCAGCTTTTTAGTCCAGTTTTGTTCTATGAAATTTAATAGTTCATGGCTCCTCGAGACTTCCAGTGATTTTACATGTTAATAAAATCCAAATGTTACCTTTATTTGCAGCTTTTCTAGCTCATTTTCGACTTTCTGAGCTAGAAGATCCGAATCTGGCGTCTTCAGTGAAACTTCCCGGCATGGAATGCAATAATCGCGCTCTAATATCATAGCGTGGGTGAATCATCCAATCAAAACAAAGCATTTTTGGCGGTGGGGCTTTGAAACGAATAAAATTTGGTAAAATCTGGATTAAACTAGATTTTAGAAGGACCTAGGTATCTAAAAGAGAGGTGAAGGGTGGTCCTGAAAATTCTGTCGAATTTTAGATTGGTTATTTAATCTGAAAAGTTCCGTCCAATAGTGGACCTATGTTTTCAGATAGCACTGACACCGTAAGAACTGTAATAATCCATTTACACATCCATACACAAGACTTATAACTAATTTAAAATATAAATAAAGGTATTGATTCCCAAAACTATAATTCGCAATGAATTTTTTACAGTTTTCCATGTTAATTTGAAATAGAATAACAAACAATATTACGAATTATATGGACAGCCAGAAATTTTTTGTTAAACGTCAAGTACAGTCGGTGCAAAAAATTTCGGGCACCCTCCTATTAAAAACATCATCACATTAGACTGTAATGGCATATTACAAGTAAATGTACTAAATTGGCATGAGCCAAGATGGCCGAATTTGCCTGTTTTAAATAAAATTGTTTATCGCACTATTAATGAAATAATACAGTAGGATAAGCGGCGCATGAACATATTGAAAATGCATATAATATATTATTTTTTTTCAATTATTAAAATTGAAAATTGTAACAAATAATAAAATTGTCCAAAGTAATGAATTGTAAATAGTTAAAATTGAATAAAAAACGAGAGCAAAGCTCCCCAATACTTAGTGTTTACAGCGCCATCTCTTATCCCTAATATATCTTGTTCGTTTATTTTTATTTCGCTTCGAAAAAGTTTTCATTCTTTTAAATTTAGATCATATGTTACAGACCGGAAAGCTATCACCACACTTCCAAATATGTAATGCGACGGTGTAGATTAAGAACAGCGGCGCATTACAGTATACGGGGTTAATATATATATCTTCGGCGTTTGTTTCATGGCCAAATGATAATTAAAAAAGGAAGGATAACCATTTCTCCAGTCTAAGATGAATCTTTATTGTTTGGAGTATTTTGCCCAATGAATACCATATATATCACTGACTTATAATTAATTGTGTGTGTAATGTATTTGCTTAGTACATACTGCATGCAAGAAGAAAGAAAACACTGATCCTACATGAATTAGAAACTCTAAGCAGAAGTAGGCTCAAACCTTGCAAACGTTGCCAGATGTTAAAAAACTTAATCGAAAAAATCTCTCCTTTATGGTATCCCTTGCCGATTTTTATTAAGACGTCTTTCACTTGTGTCTGTAAAGAGACATGTATATATGTTGTGAGGAATGACAAGGAGATTCATCCTCATATGTGAATAATACGCTGTGTAGAGAGCGCAGGTTCAGCTAAAGTACTCGCGCCGAGTCATGAAGCTTGGGCTCTAAACTAGTCATAGAAATATTTCGCTTGGGTTCCGATACATCGGAAAACTTCGGTACAATTCTTGGAACCGCTTCCCGAGCGCACACTTGGGGAAACGTCAAACAGCAGAAATTCCCCAACAATGTTGCCAAACTTTGAAGACATGGGGTCTAGTAAATGAGTATTAAAAAAAAAAATTAAAAATTACCAATAATAACTATACAACAACAACCACTGTAAAAAAAATATTCTAAAACGATAACAATAACACGGATAGTTACGAAAGGATAACGAACAAAAAAAAAAAAAAAAAAAATTAACAAAACGGAACTTGTCGCCAATCTGACAATACTGTGCTCTCGGAACAACGCTGTATGTCTTTCGTGTAGCGCGAGAGACGACACTGACGAAATTTGATGTCACGACCGGAATACACCCTTGTGTTCTATTAGGTGGTGAAATCGGTAGATCTAGGTCAAGTTTCACTATAGTATAAAAATACTATAATACTATAGTATAATACTATAGTATAATAAAAATTTGAAAACGCATTCTGAAGTCTAAAATCGTGTTTTATTGAAGGATATACAGGACTATTGACTTAACACCAAGCAAGCAGAGAAATACTTCAGAAAGTGTGGACTGGGAATCGAACCTAGAATCTATCTATTATAAGACAATCTATCAGATATTGCATCTCTTTATTCGGTACATCATACTTATCCATTCGGTACATTAACTCACTATATTCCCCCACATTATGAGCCTTCGGAACTCCCCTGTTCCCGACTATCCAGATAACAAAGAAAGCCTGATAGGCTGGAATTCTATAATTACTCACGTCTTGTCCCATCCATACATTAAAAACACGCGTTTTATACCAAAACCCGCTGTTATCCATCTTTTCTGACCTCGGTACTAGCCAATGCATTATAAATGTTTGTTCTGTACTTTACCGTACGCTTTAAAACATATTAGAAAGGAAGTAAGTTCAAGAAGTAAATATTGTACACACTTTAAGATGAATTTTGTAATGTTCAACTAAATTGTAAAAAACATAAAATTATGTATGTTAAAATTATGTACACTATGATTTTAAAGTAATAAAATATTAACGTAAAAAATAGGCCTAATCCTTTAATAAATAATTTAAAGTTATTTTACTGTTCCTTGATAGAGGATAACACAAATTTGAAAAGATGGGCATGAAAGACTCAGTTTTTACGTTATGAAAAATCCTTGATGGGTACTACTTTTCCTTGGCAAAGTAACGTGTTTATGAAGGAGTCACAAGTCGAATAGATTGTTCAAACAAATCTTCATTTCATTAAGAAGTGTTTTCTTTTTTCTTTTCTGGAACTAGTTCGGACAGTACGGAAGTTAGATAGTCGAAGTTTACTGCATTAACAAAATCTTCCCTTATCATATCAAGTGGTATTTTGAACGAGGACCAAGATTACTACTATCTTAAGTTTTTCTTATTTCTGGAGTAGCAAAACTAAGCAGTAGAATATATCTAAGGTGACCAGAATTTAAACTTGCAAAAACGGGACGCATATGAATCGTAGGGGGAGGATTCACAAATTTCATTTTGAACGCCAACATTGTTTTGAAGTTACAAAATACGCAAGTAAGGATGATACCGCAGCTTTCCATAAGTAATACCCAACAATTGTCAGTTTGAGGCACGGCCGAAAAATTTCCAATATTGTTGATATTAAAAATTACTCTGTGCACAGTCGTTTAAGAAATAACAATATCATTTATATTTCGATTAATAATTACTGGTTATTTTGCTCATATTTGCTTAAAAACGGGACATTCAGGCGTTCTGTTTGAGAATCAGAAAATTAAAAAGGACAACAGTTGAAAAATTGATAAAACGGGACGAATGGCTACCTTAAATATACCGTACGAATTGTATTAATCGTCAGAAACTTTAATATTAATAGGCCTAATATTTCTTCAATAAATAATAAAACTTACCTGCTATATTGTGTAAATTTAATTTACTTTTTGCGGTATTTCGGTCAAATATTGTACAACTATTTCTAGGACAATTCTTCAAAAGCAAATTGAATACCAACTTGTTATATCTTTATGAAAACCTTCTTTTGTTGAACTATGAACTGTTTCGTTTATGGACCACCTAAAGCATGGACTAACTAAAGCAAACTTCCGGGTAGAAATAAAATTTAAAACAAAAGTTTGTAACAACTATTATTTCCAGATATATAAGATTATTTGATATGCTGTAGAAATATAAAACAAGATTTAGCAAGTAAATGTTCAATCAACTTTCCAGAAATTGGCGTTCAAATAACTGTAGAAATTGAACCGAAATATTGCAAAAAATATAGGTAAATTATGTTCTTTAGTATAGAACGTGTGTAAACATGCGAAGCTTAACGTAGTATTCCTTTATTTTATTACTATCTCTGTTATTCAGCAACTATCGCGTAGAGAAAGCATTAGTTTCTTCATAGAATTGACAATATTGAAATTCTCACCTACTGTTTAATTGAAAACGTTCAATCGCTTTTAATTTCTCTTCATCTCTTTTGTGCGATTGCTCTTTCATTTTCCGGTTCTCCCCCTTCTCTTTTCCTTTGTAGTGCAGAGCTGTTCTTTCTTCCATTTGGAACTAAGGTTCTTGTGTTTTCCTACGTTGGCACTGTTTGTGTGCTCTGCGCCGCCCCAAATTTACCCACGTCTTTGTATGACCAAGCGAGGTGCCTTGCTTCTCCCGTTTGCTTTTCCTTAAGCTGTTTGGATACGGGTCGTCTTCAGTTTTAATCACAGCTATTTTTCAGTCAAGCTGTCCTTGTATGAGCCTACGCGCTCGTATATGTATGTGTGTGTAGGGAGTCAGAGAGACGTATAAGACAAGGGATGGAGCGGGGAAGAAACGGAGGCGGACACAGCTTCAGTCACCAAGGCTTACCAAACCAACTTGCTTCACGGTTTACCCAGCTAATAAACCCGCGATTGTAATACACCTGATTACATTTGTTTACCAGGTCTAGCTCAAACTCCACTTCAGGGGCCGACTTAAGAGCAGCTCAAGGAACAGGAGATGCCTTACACAACCTCCTTTAGATTCGCCCTAACCATTTTCTCCGCCTCAGCTTTTATCCCTCCTTGCAAACCCCTTTTCCTCTTTCAAACACATGAAAAAGAAGAAAAAAAGACCGCACCCGTTGTTACATACTGCTACGAGATCTCTCTTCTTATCCGCACAGAGGAATCACTTCCAAAGACATTGTCAACAACACGACCCAAACAAACAGTCCAGGGACTTTGAACACAGAGCTAAACCATTCCCTTCTCTTTCCTGGTTTATTTTCCCCTTGCAATCTCCTTACGTTGTACAACATCTAAGAGAAAACCCACCATAATCCAAAATAAGAAATAAACATGCTTCTTACTTAACGTTAGACAACAAACAATAATTCTGTTTAATCGTATTTTCACTCGTCCAGTGGTGGTAGCTTTAACTTGAGAAATAGCATTATACATAAAATGAAATGTTATGGTCTACAAACACTATTCATTTTTTGATCAATTTTGTTGAAGATCATAGGAAATTATTTTTTTTTCATGTTGCGAGGTTTTGAAAAAATGATAGAAAAACTTCAAATAATAAAATTTCACATGTTTTGTTTTCCTCAGAAATTTTCTAATTCATATAAACGGCAAGTTAGAGAGATGTTTCAACTTATATTATTATTATTATTATTATTATTATTATTATTATTATTATTATTATTATTATTATTATTATTATTATTATTATTATTATAATAATAATAATAATAATAACTGTAGTAGTGTAGTACAGTAAAACAATTTGAAAACAACAAATTGTCCAGTACATATCTGGTTCCAAGCATTCTACTAAAGGTTTCTATATTCAGGACACAACAAGGAATGAAATGCGTCAACGACTGTAAAAGATCTGTTCTAGATAAGGGGAAAATGACGTAAAGTAATTCATAAATGGTATATTTAAATGCTTTGATAATATAGTGTTAGAACAAGTAATATATCATAGTAAACACTTAAATTATGTGTATCAAACTAGTACAAAAATTGTTAAAAATAAAGTGAACATTCCTTATCTGTGTTCTTGATGTACTTGTAGCTGTATTTAATTATGAATTCTCATAATGCTCTATTTGGGAGAACACTGTTTTTAGCATTACAAATAAACTATTGTTACTAAGGTATAAGTCTTTTAATACACCTTACAATGACGGTGCAGATCAATAATATGCATTCATGAGGAAATATTACATTGTCAATGATGGTGACGGTATCTCGCGAAATAACTAATAGAATACTATTACAAATTACAGCCATATAAATTAGTATTAAAGTAAGGAAGTAGACATATGGTCGAGCGATCTAAAAGACATGAGACTCGAGGTTACAAGACCTACTTGTCTCAGGTTAAAATTTCTCTCATACCGTGGGTACAATGGGCATTACTTGTTTCTTCATCAATTATTTCATTGTCATCATTGATTTCTCATTGTCCATTTTAAACTTAAAGGCAGAACCGTAGGACAAAATTCAAAAATAAGTAATAGATAAACTCTAGTAAAGGCAAACAGGAAAATCATGAGTAACTTAATTTATGAATGAATCTATACTGGTAGTTGAGGTGGCCCAGCATATGAGGTGCTAACCTAACTAATAATTTTGAGGTTTAACTAATAAATCTCATATTTGAAGTACCCCTATACCCTAAGTATGTGAAGCTTTAACCTCAGCAATGTTTGTTGAGGTTTAACCCAAAACTTTGTTAACCTCAAAAAATATTTTATCTTTTCTGCTAAAAATTCTAACTTCTGCACATATGTTTATGTATGAGATATAGAATATGGAGAGCCACTGTTACGCATGAAGATGTTAATCGATTGGACTTTATTAACGAATTTGGCTGAGCACTAGCTGTTTAACATTATTATTTGTCTACTCCTCCTCTAATTTCTATATGGAGTCGGCGTTTCCATTTTTAATTCTTTTTCTCCATTCTCCTTTATCTTGAGCATCCTGTATTTTCCAACCCCTCTCTGTCAGATGAATTTCTATTTTGCCTTTCCATTATATGTTGGGTTTTCCTTTCTTCCTTATACCTGTTACCTCCAAGTTTCCAATTCTTTTTTCAGCATAATCGTCGTTTCTTCCTTCTTCATGTCCCAGCCATCTTAGAATCCGTTCTTGAAACTTTTTACTCAAGGATCCCACCCCAATGGTGCCTCTTATATAATCGTTCCTTAGTCTATCCTTCCTCGTCACACCACACATCCATCTTAACATTCTCATTTCTACCACTTCCATCCTCTTCCTAGACTCTTATGATTACAGTACCGGTTTACACTATTGTACATCAATTTCCCGTCTTGTTAACGTTTTATACGAGATCGCTCCAGTCGACGGATTTTCAACCAGCAACTTTACTTTCCTGTTACATCATCTTGCTAATCCTTCACTACTTTAGCCAGTCAGATTGCATTCTGTGTTGGGTTTCTGTACGCAATCCTACATTATGGTCAAGGAATAACAGATTTGAGATAGTCCTAACAGTACAAAAATTAGCCCTAACAGTAGAAGTAACTATTGGAGATAATTAAAAGAATAAAAGTAAACGAAAAGCATCATTGGAAAGGAATTGTATTCTGAAGACTGTCATAGAATGTATACTGAAGGTAAAATGAATGAAAGAGAGGGAACGTGAATACCATGGGCCAACGCTACTACATCTTAAAACTTTCATTCCAAATTGAAGAGATTAGTTAAGGGTCATAGCGCATAAGATTTTCTCAAGCTGTGACAGTTGAGAGTTCAAGATGACATAATAAATATAATTATGATTTCAGATATATTAACAAACCAGAACTAGTGAAAATACTCTGCAATACTCTGCATACAGAGCATTAAATGGATTAAATGACTAATTACTTTTGGTGGGGAGTAGTCAAACATAATTGGACATTAATTTGTTACCACAACAAACACTAGACGTTTACTCAGTCAAGAAATACTACAAATAGTAGCAAAATAAATATGTACCTACATACTCGTACATATGATCATATCAATCTTAAGAGTGATTAACCCTGACCTCAAGAAGACGTAATCCAGACATGCTATGCGTTAGTATTCTTCAAGTAGTTGTATCAATAAATATGATTTTTCGGATACATACTTGCATAAGTAGACATACACAGTACATAATCGGCTATTAATGATATTATTAGATGTACAGTCTTGTTCAAAACATATTGGCCACATTCCTATCTTAGAAAAGCTTGGTACACTTACAAACAGAAGGAATTAAATCAAACAAATACGAATTTTGTTGACCAATTGAAATCTTTATTTACTTAGAGCCAAAGTATTGGAACTTTCTACGAAAAATTACCAGAATATCGACTTCTAAAGCAATATGGTTGACTAAGATTTTTTGAATAGAACTGTACATAGACAATAATAATAATAATAATAATAATAATAATAATAATAATAATAATAATAATAATAATAATAATAATAATAATAATAATAATAATAATAATAAAGTATCCAACTTATATCTTCAATTGAATTTACATACGTTCTTTTTTTATTTTTTTTTTTACAAACTTCCTCATATTATAAAAGGAAATATATTTTGGAACTAGTCTCACTACCAGGTACATAACTATCATGATTATACGTGAGTATTCAGCCATAAAAGGAAGGCCAATTTTAGCTCAGTGGGGCTTCCTTCTTTAGCTACAATTCTATGCTTATTTGTCATCAGGGGTAAAAGTTAGGGGGAACGAGTGGTGACGCGTTACTCCCACTTCCAAAAAATATCTACGGCATGCCCACACTTCCTAAAAAGATTATAATGGGTAAAAATAGGCTTGGGGGACGGCGTAACATAATGCTTCTCCACACCTTCTCAGATCCACTTTTAGCCCCATTTGTCATAATATACTATAATGTAATTTTAAATGGAAAAGTTATACTTTTTAAATTTTATATCGGGTCTTCTACTATCTTCTTGGTCTCCTTCAACAAATATTCAGTTATGATCACAAGTATGTCGTGACATAAATATTCTTCAGTGGACGCCAAAAAAGGTCAATAGAGAAAATAAAAACACAGTCATTTCCAATTGAATGTTATGTGACATCTCAGTTTGTTGCTCCTCTTCGCAGTAAAACACACGGAGAGGGGAAGGAACTTGTAGGTGACTTGACGTTTATAAAAGATAGTAGCGACAGGTAAACAAGAACATTGATACTATAATCGATGGCGTTGGAGGCCTATTACTATCAGTATTCGTAATTTGAGGGAAATTTCGATAATCTAGGGAAATTTCATAGGTAAATTTAGCAAAAGGATAGTTTTCGATAAAACGTAAAAATCCAGGGAAATTCTCGCACTGACTGATTGTAAATGCTTAATTTTTTCTTTGTTCTTCAGAAATAAACCAATTCAATAGCAATAGTTTGTGTGTATGTATGTGTGTTCAAAATAGCATAATTGACACCCCTTGTTAGCTAGGTGTATTTGTGTGTTTTTTTTGTAATAAAGAAGTGAAACAAAAAGCAAATGAATAAAACTAATACGGTTCATACTTCCCTTAATATGGCGGAATTAGTCTTATCAGATAACTTCTGTCATATGTAGAAACTAGGAAAAATTTGATAAGAAAAGTTAATATTTTGTATCAATCGAGGGAAATCTACAATTACTGGCTACTACTCATGAATCCATGACTTCACCTACCCTGCCAACACATACTCTCCCAACCCTACCAAAACATTCTCTGGTGCATGAGGTTTTTTGGTTCGATCCAGGCCGCGCGAAGTGAGCTTTATGGTGAACAAATACGTGTGTGTGGGTTTTCTCGAGGTTCTTTCGTTTAGTTTCACTTACTTCATTCCACCATTTCATTCATTTCTTATCATCATCGTCTCCTTTAGCCTAGCCGGCATAACCGTGGGATGTAAATCTTAAAGATTTCATTTTTCCTTCCAAAACATTCTCTTCTCTCCTTTCCCCATTATGTTTTCCTCTGCTTTAGTGATGAGCGCACGAGTCTTGGTCTTGCAGTTTTTGCATGAGTCTTGCATGCAAGACCAAGACCAAGACCGAGAATCCCGATGCAAGACCAAACCAAGACCAAGGGGTGCAAGACCAAGAACAAGACTAAGACCATACCTGCAAGACCAAGACCAAGATCAAGACTCTTGCGCAAGAGTCTTCCACAAGTACCGATACTACTTTCTTTTTTTATATATAGATGTAAAAAGGAAGGGAAAAAATCTTTACATCTTTCACTTGAATTTTTTGGCTTCACTAAAAATGTCGCTAGAGTGAATGTGTTCCCAGTAGCAATGCTATCCATGTGAGCAGATCTGCTCCTGTAGTACATAGGTCTAGTATGTTCTTTTCTGAATCGGTTGTTCCCGTTTTCTGTAGTTATTACACGTTTTCAAGCTACGCAGGTGTCATTCTAATCAAAACTTGTTGCAAACAAAGAAATGTATTATTGGTGCTGAATTACGAAGCATTCCTGCGTTTAGAAGACGACCAAGAACATATTATGAATTGTTACAACGTATCTTGATTTATAGTCTAGGCATCGGGGCTTAAAAATTGAGTTCTAAGGGCAAATCATGTAACAATTTGGCATCCGATATTTTTTGAATGTATATCCATCACTGATCACAAAAATGCCGAATATCAGAAAAAACACCTCACGGGAGGGGAGGGGGAGAGGGAGAAAGCCGAAATTTTAGCCGTTTCTATTATTCACTATATCTCCGTAACCATTGGAGCTAGAGCATCCAAACTTTCTTCGTTTTGTTTGTCTAATTGTCTTCTACAATTTTACTCTAGTGCATTTTTGAGCTAAATATGATGGTTTTCTTGTTATTTTCATTTTTACTCAGTATTGGTTGCGCGTGACGTCAGTTTTTTTTAAGCCACATATTCTTTACAAGCTCGAATTCGGAAAAATGTTTCCTCTAAAAGTTTTTCGCCATTTTATGCTCTTTCAAAAAAATGTACACGTATATTAGTGTAGGACTAATAGTGCCTGCGTTATAAACGACTTTATTCTGTCGTGTGCGAAACTGATCTGTGTCTGCCCCATAGAGTACATATTGGTATCAGTAAAACAATTAGAAGTTTGTTCAATACAAAGATTAGCTAATCGTGTTTGAAAAGAAGATAATCTGACGCCTTTAGAGTGTAAAAATAATTTTGCAATTCATGGTATTTCAGTAATCTGTTCCGTCTTGATTCTCTTTCATGCGTCTCAGGGGTAGCCTCCCCAGTTTGGGAACCAGTGGAGTGTTGGATTTGTTGAAAAATATAAAAAGATACGAAACGTTGTGATTTGTCTTATAAGTAATGAAGCGTAGGCATTCATTGAAGAAAAATAAAGGTCGTCGCCTATGTTGTATATTGTCATCATAGTTACAAGAAGGTAAACTATAGTATATATGGAAACATACATTGTATTTCCGTTACTATTGACGCATTATAGAATTTATTATCTCTTATATCCAGAGTATAATTTGTCTTTGAAAAGCATGAGATTTGTTAAAAGCAAGACTTGCAAGATTCTTGCAAGCAAGACCAAGACCAAGACCGGGGTGGTCTTGGTCTTGGTCTTGATCTTGCACACCCAGGCTTGGTCTTGGTCTTACATTTGCTCATCACTATTCTGCTTTATTCAGCGCACTCCTACGTCATGCATTGGAAATGACTGATCTAAAAATATATACAGGTATTTGTGATAATAGATTCGTCTTATAATTTTGCTACAAAATACCGGGGTTTGGAGAATTTAAATGCATTGAGACAACAATGTATGATATACTCAATACTCAATGAAGAAAACCGAACAGCCACTAATTTATTACTACCTACTAAACTGTTTTCGATTACCACAGAAATAATATTAAATATCGTATTTTACCAACTGTAAGATGCACCTTAATTTTTAAGCATTTTTTTAAAAAATACAGTAACATTTCCCATTTTCGCAAAGTCTACGGTCTGTATATTGTAGTACCCGCAACTGATGTTCATCTCATCGGTGCATTGCTGCTGCCAGTTGAATCCAATGTTGCCAGATAGAGATAGATTTCCCGTGGAATTGAATATATGGCCATTTTTAAGATTAGCGATAATTTTAAATCAAACACTGGAATTTTTATATATTAATTTCGTGTAGATATAAGACGCCCCTGAATTTTGGAGGCAACTTTTCGAAGAAAAAAGTGTGTCTTATAGTCCATAAAATACGGTAAGTTACTGCAACTCGAAAATTTTTGGGAAATAAGACTTTATGCACAAAAGAAAATACAGAGAGATCAAGTAGGGTTGCACATCAGTTTACCAATTGTGCTTCTCAAAACAATTTTTATATCCTTTAGAGAAATGAAAGATACATTTTAAAAAAAGTTTGTATTTTCAACTTACAAAAGACAAAGGTCACTTTTACTGGTGCAGACGACTTATATTTCGGTAATGTACAGTCAGCAACCCTGATCGTTATAGCTCCCAATTTGTCTCACGATGCTGGGGTCAACCCTCCAAAATTATTTGGCTGCAACCTGGATATAGAATCTAAGGCCAGCGAGCTACTCATTCGGTTACAGTGAAGTATTAAGCAAATAAGCAAATAAACAAAAGGTTTGGGAATCTGTTGTACAGTACACTGTGTAAAGTGCAGACTACATCATGCAACTTGTTTTTCTGTCATTTTAAAATAGACAGAGACGTCATTAGGCCAGAAGTAGGTAGTTAAAAACAATGTAGAAGATCCTTTTCAAGATTCTATATATATAATGCCGGACCCAGGATTTTCTGAAAGGGTGTACACTAATAATTACCTGTACATTTGAATTCTTTTACTGTCTTTAGTCATCTGTGCCGTGAATGAGAAATATTGTTTTCTTTGGTGAATTCTCTTCCTGCAAACTTCAGAAAATCGACTTAAACTATTGCTTTTACAAAACTACTTTCTTTTAAGCCCCAAACGGAAACATGACGGCAGTAAGTTTTGGAAAGTGTTGCTATTTTCACTGGTAGCTTCTCATTTTAGATACAACGAAGGGAGGTGCACCGCTGCGTGCACCCTCCCTAAATCCGGCCTCTCTCTCTCTCTCTCTCTCTCTCTCTCTCTCTCTCTATCTATCTATCTATCTATCTATCTATCTATATCTATATCTATATCTATATCTATATCTATATCTATATCTATATCTATATCTATATATATATATATATATATATATATATATATATATATATATATATATATATATGTGTGTGTGTGTGTGTGTGTGTAACTTTAGATTAAATCTTAGTTTATTATAATGAAATAAAAATAAATGAGTACAGATGAGTGAAGATAATTGACTGGGAGAATTTTTTAGTAAGAGATTGAATGGGAAATGAAAAAGTAAATAAGTAAATAAAAAAGATAGAAATGTTTGTGGTATCTGTAATTCTACAACTTATTCTCTATCTCGATACTATCCTAAACACTTCCTTTCAATAGAATATCATTCTTCAGATTTCACAACGTACGAATCAGACAATATTTAAAAAGAATACAATAGTATAAACAATAAATTATTAACAACAGTGACAGATCTTGCCCGGGGCAGGTGCCCTAGGACCCCCCAGTTTTTTGAGTGACAAAAAATTTAAGCTGTTATTTATATATATTTTTGAAAGTTTATAGTAAAGACATGATATACCTACCATAGTCTGGGTTGTGTCAGGCCCCCAGTTTGTGCCTTCTAGATCCACCACTGATTAACAAATAATGAATTAACTTTTATTATTTCTTGGAAGAAAAAAATAGATATCAAATTACGAAAATTACGTTTACTCATTGATCATGTTCCAAAAGCTATTAAGAATAATTTCATCATTTCGAGAGTATGATTTCCATTCTTCAATATTTACGCACGATATGACTTTAGCAACTTCAACAAACGCAATTTGTTAATTGCTTCTCATTTATTAGTTTGATTTTTTTGTTATACATATAACTTTGGTCAACATATTAAATAAATTAAAGTAGAATTTGTAGAATTTCAAATAATTTCCATAAATTGAATCAATATATTTGCATTATATTATTTATCTATTCGAATATAACTTATATATGTGTGTAATGCTTGTCCATGTATATACACATATGCAAACTGTCTGGTTTACATATGAATATGCGTATAATATCAATTTCATTATTTGTTATTAAATGCTTCAAATTAAGCACATTTATTTGTAAAGTTTAATCAGGAAGTGTCAACTTACAAAGTGCAATGAATGTGGGTAAATATAATCAAAATCAAGAACTGCACTATGTTTAGTAAAGATTTCCGTATCATTGTATTTTTTCGATTTTTATGAAGTTCTAATTTGCTTAACAAATTTTATACATTTAATTATAGCCTTATTATTATACCTAGATATGTGGTCTGCCCAATAAACGCAAACTGATGTCATAAACCTGTATTTTACATCAACCTTGTCTCGTTCACAATTTACACATTTATATAAATACACTTGCCCCACCCCCGTGTCCATTGTTGAAAACTCAGAAGTCAGGTTCTTCAGATGCCTCGACGTTTCACTTTTTATAGTCTCCACTTCGTCCCATTCTCGCACCCGCATGACCATTTTACATTTCAGAAACAAACATAAATATCAGGGGGCTAAGTCTGGTGAGTAGAAAGGGTGATCTAGCGTTGTATTCCAATTACGGGTCAACGTTGCCTTCAACACAGAAGGTCGACAGTGGTCCTGGCCTTATCTCATCTCTGCAGTCTTCACAGAACTTATGAAAACGCTTAATACACTTAAAATTAGCTGTTTTCATCAAAGTGTTGTTTCCATATACAGCCCTCTACAATTTAAAAATTTCCTGATAGTTTTCTCCCAATTTAACCAAAAATTTGATGTTGATTCGTTATTCCGTCTGTTTATTAATAACCATCGTCGACACGAACAAAAGCACTGACCCACAAAACCAATTACACCTCTAGCTCAGAGATGGAGTGGGTCAGTGGGTCAAGTGGGTCAAGTTTTCTGAGTGGGTCAGTGGGCCGTGGGTCAACGGCATGTGACCCACTGTGACCCATCACCCACCGTGACCCACTGCGACCCACCACCCACCATGACACACTGTGACCCACCACCCACCGTAACCCACTGCGACCCACCACCCACCATGACCCACTGTGACCCATCACCCACCGTGACCCACTGCGACCCACCACCCACCATGACACACTGTGACCCACCACCCACCGTGACCCACTGCGACCTACCACCCACCATGACACACTGTGACCAACCACCCACCGTGACCCACTGCGACCCACCGACTCAGTATGATCTACCGACCCTCTCTGCTCACTGCATTGTAGACAGAATCTTCTGAAGACTGGTAAATTTGTCTTCGTTTTACTTCCAAGACCTTCATTTCCCTTCCTTTTCCACTTTTCTGTCTACTTACCTGAGGTGAGTATATCTAACAAAGTGAAAAAAGAACTTCAGGCGCTTTTGGATATTGATATTTTTAATTGTAATAATAGTAATAGGACTTATACTACTACTTGGCTTTCGAGATCTGTGAGTTTTTAGAGGAGCTAACTACTTGAAAAAATACATTTTTGAATCACTGTAATATATAAATTATTATATAAAAAAATAAATGTAACTATGTGTGCCTGATCTTCACGGTCAAATTGCAAAGTCAAATGAAATTACTTTTGGTATGTAGTTAGGCCTTAATCCAAATTGGGATGGTGTATTGCTTTCATTATAATAGCTACATATCCTAAGGATGGTGAGGATCCGAAATTTTGCGAAAAAAAAATTAGTATCTCGCAAGCCGTTATACTTACTGAGCTGAAATTCAGTATATTATCCCTTTATTGAAAATAAACACAATGTGTCCTAGCATATTTTTAAATTCTCCTTTATGGAGGGGGGAACTTTCTATATATGGAAAATTGTTAGAGTTGGTTTGTAAAAATGATCGAAAACGATCGATGTTATTTAAGAAAAAAAAATCAGAAACAAAAAATTACAGTGCTTGGCTTCATATATCCATTGCTTTCTACTATAATAATTGCTGAAGCTTATGTTTATTATATGGAGCGCTTACAGCACAGGGCAATCAACCGAAAAACTTGTGACTAAAATAGGCATAAAATTTGTATTGTAAGCTTAATTACACGGAAATTTTAGTTTGGATTGTACGCATAATTATATGGAAAATTTTACACTTTTTTCCCTTTATGTTGGTCTACTTACCTTGATTTGGAACTTTCAAATTTCATCCTTTTTTCCACTGAAAAGTATTGATAATTCAACAAGGAAATAATTATACTATGATAATTTAATTGAAATTCATCGTAATTTGGCACATGGCAAACAGCAGTGTGGTAATTGCAGGGGAAGAAGGAGAGAAATTCCCATTCACCTCTGAACACTTTCCAGGAACCGCGTTCTCTTTGGCTTTCTAGACCGGAGAGGGAACTTCGTAATGGCATCAAACCTTCATGTGTAATTACAAAAATTAAATTTATAAACAAATAAGAAATCTTCAGTTCATCAGGCTTTAATTGATAATTTATTCACAAGATTCCCTATCGAAGGCGTGGTAGATGAAGTTTCTGTTCTCCATGAGTCAACATTGCCAACTGACATGGTCGATATGGAAAAGATGTTGTATGGTGATAGAGAAATTATACTTCTTGCTGAGTATTTCAAAACTGACCAAGGAAAATCGTTATCAGACTTAAGTCTAACAAACAGATTGTCGATGAGGAGTTGCAGAAATCCGGTAGAAGTATTATCAATTTCCACGACAGAGTGCGAACGGGGACTTCCCCTTATGAATTTATAGATGACTGACTAAGTGCTCAAACATTGTCCAACTTGTTGTTCATCAATGTTAATGGCAGACCGCTAGACAAGCTCAAAGTAGACGAGCTATTTATTTCTTGGCTGAAGGATGGACACCATTCCGCTGCGGATGATTTACCACGAAAATGTTACCAACAGGAAATAAACCCGATTTCACGTTTGTTTTCAAGTGGAAAATTACGAGCTATAGAAAATGTATAGGCCTACTTGTATTACTAATGGCTTATTTGTGTTATTCAACTTTGTACCTACTTTTTAGTAAGTCTCTTCTTTGCTTTAGGTAAACTACTTTGAATAAATATTCATAATAATTGCAATTATGTATATTTGTAACTTAAATTTAACGTGGTGTTTAGTGATTACACAAATTACAATTATGAGCATACTTTATGGAGATGCTCTCACATAGGGTACCCTAGCACCTTTATACACTATGAAAAACTGATTTTTCAAGTCTTTTGTGAGAAAAATACTGTGAACTGAGAAACCATAACCTTTTCCATATTGTACAGGGGTATTTTTCTGCGAATAGAAGTTTCTTTTGGAATGCGTTGAGAAATTAACACTTGCAAGAATACTCTCTTAGTGCAAGTATATTTTACGCACACACTAATTTCCCTCACCTCGAACTGTTTCAAATTCCTCACTGACAAACACTTTACCATTTTATATCATAAAGATCAGATCCACCGTTATTCTGACAGACCGGTGCTTGAGCGATTGACTAGAAATTCAAACTCCGATTAGTGACAATTTCACAGTCATGTTTTATTACAAGCGTAAACTCTTTAGTCAGTACAGAAGAGGCCGTGAATCGTGTTCAGAATTGATGACGATGGATTTTGGTGAGTCAGAATAGGTCACAGTAAATGAGGCTGGTTCATGGTGGGTGGTGGGTCAGAGTGGGTCACCGTGGGTCACGGTGGGTCGTGTGTCAGAGTGGGTCACGGTGGGTGAAGGGTCATGGTGGTCGTGTGTCAGAGTGGGTCACGGTGGGTCAGTGGGTCGTGGGTCAAGTTTTCGGTGACTCACGCCAACTCTGCGCTGTACGCTCACCTCGGTTACTTTCGCTCCAATGGATCCTGTGCCAACAGAGCAGCAAGTTGCTTGGCCAAACTTCAACTCAAGGTCACCCTATTGACCCAGTTCACGTATTTATTGGACAGACCACTTATATTTTATCGTAGCGGTGCGGTGTGTATTAGCAGTTCGGTAAAAGAGGTACACAGAAAAAATGTTCAATTCATTCAATATAAACTCGGACATTTTCAGGCTCGATATCACGAACCGTTTGTCAGGGTATCGCAAGGAATACATTTGGGGGTATGGAGGTAGAGCCTTATAGAAGAGGATGTTCTATGCTGAGTGAGGCCGCCTTCATATATATAATTCATTCCGAAATTTTATACCTTAAAAGCACAATAATAAATGGAGACGGAGCAGAAGTGAAGCTATCGGCAGGCAGAAAAAAAATCTCTTCAAGTTTCAATCGTACAATAGGCACCAAAGAGTGGTTGCAGATTTTGTAACCAGATTTTATCGTAATTTTTCAGACACACGCTCGACACTGGTATACCATACCCGAATAATTTTCTTCTGCTTGAAATTTGTTACAAAATGTGCACTGCGCTATAATAACAGACTCTCACTTAGGAAATTTCAAACAGAAAGCTCTCTTCTCTCAAGTAAACGCCATGTTTCATCATGACTACCTTATAACGGTAAAATCTACAACTGCATTTCGGCGCCCATCACACTTTAGAATTTGGAGAAATTCTCTGAGTGTTGCAAGCTTAATTTCTGCTGTGCGCGCGTGTGTGTGTGTGTGTTTTTGTGGTATGAAATTACGAAAATCGGGAGTGAACTATGAGCAACACTGTTGGTAATTTATATAGGGTTTTAATGATCTATGGGGACAAATTTCGGGAAATGATTCTACACATTAAAATAAGACCAAAAAAGTCGCTATCAAACCATGTCCATCAGTGACTAGTTTAGGGATGGCAGGCTTCCGAAATAGTAGGAAAAGGAACTTTCGAGGCTAATATTGCCAAAAACATAAGCACGTTTTCGACTTGTAACATGCTTTATTCAAAAATGCACGTTTCAGAATCGTAAGGGATTTTTGTCACTTTTTTTCTTATATCGATTCAGTGTCCCAAGAACAATTTCTGTTTAATCTTATTTCTCTATCGCAACCGATATTATTTATGATTTCAGTATTGAAACCTCAAAACTTCATAACGAGGAACTACATAATTTATACGGTTTACCAAACACTATTAGGGTCATCCAGTCTAATAGGCTCAGATGAGCAGGTCATGTATCCAGGATGGAAGTCTTAACTGGAAGACCAATCAAAAAACGTCCATTAGGAAGACCTAAGAGCAGATGGAAGGACAATAATAAGATGGATCTCGCAGAAATAGGAATACAATGTAGAAACTTGATCCAGTGGGCTAAGAATAGAAATCAGTAAAGAGCTTTTGTGAATGCGGCATTGAACCACCGGGTTCCATAGGCAATAGAGATAGTTAGTTATTGAAACCTCATAGCTTGAATTTACAGCAGTTTCACCATGGAAAAAGAAACACTCATTTTTCTACCGAATCAGTCTGTTTCTTGAAGTACAGTAGGTCCTCATTTGTCATCAGGACATTGGCTTAATACAAAAAAAGAAACACTCTGATTTATCAAGTAATTTATATACATAATACGAGACCTGTAATTATTATCAGCAATTAAATATATAAGAAAGTATCAAATCTCAACTCAATTCCAGTTTGAAACTGTAAGTAGATGCATAAAATAACATTGGCATACGGTACAGCTACGTGTACCTACTGACCCACATATGTTAGTAACAATATTAATGTACTTAAGTCAGTCAAACAACTATTACAAAGACGTATTTACTTGTATTTAACCTCTGTTATTCAAGATCAGTTCCCTACACAAGTCTCTACACAGAGCAAATAAACTTATCGGGTTGTATTGGTGCATACGCGTAATAGGGAAGTACTTGAGACTGAAATATTGACACAGTGTCATTATGGTGGTGTCCATTACTTTTTTTTTCAATGGATGCTTATCAAATGTAATCAATGCATATGTACACTTATCCCACACTATTTTTGTTAGTCCAATGTTTATAATATCAAGAGCAAAGCAATCAATTTATTTTGTCACAGTTCTTCAGATTTGGTTTCTATGATACAAATATGTTTGCCAATATTTACTGCTGTTAAACAAGCAATAAAGAATGTTTGCCGCCAGACAATAAACAAATGTAAACCTATACAAAAACAATATAGCCTACGTATTGTGTTCTTGTTAATTAGACATATATGTTTGCACATATATACATGGTGTTATCAAAAAAGATAGCAGAAAATTAGACTCTGAATTTTTATGCTGAGTGTGTTCTGGTCTTTATGTGTAAAAATCTGGAGAATATTGAAAGAAAAATTAAATTAAATTTTTAAATTTAACGTACCGTTTATTAGCTAATCATAGCATGGAAATGATATATTGTGTCTCAATATTAGACAGTATAAGTTGTATTACAGATAATAAAAACGTTTTATATATGTTTAGAAAGTTTATGGTTCAATATACACTTACTTAATTTACATTTATAATCACCAAATAATTTAATAATATATTTGAATACTACGCTCATACCAAACTCGAATACACAACATTTAGACAGAGAAAAACACAGAAAATATTGTTGAAATGTTTGACGTGAACGAAGACCAAGCCAACATTTAAACTTGAACTTTAACACACTAAATCCAGAATAGAGATGAATCATAAAAGAAATGTTATTTTCATACAAGTTGTTTCATAATCACATCGACTGCATGGCCACGTGTAATAAATTTAGAATACATGTTCCAACAAATATATGCCAAGTTTAAAATATCACTTCGTTTTATTGTGACAGAGTCCGGATAAATGCAAAAAGAATGTCATAACTATGGAAACTATATGAATGTTACCACCATAAAAAAAAAATCATCATCATCATCATCATAGGTATTCTGTCATTATCCACGTCGGTCCTGACGTCCCCCACAGGGGCATAAAATTTGACGATATTATTCTTTTTTTACAACTTTAAAATCAGACTGACAACATTGAAAACTGTTTACAGGGGATGATCATAAATGGATTATGCCCTGTAAACAGTTTTCAATGTTACCAGTCTGTTTTTAAAGTTATAAACAAAGAATGATATCGTCATATTTTATGTCCATTGTGGGGGACGCCGGGACTGACATGGTTATTGGCAGGTCACTTGGCTCAATTGAGAAGTTTCCATGCTCCATGATATTCCGCTAACCTCTTCGTCTTCTCGTACAATTTTTTTTGTGTTGATGATGTCTGTCAATTGCAGCCTCCTTCGCCCACTCCCTCTCTTTCCTGCCACCATACTCCCTAGCACATCTAGCCAAAGTCCCAACCAGTGTTTCTTCCTCTTCTCAATAACATCTAAAAATAATTCTTTTTCCCCTGACCATTTCTAACATCCTGTCATTCATTTGCCGCTCGATCCAGTCCAATCCTCTCCATTCGTCTCCACACCCACATTTCGAAAGTTTCCAGTTCTTTTTCATCATTTTTGCGTAATGTCCATATTTCTACTCCATACAGTACAATACTCAACACGAAGCATTTTATGAGTTCTTTTTCTCAACTCTTTATTCAAGGCTGGGGCTATATGCAGAACAGTATTATTTAGAAATTCTTGTACATTGTAAACACTTAAATACTGTTTGAACACCTCAGCACTGATTATTATTGCGGGCACTGTAATTCAGTTGAATAAACTGTTATGTCTTGCTGTAAATAAACACTATTATATGTTTTATTAACATTTTACAAAAAAGAAAAAAGAAAAAAAGAAAAAAGAAAAGAAAAGAAAGAAAGAAAGAAAGAAAGAAAGAAAGAAAGAAAGAAAGAAAACTTTCAAAGATGCGATGTACAGGTTGTTTCAAAACAACACCGACAACACTTGAGAGGTGATTCCTGACACTAAGATAATATAAAAAGTGTAGACAAACCTCGGTGCACGAATACTTCCTTTCGGAGTTATAAGCTGCCGTAAATATGAAATAAAATGAAATTTAGAGGTCTTTGGGACCTATTATAGTCGGGTCGAGACTTCACTTACGAACTAGTATGTACCCCTTCCAAATATCAAAGTTTCAGAATCCTGCCGTACTTCCGCAACAGTTTTTATAGAGGTAGTTGTGAGTAGTTGAAATTATATGCCCGTAGTCAAACTCTCTCCAGGCCCATATCCAGGGGGGTCTAGGGGGGCGGGCTCCCTAAATTTTTGCTGACCCCTCTAAAATTTTCTCGGTAGGCTTGCAAATTAACTATAATATGGTGATGAACTATCATATGGTTAAATCGTGCACCGCTACATTTTTGGGCTGGCTACGGGCCTGACTCCCTCTACAAAAATTGTTGCATGAGTACCTTAAGATTCTGAAACATGTATATTTGGATATGGCACATATTAGTTCCTGAGTGAAGTCTTGAGCCGACTACAGTAGGTCCCATAGTTTTGGAGCTATGGACCTTAAAGTTCATTTCTTCATGTTTTCAGCAGCTTGTAACTCCGAAAGGAAGCATTTGTGCAACTAGGTTGGTCTATATTTTTTGTCTTATCGTAGTGTCAGGAATCACCTCCCAAAAATTGTCGGTGTTGTTTTGAAACACCCTGTATATTGATAGATCTCACCGAACTGAACAAAATGATATTGGTAAGTGGAAATTCTGATGAGTAGTTTTCGAGAAACTCGGTAAAAACGAAGACTTTTCTCAACCTAAAAACATTCAGATATGATAACAACACTATCTACTAAGATGAGACTGATTTTGAAGCATATACTCATCAAATTGTGCACTGTGACATTAGCAAGATATACATAATTAGTATGGTTAATAAGATATGGCTCAAAATTATGATTACTCTTTAAATTTACTTTTTGTTTAATATAATATTGCCCGAAGTAAGACATACATGAGTCAATTGATACATCACACAAAGCTAACAAAATAAGATGCTTGAGAGTAAATTCTGATGCTCAGTTTACGACAAAATCGAGAAAAATTATTCTTATTTCGCTAGAAATATGTTATTCGTTGTCAAAAATAATTGACAGACGTGGCCCCGCGTTAGGGATGCGCACGAGACAAGATTTGTGGCTGTCTCGTCTCGAAAATGTGTTGTAAAAGTTATGTCTCGACTCGAAAAACCTATATTTCTCTATTGGAAGAGCCGTGTCTCGACTCGAATTTTGTCAGGAAAATCCTGTCTCGACTCGTCTCGTGCGCATCCCTACCCCGCGTAGAGTAGCTGCTATACTCTCCCCTTTGGCGCAAGCAGTCCCAGGTTCGATTCTCGGTGGAAACACTATCGGAAAGATGTAAGGTATAATAAATAGCTTTTTGAGGTCAAGTTGTTCTGAGTGAGGTTTTTCCTGTTTTTTTCTCACGTTCATACCGGGTAAATGTCGGGATAGTATTCAACATAAAGCTTCTAGGTTGCTTACTTCCTTTCCCATTGGTTTCTTCGTTCGTCACTTCCCTGACCATAGATCCCGAAAGCCCTGGTTGTGAGAACAGATGAATTTTCTTCTTCTTTTCTTTACTTATTTACACACTATTAAGTAGCAGATTTTTATTGATTGTAAGGTGATACATATACTCCTAACAGTGATACACATACATGTACTAGTATTTTTTTTTATATTAAACTCATGTTACCGTAGTTTTAATATGTCTTCGTTATTACTATGGTTCTGTTTAGGCTTATAAGGAATATTGTTAGTAGTACTATGTACTGTAGGTATCTATGATTCTACAGAATTAGCGCATAATACAACGAAGCTTACATTTTGACATTCGTTTCATTCGTCTCTTCCTCATTTCATTATTATTTGATCTTGATTCACCCTCGGGTGGTTTATTAAGTTAAAACGCAGGTCTTTGCTACAAGATGAGAATGAAACGTAAAAGGGTCTTTTCTGTTCTGCAAGGTGCACTGCATCGGACCTTCCCTCGGCTTGTGAAGATGAAAAAGACTAGAATTGAAGGGGGTGGGGGTAACTGTGCAAACAGTCAAGGAGATGGGGGGCATACTGTATATTGATGTGAATGACGCTGTCTGTGCTCCTCCCCCACCCTCTGCCCCGCTTATCTCATTGTCGTAGTGTAATAAAAAGTGTAAACAGAGTTTCCTGCTGGACAGATCTCTTCTCTCTCTCTCTCCCTTCCCTGCAAGTGAAAATCAGAAAGCTTCAGAAATGAAGGAACTACCATCTAGCTCTTTTACTTTTTATCTGCGTATTTTTATTACTTTTCTCCCTTCCTTTTGAAAAAACAGAGAGAAAAAAACGTTGTCAGTCAGTCATTCTTGCTTCGACTTCTCATGTTCTAGCAGAGGAACAGAGGAAAGTGCTGCAAGGGGGAGTAGTTTCATTATTCAGGACAAATATCCTTTACATACTTTATATGAATCCGTTTTCTTTATTAACCGTGATTTACGGAATATTGATAAACTAAAATAATACATATTCTTAAACATTAATTTGTAATGTATAGACCCACGTAAATACTCTGTGTGAACTGAACAATACATATATAATTTTAAATATGCGCTAGTTACCATAAAGTAATCACAACACGTTCTCGAATGTTCCCGCAGTATTACTACTTCGCAGACCAGTAAAGTACTAGGATCACTGTGACAAGTAAATTTTACACTGGTTAAGGCAGGACTGCATATTCTATAATTGCAGTGTGGATTACATATGGTAGACGCATCGATCTAGCCTTTGTCCAGCGTTCCGATTCGCTCCTGTGTTCTATAAAATTCAGATTATTGATGAGCTTTTGTTCTTCGTTGTTTGGTCTTTAGGCTTGCTCCGAAGTTCTACCAGATGTTACAATCTACACGTAGAATGATTTTTCCAGCTTGCTTGATTTAATTCATCTATCCTTTCCAACTTGTTAATGCTATCAGCTGCAGTTTTTTCATATTTTGTTTCCATATCCCTAGTTGATAGCTTCCTTCGACTGTTAGGGGCCGAGAACTAGCATATCCGACGTCCTTACTTGTTCCTTATAGGGTAATTGCATATAGACCTGGAAACTAGATTGAGGTGTTTGCTCAGGACCAAGCGTTGGGGGCTAGTACACAGACATATTTTTCTTGTTCTGGGGCAATCAGTCTGCGAACATTAATATCCACAAACCACTGTAAAATGAGAGCAAAGTTTTTGATCTAGCAAGTATATGGTTTCATGTCATAAATTCTACACGGGGATTACTTCGTTATCGGAAATATCAGAGTAGTCTTGCACCGATATTGTGCCTTGAACAATATTTAATGTTTGGACGCCATTTCAGGAGAAGAAACCCTATACATTATTCCACTTTCATTGTACGGAATGATGGTACGAAATGATGCAGCAACAGCAATTCTCCTGGAAGAACTGTATCCTTACGCGTCTACCAGTGCGAGAAAGTATGGATCGCTGCAAAGAACAGATTTCCTTTTCTCCATATGCTGTAAAATCACGAAAGAAATTGAGTTCAACTGACTTAATATTTTACAAGGCTTATGTAGTAGTTCGACCTAAATATCTAGATTGGTGTACAATGTGTTCAATATAAATTGACACCCAACTTGTTGGAAACTTCTGATAGATGATAGACATACTACAGAACCTCATGTTGTGGTGTTCTGAGATATTTAGAGATAAGTTTCTTGAGTGTTTAACTAGAGTAAGGTTCTAAAAAATATCCTCGTTCAATGTCACTGACTCCTGGACTGCAATACTGGTGTTTCCAATTCCTCCGGAGTTAGTGACGACGGTGGCATGTAAGTAGATAACATTCTGAATGTGTATAATTTAATGGGAACGTTAAAAACACTGCTACTTGCCCCCCTTATGACCAATTACCGACATATGCTGTATATTAAAGATTCAAAAGAAAACTTGTAAGAAAATGAAGTTCGAATGTAAGTTCTCAAAAAAATAGAAAAGGGTTAAAATAAAACAACAGAAACTATAAAAAAACAAAGAGAGGACGCGAAAATTCTAAAAGAATAAATAATAAAAAATATAACAAGAAAAATATAACGACTCAAAATTGTAATAATAATAACAGAGAAAAAATGAAAAATGAAACCTCAGAGCACGAGATAACATAAAAATTGATATTCTTGAATTTAGTGCTTGACAATAGCAGAAGCAAAAATAAGCCTGATACTTCCGAGACACCAACCTTCAGTCATCATTGAGTTCCATCTAATGGCAAAATGAGATACAGTTACGAAAGATGAGTTATTAATGATTAGAAGTTTACTAATGTAACTACCAAACACAAACCTAACGCGATAATGCTCTAACATGTGTTTTCCTAATATATTGTACTTTCTCCCTATCGTTTCCGTTTCTTTTAATTTCCAAGCAAAAATGGACCAGATGCTTCAGATCATCACAAAGCGTCATTTTTTTTTTCAATTTTAAATAATATGAGGTGTATTCAAAAAGTATTGAACCTTATTTTCTTCCCGCCTAAACCAATGAAGCGCGGGACACTTTTTTCAGTCTAGATGTAGAGGGGACACTCATGCGCAGTCTTAATTTTTTTCCTTCATCAAAAATCGTCAGTCGCTGACAGTTGGCCAACGAATGAAGTTATGTAGTGAGCGGTCGTCGATTTTCAGTTTTCTGTAAAATGACAAAAACTTGAGTAACGATATTGCATCAAATGTTGCCAAAAGGTTGGTAATATCCAAGCGGAAACCAAGCCATTGAATCGGATCGGTACATTCAATTTTGAATGAGAATTTGGGCATGAGTAGAGTGTCCGCGAAATTTGATCTAGGCTTTTATCGCCAAACACAACATTTCTGCGTGTCGTCAGGCTTCCTATTAACCTGACATGACTTTGTGTGACTTTTGGTTATTTCCTAAGCTGAAAATGTCACTAAAACGGACCCAATTTCAGTCAAGAGAGGGCATCATGCAGATTGCATGGTTGCTCACCGTTCCAAGAACTGAGTTTCAGAAGTGTTTCCAACAACAGCTGGAGCTCTGGAAGAAGTGTGTGCATTATCAAGGAGACTACTTTGAAGGAGATTAGTGTTTCGGATTTCCAAATCAATAAATGTATTTTTTACCAACCAAAGTTTCGATACTTTTTGAACACACCTTGTATATTTGCGGGCGAGTATTTAATATAATACCAAAGATAACTAAATGACTTCTATTGTGGGATGTGGGCTAGTAGCTTTTTTCTTGGGCTAGTAAAATTTTGTTGCTTATTTGCATCCCTGCCTTAACTACTTCTGTCTCACGAATGGAAGTTGGCCTCAAATTCATTCCCAATAAACCTGATAAGGTACTCAGCTTAGATAAAGGTATAATCAACTGCCTAAATTTATTTTGATACATTCTTATTACTCTAACTTATTTCAATTGACGACTATAGAAGCAAAACCCGCTAAATCCATTTTTCAACTTTGTCAGGAGACGAAATCTTTGAGTTTTACGTCCCACGGTTATGCCGGTTAGGCTAAAGGAGACGGTGATGATGAGATATGAGTAAAATGGTGGAATGAAGAAAGTGTGAGGAAACGGGAGAACCCCGAGAAAACCCACGCACACGGTGTTTGTCCACCACAAAGTTCACTTGGCAGGGGCTGGGATCGAACCCGGGACCCCAAGTACTAGAGGTGAACGCTCTACCACTGAGCCACCGCGGCCCCTTTGTCAGGAGACGAAACAAAGTGACTCCGTTATGTTTCGGAATTGTTGAACAATATTTTTGTTTAGTGGTAACTACTTAATGCAGATGAGTAAAATCTACCACTAAAGAAAAACAATTGTCCAACAATTCTGAAACATATGAGTGTCACTTTTATTTAGTTTCCTGACAAAATTGAAAAATGGATTTAGCAGGTTTTGCTTCTATATCCCTGAGTTATGCTTAATTGTTCTGAAAAATCTAAATGAAAGAAGAAAAAACAGAAAATAAGAAATGAGTAATACACAATTACACATATCACGTTAAATTAAGAGTTATAAGCTACTGGATTGAAACAACATAGAAGACCGCACAAATGCATTTAGCTTTAAAATTAGGTAACAACGGTCCAATTAATTTATCTTAATTATGTTGCTCGAGTGCTTATCAGTTTTATCCTCATTTTTTTAACCTTTTTCAAAATATTCCACAAGTAAAATACAATAGTTAACAGTATCTTTGTCCGCTTAATTATGTAGTAGCTGGAACAAAAAGAGTGAATTTTTACTATTTTATTCAAACAAAGCTTTTATTCATCAGACAAATGTGGGAGACTCGATTTTCCGAAACACATGACAATTTTGTCTATCTCTCACAACTACGATATTTCCCTAACTGATTCAAAATTCCTCATTAGTGTTCTTATCTTTGTCTTTATATACTGTAATTATACGTGTACTGTATATGTGATAGTTTGTGGACGAACAACCTTATTCTTAGTTTCGTTTAATCTCTATATTCTATAAATCTGATAAAACTATAAGGTCTTTCTTGAACTAGGTCATACTTTATCAGATTCGTGTGCATGTATTTTGCGATATTATTACCAAATAAATACAATTATTTCCCAATCTATTGTGCTGTAGAGGGCACGCAATTCCTTAGAGAATCTTGCATGGAAAGTTTGACAGCTAATGTATGCAATTATCTGCTCCATTCTGTATATCCTAACGACCACTATTTATTGATTACATACAAATGTATTGTATTTTTTTGTCACCTTGAATAAAACAAAATGGTATAGCAATAAATAAAAATAATTAACGTACATAATTAGTTTTGTTTCAATATAAAATTTGTTATTGTAGGTTAAAAAATTTCCTTTATATATATATATATTGTATGTTGCTTTGACTGAACCGTTTGTAAACAGCTTCTGATCATAACTGGCACTTTGGTGAGCTGAGCTTTTATAATTACACTTTAATAATCAACTATGCATAATTTATTATTAAATAGAATACATCAATACGTAACTACCTGGAATGTTAGATAATACTCGATATACTTGTCATAAAATTGCAGACTCCTCGATATATTCTGTTCGTATACAAGCTACTTTTTGTTGTTGTTGTTGTTGTTGTTATTATTATTATTATTATTATTATTATTATTATTATTATTATTATTATTATTATTATTATTATTATTATTATTTATCTTCTCCCGCAAATCTTATCCTTCCTAGGCAAAGAATGGACATTCAGTTAGTCGTATAACTAGTGTAATTTTCAAAATTATATTGAAATCAAAATGTTCTTTTTGTCAACATTTTTTTAATGTCTTGATTAAGCAAGTAAGTGATATTGTCGTTGTGTACGTCAGAAACTATCAGTGTAAGAAAACTACTCTTAATATAAAGAAACAAGAAATTGTATCACTCTGTCGCCATTATTTACCTGATTGAGCAGTTAACTTATCTACGTTTCACTGCCACGATTGCGTATGTTGAATTAGAAACTAACACTAGACGGAAGTATTAAATCTGATATCAATGATACGTTTAGTATTACCATGTAAATAAGAATAAGTATCGATTTCTTTTGACTTAAAATTTACTGCTTCAAAACGTTTCTTAATTTATTATCGTTTGTCTCTTCTTTGTACAAGCAATTGTAGCTTTGATCACTAGCATGTACAAAATATAAAGCAATAATGTGAACTATTTTCCTTCTGTACATATCTACATTTGTTGATTTGATTTAAGTTTAGCATCCCTTTCAGCAACGAGGCTATATGAGACGTGGATCTACAGCTTAACATGGGATCCGAACTACACTGACAAAAATAAGTAATCTGGACAGCGGTATAGTGTACAAATATACGGGATACTTATATTTACTACATAAATCAGTACGGAGCATATGTTATCCATATGCTACATACCTAGTGTATTTTTCCCGCTTAGATGTTACATCATGCCGTTACAGGATTATGGCATCTAACATATTACATATGTGTACGTATGTTACATACGTCAGCTATATGTTATATACGTTCATCTGGATGTGAGATCCTGACAGCCTATATACAGTTCTTTCGTTCGTACTGAAAGTACGTATAAAACACACTTTTTCAGTTGTACATTTGCTATACGTTAAGTTCAAGAACTACATGATTTACACATGTTTTTTTCGTACACCACATACGGTTTTATCTCAGTGTACATGAGCACCAGTCGGGAATCGAATCAGAGTCTCTTACGTCGACGGCGCGTATGCTAACCTCATAGCTACGAGCGAACTAATAGTTTCATTTGTGATAATTAGGTAATCAATTGTTTGAGCGCTTGATTTATTTGCATTAGATCTTAATCTAACGATCACAAAGAGTATAGACGAAATGAGAAATTTATAAGCTTGACTTAAATTATATTAGATTTGGATAGCATGCAATTTACGTTGGGAGTAAAGTAGATGGTGGTAAAGTATGTAAGGTTATTATAAACTAAAAGAAATAAATGTGTCAGAGAAATGTTAAAGACAACCTTCCTGAATATACATAACTTAGGTACAAGTAATGTGGTTTTCAGTCTTTTTTTATGCAGATCAACAAACACTGAAAAAAGATACTACCATTCTATATTATATATTAGTCATTTTGTGCCTTGAATTCTCAAAGTCACACTTTTTGCTCTAAATATATTGAGAGCAAATTTCTTTGAAGCAGGTTCCACAGTAGTGGATCGTTTCTGCTTTCATAATGTATCACCCAATCTTTTATCAAACATACACGGGCATTGTACTCCGAATAACCCTCAACAAAGGGTCCGACAGTTGAGGGAACAAGAGAGGTACCAACAACTTATTACGAAACGTGACCAGCTCTAAGTATGAAGGCTTATAACCCCTAAATTGTATGTTTTTCCTTCGTTAAGTCTGTAGGGTTCTCTTAATACGCCCATATGATACATCTTTTGAAGATCTCTATATTTTCTGGGAGATTTGGTGGACGCGGTTAACATTCACATTTCACCACCATTAATATTAGTATTTCAAAAAGATAAAACCACATTAAAGGTTTTTTGAATACATAAAAAAGAGCATAAGCTATATTAATAATGGTTTATTTGGTAAACGAATTTACTTTTTTTTTCGTGGAATACTGCTTAGTAAAGATTTATTCATGATTCTTTTAGTTGTTTTTCCCCTTCCTATAACCAAGACAACAATTGAGGCCCAAGAAGACTACAATCTAGTAAATGAAGGGTGTTGTTTTGAGAAAAAAAGCATAACTAAGGAAAACTCGTATCATTTCTCATTTGGCAAAACGATTGAGCAAGGGTCATTCAATAAGTTTTGTACATATGGTTATAATATTGTTATTAGTTGCAATGTGATGATGAAATTTTAGGTAAACATACTTTGGTTCTTTGGCTAAGACCATGTCACTCAATATAGACCCGCTGTGATGCATCTCGTATACAATTCTTTCCATGCCTTGAATGCACTTTGGTAAAATTCCGGTAGCTGAATTTTATACCATTGTTTTACACAAGAAATGAGGCTCATGTCACTGTCGAATGCTTTTTCTCGCATGTGGCCCTTCAGATGACCGAACAGGAAGAAATTCGAAGGAGTCAAGTCCGGACTATAGGTAAGATGAGAGACGATTTCCTGTCCCATTTTCATGATTTTCTGCTAAGTCTTAATAGCTGTATGAGGCTTGGAATTATCATGATGGAGTTTGATTACTTTAACTTGCAACTCCGTTCTCTTGGTCTGGAAAGCACATCATATCTTATCCAATGATAAACAACAACGTTCCTTGTTAATTATGGAGTTATGTTCCAATAAGTCTATGAAAATGACACTGCACTGTTCCCAGAAAAAGGAGGTCATAATTTTCTTCCCTGATCTGGAGGGTCTAGGTTTTTTAAACCGCTGCAACCAACATTGGAAACTGGTACAGTCCAATGTGTGATCCCCATAAACCACAAGCAACTTCCTATGAATTGATGTGGTTGATTCATCACCGGATTTGAACAATAATCCCATTACTTTCCGTTGTCGGGCCCTGATGTCGACTTCAGTGTCCATTGTGGTTTGCTTTTGAAAGGAAATCAACAATTATTACCATTTTGAAGCCAAAGGATCAAAGTATGTTTACCTAAAATTTCATCACCATATTGCAGCTAATAAAATTACTATACCAAACTATGCAAAACTTACTGAATATCGTTTGTAAACTCCTATAGAAGTTTGAGCATGAAAAATCCTTAAAAAAAAAAAAAAAAAAAAAAACTCATAGTAGATCCGGACCAATCGGATCCCATCGGACACCCATAAAACCATCCTGGGGTTTTGAAGTTTGAATTTTGTGTAACAAAATACATCGAATCTATACCCTGAGGTTCAGTGCATAGAACGTCTGTTTTCTTGTATAGCTGTGTTACATGTATCCTCCTTCATCCAAAATCGCTCGCAACAAAATATTGACACGATCAATCTTCCTGGAGTTCCTGCGGTTTCTGGATTTTGTGTAACAAAATAATCGAATCATTAATCTGGGGCCCGGTGGACAGAACTTTTATTTTTTGTGTGTGGCTGTGTTATTGATAGTTTTAGTTTACTTAACTTTCCAAGTTCAAGACTATACTTAACTAGACTTCATTAAATAGTTACTGAATTGTTTGTGTGTACAGTGTTGGAACTTCTATTCTATACTTTTTATTATACATATCTGGTACAAAAGTAAATAATTATACAATTATTTTGTGATGCTCTGTCATAATTGTTTTGATAAAATACGTGACAGTCACTATATTGATTAACGTAAGAAGTTAAACTTTCTTTTACGAAACCCAATGGGCTTATTTCGACAACATAAACTAATCATGATAAGTTCTTAACAATGGAAAATATTTTATTTTAAGCATTGTGCTGCGCTAATCAACTGCCCTCAAAAGATTACGAATTCTCTGTTTTTTTTTGTTTTTTTTTTTGTGTCTGTGAACAATTCCGTTGGGAACAACCTTTATAATTATTTTTTCCTTTGCTTACGAAAAATATTTCGGTATACGAATACATACACTCACGCGCCTGTACCGACAATTTCACGTGCCTTTTGTTCATTTGTCTTAAAACATTATCTCTCAAAGTTCTGTGATCAGGAACTACTTTTTGTTCTTTTTTCTTTTACATTTTTTGTGTTTTCACAGCCTTTCATATGGCTTTGTTTAATATTACTTATTTGTCTCTATTAAGAGTAATGTTATTTTCATTCTGTATTTCTGTATTTTTCACAAAAAAACACTTAAAATGTAAAAAAAACCACAATATCATGTTTCTGTGGATTAATTGAATTTACATTAAAATGTTGCATTATTATTGTAATATTTTTAAAAATGTGAAAAGTAATTCTAATTTACATACATTTCAGTTTATAAATAGCGTTACGGAACGAATTAACTTCGTTACCCATGGGTCCACTGCCTTCAATTTTATATAGACTTACAAATCACAAGTTCGAAAATTAAGTTTAAAAAGAATAGAGAAATGTAAAAGCAAACCTAATATACGTAATAATGAAAATAGTTATAAATATTCGTGATTTGTTTCCCTTTATATTACCCTAACAGAGATTTTTCCAAACTGCTGTGGCATCTAGCTTGCGTGTATGGGCTGCTAGGTACCAGAAGAGAATGTTAGAATTTTAATAGAGTCTAGACATGTACTCTGTCGTTAGGATTATGTTTAAAAGAATGATCTGAAGTCACTTGAACCGAAAAAAGTTTCAAAACCGCAGTCTTAACGTAAGAATAAATTAATAATGGAAAAACGTACAAACGGCTAGGTAAATGTAATATGTATCGGACAAAAATAAACAACCTAAAATGCTGTTAAAACTGATAAAAATTTTGTTCGTTTATTTTTGTCCCGTATTTTTAGTTACACTAAGTTTGCACTCTGAATAATGTTATAATAGATACAGTTACTGAATATTCTAATAATTGACCTGGTGAAACATAATCTTAGAAATCTTAAAATGCCATGATAAATCATCATTACACGTACTATCCGCAAGCCCTCTCCGCTACTGTCGTGGGTTCAATCCTCGGGCGAGAACACTCAAATTTGAATGCATTTTTATGGTCGAATTCCATCTTAAATCATTGGTCCAGTTCTCATATTAACTCAGTTCTGAAAGGAATGGTAATCTTGAAAAAACAAACATAATATTCCAACATTATATCTTACATATCAACTAGTATGTATAGTATTATTATTGTAGTGCCATTACAAACAAGTATTGATACTTTTATAGGTTTTTACGTATGCAAAAACGCAGGTTACGTGCGTAAATCCTGTAGTTTTTGGACTTAACGTACGACTATAGGTAGCACCATGCAGGAAACGTATAACAGAAGATGTATGTTTCATAATACTTTTCGTATAAGTGTTCCATCTATACGTACTTTCCGTTATAAAACAAAAAAAATGTATATAGTTGGTCAGAATCTTACATACAGATGGACGTTAATAACATATAGCTGACGTAAGTAACGTCGTATACATATGTAATATACGGAAGACTGTTAGATGGCAGGTATCCTGCATGGTGTAACATCTAAGCGGGAAAAGGCAGCATGTCTGTTGCATATGGATCACATACACTCCGTACAGATTTCCGTAGTAAACATGTGGATTTCGTATATTTGTACAGCATACCGCTGTTCGGATAACGGATTTTTCTCATTGCATGCATTGTAGAGTGTTCGTACAGAGAGAGGGAGAGAGAGAAAAGAAACGTTGAAGTTAAGCAATCAAACAATAAATATAATAAGTAAATGTGTTACTGTTATTGCACATTTGCTATAATAAAATGAATTGAATATTTTTTTGTGATTATATTTCCCTCTATGGT
Source organism: Thermobia domestica (assembly GCF_964235325.1). NCBI lineage: Eukaryota > Metazoa > Arthropoda > Insecta > Zygentoma > Lepismatidae > Thermobia > Thermobia domestica. Next base: position 112,367,642 of record NC_137464.1, read on the forward strand.
TTTAGCCACTATTATTAACAGTTGCTTCTGTAATATATAGCAGATTATGCATAAGTAAATTAGAATTACAATTTGATGATACAAAGCCTAAGTTCTGTGTGTGTGCCGCTCACAACTTACAAGTTAACCTTTCCAGCATGGATCACAGAGAGAGGATGACATTTAATGAGATCCCAAAATCAACTTGTAACCGTGGGGAAAACACAAACTGAATTGTAATCCAATACAAACTGTTGAATGAGGCAAGTGTTTATATTCATTTCCTGTTTGTTTTTCGTGAATTAAACGGATGAACAGTGGAGTTCAAACGCATACTAAAGTTAACAAACACGAAACAATATAACAGAAAAACACTTGCTATTAGGTCAAAGCCCCAGGTATGAAAACTTCAACAGGAAAGCATTTACCTGCAAATATTTGACTGTTATGTTTTATACCAAGTGTGTCAATCAAAAAATGTTGTCACTAACATCACAGAGAGAGTGCTTTGGGCAGTTGAAAAAGGGCTAAACTAACACTGATTTTTGTTTTAAAACGTATAGTATATTACTTACGTGAATATGAGGTTACAGGACCAATTATCAATGTATTTATTACAGTTACAATAATAACAAAAATTCAAAATTCGGGAGAGACTATGAGAATATAGGAGAAGTAGTGTTCTTCTATTATACTACCACATTCTTCGAAATGTCCGTATCAGTCTGAATATAAAGCACCTCTGTATGCAAGCCACACCCTAAAATTTGAAGAAGGGACAAAGAAAAAAGTTGATACATGAATAAAAGCCGAGGGAAAATAACAAAATACTGATAATTACTTACTAACAAATTCAGGGAAATATAATTAGGTAGGTACATACGAAGGTAATTCCAAAAGTAAGGTCCCCAAAGCGCTGGGGACACAGGGAAACTGTTCATGCAGCTGTTGACACTGCTGTATTAGTTGTTTTTTCCACTCCAGAACAAGCGTAAATGCATCTCGCTGGAACACTCAATCTTGGCTTAGCAGCCGTTTGTAATCGAGCTCCTGCTTCGTGCTATCGCCAAAGTGCAAAATTTACTCACTTATTTGGTTTTTGAACGGAAAAGGAGTTAAACAGATTGAGATTATTATTATTATTATTATTATTATTATTATTATTATTATTATTATTATTATTATTATTATTATTATTATTATTGCACTGTCTGAAAACAATCTAGTTTCTTCTAGTATACTGTACTGGCAAAATTGTTTAGTTTTTTCAGATACCTTGTACTGGCAACATTGTTTACGTTCATTTTGAATTAGTTTTTATTCGTAGCATTGTTTGTTTCCTCGTTGTGCAGAAATTAAGTCTATTTTGATGTCAAAAATGACTGTTTTGACACCAGAAGAATTCAAATGTTACTTACTTTTTCTGACGATGAAGAAGTGACATCTGAAATGGAGAATCAATTATCAGTGCAGGATTCTTTGTCTTCGTCTTCCTTGTCTGATGAAGATTCTTGGAAAAGCTCCGAGTGAAAACTACATTAAGATCTCCCTCGTGGCTAAGCGGTTAGCGTACGTGCCTTTGGCTTCAGAGACCAGGGTTCGATTCCTGGCGGGAGCTCATGTGGTTCGAATTCCACGTTAATCTGTAGGTCCACGTCTCATATAGCCTAGCTGCTCAAAAAGGACGCTAAACTAAAATCAACTCAACTGAAAACTACATCAAACAAACAAAAATATGCTAAGAACAAGTGCAGCCCAAGAAATCGTACGATCGCTCCGTGGAGAGACACTGGAGGAGTGTGTTCATCAAACGACGAGTAGCCCTGATGCTCCGAGGAAAAGAAGTATATGCCACATGTGAAAGGGAACAGACAACAAAAGTACGATCAAATACAGTTTGTGAAACAAATTTATCTGTAAAAGACATTCCAATCAGATTTGTGAGCAATGTCAGAAGCAGTAAAATGGATGTTCATATGTTTCAAGTAGCATAAAAGAAAACAATCACTTACGTGGATTTTGTTCTCAGAGGTTTTCAATACACTGAGAAAAATCCATTATCCGGACAGCGGTATATTGTACAAATACAAGGATTCGTTATGTTTACTAAGGAAATCTGTACGGAGCGTACTTTATCCATATACTACACAGGTACTGCCTTTTACCCGCTTAGATATTACATCATTTCGCTGCAGGATGTCTGACATCTAACAATCTTCTGTATTTTACATACATATACGTATGTTAAGTACTTCAGTTATACGTTATATACGTCCATCTGTACGTGAGATCCAGAACGCCTATAGACACTCTTTCTTTCGCCATGGCTGACGTCATTGAACTACCGTCTTTTGCTTGCGAAACGAGGTTGTTACAATCGGAAAAGAAGAGAGGAAGGAAACAAAACCTGGGTAAGTGCACTAGTTAACTATTACTTTAGTTAAATATTCCATTAATTATATATTCTTTTAGTGTAACTTGCTTTAGTATAGTACTAAGTAAGTAATATAGTTTATGACTACAACTCGTTAATGATTGAGGAGAATGGAATGGGTGAATCTGAATTTTGAGAAATCTTTGAATATTAATGTTTTGAAACATTTTACGTTACAAGGTAGCAAAATGAATGTTATGTGTTTATTCATTCCGTTTTATATGTGACGATTTATTACGTGGTGCAGAGTTACTACAGGACTGCTTAACATAATTGCTAAGAAACCGTTTTCAGCGCGGAAATTCCCTTGTGTAGTGAAGATTTAGGCTTTAGGTCTCTGGGCTTTCGGCATCAATGGCCTTGTTAGCCCGTCACATATGAGGGATGACGTCCCTCGATGAGCACACTATCCGGGTAAAGGAAGGGAAGAAAGGATTGGGGAAGGAAGAAAACGGCCTGGGACCTATATGTTAGGTACCACTCCGGCATTTTCCTGCTGTGAATGAGGAAAACCCAAGGAAATCTCATTCAGGATGGCTGGACTTAAAATCTTTTGATACTTTTTCGACTGAGGAAATCGATCCCCAACGGGATCGAACCCGGGACCGTTCGCACCGAAGGCGAGAGCGTTAGCAACTACGCTACGCGGGGCCACTTGTGTAGTCTAGAAAACTCATTTTTATTAGGATATTTGCTTTTTTTTTTTTTAACTTTTAGTTTAACGCCCCATGATTGTACATAAACGTAAGTGAGAAGGTGACGATGAGATACATGATAATGGTGGAATCAAGAAAATGTAAGGAAACTGGAAAGTCTTAAGAATAACCACACCTACAGTGTTCACCAAAAGGCTATTTGTCGGGAGCAGGAATCGAACCAGGGACCTAACAGGTCAGAGGTAAGCGCTCTACTACAGAGCTTTCTTTTGTTTAAAGAACTTGTTTACATTGAAATATATATATTTGACGAAGATATTGATATATTTTACAGCCTCACTGAAATTTAAAAAAAAAAGTAGTCAGGGAGAGCTTACTTGTCAGGTTTTTATTTTTTAAATTTAATTTGATTTGATTTCTATTTATTTATTTTTGCTTGTTATGTTCCCTAGTTAATTAATGTTTGGGTTACTGAGAATTAAAACCTTTTTAGTATTATTGTTATGGCATCACTTTGGAACCAAAAAGTTTGAATTTTTTTTTTCTTGTGTTTTCATATAGGAAGTTGGTAAGTTTGTGCCTTAGCATTGGTTTGGTTTCTACTGTAGAACGTAATTGAAGGTCATGTTGAGTTGAGTCTTGGCGGGTTTGAGTTCGTGAAGTGTCAGGCACTGATTGTGCCCCTGTCTTCTGTCTGTGATGTTTCCTGGTTTTGGGCAGTGACGTATTTATGTTGAGGAGTACCAACGCAGGCCGCGTAACTACAACACAGCTTCAACACCTACGAGTGCCAGGCGTTTGAATTTCACCCTTCGTTCCGGCGTGACTAATGCAGTATAGTACTAGGTTCAAATTCTATGGCTGGTAAAAACGGTATGGTAAGAAACACAACGTAATAGTTATTAGTTTAATTAGTGTTTCTTCATAGTATTGTTTCACTATTTCTAGAAGGAATTAACTATTAACGAAGTAATGAATAAGCAAAAACACACTTTGATTGACGTTTACGATTTCTCATACTCCATTGAGGATGTTTTGATCCTCAGTTGCGCAAACATCCAGTGTGCGTTTTTTTTTTTATTTTTTGTTGCTTACACTGCCTTACAGATGAGGGTTATAGGTAAGGAGCCGTACTTCCCATTTAGGGAAGGACGAGAAACGCCATACTTTCAGGAATTATTCATTGACTATCTAGGACAGCGTTTCCCAACCGGTGCGCCGCGGCACACTGGTGTGCCATGAATGGGCCGCTAGTGTGCCGCGAGAAAGTCGAAGCAAATTATTAATTCTATAGCAATCAAATTGCAAGACGAAGGAAAAATGTATATTTTTATTTCACATTACTATGAACCTCTACTATGAATCTACAACTTTAAGTTTCATACCGTGTTACTTTTCTGTACATTTTTAATGTTGAAAATATATATTGGTTATCATTGTTGTGACTATTATTGCTTCTTTATTGTTGCAGACTATTTTGTAACTTGAAAATTTAAAATAACATTCAATCCTTTCGACAAATTAAATACATTTGTATTTTAAAAGTAAAAAAGATTTGTTTGTTCGTTCGTTATTTAGTGATCTTACTTCTTAGTGAAAGGTTGGATACAGTTTTCGAACAAGAAAGCTTAGTTTTAAAAACCTGAGTCCAATATTTCATTGCAATTGTTTTATATTTTTAAATTAGAATGAAAAATAAGCATAATAATTTACCACGGGGAAAAAAACAGTGATTGAGCTTTCTTCTCTGTGAGAAGGAGATCAATAATCGCAGAAAAAATACTAGTTTTATATTTACAAATAATAATATCTATGAGTGCGCCGCGAGAATTCAAGTTACATCCGTAGTGTGCCGCAAGTTGAAAAAGGTTAGGAAACGCTGATCTAGGATGTTAAAAAGCAGGTAATAGACTGAGTTCTTGCCCTTGTACTTAGGGTGTTTAGGTAGTGCAACAATAAGATGTATCCTCGTGCACGGGAGATGAGAAGTACCTGTTCTTAACTATTACCCAGATGGGCTCCCTCGTGGCTAAGTGGTTAGTGTACACGCCTTTGGCGTGGGACACCCGGGTTCGATTCCCGGCCGGAGCTTATGTGGTTCGGATTTCACGTTAATCTGTAAGTCCATGTCTCATACAGCCTTGCTGCTGAAAGGAACGTTAAAATCAACTCAGCACTGCTTTACAGATGCAATTGTTCGATTCCGAGTTTGAATGGAGCTTTTTACGGGCAGGGGGTGACTTTTATATATACAATCCAAGCATTTTAGTTATCAGTCAGTGATGTAATATATATATACAGTAATATATACTGTAATATATATATACAGTATATATATATATTACAAAATTGAAAGTGACTAAGTTTATGACTCTCAATCTCTTAGGGCCGCGGTGGCTCAATGGTAGAGCGTTCACCTCTGGTGCTTGGGGTCCCGGGTTCGATCCCAGCTCCCGCCAAATGAACTTTGTGGTGAACAAACACCGCGTGCGTGGGTTTCCTCGGGATTTTCCCGTTTCCTCCCACTTTCTTCATTCCACCATTTCATTCATTGCTCATCATCACCGTCTCCTTTAGCCTAACCGGCATAACCGTGAGACATAAAACTCAAAGATTTCATTTCATTTTCATTTCCATTGTAGCTCTCCCCGCAACCAGTGTTGCCAAAATGTTGACAATAAGTTTGCGAAACGAGAGGTGGCGACTCGAATTTTGGGTGAAAAGTCGCTATAAAAAATAATCGAGAAATTCATTGTCTATAAGCATTGTTTTAAAGTTGTAGATGTAAACTAAACAATATGTTCTACTCACTGCCGCAAATCCCGGGGGGGGGGATGACGGATACATGTCCCCTCCAATCTTGGAACTGAGGGGGAGTTTTCCCCAATAATCCGATTTGAAATGTGTTTTTTGGGAGAAATTTGATGATTTTTGTCCAATTGCTACAAAGGAACGTGAGATAAAATAGACGTCTCCCAGAATAAGCCTCAAATCTGCAGCTTCCCAATGCTGAAGACAACTCTGATACTCCACAACATTGTTTTTCAACTTCATAACTATTTTGGACATCGCAAAATAAAAAGTATGGTAACCGTCTTACCCTTCCCCCCAATGTTGAAGACAGATTTGCGCCGCTGGTTCTACTCACATGTTTGTAAACAGGGCGCAACCAATCCTTGAATTCAGGGATCATTTCAGATTGTTTCGGGTACTTTTGTTCATATTGTGGAGTCAAAATAGTTCCGAAATAATTAACACTACAGTACTTACGTTAAGCAATTTTTTGTAAAAGAAAAACTGCAGAATAATTAAAAGACCCCAAAGAACAAATATAACAAACATCCACATCGCCTTTATTCACGCATCTATAGCTAATCTTTTTGCTATCGGTAAAGATGTATTACGTGTGTCTCTCAACGGAAACTGCGAACTAAAGGACATCAAGTTTGTAGTTCTTCTTCGTTAGAGGACAAGGGCAACATAACAATGCAGGATTGTGGGCCAGTGGGTACGCTGTATTTCCAAACTCTTCATCACTTGCGCTGATTAAAACAAACAAACAGAAAAAAGAACAAACAGAAGCATTATTAGTTCAAAAACTGTTTTGAACTAATAATGCTTCTCTACAGATGAAAATTTTGTTTGCAGCAAAAAGTCGCTAAATGTATAAGTAGCTGAATCGTCATTTAAAAATCACCCATAAAAGTCTCCAATCGGAAAAATTATTCGTAGGGCGACCATACGTCCCGTTTTGACCGGGACAGTCCCGTTTTAGGGGCGTTTCCCGGCCTTCCCGTCAGTAGATGGAAAAAAGTAGTATTCGTCCCATTTTATGTAAATGAAAGAAGTAAATAACAAACCCAGTACCTTTACTCCTTTTAAAAGTATTAATAACAACAAAGAGGCAAAAATTGAACTGAAATTCCCTATATTAAACATACTCTATAGTTCGTAGTACTGCTCGAAAGACAGCAGAGATTTAGCAGTTGGTTGTGTGTTGAACAAACTTCAACGTGTCTTTCCTTTTTCATAAGTACCCGCTCAGTAACAAAGAGAGAGAGGGGGGAACTCTGATATCAAGGCACTGATAAATGAAATGAAATGAAATTTTTGAGTTTTACGTCCCACGGTTATGCCGATTAGGCTAAAGGAGACGGTGATGATGAGAGATGAATGAAATGGTGGAATGAAGAAAGTGGGAGGAAACGGGAGAACCCCGAGAAAACCCACGCGCACGGTGTTTGTACACCACAAAGTTCACTTGGCGGGAGCAGGGTTTGAACCCGGAACCCCAAGCACCAGAGGTGAACGCTCTACCACTGAGCCACCGCGGCCCCAAGGCACTGGTAAGAACAAAGGTAGATCTAAAAGCCAGAACCTATCCCGTTATTAACTGAAAATTTTATGGTCACCCTACGCTATCGTTGAGGTCGAATTCCCCTGATTTAGTGACTTTTCCCAAAATTGGCAACATTGACCCCCACCGAACAACACCAAGTCATCTGTAGCCTAGCAAGCATAATAGTGGGACGTAAAACTTAAAGATTTTATTTCATTTCCAACAACACCCCCAGAAACCTACTGTTATACCATTCCCAAAACACCCTTTTGTACAATTCTCCCTATTCGAAAAAAATTGTAAATAGCAGGGTTCATACATAAATATGGAACTCAATTTCCCTGAATTTTCCAGGTTTTCCAGGTATTAATTTTGCAATTTCCAGGTCTAGTGGAAGAAACTAATAATACGAGAAGACATAAATTTTAAGAATACTATATTTATATATTTGAGAATGGCCACCCTTCTCCCCAATGAACGATTGCAATTAAATATTGAGTCACAAGAAAATAAATAATCAAAACAAATAAAATTTAAGTTGAAAAATATTAAGTTGAGAAGCCTACTAAGGGAATTAATTAAACACTTTTGTTCCATACTTGAATACATTCAAAATATATAAAAATATTGGGTTGGGAAAGAAAAAAGGGCCCGCGAGATTTTAACTGATTCTTGTAGTACTCGACGACAGAAATCGATTACTGAAAGAATTTTCAAAATCGGCGCAGGCAAATATGGAGAAAATCATATTTTCATGTACCTGTTCAAAATGGGGAAGCAAAAAGGGCCCGCGAGATTTTAACTGATTCTTGTAGTACTCAACGAGAGAAATCGACTAGTGAGGGAATTTTCAAAATCGGCGCAGGCAAGCATGAAGAAAAACCCATTTTCATGTACCGGATCAAAATGGGGAAGAAAAAGGGCCGCGAAATTTTAACTGATTCTTGTAGTACTCAACGAGAGAAATCGACTAGTGAAGAAATTTTCAAAATCGGCGCAGGCAAGCATGAAGAAAAACGCATTTTCATGTACCGGTTCAAAATGGGGAAGAAAAAAGGGCCCGTGCGATTTTAACTGATTCTTGTAGTACTCGTCGAGAGAAATCGATTAGTGAAGGAATTTTCAAAATCGGCGCAGGCAAACATAGAGAAAATGGCATTTTCATGTACCGGTTCAAAATGGGGAAGGAAAAAGGGCCCGCGAGTTTGAACCGTTACGATGTATGTTCACGAATGTGCTCGTCTTCTCAAATTTAGTTAATTACTGTAGCACTGAAACATGTGACACAGAGTCACATTGTGGATGACTCTGCAATCGGCAACCACTGCACATATACTCCTCCAGTCCCACAGTTTTATTATTTCGATCCATTCCTCACGTGCTAACAGCATGGTTTAACATCTGCAAGAAAGAGGTAAATGTAACGTTCAATTGGCAATAGCTTTTCACCAAATTAAGCTGCATGAAATCTGATTGCATTTTTGACATACTGAGAAAATTCTAGCCCGTGGCCATATGTATCACATATCCCACCAGTTCATAATAAAAATTTTGAACACAAAATTACGGTCGTCCGTGTGATGTACTCCCAAAAGGCCTAATGTGTATCACCCACCTCACATTCAATGAAACCACATCCGTGTAGAATTTAGAAAGGAACTTCTTATGATGTATACAGTATGTCTCAAAAGTTCCCTGACATAGGGTAACTCTGTTATTATCAGAGTTACAGCAAAATGTAAGAGGAAAAATCATATCGAAATATGACGTTTTCAATCTAAAGTGAACACTTTTTTTTTTTTTTCAAAAAAAAATCGGACGAGATATTTGTGCTGTATACTCTTTATGCACCCAAATTTAAATGAAAATGCAACGTTGTCATTTACCTGGACCCACAACATAAGTGAATGAAGTTCCTGTTTGAAACGGGGGCTGGCCATCGAAATGTTAGCGCAAAAGAAAGTAACTTCATTCACTTATGTTGTAGGTCCAGGTAAATGGCAACGTTGCATTTTCATTTCACATTAGGCGCATAAAGAGTGTACAGCGCAAACGAGTCATCCGATTTTAAAAATTCCTTCACTTTAGATTGAAAACATCATATTTGGATATGCTTTCCTCTCCTACATTTTGTTGTAACTCTGATAATAACAGAGTTACCCTATGTCAGGGGACTTTTGAGACACCCTGTATACCTTATTTAATGTATGTTTTATGTCACTATAACTGTAGTATAATTTAGTTTGTTTAAATTTACAATTTAATATAAGTAGATTCGGATTTACATGCGTAGGATTTTGTATGCATCTAACTAATGAATTCTTTTATATTCATGCTTCACTTAGTAACTTGGCTTTGGACTGCAACTGATTATTGTAACCCATTATTGCTTGAGAAGAAACAAGATATCCGAATCTTCATTTGAAGAAATCAAAGGTCTATTGGAAAGCTGGGGATTACAATCATTAATTTCTACATTTCAAGGTGCGTAAATTATATATTCTGTGTTTCTTGTTAAATTACTATTACTATTATTGGGTTTAGAATCAATCAAGCACTTCATGATATTTTATGGGGATCAAGATGGGTGCCGGATAGATAAGTATTTAAGCGTCAGGTTCTTAATTCTTTTCAATTTAATATTTAATCAATGATTATTTTCTCCCTCGTTATTCGGCCAAATCGTATTCCAAGATCATCAATTTTCATTACTCAATTCTGACCGTCAACCTACATAGCATATTCGTAGGACGTAAAACAAAGATTTCCTGTTATTTTTTTTGTTTCTATCTCTTTCCTCCATAGCTGTGAAAAATAACGCCTTCAGCATCATAAATTTGTATGCTACTTGCGCCTTCAGTCGTCTACTCTTCGGTGGCTCAGTGGTAGAGCGTTCACCTCCGGTGCAGGGGGTCCCTGGTTCGATCCCAGCTCGCGCCGTGTGGACTTTGTGGTGGACAAACACCGTGCTCGTGGGTTTTCTCGGGGTTCTCCCATTTCCTGCCACTTTCTTTATTCCACCATTTCAGTCATTTCTCATTATCACCGTCTCCTTTAGCCTAACCAGCATAACCGTGGGACGTTAAAGATTTCATTTTTTATTAATCTCAGTATTTTATAGTATATTCTTAAGCTTAAGGTGATGTATAATTAAATTTTGAATTCAGTTAACTTATTTTATTTCTCAGATTGTTTTTAAAATGAATGTACAAACGTTTATTTTCATTCTTGAGTGTTTAAAGTGATGTATAGTTATTAAACATAGTATTTAATATTGTACTCTTAACGTGAAAGTGATATACAGTTAACTTTTGAATTCAGTTAACATTTTTCTTTCTGAAATTGCTTTAAAAAGTATGTAAAAACGTTTCTATTTTCTTTCTTGAGTGCTAAAAGTGATGCAAAGTTATTAAGCTTACTACTTTATATTGTATTCTTAACCCTAAACTGATACACAGTGCGTTTTTGAATAAATTATATCAAGTTATTTGAGTGACGAATACTGGTAGAAAATCCTGACTACTACTGGAACATTTTGATTTTAAGGTGACGACTACTGGTGCAAGGATTTTAAAATATTGTTTTTCCTTCAACGGCTACTCCTTTTTGAATTCTGACTATATGGTCATTATAGGAAGGATCAGTGAGTCCTTCCAACTATGGTACAGCTCCGACAGATTCACGATGCTCAGAGAAGAGACAAAATAGTATGTTTTCAACCTTAAAGTGAGAACCATTGGCGTTTTTACCCTGCTATGCAAAAGTAAGTGAGTACTCCAATGGGGTTCCAATGCGGTACCTAATTTCTGCATTTTAGATATTTGGAAATACATGTCTCTAAAATGTAAACAACTGATTTTTTTTTTTTTAACTGAAAACTGCAACTCGGTAAGCCTTATGGATACCGAGATATGGGAAAATAAAGAGCGATACTATAGGTATGTGGGACTTGCATACTTGACGCTAGAATTCGGAAATTGAATTAAAATATGACTAACGGCTATCAAGATGTTGTCAAATAAAGGGAGGACCAACACAGTTAAGGGGTTTTAGTGTTAGATGCTAAAATTTCCGAAATCGGTCATAGAAAGTTAATAAACACCAGTAGCAATTTCATCTTAAAGTAATTAGATATCTTCAGGGGGTGTTAGAACATCATGGAGTCTACCAAAATTAAATTTTAAAAGCTTTTGAAAATATAATCTGACATTTGTAAACAATATTTGAAATATGTGTTTACCCAAAACTTCCAGCTAGTACATCTAACATCTGGAGAAACACTGAAATAAAAGCGTATGAGATCTTGAAATTTCGGAAACAATTATTGGTCGCAACAAAATTAAATCAGATGGGTACTTCTATGGGTTAAATGAGTACCTTAGTACAATTTCGATCGAAAATTTAGTTCAGTCCTAGGTTTTCTTCAGGCAATTCCAAGGGTTCATCGAGCTGTGCAAAAGAATGAAAAGTCGCTGTCAATATCTAAGATAGTCGAGAAGATATAAGGAATTATATATTTTATGACGTAAAAATAGATCTTTATGGATTTGTACTTTTGGGTCTTTCCCATAAGAAAAAAATTCAGGAAACTACTGTATATACCTTAATAGACAATTCAATGGACGGGGATACAGTAGCTTAGTGGTAGGGTTTTTAACTAGTCTTCTTTTGCAGAAACTATTGGAGTTTTCACTTATCCCATAGAGATACGATCATACTTAACTCCCTATTTCATTTTAAAATTAAATAAAAGGAAATATTTCAGTGTAGCGACCCACGATTATGCATTTTAGTCTCAGGGAGATTACGATTAAAGCAAGTGAATGTTGTTGACAGAATTGATGGAATGCAAAGGTGGGAGGAGAGGTAGTACCCCTAGAAAACCCACGAATACGATGTCCACTACAAACTGACGGCCGCGGATCGAACCACGAACCCAATACACCAGAGGTAAGCACTCTACCACTAAGCCACCGTGCTCCCGCCCATTTAATTTTCTATTAAGGTATATACGGTTGTTTTCTGAAATTTCTTCTTACAGCAAAGACTCAAAAGTACAAATCCATGTGGGTCTCTATTTTTACGACGTCATAAAATAATTTCTTATATCTCGCTTGCTATATTAGATATTGACAAAAAATGTTCACTTATTTCAGAGCCCGATGAACGCTTGGAATTGTCCAAAGAAAATTTAGAGCTGAATTAATCTTTCGATCGAAATTGTACTGACAAGTCTGAGGTAGTCACTTAACCCATAGAAGTACCATCTTATTTAACTTTTGTTAGGATAAGTATTTGTTTTCTGAAATTTCAAGATCTAATACGCTTTTATTGTATGGTGTCTCTCTAGCTGCTAGATGTACTAGGCTAGGTAGATGTGCTAGATGTACTGGAAATTTTAGGTAAATACATATTTCTAATACTCTTTACAAATGTCAAAATATATTTTCCAAAGCTTTTAAAATTTAACCTTGGTAGACCCCATGATGTTCTTAAACTCCATGGAAGTACCTAATTACTTTAAGATGAAATTGCTACTGATGCTTATTAACTTTCCATGACCGGTTTCGGAAACTTTACCACCTAACACGAAAATCCCATAACTGTATGGATCCTCCCTTTATTTGACAATATCTTGATAGTCATATTTTAATTAATTTTCTAAATTGTACTGTCTAATATGCAAGCTCCACGTACCTATGGTGTCGCTTTTTATTTCACCATATTTCGGTAACTGTTAGGCGTACCGACTTGCAGTTTCGGCAAACACACACCTCTAACGTTCTTTAAAACGTTATTAAGACATATTTTAGAATATTTAGAAATGAGAGTTCTGCGAATATCATGGTACCCGAAAAGCCCCATCAGGGCGTGTGTGTAGTGTATTTAATTGAAATTACTTTTGAGGTTGTTGTAAGCCCTCGTAATTACATTTCCGAAACTGCACCATCTAGTACTCAAACCCCACACTTCTATGGTGTCGCTCTTTATTTTCCCATATCTCAATATCCATAAGGCTTACCGAGTTGAGGTTTTCGGTAAACAGATGTCAGTTCCTTACATTTTAGAGACATACATTTCCATATATCTAAAAAAATACAGACATTAGATACCCCATGGTACCCCGAACACCATTGGGGTACCCACTTACTTTTGAATAGTAATACATTTTGAGTTGTTATTCAGCATCAATAAACACTTCGTAATTTTTCTATGTACAACCTAAAAGTCCATACCTGACCGAACAGATTTTGTCCATTTAATCTCAAAAATGTTAAGATACTTTGTATTGTTAAGTACAACCAAGTTGAGCACACCGAATGTAACATTTTAAATGTTTTCTGATTTTTGTTTCAGGTATTTCGTGCATCAAACCAGTATTCTGCTTGAAAGACAGTGAAAAGAAGCAGTGTAGGTTGTGGCTAAAAGTACGTCCTTTCTGAAGACAGACCCAATTGTACTTACATTCTTTTGTACGAACATATAAACCTAATAAAGATACTGTACTACAAATTATTTCTTTCTTCCATAAATTAGAATAAAATATTGTCTCTGTTTAAAGAAAATGTTTGTTACTGTTAAGTCATTTCAACTCTTTTTCTCTGTAATAAGAACATTATCTTTCGCAATATTTTTTTATCTTCGTGCTATTACGTTTGAATGAAGTAAAATTCTATACGAAGCACTATTATTTCAGACATGCATTAATAACTAATGTATTGTTCTGTATGTAAGACAATGTGTATACTGAACATGTCTAGCAAAGGTGTTGTTTTAATACAGAATCTGTAACTCAGCTTTTCAGTAGTCAACTTTATTGGGAATCCGAAGAAAGAAGTAAAAAAAAAAAAAAAAAGTTCGACTTACCAACGTATATGTGTTCGAATTCTGGACTAATCCAAATTATCCAGAGAAATCATATATTTTTTGTTGCAATTTCAGATGTATCCTTTATCCAAGTCGTATGAAACGGAGACTTCATACATCGCTATACTTTGTATGAACTATGTTCCGTATTTACTTAATCACTTTGTAACTTTCTCTAGTGTTGACAAGGCCGCAGGTGTCAATCGAATAGTTTAGTGTTTCACTCATGTCACCTTGTGACTAAGGTACGTCCTGTCGGTATATATATATGGTACTGGGTTCAAGTAGCGCTAAAATACATTTTTAGCATTAAACAAATGCAAAAGTCTACACGAAATGAGATACCATGATCTCTGACTTACGGATAACACCATGAACTAATGGTACTGAGTGTGATTGAGTTTACTAGTTACTATCTGGCTAAAATCAGTGTTCCTTTGGCTATAGTTCTTTTCGTGCTCTGAATTGCAAAGTTTGAAATAACAGTTTTAAATTATTGTATATATATATATATAATATCTTCCGAGTAATTCTGAGAATCATTGCTCTTTCTTTAAGCAATGTATGAGACTGTTAATCCGCTCGTTGCTTAAAATGTTGCACTAAGAAGGATGCACCCACGAAAATCCAAATTTGCAGAATGTCTAGAGCAGGGAAGGATAAATATGTTTAGTCGATGGCTGCACAACGCCTCCGCTGTCACCACGTTGTCGCACAGCGAATACGGCGGACGTTTAAGAGTATTCTGCACTTACTATTAGGTATCGGCCTGGGAACTTTGGCGCAGCTACCCAGCCTCCTTCTTGGTGTTGCATTTTTATGGCGAGTACTGAGTAGAAATTATCTTGTGAGCGAACACGTTTTCAGCTGACACCATACTTTTAATTGTTGCGACATTAAAAAAAAAAAAAAAAACATACCTGTTAATTAAAATGTACAGAGAAGTTGTTTGAGTTTGAATATAGGATTGTATATGGCTGTGCATTTTGCATTACTATTAAAGTGCTGGAACTAACTAACAACAAAGCATATGATAAATTCTTACAGTAATATATCACATATTGATTTACTCTGTATGAAAACGAAAATAGTTTAACATATGGTTAACCTCCTTTGTGCCCATAATTTTAAAATTAACGCTTGTGTCACTTTTCAACACTTGGCTTTGCAGTAGCTTCCCAACGAATTAGCAGGAAATCCAAACTTATAGGACACCCTGCAGGTAAATACATTTCTTTGGACACTTTCACTGCTCCAAACTAAGATTGTTAATTTTATTATTATTGGCACAAAGGAGATCGAACATATTTTAAGCTATTTAGTTTTCATACAGAGTAAAACAATATTTGACAACATTACAGTAAGAATGTATCATGCATTTTGCAGTATGTTGCAGCACTTTAATAATGGTGCACTATACGTACAATCTAGATCCTGCATATGTCCAATCCATATATTACAAGAAGGCAATACGTATGCGATACAGGTAAAATCCGTATATTTCATATGGACAACCTATTAGCTATATACATCCAATCCATACATTACATATGGCCAACCTGTACGCGACATACGTATAATCTATATGCTGCATGCATACAGTCTGTAAGCTACATATGTGCACTCTGTATGGTGCATATGGATATTCTGTATGCTGTATCTGGAGAAGCTGTGTGCGACATAAGGAAAATCTGTATAATACATACGTACAATACGTATACTGTATCTAGTCGTACGTACGGGGCACAAGTACAATATAGATGCTGTCTTGGGGTTGAACGAAAGAAACATACGTAAAGAACGTATATTGCATACTTCTTGAAATTATGCTCCGTCCTGATAGTCAGTGTGTGTCGTCATTATTAACCCACATGCTACATACGATCCTGACGTCACAAAGCTAGATATCACCTCCGTATATATTTGTTACTGCAGATGACGTCACACGAATGACGTCATTGCACTTATGCAGACAGTGCGTATAATACATACTTTTTCAGCTATACGTTTGCTGCAGGATGTTATATACGGTTGTACGTTAAGTCCAGAAACTACAGGAATTACGAATGTAACCTACGTTTTTAAGTATGCCACCTACATTTTTTTTCTCAGTGTAAAAGTTAACAGGAATGCATGACCTAACTTAACCAAAAGTCACCTAAATAAAACCTGCTTGCAGCAGAACATTGTAAGTCAAAACGTGTTATATATATATATATATATATATATATATATATATATATATATATATATATATATATATATATATATATATATATATATATATATATGTATGTGTGTGTGTGTGCAAAGGCATCTCTGGCATGTTAAATTTCGGTGAATAATAAAACAATTGTACAATTATTTCTAAATATTTGAGGATGACAGGAAAATATATCATGTATTTCAAAACTACAGGGAGCCGAAGACATCCTCCCCCAAGTGACGCTTGTCTAGATTTGATCCATATTTTGTTATATTTGACACAAACCAGTCACAACAACATTGCATGTACAAATGTGGTGTAAACTACAAATTGAAACATAAAAAAATGAATGGGTCTATTTTCACCCAAAGGAGCTTATGTGCATGCAAAAATCGAGGGACGTACAAGGGTTAAAGGATATAGTGATTTCCAGATGTCATGTGTAATTTTCACCCCAACAAATTACAGTGTTACATACTTTAATTTTATCAATACAACTGTCGAAAAAATATTATTTTGAACTATCTTAACCCAACACAATTCTCCCATCCGGATAACTCAATATTAACATTTTTCAACATTCATAACATTTTTCAATTGGTTAGACGGTAACGTAAACGCCTGTATTATGCAACACACAATGCGCCCAAGATGACCAGGTTGCGTTATCTTCAAAAGTATAACTCGCCACAAAATTTTCTAATTACACTCATGTAACTAAAAAATTGTGAATATATATATCACCGTTTGCTTTAAAGTAAACGTTTGAATCGCTACATCTACTTAAAATGCATACACATTTTTTCCTGTTTTAAATATATTCCAACATACATTTAATATGATCTTCCCTTTCTTGATTTGAAAATATACACACCGCATATATTTGTCGATTATATTGATATGAAGAGAAAAGAGGGAAAAAATGATGATCGATCCATATAGTAAGGACCTGTCTTTCTCTTTGTCTATCTTTCTTTACGAACCCTAAACAACAATAGCAGCGTAAATTGTGTCTTCGATATTTCTCGAGAACAAGCCTTTTCTTCTTGACTTTCCAGTTGAATGGTGGGTGGGTGCGAATTATGTTCCAGGTGAATTCTGTTGCAAGGGGGTTCCGCCTTGCAAGCATTGCGCATGCGTTTCAACAAAATATAAGGGAGGGGGAAAAGAGGTGTTTGACGAAGGAAAGGGGGAAATTCTCATCATTTTCTGTAAGAGAAAGAAGAAATCGATCATTTTATGTTAGACATAACACTGCTTCTGCTCCCTTTAGATAAAGTAACAACGGATTATTTCTTTACACACAAACATTCAATTTGACATAACGAAGCATTCTCTACTGGTTTGAATGAGTTAATGATAACTATCTTATGGGAAATTGTGTTATGTTGTCAGCAGTAGTTTTATCTGCTTCACTTTGTTTATTTAGTTCTTTAAATTTGTTTACTTATCTGGTAAAGGACTCTAAAACTTTATTCTAAGTTGTTGAATATCCTTTATTGAAGAAAAAATAAAAATCGGAATACTCGAAAATTAGATTTTTGTATCCCGTAAGCACACATGGAATTGAATTATTTATTCAGAAAATATGTGTTATATATATTCCATTACTCACTATTTGGTTAAAGTCACATTCCAGGTTCTTGCAAAAACCGGAAAGTAAGTTGAATTCTGTTCCTCGAATTAAAACATGTATTTTTTTAAAAAAAGGAAATTTATTGACTTCGCTGCAGAATCTGTTATACTCGCGAGCCCACCTCTCGGGCTCAATCGGTTTCGAGCTCATTAATTGAGCACGTTCCCGTAAGCCGATAGGAATCCAGCGCTTGCAGTATTGCAATTAGTGTACGTGAGCACGAGCGAGCTGCGAGAACCATTGAGAATAGTGAGCTGGAGCTCTTGCGAGCTCAAACCCAATGGGGTTAATGAGCTGAAGTTTCATTGAGGACAGCAAGCATGAGCTCGAGATAGTGCAAGGTTGAGCTATCGTTAACCTCATTGAGATTAGTGAACTAGAACCCTATTGAGGATGGTGAGCCTGAGCCCAAGTGAGCCCCGATTGCGAAGTGGCAATCTGCGGTGAGACTAGGTAGGCTAGGTTTTCTGATCTATCTCTTGTTAAGATCCCGGATCTATTTTTGGTGAAATCCCAATTAGAGTACAACTGCCTTCAGGGGACAATATGTAACAAGAACTTCATGTTCTGAAACGAATTATACAACTGGTTATCTTACTTTATTGATCAAATCATGATATTACGGGGTCATTGACATAGTCGAGTTGTTTGAAGTGCTAGTGGGATTAGCTCAAGATGTACGTCACGTGTTTAAATCTCTTCTACGACAAATAATCATCTTACCATTTCTTTAATTATAATCTCTGTTAGCCTATATTACATGATCCCACGTTAAGCTGTACGTTCACGTTTCATACAGCCTCGGTGCTCAAAAGGACACTAAACTACACTCTAACCAACCAATCACGCAATATCTCCTGCCAAATTTAAGTATTAATCGTAACTAATAAACTTCAAGTGAAAAAAAAAACTTTATTTCCTGTACATACACTTATTTTGTTTGTTAAAGAATATTGATAGCTCTCTGTTTATTGGAAAAGCTTGTCTTTCAAAAATATATATAACAAATTGAATTTTGGCTAAGATTTTCTAGCTCGTGGTGCTCGACGTTTCTCCACATATTTTATACACTTTTGTTTATTACTGATCATATACCTCCTGCACTGGTAAGGGGATAAAATAGGAGATGGAACGTATTTTTCGAGCTGAATCAATATCATATAATTTTTCTCTACCGTTTTTGATCGAATACTCGTGAATTAATGAACGAATAGAAGGTCATAGCATGAAACTTCCCATTATTATGCATAACCTAGTTCGTAGTCTAAAATTGAATTTTCGTACTGTTCCGTAACCCGCCATCTGAATTCAATCCCCGGCCACATTGGATTAATCCTTTAGTTTCCGAGTCACTGGTTGTCAAATTTAGGGTTTGGATTTAGGGAAATTTTTGATAAGAAAAAATCTCTAATTAGCATTTAGAACAAAAATTATGGGAAAATACGTAGCAGAAATCTCTTAAACGTTAAGAAAATGGGGTGTGCAATTATAATGAAGACTTCCTAAAATCAATCGAGGTATAACTTTCTCTCCACAATTGGGAAACTGCTAGTCCATTTTAGTATTTCTAAGTACAGTAATCTCATATGTTATGCAGTGTTCAACTTAAGTCAATTCTCAGTAACATAATAAATTTCGAAAATTACTACTACTCGCGCGTATGAATGTGTTTGCGGCTTTGACATCCACTGCAGTATGCAATGACATGATAATATGCCGGTATATTTTTCTGTATAAAAGACTACATACTAATAAAAGATAAGTTTGTTGGTTGGATTAGAGTTTAGCGTACCTTTCAGTACCGAGGTTATACGAAACGTGGACCTACTGCTTAGCGCAGGATCCGAACTACATTATATACAGGGTGTTTCAAAACAACACTGACAACTTTTGGGAGGTGATTCCTCATACCAAGATAAGATGAAAAGTATAGACCAACCTGGGTGCACAAAGGCTTCCTTTCGAAGTTATAGGCTGCCGAAAACATGAAAAAATTAACTTTAAATGTCCATAGCTCCAATACTATGGAACCTACCGTAGTTAGGTCAAGACTTCACTTAGAAACTAGTATGTGCCCTATCCAAAAATACATGTTTCAGAATCCTAAGGTACTCACGAAACAATTTTTATAGAATGAGTTTGATTGAGGGCATATAATATGAAGTACTCACCAACTACCTCTGTAAAAACTATTGCAGAAGTACAGCAGGATTCTGAAACATGGATATTTGGATAGGGTACATACTAGTTCCTAAATAAAGTCTTCACCCGACTACGATAGTTCCCAAGTTATTGGAGCTATGGACATTTAAAGTTCAGTTTTTCATGTTTTCCACAGCTTCTAACTCTGAAAGGAATATTTGTGCACCCAAGTTGGTCTATATATTTCGTATTATCTTGGTGTCAGGAATCACCTCCCAAACGTTGTCGGTGTTGTTTTGAAATACCCTGTATATAAAAGAATCATTATATATAACATGAATATTTCTCATACTTGCATGATCTTTCATTTATAAAATAATACTCTATAAATACCGCAATATATATGAATACGTTTTTAATAAAATAAAATAATGTGACTATCTGTCATCAGATTTTCACATAGAAACGAGTTACCCAGAACCACGAAACGTTTTATTCAGATAGATCTTTTCTAGATGTAATCGCGTACGAAGCGTTTTCTTAATTGTCAGCTTGAGGAAGGATTGGCGGGGGGTCAAAATTTATGCATTTTCTTGCAATTTCTAAGAGCGTCTTGCTTATATGCAATCAATGATACATATTTGTTATACGTTGTTATACAACACTGAATTATAAAGTGGTTGCTCTTCGTTATATATTTATTTAATTAATTTCTTTACTTTTAGACATTGTGCATGAACCTTATCTTCACCGTGCGAAAACGAGCATTTTAGTTATACATATACGATATAAAACATTTCAGTTTCTTGCGAAGTTACACTTTAGCAATTTAGAAATTACACTTACTTAGGATTCACGTTACGTAAATGTTTGTGGGACGTAAGTCAGAGACTTACTGCACTAAAAATGTTAGTTGTAACAAGTTGATGAAGTACTATATACGGATTGTTGGACCCTATGGTTCAGAAAGTTGGACATTACGGAAGTTAGATAAGAAATATTTAGAGAGCTCGGAATTTTGGTGTTGGAGGAAGATAGAGAAGATAAAATGGGCAGAGAGAGTAAGTAACAAAGATGTTTTAAAACGGATAGGAAGGAAGAGGACGCTTTTAGCTAGCATCCTTCGTAGGAAGGCCAATTAGAAAATTGAAATGAAATTTTTGAGTTTTACGTCCCACGGTTATGCCGGTTATGCTAAAGGAGACGGTAATTATGAGAGATGAATGAAATAATGGAATGAAGAAAGTGGGAGGAAACGGGAGAACCCCGAGAAAACCCACGCACACGGTGTTTGTCCACCACAAAGTTCAGTTGGCGGGAGCAGGGTTTGAACCCAGCACCCCAAGCACCTCTACCACTGAGCCACCGCGCCCCGAAGGCCAATTAGATTGGACACATCTTGCGAAGAAATTGTTTTCTTCCATAGAAGGGAAGATGAAAGGAAAACGAGGAGCAGGAAGGAGAAGAACATAACTAATAGATTATTTGAAAAATAGAATAAAATATTGGGAGCTAAAATAGATAACTTAGGATCGAGAAAAGTGAAAGAAACCTTTTCAGGTACAAATCTATAATTAAAAAAAATAATAATAAACTCGTTAGACCCAGGATCTGTCAAAAGGCAGAACACTTAATATTAAAACTAATAAGTTTAAGTATCAGCATTTCTATACCTCTTATTTATTGAAGTACATTAGTACAGCGTGATTTATCTTGAAAAAAAAAACATGTGAAACTTATATCACATTTGAGATAATATTGCTTGAAAATTATTTACTTAAAGGATTTATATCTTTTTACAAGAAGTGCATTGTCTGAAAATCGTTCTCACGATAGAATTAGGCAATATCAAGCACTTTATTTACACACAAACACACACACACACACACGCATACACACATAAAAAAATATCAGTAGAGCTATCTGAAGGGCACACCATTGCATTGTAAATCTCAAAAATCCATCTAAAGAACCGGTGGAACGTCCTACATCCCTTTCAAACTCCAAACTTAAAAAACATGTGATTTCTTGATTAGAAGAGCGATAAATGTTATTTGTACAGCCCTAACTGGATTATTTCATGTACTCCATTTCTTCAATCAAAGGCTCAATTTGAAAGGAACCATACTGGTTTCTTCTTAGAAGAAAGAAAAAAATATACTTGCAGGAGGATAAAGGCAACAAATACGTATAAGATAAAGGGGATAAAGTGAGTATTAAGTAATATGGAACAATGACTTCTATTGATTAAAAAATATAAGGCCCTTCTCTTCTGATTCCCACACATTATGTTTGCAATGAATGTAATTCTACTCTTATAACACTTCAAAAATGAAATGAAAATTTTGAGTTTTACGTCCTACGGTTATGCCGTTTAGGCTAAAGGAGACGGTGATTATGAGAAATGAATGAAATGGTGGAATGAAGATAGTGGGAGGAAACGGGAGAACCCCGAGAAAACCCACGCACACGGTGTTTGTCCACCACAAAGTTCACTTGGCGGGGGCTGGGATTGAACCCGGGACCCCAAGCACCGGAGGTGAACGCTCTACCACTGAGCCACCGCGGTAGAGCGCTCAAAACTAAACCAAAAATTGCAAGTAAAATGGTAAAAAAAAAATCAACAAGGGCTTTTGAAATATTTAAAAAACATAATAGTCTATAATTGATTTACTAATCGAATTTAAAAAATGGATCCTAAGGAATAAAATGTTTCATTTTGAAATTAGTGCTTACAATTTAAATTTTCTGGAAACTTGCAAATTTTGCAACCCGTAAGTGACAATATCTAATGATTCATACATTATTTTTCCCTTAAGTAAGTTACCATCTTTCGCAACCATACAACACAACAGGCATATTTATCGTTTTATATATTTTAAGCTTGAAGTTCCTCGACAGAATTCGCGATGACAAAAGATTTTCAACAGAATAATAACACGAATACCCTGCTATAAGTCGACATTTAATTTCTTCGTGGATATGATTTTGGTCTGTTAACACTGATCCTAGACTTTTGAAATTATCCACTTTGTCGAAAGTATTATTTGATGTTTCAACACATCCATAATTTACAGTATTACGATCCAGGTGAACTTACATGTATTTAATTTTTTCTGTGTTTACTTCTAAACCAATGTTCTTGCAAGCGTTTAATAAAACCTCTGCATTTTTTCTATTGTTCTTCTATCATACCCTAGTATACCATACGCTATAACCTGGTGAATTCTATTTAGCTCTAGATCCTGGTTGCTATCTTTGATTTTCCTTATAGCGTACTCTAGGGAAAAATTGAATAATAATGGCGGCAACGCATCTTGTTTCAGGCAATTCTCGACGTGTATGCTCGTGGACAAGAATTTTCCTACTCGGACTTTACTTTGGGATTCATTTAAACACATTTTAATTAATCTAAAATTAGCTTTTTCGGTATTCCAAATTCTGTAAGAATGTTGTACAGTGTTTTCCTCCTAACCGAGTCGTAAGCCTTTCTAAAATCAATAAACAGTTAATGTACTGGAGTATTGTATTCCCATTTCTTTTCGAGTATTTGTCGAATGGTAATTTGCGTCTTTTAATAATATTCATAACAGTAACGGCCGAACTCTAGATTTAGTATTATCAAATATTGATAAGGTTCTCTTTGAAAGATACTGTCCTCTTATTATTCAGAAAGACAGGCACTATCCAGCAATAAGTGTCTCTCTCCCATTAAATTGTCCAAAGAAAGAAAACAGAGAAGCTAAAGCATTTGGTTTCAACTTTAGGAAAGCAGATCTCAAAAAATTATACGTTGAATTGCACAAAATAAACTGGGACTCTCTATTGCAAACAAATTATATCAATAGTGTTCTATCCAACTTTTACAACATGATTAATGATGTATTTAGCATGTGTATTCCCCGTAAGAAACGTCTTAATGGAAATTATCCGAACTGGTTCACTTATAGTATAATTTAAAAAATAAAATCCAAATCGTATCATCATAAAGAATGGAAAAATGGAATAGCTGCAAGCCTGTATCATCGTGAAAAACTTCATGAGTTACGTAGAAAGATAAAAACCGACATATCAATTGCGTATAAAACATTCATTCTAGAATTTGAACTTTCTATTCATAATGATCCGGGCCAACTTTGGACTTTTGTCTAAAGCAAAACCAAACATACGTCATCAGTCTCCTTGACTTACAATAGGAAAGAAATAAATCAAAACAGTGAGATTGCTCCGGCCTTCGCAAATTACTTTCAATTTGTTTATAACAATGTCTCAGCAAAATATGACGTAGACAGTTTAATATATAACAAGACGGAATGCACTAGCTTGTTGGACAACTTTCAACTTGGAGAAATACAACTGCAAGAAATTGAAGTGGCTATAAAGTACTTAAACCAAAAGTGTCATGTGGACCTGATGACATTCCTCCGTGTGTTGTCAAAGGCTGTGTAAATTCAAGCATCCGCTCCATACTATATTCAATGTGTCCATATGGACAGGCACTTTTCCGAACATTCGGAAAGAAGTTTAGTGTGTCCAGTGTCAAAGACTGAAAATAAAAGCGAAATACGAAACTTCAGACCTATAGCTATATTATCTCCTTTCGGCAAAATCCTTGAGAACATTTTATATACACGAGTTCTGAATCACGTAAAGCCAGCTATATCAACACATCAACATTATTTCTTACGCAATAGATCTACTGCAACAAACCTAGCAGTTGTAACAAATTTTATAGCAAAGGAGTTCGACAAAGGCGGCCAGGTAGACGTTATTAATACCGACTTCAGTTAGACATTCGATGTCATGGATCACGATATTCTAGTGGCGAAATCAGAAAGCCTAAACTGTACAAAGTGGGCAATAGAATATATTGTGTCGTATTTATGTAATTGGATACAATCTATTCTATACAAGGGACATATCACTGAAAAGTTTGCTACTCTGTCTGGGATTCCTCAAGGGTCTCATCTGGGTCCTCTGCTATTTCTCCTACTTATTAATGATATTCCGCTTTTTATTCTAAAGTCTGAGTTCTCCTATTCGCTGATGATCTCAAATTATATTCTAGAATTAATTCAACTGAAGACTGCGTACAACTACAGCATAGCGAGTTCAAACATGATGCGATGACAACAAATTAGTAATAAAATGTATCCAAGTGTAAATCCCTTTCTTTTATGAGAAAATAAAATCCCATCACCTTTGACTATATACTGAAAAAAATTAAACTGTCTAAACCAAGTACTGTTAAAGATTTAAGCGTTATTTTTGATCCTTAACTAAATTTCAATCAACGCATAAGAATGGTAACAAACAGCGCATATAGAAACTTAGGTTTAATGTATAGAATAGGGCGACTTCTGCAGTAAGACAACGTTTTTAACATTTTTTTTTTTTTTACATATGTTAGATCAAAATTAGCATATTATTCTACTATATATTTTTCCTACAATGATCTGGTAAACAACTTTAATTTTCAAACTTTAGAAAAAGAAAATGGATGTTGGACTTGTTATTCTTGTACAACTTATTAAATAATAAGATTGATTTATGGAGTTGGTCTCCAGCCTGTTGTGTTGTACATTAAATAAATAAATAAATGTCTGACCAAAAGGTTATATGTTTCTGTAAATTTCTAAGTTTCATACAAGGGTCTTTGGTACAAGTCTTTGGTCGTGTTATCATTATTTCATTTGTTTATTCAGTATTTTCCATGAGATTCCTTGTGGTATGTGGCTAGTTATATCCGTCTTCGGCGTGGGGGATTCAGGGTCGATTCAGAGTAGGAAGTCATGTAGTTGCGTTTCTAAATGAAGCTATGGATTCCTTGTCCCGTATAGTACCGGTACTGAAAGAGCAAATAGCCAATTAAGTTTTCCAAACTTTCTTCAATAACTCCCTTCAATAATACAAAAGTGCAATTTACAATATTCCTTGTATTTTATATTTCTTTCCATGCTCTAATTCGTGTGTGTGTGTGTTGTATTGTATAAAGAAGCTTTTCCGTATGGCACTATTACAAGGAAGTGAAGAGAAATAAATACGTTGCCTAATGATCAAGACAATTCAGAAAATTCTGTAAGTTTCTGTGGCCTATAATTCCCTCGATCATATGACTTTGCAGGTAGCAGGAAAGAGAAAAATGAAAACTTTTTGAAAGAGAACTGGTTCTCATATCGGGATTAATGCTGGAAGCGACAGGTGTGTTTTGCATTCATTTTATTTATACATTTATAAAGAAAAAAAATCATCATCCGATTTTGCGCATTTTCTCTGCGAAATGTCCCTAAGCTAGTATCATCTTGTGCAATGAATACCCCTTTAGAAAGTTCTTGGTCATATTCAGAATTTATAAAAGGGTACTACCAAGATGGCATCAATAAGGTAGGTTGTGTGTCACATCGAGAGGATCTTAAAGGCTGAAACTTGTCGCCAAAATACCAAGCAACCCAATCCCTTTATCTTTTGAATGATTTTCAAGGTGGTGGTGTCCCCTAGAGAAATGAAAAGTGAAAAATAAAAAAGTGCAGGAGAATCTCGTGTTCCTTTCACTTGCCTATATGGGAGACGTGTAATCCTTCAAAAATGACAGAAAGTCGTCTATTGTGCAGAAGTTGGAAACTCCCACGTGCATAAGGATTTTAATCCCTTTGCCAAGTGTTGGTTATCGTCTTAGCTACCTATTCATTTCAACGATCCTCAAATGCTGGCTCATCTATTCAAACCTTTCCTCTTCTTCTTTCTTGGACAATCATAGAGTTCGCAACCCTCTTTTGTACTTACTATGGGATTATTGGTAATACGTGTCTGTCTTTTCTTAAGTTCTGGTGGAGTAAAAGCCACGCTAGACAACAGCGTACAATGTTTGGTACGTGAGTACAGTAAAATATATAGCAACAGTAGAAATGCTTCCTAAATTGAATAACCATTATTTCAGCGATCTAAGGGATAACACTTAATACTGTTCGTTAAATAGTAAATGTGTTTTCACTTTTAAAACCTATATAAATAAATAATAGACAATAAATTATATTTCACAATAAGCTTTCAAAGCAAATAACAAAAGACTATATTTTAAAATAGTAAAGAAAGTTCTATTAACAAAGTTCCTCTTCTTTTAGCAATGCTTCAATGAAGTGTTTGAAATCACGACTCACTTTCAAAATCATGCTTATCAATAAATTTCTTCAAAATACAACTATTTTAGATTGTAAAATTTGTAGAAACATTAGAACAGAATGCAACTTAGCTTATTAATGCGACATGCAACCACCGTTAGACTGTATAACAATTTTGATTCGTCGTCGAATTGAGACATATAAATCATAAATAGTTTTTAGATGAATACTGTTCCATTTCTCACGCAGTGCAGCAATCAGTTCTGTCGAGATACTTCCGTATCATATCCCGTATCCAATGACACGAGTCATGTCTCAATTTAGGTTTAAGGATAGTTCCTTACCTGGTCAAATTACTTCCTTCCAATTGGATCGGAAAGTGGTACACAGACACCTGGGATGAGCATCTTTCCCCAGTTTTAGGTTGGGCACATTCTATGCAATAAACTAGCCTTTCTTCCTCCCGGCAGGGTCATCCAAGCAATACAGGACTTTCTCTAGTTGCGGCAGAAGTACTCCGTACATTAACGAATCCAATTACTTGTGTAGACTGTCTGCGTTTAAAGACATGGTCACTTGGGAGCGCCGGCTACCCTGGTAGGGTTGTCGATATACATTCAATCTGTGCGGGAGTCACAGCATGGAAGAACCCATATCTCCTTGATCCAAGAGAACGATCTTCTCCTTTGTGTTAATTTGCTTGAACGACCGTGCTTCTCCTGGGTTCCAATATAAATTTCATCAAGATATATTGAGAGTCTTTGAATCTGGACTACGAAATGCTTCAATGGGTGCAAATGTGAAAACCGTAATTAACCGACTTTGATATGCGTATGTTCACGTATAACTTCGACATAGGGCATTGTTTTATATATTTTTATTTGTTTGTTTGAGAGAGTATTTTCTCTCAGTGGTCTTGTATAAATTTCATGAGGATCTAACAGTGGTCTTTGGAACTACACCATAAAACCTTCAACGGCTGTTAGTGTCCATACCATAATTGTGTTATGATCATGGATGACTTCGACATAAGTGCACCATTTTTTGGGTTTACTTTCAATTGAAAGAGTACGTTTTTGTGGTTGTCTCATAAATTTCATTAGGATTTAATGATAGTCTTCGAAGCAAGATCATGAAATACTTCAATGAGTGAGTGTTAATATCGTAACTAACTGACCTCATTTTGTGCACACTCACGCATAAATTCATAATAAGTTATATTTACCGATTTTGATTATTCTTTATTTTAGTTTCAAAGAATATACTTTCTCGCAAATTCTATGTAAATTTTATCAGAATATATATAATATCATGCATGTCTTGTAGACCGATACATTTTATGGGAAGTTAATGTTCTACTTATAGTTTGGTTATTTAGCTAAACTACTGGGGTAACAAAGAAGTGGGAAAATTAAATAAACTTAAAACTAATCAACTTCAGAAACGCACTAGAAAGCAGAAAATAAAAATCTTTTTTTTTTTTTAAATATTATCCTACTTCAATAAAGGTGCTAAAAGCAGAAAATAATAACAAGCGATTAGAAACAGAAAATAATTCATAAAATTATCTTTAAAAAATTGAAGTCTGTGTCAAGCCAAGAAAATTATGTCTAATTTAAAATTGTAGTTTGAATGATGATTTTATGAAGCATTTGATTTGTTTGCTTGGCACAGACTTCATTTTTTTTATAGATAATAATAATGAATGATTTCCTGGTTTTAAGCGTTTTATTATTATTATTTTCAGTTTTTTAATGCTTTCGTTAAGGTCGATTAATATTTTTCTTTTTTTACTTTTTATTTAACAACATCTACTATTACTTCCGGTTTCAATATTAATTGAGAACATATTACTTCACACAAACCAAACTCCTTCATGTGGTGTAAGCATGACATTGTTACTTGTTTTCAAAATATAGAGCCTAATTAAAATTCATCCTCTTTGTAATACAAATATATTTTCTTATTACGTTATTTTATTATTCAGATGATAGGATAGTCATTTTTCATACACATCGTATATTCGATTGGTCAAGCTGGATAGCAATTTGAAAGTAACAAATGCTGTTATCGTAAGCATCTTTCGCGTGAGAGACCTGAGTTCGATTCCCGATGGGAGCTCATGTGATTGAGATCCCACGTTAAACTGTCGGTCCACGTCTCATATAGACTCGCTGCTGAAAGGGACGCTAACTCAAAATTGAAATTAAAAGTAACAAATGAGTATTATTCAAAAAATGAGCCTAAGCTTTACACAACTTCCAATGCAAGAGATAATACTATTGGCTAAGTAGGTGAGTGAAGTTCTAAATCAACCATTGAACGTTGCGATTTCATATCACATCCTTACTATTTATTTATTCACCACCCTTATCAGATTCTTGCATCACGTGCTCGTTCTAGCGATGTCAAAAGCGGTTCACTTGAACAGCTCACATATCTTTTTACAACCGGGAGAGAGGCTGCGAATTTGAGAAATATTATGATGTAGATCCTGCAGTGAATATAACAACAGGTGAGTTATCGAGAACTGACTTATTTCAGTAGAACAATCTCTCTATAGTAAATTAATTTCAGAAATCCTCAAAATATCGTTATGCTGTGGTTTTACTGTATATCTATAATTATTGATACAGTAGAACTCAAAGATCTTTGAGTAAGCTTAAGGCATTCGTTATGGTTGAAGGTAACTTAACTGATAGTATGAGTTTAAAGTTGAGCGACATTAAGAGAATCAATAAGTAATGCTAGGGCTGAGAGAAAGTAGAAGAAAATGCTCATCGCTGAAAAAGAAAATGGATGAAGAGTAAAGTGAGAAAACGAAATACTTAGCTGAAAAGCAGAAAACTTCAGACGATGTTGATGATAACGCTGCTGACAATGTTTCAAATGGTAAAACCACAAGAAAACAATGATGAATATAGAAACTTTTCTCAATTTCGTTTCCCTTCTTTTGAGTGCTTCTTCCTTTTGTTAATCTTTTAAACAATTCTTTCTCTTCCTCTTTCTTTAGTCTCTCATGAGATTAGACTCTTCCCGTGGAAAGACAGGAATGATTAATTTTAAACAGAAGTTAATACAAAGGAAAATTTCTCTCTCTCTGCTTCTTCCTTTACGAGTACCTTTCTTATCCACTTTCTTTCATCTTCCATTTGTTGCAAGGATGAAGACGTTGAAAGTTAAGAGGAAAGGGAGGAAAAGTCCTAGTAACTTATGTGAATTGAAAATTAAAAAAAAAAAAAAAAAAGTTGATCAAAACTCACTGGAACAGAAATAATTGTAATTTACACGTTTTTCTCTTCTTCTTCATCTTCACCATCATCATCTTCTATTATCTTTTTGTTAATAAGACGACGGTATAATTGCAATATATTCATTCCCCTTCCTTCTTCGTCTCTATCACTTTTTATGCTCTCAATTGACAATCTATTTAAGAACTTGATCAAATTTGAGAAATAAATCTCGTTCTTTAACAATGCAATAGATTAGTAGAAATCTTACTTCAATATATATTTCTACTGACAAACTAAAATGTTAAAAGAAGGACTTGTTATTACCTTAAAGGCTAAAATGAATGAAAAAAAAACAGAAAGAAAGAAAATTCTTTTAATATCTTTACTTTTCTAATATCTATAACTTTGCACAATTCTACATAAAAATACAAAATCAATATTGTTTCTCTTTCAAAGGCTCTTCGCGTTTATCCGTAGGTCGCTCCAAAGCTTATTCTACGTCTCTTAGATGCTTCTGTTCGTTTCTTAAAGTGTATCACCTCTTTTCAGCACCAAGGCTCTACGAGACGTAGACCTACAGCTTAAGGTGGAATCCGCATTAACGCAATACGTTCAATTTTGAATGCTTTCCAACCGGAAATTGAACCCGGGATCACGTGTATCAAAGACGAGAACGCTAACTACTAGACCATCAGGAAGGGACTCTTATACAATTATGTTGCAAACAATACATCAAAATATTCTATCAACGGGATAGTGTAGTGAGCTTCTAGAAGACAAATTTTAGTCACACACAAAACAGATTATCTACTGCAGTCTTTCCCATTTGGTGGTCCGTGGAACAAATTTAGGAAGCCCTGCAATTATTTATAATTCATAATTCATACGCACTTAATTTTGCAAAACTAGTATATTGTAAAGTACCCAAAATTCAAACATGTATTTTGGAAATTTATCTTGGCTATTGTAAAATAAGAAAGCGATAATCTAACTATTTGTTTAGGAACATGAAAACAGATAACGTAGGCATCACACTACAGTTATAGAAAGTTTTTCTATAGAGAAATAACAGACTAAGGTATTTCATAAGGAGACCTGAGCTAAGCTCTACGCTACAACCAGGAAGCGTCCGAATTCCGTAAGAGAATGGTGCTGGTTGGTACGGAGAGTTTTAACTTTGGGAGTTTGAATTAAGATCTGAGAGTGAAAACGCGAAGATAGGAGAGACCATCAAAGCTGAATTAGCCAGTGAGTAGTACATCTATTTACGATGTTAAATAGTCATAATGGCTATTTCAGTAGCGATGCTATATGAGTCGGGACCTACTGATTAACGTGGCACGACATGAGCTCTTCCGGGAATCGAACCTGGATCTCCCACGTCAAAGGCGAGTACGTTAACCGCTTAGCCACAAAAGAGCTCTTGAGGATCAATTGAGTATGTAACTTCTATAGACTGTATACTACATCCTAATTAGCAAATGTGTTTGCATACTTAAATACACTCAATGTGAGTCTTCAATGTAATGATATTATTATTTTTTTTAAGTTGGACACAAGACTGAGGCAACAATTATAAAAATATGATCGTGGGCAAACCAAGCTGAAAGTGGTAGTCTCAGCACCTTTCCGACATTGAAGCTATTTCTGAAGCCCACTAATAAGGTATTGAAACAAGAAGTTCAACATATCATCCTGGAGCACATGAATGATTTAGCGACTAGCTAACCCTTCATCATATTCTGAAAACTCAGGGATAGGAAATATTTTCGAGTACGTTATATCACAATTAAAAACTTTCTCTGAGAACGAGTATGCTGAATTTATTCATGTTACTTGTAATGGTTCATTTGGATATTTTTCAAATAATATACACTTGATCAGTTTTGGGTGGATTAATTTCCTGAGTATAAGAAGATGGATAAAGAGATATTGAAATATCTAGTTCCATTTTGTAGCAGGTGCTGTTTTCTTTGTGAACAAACAGTTTCAATACTTCGTTTGCTGAAAAACAAATATTGAAATCACTTCGATTTAGTCTACACCTGTTTCAAGGCTAAAACATTGAATCAGATATGGAAAGAGTTGTCCGAAAGAATAAGTGGTATAATTTTTCTTATGACATGTAGATTCTAGTGTGTACAATATGTTGTATGCTTATAACATTAATCGAGGTTAATAATTTAATTTTTGTTAATATTGATACGTACCTCACAACTACTCTTTCTGCGCAGATACCAAACGTTATAGGTATGAAGTCCGAAGCTTGCTTTCAAAATAAAAAAAAAAAGGTAACACACAATTTTTAAATAATTGGAAACCACTGATCTACACTGTTTAGAAATGTCCAATCTATTTGTAGGAAAAATAGAAGGTGTCTAGGAAAAATTTCACTTATTATTCTTTTTCCTTTTAAGTGAACAATGAGTGTTATGTCATACACACCAGATTACATGTAGACTCTCAGTTTTAGTTGAACAGTACTGTGTCTTGTCTCTACCAAACAGCAGAAGGGTTATTGTGTTGTCGAACATGACGAAGCAGTATTATTACAGTGAGATGCTACAGTTGCGGTAACCAGTAGCGTACCCAGGAATTTATTTCGGGAGGGGTCCAAACTCAATATGAGGGTATTTTATATTAAAATTTCTAAAATTGCCCCTAAAATTAGGCCAAAATTTACACAAAAGTCGAAATTTCGGGGGGGGGGGGGTCCGGACCCCCAAGACTTACCCCCTGCGTACGTCCCTGGCGGTAACCACTTGATATAAGTGTTGGTATCCATTGTTCCAGAGCGGTTATCTGAATAGAGATAAAAAATATCGCTCGTCATGTTTGGAGGAGCAGTACATAGAGTTCGGCAAATATTCCTTCCTCTGCAGCTCCAAGAAGTTGCTTCTACGGGAGGATCGAGAGTTGAAGAGACTTCACTCTGCGATATAGAATGGGCTTTATACCGCATGAAATTCAGCGCAAAGTCTCGGGAAGTGCACCAACTTGTGTAGCAATAGGTTTGCGCTATTGCTACACAGAGCTCTATTTCTACTGCAAAACAGAGCTCTTCCAATAGAAATAAATGCACTTTCCGAGACGAGACATCACTTTCTCGATATCTTTTCGAGGTGACACAGCCCTTGTTTAGTACGCATCCCCATGTAGCACTCAGCAAATCCAACTAAGTATTGCGTCCACTGGAAGCTAATGCGTACAGGAATTGAAGAGAATGACGGTTTTAGGGAGATGAACAATTTAGTGATGCTGTGATCTTGTTTCATTATTCATGTTTCATAGTAGTTCCAGGTAGTTGAAAAGATTTTAGAAATTTCCACTTTTTGCTCTGCAGTGTGATGATTCAATAGGCGTATCTCAATGAATCATTTAATAGTATAAGGTCGATTCGTAATTGAAAAGAGGTTAATGCAAGAAATATTGTTTTCAGAAAGTTTGGAGACGTCTTCCAAAGGTTCTGATGTTTTTCTCCTATCAGTAATATTTTTGTTGAAAATGATTTGTCTTGGAACAGAGTTGTAGGAGTAGCTCTGGAGCTACAGAAATGTTAGGTTCGCGGTATGGATTTATAAAACTAGCAAAGGACAGAAATCCTGAGATTATTGGTTAGAACTGATTAATTCACAGACGAGCCTTAGCTGCAAAAACTTTATCAGAAAACCTACAGGAGGCGTTATCATTGGTTATTATTTTTGTAAAGTAAACTGCTCTTTCAGACTTTTTGTCACGACTTCAGTGCTAAACTTTTCTTTTCCTTACCGAACTTTTGGTTGTCGAATGGTAATATGTTAAATAGGATGTACGAGCTCAAACCAGATGTGAAGCTTTCATATTCTGCTTTTTTTTTCTTGAAATATTAAATAATATTAATCTCAAACTCCAAAGTTGAAACACTAATATACTAACCTCTTATGGCGCGATAAGAGTTTTAATGAAAAAGATCCTACTATGGAAACGCCGTCTAAATGCTTCTACGCCTAACTTTTCACTTTTCCTCGATTACATGAACTTCTTGACAATAAAGAGTGTGATTGAACCATGTGGGGAAACAATATCAACTCACACCTAGGCTCAGTCTATGATGAAATCAAGCGATATTGTCCTGATTTGTGTAAAGAAGACTGACAGTGCAAAATTAACAAGAACACTTTTTACCATTAATGTGGGTTTACTTCCAAATGAAATTTAGGAGAAAGCAATTGAAGTGTGATTCAGATGCCAAAACATTGTTTCAGTTAAAGTCTTTGGAAGAATTTTGGGTTTGTTCACTGCCTGTTTACCCAGGAGTAGCTTTAGAAGACTTAAAAGTTCTTGTTCAGTTTTCTACAACTTAGCTCTGTGAATCAGGATTTTTGAAGTTGACCACAATAAAATCGAAATATCACAACCATTTGAAAATAGAAAGTGATCTCAGTTGTACTTTTGTTGAACTTATAACCGAATATCAAGAACCTTGTGAATGTCAATCATCACACTGTGTTTTTCTTTTGCCCTTACTTGATAAATTATTGAAATCCATCTTATACACTGAAATAGTATTTTGTACTGATTTTTGATAATTTTGTAAAAAAAAAAATAATAATTTGCATAATTGTTAAGTTTTAAATAAAGTAGAAATTTGAATAAAAATAGGAAAGACAATAAGTCAAACGTAGTGTTTTGAAGTTTCCTAAAATAAAGTGTAAATGCTTATTACAAGTTGTGTTTTATTCACGATTTCACATTTTATTTCCGTGATAGCCTGCGCCCACTCGCTCTCTCTTTATCCCCCCAAAGGTTGCGAACCACTGATCTAAAATAATTGAATACGTATTTCAGCGTTTTTAGATATATATTTGACATAGACTAGAAGAAAAAGGGACTTTCCTAAGATTCCCATACGAGACCTTCGAATTTTGTGAAACTTCGAGTTGACAAATTCTATTTGAAAGGTACAGAAAGAGGAACACAAGCATTTGATCACAGTAACATGTGAGCGCATTTGCTAGTATTAACATAATGATAGGGAGAGGGAGACATATGCCCTCAAGCCTATCCACCCAGCCTACGTACCCTACCAATCCTAGGCGTTAACTTCGGCTTGGTGATATTTCTTGTATTTTATTTACATAATCTTTCAATCAATTAATATTACTTTATTCCCAATCTTATAGCCGCAATGTTCAATTATATTTCCTTTATTTATTTAATATATTAGAAATAAGACAAATATACAGGACATAAAATTAAAGTTCTAAGAAAGGAATTTATTGAAATTTAGCATATACTGTAGCGATTGGTGAAAGTGATGTGTTCATATGCAATTCATAACAACCAATCATTAAAAAGCTGATGGATTGTTTACTCAAGCAGAGTTTTCTTTCTTTTCTATTTTCTTTTTTTAATGCTATAACGTAGTCATTTTCAATTTCCAAACATTGATGTATTATATTGAAATAGAGTTTTTGTTGTCTTAACAACTCTTCCCATGTCTACACTATAAATACCTACCTACTCCCCTCTTTCCCTTTTCACGGGTACTCTTTCCATGTTTTACGCCCATCAGAGAGTAATAGAACAAGAGAAAATTTTTACCCCATCCCCTTTTAACGGGGTAATCCATAGTAGGACTGTATATTTGATTGCAAACACTAGACACTAAGTCCATACGTGTCATCACTGAAGCGTTACGAGAATATATATTTCTCCCGTGGCACTACTCCTCCTCCCCTCCCATCCCCGACTACGTCTGTTCTATATAACACAGCTTCCCAAATATTATGTACACAATGAGGCCGAAATACAAACAGTACAACTTCTGGTAGCTATTAATTATCAACATTTCATGGTGATACAGAGAAGGAAAATGGGGGAAGGGGGTAATTTCCAAGGAGTTGTTAAGCTTTTCGGCCAAGAGTCAACAACACACTCTAGTGACGGTGCTCGTAATTACGACTCTACCTGGTTCATGATGTCTCTTGTTTTATATATATATATATACCTTTAGTTGTCTGTTTACAGGAATACTAGAAATATTAATATATATGCGTTCTATTATTTTGTCTTTCATAAACTGATAATAACAGTAATAGCTTCGCAAGATATATATTCCGTTACCATTATTGTATCATGTATCTTTTTATATGTATGTGTACATTGTCATGTCATGTTCTCATTTGCTTCACTATTATCTTCCTCTGAATTTACATTTCTTTAGGTCTTTTTCCAATACGGTAGATTATCTTCCTCATTGTCTACGTGTTATGTTTCACTTAATTAATGCTGATATTACGTATTGCGTAGTTACGCATTATCGTTGATGGGAATATTCAATGAATGTGGAAGTCGCACAATAAAGGAGATGGATGGAAAATGCAAGGATTGATGGAATGAAAGAAATTTAAGAAACTAGTGTTGCCCACCAGAAGGGAAATGATCCGTCTCGTCTCGAAAACGAAACTAAAGTAAGCCCTATATTTTAAATTTTGAGACGAGAGAGAAACATGACAGTTGTCGCCTCATTTTTGAGACAAGAAACTTCATGAAGTTTGGTCAGTATCTTTGCATTTCATATAAACTCCGAAAAATTGTTTTCTTAAAATCAGTTACCAGTAGCTCTGTGCTATTATTTTATGCTTTAAGTTCGTTTGGATACGAACATTGATTAAGGAATCTAAGTGATATGTATTGCCCAGTGTTTGTGAATGTATATGTATTTTGTTTATGAATTCCAATTATTTGGTAGTTATCCCTATTAGTAAGTGTAAATTCTAAGATTATTTCCATAAGTCAAGTACAAACATTTACAAAACGAAACGACATATTATAGAATTGAAAGAATCTTTCAAAAATAGAGAAGAGGCAAGAATTCTACAAAATTTATTAGACTAGACGGTAGAACGCCATTTCTAGTCTCGTATCGTGGGCAACACTGGAGAAGACAAGAGAACATCCTCCAAGTACATAATGCCTATTCTCTAGAACCTCACATGCTCTAGGATTGAATCTATGAAATCGCATCCAAGGTACATGCTCAAACGCTAAACCTTCACGGCTTCAACGATTATCAAAATCTACTTTTCTCAAAAGCAAAATATACAAAGCGCGCAATAAATTTTTACTCAGAACTGAATAACTATGCGTATGAAGCCACTTATAGCCCACGTTGTATATCCTCAAGTAGGTAATTAGTAAGAACAAGGATTATCCATAATTTTTGCAATTTCTGGTACATAACATACCAGTATTTATTGCAGTACAACGTAAACATGTTAACATTTAAAGTATAGCTCTCGTGTTGGACTGCCTGCAACCACCTTTCTGCCACTTCCTCAATTCCATGTCAAAATCATATCCTTAGAGGCAAAGAAGTTAGTCACTGCTGTTGCTATCTCCTGCAGGTTGGTGAAGCATTATCATTTCTGGAAGTGAACCATGGATCATTAACAGGTGGTATTACGAAGGAACAAGATCAGGACTCTATACCGGGTGTCGCATCAGTTTGATGCCATCAAGGTCCTGAATTTTTGTGAGATTTTCGAGCCTAGTGTAGTTTTGTTATCCTGTTGCAGGATATTTTTGACGTAGTGCAGGATATACTCGTTCCAACTGTTCGAAATAAAGATCTTCATTAATGGTACGACGATTAGGAACAAAATTTAATTAAATTGCTCTCCCACAGTTTTACCACATATTCCGTCGACTTTATGCTCAAAATAGCCCTGTTTGACACTTGGTTCTAGGAAGTTGACCTTTGTTTTGGCCATTATATTACTGTTTTGGCACATTCAAATTTTGGGAAAGCTCACACTTTTCATTGCATGTGACAATCTGTTTCAGAAAATGTACACTCATGTCCAAAATTATTGTCGCGTGTCTATAAGTTGTTGTAGGAATATAATTTGATAACGAATTCGCCCGGTATTTCTTATAATGTTAGTATGTGTTTAATCGGCAAAGACATGTATGTGGCAAATTTCATGTGAAAAGAGCAGTAAATAAGAACAATAAAACGAAAATAAAATTTTCTTGTCTATTTAGCAACGTTTTATTTTACTCATTCTAATTTTCGTATTTATAATTCTTTTCCTATGAAATTTACCACAAATATACATTTTCCGATTATACAGGTTAAAAGTACCCTGCAAAATCATTATCAAATTATATTCTTACAAGAAGACAGTTATAGATGCGACAATAATTAATTTTGGACATGAGTGCACATCACGCGGATTTTGTAGCAGTTGTTGACACAGATCCACTCTCCTCTGTGCCTGAGCTGGGGTCAACTCATGTGTCACAATGTATCTCCTGATGATTTTTTCAAGTTCGTGTAGGGAACTGTGACATGCCGAGTTTGTTTGACATTCGCCATGTGCAGATAAATGGATTTTCCTCAATTGCGTGTCGTATGACCTCAGAACTTGATACTCTGTGGCGGCCGGATCTTGCTTATCTTCGACATTTTTACAATCTATACAAAATTTCTGATATACCACCTATTTGTAAGACCGAAATTAGAATTTGGATTGGTAACATGGAATATTATTTTCACAAATTTGACAAACAGAATAGAATATGTACAAAAGTATTTTATTAGAGGGAATTATTCTGGTTAGTTGGCTTTTAACTACATTATGTTTAATATCAGTTTCCTAGTTTGTTTATTTGTTTGTTTTTGTACATACAAGGGTCAGTCAAAAATCAGCACAGTCCACTTGCAGCTTGGTAATGGAAAACACTAGAAAATAAAATAACTTTTGAAGGAAGAAACACTGGTATTTTGATCCTTTCCAAATGTCATTCAATTCATTTGCTTCACTGCATTGCAGCCATCCTTGTTTCCATGACGTGAATACACGTGTGGTGAGCTTTCAGTTGTCCAAACATATAAAAATCCGGTGGCGCTAGGTCAGGACTGTAGGTGTTGTGGCACCACTGTTAATCCCAGTTGGCCAGCCTTTTTAACTTTCATATGTGCAGCACTTCGTTTTGCGTTATCATGATGAACTTGATCTACAGAAACTAACTTTGTAGCGCTAGAAAGTATATCATCCGTTGCCAACAATACACAGTTCTGCTGAAACAGATTGTTTATAGCTATATTCATGTTCTGTACATACTGTATAAAAGTACTCTGTTAAACATCATATCCTGTCTTCTACTAATAGCAATACAGACACCTCTATCAGTGATAACTAGACATCGAATTTTTATGCAAATGCATATTTTGTTTGCTTATATACATCTCTGTTAAATTTGGTAGGGATTTCTAACAACAATAATACATTTCAAATTTGAAGTTATGTAGTACATACAAATGCATATTTCAAAGGTTAAAGCATATATTAGCGCTATGAGCATATTCTGCATATTCTATACGTTTTTATTACACATGTACGTATGCTTATAGCATTGAATCAATTCAGTTTCAACTTGTATATTTAATGCATTTACATGCTTATGCAGCAGAACGACTTTTTGCATGGGAGGATGGAAGAATGCCTAGTTTGTGGAGGACCAACAATGCTAGCAACCGAGAGTAGAGAGTGGCTAGAGCAGAGATGCTTACAATTGCCAAGACGTTACGAGAAATCTGATAATGATAAAGACATCATAATATCGTGTCGACATCAATTCAGAAACATGAAACGCAAGGGATGCTGCTCAGTGAGTGCTTACAGCTAAATTTAAATTAGTTAATTTTTAAAGCAAATTAATATTAAAATAATTAAAGTAGCAAAATGGATAACTATTAATAATTAAAATAAATTATATTTATCAATAATAATAAAAAAGTGAGATACATGTTTTCTATTTCTTTAACACAAACATACAAAAATTTTAAATATATATTTACATATTATCTATAAATAAATAATCTACAAAAAAAAAAAAAAAAACTCCTCGGCGGGAGCTCATGTGGTTCGGATTCCACGTTAATCGTTTATCCTTCTCCCCGTTTATATATCATTTAGCCTTT
Source organism: Thermobia domestica (assembly GCF_964235325.1). Taxonomy (NCBI): domain Eukaryota; kingdom Metazoa; phylum Arthropoda; class Insecta; order Zygentoma; family Lepismatidae; genus Thermobia; species Thermobia domestica. The sequence continues at coordinate 112,408,222 of NC_137464.1, forward strand.
CACCTGTTATATTAATACCTATACTTCGCACCCCCAGAATAATAGCGTCGTAACTCCAAAAATTCGATTTTTGAGATTTTCACATTATTAGGCTTATGCTGTGATGTTTCAACAGTGATAGAGTGTACTATGTCATACTCCTAATATAGGGGGAGGGGGAGACAAAACTACAGTTTTACATTAATAGAAATGTTCTATAGAACTCAGTGAAATACTGCCGTATACCTGTTACGACAGTCTTTTCCCCCATCTAGTTCAAGTTTCAGATTACAATTCCAGAATAATACTGTCGTAAAACACTTTCCTTCCGAAAAGAGATCGGCTTTCGTTTTGTGTTCTTTTATTATTATTACATCAAATAGGCCGATAATTGTTAGAACAAAGCTTTAAGGGTGAAACACCTTCTTACTTTACTCACTCGAAGCAAAACATTCTCTATAACAAACTGCAGGAGTAATCTAGTCTCATAAACTTACTGTAGTCCTTTGGTAAAGGAGGCTGCAAGATGAGTCGTGTTCCTTATGATACAAGAGCAACGAGAATATTATCATTAGCATTAAAGGCAAAACGTACTGCAGATGATGATGAAGATGTATCAATGGATGAAGAGGTAAGAATTCTTCTGCTAAAACACTGAATAAATGCAACTTGATATAGGTGTCATACGTGGAGAGAATGATTATAATTTCCATGTAACTAACAACTCTGATTTTGTTAGGGCATTCTGACTGTTTTGACGTGTGATGGGTTTTGTCCATTTTAGGGTGAAGTAAGTGTACTCTCCTCAGACGATTGCTAGCTGTACGAATGGCGACTCCACCTATAATCTGCATTAACATTTGTGCAAACTTACAAAGAAACTGGAACAATTGAGACAGAAATGAAATGAAATCTTTAGTTTAACATCGCATGGTTATGAAAGCATGGTTATGAAAGCAAAGTGCTAATGGAGAAGGATGAAATTACAAGTGAATGATGATTAAAGAAATGATGGAATGAGAAAGTGGGAGGAAACGGGAGAACCCCGAGAAATCTCACGAACACGATGTCGTCCACCACGAACTTACGTCGGGATCGAACTGCGACCCTTTGAACCAGTCTACTACCACTGAGCGCCGTACACCCTAATTGAGTCAGAGACTCTGCAAGTACTATTCCTGTTCCAATTGTTCCACAGTGCGTTTGTGAGCTTGTACAGCTGTTAATGTATATTATAGATGAAGGCTTTATTTCTAAAGCTAGCAATCTTCTGAGAGCGTAATTTTACATCTTAAAATTTGTTAATTTTTTGGGTGTTTTGACCATTTTAGATAAAATGAGGATTTGCCATGTATGGGATATGATCTAGAGCCAAAATTTATATCTAGTTCCTGTTCTCATTTTCATTTCGTTAGTGAATTATCCTGGTATAGTGTTTCTTTCAATTGCTTTTTTGTTGTTATTACGGAATGTCTTATAATGTGCATCAATCATTATATTTCTCAACTGTTGGGTAGATTGTGTTAAAAGAACATTTAATCTTCGTGGGGACAGTCCTTTTAGATAGAAATCGAAATGTGCGCCTGGAAGAAACACTTTCCAGTCTTACAATGTAGCATCTATAGTGACACTTAGCAGTCGTTCTCCCTTTTTTCAGTTTTCATCAGCATTAACACCTCTGGGCAATGATTGTGATGATAGTGATGTTGATAAGACCTGGAAACCTAACCCTGAGGACTCTTCAGATTGTAGCTTACAAGAGGAAAATGAGAAGACAAGAACATACGCAGGCTTGGAGCCAGTTCCAGACAATTATGATGCAATCAATGTATCTCCAGGTAAAGTATCCAGCAAGCAATCAAGTAATTTCGAAATCAAAAAGGTGACTGATGAAAGTGTGAACAATATAGAAGTTGTTGCAGAACCAGGAACAAGCAAAGAAGATGGGAATATCAACTCTGAAGCTAGTGTTACTTAAATTGAGAAACAGCGTACGAGAAAGAGGCAGAAAAATGTTAGCGAGTGGAAAGTGAACGTAAGAAAAAGAAAGAGAAACATGGGACTAAGCTACGTAACACAAACTGGAAAAAACGTTGAAGAACGAAAAGTAAAATTGCCTTGTAGTGACAGATGTCGTCTCAGATGTTATAACAAGATTAACGAAAATGTTCGGATCTCAATTCATAGTGCTTTCTGGAAAATCGGTGATGTAAACAGACAGCGTGAGTTTCTAATTAACAGCATGACTGAGGTTCTCCCTCCTTATCAAAAAAAGAAAGAAGGCAGTTCCAGATCATCAAATTTTGCTTACTATTTAAAGACAGACAATAATACCAAGATACGAGTGTGCAAAACAATGTTTATTAATACTTTGGGTATTAGTGAAAGATATGTGTATACCGCTCAGAAGAAGAAAGGGAAATTTGATATTCTGGAAGGGGACCTAAGAGGAAAACATGGGAAACATCACAGAGTAGACGACAGTGTAAAGTATGACATTCGAGAACATATCAATTCCTTTCCGAAAATAGAATCTCATTACTTGAGAAATCAGACGCAAAGGGAATATCTGGAAGGTAACTTATCTATTTCAGAAATGTGCAGACTGTATAAAGAGAAATGTATAAGAGAAGGTAAACCTTTCGCCAAAAAGCACGTTTGCGAAACAATTTTCAACACAGAATTTAATCTTAGCTTTTACAAACCGAAGAAAGATCAATGTAATATTTGTGAATCTTGGAAAAATACTCCCGAAGAAGAAAGAACACCAGACCTGGAAGAAGCATATGCTCAACACCAAAGAAACAAAGAACTATCACGGGAGATGAAAGTTAAGGATACTACTTCTAATGACAGAGCTGCAGTGTATTGTTTTGATCTTCAATCAGTGCTACCAACGCCATGTGGGGACGTGTCACATTTCTATTATGCAAGGAAATTATCAGTTTATAACTTCACTATTTACTGCACTACGGACAAAAGAGGATTTTGTTACGTGTGGAATGAAACTCTTGGAAAAAGAGGGGCAAATGAGATTGGTAGTTGTTTCTACAGCTTCTTAAAGCTAAATAGTGGACAGGACATAATATTTTACAGTGACAATTGTATTGGACAAAATAAAAATAGGCATTTGGCATCCATGTTTCTGTTCGCTGTGGATACACTTGATATTCCTTCAATCACTCACAAATTCCTCACTACAGGCCATACACAGAATGAAGGGGATAGCATGCATTCTTGTATAGAAAAACAGAAAAAGAGAGTTCTTAGAAGTGGTTAAATATACGTTCCTAGTCAATGGGTTTCTGTAATCAAGTTAAGTAAGAAGAGTGGAATCCACTACTTGGTCAAAGAAATGGATATAGAAGACTTTTATGACCTTAAAGACCTATCGTCTCAAATTGGTAACAATTTCTCTATGAATGAAGATGGTGAGAAAGTACGTTGGCAAGACATTAAAATTCTGAGAGTCGAGAAGGCAGCAAAAAATTGTATCATGTACAAAACTGAATATGATGATCAAAAATACAAACTTATTCGAGTTAGACGTGATCGGCGCGACACAACAAAGTCTCAACCTCAATTACGACTTGCTTACAAAGATGGAGATCTTGCTATATCCCACAGCAAGAAGACAGACTTGTTAACATTGTGTAACAACAACCTAATACGTAAACAATACCACAGCTTCTATGAGGGGTTGAAATCAACAGAATGAAAACTAAATCAGTGAAATTCTACAATGATTAGAGAATCACTTTGAAGATTGAGTCATTTAATTACAAAGAAAAATATGTTTCTCTGTACGAATAAAACTGTCGCAACTCACAAGGCAAGTAAAAATCATCGTGAATATGTAATTTGTAGTACACAAATACGCATTTATTTTCTCAAGCTATTTTCAACAAAGTATGTACTAATACATGTGTTTAAATAAAGTTATGGTTTTAAATAGAAACAAAAATATTAAGGGTTATTTCAATGTAAAAATTGTTTTTTGCCTCTCCTGTAAAATCAACTTTTTTGAGTTACGACACTAATATTCTGGGGGTGCGACTTATTTTTAACTTACAATAACTTTACAAATCTTTACTTCCTAAAAAGTAAAAATTTCCTATTTTTCAAAAAATATTACTTAAACCTATTTTTACAATAATATACTAAATTGTCTTTTTTTAAAAATACACATTTAATAATTCAAAATTATATCACACTTCAGTCAGTTCCTGGTAAATTCGGTCACTCTGTGGAAAAGAAATTGACGGATGTTATTTCCAGAAACTCCCAATACAATACAATTGAAGCCATGGGAAAGTACCTTCAAGGGTTAAATTTCAACTTGCCAGAAAATATAAATACTAAACTTGCTCCTCTCTATAAACATTTTCCTGTAACATTTACTGATGTTAACAGGTCATTTTCTGGCTACAAATGTCACAAGCCGACACCAAAAAATGAAGAGAAACATCTTGAGATATACGGTAAGGGTAATTACGGAAAGGAGTAAATCATTAAAATCGAAAACTTTTTTTCTTTTTTTTTCTTTCTTTTTTTTCTTTTTTTTTTTTTTTTTTTTTGTACAGTAGAAACGTGTAGAAAGGTGAGACTTGTATTATTTCGAGTAAAATAAATGCACTCTAAAATACAACTGTGAAGAAAATACTAGAGATCGTGTTACCATATCACTGTGTTTATTTTAATTTCATGATTTGCATGCGTTTTAAAAGGTATATATACCGTAACATCATAAAAATAAATTGTGAAGAGTAGTCTCTGAAAGGTAAAGTACACTTTCGATGTTATATTTCGCCTACAAAATTTTGTCACAACTTTGCTGAAAGTTTGAAAATGCTCTATTTTATTGTATTATTAGTGCATATTAAGTGCATATTTTAACAGAATTAACGGCATAGTTGCTTGCATATTTCATGAATTTTAAATGCATAAAAATCCGATATCTAGTGGTAACATACTACTTGAATATTTTGCAACATTTTGTTATATTAATGTGATTTTCACCAATGTTCTTGTACCTTTTCCAAAAGTAGAAACTATGGTAAAAATTTGCACAATAATCAAAATTTCGTAATGTAGGTAGTTACAATTTCGTAAATATATTAATATTTCATAAATACATAATCAGTGTATTCAAAGCAATGAATTATTTAAACCATCATCAGAATAACACAACTGAACAGAAATATGTTTTTAACATGCAATATGACACGAACTTCAAATAATATTAAGATAAAAAAAAATAGCTTATCAGCTGGGAGGTAGCACCTCAGAAAAAAGCTACTTTAACGGAACGGACCGTTACAGATGGACTACTCAGGTTTTTCTGTTCTAGTAACCGATCACACACACACACACACACAAAAAAAATGTTTTGTGTAGGAGTGAGAAATTTCATGCTTTACAGTAAGCCAATAATGAAAGTGGGCATCTAGAAAGCAAGTGTATTTTCTGGATCATGACAAAATAGAGATTTACTCATAACTACTTGCTACGTTTAAAAGAGAAAAAATCCCATATTCATGAAACGTCTTACAGTAAGCACCGGATTTTTAACAATATTATCAGCGTTTATTAAAAAAAAAGCCAAAGATGATAAGAATTGATAAGATGAACATAATGATTGTAAATCCATATGAATTTCCAGAAAATCGATTAAAAAAAGTTTCTTTTCTGTAAACCTAAAATTGTGTTTCATGCTCCCCGAGAATAAAGTCATTTCATTAAGATTAAATTTATCCTGAAATATACAGTAATCAAGCATTTCATTATGACATTAGCAAGACGACAGTTTACAGTATGGTTAATGGGATATAGACCAAAATTAATATTAACACTTAAACTTTAATTTTTGTGTAACTATGATATTATGTAAAGATAAGCCATACATCAGTCAAAAGGTCACTTGGAGTTGAACAAAATTACGTGCTTGAAGGTTAACTCTCATGCACAGTTTTTGAGAAAACCGCAAAAAAAAAAAAAAAAAAAAAAAATGATTTTTATTGTGTTAAAATGTGTTTTTTGTTGTCAAAATTATGTAGTTAATAGTTTTTATTCTCTTAGAATAGCCTTTCTTTAACTATCAATTTAACTACTGTACAAATATATATAAGCAGCAGATTGTATTAATATCTATGGTTTGATTTTTTTCCCCTAACGTTAAGGCCCATATTACTTCTAATTCCATTATTAGAATTTACTTACTCTTTTGTTAAAATTTATTTTTCATTGATAAGGACTTTCATTCAGAGTTGGATTTTTGAGACAGCATATTCAACTTATCTTAAGTTTAACTAACAGTGTAATAGGAAATACAGCCTTAAGGCTGCCTAAAACACCTAAAATCCTACGAAAAAAAATCATTTTCTCTTTGTTAAAACCTATAGGTCTAAAATCATCATCCTGCTCTGAATCGTCGTAAGATGGGGGAGGGGGCACGGTGACTCAGTAGTACAGTGCTTACCTCTGGTGCGTGAGGTCCTTACTTTTGATCCCCACCCAAATAAGTTCGTGGTGGACAACATCGTATTCGTGGATTTTCTTGCGAGTATTCTCGTTTCTTCCCACTTTCTCATTCTACCAATTCTTTCTTCATCAATCACTTTGCTTTTATTCGTCTCTCTCAGCCTAAAGGGCATAAACGTGGGATGTTAAACTGAAAGATTCCATTTCATTTTGAATCGTCACAAAAATTCTCTTCTTTTCAAGATGCTAGGAGGAGCATATATATGCTAGGATGTCCTTACGATCTCTCTGAACTCACACACTTACATTCCCCCCTTTTTTAAAGTTGTGTAAAATTCAATATCTACAGAACATGCACAGAATTGCAGCAATAATTTCATTATCGATTCATTCCTTTACCAGCTATTTGAAAAAAAAAATGATTGAAGAAAAGTTTGATAGAAAAATAAGAGAGGAAATAGTACGATATCTGTCATCACTGATCAGCGTTGCCATCACATTCAGCATATACGTTATTGTGAATATTACAGTAAACAGTATTGAAGAAAATTTTGATTAAAAAATAAATAAAACAGGATATCTGTCAGTGAAGCCATATCTAGCATCTTGGTGCTAGATCTAGCATAATCCACAAGCATTTAGCATCTAGCATCTTGGCTTTAGCATCATGGCCAAATCTAGCATAATTTCATTTTACCCTTTGTTAAAAAGAAAACGAACGAAAATTTAGATGGTTTAAAGACCGTTAGGAATTATTCTTTTTAGTTGAAGTGATGGTTGGAGCAATGAAACCAGTCAGTATTTCTGCGGTTGTAATTTTTTGTTGAATTCAGAGCAAACGCAAATGTTCAAAAATAGCAAACGTGACTGCAAAACATATTTACTTTCCCATAGTTTTATTACTGCCAACTGACACCTGAATGTGTGATTATCTGGGATGTTTCTGTTCCTTTCAATTTACAACTTGAGAGGGGAGGGATTTGAGCGTCAGGGGACAACTAGTAATACACTAAAAGAAATGTTTCAGAGCTGTGTCGGAAGTGGCATGTTGTATATATATTTCTTAAAATGTTATCCATTCATAAAATATAAATTCGACCATCCTCCCTTATAACGTGCCATTTATCATCATTCCTAACAGCGTCATATTAAATTTGTACATGAATACAGTTAATACACTTCATTAAAATAATGAAGATAAGTAGGGGCGTGTCTTTAAAATTAGTTAGGAAAGATAATTTGAAAATCTGGCATAATTTACAAAAATCTAGCATAATTCAGACCCGTGTTTGGCATCATCGCGAGTCTCGAGTGTGGCAACCCTGATATCTGTCATCACTGATTAGCGCTGCTATAACGTTCAGCATATTACGGTACGTTGTTCTGTATACTACAGAAAACAGTTTGTATATATAAAACGCATGATAACTAATTTGATATCTTTATTCGCTATGCTTTCTTCCAAATAGTATTAAGATTTGCACTTGGCAAAATGATTATGGAAATAGAGCCAAACAAGACATTTGAAAATACTATATCTCATGCGGAAAGCTCTACATTGACAACATTGTGTAAAATACATGTTTGATGTTTAATTTATTGCGTTTATTTTCTAAACATGTTCAGTATACGATAATTTGAACAGGTTTATGAATAGATTTACAGAATGGACAAGGTTGCTGTGTTTGTTTTTGTAAAATGTTGATTTTCCAAATAATTCTCCGGAACAGATTGTGGCCCTTTGACAACAATGGTTCGCTGACAAATTGTTTCCTTTTGCGTTTTTTTTTTTTTTTTTTTTTTTTTTTTGTCAATGAATTATGGTACGTGAATTATGAAGCAGGAAATTCAACGGAAGAGCCCTGATACTATAACACCAACATCTAATGTAACTGCATGGGTGTGGGTATTCATTGTTGACAAAAGTGGAAACCATACCTATTTCCATTCTTTTTCTGTATATAGAAATATTTTTTTTTTTTTTTTAAAAAAAAAGCAGTAACCACACTATTCAACTGATCGTACCTAAAGACGTCTATGAATGTTTGTGGCATTTTCCTTTCATTCAGATAAAATTCTTTTCGCCTCTTGTTACTCCCTCCTTGCCTTGCCTTCAGTTTCAGAAACTGTTTGTTCAACATTACGCGTTTTGAAGATAGCCTCTTCCCTTGTTGCAGAGGACATTGAGGGCTCTAACCTAGGATGGTGTTGCAAAGCATTCTTTTATTTTGATTTTTCTTCTTCTTTTTTTCTCTATTATGTCCCTCCCCCTCTCCTCACTGGCACACCCAACACTTTTCGGGTGCCACTATGTGTCAGGGAAGATAGAATACATATATACCATGTTTCAAAACGCCAGCCCAACAATTGAAATACTGTTTGTTTTGGTCGGGTCCCATGACACTCAATGCGACAAGGGATGCTTTCATGGTAAGGGTAGAACTGTAACAAGCAGACAACTAACACGTGGCAACTAATGCGGGGAGAGAATCCCTCCCACCTCATACACCAAGGGAAACAGTTAACTCTCCCACAGACTATATTCATCAGTTGTTTGGGAGGAAGGAAGGGAAGGGGGTAACATATGAGCGGACGTTGTCACCCAGCAAAAACCCTATGTCTTTCACCACTGTGACCAAATTCCATTTCCCTACGCCTATTTTAAATTCAATACTCTTATATCTATTACTTCTATCTTGCATTCATTCTGACCAGTCTCGAAATCAGTGTTAAGAATAATTTCTATTGTGAAATTAACAGATTTTGATCGATTGCTAATTGTGGTTTTGATCTCTGGTTGATCCATCAATCATCCGTTTCAGCATCAATCACGTTGTTGCTATTGGTGGACATTGTAATGAATGATTTGAATTGTCGCATTGAAAAGGATACAAAATCTATAAAAGGAAAGAACGAAGTACCAGCCAATAAATGGAAACAAAGCAGAGTTTGCTAATAACTTGTAGCTGGTTTAAATTTCCTAATTTATTTGTTTTCTTATCAAATTAAACAAACAAACAAAAAAAAAATCCTCGCTAGGTACAGATCGAGTGTGTTATAGAAAACATACTTAAGCTGGAGACTAAAATCTTATTCATTTTGTCAAATTCATTCGATGGAAGTGTGAGTAGAGCAAGAATCAAATATCTGTGATTAACTCGGAAATCCATATTACGCAACTAAATAACAGTAAATCTGCACTACTGTTAAAGGTATTTTTACTGACCAGAAATGCATCTCAACTGTAAAATGAGTTTGTATATTCTGAAAACAACTGAAAGTATAGCTCGTCTGAAAGTATATTTTATTCTAGAGTTTTAGCTGTTAATGGGCATAAACGATAGTTTTATAAAGATTTGGGAAAACTGAACCCACGCAATGGTAAAATTTTAAGATAAATTCAAATTCAAGCAATCTATATAAAAATTAATAAAATTATATACACTATAGAGATGTACCAATACTTTAAGTCAGTGGCGTATTTAGGATTTTGTTTCCGGGGAATATGCGTAACACGGGGAAGCCCTGGGTCAATTGTCCACTTGAGTGTGATAAATTAAATATATTTTAATCGATCGTCTACTAATATACTAGGAAGAAATGTGAAACTCGTATGTTGGTGGAGGATCTTACACCCGCACAGGCAAATTTGAAATGACGCTTCTGCAAATTCACATTGAATATTTATAATCTCATTTCAACTTAAATGATTTCATTTTAGGAAAAAAATAGTAATAACCAGTTTTCTCTGTGTGCATTTTTACCTGAGAGAAAATGTTGAGACAAGTAGAAGCTGAAATATACTTATTGCAGTTTTAATGGTAAGAACTATACGTAGACTGGTGAATCTTATGTGATATGATACAAACATGTAGCAGTGTATCTAACCTTTTATTCTATTCATAGAAGAATAAGGATGCATCCTCTTGGTCTACCTAATTTACAAGTTGGTGTGGAACACCAGTTTCGCTTCCTCTTAGTTTTGGTGTTACTGACGACGGTCGACTTGAATCAAACATACAACTGTCGAAAGTATGATAGAAAAAACGAAAGAAAGTAAAAACTAAGAAAAAGAAACTAGGGTTGCGCACGAGACAAGATTTGTGGCTGTCTCGACTCGAAAAATGTATATTTCTCTATTGGAAGAGCCGTTTCTCGACTCGAATTTTGTCAGGAAAATAGAATAATGTCTCGACTCGTCTCGTGTGCATGCCTAAAAGAAACAGAAGAGTAGAATGGACGAAAGAAAGATAAAGAACGTACAGTAGTTCTTACATGGAATGAAATTTGACAAATACAGTATTAACGTATGTCTGAACAAAGAGCATAAGAAAATGGAAATTCAATGAAATTCTAAGAAATGATAACAGGGATTATTGTACGTGGAATACGAGAAACTAACAAATTTATTTCGTGAGGCTTGTGAGTTCGATAGCTCCCTAAATACGCCTCTGGTGTAAGTAATACAGTGTTACCAACTTGGTATATACTTGTTCATGTTCAAATATCACTACATTATGTTATTAGATATATAAGATGACTACATAATGGTAATACGTTGCAAACTTTAAGTTATTTGAGGTAATGGCTTGCTACAGCTTTGATCTATAGATTGTAAAATACATGAAAAGAATAATGGTTTTTGACGAAAATAATTCCAAATAGGACTATTGTAACCTCAACTACAAAAATATGTACATTTACTCAACAGTGGCACCAGAATAAAAAAAAAAATATTTTTCAATAGTGTTATAAAGAATATTCCGAACGAAAAAGTTTTCATATTAATATAATACATTTGTCATATCAAAATATTTCACGGGAAAAACCCGTAAAGTATAATATTGATTACATAAAACAAAATAATCATCAAAGAACCAGGACAGGGAGAGAGAGTAACGTGAAAATCACTAAAATGAAAGATGTTTACCGATGTTTGCTGTGGTTTGGTAGTCAGCGTACTTAATTTCCAACCGGACAACGACGGTTCGAATCTTACACACTATATATATATATCTTTTGGTTTCTCGTTCTGGATATGCATGATGAAACAATATTAATACCATGAAACAATATTAAATTGAAGTAAAAAAAATTGCTATGTTGGTATATAAATAAAAGTGTCATATATCTGCAAGTTTTGAACAAGAAATATATAAATCGGTATAATTAAGGTTGTAGGATAATTAGGTATCTCCGAAATAATGGACGGTGTAGATTTACTATACAGATCCATAGATTTGTAAAATTTACAGAAGAAATTTCTAATACTATTTTAATAGAGTAGTGTGTAAGTAATGAAAATATGGTGTGCACTTACCTCTGAGATGTGTATTTACGTGAAAATATAGAAATGAAAGTCGAAATCCAATCTCCAACAGTATAAAACAGTATCTTTCCACAGTAAGAGCAACACAATCAGATGCTCAAAATACAATGTGGAAAATATCCAGAAATGTTAGGTAGTACATTCTTACGTGTCAATGTAATTTACAAGTGTGAAGTTTGGATGCATAAAGGAGCCGGAGATGATTCGATGTAAACCAAAGTAACAGCTTTCTTGCGTTAATGTCCTTTGTATGGAATTTATTTAAAGCAACGTAGTCGATAGTGCATTTCAAGACAGATCGCATTAAAAGCCACATCTAATACCTGTATGGACAGGTTTTCTTCCCAAATGTCTTCTGTGCACATTAATAATAATGCTTTTGGATAGCCACTATGGTACCTATAATGTTACTGAAATTTCTTATCAATTACTTAGATACGTTTAAAGTTGTTTGATTTTTTTTAAATCTTAGAATTTTACTAATGTGTGGGTACACTTTTCTCAAATCTTTATTATGCCATAACTCCATTAATTATGCACACTAGCAGCCGCAACTTTGGGGTATGTTACACCTTTACATCGGCTATCTAAAATCTGTTTTCAGAATACGCAAAGCTGGAAAATATTCCTGGAAAGCTCTCTTTCTACACTTGATTTTAATTTTTGTAACTAGCTCACATTAATAACCATTCTTTAAAAAGAATAAAAAATGGATCGTTTAACATTTATCAAATGCAATTAAATTAACTAATATGTAGTTGTTTTGAAGAGCTTCCATATAGAATGGAGAAAATTGAATGTTCAACAATTGGGACATTAAGCGCACAAGGGAATCACATCCACATTTCGGAGGGAGGAAAAGGGTAAATTTAGTACTTAATGGAACCTCATGACTCTGTTCAGTTAAGAAAACTCCAGATCATATGTCGCGAAAGCAAGACGATCTCATATTTTTGAGCATGAAATTGAGATTAAAAAAAAAAAAAAACTCATCTTGGATGCAGAAATACAGGGTATATAAAGAGATGATATCTTATAGTAAAAAGTGGACAGATGGCTGGGGCAAAACAATTAGTTTTCGTTCATGCATAATGTTTTAGGCAAAAAAGATTTTTTTTCTCGATTAATGAATACATGTATTTTTTTTCACTTGGACACGTTTCAATGTAGTCTTTCATTTTATTTATTTAAAGTTTATTTTTCTAAATTATTTTTAGCAACAAGTCCAAATAAAATGTGATGTTCGTTTAATATGGAATTGGAATCACATTTAGTACTTCCATCTTTAATAGAACCCGGGGATTTCGCATGAGAGGCGAGAACGCCAATCGCATTGTGACCTATTTCTTGTGTTATCCAAATCAACCAGGGAACTGGAGTTAAAATGAAAGTTGTATAATTATCACTCTATGATATTCAAATTGCTCTAAAAAAAAAAAAAAAAAAAAAAAACTTTGAAATTAACGTCCCATGATTATGCCTGTTAGGCTAAGGGAGATGATGATTAAAGCAAGTCAATGGTTATGAAAGAATATGTGGAATGAGATAGTGGGAGGAAACGGGGGGAACCCCGAGAAAACCCATGAGTACGATGTTGTCCACCACAAATTTACTTGGCCGGGGATCGAACCAGAGACCACACGAGAAAACAAGTATCATTATTAATGTTAGTTTGAGAATTTAAATAAATTATGGGAGCATAGTGACTCTGGGGCAGAGAGCTTACCTCTGGTGCTAACGGCTTCTAACTTGATCCTAGACTAAATGAGTTTGTGGTAACAAAACCGTATCCATAGGTCTCCCAAGGTTCTCCCGTTTCCTTTCACATTATCATTGCACAAATTATTTCATAAGCATTCTCTTTTATGATTCATCTCTCTCCTATAGCATGAAAAGAATAAGCGTGGAACGAAAAAAAATGTTATTTTAAAGTACGATAAAATGTACACATGATTTTGAATTAACTATTACTGTAGTTTCCGTAACTCCGAAATTACAATAGCGTCACTGACTCAATAGGGAAGCAGATAGGTTGAAATCCATACATAAATAATCCTATTATTTGAGAACGTAGCTTCCGTTCCTTAATATCCCCAAAGAAAAACTCTGGCTGGTACTCTTCTAAGGTGCTTTGCTGTGCTATATTAGAAAAGGAACGAGGTGGATGTAGTAGATTGTGTAGCTGGCTGACGTACGAACGAAACGAAAAACTGAACGTACAACAAAACCAAACCTTTAATGGATGGCTCAAGCAACGCAAGAAAGCTTAGTAACAAAAGACATTTGGAAGTCGACTGACAAATGACTGTGGTCAATCCGCTTAAAGCAGTTACAACATCCAATCCCCCTATCTTTTACGTAAGCCATTACCTATTGCTTTCGGTACTTCCGGTTGCGCTCCCATAAAGCACGAGTTTGGTGTGTACGAACAAGAAATTGGTCTAGACCAGGGGGGTGAGTAAGTTGGATGTGAGGGGAGAAAAATGATGGGATGAGTATTCTATTGGTATTGCGAATACACCTTGATTTTTTTTTTTTTTTTTTTTTTTTTTACATATATAAGAAGGAGCTTAAGTATTGTTGTTATCGGACACCTGGGTTCCAGGTTATTTCTCATTCTGTCATCAACAAGGGGGCGCTGCAGCAATATATTTGCCGCCGGTAACTTTCGCGAAAAATAATAACAATAAAAAAAAATGCTTTCACAAATCCTTCTCTTGAATGAATACTGAAAATATAAAGAAGAGAATTCGTGTTTCTCAGCATGGCATTATATTCGGCAGTCAGAAGGCTTCCTGTGCCTAGTATCTTTTTTTTTTCTTTTTAAATGTTTGACATGTATTAAATAGAAGGTTTTCAGACTGGGCTGAACCGTCTGCTGTTCGTATAACAAGCTAAACGCCTTCTCATTTTAACCAGAAGGAGAATATGAAGAATAACCGCCAAGAAGTGATATGTTACGTTACACAAACACTCATATATTGTACATTTTTTCTCAATTGTTAGAAGGAACTTGAACGACAGGAAGTGACCACAATCACTTCGGATATACTTTAAAAAAAAAGGGAAATACCTACTCCTGGTGAGAAAAATATGTACACACGGACATAATTCCGAAGTAGCTATACATACATACAAAATTTCCAGTCTTCTAGTGCCTATTGATACAAGACGATTATTTTTCTATAGATTTAATATTACGTATCAATTTTCATAACCAGTTTCTTTTTAATCCATTTTGAAATGAAACCTTTTGTTTGGCATTCCATATAGACTAAAGGACATGGGTGATTAATGAGTGAATTTATTGGAAAATTGTTGGAATGAGAAAATGTGGAAATAAAGTAGAGGAACTACGATAAAACTCACACACACATGATGTTGTTCACTATAAGTTCACATGGTCGGGAATCAAATCAGAGATTTCTTGCATCTAAAGTAAACAGTCTACCACTGATTTATTTTCCTCCCCAGAACTTTCTAATTACCACATTTGAGTATCTACACCACCTAGATTCCTTAGCTTATTGGTTTGTATAGGGTCTTTTTCTTTGAGTGGATACGGAGAGTTAGTGGAAAAACACCCGTCTTCGATACGAGGGATCTGAAGTTTGTCCTAGGCCACACGATTTTATGGTGGATAACATCGTGTTTGTAGGTTTAATTCGCGTTTTGCAGTATTTTCTCACATTATTATTCCACTAGTTATTTCATAATCATTTACTTTCCATTAATCAAACATTTCTTCTAGTCTAAAGAACATAATCAATGGCTTAAAAAACAGCATTCTTTTGAATTAAACGGAGATTTTAATGACTTGGTTTCGCTGATTTCACAAATTAACTTCAGTTATATATGATAATAATGAATAATAAATATTAGGCCTATATATGCTGGGTATTTGAGGTACAACGCTCACTGTGTATAAATCACAAACGGTTAGAAACAAATGGATGAAACAAAAAGTGAGATTGGAAAATATCAGAAGGCACATCAAATGAAGCGCTCAGCTAGCTTCTCATGCCCCTCTAACTAAGTAGCATTGCCCACTAGACGAAAGTCGATATGAGAAGTATAATTAAATTCGAGACGAGATGAGAAATTTCTGGAATTTCATAGGAAACATTAGTTCTTCCAAGGGTTAGATATAAACCATTTGTTTAAGTGTTACGTGTTTCATAATATCTAAAAGCTATAAATTGATGAAGTGTTTGTACGAACATAATAAAGAGCATTTATTAACGCTTAAAGATACGTAAGTCATTACACAACATACTGCAATAACAAATATAGTTTAAACGTTATTATGTCACACTCTTAGTGGACTTCTCGTAACTCGGAAGGATTCAGATAAATTCTAGATGAAGATACGGATTTGTGAAAGAGATAACAAAAGAACTGGAAAACTAGAAAATTGTCGGACAAGTTCCAAATTTTGCACATAAAGTCACGTTACTTGATTCACAACCTATAGAGTACTTTCTGTAGACATGGGAACTGAAAATTTGGTAAAAACGCAAGATACATGATACAAAGAAAGGATATAATCCCAAAGCTTAAAATTTTCCTCTCCAAAAAGGAAAATTAAGGGAGCAGGAAATAAATTACACTTTAACATGTAGTTACTATACTTGATTCAAAGCCTATAGGATGCTCTGGCCATGGAAACTTATAAATTGGCACAAACGTAGGGTTGGTGACACAAATAAAGGGAAAAAATCGGAAAACTTGAAATTTTTACTTCCAAGGGAAAAAAATTATGGGGCAAGAGCAAAATTGCATTACACTTACAGTACTTGATTCTGAACCTACAGGGGATGTGGAAACTTAAAATTTGATACAAATGTAGATTTTGTGAGGCAAATAAAGGGAAAAATAAGAAAATTGCAATTTTTCCCTATAAGGAGAAAAAACAAGGGTTAAGAGCAAAATTACATATTGTCACTTCAATTATGACAACGATTCAAAACTTATATGTACTTCCTGTAAACATGGAAATTTGAAATTTGGTACAAGTGTAGGATTTGTGGTGGGGAGAAAGGGGGCGGCAAATCCTCAAACTCGAAACTTAACCCACCGTGGAGGAAACTTAGAAGGACATTTTGTCAGATCACTTGAGACAACGATTGAAAATCAGGTACTTCCTGTAGACACGTAAAAGTTAAATTTTGCACAAATGTAAGTTTTGTGGTACAAGAAAAGAAGATATCCCGAAAACTGGAAATTTTTGCCCCATGGAGGAAATTTAGGATCAAAAATGAAAAATTGGATCTCTTACTCAGGAAAAATCTTACTCGCGATGGCTAAGCTCAAAAATCTATTACACCTTATCGACCGTGTGTTCCCAGCGGGAACCGAACCCGAAACCTTTCGTACCAAAGACGAGAGTGTTAGCGACTAAACTACGCGGAGACACAGGACTTAAGTTGGAAATTTCATTTTCCAATTTTCAGGTTTCAATAACTGCGCATCGTTACAAATCTCTATTTTTTTTTTCCTAATCAAACGAAGTAATAAATATACGAGAGGTTGGATCCATTTGTTCGCAGTGTTTGGTGAGATCCTATATACTGTCTAAATTTCAAGTTGACGTCTACATTCATCAGTCAGTCAATCAGGATTTTTCTTTTGCAGATTTATGTATCTAAGTAGAGATTTAAGTTTTTATTGTTGCATTTTTTTTTTTTTTTTTGCTAGCAGTAAGATGATGATGATTAATAATAATAATTTCGTAACATTTTATAACAATCGAAAATTTTCCTTATTCTTAATTACGATTTGAGGAAATAGCAAATGGTCTTTTTAAAATTAAACTAACACAAACCCTTTTATTGTTCGTTAGATTCTATATGTACGATTATCATATATCCAATATATCTCATATATATTAATATAGAAATATATGTACTACAACGACTCCCTTTGGTTAAATATACTCAACACGTTCATCCTAATTGTTTATTTATATAAAATTATGCAAGTCATCACTGACTCATCAGTGTCTACATTAATAGCCACTAATGAATAAAATGCTTTAAGATGACTTTATAATTTCATCGTTCAGGATTACAGATGGTGCATTGTCTCAATTTATCTTACTTTCTCTCATGTTAGTATGAAAAGTCGAACATAAGAGAAAATTAAAAACAATCATGTTGATTTCAGCACATAGTAAAGAGGTAACTTTAAAAGTAAAAGTATTGAGTTTTGTTGTCTTCATTACGCGGATTACCATACCTTGAATTCATTATATTTGATGGTTTCATAAAGTGTTTTCCAACCTTGTTTGACTGACGACACGCTCTTCTGAACGCCCACATCAGCTCAATGTTTCATTCATACTAATATAGATTCTATAGTAACCACGACGACTCGTGAAGCTTGGGCTCTACACCAATCATAGAGCTGCTTTACCTCACGTGCGATGCATCGGAAGAATTTGGTACGATTCGTGGAGCTGTCCTTCCGAACGCACACTTAAGAAAACGTGAAATAGCAGAAGTGCGCTAACAATGTTACCAAACTTAGAGGACATGGTGAACGTGTGACAAAAAAGGGACTTAAAGAACTATGACATAAATACTAACAATTATTCGAATTAAATGGTAATAATAATAATAGCAAAAATACAAAACAACAACAACAACAAAAATAAACAAAACGATCCAACTACACTGTATCTTCGGGAATTGTTCTCCGTTCAGTTCGAGAGGCGACACTAGCAAAATTTCATGGATGGAAGTTGCCGAGTTGGATACACCCTCGCTTTCTATTGGGTGGTGAAATGTTAGATCTAGATCAGGCTTCACGACTTTGTGCATCGCTATAGTAGTATACGACTGTAAGTTTCAATATCACTTCCTGGGAATCCCAGAAGATAGAGTACAGCGCCCTCTCATTGGATGACGCCTGACAATTTTGTGGATGGGGGAGGAAGGATGAATTGAATGACTTTGTTTCCGGGTTGAACAATAGAATCTATGATTCATCCATTGTCTCAACACTTTCCAAGAAATTGCGAACTTCTCTTCTAAAGCGTGCCAAATTTGCAATATTTGATCAAACCCTTCCCTCCTTTTGATCCTCATCCGTGGAACAAACATTCTTTAGGCCCAGTTCGTTTGTAATTATTCGTTCTACTGTTCTCATTGTTAACTTCAGTGTATCACAAATCTCTTTTATGATGACTCGCCTATCTTTCATGATGATACGGACACCATCAACACGGGCAATATTAACGTCAGTTGATACTGTATTTGGGTTTCCAGACCTCTGCTCATCTTTCATACTCATTCGCCCTGGTTTGAAAACACGCACCCACTTTCTAACAGTGTTTTCTCCAAGAACACTATCGCTACACAGCATCCAATTGGTAATGAATATCGGCTGCACAACTTCCAACTGTGGAAAGAAGTTCACAATTGTCCGTTGCTCTTCAACCAAAAATTCCATGTCCCCGGGCATTATCAGAAACATGTCCTACTCGTTGAGGCACTATGACTCAGTTGTTGCCACCTACATTGCTTAGAGACAAAGGATGGATGTCTCCAACGCTGCAGTTGCTTTCCTGAAATGACAAAAAGTACAAAATAGCATGTGTTTTTGGTGTGCACCTCGTATTCTCCTATTAGCGTCTAGATTAAATTAAGTTAAACTAAAGTAAATTAACCCTAGGACCTAGGCTCCTAGTTAGATCGTACGCGAGAAAGTGAAGATCCAGCTCATCAAGTTAAAATTTGTACGTGATCTGATACAAAAATAGAATGTGCAGAGATTATGATATGAGAACGGAATTTTATGAAACAATGCTTAACCATTTAGGAGATGATGGGTGAACTTCGGTCTCGGATTCTCAGATAAGGCAACGTTCTATATTTTTTGAGAAGTGAGCAAGCACAATTGTCGAATTTGAAATGGGGGCTTAAAATCCACGTGAGTTCTAGATGCATACCCGGTATGGTACCAGGTCAATATGTGATGCGCGGTTTCAATGGACCATATCACTGATTCTTTCTTCTTCGAAGAGAACAGGATAGATGGTGAGAGCTATCTGAACGTGCTACAAGTATTTCGTGTACCAGAACTTGATGAGGTCCCCATGCAACTAGATAGGGGAACCACCATATTTTGTTTTTGAGCTTGGTATTTTCTTAACGAACAGTTTCGAGAGAAATGAATTAGTCGAAACGATGCGCACCTAGCCCTGAAATATTACTAGACTTGCTACCTTGTGAGAACCGTAAGGGCGAAGGTTATGCACAGAATCTGAACGATCTAAAGGACAAGATAAGTAATGTGATTCTGGCAATTTTGGATAGGCACCATTAGTACGCAATTTTTGGTATCAGAATAAGAATGGAACAGTGTTTGGAAGTTAATGATTCATTGGATGTTTGAAGATGAACCTTAAAAACAAACAATCTTTTAAACTTTGCCTGCCCTGCACCCCTCAACGGCGTCCGGTGTCGGTAGGCCAGTCTTTACTATGACGTCTGAACATCATGTCGTCGTAGTAAAACGCAGTCCATGTAATACAATCAGATGTTCACATGGCACTGCACGAAGTAGGAACCGCGCTAGGCGACATGGGTTCGTCGCCACCAGAGCTTGCTGACTCTGCAAATAAATCGGATAACGGTATCATAAAAATATTATTATGTATCTAGATTCTTCATACCGTCCATAAATTGCTTCTGCCCATGAATCGGGCTTCAGAAACAAAATATTCATTGAACATCGAATTTCAATACAATCTACAGAGTTCATTCAGAGTTTCAAGATACGATAATCACAAAGAAATGCAAATATTTGCATATTATAATTTAGCCGAAAATTCAACGAAAAGTGTACAAACTAGCAAACTATAATAGTATCAAGATTAAAAAGGAACAGGAAAAACAATAAAACAATAAAACAATAGAAGTAACATAAATGACATTTCACTATGTCATAATATAACATACGTAGGTAAGTATTCAGATACATATTAGTAGTTTGCTTGAAATTCAGTGCACAATACATTAACCACTCTTCTCTTTCTTTCAAATGTCGCCCAGTATTCTCCGAGTGTACCAACCTACCGTCATCCGCACCGGCGAAGGTCGTATCCACATGTTCCAAGACGAATCTCCAAAGGTAAGTACACTGTGACCGTAAAGTTGCGCAACCCAAAGTTCGATTGTATATATCTTTCGAACCAAGAATAATAAAAACATGAGACTTGAAAGAAATGGAAGCGTGTTCTATGTAGATATTTTCGAAATCATGATCAATGTTGGATTTTGTAACATTTTTATGTAGTAACGACAGAAAGTACTGAAAGTTTAAAATAAAAAATGTACAAAATGAAGAAAATTAATATTCAGTTGCAGAAAACTGATTTCCTGCGGGTGAATTCCTGTGTATATGTGCAGTATGCATCAACATTCATCCATTGGTGCGAAAATGTGACAAAGTTAATACAATGTTGCCATGCAAAAAGACTTTCATGCAAGTCCGTAAAATGGGTGTCTTTTGGCAGAAATGCGGCCCCTGGCAACACTATTATCGTAAAATTACTGAAACAGGTGTGTTTTAGGTTAATTAATGCTAAACAATGAGAATTTGCACATAATTGATAACTTTAGTTTTTATGCCACCCGCCAGATGGGTATTTTTTTATCGCAAATATTTGAATAAAAACTCAAGTTATCGGTAACTCAAGATATCCTCAGATTAGGTTACATTTCAGTTAAGTATTTCGTTTAGATGTCGTTAGGGTTAGCAAGTAGAATAGGCAGACTTCGATAGTAACAAATATAGCCATAGATATACTTGTATAATAACATATTTCATTTATTTTTACTTATCAGTTATTCATCATACATTAATCACCATACTTAATTATGGCGTTTATTTACCACTATTGCAGTTTCCATTTAATAATAACGTATTTCCCATGTAATTCCATTATTATTTAAGAGAACGCATATTCTATAAAAAATATTGATTATAACTGTGTATTAACATATTATACCCATTCCACATATGAACAATTACACTGATATCACTTGGAAGCCATCTACTTGGCGTTGTAACGTTGTAACCAGAAATACCCACGTAGGTATTATCACATGCTTTGTTATGAGATAGTGTTTACTAGAATTTTGCTTTATTTATACGGTCTGAGACAGTTCATGTTGTAAGTATGGACGTCAGGTCTTAATGAGTAAGTACAGAACCCAAATGGGTCCAAATCTGATTACTCGTGCTTTGTTACTGCAGTTACCATGGTGTCAACAAATTTAAATGAAAATCAACAAATAAACAGTTTTTATATTCCACTATCAATAGGAGTAGCTGTAACGTGATTATAAATATGAATGCACTTTTAAACCAGCTTCAGACATTATACCAAATATTTTCAATTGTATTACAAACTTCTATTATTTTGTTCATGTTCATGTTCATGTTCATATATATATATATATATATATATATATATATATATATATATATATATATATATATATATATATATATATATATATATATATATATATATTATTTAATTGTAAAATAATTGTTATTGCAATTATTGCGGTATAAAAATTTTCAGTCAGACAATAGAACAGTAAATTTTCATTAAACTTACCGTCTTCGGTCCCATATATAATCTTTTCCCATATATAATATATAATCTCCCCGACACAAGCATATGTGTTTCACTATGTTACAATCATTTACTTTCCAATTACTATATTGACCTTATTTGTATAGTATGCCGTCCAGTTGTATAAATGTTCAGTTTTGTTTTTTGTGTTAGAGAAGAAACACCTCATCTAGTTCTTTTCCATGTGGTAAGGTGCCAAGAACCGACGACACGTTGCCACGTTGGATAGCAATAGATATGCGTTGAATTAGGAAAGATATTGAACGAACATCTCCAGTAACGATAGAAATCGTCTACCTACTTCTCTAATAAAATCAAGGCTTGCAGATCCCCAAACACCACTAGTCTCGATGGCAATTGGAGCAAAAATAAATTTATCAAGGAGGTTGTTATATTTCCTTTGCTTTTCTACCTCTCTACGACTAGCTACAGCTCCAGCATTCATAACAGCTAAAGGGAGACTTGACTTGAATGGGCAAATGTATCTGAACACGTGAAGTCCCATACTAGTGATTTGCCTCTCAACCAAGGAACTAATGTCGTGCCATCAGGTCGTTTACCATCTGATTGACAACATTCTGCAGGTTCACGTATGGAAGGAATTCCAGCTGTGGTAAGGGCTCATAAAATGATATCATTCACAGAGGAGTGTCTAGCGTGTCTACCCATGCTCTCCATGCATGAAAGGCCACGTTGGTTAACTTGATCCCCGCAAGCTGGACTGCGATGTGGCTCACAAATAGCTTAACCTAAACACAAACAAACTATTTGCTGAGCAAAACAATATATTCACATAAAAAACTACATGCGTGTTACAGTTTCGCCAACTAACATTTTGGCTTCATCAGACACTTAAGCTTAACCTAATCTTAAGGCGATAGCGATTCGAAATGCTTCATTAGTCATATGAAGACCTAATGGTGGAGAAGGTATTGCATTCAACCATGCCCCAGCATGTAGCGATGAGGCAGCACGAATCCTGGCTTTATCCTCTGGAGCAATAACTGACTGTAAGAGAAGTTCATGAAAATGCGCTGCAATTGGTGTATACCAAGATGCCTGAGAACCTCTTTTGTTTATTTCTGCAAGATTCGTATCTGTTAAATTTTTCCATTTGATAGAGCCTTCTTGAACTGTGCCATCTGGGTCTAGGTGGTAACCTTGCGGAAGAAGAGCCTCGACTAAACGAAGAGATCCGTGGTATGACGCTTTAAAGGAAGGCATCGCCATATCCACGGATCGTCGAATACCAAGACCCCCTAATCTCACAGGTAAGGATGCTTGAATCCAAGATTCGTCGCTTAAGGAGCAGTTTAAAATTGACTCCAGACCCATTTTAAGGATATGATCATATTTCTCCAGTAGTGGACTCTCATTCCAAGATGGAAAGCATCGTAAGAAGTAGTTTAAACGAGAGATCGACAAAGAGGCACGTAGAAGAAAGAAAGCTGCATGGACAGAAATCGAGGCGAGTCGAGACAAAAAAAAAAAAAAAAAATCTATCTTCGATATTTTGCTTAAAAAGGACATTGGTAAATGCTTCCTTTGTGAGAGCGGCGCCTAGAAGACAAGCATCCTGGTTAGTTAGGAGACGTATTCCTGGGGCAGCTTCGTCATTTTTTTAAATAATAGGTCGAACTTGGCTTCATCTGACCCAAGAAATCTAACTTCACACTTTGAAAAATTCAAGTGCAGATGCCTTCTCATTTATTTGTGCTAGGGTTGAAAGAACAACTTCAGGTTCATCAGCGACAGTCCCATCATCCAAATACCAAATGTTTAATTCAGTGTTGATTGATTTCACTAAAGAATGAATGGTTATAGCAAAAAGTGCTGGGCCCAGAGGATCGCCTTGTTGTACTCCTGTCTGGGATGAAATAGTATCTTGACCTAAGAGTAGATCACTGGGTTGAGCGTAACATTGGTAAACATATGGACAGATTGAAGGAAATTCATTTAACACTGTAGTGAGCATGGAGTCCCGGCGAAGCTCGTTAAATGCGTTGCGAAAATCCAGCTTTAAGATAGCCTTAGAAGCATTTTGAATGGAGGAAAAATAAACCCGGGTTGCATGCACAGCTGCTTCGGATCTGTTGGGAATACAAATACCAACAAAAAGTTGATGCGGAAACAAAGTTCTTAAAATGCTCCCGTATTCTGAAGCATATAATTTTTGCTGATATTCTGCGCCAGACATTACTAACGGCGATAGGTCTAATTCCACCACATTTCCTTTTAATAGCGGTAAGTTTGGCTCCGAAAAACAATGGCCGAACTTCTAAGGGAAGTTTTCCTGAAATAATTACATTGAAGAGATTGCATAATGATTTTACGAGCTTTTCCTTCGATTCAATTAGTTGACAGGATAGGAGATATTTGAGAATCGAAAGGCGAAGACCATCGAGACCTCCCGCGTTACCAGATTGAAAGGAATTAATAGCTACCTTAACTTCATTAATCGAAACTCCTTGACAGTTGTTTGGGTCATCTGGAAGATTTGGTAAAGTAAATTCACCAGGG